>NC_137462.1:180095910-182495910 GCF_964235325.1 Thermobia domestica
CTGCACCATCGAATTGTGCATTATTTGAATGTAAGGTTACAAATAATAGACTTCCTTTTTACCCGACTTCGATCCGACATTTTCTTGAGTTATGGCTATTTTCGACTGGTCATTTACGCAGCGCCGAAAGGAAGCATTTATGCATCTAGGTTGGCCTATGCTTTTTGTCTAATTTTGGTGTCAGCAATCACCTCCTAAGCGTTGTTGTTTTGAAAAATCTTGAATGTTTTTATATCTAAAAGCCTTTATACAAAATTTCGTGCTTGCACAGTGGGCCATCCAAATACTTGATGTACAAAGTCCGTGACTTAGGCAACCCAACTAACGCCCGCTCCCAGATTAATTACGCCTGGTAAGTAGCTAGAACAGCAGCATGAAGTTAACCTAACTGTTAAAAGAACAAATCGTATAGAGTGTTTTTTGTGCAGGAGTGAGGAGAAACGCTGGCTGACGAAATGACAAAAGGGAGTCTTTGGATACTTGTACTCATAGTAAACAGCACAATACCAGAAAAAATATATACCAGAATATATATATACGGACAGCAGAAGCTCCGAACATAACAGTCGGGAAACTTAAATAATTTTATAATTAACTCAAGTGAGGGATTATAAACAAGTTAATTTACTTCAAATGACAATACATATATACGTATCAAATAATATACGGATAGATTATGCGGTATATGTATTAGGTTATTCTTTTATGTAAACACAAAGCCTTGCGCTGCGTTTTGAAACTATTAACAGTAGTCCTACCTACAAATCAATTAAAGTATGAATGGATCATTCAGGGGAAGAACCCAGCCTCTAATGAAAATTTTGGGTGTCTAACAGATTCCGGCGCTACTGATTGGTACGTAATATTACTTCGAAAGAAGAACTTGTCCGATTTCATTATTCGTTAAATGACTTTTGAAACTGCTAAATATTGGTATGCAGTAATTTATTTGTAAATATTAAAAATGCAAATTCGATAACACTCAAACGTGTTGGAGAACTTACCCGTACTAAGCGTACTTCTTAGGTTGCAAATATAACTGAGGGTTCGCGATTTTGTTTAATATTTGTGCAAATTTACACATTGAGACACAAAGAGCAAAGGAGAGAATATAGTGTCAATAAATAACAATTTAAAAATGCACGAAATTAACTGTTAATATCAAATATAGAATCATTGATAGAATTACCTCTGTAACTCATTTTCTCCACTTAATTTCCTTCCTTTATTTTCAGGATTGCATCATCACTGAATTTCTTCACTGGAGATTATCTTTCATGTAGCAGTATCCAACTAGAGCACAGCGTTGTAAATGAAACATTTTAAAGAGTTGCAAATGGCGAGGGGGGAGACTCGAACTCGGATCACCAGTTTACAAAACCACAATGCTAACCACTCACCTAAAGCGTTACTTATTGGGCACGAATAAATAAAGTGCATTTTCTGCTCGCTCAAAACAGTGCATAGTTAATAGTCAAATTCAAAACACAGGAATATTTAATTGAGAACACGGATTCCTTATATTACAGTATTCACTAAATTACACTAGCCTGCGATGATTTTATTGCATAAGTGCAATATATTTCTGTGATGTGGTGAATGCCACCTAAGCCTAAAAGTGAGGTTAGTTTTGTCTCATCACATCACATTTTGTGACAAAATCGAGATAATCATTTTACTTATACATTCATATGCTTCTCAAGCCAGGAGGACTAAACATCCTGATTGGCTGAAATGCTATTACTCTCATTGCATGAAATGTTGTAGCAGGAGCTACACAACAGCTTATCGTATCCGCCTAGCGGTACGGTACGATAGTAACACATAGCGGCATTGTTTTGTTTAGTATATTGCTTTTCCTGCGAATAATTCATACAGCTTTTTTGTAAACTACCTAATTGTGCTCAGTGCTTTGAAGTCCCTAATATCGTAAGGTGTGCTTAGTATTTAGTGACGAAAGTGAAGTGATTGTTCGTAGACTTTTCGGAATGCAGCGTCGAGGTTGTAAGAATAATCCAGACATATTCTGTTATATATGTGGGACATTTGTGCCCATGAAACAACAGCGCAATATAACTTCCTTTGTGCGAAAGGCTTATCTTGCGTATTTTGGTATAGCATTGGGAGATCAGGAATATTTGTGGGCACCACATATGCTTTGTCGAACATGCATCGAACAACTGCGGCATAGGATGAAAGGTGACAGACGAGCATTACCGTTTGGAATCCCTACTGTGTGGCGTGAGCCTACTGACCACAGCACCAATTGCTACTTTTGTCCTGTGAATGTGAAAGGTTTCAACAGTAGGAACAGGACTAAAATTGTTTACCCAACTACAATTCCATCCGCAGTTTACCAGTATCCCATGGTCCTGACATACCTGTCCCACAGCCACCAGACCAATTAAACGAAGCCTCTTCCGAATCTCCTAGTACAACAATGACGATTTGGAGTTTGACTCACAAGAATCAACAGAGCCTATACTTTTCGAACAGAGTGGTTTAAATGATTTAGTTCGTGACCTTGGTCTCACAAAGGAATCTATCGAACTACTGGGATCACGACCAAAGGCCTTGATGCCTGAGACGACATAATATTGGTACAGGAATCGTGAACAAGAATTTGCTGCTTTCTTTTCTGTGAAAGATAATATAGTATTTTCCAACATTCCGGAGTTAATGCTAGAATTAGGATCGCCTGACTATGATTAATCCCAATGGAGACTTTTCATCGATGCTTCCAAGCGGATTTGAAGTGTGCACAACGGAAACAAGCTTGCATCCATTCCAGTTGCTTATTCTGTTGTCATGAGAGAAAGCTAAGAAAACCTTGATTTGATGTTGAACAAGATAAAGTACCACGAACATCAATGGCAAATATGTGGGGATTTTAAAGTCATCGGTCTTCTGTTGGGTCAACAGTCAGGTTATATCAAATTCAAATGTTTTCCGTGTGAGTGGGACAGTCGGGAAAGGGTAGTCCACTGGATTCAAAAGGAATGGCCAGATAGGCAGTGGGATGTTGGTTCGAAATCTTACAACGTGCAAGTCTTGTTAATGCACATGATATACTGTTACCTCCTCTTCACATTAAGCTTGACTTAATGAAACAATTTGTAAAGGCTGTGAAATGCTTTAAATATCTGTGTCAAAAATTCCCTGGCATTAGTAATGCAAAAATTAAAGAGGGCATCTTCTATGTTCCAGGTATTAGGAAACTTCTTGGTGATGCAAATTTTGAAAATGTCATGAACCAGAACGAGCGTTCAGCACGGCAAGCTTTCGAGATGTAGCGAAAAACTTTCTTGGCAACAGAAATGATCCAAACTATAAAGACGTGATGGAAAGAATCCTACTGTGTTTTAACGAATTGGGTTGTAACATGAGTTTGAAAGTGCATATGCTGTTTTCCCATTTGGATTATTTTCCAGGCAATCTTGGAGTCGTGAGTGAGGAACAAGGAAAGAAATTTTATCAGAACCTCAAGGAACTCGAACGTTGTTATCAAGGAAAGTGAAATTGCAACTACTGCTGGTTGTTGCAGAGAGAAGATTCTGCTACTAGTGACACGCGTGCTGCGACAAGACGCAGTTTCTCAGGGAAGAGGCGTAAAACCCAGTAGTGAGGATTTTTTGTGCGGCATGTCATGACCTATGAGTGCGTTATTTCCCCCTTTAAAAGGGCGCAGATAAGAGCACAAATTCAAAAATACTATGGAGTTTATGTTTGCTTGCTTTAAGAGTCTTACTGTTTTATAGTGAATGCTTATCCATAAACATTCGTCTTTTTTCCCCGTTTTCTTGCCTTGTGTGTTTCTAATATCGTGAGTACAAGTTAACTTGCTGTTGCATACATCACTAGAAATTCAAATATAAGATATTAATATTGCTTATATTAGTAAGTGTACTAGTATTCGTAACAGTGTTATGAATACCAATAAACAATTAGATACACTGATATTGGCAAGGTTAATATGCAATTTGCAAGAAAACCTAATGTGCAATGACTAAACCAATTTTTGTTCTGAATTCGGTACACCCGAAATATGAAACGTGGCATACTATACTTCATGCAATGATACAAAAGTTAAAATTCGCAGGCTAGTGTTATTAACATTTCAGATATTTAACTGAAACTCCTTTATTTTGAATGAAATACCTCGCGTATATTATACTCGTAAACAAACTAAAGACGAATCAATTACTGTGAAGTAATTGTGGTTCAGTTGTCAAGGTACTTCACCAGTAATCTGAAGGTAATCAACTCGGATCCACGAACGACCAGTATATTTTTCTTTCATCGGTGGCGATTGATCAGCGATGACATGTTCTATTATCTTGAGATATTTGAATACTCGGATGTTTCAATACTTGACCTATCAAATCTTTAGGAATAACAATAATAATAATAATAATAATAATAATAATAATAATAATAATAATAAACTAATAATAGTAATAATTATCTCATTGAAGATTAAAAGTTAGGAGCTTATTATCACTTAGGGCATAACATTACAACCAGAAACGTGATATTTGGCAAGAATATTTCGGTTTGTTTAGTGTTGCCCATGAGAAGAGGAATTTCTCATCTCGTTTCTAAAACAAAAGAAAATTGAGACGAGAATTAACATTTTACATTCGAGACGGGACAAGGCTAACTCAAATTATCGTCTCGCTTTGGAGATGAGAAATTCAGACAAGACGAAAACTATCGTAAGCATTTCTCGTTTTATCTAGATTCTCGAAATAGTGTATGTCCATTCTTTAAGTAAAAATTGCTTTCTAGACTGAATCTTATACGCTATTTTGTTACCTTGTATTTCTAGCTCATCGAATTTATAATGGTCTGTGTAGGTATTTTTGTAGCAAAACTTTTACAATTACTTTTGCATATCCTAAAAGTTAGTTTATTATATGCCTTACTGTTCAGTGATATTCAGTTATTTTTATTGCAGTTATTTTTCTTAAAACATACTGTAGAATACTTTCTACATGAAACTATAGTGGAACGCTTTCGTTTAAAATTTTTGTAGTTACGTCCTGTTGCAATGTAAATAAGCATACTGAAGTTGATAGGAAAAGAAAAAGAAAGGATAAGAGATACTTTCGAATGATTTCTGTCCGAAAGGAAACGAGGGGGCAGAAATAAAATGCTAGCTCCTGGGCAATATTAATATCGAAACTTTGGATGCTTAAACAGAGACTAAGTAGGATTTATCTTCATCAGGATACATAGCAAGGAGCTTTCTTTGGATAAAAGACTTTGAATTATGTATGTGTTATATTGATATTTTAACAAAATATACATACGAATATAAAAAAAGAATAGTTCCTATTTACAGATTTTGGTTGAACGGATATATGGAACGTGTTGGAAATGGCGAACGAAAATATTATTATTCCTAGCAGTAGGAGTAATAGTGGAAGACGTTAGGAATAATTGCTAGGAAACACCGTCGTTTCAGACACATTCATGACCCATACTAGGCCCTAAGTATGATCCTGATGTATTCATGAATTGTTTGCTAATCACGTTACGTTCTCCTACAGAACGAATCAAGGTTGTAGACAGACATGTGACATCATATTGCTAGTATAATATTTCCTCTGCGAAGAAAGCAGTTTCCACTCTAATTTGTAAGACCGAAAGAAATTGAGTATTTTTCACTTTATTACACATCAGAAGTATGAATATTGTAGTTTGGTAAAAACAACTTACCGCAGCGGGAATCGAACCCGGGACCCCTGTATTACGAAGCGACTGCTCACGCCACTACTCTAAGACTGCTCTGCTAAGTACGAGGCAAAAAGCATTCGTGTATGTAGCAAATTGCACACGTTTACGATAACGACGAAACAACTTAGTAATACTTGTTTTACTGTTATTTTCAGTAACCTTGAACGACAGGGACACGAACACAGATACATGAGTACAAACAAATTCAAAGGATCACACACCGGCAATCGAACACGGGACCGCGAGCACTAAACTATCTGAGGCAGTGATGGCGTGGGTCAATGAACAACTTGACCCACCACCCATCATGACCCACGAATCACCACTCACCGTGACCCACTCTGGCCCACCACTGAACATAACCGACTCTGACCCACCACCCACCTAAACACATCATCATCAACTCTGATACATGATCCACGGCCTCTTCTTTACTGACTAAAGAGTTTATACTTGTAATAAATTCTAACTAGTCAGAGTTTGAATTGAGTTATTTTTACAAACCAACCTACTATCAATTTAGCATATATAGAAAGTGTTATCGCTATCATAAAGAAGAATTGTGAAAGATGCTATGTGATGTTCTGTTTATTTTCAATAAAGAGTTAATAGACTGAATTTCAGCTCTGTAAGTTCAACGGCTTGTCAGATACTCAATTTTTTTCGCAAAAATTCGGATCCCCACTACCCCTTAAGATATTATTATAATGAAAGTGATATGATAACATCCCACTTTGGATTAAGGCCTAACTATATACCAAAAGTCATTTCATTTAACTTTTCAATTTGGCCGTGATGATCAGGCACACATCATTACATCCATTTTTTGCATAATAATATATATATTATAGTGATTCAAAAATTAATTTTTTCAGTAGTTACCTCCTCTGAAAACTCACACAGGCTGTGCGTCTTGAAAGCCAAGTAGTAGTATAAATCCTATGCTATTATTGCAATTACAAATATCAATATTTAGAAGATGCCTACAGTTCTTTTTTCACTTCTGATACTCATCTGAGCTAAGTAAACAGAAACAAATGAAAAAGGAAGGGTAATGGAGGCCTTGAAAGTAAAACGTAGACAAATTCACCAGTGTTCCGAAGGATATTTTTAAATCACGCTTGACCCTACCCAGAGGAGCTAAATACGCGATTCTGTTTAGTTATCCGTTTGTCGCCACGTAGCAGAAATATAGCAGAAATCCTGGCGCTGCTACTGATGAACTTCGCAGTCGAGTGTACTAGCGCAATGGGCTAGTAATTATAATTGCTTTTCGTGAAGGTTCAAACCCGGGCCATATATTTTTTTATATTTTATTTTTTAAATTTTTATAACACTTTTTTCATTAAAAAAAGATGAATAATACTCAAAAAAATGAATTACTTACCTTACGCGTGCAGTTTTGCTACACGAATCCATAGTATAGTCAGTAGTAGTAGTAGTAGTAGTAAGAGTAGTCGTAGTAGTAGTAGGAAGGGGTTAGAAGCCCCACAGGGCTAGTTTTGTTCCACCTTACTCTCATGATATTAATTTAACCTCAGCTGCTTCTTCAATTTTCTTTAATTCCAACGAAGTGACAATTTTGTGTATTTAGTTCCCATGGATAGGGTCGAGGGCGAAAAAAATATGCTGTTCAGAAGATACTGTCTACAGTGCAGTAAGTAGAGTGGGTCATGGTGGATTTTGGGTCGCAGTGGGTCACATGCTATTGACCCACGACCCACTGACCTACTCAGAAAACTCGACGCATTTGACCCACCGACCCACTCCAACTCTGATCGGATGGTGAATTACTTGATTCAAGCTTGAGTACTTTGAATTACTTGATTCAAGGCAAGTAAGCTTGAGGTGGACAACATCGTGCTCGTGGGTTTTCTTGGTACATTCCAATTTCCTCCCACTTTCTCCTTCCACTAATTCGTCCATCATAATTCACTTGCTTTAATCATGGTCTCCCTTATCCTAACAGCCATAATCGTGGAACATTAAACGCAAAGATCACGAAATATCAAAAGTGTTAATAACAGTATGTCAGAAGTGCCTAAAGGACATGAGTTGCAACGAAACTTTGTGTAGGGACAATACTCAGAAAATAAAGGAATACGTGCTTTTTATTTTCTGCGGAAAAATCGATTTTAGGGGGGAAAACAACCAAAAGTTTGAAATTTGACACCCGAAAATCAAAAAGAGACCGAAGCGAATGAAACTGCACAGATATTCTAGACCCGAAATAAGGGAATATGTGTTTCATATTTTCCTGGAAAAAGCGGTTGGGTGGGCACGGATTCCGCAAAACCTTCGATCATCAAATATCAAAATTGCTAATAACAGTATGTCAGAAGTGCCTAAAGGTCATGAAGAGTTGCAACGAAACTTTGTGTAGAGCCTATACGCAAACAGAAACGAATATTTGTTTCTTTTTTCATTTTCTGCGGAAAAACTGTTTTAGAACGCAGAAGCTCCCACCAAAAATTCTGAAAGTTGACACTTTAAAGGCAAGAAGGGGACTGAAGTGAATATAATTGTGCACAGATATTGTATACGTAAAATGAGGGAATATGTGTTTCGTATTTTCCTTAAAAAAAAGTTGGGTGGGGCGCAAACCCTTCCAAACCTTTGATTACGAATTAGCAAAAGGGCTAATAAGTATACGTCAGAAGTGCCTAAAGGATATGGAGAATTGCAACGAAACTTTTGTAGGAGCAATACGCAAAAAGTAAGCGAACATGTATTTTTAGTTTGTGTGGACAAGCAGTGTTGGGGCCAAAGCCTCGTCCGAAAAAGCAAGTATTATCGTAGAAGTGCAGGAAGGAGGGATCGAAGCAAATGAAATTGTGTGTAGATATTGTATATGTAAAATTAATGCAATTCGTGTTTCCCAATTGTCCCCATCCGATTTGCTCCAAATTTAGCACATCAAAAGTAAACATAAAATAAATCGACACGTGTTTTTCTTTATGTGGAAATTGCTAGTTTGTCTTTCTGTTTGTATCACGCTAGAGAGCGCAATGTTCAGTCTTTGAACTTTTGAGGGTAGAAGCAGGAAACACGCGAAATTCACTGTATTGATACTAACTTCTAGGTCATCTATCTATTGGTAAAAGTTCACTGTTTTAACACTAACCGTTTCTTACTTATGGCGTACTTTATAGTATTTTAGGGGGCGCCTTTAACCCTTACAATAATTCTCCCCATAAACAAAAACACGTGTCGATTTCTGTTTACTCTTGGGGGCGCTGTGGCTCAGTGGTAGAGCGTTCACCTCCGGTGCTTGGGGTCCCTGGTTCGATTCCGGCTCGGGCGTGTAGACTTTCTGGTGGACAAACACCGTGCTCGTGGGTTTTCTCGGGGTTCTCCCGTTTTCTCCCACTTTCTTCATTCCACCATTTCATTCATTTCTCATTATCACCGTCTCCTTTAGCCTAACCGGCATAATCGTGGGACGTTAAACTTAATGATTTCATTTCATTTTCTGTTTACTCTTGGTATGCCAAATTTGAAGCAAATCAGAAGGGGACAATTGGGGAACACGAATTGCCTTATTTTACATATACAATATCTACACACAATGTCATTCGCTTCGATCCACTCCTTCCTGTACTTCTACGATTATATTTACTTTTTTCGGAGAAGGTCTTGGCCCCAACAGTGCTTCTCCACACAAAATAAAAACACATGTTCGCTTACTTTTTGCGTATTGCCCCTACAAATGTTTCGTTGCAATTCTCCATATCCTTTAGGCACTTCTGACGTATAGTTATTAGCACTTTTGATAATTCGTACTCAGAAGTTTGGAAGGGTTTGTGCCTCACCCAAATTTTTCTAAGGAAAATACGAAACACATATTCCCTCATCCTACGTATACAGTATCTGTGCACAATTACATTCACTTCAGTCCACCTCTTCTTGTCTTTAGGGCATCAACTTTCACAATTTTTGGTGGGGGCTTTTGCACTCACTCCAGTTTTTCCGCGGAAAACGAAAAAAAAAAAAACAAATATTAGTTTTCCTTTTGCGTATAGGAACTAAATACACGTTTCTGATTTTTTGCAGTTTGCGATTGTCCAAACTTTCTGGTGTATGTATTGTGTATTACAGTAATAGAAGAAAATTGTCACTTCGTTGAAATTAAAGAAGAAGAAAATTGAAGAAGCAGCTGAGGTTAAATTAATATCATGGCAGTCAAGTGGAACAAAATGAGCTCCGCGGGGCTTCTAACCCGTTCCTACTACTACTACTATTACTGCTTATACTGTGGATTCGTGTAGCGAAACTGCACGCGTAACGTAAGTAAATCACTTTTTTGAGTACTATTCATCTTATTTTAATGAAAAAAGGTATGAACATTTAAAAATAAAATATAAAAGTAAAAAAAAAAAATCCTTGGTCTGGGTTTGAACCTTCACGAAAAGCAATTATAATTACTAGCCCATTGCGCTAGTACACTCGACCGCGAAGACCGCCAGTAACAGCGCGTGGATTTCTGCTGTATTTTTGCTACGTGGCGAGAAACGTATAATTAACCAGAACCGCGTATTTAGCTCCTATGCGTAGGGTCGATCGTGATTTAAAAATATCCTTCTGAACATTGGTAAAATTGTCTACGTTTTAGTTTCAAGGTCTCCATTACCCTTCCTTTTTCATTTGTTTCTGTTTACTTAACCACAGACGAGTATCCCTAAGTGAAAAAAGAACTGTACGCATCGTTTGAATATTGATATTTGTAATTGCATTAATAGCAATATGACTTATACTACTACTTAGCTCTCAAGTTAACACCGGACCCCCCACCCCCACACTTCGAGAATAGAAATGAAAAAAATAGGGAAGAATGAAACAAAATAAAATGAGAAAAACAAGGATCAACGTAAAAAATAAAAAAAAAACTACAAGAAGCTTTTGGTTACTCTTTCTTATGAGGAGATTTGTATTACTTGCAATACATGGTGGCGAGGAGAGCGAGATATCCTGGAAAAGTCAGGGAATTTGAAATTTCTAGAAAAGTTACGGAATTATAAGAATTTCTGTTACTAGTCAGGGAGATTTCAAGCTTCCGAAAGCATAGTGCCTTTGTGTAACAGCTTGGACATTTTTTATCATAATTTTTCGTCATCGCATCATTGCAGTATCAAACATGTTATTTCAAAAACAATTTTCTACTGCTCCTTTAACCTGTCATTTGCAGCAGACAGTAGTTGACGGAATAATAAAAACAAAAATTTATGTGGAAATAAATTTCTGTTAACAATTGATTCAACAGAGAAAGGAACACAGATAGTGTAAAATTTTTACAAGATATTATTGAGTATGTACTTTTTATAATAGTGAATATGTAGTTTTTATAATAGTTAAGGTCTTAATGACACTTTTTAATGTTATATTTAAATGAACAGAGGAAGGACGTAAATATTGTAAAATCTTACTTTTTTTTATCATTTTACTCGAGATTTCATAGTTATTAAAATACTTACTAACATATCCTCATTTTATTGTCCTAACAAACTAATATATGTTGATAGTAAATGTAGTTTAGATTCATCGAGCTCCTGGTCCTTCAGAATTTCTTGTCACCCCTCTTCCCCCCCCCCCCCCCCGGTACGAAATCCTGTCTAAACGAACCAATGTTTGTTCCAGTAAAACAGTGTAGAATGATCGAGTCTCTGGTGTGATGACCATAGTATTTCATGTCACGGACTTCCCCCTCCCTTCACGAAATCCTGGCTACATGCCTGTTTCAAGAGACACAGCCTATTAGGTTTTAGAGGAGCTAACTACTGAAAAAAATACATTTTTGAATCACTATAATATATATATATTATTATATAAAAAATGGATGTAATTATGTGTGCCTGATCATCACAACCAAATTGAAAAGTCAAATGAAATGACTTTTGGTATATAGTTAGGCCTTAATCCAAAGTGGGATGTTATCATATCACTTTCATTATAATAATATCTTAAGGGGTAGTGGGGATCCGAATTTTTGCGAAAAAATATTAGAGTATCTCACAAGCCGAAACTTACAGAGCTGAAATTAAGTATATTAACTTTTTATTGAAAATGAACAGAACGTCACATAGCATCTTTTAAAATTCTCTATGATAGGGGTGACACTTTTTATATATGCAAAATTGATAGTAGGTTGGTTTGTAAAAATAACTCAATTCAAACTCTGATTAGTTAGAATTTATCATGATTTTATTACAAGTATAAACTCTTTAGTCAGTAAAGAAGAGGCCGTGGATCATGTATCAGAGTTGATGACGATGTGTTTTGGTGGGTGGTGGGTCAAAGTGGGTCACGGTGAGTGGTTGTTCGTGGGTCACAATGGGTGGTGGGTCAAGTTGTTCATTGACCCACGTCATCACTGCCTCAGATAGTTCAGTGCTCGCGGTCCCGTGTTCGATTGCCGGTGGGTGATCCTTTGAACTTGTATGTCCTCGATGTATCTGTGTTCGTGTCCCTGTCGTTCAAGGTTACTGAAAATGACTGTAAAACAAGTATTACTAAGTATAATAGAGACAAGTTACGGGGATACTTTCGGTGAATCAGAAAAGAAAATGATTTGAGGCATCAGATTCCAGTTAAGGGGTCGAATTACTCTTAAAACCAGTTTCTGCTTCATGTCATTGTGTGTTTATATCTCTATTTTTGTTTTCTAATTTAAATTTAAAGTCTCTCGACTATAGTATATTATCATGACCGAAATCAGTGTGTTTCGTCGTTATCGTAAACGTGTGCAATTTGCTACATTAACGGTTTTTTTTTTTTTTTTTTTTTTTTTTTTTTTTTTTTTTTTTTTTTTTTGCTCTTAGCAGAGCAGTCCTAGCGTAGTGGCGTGAGCAGTCGTTTCGTAATACAGGGGTCCCGGGTTCGATTCCCGCTGCGGTAAGTTGTTTTTACCAAACTACAATATTCTTCTGATGTGTAATAAAATGAAAAATACTCAATTTCTTTCGGTCTTACAAGTTAGAGTAGAAACTGCTTTATTCGCAGAGCAAATATTGTACTAGCAGTATATCGTCACATGTCTGTGTACAACCTTGATTCATTCTGTAGGAGAACGTAACGTGATTAGCAAACAATTCATGAATACATTAGGATCATGCTTAGGGCCTAATATGGGTCATAAATGTGTGTGAAACGACGATGTTTCCTGGCAATTATTCCTAACGTCTTCCACTATTACTCCTACTGCTAGAAATAATAATATTTTCGTTCGCCATTTCCAACACGTTCCATATATCCGTTCAACCAAAATTTGTAAATAGGAACTATTCTTTTTTATATTCGTATGTATATTTTGTTAAAATATCAATGTAACGCATACATAATCCAAAGTCTTTTATCCAAAGAAAGCGCCTTACTATGTATCGTGATGAGGACAAATCCTACTTAGTCTCTGTTTAAGCATCCGAAGTTTCGATATTAATATTGCCCAAAAGCTGACACCTTCTTTCTGCCTCGTCGTTTCCTTTCGGAAACAAATCATTCGAAAGTATCTCTTATCCTTTCTTTTTCTTTTCCTATCAACTTCAGTATGCTTATTTACATTGCAATAGGACGAAATATTGAGGTCTTAAATCTTCTGTAATAATAATAATTGTATTAACATTTTTAAAGTTGCCCTAAACTTAAACAAAACTTACAGATAAGTAGGGATTTTGGGAGTCTTTCCGGACCTCCAGGACACACCCCTGCAACTACGAAAATTTTAAACGAAAGCGTTCCACTATAGTTTCATGTAGAAAGTATTCTACTGTACGTTGTAAGGAAAATAACTGCAATAAAAATAACTGAATATCACTGAACAGTAAGGCATATAATAAACTAACTTTTAGGATATGCAAAAGTAATTATAAAAGCTTTGCTACAAAAATACCTACACAGACCATAATAAATTCAATGAGCTCGAAATACAAAGTAACAAAATAGCGTATAAGATTCAGTCTAGAAAGCAATTCTTACTTAAAGAATGGACATAAAGTATTTCGAGAATCGAGATAAAACGAGAAATGTTTACGATAGTTTTCGTCTCGTCTCAATTTCTCATCTCAAATCGAGACGATAATTTGAGTTAGCCTTGTTCCGTCTCGAATGTAAAATGTTAATTCTCGTCTCAATTTTCTTTTGTTTTAGAAACGAGATGAGAAATTCCTCTTCTCGTTGGCAACACTAAACAAAACCGAAATATTCTTGCCAAATATCACGTTTCTGGTTGTAATTTTATGCCCTAAGTGATAATAAGCTCCTAACTTTTAATCTTCAATGAGATAATAATTATTATTATTAGTTTATTATTATTATTATTATTATTATTATTATTATTATTATTATTATTATTATTATTATTATTATTATTACTATTGTTATTCCTAAAGATTTGATAGGTCAAGTATTGAAACATCCGAGTATTCAAATATCTGAAGATAATAGAACATGTTGTCATCGCTGATCAATCGCCACCGATGAAAGAAAAATATACTGGTCGTTCGTGGATCCAAGTTGATTATCTTCAGATTACTGGTGAAGTGCCTTGACCACTGAACCACAATTACTTCACAGTAATTGATTCGTCTTTAGTTTGTTTACGAATATAATATACGCGAGGTATTTCATTAAAAATAAAGGAGTTTTATATATATATATATTTTTTTTTTTTTAATCTGAAATGTTAATACTTTAGTGAATACAGTGATATAATACACTTCGAGTTCTCAATTACATAATTCCTGTTTTGAATTTGACTATTTACAAGGCACTGTTTTGATTGAACAGAAAAGGCTCTGTATTTAATCGAATCCAAATAAGTAACGCGTTAGGTGAGTGGTTTTGTAAACTGGTGATCCGAGTTCGAGTCTCCCCCCTCGCCATTTGCAACTCTTTAAAATGTTTCATTTACAACGCTGTGCTCTAGTTGGATACTGCTAAATGAAAGATAATCTCCAGTGAAGAAATTCAGTGATGATGCAATCCTGAAAATAAAGGAAGGAAATTAAGTGGAGAAAATGAGTTACAGAGCTAATTCTATCAATGATTCTATATTTGATATTAACAGTTAATTTCGTGCATTTTTAAATTGTTGTTTATTGACACTATATTCTCTCCTTTGCTCTTTGTGTCTCAATGTGTAAATTTGCACAAATATTAAACAAAATCGCGAACCCTCAGTTATATTTGCAACCTAAGAAGTACGCTTAGTACGGGTAAGTTCTCCAACACGTTTGAGTGTTATCGAATTTGCATTTTTAATATTTACAAATAAATTACTGCATACCAATATTTAGCAGTTTCAAAAGTCATTTAACGAATAATGAAATCGGACAAGTTCTTCTTTCGAAGTAATATTACGTACCAATCAGTAGCGCCGGAATCTGTTAGACACCCAAAATTTTCATTAGAGGCTGGGTTCTTCCCCTGAATGATCCATTCATACTTTAATTGATTTGTAGGTAGGACTACTGTTAATAGTTTCAAAACGCAGCGCAAGGCTTTGTGTTTACATAAAAGAATAACCTAATACATATACCGCATAATCTATCCGTATATTATTTGATACGTATATATGTATTGTCATTTGAAGTAAATTAACTTGTTTATAATCCCTCACTTGAGTTAATTATAAAATTATTTAAGTTTCCCGACTGTTATGTTCGGAGCTTCTGCTGTCCGTATATATATATTCTGGTATATATTTTTTCTGGTATTGTGCTGTTTACTATGAGTACAAGTATCCAAAGACTCCCTTTTGTCATTTCGTCAGCCAGCGTTTCTCCTCACTCCTGCACAAAAACACTCTATACGATTTGTTCTTTTAACAGTTAGGTTAACTTCATGCTGCTGTTCTAGCTACTTACCAGGCGTAATTAATCTGGGAGCGGGCGTTAGTTGGGTTGCCTAAGTCACGGACTTTGTACATCAAGAATTTCTGTGGCCCACTGTACACCTTGCTCTTCCTTGCATACACCAATGAAGTTTACCCCCGTTCATCTACTCCTTCAGGCTGAAAATTAATGAACTAACAAACTTTTATAATGTGAAAAGTACAAGAATGAACTTGAAATAATTCAAGGAAATCAAGTAACAGTGAAAGTTGTCAGTATGATTCAAGAATGAATATATCGTGGAATAATATTGTGGCGGGAGTTGCCAATGTCATTCAAAGATTTTTCACATAGCCTTCTCTGTCCTTACTCTATCGATCAAATTCGACGTAATCGCGATGATGGGTAGCGTATAACAATTCTAAGTTAAGTCAAATAGACACAAATCACCTGCTTTATTATTATTATTATTTAAAAGTATAGATTCTGTAATGTAAGCATTACATATAAAGAAGCATAAATTATAATAGACGGTACATAATAAACATGGATACTTACAAAATTTAATTACAAAATGAAAACAATAAATGTGTTCAACATTTCGAATAGACAGTAACAGTTTGTTAGAACCGTTTGAAAATTTACCATTGAACACTACAGAATTTTTCAATCTCTATTGTAAAAATATTTAGTGCTTTTTCTTGTAATTTTATCTCTTGTCACGAGAGTAATAAAAGTTTAGTCAAGAGTTTCGCCCTTGTTAAGCCCAGAAATAACCTTCTTCCCCAATAGGTGTGTATGCCATTTCTTAATAGTTTCGGTTCCCGTCGCTGATATGATTAGATATGTCCTCTTCATTCATCATAGGCTGCATAAGTGGAACTCAAAATGGAAAAATGTGATGACGGACGTAGATTCATTTTTTGATAGTTTTATGAGACGCAAGTTCAATCGAACTGGATCTCTTCCTATTTTTTCCAGTTATCAAGATTAGCAGAGAAGTCAAACTTGTCAAGTTTACCACAGAAGGGCCAAATCTCTTCATTAATTCGATATCTGATAATCTAAGCTCTTGTATCTTCTGCCAGGGGCTCTAAGTAAGGTGGAAGAAACATTTGAATGTTAACACGAGTCTCCAATTTGCGTATGAAAGCATTTTTGCGAACTAATTTCAAAATCAGCAGCAACTCTTGGAATCCGAATGGAGCTGAATATAATGATACCCTTAAAAAACAAAACACTAAAGGTTAAAAAAAATAAAAGTAAACGGAAACTAATTGATTTCCATTCCATGTCCATAGAAATAAATAAATAAAAACACGTGTCGAACTGTTCTGACCCGGACACTTCTAATATATTCAGTACTTAAAAATAACTACCCTTACAATTAAGAAATGTTTAGATTATCTTACCAAAAAATTATGATAACTGACTATTGTGATAAAAGCTAAAATATCTTTCTTTTCTTTTTCTTTTTAATAGACATTTTATAGTTTTACTCGCTAGTTCTGCTTCCGCGGAAGATCATTTGGAATGGTGTGGTTTAGTTGAATCAAAAATTCGACATCTTATTGGTAACCTGGAAAGGAATCAACATATAACACTAGCTCATGTGAACCCTGAAGGATTCTCTCAGCTTGAACCAGAACCGTAAGTACAACTCTTGTTAATCAATTACTTGAGATATCTGATTTTTGCACTTTGCAGAAAGTGGGAACTGTTTTCTGTAAGAAGGATTTCCTTTTTGTCATCCTTTATTATTATTATTATTATTATTATTATTATTATTATTATTATTATTATTATTATTATTATTATTATTATTATTATTATTATTATTATTATTATTATTATTAAAAAACATTCTTAAATATAACATTTAAATTACTTTTTGAGTTATTTAAGTTTTATTTGAAATAGATGAAATAGATATATTACCAGTAGAGTATACGTAAGAATATTAAGAAGTACAGTAATACCCCGCCCAACGGAACTCGGGACTATGGATTTTTTATTTTTATTTTTATTTTATTTTATTTATTTATTTATTTATTTTTTGGTAACACTGCGTCTGCAATTTTTCGTTTGACGACAATGCAGCCCGCTATCTTAAGTGTTTATCTTGTTGTGATATGCGTTGGGCGCGTTTCACACAAACTTTTCATGCATGATTACAGTTCTAGGATCGAGATGGTTAAGATTGTTTTGTTACACGTTTTCTAAACCTTTAAAAAATACTACGTTGTCCAGACGAAGTAAATATGATTCTCATGTACCTAGTAAGAAAAGGAAGACGGTATCTTTTGAATGTAAACTTAAACATTATCAAGAATATTAATAGCAGAATTAAAATTTGTCAATTGGCAAAAGAAGTTTGAGCTACCGGAATCCATAATAAGGACAGTCATAAAAGATAAGGAAAGAATTCTCGAAGCACTGAGAAATGCTCAATCCTTGAACTCAAGCATAATTCGTTAACGTCATGGTATTATTGTTGAGATGAAAACAGTGCTGAAATTATGGTGTGATAATGAAGTAAAAATTAAGAATTGTCAAATCGATCAGAACACTGTGTTCCATCAAGCTAAGTTGATCTTTTTATAGATTCAAAGAAGCTTTGGGGGCGGTGGAAAATGGAAACTTTGTAGGTAGTGACAATTGGTTCAACTGATTTAAAACTCTCTGTAATTGGCACAGCATCGCGGCGGGTACCGATAAAGAAACTACATCTGTTTTTCCTAAAAACACTCAAGACTGTTAGAAGAAGGTGACTACAAGTGAAACCGTGTTTAACATGAATGAGACTGTCCTGTTCTGGAAGAGGATATTTAAAAGAACTAGTATCGCATGTGAAGAAAGAAAGAAAGAATCTTTCCAAACATTAAGGTGTCTAAAGACCAATGGTTGGGAGAATGCAGGTGTGACTGCAAGTTAAAACCTCTCTTAATTTATCTCTCCGAAAATCCAAGAGCCTTAAAAAATGTATCTAAAATTAGCTTACGAGTGGTTTCGAAGTCAAATCATAAAACTAGCTTCCGTTTCTGAGGATGGTTTGGTGACTACTTCATATCTGAAATCGAAAGTTATTACGAGTCTAAACAGATTCCATTCAGAGGGATCTTATTGACAATGTAGCGAGTCACCCTAATTTATTTCTACCTATGTGTGAAAATTGTGTTTTTACCTCCAAACACAACCAGACTGCTTCAACCTATGAACTGGGGAGTCATCAGAACATTCAAGGCTTACTATGCGTGGCGTTCGTTTGCACATCTCAATGAAACAATGAGGCAAAACATTGATATATCTGTTAAAGACTTTTGGAAACAATTCAGTGGTTTAGATGTCGGAGGAATTAGTGAAAATCTTCGGATGAAATTTGCATAGAAACACTGAATGTGCTTGGAAGAAACTTTTTTTCTTCTTTTTCGAAGACAAGACTGAAACCACGCCAGAAACTAAACATGTCGCTCATGTAATAAAAGCAGTTATTAATCTCACGAGGCAATAATACTTGGAAGTCGTAGGTGGTGGTCTCAGAGAACTGCTGGATTCACTTAGTCAGGAGCTGACAATCGATGAGCTTATTGAGATGCGTGAACAAAACGTCATTGAAACATCCGACTCTTCAGACCTAATTCCAGCGGGAAAGCATGTGGCAAAAACAAGCTTGTCAGGTCTCAACTCAGTTGAAAAAGGTTTAAACATAATAAATAAAAAGGCATGTCATCAAACGAATTTGTTAAACTTTATGAAGCCTTCGATATCTAAATAACTTTTTTACGTAACTCATTTATTTCTTTAAATATTTTGTATTAATATTTACATATAAGGAACTGTAGTTTCGTTAAAAAGAGTATTTTTGTTCTAAAGTTTTTTTTCCTTTGTCCTATTAAACACAATTTATATGTATTTATACTCAAAGTTATACCTCGACATATAAGGTATTTTCGTCAGACTCACTTATCGCATCGGGGTATTACATGTATAGGAAAACAGTAGTTAAGGTGACAAAAAAATTGATAGTCAAGTAATTAGTATTAAAATGAACTCTTCTATTCGTTGTTAAATGTCCAAATTGTTAAGTTTTGAATTGTATTATTCTTTCTAGTTTCTGAATTACTTTTGTGGTTCTGTAATTTAACTTTGTATTTAATTTTGTATATATATACTAATCACCAGTTGAATTAGAGACACCTACCTAATACCATGTAGCACCACTTTTCGTTCTGATAATGGCTGCTATCCGCCGCGGCATGGACTCCACGAAGCACCTGAAGTGTTGTGGCATCTCAATCCATATTTGCTGCAAAGTCTCCCATAGAGCCCGCAGGTTGGTCAGAAGAGGGTTCACAGCCCGAAGGCATCGTTCCGTGGCATCCCAGATGTGTTCGATGGGGTTGAGGTCCGGTGACTATGATGACCAGGGAAGTGTTGCCAGATCAGAGAAGTGATCATCAAACCAATCTTCTGCCATCCTAGAGCGATGGACCGGCACATTGACCTCCTGAAAGATGAGGTCACCATCCGGATGTTGCAGCCAAGCAAATGACAGGACATGGTTATTCAGAAGATCGCGGTAGCGTTCACTTATGAGGGATCGTGTCATACGGGTTAGGGAACCCATTTCACTGAACATAAACATGCCCTAGATGAGAACACCACCACCACCGGCCTACACAGTTGCCTGCTAGCACGATGGATCCATTGCTTCGTGCGGTTGGCGATGCAGCCATACCCGTCCTTCGGCATGTATCAATGTGAAACGTGACTCATCTGTCCAGGCAAACTTTTTCCTCGGTCCAGTGGCGGTGTTCCTTTGCTCATACTAGATGTTGTTTCCCATGTTGTGCGGTTAGAAGAGGTACTCGCGTGGGCCGATGGTTTTTGTACGCCATGGCAAGTAGGTGGTTGTGGATTGTGTGACTGCTAACACGGTGTTGTTGTCCTGCATTGAACCTCACCCCGATTCAATTCACTGTGGTCCCTCTATCAGCTGTTACGATGCGCCAAGCCCTGTCGTCGACACGCCCCTGACCGCAGCAGTTTACCCGTGCAGGTGCGGTTTTACTGGAAGCCAGGTACTCGCGATACACCCTTGACACAGTTGCCTTTGAAAATACGAGTGCCGCAGCCACTTCCGAAATCAAGCCACCCATCGTCTGGACTCTACGATTTGACCATTATCAAATGCACTCAGGTCCGTTGTCTTGCACATCACACATTGCACTTACATGGCCTCCGAGAGAGGAAGTACACGGCAGCAGTACACGCACAATGCGTTTCATTCACATGCACTAGTGGAGCCTCTTCAGGGCGATTTGTGCAACTGTTCTGCTGTCTCTAATTCAACTGGTGATCAGTGTAAATGTGAAATTATTCACTAATGACATCTGGATTAAATTTCTTTCTTTTAGGGACAAACATTGCACAATGTGGTTCATTGGATTAGTATTCGCAAAAACAGAGAATTTAAATGTTGACTTGACTTACGACATCCAGCAATTCACCGATTCAGGTCAGTAGTCAGCATTTCATATCGTCTTGCATCTTGAATTGTTTATTGCAGGGATAGGGTGAAAGTTTCCTGTCTAATACACAAGACTATATCAGTGACAGTCTCCAAAGCAGAACATGTCGCGATCTGCGATGTGATCGCAGAAAAATTGCCAGAGGAGAAAAAAAATAGCCAACAGAAAATTATGAAAACATGCCTGCTATGTGATATGCAAAATGATGATATAGAAATATAATTTGACAGAAACGTGAAATATCTTGTCTAGAGTTCAATCTGTTGGTTAAGTTACTTTTATAATGTATCGCGTTACTTTGTCATCAACTTTTCCTTATATACAGTATATGACAAGTTATACTAGGTGATAGTTGTTACATATATAACTCATAATCGGTTCGAAAGTAGCGCGCTATTTGTAGCGAAGCTACAATAGCTAGCTTCAAATTTTGTAGCTCTAGATGTAGCGGCGCTTCAAGTCTAAACTTGTAGTTTGTAGCTGTAGCTGAGCTACATATTTTTATAGTGTGTAACGAATTTTGCACCAAAGCTACAAATAAAACTTTTCCAGGACGCAAAAATATTTTGTAACTCCAACATTTCCTCACATTTTAGTAAATTTTTATATGATGATAGGGTGAAAATATGATTGTTTTCTGATTTCTGTTTCCAATTATTTTGCAATAATATTACAAGAAAATTTTCTGAAATAAATTGCGTACTGACGATCGGTCAAAAAGATAGCAATGACTAAGCATACACATTTTTCGGGGGCAGGGGTAATATATATGTAATATATATATATATATATACTTTAAAACGAGCAGACAAAATGCATACTTTACTGTGAAATGCAAATTGACAGACAAAGCTTTTATGTAATATTTTAACCAATTGTTAAGTTCAGTTACGCATATAGATGCCATGACATATAATATAATGCACGATGCCAAGTAAACTGTATTTGTGACAAGAGCTTAAGTAGCGAATATGTTTCTGGAAAACTAGCTAATAGTTGTAGCGAGCTACAATTTTTATCATGTAGCTGTAGAGTAACTACTTTTGAAAAGTAACTTTCCGATCACTGCTCATACTAAAATAATGTTGGCAAATGGTGAATATATTGTATACTTGCCTTCTACGTGTGCCTCTTGGGTCTACTCTAGGCGATCTTGCTTTCCTCGATTTCAACAAGCGTTAGAAGGAAATGTATCACCTTTCTCAGTTGGTTTTCTGTATGCTCAGAAAACTATTAAAGTTAAGGATATGATTTAGAATACTCGGGTCATGAAAACCAAAGAAGGGGCATGAAAACCATGGCCCTACTCACCTGAACCGATGAAAACTACTAAACACTGCTTAAATCGATTAATTCTTTACGATACCTATGCAAAAACTTTATCGAGTTGGAAGTAGTGGTGTCAACCGGCTCGGCTCGAGCCCTGAGCCACCGGCGCAGCTTGAACTCCGGCTCGGTTCAACTGAGCCAACAGCTCGAGTCGGGATGATTGGAATGAGCCATTGGCTCGGTTCAGGTGAGCCATTGGCTAGAACCGGGTCGGTTGAGATGAGCTACCGACACAGCTAGGCTCAGGTGAGCCATCGGCTCGAGCCTGTTCGGTTGGGGTGAGCCATCAGCTCGGTTCGACTCAGTTGGAATGAACCATCGGCTCGAGCCGGCACGGTTGGATGAGCTGTTGGCTCGGCTCACTTTTCAGTTCGGGTCAGGGAGCCGGGAGCCGAGCTGTTCTAGCCGTTGACAACACTACTACTTGGAACCTGAAAAACACCGATTTGAAAGCAGTAGACAACACACCTCATCTCCACTGGCAAAATACTCATGAGAGATTTTTCGGGGTAAGATGATGACCAGTGTTTCATGAAATAGAAAATTCTTGTGACAGACTCTAACAAACGGTGATACTATTGAGAGCTATTAAGACGTTTAAGTAAAAAATGTGAGATCGTCCTGAAAACCTATCTAAAATGGTTCTGACACACCAAGATGATAACATACAGTTCATAGGTATAACCAGCGCCGTAATTTAGATTTTTTCTTCGGGGCGGGAGGGGGGGAATATTAAGACGCGTATTAGGTCCCATAGAAAAGTTGTTTTTCTAATTCTTGGACCCCCTTTTTACATCTTTCTCTTACTCTTTATGGACCCCCTGGAGCCTGTGGGCCCTCTCGCACGGCAAGGTCTGCGGTTCCATTCGTTGCG
The DNA here is from genome assembly GCF_964235325.1 of Thermobia domestica. Lineage (NCBI taxonomy): Eukaryota > Metazoa > Arthropoda > Insecta > Zygentoma > Lepismatidae > Thermobia > Thermobia domestica. The sequence goes on from NC_137462.1 coordinate 180,119,208, forward strand.
CCCTTGAGCCCGTTTCATACAGACAAATTAATTAAATGGACATTATTGACAAACCTCAAAGCCATACTAATACATATTATTTCTAGGGCACCTAATAGTAGATATTTTTTACTGAAATGGGCCCCAGACTCATTTTTGTTATAATTACCTTTTGTGTGCTGTTTCGTTTATATAATGTAGTGAATCTGTTTGATGCTTCATTTATAGTTTCATCTTCATATTGTATATGGAGTAAAACATTTTGTCTTAATATGGGCCCCCATCGAACGGCGGGGAGCTCCTCTAAAAGGGGCAGTTGCCCGATGCCCCCACAAGTTATGACCCTGGGTGTAACAACAAACTGGGAGGAAATAATCTAGTACCCTTAAACCTTTTTTCTATTTCCTACTTACAATAATAATAGGCCGAATAATAATAATAATAATAATAATAATAATAATAATATATTTGATTTTGAGCTTAGGTCCCTTTCAGCAGCGAGACTACCTACAGCTTAACGTAGGCCCCGAATCAGATGAACTCCCGCAGGGAATCGAACCCGGGTCTCCCACACCAAAGACGCGTATAATAATAATATATTTAATTTTAATTTAGGGTAACTTTCAGCAGCGAGGCTATATGAGAAGTGAACCTTCAGCTTAACGTAAGCCCTGAACCACATGAGCTCCCGCCGGGAATCGATCCGGGTCTCCCACGCTAAAGAAGCGTATAATAATAATAATATGAACTGCGTTCTGGTAGTGATGAAGGAGGTATTAGGGCTGATAGTGATCTTCTGGACACTAGAACTCCGGATTTATTTTGAGGTTTACTAAAATCTTACGGATCGATGCAAGAAGTAATTTGCACTAAGAAGGAATCACAATGGGATATATAGAAAAAGTTTTACATGTGTACACCTTCTTATTTTTGGATAAATTAGAAAGTTGTCCATCACCTCCGTGTAATACATATACTATAAAAGTGTACGGCAAAAATAAATGAAAAATTACAAAATGAAAAAAAAAGTAAGAGCATCGAGTGGGACTCGAACCAGGTTCAAAAGTACTAAATCCGCACAGAAAGCAAGAACTTAGCTAGCATGGCTATCGAAACAACTATGAAGTTCCATTCCTATTTCATGAATAGAGAACAAATTTCTTAACAACTTCCCCTCCCTTTTTTAACGAATATTGTGGTCGAAAAGCGTGTGTGCTTTATTTACAACCAAGTTTTCCGCATTTATCAAGTACTATGATGTTCTAAATGTATCATTACATTAAGTTATAAAAAGACAAATAAGTATTTCAAACAGCAAACTGTGAACTGTGTTGGGAAGTCTCGTTATTTTTTTTTTCTTTTCACTTCCCTTATCATTACGTCGACTGTAATGTTGCCAAACCTACAATTTTAAGGGACTTAGAAAAATTGGGGCGTGCAATTATACACCCTCCATTCCAAAAGAAACCAAACTTTTGAAAACAAATAGTACCACTAGTGCCATCTGTTGTAATATTTTACCGGTAGATGGCGTAGTCCCTCATTGACAACTGGTATAAATGTCATGACATTTGGATGCACGGCAACAAAGTTATTGAGTTTCAACTGTCAGTGTGTTGTGTACATCGGTCGGAAAATGAGTTTCAAACAACGAGCTGCAATTGAGTTTTGTGTTAAACTGGGTAAAACTTTTAGTGAAACGCACCAAATGCTACAAAATGCATATGGTGATGAGTGTCTATCCCGTACGCAAGTTTACGAGTGGTTCAGGCGATTCAAATCGGGTAGAGAGACGCTGGATGATGACGAAAGATCAGGCCGTCCCAGAACCGGATTATCGGAAGAAAACATCGAAAAAGTGCGTGAATTCATCAAACATAACAAAAAATCGTCGGTGAAAGTTATTGAAATGGAATTAGGCATTCCTCAAACAACCGCATACCGATTTTGACCGAAGTTTTGGGCCTTAAGAAGGTTAATTCGCGGTTTGTACCACACAAACTCACCGAAGACCAAAAAGTTGATCGAATTGCGCATTGCAAAGACATCGTTAAAAGTGCTCGGCAGGATCGAAACTTCTTGAAATCGATTGTAACTGGTGACGAGACGTGGTGTTTTGAATATGAGCCCGAAACAAAGCGGCAAAGTGCTGAATGGAGAGCGCCGGATGAAGGAACACCCAAAAAAAAGTCGCTTGGTGAAGTCAAAAGTTAAGGTGATGCTGATTTGTTTTTACGATTCAAAAGGAATTATCCACAAAGAATTTGTTCAGCCCGGCCAGACAGTCACTGGAGAGTTTTACTTGGGCGTCATGAAGCGTTTGCTGGCAAGAATTCGTCGTATTCGGCCCGAATATCGCGAAATCGGCAGTTGGACTCTTTTGGACGATAATGCACCATCACATCGTTCGCGACTTGTAACTGAATTTTTGGTCAAAAATCACATTATTCGGTTGCATCATCCGCCCTATTCACCAGATCTCGCTCCGTGCGATTTCTATCTGTTCCCGAAACTACATTTGGCGATGAAAGGAAAGTGGCACGCATCGATTGATGCCATTGAGAAGGCGACAACTGCCGTCCTAAAGACCATTCCAATAAAGGACATGGAGAAGTCGTTTGGCAACTTGTTGGAGCGTGCAAATATGTGTATCGATGCAGAAGGGGAATACATTGATTAATAAAAATGATTTGTTCCAAAATGTACATTGCTTTTTTGTTGTTTTAAAACGTTCGGTTTCTTTTGGAATGGAGGGTGTATTTTGGAGAAGTGTACAATTCTTCGTATTCATAAATTGCATCAAACATCTCAGAATATGTCCGTTTTATGAAAAATCTACCATTCTTCATTTTATTGGGAAGTGGGGGTGTAACATTTAGTTTAACCTTTTCAAAATTTAAATGTTAATGATACCTGTTCTTTGGTGCACGTTGTTTCGTGTTCGGTTCCCGCTGATAGAGTTTTGAACACGTTAAGAGGTTCGAATTTCACTTTAAACTGTAGGTCGACATTTCATCTAGCTTCGGTGCAGAGCAAATAATACTGGTTGTATTAAACAAACATTACATTTTCAGGGTATGTATCGATCACGAAATCAGAAAACGGTCATGAAAGTCAAGAAATTTAGCTTTTGTGTCACGATTTTTTTTTTAAAATCTGTACAAATATAGGTATAGACGGGAAAATTGTGTTCTATAAAACATTAAAATTCACCAGCAAAAATGTCTATGGTCGGGTTTAGACGGTACTAAATCGCAATCAAAGCATGCTTCTATCGCAAGCATGAAAATTCGGCCCAATTCGCACGTAAATTTGCTTTTGAGAATGTTACTAAATTTTATGGATTGGGTAAGAAAAGGTCACGAAAAAGTCACAAAATTTTATTTTTAAATTTTGGTAGACACCCTGATTTATCCGAGGCGTTGGTTGATATGTATGTTAATAATTTATAAACTAATTGTTCATATAATGCCACATTTTATGTCCATATGATAGAAATAATCTCGGTATGTTGCTTTTGAATAAAGTAATACTATTAACGTATTGCAAAATATGACATTTCAATAATGATAATTATGAGCGAAACTTAATGTATCTGTACCTAATAAATATTAAGATAAACATAAAAGTTCATTTTCCTATAAATGTCCCTCAGAACATCATATTCCATCTTTTAGCTACTTTCAGTGCTGTTAACCTCTGTGACATGCTGTACACCAATGCTTGACCCACATCAACCTCTATTTTTTGGTACCATACGGCAACAATGGCTTAACCCTTTGGGGATCACGGCTTTTTGGGGTATTTTTTAGACTTTCAGTCAAACAGCTACTGCATCGTCACTATTTATTCATACCTCATTCTCTTCAGAATGGAACCGGCTTCAAATGGTACCACTTGCGTGCTCATACCCTATACCAGGAGAGGGAAAAATGATGTCAAAGGGAAAATTTCGGAGGGAAATTTTTTTCACACTTTGGGCCCCTCTGGAACGGCCCTGTGTGAACGTAGAGATCTAAAAAAAAAATCTGAAGAAATCCCGAAGAAAATCTGATGAATAGTACTTGGTATACTGAATGTGTGTGCCAAATTTCAAGTTTCTATCTTGAATACTAAGGGCGGGAGAAATTTTATCAAGAATTCCTACAATGCCCCAAATTACCGCAAAACACCATGATCTCAGGTAAACAATTTCCCGAGACATCTCTATTTACACTAGGACTATAATCCGCCAATCATTCTCTTCAGAATAGAACTGCCTTTCAGGCGGTACCATTCACATGTCTCCATCATGTATCTAAGACGGGAAAATCCCGAAGAAAGGGATTTTTGGGTCTAAATATACCTTTTTTCAACTTTTAGCCTCTCTGGACCCCCCTGTTTTAACGCAGAAATCTGAAAAAAAAATCTGATAAATACTACTAGGTAGGCTGAATGTTTGTGCACAATTTCAATCTTCTAGGTACAAAAGTAAGCCCACCAAAAAATATATATACCGACAATGTACCATATTCCCGTATACAGGATATTTTGTGAAAATCCCCTGAGACACCCCTAATTACCGTAGGGTCATGTTTCGCCCATCACCCTCTTCAGAATAAAACTGCCTTTCAGACGGCATGACTCACGTGTCTCCATCATGTATCTAAGGCGGGAAAATCCCGAAAAAGGATTTTTGGGGTAAAAATATCCCTTTTTTCAACGCTTTGCCCCTCTGGATCCCCCCCTGTTTTAACTCAGAAATCTGAAAAAAAAATTGGTAAATACTACTCGGTGGACTGAATGTTTGTGCAAAATTTCAATCTTCTACGCGCAAAAATAAGCCCGCCAAAAATAATGAACATAGGCTTAATAAATAAAAATATATATTTTAAAATTATGACGTCATCACCTACTATGTCTGGACGCAGGAAGGTGTGAAACCATACGTAGCGTGTTCTACAATGCCTCTGGACTTGAAAAAAAAAAAAAAAAAACGGACGAAAAAACTCAAATAGGAGAGTTATAACGCAATGTACCATGAAACACCCGTATGGTACAAAATTGTACCATGTGATCCCCAATGGGTTAAATGAGCTCTGCCCTAGTCTTAAAGGTTTGTCCCTGAAGCTGACTGGACGTAAGATGCCACCAATTCTCAATGGGGTTCATATCAGGGAAGCTCGGTGGCCTCCACAACCGATTAATGCCCATCTCAGAACACCACGTATTAACTATTCGTGCTCTGTGACAGAGAGCTTTATAATCTTGGAAGACGAAGTAGTCTAAATTTTCACATGAAAAATAATCTGTAGCGATTGGCAATAAACTTTTCGATAGAATTGTTGTGTATTGTTCTGCAGAAAAGGTTCCACTTCAAATTTCTACTCAGCTCACACCTCTCGAGCTAAAACAATCCGACACCATAACATTTGCATTGCACTTTTGCGTTGCCAAAACGCAATCACTCTTCAGTTCCTCATCCAGAGCCTGACACCGCTATTATTTCCAGGTAGCATACATTTCTTTTCGTCAGAAAATATTACGTGTTTCCGTTTTTTTCAACACCTCAGGCATCGTTTATATTACAAAACTGTTTCCTCGCTTTGATGTGCTTTTTCTCAAGACAAGACTTTTTCCGTGGCCTTTACTTGGAAAGTTCTTCTTTCTTCAGTGCCCTGACAATGATTATGTGTAACGCAGTAACACCAACACCATCAGAAACAGTTCAAGCAATTTTTCTTGTGATAGAAGATCGATCGTTTAATGCTACTGCCGTTATTTTCCTCAAAACATGTGGACTTATTTTTGGCTTTCTTCCACAACTTTCTTCTCAAAGATGACGTGGCAAAGTTACTTTGCTTTCTAAGAACTCTTTCTAATATTCTTCACAAACTTTTGCAGCTATCTGCTGCTGCGAAAAGCTCGCTGATTTCAGAGCAAGCATCATCCCTTGTTTACATGGTGACGTATCGCTTATTATTTTACCCATGAAATATATAAGTCGCTGCTACTGCACAAACTTACTACAATAATGCACATTATAACTCAGAAAACTCTTAGAAAACTATTTAATGACTGAATAAGTCTCGAACAACAATTTTCTACCTGTAAACAGACTAGATCCAATTAATAGGCATCAGCCATTTCTACAAAGATATCAGAGCCACCTGTGGGGAAAAGCAAAATTAAAGACGGCACTGAAAATAGTACAAAAAAGCATCAAGTAGCACCAAGCAACAATTTGAGACTCGATTCGACATTGTAGGATACATAATTATTTCCCTACAATGTTGAATATGATTTAATTTCAATGTTTCTGTAAATTTCTTGAGTGGTGCAGTTATTTTGTTACAAACCTTGTCGTTTTGCAGGGAATTTGTGTGTAATTGCCTTCTGTGTAAAGTGCGTGGATGAATCCATTTAATTTGCTTAGTCTGTCTGAAGTCTAAAAATATCTGACAGTAACACAGAATTCAGTCTCAATTCGAGCAGATTGGTTAGAAATATAGGTATATGATTTGGAAATACAGGATAATTCAAAATGATTAATCAAATTACAGAAGACTGATTTACTTTGTAAGTGATGTATGTTTATGAAGGATAACGACACTCATTGAATGAAGAAAACAGTCCAGAATTTTAAAAATTTTATGTAATATCTAACTCAAGGATGTTTCGAGAGATCGAGTGGTACAATAGATAAAGTCTCACAGCATTAGTACACTTCATCAACTGTCACATGACGTGATTCAACCTGTCACGTTAATCATGTCAGTCTTGTTATACTTCTTTTCGGTACAGAGATCACTGAAAGCCATATTTTGAACTTTTTAACAAAAATAATAGAATCAATTTTGTAAATACAAGCTTAGAGATTATAATCAGTTTTAACGTCGGAAATAAATACATAAATAAGATAAAATTAAGGATATTGATTACAACAAAAAAAGGAAAAAACTAAGATTCAATTTTGTGTATTAAATTCTAGAAAAATATTTTAGAATATATAAGTATTTCCAGGTACTACTTCCCGTAAGTAATGACATAATGCAAACTTGTACTTACACAAGATCATCATTACAGTTCACAGACAAGCGCTGCAGATCAAGATGCTAAAGGAAGGAATGAAAATCGAAGCAAGGCACGTAAAGAGGTAAGTCTTGTGTATTTCTTTTGCTATACTGTGTTCCAAATTACTTTTATGCTCACCTGTTTTAATTGCTGCTTTAAATTGTGGTGCTTAAAAATATATACATATAAATAACTGCCAGTGTGATTTTTGAGTAAATACGAATGTTCACTGTAAGGGGATTAATTTATCAGGTTTCAGGAAACTTCATGTTCTCTCTTTATAAATTTCATGAAAGGTTACAAATGTGTTGCATTGAATTTTTTCGTCGATATATTGAATGCTCATCATTTAATTCACGTGAAGGTAATATATGGAGCTGTGAAGGATTACGTATAAAATAAAATATGAATGTCTTATTTTTTCCGAGTGGCAACAGTAAAGACATTCGAGTATGCAAGCATTAAAAAACATACCATGTCAAGAACAAACACCCTACTCATGCATAACATAATCTAAGATAGGATTAGGTTCCAGTTACGTATGTTTATACAAAAAGTAGGAAGCGTGTCAATGATCTAGTTACTGGCAACTGTTCCACCTAATATGTTAAGAAGGTAATTGCAGTGAGACCTCTTACGGATAACAGAAATGAATTGGATTACCTAATCTTAAACCGAGCAGATAATAGCTTCTTTCTTTCTTTGTTCGTAACAAATACGGGTTACATACAACAGTAAAACGACGGATTAGAAACATCTTACGGACTATAAAAGTTATTTAACGAACAATATACAACGTGCTGAAATACTTGTATACCAGGTTTTCTGATCGTGTAAAGAAATGTATACAGGTACAGTCCGCAGCAAAACACCTGCAACATGAGCATGTAAGTTTATTGTGAAACTATGCCTAACAGCCCAGGGAATCAACATAACGTCTAAGTGGCACGAATCACGCCAGGAGAAGTTTTTTGCTGCGGATTGTATCACAAAAAGAGCTGTACTAGAATTAAAAAGCATTTCAGGGACTATATAAAGGAACATCCAAACACAAGGCTCTCATAATATTTAAAACATAATAAACTTCATGCCATAAATGGTCCTTAACGTTTTATGTAAATCTAATTGCATTGTTTAGATCATTGAAATTTACACAAGTTGAATCTTGAAGGTGATTGAAAATGTTTAGAAATGTTCATTTTGGGGAATGCATTCAATGCTGCTTTCTAATCATAATTGTTTGGACTCATAAATTTCGAGAATAATTATGTCTTAATCTTTAATCGCATAATAATATTAAGAGAAAACTAATATAAAAACAATGAAGTGGAAAAATAATACACACATTGTCTGATAATTCATCAGTCAACCTGTCAGAGTATATTCAGGGTATATATTTGAATAAATAAGACTTCGTATGGTTAGGGCTACAAAATGTAGTCATGTGAAAGAACCCAGCAACATACATATGTATTGTTACATATGTGGTTTTGAACTACAAGAAATTAACCGTCTTTTTCAGTGGCAATGACATGGCACAGAAATGTGCAACAGAAATGCATCGATAAAATTTAAAACAAACTTGTGTAACGAAAAGATCGTTAGAAGCCGATGTGTAATTCATTTTTCAATATGTATATTTTTACTTGGATAGAAACGTGAATGTATCGGAAGGCTGATAGTAACTTGTAAAGTTAGAGATTTCAAAATCTTATGAAATCGCCACCATGAATGAATTCAAGTAACCAGTGGCTTCAGACCGTTTGTAGTATATTCATAGTTCATTTTAATTAATTAGGATGATATTATGCTAATTTACTAACTGTTGTTTTGGTATTACCTACATATTTCTTATTGGTTACTATTACTTTTTCTAGGAAACAATTGCATCAATATCTTTCACCGAGTATATTGAAAAAAGACAAAAAGGTAAGCTGAACATGAATTCCGTATGTTGTATCGATAATCTTGGCCAACATTCTGCTAGTACTTCTTCATCTGTGTTTTTGGGAAATGCAAGGAAACGTGCTTTTACTTATCGATAGAGAATTATGAGAAAATTTTGTAGGTCTAAGAAGGTATCCTTATAGAAAGTATGTAAGGAAATTCGTAGTTTGATCTTTGTTCAAAATGAAAACATCGGTCTGAGCTAGAATAATAGAATTGTAGTAGTACACGAAGGTTATGCCATTATTCATCCGTAGTAACTTTTGGTCTTCATTTCAAGCAGAAGAATAAAATAGAAAGTAAAATTTTTATTGATGAAATGTGTAAACTAAGTACATAGAGAGAAGTGCAATGTGTGGTATAAAGGTCTGATAAGTAGATTGCTCCCGATGTTGATTGGCTTTATGTGGTTCATTCTACAGTTATTGATAAATCCTGATTTTAAAAAATTCTAGAATCGAAATTGTGATGGTCCGTTTGTCATGTTTTGTTTAATATTTGGTCTGATTCTGTTGGCAGTGATTAGTGGTTAGGTGTTACGTTTTAGACGAATCTCAGTTTCAGGTGAATTTAGAACTCACTAAGTCGGTATGTGATTAAGCACTATGTTGACAGCTTCATAATTGATATCTTCTATTCTAAATATCATTGGCTGCATACACCTATTTATTGTTAATTTTCAGTAAAATTTAAGCGCAATAGGCTCACTTCGTTACATGAATGTTAATGATACATATGGAACACATTTCAAAGTAGAAAATACAGTTAGCAATAGATTCGGTACTACGCTATTCTCGACAAAATAGCAAGTAACTAAAGAAAACTTACGTTAAGTGTCCGCCTAATAGAAATTTTTCATACGCTTTCAAACGCTTTCTTTAGTTATTCAGTATGAATTCCATTGTATAACTATGCAAAATAGGAACTTTTTTTATTAGGTGATAGTAGTTTCTTTTCTTTCTTTTTTTTTTTTTTCAAGGTCGTCTGGTATGATAAATGTGAATAATCTTGAACAGCAGATATTTCGGCAGATTATTTTGTAAATTGTTAGTAACAACTACAGGAAAGTAATTTTTACTGTTCATATGGTTAGTAGCTGCTTTGAGTACTTCTTTAAAATTAGGCTAAATTGAATAGGGTATTTCAGAACATTTCTTAGCTTGAAAATAATGATAGTTTTGTAAGGTTGATTATAGTTCGTATTTTCAGAAGTTACACTACCCGATAACTACCAAACTCAAAGTATACTATCAGTAACATATGAATTTAAGGGCTACTTTAAATCGGATTCCTGCAAATCCACAAAATAAATGGTTATTTTCCTTTTTTAATGAGTCTTGAAATGCTTCTTTCCTGTTTATTAAGTATCTAACGTATGTGTTAATAGCTTAATAGGATGCGGCTTACCTATATTTTTGCAGTGACATGTCATGGAAATTTGGCAAGTCAACAACAATGTACATAAAAGTCAAAATAAGAAATAAGAGAAGACAGGAAAAGATAGGACAAATTCAGAAAATATTCGCGAGAGTATAGTATAATTTTGCATCTCCCCACCATGCCGAATTTTGTCCCCATCTTACGATTTTATTAAATATCACTTAAAATGCATTTGAGAGCAAACTATGCGATTATAGTCAACAGTAGAAAGAAAGAAAAGGCATGATTGTACTAGGAAGTATTCTTTCAGTCGTTTTGTTTGGGAGAAATTTTCACTGTATTTTCGCATATTGTTTTAGTGGCAACATCAGGATCTTATAACTATTAAATTATCTTTTGTAACCATATATATAGTTGAAAAATAATCTGTTTATTAATGCTGAGGATTAGTATAGTTACTGTTTCTGGCTCTTATTTCATAGTAAATACTCTATTTTCCAATATCCCCAATAGTTTTTAAATACACGCCATTGTGTAGTTTTACTTCTAAGGCAGATTTCTTCAGTTTAAGATTAGTTATTGAATAATGTTTTATTTAGTCGTGACGAGATACGGTATATCCCAGACTGCTTGTGTTAACTTGTTTTCGTAGGACTGATAATTTAAAAATCATTCTAGCTGTTTAGGAATGTTTTATAGATTTATTTTTGTACTCGAACTGTTGAAAAAAAAAACATACGAAGCGAGATATTTACAGACAACTTATTTTTATAGAAGAACGTCGAACAAATAGGAACCATAAAGTTGTACAAAATTAATGCTTTTACTGATAACTTTTAGGAAGAAAATATTTGTTTCTTTTATACCTTTTATTGACGCCTGTACTTTTGAGCTTAGAAAATTGTCTTTTATATATTTCCTACATAATTTCTTTTGCGTCGTTATAAATTGATTGAGATAGCTGGATGCTGGTGTTAGCTCTGGTAATAAGTAACATGACCACGTTGCTTAAATCAACAGAGAATACTTATTCGTCTCACAAATTTAATTTTCTACCATGTAGTAGTAATTGCGAGAAAAGCTCCATATTTTCTCGAAATGATGGCAGATAATAATTGATTTTTCTCTCTCAGATTATTATAAACATTCTTGCTTTGATAGGTGCCAGAGGCATGTGATACTTGAGTTCTGCATGTATGGAAAGTGGTTGAATTTATTCAGCATATGTACCTGCTGTTTGTTTTGAGAAAATATCTCAATATGAGTTGCGAAATGTGACTAGAAGAAAGTTGAATGGATATATTGTTTTTGACAGTGTACAAGAAATATTGTCAACTTATAATTTTACTGAAATGAGTACTGCATTCCTTTGAGGTAAGTGACAGCCTTTTGGATGGTACATGTACTCATTCAGCGAGTATCTGATTCAGTCTGCTATTAATAGAAGTAAGTAGATGCTTTCGAATTCGTATTAGTTTCAAGCCCATGTAAAACATGAGAGTTCCTGCTGGATGATGTTGCTATATTTTCTTAGTTTTTATGGTCTTCAACAATCTTTTTAGTATTGGCAATTTTGCCCTGCGCGGCCTTATTTCCTACTCTTAGGGTAGTGATGGAATAATAGTTCACTTTTATTATTATTACTATAAAGTTATTTGGCACTGATTTAGCATTTGAGATGCTGAGAAGCGATTCATATTCTTACAGGTCTTGTTCCAGTCCTCAGTTCATTTGCTTGAAGTGTTGATTACTTAGTACATATTTACTAGCGAAAAGCTTAGATTATCATTAAATTAATTTAGTGAGCAGATATTAAGGAATTAGATATTTGAAAATAATAATAATATTGTGTGAGCATTGCTTCCACAGTGTATGTCTTCTTAAATTTCTCTTGGATTTTACAACAAAAGCGTAATTTCGGTTGTAAATGATTTTCTTACAGCGAAAAAAAGTTTGCCATAAAGAATATGTGATCAATTGTGTACACATATGAAGGTCAATCTATGAAAACCGAAACTGCGTTGCTGATTATGGCGAAGACCCCTTTTCTCCCCCTCCGTTTTGTGGTTGGGTAGTTAACGCATTGTTTTTCCCACGTATATCTCAGGTTCTATTCCCGGCGGAAGTATTTTCCTAGGGTATAAAAGTTAGTGTTTTGGACCCCACTTGAAACAGTAGGTCCCATTTCATACAGCCTTGATGCTACAACCAACCATTTAGTTCTGTTTCACGGAAAGAAGCTAAATATGTTGGACAAGCTGATCAATCTTTACGCGTTACGCACGTCATCATGTAATGCATAGCGCAAGACAACATGCTAGGTATACTCATTTTCCAGTCGTCAAAATGGAAGCGAAGAGAAAGGAGTAGCATAGGACTGTATTATTTAAAAAAAAAAGGAGGTTGAATGGAGCAAGATAGTCCCTCGTAATTATATATGGAGGCTTCACATTTAGTAAAAGCATATATCCATGTACCAAACCCTTCGGAATCTAGGAAGTCTTAATGTCTGTTCTTCCCTTGTATCTGGTAAATAGTTGGTAGATGTTCAGTAATCTTCACAAAATGGATACCTGGTCGCATTAGGAAAATACTTTATTCTTTACCTCTGGAAGTTGAATTATCACCACACATTGCATTTCCTTTAGCTCTATAAATAGTTGGTATTGGCTAAATGGCATAACTTCGTAACGACGTTAATATTTCATGGATATGTAGTTTTAGAACATGTTAGTAAAACCGACATTCCATTCCATTGAAGAAACTCAGAAAATTTAACAGAGCCGTCAAAAATTATTTGTAGTAAGTATTATATGCTGTAGATGCGTATATATTGTAGAAGCATAGGAGTGAAATTAGCAGGTGTACTGTTCTGCTTATTTAGTAGCGAAGTCTCAGGGAGACGCTGCTGCCATGTTTATTTATTTATTTGCTTTTGCTTGTTTACTTACATTTATTCTCTAACATGTATTTTTCTTTTTGGTTTTGAGAAAAATAATTCCCCGTGTACGAAATCGACAATGCTTTAACCACATACGGGTGTTAGGAGAAGTGTAGAAGTTTAATGTATAAAAGTGGACTTTTTTAGATTTGTTTCAGTAACCTTCGTTCAAAAATTCTTAATACAGCTACGAAAGGTGATGGTTTGGTAGGTTTTCAGTCATTTTGGTGAGCCTGCAATCAGATAATAAAATTGTGTCCCAAACTATTTGCACACACTTTGCTTCACATAGAGTGAAATGACAAGAACTGGCCGATTGCAATAATTTGATGTACATAGATTGGATAATTGACTTAATGCACGAGAATTAATGAATTAACAAAATATATTTTCAAATTACTTAGGTAGAAGACTAGTTATCTGTGCATCGTGTGAGAAAACATCTTTGAGTATGACTCAAATCAAATCAACCGTTGAGCACGCTAAATGTTTGAACCGTTACGAAATATGTAAATACTTGCGATTAAAAATATGTCAGATTTTTTTTTTTTTTTTCTTTTATGGTACGTATATGGAGAGAATAGTATGCATCACCGTTATGATGAAATACAAAAGAATGAGTTAGGTAATTTTGTTCACTAGTTAAATTAGATAAATCATACTTTGATAGATTCTTTTGTGGGGGGGAAATGCGCATATCCTTTTCGTTGGTGAATGTATAAAGCACATATTTGCTATTTTCTATTGCCGTCCAATTCTGTGTACTAAGGTAAAGTATACGGCAAAAATCAAATAATACTGTTATTCCTTTTGGTAATTTTTGAGAAAGGGCATTACATAGTAAACTAACTAATGTTTTTCATGTGTCTTCTTCTTTTTTGCCCAGTTTACCTTCTAAACTAACCACTTTATACTTTACTTGAAGATACATATATTGGAAATACATCGACATTAAAAGCTACTTCACTAAGTAGTATTTTCCAAGTACTAGATTATAGCAAATTTATTTATTTATTTTTATTTTCGTAATTCCAAAAGATAGAAGTAGAAATGCGACTGATGTGAACCATTATTTCCTCCCCCGTCATTTAACTGTTTCTTCCTTTCTTTTACAATTTAAATAATCTTCCAACTTCTCTGTTTAATTTTCTAATACTAACAGGTTAATATTCAGTTAAGATAGTCATTGTTTTTGAGCAGTTGGTCACTTAAGCTTATAACATCATAATTAAATTACATTGTGTGTATTTTTTGACTATGAAGAACGTCTCAATGACATTAATTATCTCAGTAAATAGTTTTACCCAAAAACTACCAGAGAAATGTTAATATAGCTGTTTCCTTTTCGTGATATTTTTCACAAATGTGAAATAGCGATATCGGTGAACAACCTTACACTTTGAAATAAATATAGCAATTGTTTATGGTAATTTAAGTTATTTCCGTGTCTGTAAAATGTTAATTTTCTTTTTTCCAGGGAAGCACCACTCCAAATACAAACTCGCCCCATCATCGAAATGGAACAAATCCTTCAGGAGATTCAGGGAACGTAACGAAAAAGCGACCATCGGATTCGTCTATGGATGGAATTTGTAAGAAGGCAAAACTTGGAGATGAAAGTGCTTCACAGGTAATACATTTTTAGTAGTAGATATATTATTTCATTCAAAATTTTTCCTTTTTCGTGATTTCTCTGTTCTCAGTTGTGTAGTGTGCAAATGTAACCTTCTTAAAATTAAATGTAGACTACTTAAGTTCAATTTCCATTTTTATCTGTGAATATGCGAAACATCGAGAATAGTGAACTGCTTTACCTTATTGGCAGTTTGGTCCTGTTCAGCCCCGGCATTAAAAAAAAAACTAAAATAAAATAAAATAAAAAAAAAAATAAAAAAAAAAAACGCTAATGATCCGTCTCTTCTAGCTTAAAGTGCATACCGTGGAACGTTAAATAAAATATTTCATTTCCGTAACGTCAGATTGTTTGCTGTGACTAAATATTTTTTGTGGCGTTATAAGTGGGAATTTTATATATTCTGATTAACATAAATAAACCATACAAGAGTAAATTATATTCACAGTCATGAGTGTCAGTAACCTAGCAAAGTTTTTTAAGATTTCCCCATAGATCAGTTAAGGACTGTAGTGGTTGATAATATGTTTGCACACCTTTTGACATAATATCTCAGAAGTGTTTAATTGTCCTGACTTCTCGGTGACCCTTTCAGCTTGAAGAAGTCAGTGGAATGTTTCTTGAACCAGGTGATAGTCAACCGCAAATTGCAACAGGAGCAGTTGTGCTTCGAGTATACTCAATTTTCATCCGAATAGCATAAAACTAGTATTGTTGCGTATTTGCCGCCGTGTTTAAAACATTTCTTTTGAGAATAAGTTCAAGATTGGAGTACGTAGTGCATCTTATACGCCGATATATATATATATATATATATATATATATATATATATATATATATATATATATATATATATATATATATATATATATATATTATCAGGGTTGATGGGAAAAAATCATGATTTTTTTTTAAAAAATCATATTCGTTGATTCTTTTTTTATTTAAATCGATTTTTTTTTTTATTTAAATCAAATCTTTCTCTTCGTATAATACAAGTCGTGAACTGAAGAAAAAGCATTAGGAATTAGTATTAAAAGCTAATTATGCCATTTAAGTGAAAGTATTGGGGTTGAATTTCGAATTATCCCCAATTGTTAACCTATATCAATCCCAAACAATGTTTCTTAACCCTTTTAAATTATGGCTCTTTTTAAAGGTAAATTATGGACTTTTAATTTTAATCCCGTCTGGATTCCCCTGTGTTAACGCACAGATCTCAAAATCAACTGAAAAATACTAAGGGGTGTACTAAATGTGGGTACAAAATTTCAAGCTTCTATCTTGAGTAGTAAGAGTGAGGAAACTATTTAGCTAAGAACATTCCCACAATGCCCCAGATGACCCGGATGTAATATAACAATTTCCTCAGATATCCCTATTTATCCTAGGATCAGGGTTGGCAAAAAACATTTTTATTGAAAAAAAAAAAACGGTTGTTTGGGTTTAAACCCAGTTTTTTTTGTTTAAACCAGGTTTTTTGATTTAAATAATTTGCTCTACGTACTTATACCACATATGGACAGAAACAGGTTTTTTTTCCGCCTTGGTGTTATTATGCAACAACCAGGTTATGCTAGAAGGGGTCACATAAGCGCAAAGTGGAATCCAAACCGCTTCTCGGCTTACATCCGAGAGAAATTATCCTCGGTTTGAACTTTGAACCGGGACTAATTGGCCACAAATGCGATACGTCTGCCGACTCACTCACAAAGGACTCTGATAAAAAAAAAAAAAAATACTTTGTACTAATCTTTACATACTTGTTAATATAACTGTCAAGAGTCATTTCAGAAGGAAAAAAGATAATCAGTTGCACAAGTGAAACCATTATACAGAATTACATATGGACAATTTCAAAGTACTGCAGAGTACAGAATAACTAATTTAGTCCAAGTTAGTTCACTACGACTTTTATTAGTCCAAGTTAAAGAAGTGAATAAAGATACGAATTATTTGAGTCCACTTTGGTTCTGAACCATTTATACATAAATAGTTACAAAAGATACTTCTGATTTCAATAAATGCCTCTCGTGGGGTTTGTATACGGCATTTCAATGTATTTTATCAATAGTAAACATTATTAAAACGAAACAATATTTAGAATTTCTTCGATTGCAATTGCATAACAATAATAACAAACTATAAAAAAATCACAAAAGAAACATTCATAAATTTATATATTTAAAAAAAAAGTTGCTTTTGTAGTATAATCTCTTTGAGTAATGAATGGGGAATTTAGGTCTGAGTATAATACGAATAATATACGGGAGTGAAACGTGATAACCCACAAATGTGTGTTCATCAAGATTTTACGAACACTTACACTTTTACGAACATTTTTCGTTTTTTGGTTTAAACCAGCCAACCCTGCCTACGATCATGATTTGTACATTGTTCTCTTCAGAATAAAACAAATTTTCAAACGGTGCCCTTCAAATGTCTCCTATCATTTGTCTGGGGCGGGTAAATCAGGAAAAAAGGAATTATTTGTTAAAAATTTCTTTTTTAATTTTTACCTGTGTGGACCTCTCCCCCTGTTTTAAGGCAGAGATCTGAAACAAATCTGAAAAATACTGAGGGGTGCACTGAGTAAATGTGCAAAGTTTCAATCTTGTAAGGCAAAAGTAAGCCCGCGAAAAATAATATTCCCCAAACACCCCAGATTCCCGTATAAAACAGGATCCCAGGTAACAGTTTCCTGAGACCCCTATTTATCTTAGGAGCATAGTACGTACATCATTTTCTTCAGAATAGAACAGCCTTTCAAACGGTACCATTCATATGTCTCCATCTGAGGCTGAGAAATCACGAAAAATGCTATTTTTTGTTAAAAACATTTTTGCCCCTCTGGACCCCGCTGTTTCCACGCAGAGATCTGAAAACATCTGAAAATTATTAAGGGGTGCACTGAACGAGTGTACAAAATTTCAGTCTTCTGAATGTAAAATGTAACCCGCCAAAAAAATAATAATAATACGCATAACAAAAAATATCTTTTTAAATTTATGACGACATCGCACAATATGCCTCAACGCAGAAAGGCGTAAAAACATATGTAACGTGTTCTAAAATGCCTCTAGTCTTGAAGAAAACGAAATAAAAAGCCTTATTGGTACTTCTTTAATCGAATAATGAAGATTCTACCCTATCACCTAAAAATAGGTGATATAATTTAAAAAGTACAGCAACGTTTATCAAAATGACACTTTTTTTCACAAAAGTTACTATTTGGCAGGGGCCTAATTTAAAAACTCAGAACTAGCTGGCGGCATGAAATACATAAATTTCGCCTAAAGTTATAAAATTAACAAAAAAAAAAAAAAAAAATAGAGAGGGGATAGGGCCCTTCTAAATACGCCCTATTATCTGGGAACAAACAAACAGACACGCACAAGAAAGAATTTTCGTCTTAAATGTCGATGGTGATTTCCCCGTTGGAATAGTTAACGATTTTAAAACCCAAACCCAATGTTACGAAAAGAAGAAAGTAGGATTGCTCCGTTAACTGTTCAAAACGGGATTTTCCCTAATCATTCTCTGCATGACACTTGTTTCCATACTATACTGTACATTTGAGTCTCATTGTATTATGATTATTAACTTCCATAATCGAAATAACAGAACAGAAACGGGATTTTACTTATTTTAACTTTAAATTAATTTATTTCGGAATTCGATTTAAATCAACGATTTTTATTTAAAAAATCAAGTGATTTAAATCAATCCACCCATATATATATAAAATATTAATTTACTTTCAATAAGTATTTTGGTTCTGTGTAGCTTGATGTCATACTGGAAAGTGATAATGTGGGTTGCGATTAGATAATATTCGCGATCTCCATTCTAAGAATTGAGAGAAATATCAACAGCCGTTGTTACATCAGGGAACTTTAGAAGCAGAAGTCATACCCTTTCCTCAGAACGATTCTATGCTGTATCTCAATAAGACAATGTTTCACATGCATAAGACTTTTTCAAATACAGTAGATATAACTTCTTTATTGGCTTGCACGTTCACCAGACTTGTTCTGTGTCTTGTACAGTACCCTACGAACAAAACGTATGTTCGTTGATTCCCATTCTTCATCGTATACCAGTTGTGACTCTATCAATTCAATGTTCCACGAGGTACTGATTTTTACTGATAGTATCATGTTTTATCGGTGTCTACAAGTTCTTTTTGTATTGTCATTAGTAGTAATAGGTGTTGTACATTTCATTTACTTTATATGATTCCTTTATGGTGTTGCAAATTTCACAAACAACAGTTAATTTTCAAGAAAGATCAGATAGTATCACCGTTGTATTACAAAAGATAATCTATCTTTATGTAGGTGGAAAACTACTGGGTTAATTTTCTAATCTTTATTTTCGTAGTTCTGTTAAAAAAAAAAAAAAAAAAGGAAACCAGATTATGCAAGTAATTGCTGTGAAGAAAAAAATACTGTATTTTTCTATGCATTCACATCATTTGTATGATTTCAGGGCGATGAATCTCCTAACAACTCAATCGTTGTTCACTGTGGTGAAGATTCTAATTCAAACTTATCTGTTGAAGAATTAAAGCAAAGTGAAAGTGGACATGTGGAAGAGAAGCCGTCGGAGCCTGTTACAAAAGAAGTGTGCAACAGCATCACTGCGACCACTGAGAGGTTACATTTGAACCAATGTGTTTGAAGGAGGCAGTGGGTCTGATGCATTGGGGTTAGCCTTCAAATGAAGCAAAAGCACTCCGGAAGTCTTTCATTTACGACAGAAGGGAAGTAAAAAAAAAAAAATTTAAAAATGAAAACGAAAAAATACGAGAATGGGAGGGGTGCTTCAAGTAGTTTCGAGGTTTGTGAGTAACAAATTAGAGAAGCCTTCAGGGTGCAGGGTATGAAATACTGAATGAATTGTACATACTTTCGTGTACGTATTACCATATTAGTGTGGAAGGTACATGTCAGTACTGAAGTTAAGAGTTCATTTCTTTGGTGTGTTTGGTAGCATATGATGTTGTGAAGAGGCAAATAATGTGCAAATCTTGTATCATACCTCATAAATAAATTGGTAGAGCTAGATTTACTCTGCTGGAAAACAAAACTTTTTTTTTAATAGTTCGTGACTATATTTGAAAATAATAAAAACTCCCAATGGCCCTGCCATGTCCTATCTGATTAAGATGTCAAGAAAGTATTTAGTAACTAAATACATCTTTAAAAAAAACTGATCAGTTCTTAATTGGATATGTAGTATTCCAGACATAATTTCGTGCATTCTGTGGAGAAATGGTTAGTTACGGAATACGAAGTTGTTTTAATTGATGTTTATCTTGAAAATATTTGCTATTTGATGACAGAAAAAGTACTTTAAACCAAGTGCTCTAGGAGCTGGTGCATCAGAATGCATTTTTTTTCCTTTTTCAAGAGAACGAATTGAACATAAGTAAGCGTGCTTGAAAAAATTGGTAGAGAAGAGAGTTTCATTATTTATAGTGTTATATGTAGTGCGAATCTGTAAAGTAAAAACTGTTGAGAAAGAGAGAAAAGAAACAGAGAAAGAAACATTTTTTAAAATCTAATCTGTGATTCTGCATGATACAGTCTTTACGTTAATTTTAATGAGGCAGAAAAATATAAAGTGGAAATAGTTAATTTCATCAATGAAATCAAATCTGATTATGGGTGTGTAATAATATATATTTTTTTTTTCATTTTTCCTCCTATTTTTTAAAATAATAAAAGCAGTTATTTCTGTTTCAGAATTGAGATTGTAATTTTTGAAGTTACAGATAGTATTATATTTAAAACGGGCAAAAAGAAAAGAATATCAATCCTGCTGCAGTATATTAGCTTAATTAATTTTTATTGTATCATCAGACATTTAATCACTGCCATGCTACAATTGACCAAAAAGTGTAAGCCACGTGCACATTTAAATATTTAAAAACGAAAGAATGAAAAAGATTTTTTTTTTTTAAAAAAAAAAAGATAGGTCGTTGTGAGCTTTCTGTGTAACTTGATATTTCTGAATGTAATGGCCCATTTTATCTGTAAAGAAAGAAAAGTTGCGTTGTCCGAATGGATTGAGAAGGTAGATTTTGCGTGAAAGACCAAGTGGACATATAAGACGTGCATTAGCATGTTGGTGTAAGTTTCACATTGAAACATTTTTTCTTGAAGTTACGTTTATTTTTTTATTTTTCAAAATCATTTAAAATCATATGTATAGGCCTTGTAGTTGCTGAATATTGTACTATTAAAAACTGGATTTATTTTGCTGTTTTCACTTACTTCATTGTCTTTTAAAAATATGATGAATAAACATTATAATTCATCAAATATTACTGTGCAAAAATGTCTTGCTGATGTATTTAATTTCTGAGAGGAAAACTGAGATTGGAATAACACACACACACATACACGTGCATAAATAACCCCTTAAAAAAAAAATCTAGTAATTTTATTTATTTATTTCGTTTTATGTTTATCAATGCTTCTCAGCTCCAAAGAAAGCTTTATGAGATGAGTACCTCTTAGTGTGGAATCTAAACCACCCAGCTATCACTGTTAATCGAATCCGAGTGTCCTGTATCAGAGGTGGAAACTAACTGTTGGACCATGTTTGTTTGTAATTTGTCTTTCGCATGACAAGTGAATCTCTCTTTCAGATAAATTTCTTAGTTTGAACAAATTTTCCCTGTTCAGAAGAAATAGACTTGAAAGTTCGAATTCTTACAGGCTTTGGGTTGTTGAAATCATTTGAAAACAAAACGAATAATTTGTAATAATGTGACTGTAATTCTACGCTATTAGAAGCGTCTGATTGAAAAATTTGTCTAGAGATTATACATATCAATCGATAGATCTGACCGAACTCAAACAAGTTGTTTATATTTCAGGCTAAAATCCCATGTGCAATTTTCCAGAAAATCTACAAAAGAAAATTGATGCTATACAAAAATCATGCTACCTGTTATAGAGGTGAAACTGATACTAAAATAAACCCCCGTCAACTGCTAAAAACTGCTTCACAGAAAGGGCATTATGGGCAGACGCATTGTCTTGGTGGAGGATAAATGTATCGTTCTTCCACAAATCTGATCTCTTCTTCCTTATTCTTTCTCTCAGCTTGATTAGGACTTCTTTGTAGTGGGTCTGATTCACCATTTGACCCTGAGTCACCCATTCAATCATAATGATACCCCTGATATCGGAAAAAAACGATGAGCATTCCCTTCACTTTGGACTTGCTCATTCGTGCTTTTTTCATTCTTGGCGATGTGGGAGTCTTCCAGTGCATGGAGTGACGCTTAGTCTCAGGGTTTGAAAAAATCCGGGTATTTTTGATAAAACCCAACCCACCTGGGCCCATGTGGGTTTTTTCGGGTTTAATTAGGTTTTTTCGGGTATAACGGTTTTTTCGAAATATTTCAATGTCTTTGGGGTAAAAATGTTAAAATATGATTTGCATTTCAAGATTGTCATTGTCACAACTTGCAACAATTTTCTATTCACCGATGTTTAAAAAAAATGGCCGCCATTTTGAAATTTTATATTGAATCGCCGAGAAAATCTATACAGCAAATTTAGAATGTCTTGTGCTTTTACCCTCAAAATTTCAACTTAAAAAGTCCGAAAATAGCACCCTGTAGAATGAATACTCGCTATTTTGAAAAATGGCCGCCATTTTGAAATTTTATGCCGCCAAAATATATAGAGTTAATTTAGTCTCTCGTGTTTCTACTCTGAAAATTTCAACTTGAAAGACCGAAAATTGCACTTTGTAGCGTGGATATGGGGTGGTTTTTTGGTCATTTTGTAACTTTTTGCTAGTATGCCGGCAAAATCTATACAGGAAATTTAGAGTGTCTCCGGCTTGTATCCTGAAAATTTAAAAGACCGAAAGTTGAACACTATGTGGTACAGGCAGACAAACGAACAAATATAGATCGAGTCCTTCCAGGAGCCTCAGTAACGTTCGACAAATATGAATACCAAATAGCTATATTACTTTGAAACAAAGACACATTTCATCAAAATGTCTTATATGAAATAAATGTTTCAACGTAAAATGGTTTTATTGTTGAAGTTCGCTTCCGATGCTTTGTGCGATCAATTACGGGGATTTCCCGGGCACTTGTTGCAAGACAGTTCTTTTCCGAAAGTTAATTTAAAACAATTAACAAAGATAGGCGGTATAATTCATATTTTATAAAGTAAATGTTTCAGAATATCTTAAATGAAATGAAATATCTTCCAGCATAAAATAAATAGTTTTATTCTTGAAGTATTCACTTCCGATGCTTTGTGGGTTCAATTGCAGGAATTTCACAAACACTTCTTTCACGACGGGTTTTCCCTGAAAATGCAGCTTCCTTTACTGCACATCGAAACATCCATTAATACTGAAGTGTGAATTCAGCACTTGAAATAGTAAGCGTTACTTAGTATTCGGACCTCCGAGCATTTAGCTTCTTAATTTTGATAAGAATTTTTACGCTATTGCTGGTATTGATTCTACAGAATGCTTATTTGAAGAAGAGTGGAACAAATGACTTAACTAAACTGTTGTTGGAAAACCAAATTTTACTGAATACTTTTATCATCATCAAAGATACGAAATAATACTAATAGTTGTACTAATGTATTTACATATTTACTGTTAGTACCGGCGCCTATGACCTTAAACCCGTCAACGTATGAAAGATAACATCCCTCGGCGGCGCCGAGTCAGGGAGCACACTATTCACGGAAAGTATTTTCTAAAATATAAAATTGCATATTTTACTTCAAATAGGCTATAAGCATAATCCATACATTAATTTGTTCTATAATTATCTCAAACTAAGGTGAGTTTTTTTATTCATTCATTCAGTGCATTCAGAACTTCGTAA
This sequence comes from Thermobia domestica, assembly GCF_964235325.1. Classification (NCBI taxonomy): domain Eukaryota; kingdom Metazoa; phylum Arthropoda; class Insecta; order Zygentoma; family Lepismatidae; genus Thermobia; species Thermobia domestica. The sequence goes on from NC_137462.1 coordinate 180,143,026, forward strand.
AGGTCTTATGTTGAGTTGTTGTTGTCTACCTTAACGTGAAAGCATCTAATTCGCCCAAAGAAAGTTCAAAATCTGATTTAAAAAAAATAAATAAAAAATACTTTCAATGTGATCACCTTAGTTGTACCAATAATATACTAACAAAAAGGTCAAAAACCCAGGTGGGTTTTAAAGTGGGATTTTTCAGGTGGGTCCAGCCCTGCTTAGTCTCAGGGTCATACTGGAAAACCCATGTTTCATCACATGTGACGACACGTGTTAGCAAGTCTGGTTCTGCTTTAAGTCCATGACGTCACAGCAAATGGTCTTTCGAATGACTTTTTGTGAGGTTTTTCCGGACAGTTTTTGCACAAACTTTTGTCATGTTTAAATTGTCATGCAAAATTTGTCTTACTGTCTCTGTTTATGTTCGTCATGTCGGCGATCATCCGAATGCTCAGACGTCTGTCTTTCCGCACAAATTCATTAATTTTTTTGAACATTTTCTTCCGTTCTTGAACTCAAAGGGCGGGGAGATTTGCTTAGTGGTTTTCTAATCCCCTGGATTTTCTCATTTAGGTTTTTAAAGTTGGAGAGATTTGGCTTGGGTGTGTCAAAAAAAACCGAGGGTTTTGCCCCCTTGGTTTTGGTAAAAAACACCAGCAAAACACCAGTGGTTTTTCGTCTGGAGAGTTAAATATCTCTGGGTTTTTAAAAATGAAGATATTTGGTCTACAGTGAAAAAACCCAAGGTTTAAATACCTAGCACTTTACTGGAGGGAATTTATCCTACTGGTAGGAGTGTTTTTTCAGACGGAATAATTTCCTGTAATAAACATAGACGAAATAGACCATATCAATTACGTTGGTGATGTTATTGAGAACCATCCACATAAAAGAAATTATACAATATGTGGCAGAGTAGATCCTTTGGCAGTCTACAGTAATGAAGAATTTGGAGATCATTTTGGCTATACCAAAGAAACTTTCCGACCATTAATGCATTTGATTGAAGAAGATCTACACAAACCAGTACGTAAGCATGACTGCTCCGCAGATTTACAGGTATTAATTACATTACGCATTCTCCGCACAGGCACTTTTCAACGAGTTGGTGGTGATTTCGTAAATGTTCATCGCACAACTGCAATTTCACAGTGTAGTTGGAATTATAGCTAGAAGACGACCCTAGTTCATAAAACTGCCTGCTGGAACAGAAGTGCCTGCAGTGAAACTGAAGTTCTATGAGAACTCACAATTCCCTGGTGCATTTGGAGCAATTGATTGAACGCATATTCCAATTCTGTCACCCTCTGGTCCAACTGCAGAGTTGTACAGAAATAGGGAAGGGGTACGCGTTGTACGTTGGTCTGGCGCCACCCATGATTCAACAGTTTGGAGGAACTGTTCCCTGAGAGTCATAGCCGAAGAAAGAAACCTTCCTGGGTTATTAATAGCTGACGGTGGTTATGCTTGTACAAGCTACATGTTAAAACCTATTCCAAATCCTCAAAACGCTGCAGAAGAAAGATATAACCGTGTTCACAGGAAAGCTAGAAACGTTCGCTGGGTTCTATTCGATTAGACAGACAGGGAAAATAATACTTTTCAGTCACATGTACAGCAAGTCGGTGGATTTCAAGAAAAACCCTGGGTATTTCACCCCACGGTTGATAATGAGCAAATCTCTTCACTGAAAAACCCCGGGTTTTCGCAAAAATACCTCGGGGGCAAATACCTAGTGTTTTACTAAAAACCAGAGGTTATTTTCCCCACAGCAAATCTCCCCGCCCAAAGGGCGGCTGGGTCATTCATCATCTTCAGCCTCCTCCCTACCTTCTGAAAATCGTTTGTGCCATTCGAAAACTCGCGCACGTAACATAGCATTATCACTATACACCTCTTTTAACATTACACAACATTCCGTCGGTGTTTTGTTTAATTTCACCCGAAATTTGATGTTAATGCGCTGCTCAACTTTACTGTTCACCATGATTCTGGCACTACTACAGAACACTGTCCTCTTCATACAAGCCTGCAAAGAAAAGAAAAGCTTTCAGAATTCTTGAGAACTGAAGCCAAAAGAATTTGTGAATATTTCGAAAAAGAGCGCGATAATGGTGACCTCCTCCTTCTATGACCAGGATGGTGGACAAGAGTGGCTGACCCCCTGCGTGTTGGAAAATCCACTGTTAAGAACATAACAAAAGAAAAATGTCCTGTAGAACTGAATTCTCCGTCTGCAGTTTTGGTTATTCCAGGGCAGACCATAAAAGAAATCGACCCAATGTTAAAACGTCTCTAGATCGTTTCTAGGTGACACAATAAGGCAATGGTTTGTTAGTTTACTTCCAAATATTAATGAGAATTTCGTAATCATGCTTGGTAACGCGACTTGTCATTCCATTCAAACGAATAAACCTCCAAATACGAACAGCAAAAAGGATGACATGATAAGGTAGGTTGAAAGAAATAATGTTCCTGGAGCATCACCAGATGTGAAAAAGCCGAATTAATGGCATTAATAAAAATCTATAAGCCAAGATAACCATCATATGAAATCGATACAATTGCTGAGGCTCACGGGCATACAGTTATTCGACTTCCACCATATCATTGCTATTTTAAACCAATTGAGTTAGTTTGGGCTGAAGTTGAGAGTTGTGTGGCTGAACATCATAAAACATTCCGTGTAGGTGATGTGAAAAATTTAGTAATAGAGGCGATCGAGAAAGTCTCCGAATAATTGAAAAAACGCTGGAATACGTGGAAAATTATGCAGCAAGTTTGGGAATCTGAAGGTGTCTTCGAACAAAGTGTAGAAGATTTAATCATAACATTGGGTGATGTTGACGATACCATCGACGATGAAGAAATTGAGGCAGTTAACTCTGACGAATTATTTCAAGATTGTGGAGTTCAAACTATCGATAGTGACGAATACATACATGTAGGCAGCGAAGGTAAGTCAGTGTACTCCATTACTTTGTTAACTTTAATTCTGGCTATTTTTATTTTGTTTCCTTACACGGAAAGTTTGAAAAATTCATGAAAATTCAGCATTTATTAAGCAATTAATTTCGATTGTATTTGCTTGCTTTTTCTATTTATTCTTAGTGTGTGCGGTTAAACCCACGATAAATTGACAACATTGTTTTGTCTACGTGCAGAACTGTCAGAGCCAGAGACGTAGCGGCCGTAGTATAATAATACACTAATAAAAAAAGTAAAACTCTATATTCTAGAGAGAGTCCGCCTCCCCAAGCAAAACTTGAAATGACTACTGCGGGCAAGAGGAATCGGTGTGTAAGAAAATAAGTGCCTCTTCTACGTACAGGATGATGTAATAAATATAAAACCAAAAATTTAAATAGTGCAGAAATTGTCCTCCTTTTTCCCTTCAAAATGCATGTTTTTAAATGCTGAATTGCGTATTTTTAGTGAATAGATTATGTACCACAGTGTACACCTCTAACTTACGCAAGTTCCAATATTGAGCAGTTTCAGATTAAAAGGTTTCTCAAGAGTGTTCTTTCAACTTTAATTAAGAGTTTATATACTTAATTCTACACCTCCAACTTGAGCATGCATTTCCTGAGTAAAGAGAAGGAATTTGGCTATAGAAATGATTACTTTCCATCCTTAGAGTGGAATTTAAGGGGGGAAAAATACGAAACAGGTATTTCCTTATTTTTTATTAAAAATTTCACATCTATATTCAACGAATCCTTACATTCGACTCCTTCAAAATAAAGGAAAGAAAGGAAAATTTGTATATAGAATAAAAAAGGAAACTTAGGAGTGGAATTGTTTGAAACGCTGAAACCTATTTCATTACATTTAATGAAAGCCTATATGCCAAATTCCACGCTCTAACTTCAGCAAATGTTTACATTTGGCATTTCTTGAACAAAGAGAAATTTGAATATTAGATAAATTATACCTCTTTCTTCCTTAGAAACTAAGTTTCGGAAACGCTCCTTGTTTTTAATTGAGACTCTCATTTCGGAGATTGAATAGCCTTCACGCTCCCCTGATTTATAACCATGCGATTATTTTTCCTATGAGCTATTTGAATGATATGGTCGTCTACCATCGACGTCACACTATAAGGGAATCGTGGTGGTCTTTATTATTATCATGTACAATAATTCCCTGTAAAATTCACTCCACTGATTCAAATAACCAGGAGGAAGTTGTTGATGCATTTGATTTTAAAGGGACGGGACTATAAATACTCGCGTCGAACGGTTTGGAGTTACATGTAAGACGGTTGGTTGGCGACGAGCAGAACCGATGAAAACTATGCTGTAAAGCTCGTGGTAATCTGCGTATACATCAAACTGGAATTTTTGTCATGTTTAATTAAAATACGTATCCGAAGATAAAAGAACCGGTGCAAAACGTTAAATGCACATGCCCAACGTTTCAGAAAATTACTCTTCTAAGGGGGTAGCAGTTTCTCCCTGATGATACAACGTTGATTTGAATGTGTAGGAAAACTTATTTCAAATCATTCCTTTACTCCGTAAACACGTAATTTCGAGAAAAGCTTGGATAAATATTCGTTTACTTTTAAATAACGAGTTTATGTACAAGTTCATTTCTCTAACGTGAAGGACACCTGCGAAACTTTATTTTTTTGCATTAAATTTGAAGCTCCATTTTCCCTTAGGATACACATTTTACTAAAGTGACATGATAAAAATCCGGCCTGAGCCAAGTACTTACTCAATTCAGAAAATATTTCCAACATACCATCCATTTCCCCATGATGATGAAACAACCCTATTGTAAGTTTTGATGTATTGATAGAAAATCGAACATTGGCCGCCGCCTTCCCCTTAAAAGCAGAATTTCCGAAAATATTCTACACCAGTTACTCCAATTTTTATCTAACATGAGGAGCTCGTAAGATACTCTACTTTTGGCAAGACTGAAACCCTTCTCCCACCTAGGACAGACATTTTAGGGTCATTCCATATGAAATCACCAAATTTAATACTAAAATGTGGCTCACATGTTTTAGATTTTCCTCAAAATTTGTACATGTGTTGTGGTACTCAAACAACATACCTGTAAAATTTTACAGTTGTATTTCAAAGGGGACTCCTGTAGGAGCCATTCGAAATGTGGAGGTTTTGTGCAAAAGAATTTGTAGTATTTAAAACATTGTAGTAATTAACTGCCCCAGTAGGGTTAAGCACATGAATTTCACCATCAATGAGAAAACAATAATGTCAAAATTTGGCAATTATTTCTAGAAAAGGCCCACCTATCAACCTAAAATTTTCAAAATAAGTAGCTCTGGTGTTGCTCTTTAACATATTAAAAAAATAGTTTTTTTTTTGTAATGTTCAAGGAAAAAAAAATATGACAATGTAAATTGAGGACCGACTTAGGAACTTTTTGCACAAAACCCCAAATTTCCAATGACTTGTTTCCAGGTTTCCATGCTGCAAACGTTGATAATTGTCAAGACTGAGGTGAGTTAATAAATGAATTGTGCCACAAATTTAAAACTTCCAAGTATAGTGACTGAAAGGACTCAGATACTGTCATTAATTCCAAAATCGTGGACTATTTTGAAAACATTTCAAATAACCGAGTATCTCGTTCGTATAAGCCCAAATGATCAGAAAGAAAGCATAGCCCTTTAGCCAAGGTTCTAAAAAGCACATAATATTCCTGTAAACACCTTAATTTAGTCACAGAATTTTACAACAATGATGAAGTGCCCTGAAATACTGGATTCAGTGTCAGTTCAGTATGCATAGGAATTTCACCCGTCGAGCCGATGGCTCACCTGAGCTGAGCTGAACCGAACCGATGGCTCACGAGCTAAGTCGGTGCTTCATTCCAATCGAGCTGTTGGTTCAGTTGAATCGAGCCGAGCCGGTTGACATCACTACAGAGTTCTCTAATTAGGTGTATTTGCTTCACTAACGCTATCCCAGCGAGATAGTATTGTGATCCCGTCAGTTAACTGTCGGCAAAGCCTGTTCAACCTATATGACCAGAGCGAATCTTGGTCCACAACAGGGGGTAACCTGACAGAAAGCAATCCTTATTTAACAAGGAAGCAGTGTGTGTAGTATATTGACTTTTTATTATGACACAGTCGCTTCTGAATAAGTATTCTTTGCTGAGTCTAGATTGCCTCCGGATACAGAAAATAATTGTTTGTGACAACATCTCAGTTAACACCGCAAGGCGGTGTGTCACGGCGTCTTCATTGCAACTCTGATGCTGTAATCTTCTCGCTTCATGTGATCAATTCAGTTCTGCTCCCCATTGTTAGGATCAGATTGAGACCAGATCGATCAAAATTAGACTTGTTTAATGCTGGTTTTAAGGCTAGCTCCTCCAAAGGTTTACACCTTTTACATGGGAAAGGAAGGAATAGGATTGTGGATAAAAGGTGGCCAAACACACACACACACACACATATATATATATATATATATATATATATATATATATATATATATATATATATATATATATATATATATATATATGTGTGTGTGTGTGTGTGTGTGTGTGTGTGTGTGTGTGTGTGTGTGGGTGGGTGGGTGCTGGGACCTATTTCAAATGAATGTATTTCAAATACCTATTAAGAGGGAGAAGGAGTGCGCCACAGCGGCCGGAATATTGGTGTTCAATTTAACATGGGATCTCAACCATTTTTAAGGCAAACCATGGTTTCATTTCGTTGTTTCGCAAAAATGTCTCAATAGCTCACTCAATATGATGCATCTCATTTTAAAGGTGCAATTTGAACGCTGTGCGTGATATTTTCTTCTTATAAATACAGATAATTATAATCCAAATTCCCATAAGAAAATGATCAAAATTAGAGGGAAAAGTCTTCTGTTTTTTTACAGTAAGGAAAAGAGCTAAAAACTTCGGACTTTTTTGAGAATGGAATACTGTCTTTGTATTTGTGCGCTACTGTGCTATTTTTTCGCTGTTTCCAAATACATCCATTACACAATCGATGAGAAATTATATCCTTCAACATTGAATCTACAGAAATCAGATTTTTTCGTGTTCACGTACTTGGCCGTCTAACTGCTAGATGGCACTATAGTCATTCCTCATTCCACTTTCCTTCTCAGCGGGAGTCAGTCCTTTTGAAAACCTTCTTTGAACTTCTTAACAGGGGCGGGAGGAAGGAAATTATTGTGAAGAACGGGAACTTCAAACACGAGGATTGGCAAAATTTATGACCTCTTTAGTTGATGGTTTCTCTTTCAGCAGTACAGTGTATTTGTAGACGGTTTCTATGAGAAGAAGTAATTTGTGTTTATAGCGATAAAGTCAACCTTTCGACAAAGATATGTGGAGAAGCCGAACCAAAGTCTTCGTTTACCTATTCCAAGAAAGGAATGAAAACTTCCTGCAGGACTGAGAATATACATGCAAGAGAAAAGATAAGATACATTATTATAATCTTTAGGGTAGATTACTCCCCGAAATATTCTTTGTTTACCTGTCAAAAAATCAAGAATAATATAAAGCTCTTTCATCAGCTTCCATCGTACAACATACTAGACACACCCATATTATATACATACATACATATATATACAGTGGCGGATCCAGGATATGATCAAGGGAGGAGCTAAACCATAGTTTGCTTCTTTATCCAGAGTAAACAAGATTGAAGCCCATTTTATCCAGTGTATACCTGAGCATTAAGGGGAGGAACTATAGACTCTATAGCCACCTTTGGATCCGCGCCTGTATATGTATACTATTTACAGTGCCGGATTTACGTATAAGCTAAACAAGCTATAGCTTAGGGCTCCGCTCTCTTGGGGGCCCCAAAATCTAAAGAAAAGCTGGATATACATTTCTAAAATATAAGAAAATTAAAAAATAAAATAAAATTTATATACGTAGCAACAGTGCTTCCTGCTGTGTAGCCTATGTTCATGTAATTAATGGGGCTCCTTCTGCTAGTCTGCTTTCTAAATTGCTTCCTAGTTTCTTCATTTCTGTATGTAGGGTGCCTATGTTCATCTGGACATATAAAGAGCCCAATTACCTTCAACAGCTTGGGGCCCCACTAAACCTAACTTCGACTCTTAACTATTTATGCATGGTTGCTCCCTCTCTTTTCGAAGCAGCGTTTCTTTGATATTGCTTCCAATTTCGGAAGGTTTTACCAAGAGGGAAAGAGTCCTTACTCATTCCCACGCATTCAAACTAGGGACTGGACTCCTTGCTTCCAACATTCTGTCCCTCATGTATCCCGGTCTGAATCAATTGTCTAAAGCCGATAAAACATTCAAATTCAAATGTAGATGTTGCTCATCAGTGTCGACACCTAAATATTTCTCAATCAACAGTAGGGGTTTTTGGTACCCTCAAACTGTCTCTCTCTTATTAGCGGAGAAACACTCTATATTCGCAATTCTGTAGTAATTCTTAAAAAGAAAGTGCTGTTTAGTGTATGTAGTAACGCATAGGAATTTAAATTTTAATATACCCTAGTAGTATAGAAACGTAACATACGGTACCTTACCAAAATAAGCACCCTATGCCAAGGATGCAAACATTAACAATAATAAAAAAAGATAATAATAAATATTTTAAAGACATTCTTTCATTAATCAAGTCGCACTTAAAAGTAAAAAAAAAAAAAAAAACAATTTTATTTATGCATGACAAAAAAAAAAAAGATGCGCTCTAATATAGGAGTACAGTTACTTTATAAATTCTTAAAATGACGCGCCCCATTCTTTTTATTTAGCCTTGCATAAACAAAATTATTTTTAACTTTTTAGTGCGAATTGATTAACAAAAGAATGTCTTTAAAAGGTGTTTTATCCTTTTTTTTATTCGTTGGAAACATTTTCCAAATCCTAAAGTGATATGCAACCAGGGTTACCAGGGCTGGTTAAAGGCTAGTATTTATTTTAGAATAAAGAAGTTGAAAATAAAAACATTAAAATTTGCTTTTAAAAAAATAGATATATTGCAAACTATGAAAGTAACAATGGAATATTGTATTGTCACCGGACTTACGTCGCTCTGCAACAGTTCTTAGTTCTATGACGTCAGGAAATAAGTTCACTTTATACGAACACTTATTTAATGTTTGAAACAAACACCTGTTACGTCCTTGTACGCTCATGTCCAAAATGATTGTCGCATATCAGCTGTCTTCTTGTAAGAATATAATGTAATAATGATTTTGCTGGGTTCTTTTAATACTGATACTATGTGTACAATCGGGAAATGTATATGTGGTAAATTTCATAGGAAAATAATTATAAATACGAAAACTAGAATGAGTAAAACAAAATGTTGCTAAATGGAAACGAAAGTTTTATTTTCGTTTTATTGTTATTTACTGCTCTTTTGACATGAAATTTGCCACATACATGTCTTTGCCGATTGTACACATACTAATATTATAAGAAATACCTGGTGAATTCGTTATCAAATTATATTCCTACAACAACATATTTATAGAGATGCGACAATAATTTTGGACATGAGTGTACCTTACTGAAGAGGTTACACATCTTTTAATTCTATTGTTAATGAAGTGGTCTATTTCCCCAAATAAAAACCAACACCAAGCAGGGCATATTCCCCCTGTTCTTCTAAGCCGGTCCCCATGGCTGAATGTAACATTGGGGTCCTTTCCTGTTGTAATAGGAAAAAGTCAGGATGGTCAGCTACTGGTATCGAACCCAGGACCATTCGAATGTGAAGGCGAGAGAGAAGGTAAATCTGGTGGTCATATTTTGAAAAGAAAATAAGAAAATGGATTCCACTAAAAAAAAATAGTCACATTGTCAATACATTTCAAATCTCTGTCAATACCTTTCAATTCCAAGTTTTTTTTTAACCACGAAGGCCCTAAATAAATTAGAATATCGACTCTCCCGTATTTTTTTTTTTTTTTTTTAATATTGGCATGGTTCTTCATTTTATATCAGACTCTTCCCGCACTATTCTGTTATTTACCATAGTTAGAATCCTTTGATAAAGAGACAGGCGACAAGTGCTTTAGTTCTCTATGATATGATTTGTGACCGTTGTAGATATTTGAGTGGCTCTCTAGACACGGAGCTGACGGCTGATATAGTAGTAATTGCATGACCTGACCGCACTTTTGGTTATCCAATTTTGGGGCCACCATGGACCATAGCGAATAAATCAGGGATGCTTTGGTCAGGGATTGCGTCACCTATTGAAATTTTGCTTATGCTTATTCAGGGACCATGCACACTGGAAACAAATGAGTCAGAGGTACCTTGGCCCTGCTATGACGTCATTGAATTGGGAGTTTTGGATCAGAGGTCATGATGATTCTTTAAAATTACTAAAAATATGGTCTTGATGATTCATTACGTTATGAAATAGTACAGGTTTACGAATACTTTTTTTTTTTCGTTCCCTTTTATGGCATAAAATTTGGAGATTGTTATATCTTTGATGAGATGGACTAACACTGGTGCAAATGAAATCTTTAGTTTTACGTCCCACGCTTATGCCGTTTAGGCTAAAGGAGACGGTGACGATGAGAAATGAATGAAAGTGTGGGAGAAAATTGGAGCATAATGTTGTCCACCACAAAACTATTTTCGTTGTGTTTGAACCAGGGACCACATACAGCAGAGGTGTACGCTCTACCACTGAGCCACCGCTCCTCTACTGGTATGAATTAGAGGTAGTTGGTTCGAGCTAATATGTTCGTTTGACGTCACTGAACTGGGATTTTTAGCTTGGAGCTTATGATGGCTTGTTTCGTTTCCTTTTATGGGTATAAAATTACCAAAACAAGGTTTGATCTCTTTCTTGATGACCTATTACATTATGAATTAGTAGACCCCAGTAATACTATAAATTAGTATTAGTATTAATATGAAACTCGAAAACTTTGGAGTTCCTTTGTGGCTAACCGGTTAGCGTATGCGCCTTTAACGTGGGAGACCAGAGTCCGATTCCCGGAAGGAGCTCATGCGGTTTGGATTTCACGTTAATTAGTAGGTTTTATCCTCGCTGCTGAACGGGACGTTAAACTCAAAATCAACTTAATTCGAAAACTTTGGGAGGAATACTTGATTTTTGATTAAGGTATAGTTTTCATTCACGGGACTTATGGGACTCGAACCACGATATTCAATTGTCAAAAAGTGTGTCCAGGAAAGCATACATTTATTGAGACGCATAAAAGAGGGGGAGGGACGATCCCGGACCTGGTTAACAACAATAATTTATATCGTATTCGTTTGTGGGTTAAATAAAACTGTTGGAAAAATTTAAAAAGTTTCTTCGTGTATTGAATTATAATCATATGTTGAAAAGGAAACGTCAGCTATATCGTGTTACCTATGCTTACGTATTTGTTGTCACAGTATCGTTGGCATTGTTTGTTCGAACAAATACGGTGTTTAATTGTCAAATAGTGTGTAATGGTTTACTTTGAAAGGATATATTTATTCTTTGAGAAGGATAAAAGGGGTGGGATGATGTGATTTTGGACCTCGTTAGTACTTCTCGTTTTCGTTTGTGACGTCACATTTACTTTTCGCTTAAATCTGATTGGTTCATTGTAATAACGATTAATCTACTTATGTAACGAGATAACATTGAGGAGTTATTTCTTATGACAAAACAAGAACATATATGTGTAATGGTTTACTTTGAAAGAATATATTCATTCCTAGAGAAGGTAAAAGAGGGAAGTGATGAGCTGACTTCGAACCTAGTTACTACCTTTTCGTTTCCGTTCGTGGATAAATAATAATGACGTTACATTTACTCTTGGCTTAAATCTGATTAGTTCATTGTAATAACTCTTACAAAACATTGTCATTGGTTTGAACGATTTAAACGTTCAGCGTTTGTGTTTAGTTTAATTAGTAAGGGCTTAGCTGATGGAAAACTGTTCCGAGAGCACTTGTTATATGCTTGTTATATGTTGTTTAGGTTCATGATTAAAATGTTCTCAATATTGTGTAATATTTCTAAGCTTGATTGGTTCTTTATTACAGTATATGGATGCGTATAGGCTTTTATAGAGCAAGGGTACATGGACGAACGTGATTGGTACCAACTTTTTGTGGGTTAATTTGGCAGAACCAAAGTCATGGTCCCCAGAACTAATGTTAGTATTTGATCACCTAAAATTGCTAAAGATATAATTTGGGAAGCTTTCTAGCCTCATGTATTCTCTTTATTACGTTATAGCCATGCACGGTCTATATTTAGTCTCCGAAGGTCATGAGTTTGATTCTCGATGAGAGTTTATATGACTTTGATATTAACTTAAATTCTTGTGCTGTTTAGGATTTATGCTCTACATAGACGTTGTCTGAGCTCTTCAAAGTAGAGTTTGCTGTTACTTTATTTACATATAATGAGGATATGCGTACCTAAATGCACTCCTCTTAAGCTTTTTGATGAGAGAACCACGATACTTTAAGGTCACCTTCTTGGTCCTGGTGTTAGTTCGTGTAATTTATATCTTAAATAAAATTGACTGTTTAGTTTAAATCATCATTTCAAAAATATTTTAGTATGTGCCAAAAAGTTTCAGTGAATGCAAAGAGGGAATCGTTTCACGGTTAACCGCCAAACGTTATCCGTTTTTTAACTATTCGATTAAAATTATCGGTTTTTAACTATTCGATTAACAAATAAACGGTTTTTAACTATTCGATTAAATTTTGAGTCCACTAATTTCCAGTTATTACAAAAGTTCACGTGAAAATTTGAAACTAAATTTTTTCGAACTCAATTTTTTCAAATCAAAAATATTCAAACTGAAATTTTCGAATTAAAAACATCAAACTAAACTTTTCGAACAAAAAAGTTGAAATCAATATTTTCGAATTCAAATTTTCAAACAAAAGAAATCAAACAAATTTTCGAATTATAAACATCGAACCAAAATTTGAAAAAAAAATTTCGAATTCAACTTTTCAAACCAAACAATTTCACACTGAAATATTTTGAACTAGAAATTCTAAACTAAAATTTTCGAATCAAACCATTTCAAATCAATTTTTAGAGCTAGAAAGTTGAAACTAAAATTTTCGAACAAAAAAATTGAAATAAAACTTTTCGAATTCAATTTTTTTCAAACACCACAATTTCACACTGAAATTTTTGAACTAGAAATTTTAAATTAAAATTTTCGAACCAAAACATTTCAGTCCAAATTTTTGAACTAGAAAGTTGAAACTAAATTTTTCGAATTCTAATTTTTGAAACCAAACAGTTTCACACTGAAATTTTTGAACTAGAAATTTTAAGCTAAAATTTTTCGAAAAATGGAATCAAAATTTTCGAACCAAAACATTTCAATCCAAATTTTAGAACTAGAAAGTGGAAACTAAAATTTTCGAATTAAAAGTTTCAACCTGTTTTCGAACTAAAAATTTTTATAACGAAATTTTCAAATCAAATTTTTTGGACCTAAAATTTCTAACCAAAATTGTCGAACTGAAAGTTAAAGTTTCGAACAAAAGAAATAATTCGAAATTTTCAAACAAACTTCTTGAAAATATTTAACCATAGCCGTTTGCTGATTTTAAAATTTTAATTGTCTTGAAGAAATATTTGGGACTAAGGTTTGAGAGATGAACCGTTTGGTAAGCCATAGCCAGACCGAGACATTGATATTGCTTGAAATTAAGTTTAATAAAGCTTTATTTCATCAGACACTAACTTACGATCCTTTTAGTGCATTTTTGTTTCAGATCAACGGCCAGCCATAATCGGACTTTTTTTTCGTAACATCATGAAAGCACGCAAAGCTTCTTCTGGTCATAGCCGCTACGCTACGACAAACCCGAATCCCTACCACAGAACAAACATAAACGCATATTTCAAGACATTGAATCGAACCTGGGACCATTTTAAGGAACCTGGGATTGGTATGTAATATTAGAGTTCTTTCAGAACAGTTTGCTTATCCTAGAGTCCCGTTGATTATAGAGTTTGAAACTAGCTTTATAAAGCATGTATCGATTTTTAGAGTTACTGGCAAAGTTTGATTCATGCCCAGTATGAGGGGTGTAGATGCAAAAGGGGCAATCTCCAATTTTTTGAGGAATTGAGTTAGAGGTGGGACTGTATAGTTTTAAGCGTCCCCGACCGAGCGGTAAAGTCTGTTTGGATCAAAACCTACATCTTCCCAGTAAAACCTGAAGGCGAATATCAACATTTTTTGCAAAACTTGCAATCTCCACTACCTGGTGCGGTTCAAAAGTGACAATCTTCACTTCAGCCAATCAGAATCCCTCTGGCGTCAAACGTTGCCATGGCGACCGTGTCGCTTGCCTGGAATCGTTCCAAACTTCCTAACTAGACTGTAATAAGTCAACAAGTCTGTACTAGTTCACTAGTCCACGTTCATTTTCAAAACTTGCAATCTCCAATTTTGAAACAGTAATTACAAAAAATGAGGGACTTTCTCTGGGGAAAATTTATGTTCAACCCTCTAATATTGTTACGATCTGCTATGCCAAAAAAATCTGTACGTTAAAACCTTATGGGGTTTACGAGATATCAATTAATCGCTCGTCCTGAAAAATTCGGCAGAGTGGAGATTGCCACTTTTGCATCTATACCCCTCAGTTCATGTGTTCTTATTTTATTAGTTGTAGTGTAATGTTTCTCTATATTCTGTATTTTTAATTTTACATAACAACATTGTTATTATTATATAATTAGTTTAGCAGAATAATAATAAGCAACCATTTTTTCTAACGCACAAGGATGAGCACGAGTCAAGCTAAAACTCGACTAGACTCGAATTCAAGACGAGTTTCGAGTCCAGTCGAGTTTGATAAATGGCTCGTTTGTTTTAACTCGTCTTGAAATCATGGCCTGATTACACTGGAAAGAGAAAGCCATGAGAAATGTAAGCTAAGTAATATGGGATACTTTTAGTGTTGCCCACGAGGGGGGACACTGCTCGCATCTCGTCTCGTTTCGATACGAGACAACAAGAGATTTTTTAATAATAAGCTCAGCTCGGCTCAACTGTGAATATGGTTCGAGCTGGCTCGTTTGGGGTGAACCATCGGCTCGAGCTGGATTGGTTGGGTTCATGTACTCGGTTCGGATTAACTGAGCCGAGGGCTCTAACCGAGTCAGTTGGGTGAGCTGTTGGCTCAGCTCACTTCTCGGTTCGGGTCGATAGTGTATGAGCTGTGAGTCGAGCTGCTCGAGTCGTTGACAATTCTAAACCCAGGCTAGTGTTGTAAAAAAACCGTTTTTTTCTGTGAAGTTTTTTTCAATAAAAAACATTGTTCTTTTTCATGTTTTTTTTCAAATGTCTGTTTTTTTTTTCTGGCAACTATTATTTATTGATTTATGTTGCAGATTATTGAATTGATCAACAGAACTTGAGTCGAAGCCCTCGTAACTTACAAATCGTTTGTTTCTTTGTACTTATACGAGCAAAATTGTGTGATTATTCTTTTCGGACCCAGGTCGTTTTTGGCGTTTTCCTACATTTTCAGTTAGTGACTTATTGCTCAAAAACCATTCATTCGATTGATATGGTTAAGGCCTTGCTTTTTAGAAAATGGATATGGCTATGTTTTGGTGTAAATTGCATTGCAGTGTTCCCAACGAGTGGAAAAAATTGAGGTAAATGTAGGGGTGAAAATTTACAAAAAAATCCCTAACCGAATTTCATTTTTTTTTGTATCTGGCACCACTGCTGTTATATGAGTTCAAGTCACCTAAACAAATTCTTTGGTGTGTTGACAAGGTACAGTGATATCCTGAAGTCGCTGGCTTCCATTCAAAGAGGGAAAGAAAAAATTCTCTGTCATCATACACATAAAATTTTGACACTTTATACGTTTTAGAAGCAAAAATCAACAAATATGCCGGGGCTACAGCTTTTCTAATTATCCTATTGAAACTTTTTATGGTGCGTTCTGTAGGGCAAAGAGGAAGCTTTCAGGTAGTGGTACGTTCGTTTCAATGTAGCCAGCAAGAGGGTAATAATAGAGGGGAAAAGGGAAATTTTCCGAATTTCTCACCTAAAATCGAGAATTAATTGTTTTGGCTGGAAACAGTGTTGGGTAAGTTACTTGTAAAAATATAACGCGTTACAAGTTACTTTACTTTCTCTTAAAATGTAACGCGTTAGTAACGCGTTACTTGCCGCCAAAAAGTAACTGTTACTTTACTTCGAAAGTAACGCGTTACTAACGCGTTACTTTTAGGTCCGAAACTTTAAAATTGAGAAAAAAATATGACTTCAATTTTCCGTACAACTATTCCTACCGCTATTATTATTATTATTATTATTATTATTATTATTATTATTATTATTATTATTATTATTATTATTATTATTATTATTATTATTATTATTATTATTATTATTATTATTATTGCACGTTCTGAATCGCTTTATGTAAATGCAAGGACAAGTTTTTACTTGATATATGAACATTTTCATATAATGTAACATTGATTGCGTTACTCGTAGGGATGGACACGAGCGAGTTCGAGCGAGTTTTCTTTGACACTCGATTTGACTAGAAACAGACATCTTTGAGTTCGATCCGAGAACTCGATTCGAAAAATTTCCTCCAACTCGACTCGAATTCGGGTCGAGTTTCGAGTCGACTCGAGCCAAATCCGGTGTGTAGTTTCGAGTATATTCTTTAAGTATATTACATAGACAGTATAATTATTATCAATGACACTACTACTACTACTACTACTTTTATTATTATTATTATTATTATTATTATTATTATTATTATTATTATTATTAATTGTAACAACTCTGTATGTAAACGTGAAAGATAGGCGGTTTATATTTGAATACTAAAAAACTAGTTGATTGCGAACCTCGGTAGTCGTGAAGTCTATGAGTCAAGGACATTGTTCACGAGCTTCTGAATTTGGGTTGAGGGTCTAGGTTGAGTATTCGGGCTCGAGCCAAACACTGTTAAAAGTTAGAGGGCACTGACCAAATATCTTCAAAACTGCTCGGCCCGGGTTTAGAATTGTCAACGACGACGAGCAGCTCAGCTCACAGCTCATTCACTATCGACCCGAACCGAGAAGTGAGCCGAGCCAACAGCTCACCCAACCGACTCGGCTAGAGCCCTCGGCTCAGTCGAGCCGAGCCGAGCAAAAGGCTCACCCCTACCAAGCCAGCCCGAGCCGATGGTTCACCCCAAGTGAGCCGGCTCGAGCCATCTTCTCAGTTGAGCCGAGCCGAGATGAGCTTGTTATAAAAAATCTCTTGTGGTCTAGCTATCGAGGCGAGACGAGATGCGAGCCGTGTCCCCTCTCGTGAGCAACACTTAAAGTATTCCATATTACTGTTTAGCTTACATTTCTCATGGCTTTCGTTTTCCAGTGTAATCAGGCCATGGTTTCAAGACGACTTAAAACGAACGAGCCATTTATCAAACTCGACTGGACTCGAAACTCAACGCGAAAAACTGAATCGGCTCGGAACTCGACTCGAGGATATTACCCTTGACCTGACTCGAAACTCGACTTGAATTCGAGTCGAGTCGCGTTTTAGCTTAACTCGTGCTCATCCCTATACGTTAGAAAATATGGTTTCTTATTATTATTCTGTTAAACTAATTATATAATAATAACAATGTTGTTATGTAAAATTAAAAATAAAGAATATAGAGAAACCTTACATTACTCTATAATCTACGGGACTCTAGGATAAGCAAACTGATCTGAAATAACTCCAATATTACATACAGTCAGCAAACTATTTTCTAGTAATAAAGTAGGCCTGCTCATCAGAACACAGTTTATTCATATTAACACCTTACTGTAAATCATTAATTATTTGCACCCTAGTTGTTGATAAATATTTTCCTCCGGGGCACTTCAGACACTTTACTTTTAAATTCTATCCACCATCATCCTCAGCTCTTAAGAAAAAGGTATTCTTTCAAATGTTCGAACGGTAAAATATTTTCGTTCTCCATCTTTATAAAAACAACACCAATCAAAGTAAAATAGACTACCGGTGTCATTGTACTCCTAGTTCACTCACTGAATATATAGCTGTAAAAATCTACGACAAAATCTTCCAGATGCTTGCAATCAGTACACATGATTTCCCTAAGGCTGTCCTCATCTTCAAAAAACAGCAAGTGGCACTACGAACTTATCTGTTTCTCTGTGTGTCTGTGACTGTCGGTCACTGACATACATAGTTCATGCTCGATTGTTTCATTCTGAGAAATTCACTTACAGGAAAGAAACATTTGTTTCCAAAATATATATATATATATATATATATATATATATATATATATTATAGTTACTCATCCGAAATGTAACGCTGGCGTGGGAGACCCGGCGGGAGCTCATGTGGTTCGGATTCCACGTTAATCAGTAGGTCCACGTCTCATATAGCCTCGCTGCTGAAAGGCACGCTAAACTAAAAATCAACTCGGGAACTCAACGAAATGTAACGCGAAAAAAGTAACGCAAACTAGGTACGTTACTTAAAAATTTGTAACGCGTTACCGTTACAGTTACTTTGGAAAAAATGTAACGCGTTACTAGGAAACGTTACTTAAAAAGTAACGCGTTACAAGTAACGCGTTACTTGCGTTACGTTACTTCCCAACACTGGCTGGAAACACTGCCATCAGACAGACGAAAAGTATCTGGAAATAAACCTTAGTACTCCAAGAATATATCCTACAAGTATCATGGCGATATCTAACAAAGTAAGCATGGAATTTAAAAAAAAATATCTCATTCTACCTCAGAAATTCACCATTTTCTTACCATTTCCAGAACATGGTTTATTATAAACCTCAACTGTACTTCTTCTAATTATTCTAGTGAAACTTTTTATGGTTCGCTGTGTAGGCTGAGGACAAAGCTTTTATACACTGGTATGTTTGTTCGAGTGTAGCTAACAAAAGGGAAATAATAGAAACAAAAAAGGGATTTTTTTTTTCAAAATTTGCCCCTAAAATCTGGAATTAAAATTTTCTGTAGCTTGCAACACTGCTATCACACACACACAAATTATTTTAAATTAGCTTTGGTATCCCCCTAACATATCCTACAAGTATTGTGACGATATCTAATAAAGTAAGCATGTCAATAAAAAATATCTCATTCTACCTTAAAAAAATCACAGTGATTATTCCAATTAGAGAACAAGGTCTACTGTAAACCTCAACTGTACTTTCCCTAATTATCCTATTGAAACTTTCTATAGTGCGTTGTGTAGAGAAAAGATGAGACTTCCAGATACTGGTACGTTTGTTCCGATGTAGCCAACAAAAGGGAAATAATAGAGACAAAACAGATAATTTTCCCAAAATTTCCCCCTAAAATCTGGAATTAAAATTTTCGGTAGTTAGCAACACTGCTACCAGACAGACACAAACTATCTTAAATTAAACATTGGCACACCACTAATATATCTTACAAGTATTATGGCGATATTTAAAGAACGAAGCTTGTAATTATCAAACATATATTACGGTAAACATAAAAGGTGAAAACTAGAAAAATCAAGGTTTAGAACCTAAATACAAATTTTTCGTGTGCCCCCTAATTACCCCATTGTAACGATCTGCACTTGCAGTTGTTAACTAAGGACAAATGTTCCATTGGCGTAAGTTGACTTCCACTCGGACGTATAGGTACGGATTTATAAACAAAAATATCGATTTTTTTTCCCAAATTTAGGGAAGTTTCAATTTCCCTAATTGGCAACACTACAACACTACACGCAGGCCCATCCAATTGATGTCAACAGTTAGGTATCCATCCGAGGTATCTATCTGGTAAGTGTTAAGGAGGTCTTTCTACAACGAAGGAAGCTACCGGGAAAAAAAAAGAGTAAAGGAAATTCGAAATTAGAAAATTCTAGAATTTTTGACGGGTGAAATTTGAGAAGGAAATTCAACACCAGAAGAAAAAGAAATTAATATGATAAACTATCGTCCAACCATATTTGGCAAGAATAATATCCCGATATCTTAATTAGTCTCCACACAGGAGCGGATTAAAAAAGTGACACACCCGTGTGTGCTACTTTGGTCACCGAGTGTACATTTGATTACTTTTTTTGACTACTAACCCGTGTTGTTGTTGTAGTTATAATCTCGACTAATAATAATATCGTTGTTGTAAACAATAACTTTATAAGGAAAATTTTCCCTCCTTTCTACATCTTAGTTCGAACACTGTTGGTGAGAAATGCAGGGTGTTTCAAAATGAATATCGGGGTTTTAAGTCTTCGTAGTACTTATTACATTTTAAGTACAATTATAAGCAATGCATCAAGTAAAAGAGCACCTCAAAGCCTCAAACAGTCTTTGCTACAAGTGTCCGATGTGAGATTCATTCGTCACATGGTACACATCTAGTCGATAGACGAGAAAGGCCCTAAACCTTCCGCCATATGGCACAAAACATTCAATTTAGGGGAGTCTCGTTTCAACTGTACCATCTCCTGAGGATTTTGTTAGATGCAAACACTATGAGTGTTCACATTAGATCTTAGGTGAAATGTCGATTTATCGCTGGAGGCGACACGATTCAGAAAATCTTCATTGTTATGCAGCAATATTTCACTTGCGAAATTGGCACGTAACCCGTAGTCTGTAGGCTTTAGACCTGTAGCAACTGCAAACGATAAGGACGTAGTTGCAAGCGTCTCCTTAATATTCTTCACACAGACGGTTGCACTGTACAGGTTCAGTCTTTATTAAAACACAAAAAGCTTTCTGCTCTCTAGTCTCCATCTTTGCTACTTGCTCTTTCTAACGGCAGACAGAAGAAACAATGCATGTGCATGCGTGCGTACAAAACTGAGTTGCTCTTTCATTTGATATAATATTTATAATTGTAAGTTAATTGTAATAGATACTACAAAGTTCAAAACCCTAATATTAATTTTGAAACACCCAGCATTACTTCAAATTCAGTCATCCTATATTCATGTCTTGTATATACATATTCAAGAAGTGCCATTATTATCAACTACTAACTTTCATCATCATACACACGGCCGGCCCTAGGCAATTTGTCGCCCCGTGCAATGGCACAAATTTGCCGCCTCCCCCTTTCTCCAGAAAGAACAAATCTTATAAGTCATGATTTTAAGTATGCTACTCCAGCATGAACAACGAAGGGGAGGGTAAGTGTATCGCACTCAGAAAGGCTTAAATACTAAAAATGCAATCCCGTTCTGTCTGTTTTTTCTTCTTTCTTTAAATATTAATCTATTATGTTAGTGAAAGACAAAGCAAACACACATGCAGAAGAAAGATGGTAATCCTTTTTATAAAATACAATATCGAGCTTCAATCTCAATGTATCGGTTTGCAATTCGAATGCAACTAGTTCTTTTATCTTTATTTCTTGATGTTTCTTCTACATCTGTTAACATTATTTAAAAAAGTTGTTTCTATCTTCAATGATAAGGAACTTATTTCTGACGAAAACAAGACTAGCTGCCATATCAAAACTGTGATAACTTACTAAATGGTACAGATATTCGCTACTATTCGAGAATTGAATTCTTGCATTTGAAAACAATCAAGCAATTTGTGCTCGGATTGATAGCAAAGTTTTTAATGCCTAAACATCCCGTCTCTACTTATAACAGATTTTGCCGGACCCTCCAAACTTGCCGCTCCATGCAAATGCACGTGTTACAGGTATGGTAGAGCCGGCTCTGCATATCATATATATCTAGTCGAGAAATTATTTATATATGATATTTAGAAAAATACTATTAGGCAAATTAGTATTAGTTTTTACCTTTACACAAGTTATTTGAATTTTATACTGTTTGTGACATTATTTTCGTACATATTAAAGGCCTACTTTCACGAAAAAACAAAATTTCATTTCTACTTTTATTTCTTAGTTGATATTGATGAAAACTGCTGAAACCTGAATTGTTAATAGGTATGGTATTCATGTAAATTGTAAAATATTTGTAGCGTATTAGTATCTAGCGTTTAATTTATGTTGCATTTTACGGTGATTACACCTACATAAAAATATTTCATACTTAAATAGACGTAAGATTCATTACAAATGACTATTTGAAAAAAAAAACGAAATTTAGAAAAAAACGAGAGGCAATGTTTTTTTTCTAAAAAAACGTACATTTCTGAAAAAATACGAACTTTTTTTCTATTTACAACACTAACCCAGGCCGAGCAGTTTTGAAGATATTTAGCCAGTGCCCTATACTTTTAACAGTATTTGGCTCGAGTGCGAATACTCAACCTAGGCCCTCAACCCAAATCAGAAGCTCGTGACAATGTCCTTGACTACTAGACTTCACGACTACCGAGGTAGGCAATCAACTAGTTTTTTAGTATTCAAAAACAAACCTCCTATCTTTCATGTTTATATACAGTGTTTTATAATAATAATTATTATTATTAATAGTAATAACAATAATAATAAAAGTTGTAGTGGTAGTAGTGTCATTGATAATAATTATATTGTCTATGTAATAGGCTCGACTCGACTCGAAACTTGACCCCAATTCGAGTCGAGTTGGAGAAAATTTTTCGAGCCGAGTTCTCGGGTCGAGCTCAAAGATGTCTGTTTCTAATCGAATCGAGTTTCAAAGAAAACTCGCTCGTGCCCATTCCTACGAGTAACGCAGTATGGCGTTTTATCAATGTTACATTATATAAAAATGTTCATATATCAAGTAAAAATTTGTCCTTGCATTTACATAAAGCAATTCAGAACGTGCAATAATAATAATAATAATAATAATAATAATAATAATAATAATAATAATAATAATAATAATAATAATAATAATAATAATAATAGAGGATTTCTTTCACATAAAGTTTCGGACCTAAAAGTAACGCGTTACTTTCGAAGTAAAGTAACAGTTACTTTTTTGGAGCAAGTAAGTTACATTTTAAGAGAAAATAAAGTAACTTGTAACGCGTTACATTTTTACAAGTAACTTACCCAACACTGCAGTATACTAGAAACTAGCTGTTATAAACATTACGTGGCGGCACCATTATAGATTGCCTGCTGTTGTGGAACTTGCAATTGAAATCCCCGAAATCATGCAAAGTTTTCAAAGATATTGTTGGTGTGTCTCCCACAATACCTTGTCGTACAAGTTGGAATTCTTATTTTGATAGTTGAATGAAGCTTCAAAATGTATAAATTAAGTTAAATGATGCATGCCTTGCACTAGGAATTCCTACTTTTAAAGATAATGAATTGGAATTTCTCGAAGAATACCAGAGCCGTAGCAGCGGTCGGCCCGGGTGCTGAACGAGCAAGATGAAAGAAAAAGTATTAAAAATGAGTAAACATGCGTCGCTTCAAAAAAAGTATTGGCGCCATATTAAATTAAAATTGTTGCCGGTTTGTGCAGAAGTAAATGTTAAAAATTTTCTTGTTCGCAACCCAAACATTTCAATAAGATTGATAACAAGTTCTTACTTTTACTTAAAATTATTATATATGATTTTGTAATGACCATATGATATACACTACAAGGTGCCGAGTAATGACTAATAGTGTACGCAGGATCGTTTTCAAAATCAAAAACGCACATGTTCAGCGTTTTGATGGTGATGAGTTTGCTTAGTTAATCAAGCTTTTCTACCAAATCCGATTAATCACGGTAGTGAGAATGAAGAGTGAAGACACATACTGAGAAAAATGATTGGGTTGAAATTGACCTATTCGTGCATATTTTAACCCAACCAAGTGGCTGAAACTGCTCCGACCCAAATAGGGTCAAAGCGTTTAGTTAAATTTGGTTGCAATACATTCAAACCCACGTGCAGTTAAATGTAGGAGTCCAACCCAACTTGGTGTACAATATGACCCAACGAAATGTAAATTCCATTAACCCGATAATGCGTTTGACGAAATGTATAGTTAAAAGTGAAGAAGCGTGGGGTAAGAAATGAACACATTGTGTGGTCGCTTGGAGAAGGGAGGGAGTACAAATAACCCAACAATGAGGTAAAATTGATCACTGTGGACTTAAAACATGACGAAATAATGGTTTAAAAGAGTAAAGGTCACACTACCCCAT
Source organism: Thermobia domestica (assembly GCF_964235325.1). Lineage (NCBI taxonomy): Eukaryota > Metazoa > Arthropoda > Insecta > Zygentoma > Lepismatidae > Thermobia > Thermobia domestica. The sequence continues at coordinate 180,167,069 of NC_137462.1, forward strand.
GCCGTAAACGTCGGCAACACCTAGTGGCCTACTTGCCGGTAAATGTCGATCGTCGCTATAGCGACGCGTTGAAGGACTGCCGCTAGTGTGCCACTGGCGGCAGGGTTTCGACGAGTCGAAAGAGAGATCTAGAGTCGGACTATTGAAGTTACCACCGCGTAGCAGCGAAAACTTAATTTTGGTCAGCGCTTCTTCGATTCGTCGCGGAGAATCGCGAAGGGACCAACACGAACTATCGCGAGTCATGTGCATGCGGTTATTGTTATGTATTATTTTTCCTGGCGAATTGATCCTAAAGTGAGCTACGGGGGTCAAGAATAACCCATGCCTCTACATCATGAAGTGAAAAATCTTGAGATGAGTGCGTATAATTGTACGAATTTAGATGACAACTGTGGCCGATCATTTGAAAGTGAATATGGGAGGACCATGAGATAAAGTAAATAGACGCGCGCCATTTTGTTATAAAATTAATGGCGAACGGATTTTATCTAATCTCAAGCGGTTATCGTCGAATATACACGAACAGAAGCACTCTCATTAGCTAAATTAGAAATACCTCAACGATTTATGCCTCTACAAGAGACGTTTTCTCCATTGCCTCCGTGGCTAAGTCGGAAGAGCACGCTCCTAGTAATCCAAAGGTCGGTGGTTCGCGCCTTCTCTGGGAATTTTTTTCAAGTGTTGTTTAGGGATGCGCACGAGTCGAGTCGAGTCGAGATTTAAGCCTGTCTCGACTCGACTCGAGAAAATGTTGTCTCGACTCGTGTCTTGACTCGAAAATATGTTTCTGTCTCGACTCGTGTCTTGACTCGAAAATATGTTTCTGTCTCGACTCGTGTCTCGACTCGACAATCTCTGTCTCGACTCGACTCGAATTCGAGTCGAGACGTCTCGAAATTCGAGTCGAGACAAAATATACGAGTTAAAATATACACACACATCACCCAGACCATTATGACTACCTACCTAATTGTTAGTATGTCCACCTTTTGGCACGAATAACAACGGCAACGCGTCTTGGCGTGGTCGCAATGTTCCTCGGTGGGTCGCTGGAGAGAGTTGGCACCACATATGCACACACAGGTCATCTAATTCCCGTAAATTCCGGGGAGGGGGTGATGCGCCCTCAGGTCACGTTCAATCACATCCCAGATGTGATCAATTGGGTTCAGATCCGGAGAGTTTGGGGGCCAGCACATCACTTGGAACTCGCTTCTGTGTTCCTCGAACCACTCCATCACACTTCTGGCCTTGTGACATGGTGCATTATCTTGTCGAAAAATGCCACTACCGATGAGAAACATGGCCCTCATGAAGGGATGTACGTAGTCTGCAACCAGCGTGTGACGCCTCGGCCGTCATGGTGCCTTCCTCGAGCTCCAATAGACACATGGATGCTCACCTGAATGTTCCCCAGATAATAATTAAGCCGCAGCCAGTTTGTCTCCGCCCCCCAGTACAGATGTCAAGGAGCTGTTCCCTTGGAACACGACGGATTCGCACCCTCACATCGTCATGATGAAGGAGATTTCGGGATTCATCAGACAATGCAACGCTCTGACATTGTGCCAAGATCTAGTGGCGATGGTAACGTATTCATTTCAGTTGTAGTTGCCGATGTCGTGGTGTTAACATTCGCCATCGGTAGGAGTGTTCGGTGCACTGTGTGTTCAGACTAGTGTTGTGAAGGTCTGTGAATAAAACAGAAATTTTGGGTAAAAAAACAGTTTTTTTACGGTTTTCCCGAGCTGGGGAAAAAGCGGAAAATTTGGGTCATCAGAATCATCATTTTTGCTAATCACAGAATCATTTTAGTTAATATGTTAAATCAAACATATTTCATAGAGATATCTTCATTGTTCTATGTAAAATTCCGGAAATTTTGAAACCATTAGAAAAAATCATTTGTTCGGAAATATTGGCAAAAACAGGAAAATATAGTTTAAAAACTATTTGTTGGCCTGATGCTAGTAATCTTACTTGCTGTAACATGTCTGCAACATATACAGTGGGAAGTCGAAAATTCGAACTAATTGGGACCACAGGTAGTTCGGATTTTCAAATTGTTCGAATTTTCGAAAATGACCAAGAAAATGCCATTTAGGCTTACATATATTGTATGGTATGTTCTTCTATCGATACAGTGGTTATTCAGTACATACAGTAATTACAATACCGTACGTAAGGCTACTTACATCTGCTTGTACTCTAAATAACACTGTTCTTGTAAGTCACACTTAAAATTTATAGGCCTAAGAAAAAAAATAAAAATAAAAATACCTGACGAACAATTACATATAAATGAACTTTTGTAAAAACACTGACTTCACATAACATCGATGGACACGCTATTGTTTGTTTCTCACTAGCGTTAAGACAAAATGTAAAAAGCTTCTAGGGACCGCATTCTGATTTTTGACGTTAGGATTATCGACGTCCTACTATATATGCAATGTATTTCGCTAACGGAAAAATACTTAAAGCAACAGGTTTTAATTCTACTTTACACACATATACCGCACAAGTGAGTAAATTTGAGCAGCGAGAAATATATTAAGTGAAACTTCCGTTAGTTATTATTACAGACTAGCAGAATATCCGTTCTTCGCACGGGGAGAATACGTTTCATTTTGGACGCAAAGGGCACCAAAACTGTCACCAATGAAGTTGTGGAGCACCAAAACTATGAATTTGACATTAATACCGATAATTTTCAATTATCTTTACATGTCACCATCCCCCTTAGAGTACTAATGGGGCTGAATTTGTGGATTTAAACGGCATCTTCTGTTCATCTCAGCGAGTATGGATTCGAGGCCATTTTCGATCATATATATATATATATATATATATATATATATATATATATATATATATATATATATATATACAGAGGCGGATCCAAGGGGGCTATCGCCCCCTCTCTTCACACTCAAGTATACACTGCATAAAATGGGCTTCAATCCTGCTTTACACTGGATAAAACTGCAAACTATGGTTTAGCCCCTCTCTTGATCATATCCTGGATTCGCCACTATACTGTATATAATGCTCAAAAAAATTAGGTGTTGATCTGAAACATCACACAAGACCTTAAGATAGTCTATGAATAAGCTTGTGTTTGACTCATATATATCATACAAGAAGGAATGCTTTAAGATACCTTAGAAAAATGGGGCACATACTGGTGTTGGGGCACGGAAAACCTTGTTCACATGGCTCATGCCACAAGACGGTTATGTATGTACTCCCATGCGCAAAAAATATTGCGCGTATACTGTAACTCACGATTTTTCGCAATTATTCCATTTTCCTTATGTTTATGGGTAAAATTCAGTTATTAGTATGTGGAGATAATAGAAAGCAATCCATCTAAGGAGATATTTCCAAAAAATATAATAAAATAATAAAAATATAAGCAAAAAACAAAATTATGTTCGGTTTTGTGTATACTGGCAATAATGTTTTCGAGGGATTTTTTGCAGTAGCACAGCACGATTGCAGAGGGAATAACTTTAGTTGAATCAAGGAACTGGAAAGTGGACTAATATATTGCATTTATTGGCTTAAATCTAGGGTGTAAATTGTCTACCAAATATAAATTAGCTTCTGTAACCAAGATGTTATACGGAAGTATAGAAACAAAGAGAAAAACTGTTGTCTTAAGTTTGGAAGTGACATGCTCTATAGCCATGAGCATTTATTTGTTAAGAAAAAGACAGGCAACAAAAGGTAGTCTGTGTGGTCAAGTGGGTAGAGTGGCGGACTAGTAATTCTTATATTTTTTTGACACCAGATCGAATCCCATGCGATCCCATCCAATTTTTTCTTTAAAAAACATTGTAGAAAGTGTATAATTTTTATGTTAATAAGAACCGAAACAATATAATAATGAAATAACTTTTTGTTTTTTCTGATGACGTATTTATTTAGAATTAGTGTATTATTACTAATAGCGATTGTTTTCAGTTTATGGTATGATATGCTTAATCATTCCCTCTCCGTCAGCAGAAGTAACTTCAACTCACTGCGAGTGTCTGTGAGTCAGGAACAGTTAAAAAAAAAAAAAAAAAAAAAAATGCGCGACCTGCTGCCTTACACACAGCGTGGCGAACACAGTCACAGCGATAGCTCGTTGTCATGAAGAAAAAACAAGCTGATGTTAAATTACTGTTCTAGTGTTTCAGTGTGTGTGTTTCTTTTTAGAGTATTGACTCTCTCTATCTCTCCTTTTGTTTCATATCCACAAGTGCAACAAATGCAATCATAAGTCTGTGTAAGGAAATAAAGGGTGCTTTCTTTAAACAAAACTAAATTAACAGCTCTATTTGTGAGGAACACGAATGCTTCCAAAAGATGCCATGGGTATTAATTATAATCATACCGAATTATACAGTAGCGTGAAAAACTGATAATAAAATGATGTAACATGCATAAGCTTTTTTTTTTCTAGCGTGACAACACATTAAACATAACAAATTAAATTTTTGGGATTACAAATTATCACCTTACGCGTCGGTATAGGCCTATTCGTTTTCACAGTCGAGCGACGAAAGAAGAAAGTGTGGTGATAGTTATAAAAACCGAATACCAGATTTCAATGAATTCAAGCTACAATGTTCCTACATATCGAAAAAACTATTTTTCGATGTCTGTCCATCTATTCGTCTCTCGGTTCGTCACGCTTTTACATGCACTCAAATAGAGGCCATACTGTTCAACGTATCTGGACCGAATTCTAGACATAACGTTTTAATAACATACTATCTTTCGAATTTTATATCCTTCGACACCTAAAAGTAAGGGTAATTTACTGAAGGATTAAAATTTAAAATAATTCAATTTTCTCAAGAAAAAAAAGCTGTGACGATTTTATTTACTTTTTATAAATATATATTTTATTAACAAATATCCACCGTATATGAATATTTTTTCTGAGAAAATATATATGGTGTAATTTACTGTATGGTATGCGTTCTTTTTCCACAATTTTCTCAACCACATTTCATAAATAAACGTATTATTAATAACCTAACAATATGACAACTCGTTCGAAGGAATAGTTTACTCTTAGGGCGAGCTTTCCCCCGATGGTTTTCCCATTAATGCCTCAGGCAATTTTGTTCATATTTCGTAAAGAAATGTTTCATTAATAAACTAAGATACAGCATAAATCGTTTATTCCGTTAACATACAGAAGAAGTGGTTTTCTCAAGGGTTGATTTTTTTTTTTTTTTTTGACAATTTTCTCAGTAATAAACGAGACAAATTTCTTCTAATTTCAGTAAAAATATTGTCTGTAACACTCTTATAATATGCATAACTCGCTTGTTCCGAAAAGAAAAATCCAAAAGAGAGAGTTTACTTTGACAGTGAAATTTTTCCCGACGATTTGCTTAAAAATTATTCGATATACTGTCAAAATTATAGATAGAAGAGTTTACCTTTGGGGGTAAGCTTTTAACGATGACCTTCCTAAAAACAACTCAGGAGATGTTTGTTGTTCATATTTTATAAATACATGTTACATAAATAACCTAGCTATATGGTATAATTCCCTCATCCGGAAAATCTAGAAGTGATATAATACTTTTGACAGTAAGTTTTACCCTGCGATTTTCTCAAGAACGACTCAGGCGATTGTGTTCGTATTTCATAAATAAATGTTTTATGAAAACACTAACAATATAGCATAGCTTGTTTGTCCTGAAAAGATCCACAAAGGATAATTTATTCTTGGGGTGACTTTTTCCATGATTTTCTCAGAAATTACTCAGACGCTTTTGCTTATTGTTCGCATACAATTATATCCTTAATAATTCTAATATATGGATCAAGTTATTTCTAACCAAAATATGACCAATGGGTACTTTACTTTTGGGCCTGAAGTTTCTTCTAGCAAAGTTTTCCAAAATATTATTTTATTCGCAATTTCCCAAATAAATGTTTCAATAATAGTTGCAGCCTAACACGAGTCAGTGTAAGAAATTCAAGCGAGAAAGTACAGTGCGTTTGCTCCGTACCCTTTCTTAAATGTATTTTTAATGTTACACCTAATCACAATTTTCCGAACAAAATCGAAACCTCTTTTTAAATGTGCCTTGTTGTGGTCAAATGGTCCAAGTGCATTGGTTCTGGATTTGATTTCCAGTGAGAGCTAGTGTATTTTCGTCCAAGAGATGTTACACGTCGGTGCAAAGAAAAAAAGTGTTTAAATAAGCCTAACCAAGCTAATCAACAAAGAAATAATACAATGTTACGAAATTATCGTAGAAACATTGTTAATATTAGGTAGGTGCGACTGAAATGTCCAAACGATGATTGTCAATTCCAAAGGTAAAAAAGTGAAAAATACAATGCCAGGTTAATCAGTGGCCTCTAGGTAAAGCTATCCTACTAACATAAGAAGTGATTGAGACGCCAAAAAATGTTGTAATCGCTGGGAGACATGTTAGGAGAATACAGAGGTGAGAGAGAGTTTAATACTGCGAATCATGGATAGTCTTCACTTTCGTTTGAGGGCGAATATTGAAGTCCGTAGGCCTACATAGGTTTGCATTGAAATGAACATTCTTTGTTTTCGGCCGGCGGGAGCTCAGGTGGTTCAGATTCCACTTTAATCAGTAGGTCCACGTCTCATATAGCCTCGCTGCTGAAAGAGACGATAAACTCAAAGTCACATCACACATCTTTGTTTTCGCCTTTGTTTTAGCCCATAAATGTCTCTGTTCATGAGCTCCTTAGTGGATATGCGGTTAGCGCATGCGCCTTTGGCGTGGAAGACACGGCTTCGATTCCCGGCGAGAGCTCACGTGGTTTAGAGTCCACGTTAATCAGTAGGCCGAAGTCTCATATAGCTTCGTTGCTGAACGAGACGATAAACTGAAACTCAATGTCTTTGTTCATAAATTTCTTTGTGTATGGTTTTGCATATACGTGGCATGGATATTAAATTTTGATTTCTACGCCATATGTATCTAATTACATACACACCTATAAAACGAACACAACGAACTTGGAAAATCTACATTGTTTGCGTATGGAAAATCATCACGTTCTGCTGCACAGGAGAGCCGTGTGTATGGAATTCCATACACGTGGCAATCAACCTATTAAGAAATGTATAATAATAATAATAATAATAATAATAATAATAATAATAATAATAATAATAATAATAATAATAATAATAATAATAATAATAATAATAAACAGAAAACGATACGATCATTTACATAATTTATAAACATTTAATAAGCATATAACTGCAATGGAATTAAGTTGTTTCTCTCTCTCCCTTAACGCAACAGCCCTTATTGTGTTAAGGCGTAGAAGAGAACTTGTAGCACTCACGATTTGGGGCGGTGTGCGGTCAGAACATCGGATCCCTTTGTTGTTAGTCCTAGCTTTCTAGACGGATGCAGTTATTCCCGATAGAATATACAAGCAAATAGACTTTTGCATTATCCCTCAATGTGATACTTGTGGTTGCTTAACCGTATACAGACAGCTGTCCATGGAAGAATCGTTGATAATAATAGTAATAATAATAATAATAATAATAATAATAATAATAATAATAATAATAATAATAATAATAATAATAATAATAATAATAATAAATAACAGGAACTCGACAAATATTCTTGCAAATAATAGGAAACAGTTTGCGTCACACTGTTCACTTTGCTAGACACACCAGTGTGCCGCGTTATACCAATTGTGCCACACTGGAATATAGGGTATGGCTTTTTAATTTTTTCCAACTATTCCAACTGCTTCAATTGAAATGGATCTATAACAATAAGAGAGTGAATTTAGTCTTCTTACCCTTCGATTTAGAAATAAGGTTCGCGAGAATTTCATAAAAGAATAATATACTCAGAATTGTATATAGTAGTTTGTTTTATTCGAAATTACATACTTCCTACAACTGTTTTTTGATTGAAATGATTTGAAATGAAACCTTTAAGTTTTACGTCCCACGTTATGCCGGCTAGGCTAAAGGAGACAGTGATGATAAGAAATGAATGAAATGGTCGAATGAAGAAAGTGGAATAAAACGGGAGAACCCCGAGAAAACTCACGCACACAGTGTCCAGCACAAGGTTCACTTGGCGCGAGCATAGATCGAACCAAGGACACCATGCACAAGAGGAGAACGCTCTACCACTGAAACACCGTGGCCTCTGAAATTGCTTAAAGGAGAAAGGGACTACTTTATGAAAACTTGATGACAAACACATTTGTTAAAAAAATACATGCTTTTCGTGAAATATTGCTTATAGACATGGGCGGATTAAGGCTTTTGGGGACCTAGAGCCGACTATTTTAAGGGGACCCTATGTTAAGAATAGTTCCAGTGCATAAATTTTCTTTGCTGCCTTCCACAGCCTCATAGGTTTATGGAACTACCGAGAACTATGCTGTAATATTTGAATGTGCTCCAAGTTTACAATAATTAGTTTAGTTAAATCCATTATTAACAATTAAATAATTGCATTCATTATTAACAGTTAAATGCTGCTGATGGAAAGACTTAAATCTAGCGATACCGCGAGCGTAACGAGCGGAAAAAAATTAGCATCGGTCTGGAGCCTATAATATAAGTTGATTACTATATTTTACTGTTAAACAGAGGGATTTTAAAGAGCCCTCTGAGCTTGGGGTCTCGAAGCCTGGGCTCCATTGGCTCCGCCCTTAATCCGCTAATGCCTATAATTATAAATTAAAGGGGACGGGCAGGGTCCGTTCTAAAAATTCCGGCCCGTGCAGACCGCTAGCCCCTGTGTATATGCTATCTTCGGAAATACAGTAGAGTTTCGTTTATCCGACATAAAACAGACAGGCAGAATGCCGGATAATATGGGTGTGTTAAGGAAAGACCTATTAAAAGTCAAACTATGATATAATTTTACATATTACTCATCTAATAATCATGTTTTGCAAGAAACAAATATAATGCATTGACTCAGGGACGTATCCAGCGTGAGGTCCTGGAAGCTGTCCCTTTCCAAACCTCAAACAGTTTTTAATAAACCTACTTTTTTCCTTTTGAGGTTCTTTTATATCAGATTACTTTGAGTCAGTGTTCAAACTGTGGGCAATGCGTTGTTGTTATAATTCTAACAAGTAACACTTCCCCAGTGTAACACTCCGATTTTGATAAAATTTGGCAGGTAGATACTACACATAAAGTAAACAAATAAGTGCTTTTTTATTTTTTGCGGAAAAACGGTTTTAGGGGGCAAAAGCCCCCACCCAAAATTTTGAAAGTTGACGCCCGAAAGGCAAAAACAAGTGGACCAAAGTGAACGAAATTGTGCACAGATATTGCAGACGTAAAATTAGGGAATACGTATTTTGTATTTTCCTGGAAAAAACGGTTAGGTGGGGCACAGACACCTCCAAACCTTTGATCATGAAATATCAAAAGTGCTAGTAACATGTAAGATGTGTGTAAAGGACATGAAGAATTGCAACGACACTTTGTGTATGAACAATACGCAAAAAATAAACGAATACGGTTTTTGTTTATTTTCTGCGGAAAAACGGTTCTAGGGGAAAAAGCCCCCACCCAAAATTTTGAAAGTTGACATTTGAAAGGTAAGAAAAAGTGAACCGAAGTGAATGAAATTGTGCATAGATATTTTAGACGAGAAATGAGGGAATACGGGTTTCGTATTTTCCTGGAAAAAACGGTTAGGTGGGGCACAGACTCCTCCAAACCTTTGATCATGAAATAACAAAAGTGCTAATAACAGTATGTCAGAAGTGCCCAAATTTACATGAAGAATTGGAACAAAACTTTGTGTTAGGACAATAAGCAAAAAATAAACAAATACGGCTTTTTTTATTTCCTGTGAAAAAAAAAACGGTCTTAGGGGGCAAAAGGTCCTACCCAGAATTTTGAAATTTGACGCCCGAAAGGGAAGAAGAAATCGACCGAACTGAATGAAATTGTTCACAAATGTTGTAGAGGTAAGATGAGGGAATACGTGTTTCGTATTTTCCTGAAAAGAAAAATACTGTTGAGTGGACCGTGGTGTTGAGTGTCGGAAGGAGTGGACCGAAGCCAATGAAATTGTCTATAGATATTGGATATGATAAATAAAGCCTCTCCTGTGTCACAAGTGTCTCCATCAGATTTATTCAAATTTGGCAGATCAACAACAATCACAAACAGTATAGCGTATTTTATAGTATTTCACGAGGCAACTTTAACCCTTACAATGATTTTCCGCATAAACAAAAACACGTGCCGATTAATTTCCTGTTTGCTGTTGATGTGCCAAAATTGATAGGGACATCTTAAAAACACGAAAGTCCTTATTTTACATACAGTCTATACAATATCTACACACAATTTCATTTGCTTCGGTCCACTCCTTCCTGCACTTTTACGGTAATATTTTTTTTTTCGGAGTGGCTCTAGGCTCCAACACTGTTTTTCCGTACAAATTAAAACACATTTCATTTAATGTTTTGCAAATTGTCCCTATACGAAGTTTCGTTGCAATTCTCCATACTTTTAGGAACTTCTGACGTATACTTATTTGCACTTTTGATATTTCGTAATAACCAACTAAGAAGATCCGTGCCCCACTCAACCGTTTTTTTTTTTTTTCAGGAAAATACGAAACACAATTACCTCAATTTACGTCTAGAATATGTGTGCACGATTTCATCCAATTCGGTGCACTTCTTGTTGCCTTTTTGGCCTTAAATTTCAAAATTTTGGGTGGGGAATTCTTCCCTCTAAAACCATTTTTTCGCAGAAAAAAAACCGTATTCGTTTGTTTTTTGTGTATTGTCCCTACACAATGTGTCGTTCCAATTCTTCATGTAAATTTGGGCACTTCTGACATACTGTTATTAGCACTTTTGATATTTCACGATCAAAGTTTTGGAGGGGTCTGTGTCCCACCCAAACGTTTTTCTTTTCTTTTTTCCAGGAAAATACAAAACCCGTATTCCCTCATTTTACGTCTACAATATTTGGGCACAATTTCTTTCATTTAGATTCACTTTTTCTTGCCTTTCGGGCATCAACATTCAAAATTTTGGATGGGGGCTTTTGCCCCCAAAAGCCATTTTTTCGCCAGAAAATAAAAAAAAACAGGTATTCGTTTAGTTTTTGCGTATCGTATATACACAAAGTGTCGTTGGAATTCTTCGTCCTTTACACACATCTGACATATTGTTACTAGCACTTTTGATATTTCGTAATCAAAGGTTTGGAGGAGTCTGTGCCCCACCTAACCGTTTTTTCCAGGAAAATACAAAATACGTATTCCTTCATTTTACGTCTGCCATATCTGTGCACAATTTCGTTCACTTTGGTCCACTTGTTTTTGCCTTTCGGGCGTCAATTTTCAAAATTTTGGGTGGGGGTTTTTGCCCCCTAAAATCGTTTTTCCGCAGAAAAAAAGAAACATGTATTCGTTTATTTTATGTGTAGTATCTACCTGCCAAATTTTATCAAAATCGGAGTGTTACTTGTAAGAATATACCGTAATGCCATTGAAACCAGGTGGAATTAAAGCACACTTTTAAATGGGATTATAATTTCGTTTCCGTTTTGTTTATAACATTACTGTATTAGAACGATACACTCATAGCCATTTGCTATTTTTTTATGTGATATACGTAGCAGACAGTTTTCCTTACATGTCTCTAGAAAATATTTTTTGATTTCGTTTGTGTTACAATGCAGTTTGACCGGTTCATAAATGAAAAGTAAGAAACGTTTAAGAGAAATACAGAACTGTTGCATTATTATTATTATTATTATTATTATTATTATTATTATTATTATTATTATTATTATTATTATTATTATTATTATTATTATTATTATTGATATTTTTGAAACATTAGAATTACATGCTTAGGATAATTCGTGTTGGGCCCCCTCCGAAAAGAAAAGCTGGATACGTGCCTGCACTGAATGATAGACGTATGAGTCATGGTATAGACGGGCGTGCTAGGCGATCGAGTCCGGAGCATCGAAAACAGACCACAACTTGCAGTTCTTCTTGCCAATTGATGCTGCTTTTTACCTGCTATGATATGTCGGATAATAATGTGGAATAAACAAAGGTCGAGACCATGGCGTATTGGTGTTTCATGCACCTAAACCTGTAAAATATTTGTGCTGAAAACATCTTTCACTCACTAGCTAAATTTGTGGGTATGATCGCACATCTTCCCTTATCAAGTTTAGTCTTATAAAGAATATATATAGCATACTAAAAACCTAAAGACCAAATTCAATAATTTTCTATAGTTTTCCTTTTTAACAACGGGAAACTTGTTTAATTCATCACGATTAATCACGTTTGATACTAAGATGTCTGTTTCTGTCTATATATATTTTTCATACTTTATTGGAGACAATTTTTTCAAGAAAAGAGGATGATAAAAGAAGCTATACAACAGCATACACTAATTCTAAATAAATACGTCATCAGAAAAAACAAAAAGTTATTTCATTATTATATTGTTTCGGTTCTTATTAACATAAAAATTATACACTTTCTACAATGTTTTTTAAAGAAAAAATTGGATGGGATCGCATGGGATTCGATCTGGTGTCAAAAAAATATAAGAATTACTAGTCCACCACTCTACCCACTTGACCACACAGACTACCTTTTGTTGCCTGTCTTTTTCTTAACAAATAAATGCTCATGGCTATAGAGCATGTCACTTCCAAACTTAAGACAACAGTTTTTTCTCTTTGTTTCTATACTTCCGTATAACATCTTGGTTACAGAAGCTAATTTATATTTGGTAGACAATTTACACCCTAGATTTAAGCCAATAAATGCAATATATTAGTCCACTTTCCAGTTCCTTGATTCAACTAAAGTTATTCCCTCTGCAATCGTGCTGTGCTACTGCAAAAAATCCCTCGAAAACATTATTGCCAGTATACACAAAACCGAACATAATTTTGTTTTTTGCTTATATTTTTATTATTTTATTATATTTTTTGGAAATATCTCCTTAGATGGATTGCTTTCTATTATCTCCACATACTAATAACTGAATTTTACCCATAAACATAAGGAAAATGGAATAATTGCGAAAAATCGTGAGTTACAGTATACGCGCAATATTTTTTGCGCATGGGAGTACCTCTCGAACTGTTCACAAACAGGCAAGGCAACAACACTGATTGTTCCTTAATATGTCATATGATCACTTCGAATAGCCAACAGAGCCTCGCACCTGCGTGGCATGGATTCAATCAGATTATCGATGAGTTCTTGGGGAATGTTGTGCCACTTATCCAGAAGAGCGACTTCCAGCTCTGGAATGGTTAATGGATTTACTGGCCTAGCGGCAATTCGTCTGCCATGCATATCCCAGACATGCTCAATTGGAATGAGATCCGGAGAGCATGTTGGCCACTTCATCCGAGCGATACCCTCAGCATCTCATCCACTAACCGAGCTCTGTGAGGACGAGTATTGTCATCCATGAAAAGGAACGAATCACCAATGGCACCAGCATAGGGAAGAACAAGAGTTTTCATGATCTCATCCCTATATCTGAGAGCCGTCAAAGAGCCATTTCGGATGATGTGGAGCTCAGTACGCTCACCAATGCTGATTCCTGCCCACACCAGTCCACCACCATAATACTGGGATCTTTCTGGCACAAACATGGGATTCTGTCGTGTTCCACAATATCTCCAGATGAAAACACGTCGATTATCAGGCTCCACACTGAATCGAGACTCGTCAGAGAACAAAACATTGCCCCATTCATTGCGTCCCAACCCACGATGTTCCTCTGCCTTCGTTCTTCGATCAACACGGTGTCGTGCAGTTAATGGGACACACGCCATAGGCCTACGTGCGTAGAGATCACCTTCTCGAAGGCGATTGCGGACCGTTTGAGTGGATATTGTGCGTCCTGTTGTTGTTCGGAAGGCTTGCGGGAGCAGAGTTGTATTCTGACGCCGGTTTCGACGGGCTGTTAACAGGAGATAACGATCGTCTCTGGCTTTGGTTGCTAGTGGATGGCTCTGTTCTTGTCTTCTTTGAGCACTTCAAGTTGTTTGAAATCGATTCCACAATCGGGAAATCACACTTTGTGCCACTCCTATGGCATGTGACACCTCCCGCTGTAACTGACCAGCTTCCAATCTGCCGACAGCTCGCCATGCCAACGATTCTGGCAAATCACGTTGTTGCGCAATTTCACTACGTAGATTTGTGACGCACTAAACACAATGAGAACAAAGGTATCCTGGAGCTGGAATGTGTTGGCAGCGCCACACTACAAAATGATATCTGTTACCGCCACGTCACTGATCACGTGCACAGATGTTTCAAACGGTTCGTTTGCACGTTGGGCCTTCAGGATTTTAATCTGAACTGGACAAGATACAGTGTTCTCACATTATTCGTAAGAAGTTTTACATGTGTTTTCATCTGATTCTCTAATTTTTTTGATCAATATATACAGGGTGTTTCAGATAAAACGTCCAGTGCTTATAAATCCGAAACGGCTGAGAATAAAAAGATGAAACAAAAACTGAGATAGGAAAATCTCATAGGGCGCATCACAAGGTGTTGTTGTGGTGACCCACAGGGCCCTCCTTCAAGGGGCCCAGGGGCCAAATTCAAATTTTCAAATAGGAACATGTATTGATTCATACCTCATTCAATAGTACTTGAAAAACGAAACAACTTTTGTAGGAAATAATTTTCGATTTGGGCCACCGTTTTTAAATGACCGCAAAAAGTGGGTCCTATATCAGATAAAACGTCCAGTGCTTATAAATCCGAAATGGCTGAGAATAAAAAGATAAAGCAAAAACTGAGATAGGAAAATGTCATAGGGCGCATGACATGGTGTTGTCGTGGTGACCCACAGGGCCCTCCTTCAAGGGGGCCCAGGGGCCAACTTCAAATTTTCAAATGGGAACATGTATTGAATCATACCTCATTCAATAGTCCTTGAAATACGAAACAACTTTTGTAGGAAACAATTTTCGATTTGGGGCATCGTTTTCAAAATGGCCGCAAAAAGTCCTGTATCAGTTTGAAGTTGGCACCTAGACCCCCTTCACTGAGTTTCCTGAGGGTCACCACAACAACACCACTTGATATGCTTTATCATCTTTTCTATCTCAGTTTTTGTTTCATCTCTCTATTATCAGCTGTTTCTGATTTAGGCCTATAAGCACTGGACGTTTTATCTGAAACACCCTGTATATATATATATATATATATATATATATATATATATATATATATATATATATATATATATACAGTAAAACCTGTCTTCAACGGACCCTTTATTAAACGGAAAACTGTCTTAAACGGAAATATTTCACGGTCCCATGAATTTTGGAGAACAAAACGTGTAAACCTCCCTTCATTAAGCGGAAACTGTGTTACGCGGACAACGGAAAGAAAAATAAACATTTAACGGAAAATTCTGAGTTCCGGACTACGGCGTTTAGAAGATGTTTAGACATTCTGTGAGACATAAACATTACACTGTCTGCGATAAAATGTTCGTTCTTTTGTTAAATATTTCTGGACAGTGTTTACCTTCCCCAACCACTACTCATATTCAGCCCCACAAATTGTCCTTAATCCCCGCAATTTAATCGGAATCATACGGAATGTCGGAAAGAAGAACACGAGACAGAGGAAGAAGAGGAATGCGATACTGAGTTCCAAGAAGAGTGTAGAATAAATACATATCAAGATTCTCTCAGAAGTTTAAAGAAACTGCAAAAATTTGCCTTACGAAAAAAAGATTTTGATTCAGTTTGTATAATTTCTCAGGCTAAAGTGCATACGGAAAGTCAAGCAGCCAAGCAGCAATGTACACAGAAAACCCTGCTTGGCTATCAGAAACATAAAGAAAACGTGTGCTTAGCATAATTTGTATTCATTTTAATTTTTTTGTGTATTTATTCGTAGAAGAAAGAAGTACTGTAATCGAACAATGTACGTACAGCAATATATTTTCTCAGTATGCCCCTTTATAAGAATGTATTTTTTTAAAAGAGGAAAAGTCTACCTCCACTAAGCGGAAACCTGTCTTTAACGGAATTTTTTGCAAGTCCCGCTCGATTCCGCTAAAGACAGGTTTCACTGTATTAGATAAATATATCCATTCTTCGCATGGAAGTCAAGGCCTGTGGAAGTATTACCCTCATTTCCGCGACCGCGAAAACTATGGATCTGAGACTAAATCGATCATTTTGGATTACTTTTACGTGTCTCGGTATATCCCCCCCCCGCTGATTCTCGGTTCGCATACAATGGTAGCTGAATTTGCAAGTGATCACTAATGAAAGTGTCACCATTCATCTCAGCGACCGCGAAAAGTATGGATTTGACACTAATATCGGTCATTTTGTATTACTTTTACATGTTTCGGTATTCCCACCCCCCGCTGACTCCCGGCCCACATACCGTGGTAGCTGAATTAGCAAGTAATCACTAATGAAAGTGTCACCATTCATCTCAGCGACTGCGAAAACTATGGATTTGACACTAATATCGGTCATTTTGTATTACTTTTACGTGTTTCGGTATCCCCACCCCCCGCTGACTCCCGGCCCACATACAATGGTAGCTGAATTAGCAAGTGATCACTAATGAAAGTGTCGCCATTCACCTCAGCGACCGCGAAAAGTATGGATTTGACACTAATATCGGTCATTTTGTATTACTTTTACATGTTTCGGTATCCCCGCCCCACCGCTGACTCCCGGCCCACATGCAATGGTAGCTGAATTAGCAAGTGATCACTAATTAAAGTGTCACCATTCATCTCAGCGACCGCGAAAAGTATGGATTTGACACTAATATCGGTCATTTTGTATTACTTTTACATGTTTCGGTATCCCCACCCCCCGCTGACTCCCGGCCCACATTCCGTGGTAGCTGAATTAGCAAGTAATCACTAATGAAAGTGTCACCATTCATCTCAGCGACTGCGAAAACTATGGATTTGACACTAATATCGGTCATTTTGTATTACTTTTACATGTTTCGGTATCCCCACCCCCCGCTGACTCCCGGCCCACATACAATGGTAGCTGAATTAGCAAATGATCACTAATGAAAGTGTCGCCATTCATCTCAGCGACCGCGAAAAGTATGGATTTGACACTAATATCGGTCATTTTGTATTACTTTTACATGTTTCGGTATCCCCACCCCCCGCTGACTCCCGGCCCACATTCCGTGGTAGCTGAATTAGCAAGTAATCACTAATGAAAGTGTCACCATTCATCTCAGCGACTGCGAAAACTATGGATTTGACACTAATATCGGTCATTTTGTATTACTTTTACATGTTTCGGTATCCCCACCCCCCGCTGACTCCCGGCCCACATACAATGGTAGCTGAATTAGCAAGTGATCACTAATGAAAGTGTCGCCATTCATCTCAGCGACCGCGAAAAGTATGGATTTGACACTAATATCGGTCATTTTGTATTACTTTTACATGTTTCGGTATCCCCGCCCCACCGCTGACTCCCGGCCCACATGTAATGGTAGCTGAATTAGCAAGTGATCACTAATTAAAGTGTCACCATTCATCTCAGCGACCGCGAAAAGTATGGATTTGACACTAATATCGGTCATTGTGGATTACTTTTACATGTTTCGGTATCCCCGCCCCACCGCTGACTCCCGGCCCGCATACAATGGTAGCTGAATTTGCAAGTGATCATTAATGAAAGTGTCACCATTCATCTCAGCGACCGCGAAAAGTTTGGATTTGACACTAATATCGGTCATTTTGGATTACTTTTACTTGTCTCGGTTCCCCCCTCCTCGCTAACTCCCGGCCCACATGCGATTGTAGCTGAATTTGCAAATCATCGCTAATGGAAGTGTCACTATTGATCTCAGAGACCGCGAAAACTAAGGATTTGACACTAATATCGGTCATTGTGGATTACTTTTATATGTCTCGATATCTCAACTCCCCCTTCCCGTTGACCCCCGACGCAGTGCCGCATAGCATGAATTTGGACGTTAATGCGATCGGAGTTTTACCATTGATTTCAGCGACCGCGAAAACCATGAATTCAACACTAATATCTGTTATTTTCTACTACTTTTACATGTCCCGGTAAACAACCCCTGAGACCCCCCTGGTTCGAATTTTGACAAAATCGTTTAACTCTGGTCTGGAGCCTGGACCAAGGTATTCGTGACTAGAATTTTGTAACTCTCGGTCAATTTGTCTGGTTCCCAAGCCGGTTCCGGAAAACGCCTCCCCATGAGACTCCTCTGGTTCGAAATTTGTAAACAACTTTTAGTCTTGATCTCGGGCCTAGGCCAAGGTACCCCTGACCAAAATTTGGTAACTCTCGGTCCATTCGTCTGGTCCCCAGGCCGCATACAGACAGACAAACACACAAACAAACTGTTTATTTTATTTATATTAGACTAGATAGATTCTTGGAAATTATACCAGATTTTCATATTATCTTTCCAAACTAATTTTAAAGACCCGCTCCTACTTATCTTTATATGTATAGGGGAGAGGGGGGTACATTTGAACATCTGTTTTCGAATATTCGTTTTTGCTTCCAAACACACAGTAAATTTCCCCCTAGAACTGTAGCAAAAACTAAATATAATATACATTATATTTGACATAAAATAGAGTACTTTGTTTGATCTTGTCATTCTGTGCAAGGGCGCAGGGGGTGTCGTTCAAATGTACCCCCTTGGGGGGTAGATTTAAACAAGCATGGGGTAGATTTGAACATACGTGGGGCAGTTTTGAACAAACCATTATTTTACTAGAATAATCATTATTTTCAGGATGAATTCGTTTACGAACAACAAGGCTAATGTAACAAAGCACCATTAACGGTTTAAGGCACAAGAATTAACCAATCGCGTATGGCAAGGAAATAATAATAATAGTAATAATTGCTGAAACATATATGCAGGCCCGTATTTGTATATTGTGCGCCTCTGTGCTCTAAAAAATTTGCCTCCCTTCGGAAACACATCTGAATTGAGTTGAATTCATAGTTTTTGGGGTCACTGAGATGAATAGTGACAGTTTTAATCCAATTCAACTTCAAGGTCATACTCAGCACCCGAGTGAGGCGGGCGAGAGTTTAAAAGTAATCGAAAACGACAGATATTAGTGTTGAATTCATTGTTTTCGAGGTCGCTGAGTTTAAGGGTATCAGTTTTCATGATGTTCAAGTTCATCCTCACCCCTTGGGGTGGGAGTAGGAGAGAATGACTTTTTTAAAAATAATCAGATAAGCTAGCTAATTAATAACTACCGTAATTAGAACGAATTAAACTTTTTCTCCCTCTTGCGCGGGACTCTGAGTGTGATAGTATTAAATATAACTTTATTGTGAATCTTTAAAAAAAAAATCCAAAATTTTGCCGCCCCCTAAATTGTGACGTCCTGTGTTCGAGCAGAGAATAGTAGTTACCTAAATACGGGCCTGCATATATGCTGTACGTTATACGTTACACACACAAAAGGATATGTGGACAACATATCTATAGGCGTAGGTGTGATCTGAAGAAAAATTTAAAAGAATACGATCATCGTAGTATATCTGTGAAAATATGATTATGATTCACTTTTTAATTTTGCTCGTCATACCTGATAGGCTTAATGGAAAACCTATTACTACTAGCAATCTAAGAGATCTAAGAAATTACATTTTTTTCACCACTAACCGGGTACTGGACACAAAATTTATTCTACCCTAAAATTCTGCAAATCAACATGAAATGTCAGAATTTTTGCAGTACGCTTTGTCTCTCCAGAAGTTGTGAGATTAGAAAGTCTACACACAATATCAACAGTTGGCACTGAACATTTGTCTTCCTTGTCTGAGAACACAAACATGTTGGTGGTACTTATAAGTTTCAGAAAAGTAGAGGTAGAACAATGTTCAAATGTGCCCCCTAATTTTTGTTCAAAACTGCCCCAACCGGCATGACCAAGCGGAATTTGGTAATACCCAGATAGTACAAACTATTGTGAAATACAAAGGGAAACATTAGATAAGTAAATTAATGTACTTGCTTCTGTAATGAATGGCAGATAATATCAAAACACAGGCTTCTGTCAAAAATCTTACAAAACTTCACAAAAATTCCAACTTTCCACCCCACAAATGTAACAAAATACTGCTGTTCATAAACAGTTACACTAAAATGCCAGATAACAGTTGACCGTCACGCAACGCAGTTTCGCCAAACTAAAAATTTTGAAACCACCAGATATGCTATTATTTCTAGCCTGTTATCTTAAATGTTCAAAGGTACCCCCTGTTCAAATGTACCCCCTCTCCCCTACAGTATATCTATATTTATATCTATATATGTATATAACAAACGCAGGAATTACCCCATAAATAACGCTCCTGGAGGACCCCTTTCTCAAGAAATTGCTGGGGAAACACTTGTACAAACTTCAGTTTTCATACCGGATGATTACCGAGACCTGGTGAAAAAAAAAAAACTGCTTTTGCGTTCGAATTAAAAAAAAAATAGTTCTCCTCAGGTTAGTATTCACTGATAATATTTTTATAAAATTTAAATTTGATGGGTAAATCAATGGACTTTGAATACATCCACATCGTATCCACTGAGTTGCAAAATTGTGTACCTCCAGACATGGACGGCCGAAGAAAATTTTCTAGGGGAACATCTTCAATGTTTGCTATATTAGTCTGGCATTTAATGTGCATGGTTTGTTATATTACGTATACATTTTCGTGAGCCAGGGAGGTTCATTCTTATCAAACACGGAGATTATGAAGGAGCAGATCTACTGTACAAAATATAATAAAAACATCTCTTTCGGATTTCTATCATCCCGCAGTCCAACCCCGAGACGGAAACATAAGAGATAGGCTTTTTGTTTTTAAACAAGATAACGTGTCTAGCGAATGCTTTACATTGTGAAGATTATATTAGTGAAAATTAAACGAATATAATTTTACAACTTAATATACATATTACTAAATGTTTATCTCCCCGTTGCTATGTTGTTAGCGATACGCCTTTCTCGAACGAGGTTTGATTCATGGTAGGAGCTCATGTGTTTCAAATCCGACATTAAACTGTACGTTCACGTCTTGTAGAGCTTTGCTCCTAAAAACGACGCTAAACTATAATCTAATTTAATATTATTAATATTAAAAAATAATGACTTATCAATGTGACGTCAATTTGGCAGTCATCAAATCCATTTTATACTTTCACTTAATCTAGTGGATATTAATATAACAATTACGAGACACACGCACATATAAATACTCAGAAACAAGCACATACACACGTACAAATACACAAATATGAACACTTCAAATCTATTTACATGTGTTGGACTGCACTGCATCAAGTATCTTCTCATGTATCTGCATTTTCTGATTCATCCACAGATTTGTTATTTGTACGCATCAATCATTTTAGCATTTTCGGGAAGGTTCAGGGTTCGTTCTTCATTTAAAGAGTCGGTTCTCTGTATTGGAAACAGAATGAGGGGAGGGTGGGGGAATTTATACTTTATGAATGGATAACATTTTAAGAAATATATACAAAACATGCCGCTTCCGACGCAGCACTAAAGCATTTCTTTTAGCGGTGTACTACTAGTGGTACCCTGATGATAATACCCCCTCCCCTTTCAAGTTGTAAAGTGAGAAGGGACAGAAACATCCCAGACACTCAAGGTTCAGTTGACAATAATAAAACTATGGGTAAGTAAACATCTTGTGCAGAGTCACGTTTTGCTTATTTTTGAACATTTCTGTGAAATCAACAATACAACAGCGGAAATACTAACTGGTTTTATTACTCCAACCATCGCTTCAACAAGGGATAATTCCCAACGGTCAGTGTTCTCTTTCTCTTTTTCAGTCCTCATTCTTATTCTCCACATCTTTAATGAAGTAGGGGGCGCCCAATCCCTCGACATTTGGACGTCTTTTCCTCTTGGTTTCGCCACTTGTTGAAGACAATCACCACAGCACTCTTCGAACACCTGACAAGTCCTGCAGTTTCCGAAATTCTCGTGCCGAGTGTTTCTGAGCGAGTACTTTCTTCAAAATAATATTAAAAATTATAGAAAGATTTTCGAGACATTCGAGTCGAGTCGAGATTTTTACCAGCTGTCTCGACTCGACTCGAGTCTCGACTCGAAAATTCGAGTCGAGAAATACGTTTGTCTCGACTCGTCTCCAATTTTACAGAGTGTCTCGACTCGAATCTCGACTCGAATTCGAGTCGAGTCGAGTCGAGATTCGAGACATGTCTCGACTCGAGCGCATCCCTAGTGTTGTTAGACTTCTTAATGTAACAAATTACGCATAAAAGCAATTTAACATATTTTGGGGGAGTAATTTTGTTGTTCATTGGTGTTTCGTCGCGTCTCTGCCGCTAGTGGTATAATTTTCAAAACGGAAGTGGGGCCACCGCGGATCGTCGCTGCGGGGCTGCAAATTTTTGGCGAAATTTCTGAATTTGGCGACACCTCTGAACACTTCCCCGGAACCTCGTTCCCTTTGTCCTTTCCAGGGAGGGAACTTGGTAATGACCCCAACCTTCATGTGTAATTACAAAAATTAAATTTATATAGAAATAAAAATCGTAAGTTTCTCAACTTACTAATAAAGAATCTGTATCGAAATAGAATCTACTCCTAGAAGTTTTAGGCTAGTTTTAGACGGAAGCATTTATCGTAGCATTTCTCATAGCAAAAATCGTATCATCGACATCCTATCGTGTAAAGTAGCAAATGATATAGCATTTCCCATGCCATGGCATTTCTTGTCGATAGAACCTGCCCTATTTCGTAGCACTTTCCCCAGCATTTCTGGTCCGATTGCAGCGCCGTGTTGTGTTAAAAAGAAGCGAAAGATTTTGTGCCAAATATCCATGCTCTTTGTTTTGTGTGGGAAATTGAATTGTAGTAAACCAAAATGAGTTGTAGTAGGGATGCTCTTTGCGCATATACTTCTTTGTGATTTTCGTTTTTTAATGTGACCGGCGAGAACTGTTGTTACAATTACTATAGTTTTAGCTACCTCACGCTTAATTTCGGAGCCATAATTGCGCTCTTCTCCAGTGATTTGTTTGCTACGTCACGACAAATGCTTATCAAAATGCTACCGTTTAAAAACACAATATACTTTTGATGCCATAGAATATTATATGAAATTTTTTGGCAGCACATCTGCTACGATAAACGCTTCCGTCTAAAACTATCCTTAGTGCAGTGCAGTGGCGTATTTAGGGGGAAAAATGAAATGAAATCTTTGAGTTTTACGTCCCACGGTTATGCCAAAGGAGACGGTGATGATGAGTGATGAATGAAAATGGTGGAATGAAGAAAGTGGGAGGAAACAGGAGAATCCCGAGAAAACCCACGCACACGGTGTTTGTCCACCACAAAGTCCACTTGGCGGGGATCGAACCCGGGACCCCAAGCACCAGAGGTGAACGCTCTACCACTGAGCCACCGCGGCCCCGCGTATTTAGGGGGATAGCTATCGGGATCAAGCCCCTCCCGAAATAAATTTGATGGTTTTTCGCATTCCACGTAGGGGTACAACAATAATCCTTCTCATAATTTCTAAGAATTTTATTAACTTTCCATTTTCTTATGCTCTATGTTCACAAATAGACCTAATACTGTATTTGTCAAATTTCATTCCATGTGAGAACTATGTTCTTTTTTCTATCTTTTGTCCATTCTACTTTTCTTTTTTCTTGGTAGTTACTTTCTTTCGTTTCCCCTATCATAGTTTTGACCGTTGTTGGTTGTGATTTGAATTGGCCGTCGTCAGTAACACCAAAACTAAGAGAAGCTGATAAGCGAAACTAATGTTCCACATCAACTTGCACGAATATCAACATAATGGGACTTTAGTTATTATCGGAAAGAAATATTTACATCGTTTAGTTATAAAGAAAAGTAAATGTTTGAATTAAAGAAAATCGAGACGGGAAATAAGTAGCCCGGGAAATTAGGTACGTCAAGAAGATGCTCCCTTTTTCTTCTATGAATAGAATGAAAGGTTCGATACACTGTTAAATTTTTGTGTGTATTATATCACAAAAGATTCACAAGTCTACAATTCTTGCCATTAAAACTGAAATCAGTATATTTCAGCTTCAACTTGTCTCAACATTTTCTTTCAGATAAAAACTTTCACAGATAAAACTGAATATTTCCATTTTTTCTAACTTGAAATTAGTTAAGTTGAAATAAAGTTGCAAATATTCAACGTGTATTTGTAGGAACGTCATTTCGAATTTGCCTGAGAGGTAAGATCCTCAACCGACATACGAGTTTCAAGTTTTTTCCTAGTACAGAATTAGTAGACAATTGATTAAAATATTAATTCTCAAACTCAGGTGGGCAATTCTTCCCCGTATTGTTCATAGCCCTTCCCGAAACAAAATCCTAAATACGCCACTCGTACAGTGAGTTATCGAAACGCTGAAAAGTAAATCTCCTGAACAGTGAAGAGATTGAGGTGTGTTTCAGTCTCTCAGGTTTAGTTCTATGTTTCGTTGGAAGCTATTTTACTGTGAACAATGAATATAAGACAGTTTTTAACGAATACCTGTTCTACCTTTTCTGTATAATACACCTCTTTTAAACAAAAAGGTAAACTAGAAGGAATAATTTGAATGAATATTCATAATAATTGCGGTTATGCATATTTGTAACTTAAATTTAACCTTGGGTTCTAGTGATTACAAAAATTACAATTACGAGCACAACGCTCTCATAGAAAATACCCAAGATACTTTATACACTATGTACGTTAGAAAAACTGATTTTTTAAGTCTTTTATGAGAAAAATACTGTGAACTGAGAAACTATAACCTTTTCCATATTGTAAAGGGGTATTTTCCTGCGAGTACAAGATTCTTTTGGAATGTGTTGAGAAATTAACACAGTCCGCAAGACAATGGCGTACTTTATGGACTACCGGGCCTACCGGCAGCGCCCCTAGAATATTACAAAATAAAGTTATAATATGAACCAAATTATATTAGGCCCAATAATTTTATAATTTAGTACCGTAAAACGGGGCTACTTTGACAGGCTTTGGACTAGTTTAGATGTATACACGGGACACTTTCTGCAACCAATGAATGATACTATTCTCATCATAACAATAGGTATCTAAGTTATCACATCCGCTACTAAACCTAAGTCTCTACAAGTAAGTTTTGGCGGGAAGAAATTAAGAAATTAAGAAATACCAGTCAAAGTAGCCCCGGGGGTGGGACTACTTTGACATCTTATGTATTTGCTGCATAAGGTCAATGTTACTCAACGTATGGAGTTATTTTGACATGAAATTTATGTAAAGTGTATAAAACACTGTTTTGGTCATGTGTAAGGTACGGTATGCTGTATACTTGATAAGCACGAAATCTTTATTTTGTTGTGGTACCAAATTTCACATAAGTAAATCCCCACGCTAAGCGGGTTTGCATATCCAGGCTCCTAACTATGAAAATATTTACGATCACTCCAACCCCAATCATTTCACAGATTCAACCTGTTGTATATAAGTTATTAGGACGTAAAATTGAATGTAATTTATACGAAAAACCCTTTTATGCATTGCAAGACCTGTAACGTCCAAATATTCACCACAAACTTATAGTTGTATCGACATAAACAAACAAACAAACCAAAAAAAAAGTGTGAAGCACGAAACCACTTTACACAAAAGTCAAAAGAGATCATTGAAGACATAACAACTGGTCGAGCGGTTTGTGTCACTAGTCTATCAATCAGAAGTTTCTGTGTTCAAACCCTGTAGAAAATATTCTTTTTTTTCCTGAAAAGTGTGTTCCTCTTTTCATCAGAGAACTGAGAACATTTCTTTGAATAAATCTTTGGAAACTACTTTTCTCTCAAATTCGATTAGAAGCGAACATTATATGAATTGAAAATCTAACATCCACAGCTGAGAAAAAAATATTAAGTATGTTCAATATGTCATTATTATCATTTGATTTGTAATTAAAAACTAATTATAAGCATTGACGATTTCAGAAGATTCTCCCCGGTAATGGTCAAGATATGAATGAGAAAAAAACTGATAAAACATTATTAGTCTACTTTGAGCATGATCGAAAATAACTTATGGCCACGAAGGGGAAATTTATGTCGACAGGGTCTCAAATTCTCCGACGGGTCATGACCTGAAATTATCATTGTTTGAAAGGTTTCCTTAACAAATAGAATATTATATTTATTTCTCGTTCTACGTTTTGAAATGGAAAAATCATAATTTTAAATAGAATTATAATACGATAAGCATAAAGATTTATACAACTAATGAAGTAAATATCCTTGTGTAAGTTATCGATTTCTATTCGGATTAAAACTCGAATACTCGTTTGCATCACACTTTAAAGTAATTCCTCTCTCTATATATATTTCCTACTGGAAAGCATGTTTAACTCCAATTACTTAATCAATATTTTTAATAATATATTTTTATTGTAATACTCTTACTATTCAATGTTGTATGCACTTAATTTCTCAAAGCAAAACCTCACAAATGTATAATTGACTAGTAAATATTATCAAATAAATTATCATTTAGTTTACGTAAATATTGCATCGCCTGATTTGAAACTTCGTATTTTAAATAATAATAATAATAATAATAATAATAATAATAATAATAATAATAATAATAATAATAATAATAATAATAATAGTAGTAGTAGTAGTAGTAGTAATAAAATCATAGCCATATCTTTATCAGAATTTCAGGCTTAGTCAATAAATGAATTCAACATAGTCTCTATTCGAAGCTCTATTTAATCGAATCAGATAGAAATACGAAGAGGAACTTCGAGAACAGGTAAAAGAAAAATGTCACTTTGGTGGGTTTGGAAGTAACTTTTAAGAGTTTTTTTTTTTTTTTTTTACAAATTACAGACAAATGCCTTGGACACTTTTTTCTTTTCTTTAAGTTAACTGATTCACCGAACGTATCTGACATATGAGTAACTTGTCTCTATTTTCTACTCGGTTATACACTCTTTTCCATTAACCTTGAACGACAAGAACACGAACACAAAAACATCCACATAGGTATGACAGTTAAAATTCCTAACTACCCCCTCGGGGAATCGAACCCAGGACCACATACACCTGAGGCACACGTGCTAGCCACTAGACCAGCGGGAAGAGCAAATGAAAAGTATTTTGTAGTGTCTGAAGTTTATAGCTATTTCACCCTGTTGTAGTAGGCCTATGTCTATTGATTTTTTAATGTTTACCGTATTCGTTACTTTGAGGAATGATATATATTATTGATATAGGCTTTATTACATATTCGGCCATAAATATTATATAAATTATCAGAATTATTCATGATCTTTCATGGAAATTCACTGGTGCATGCACAGTAGACAGACAGTGTAATTGGAAGATGAGTTCAACAGAGATTATATATTCCGCCGATTATATTTTATTTAATAACTATTTAGAAGAGATAACGAAAACTAGTCTACATAATGAAGATGGAATTTCCGTAGAAGATAGAATGGTGAGGTGTATACGGTTTGGGGTTGATATGGTTGTTGTTGCAGAATCTAAAAAGAAAATTAATAAGATGTAGAAAACTTGAGAAAGGCTTGTGAAGAATATGGGATGAAAATAAATGTTAGAAAGACAAAATCCATGGTGATTGAAACGAAGCGATCGGTGTGAAATATAGAAGTAGGAGCGGGAAAAAACAACAAGTGATTAGTTTTCCATATCTGAGTACTATTACTAGTGATGATATGACATGCGAACGTGAAATAAAAGCAAGGATAGAAATGGCGAAAAGAGCCTTTAGGATGGAGGAAATAGTATTTTGAGGGGACCACGAATAGAGTTGTAAAGAAAAAGACTCATTAAAGGCTTCGTTTACTGTATTTTACTGTATTTATAGGACATAAACATGGACGAAACTGTAGAAACTGTTAAGAAGGAACTGTATCATGACGGATGTGCTAGAGCAGCGTTTCCCAACCGGTGTGCCGCGGCACACTGGTGTGCCGTGAATGGGCCGCTGGTGTGCCGCGAGGAATCGAAGCAAAATTAATAATTTTATAGCAATCAAATTGCCAAACGTAGGGGAAAATGTATATTTGTATTTCACATGACTATGAACCTCTACTATGAAT
Source organism: Thermobia domestica (assembly GCF_964235325.1). Lineage (NCBI taxonomy): Eukaryota > Metazoa > Arthropoda > Insecta > Zygentoma > Lepismatidae > Thermobia > Thermobia domestica. The sequence goes on from NC_137462.1 coordinate 180,195,286, forward strand.
CTACAATTTTAAGTTTCATACAGGGTTACTGTTCTGTACATTTCTAATGTTGAAAAATGTATTCGTTATAATTGTTATGACCATTATTGCTTGTTTATTGTTGCAGATTTCGTAACTTTAAAATTTAAAATATAATTCAATCCTTTCGACAAATTACCTACATTTGTGTTTTAAAAGTATAAGAGGTTTGTTCGTTCGTTCGTTATTTAGTGATCTTCCTTCTTAGTAAAAGGTTGGATATAGTTTTTAAAAAGCGTATTTTTAAAAACCTGAGTCCAATATTTCACTGCAATTGTTTTCTATTTTTAAAATAGAATGAAAAATAAGCATAATGATTTACCACGGGGGAAAACCTTTCTGAGAAGGAGATCAATAATCACAGAAAAAATACCAATGTGTTTTATATTTACAAATAATGTCTATAAGTGTGCCGCGAGAATCCAAGTAATATCTATAAGTGTGCCGCGAGATTCCAAGTAACACCCGTAGTGTGCCGCAAGTTGAAAAAGGTTGGGAAACGCTGTGCTAGAGGGTATGGTTGGCAGGGAAGAGAGGGAGAGGACGAATTAGACTATATAGAAACAGAATTAGGCTATTGGCGATATCAAAACAGAAAAATCGTATGTGAAGATGGAGAGGTTAACAGAAGATCGTGGAGCATGGCAGCTTCTCAGCTGCGGTAAGTGACCCGCTGGTAATGGCGGAATACTTCTGATATAATGGTACTGATAATGCACAGTAGGAACAGAAATATCCACTTTACTGTCATTGCTAATACGAATCACAATGCAAATTTCTACAGGTTTGCAAAATACCTCGCTCTAAAAGCTGTAGAAAACTATCTGTTACTATGCGAGGGAAAATCATAGGTCGAGCAACAATTAGAAAAATTGCCATTCAGATAGCTAGGGGTATGAGCTGTGACGAGAAAACAGTGAAGAAATTGATTTAGCGGTATGAAAAAGGTAGTGAATATTTCACATCTTGGCCAAGAAGTAGGAGACCAATAATAATAATAATAATAATAATAATAATAATAATAATAATAATAATAATAATAATAATAATAATAATAATAATAATAATAATAATAATAATAATACCAGGAATTTATATTTATTTCCAGCAAGACTTTTGCATACCCTCCTAGTGCAATATGTTTTTGTAAAACGGCAATTATAAAATTGTCAAGCTGAATTTGAAAGTCATAATAAGTAGTGCTTTATTTATTTATTGCACAATTCTTTTATGCCAGTAGCTTTCGCCACCTTACTCGCTCTTCATGCTTACTCAGGAGAGAGCTGCGGGTCCCTAGGTTGGGAACTACTGCTTTCCACCAAGGAATTCAGACATCCTGTTAGAAATTTGTGTTCTGACCAACATCAGAAAGTTGTGTTCTTCTGTTTCTACTGCGCATGCACCAGTGAATTTCAATGAAAGATCATGAATAATTCTGATAATTTATATAATATTTATGGCCGAATATGTAATAAAACCTATATCAATAATATATATCATTCCTCAAAGTAACGAATACGGTAAACATTAAAAAATCAATAGACATACTACAACAGGGTGAAATAGCTATAAACTTCAGACACTACAAAATACGTTTCATTTGCTCTTCCCGCTGGTCTAGTGGCTAGCACGTGTGCCTTAGGTGTATGTGTTCCCGGGTTCGATTCCCCGTGGGGGAAGTTAGGAATTTTAACTGTCATACCTATGTGGATGTTTTTGTGTTCGTGTTCTTGTCGTTCAAGGTTAATGGAAAAGAGTGTATAACCGAGTAGAAAATAGAGACAAGTTACTCATATGTCAGATACGTTCGGTGAATCAGTTAACTTAAAGAAAAGAAAAAAGTGTCCAAGGCATTTGTCTGTAATTTGTAAAAAAAAAAAAAAAAACTCTTAAAAGTTACTTCCAAACCCACCAAAGTGACATTTTTCTTTTACCTGTTCTCGAAGTTCCTCTTCGTATTTCTATCTGATTCGATTAAATAGAGCTTCGAATAGAGACTATGTTGAATTCATTTATTGACTAAGCCTGAAATTCTGATAAAGATATGGCTATGATTTTATTACTACTACTACTACTACTATTATTATTATTATTATTATTATTATTATTATTATTATTATTATTATTATTATTATTATTATTATTATTATTTAAAATACGAAGTTTCAAATCAGGCGATGCAATATTTACGTAAACTAAATGATAATTTATTTGATAATATTTACTAGTCAATTATACATTTGTGAGGTTTTGCTTTGAGAAATTAAGTGCATACAACATTGAATAGTAAGAGTATTACAATAAAAATATATTATTAAAAATATTGATTAAGTAATTGGAGTTAAACATGCTTTCCAGTAGGAAATATATATAGAGAGAGGAATTACTTTAAAGTGTGATGCAAACGAGTATTCGAGTTTTAATCCGAATAGAAATCGATAACTTACACAAGGATATTTACTTCATTAGTTGTATAAATCTTTATGCTTATCGTATTATAATTCTATTTAAAATTATGATTTTTCCATTTCAAAACGTAGAACGAGAAATAAATATAATATTCTATTTGTTAAGGAAATCTTTCAAACAATGATAATTTCAGGTCATGACCCGTCGGAGAATTTGAGACCCTGTCGACATAAATTTCCCCTTCATGGCCATAAGTTATCTTCGATCATGCTCAAATGGACTAATAATGTTTTATCAGTTTCTCATTCATATATTGACCATTACCGGGGGAGAATCTTCTGAAATTGTCAATGCTTATAATTAGTTTTTCACTACAAATCAAAGGATAATAATGACATATTGAACATACTTAATATTTTTTTCTCAGCTGTGGATGTTAGATTTTCAATTCATATAATGTTCGCTTCTAATCGAATTTGAGAGAAAAGTAGTTTCCAAAGATTTATTCAAAGAAATGTTCTCAGTTCTCTGATGAAAATAGGAACACACTTTTCAGAAAAAAAAAAGAATATTTCCTACAGGGTTTGAACACAGAAACTTCTGATTGATAGACTAGTGACACAAACCGCTCGACCAGCTGTTATGTCTTCAATGACCTCTTTTGACTTTTGTGTAAAGTGGTTTCGTGCTCCACACTTTTTTTTTGGTTTGTTTGTTTGTTTATGTCGATACAACTATAAGTTTGTGGTGAATATTTGGACGTTACAGGTCTTGCAATGCATAAAAGGGTTTTTCGTATAAATTACAGTCAATTTTACGTCCTAATAACTTATATACAACACGTTGAATCTGTGAAATGATTGGGGTTGGAGTGATCGTAAATATTTTCATAGTTAGGAGCCTGGATATGCAAACCCGCTTAGCGTGGGGATTTACTTATGTGAAATTTGGTACATCATTATACACCACTATACAAGTTTTTCTAAAGCTTTACTTTTAACGTCTTTTACTTTGAACATACACGGTGCTTTACCTTACATTGTTACTTTATTTTTACTCTATTTTTTTACTTTACTTAACTTTTAACATAATTACATATGTACCGGTATGTTATCTTTACATGTAACAATGGAAAGAAAAACCTTAGTCGTCAACATCACAGTCGTAACAAGCATATTGAGGATTTTTTGATCCATAATGATGGATTAATAGAATCCATGTCTGAAAACTCAATGTTAGTCAGTTGTAAGGTCAGTGTTGATAATAGAAAAGTGAAAATACACATAATGACCAGAATAAGTTGCTTGGAGGTTAACACTGAGCATCCTCCAGTCAGTTAAATCTATTGGAAGACGTCTTGTCTTTGAAAGGAAGAATATTTTGAAGTACCGTGGTGCAAAACGAAAGAAACTGGTTGATTTGAATTGGTTGGAAAACAGAGGTTGGCGTACCCGTAGTATTGTCGGCAGTTTCTGTAACCCGTAAGGGCACAACCTGTTCCGGTTTGTTCGGTTCAGGACGGGGACGTGCTTTGCACTTGTATCTAAAAGTGGGATGAGCATCTTCACAGGTACTACTCGCTGGTGGATTCTTGAGGTTTGGGGTTGGGTTTGGGGTTAGGTGAAAACAGTATCCGTATTTCCCAGAATTACGTCATTCGGCTGTGCTATGCGAGTTATAAATTTGGCATTTTTCACAACACAATGGAAGATGAGCTGGGGTGTGTGATGGTTTCACTCTATGGCGTTTTTTGCCAATGAAAACTCCATTGCAAAGTAAATCATCAATGATCTCTTGGAAGTTAATCAAAACGCGTACCATGTAAGTTACGTCATGCACGCTTTTGATGCGTAAACACTTAAAAATGGAATGTAGTTCAACTTTTAGTTCTTCGCTGACTTCTTCATCACTTATGCTTGGTTCGACTGCACGTGTGAAAGCATGTTGTCATCGTGGAGGAGGTTGCTGCTTCATATGTTTAGGAGAAGGAGCTTTTGCAGATTAGCGTTTTAGCCAAAAGTTTCAAATGGGTATTTATTTTGATTAGTGCTTGCGAAGTTGGGATGTGCTGATTCAATTATGATCCCGCTGCGAGTTCTAGTGATCCGAGTAACTTCGCGCTCGAGTGAAGTACTTGGTAAGTTGAAAAAAGATTCCCTTCTCGCTTTGGTACTTCGGATCGCAATTAGTAAGTAAATAGTCGATAAATAGTAAAAAGTCGATTTCGAGATGTCTTGTAGAGAAGAAATTGCTGATTGTCGTCGGGAAATGGTACTTCCATCTCGGTAGACTTAGATTGCACAGGTTGTGATGAGTGATGCTTTTTTGGCAGTGGTAACTCTTGTTGACTAAGAGTGCTACAGATTGGAGCCGGGGATCGCGAGCGAGATCGAACACCTGTCCGAGATTCCTTGCTGTTTCTGCGTTTATCGGTCTTGTTGATAACGCCAGTTAAACCAGAAGTTGAGGGTGTTGATTGTCCACTATCGATATCCAAATTCGTCTAGGTCGTTCAGATGAACCAACAAAATATGTAGTTAAGATGAATATGTACTTAATGAGAAGACGAATGATGCAATAGCCAAAAATATTTGGCCTCACTCGGGTGAAACCCCCGATCTCGCCGCACCACTACGCCTGCCTGGTTGCGTCCACAACTCAGGATCGATCACAGCCTAGAATCGATACCTACACAAAGTACCTCGGTCGTAAAGTTGAGAGCCAATCGAAAGTAACAAAAGTAGACAATTTTTGTCGTCTGCCGTTTAAAGGGCTGCGCCCTTTATTCGGGGAAGTGTTGCATTGGTATTTCAGAGGCTATAAAATCGGTAGTTGGTGTAAGAGATTTTTTAATTCATTATTTTAAAGTAATTAACATACATACAGTAGACATTAGCTAGAATAAGTGGCATACATAAATCTAACAAAATAATGATAACAAAGATAATATGTGCATGTGCATGGAGGCAGTTGGAAATATGAAACCAGAAAAATAACAAAATGTATGTACCAGTATATGTGCTTGAAAATAACAATAAGAAACAGTAACAGGAATAATAAGTCAAAGCAATAATTATTGAAATGGTCTGGAAATTAAATGAGGATGAATTGTACTGGACGCCACAATACGAGGTTCTGTTAGTGGACAGATGCAGTTATCTTCTGTTCCTAGGGCTATTCAGGAACTGATTTTGGCAGGAGAGGCCCATGTTAGTTGGTAATTACTGTCCATATGATGGATATATGGAAGATGACAGATGGGGTGAATAATATATTGCAAACACTTTTGGGTCTCGATTGGCAGGATCCATTTGCAAATGGTATAACGTGAAATAATGTTGGAGCGGAGTGTCGACGTGTCGTGGTAGTGCATCATTGTCTCGGTCATAGCATATCATATCCTGAAGGGGTGTTGTAAATCAAAACGTTTCGTAATGTAGCGAATCCGAATCTGTTCTAGATGGGTGAGCAATGATGGAAATTCAGAGATCATAGAGGAGCCTGGTTGAGCTTGGGAAGTTAATTCGATAGGCCAATGTAAAAGAATGTTTATCCATTATAGACAATTATTTATAAAATTTGTCGAAGGCTGCGGCCTAATCTGTGTGGCCACAGGTTAAAATAATCCTCATAAAAGCTTCGTAAGTGTGCAGGACAATAGGTGGTCGTAAACCCTAGCTAGTGCCAACTAAGTGTTTAAAATATTTAGTATGTTCTTGGCTTGAGTAACATTTTTTTTAAGTTGCGTAGTCCATGTAAGGTTCGTGTCAAATATCAACCCAAGGCAAGTAAGAGGCGGTTCAAGAGAAACTGGCATGTTGTCCACGTAACTATTTAATAAATTCCGATTGCGAAACACTCTGAATCGTCTGTGTGGTGGTAGGAAGACGAGAGATTGTTTTCGAAGAATAATACTGAGTCTCTAGAAATGACAGCAACGGATAAATGTGTTGAGAACTGGCTGCATGAGCTTGTTTATGTTACTCTGAATACTCTGAATAGTGCGAGCTGTTGTGAAAAAGGCTGAATCGTCAGTGAACTAATAGATTTGGACCTGAGAAGTGAGACGGAGATCAGTAACGTAAAGTACAGCAAAGGAGACAATGAGAAACTTTGAGGTACGCCAGATTGTAAGATTAGATGAGATAGAGCGTTGTTAATAGAAATATTTGCAGGATGTCCTGTTAAGAATATATTGATTAATTATACATAAGATATGGGCAGTACGTAGTTATGTAATTTGTATATCAAGCCAAGATGACCTTTCAAATGCCTTTTCCAAATCAAACGTAACTAAACAAGAAGGTAATCCTTTGTAGCATTGGTTATAAATTATAGTGTTAAGTCGTAATCTAGTACTAATATAGTGGTAAGTGATCTAGTTTACTGAAACGTGGTCGGAAACCAGCTTGATGGATCGACAGAAGATTGTGCATTAGGAAGTGGGTGTGAAGCCGTCGAATGAGTATACGTTCTAACAATTTACAGAGACAACTTGTTAAATGTATTGGACGATATAACTGGTCGTCGGATGGTGGTTTCTTAGGTGTAGGAAATAAAAGTACTTTAAAGTGATTCCAATCGAGAGGAAAGAAGCGAGTACGTAGGATGAAAGTATAAATATGTCTTAAAATCAGAATGATAGGAGGTGCATGTTTGATGAGAGAATATGTGATATAGTCGAGTCCAGGTGGCGTACTTCGTTTGGTTGCTAAAATAGCTCTGTTGTCTTCCTGGTCTGAGTAAGTGGATTATTAGGTTCCAGAACATGGTGGCAGATGATTGTACTTAAATGAACAACGATCGGATCGGCGTGACGATTGATCGAAGATTGAAGGCGTTGCAGTGTGTGCCATCCAGGAAGCGAAGTGAAGACTTCTTGGAAAATTACAGCATAAAGATTCGCCTTGTCGATGTCAATAATAAGAGCTTGCTGGTCATGAATAAGAGGATATGGTATATTAGACGTTTTGACAGTAAGTTGATTCAATTTACGCCAATTTTGCTGGGATGAGTTTCGGTGGTACGTTTAAATCCACTGTAGGCTACGATGTAGTTGTGTGTTATTCGGAGATATTGACGGTGTAAGCGAAGTGTCTCCAGGTTGTCGCTTGTTTAGTAGTCACGGTAAACTCGACGTGAAGTAGAAATTTATGCGAGATATCTCGATGACAGTATAGGTTTATGTAGATGTACATGAATAGAAGGAATGGAATGTTCTGCTGCACTTTGAACTGCTGCGGTAAGGTTCGTGATGATTGATCAAGACTATGCTGCGATATAGGTGCAGTGAGTGCGTTAATGGCGTCATTGATTATAGATCGGTATTGAACCCAGTTAGCCTTATGATAGAGATATATTCTCCGAGATGGTAAGATCATGGTGGGATCATGGTGGATTTGGTGAGATCATTGCACATCGCAGTTCCAGTTTAATAGGAACATAATCACTGCGGATTAAATCCAGTACAGTAATGTTAATAAGAGAAATAGAGAAGAGAGATTATTACTACGTCAGGTGTTGTGTTGCTAGCTGGTCTCGTAGGCTATAGCAAGGTGTGAAATTCCCCTATACTGGAACTTAGTATAAAATCAAGGAAGAGCTGTTTGTCTCGCTTTGTTCGACTATGGAAATTCAAGTCTATCATGACGATATAATGTCGCCATTGTGTATCAATGAAACGGAAGAAATCATAGTTGAGAATCTTTCCTGGGCGAACATAGATTGTAGCAAAGGTGACTGTGCGACTTCGATAGTAGATAGTAGTGTATTCAGCAAGATTGAAAGCTTCAGGCATGGAATAGAGCGATATGGTAGACAAGTGCTAATACCAATAGCTGTACCGCCGTACAGACGTGGCCCGGACGGAGCAATGTTATATTTTGGTATGTAACACTGTAGGTAAGGAGCTAAATAAGTTTCAATAAGCGCAAAGGCTGAGATTTGTTCTTCCTGTAACAACTGTGTGAAGAGTACTTGATGGGTCAATAGGCAGTGGATGTTCATAAATAATAAACTGTAAGTCATCACGAAAAAACTGAAAAGATAGGAAATGAAAGCTGCCATATAAACGTAAACTTCGAGAGGTTGGATCGGAAAATGAACTGTTGGTCCAGAGTAGGTAGCATGAAGCTGAAGATTAAACGGTATGGCATGGCGGGATGAATGATTTGATTCAGAATGTGAGTACGAAGAAATGGGTGGATGTTGTGTACACTAATCGTGAGAAAATGAACCAGATTTTCAACAGTAACTGGACGAAGTAAAGAATTATCAGATTTAGTAGGATGGTCTACAGATCTTATAGGTGCAACAAGTTCTGGTTTTGAAGGTTCAGGTTGGGGCTTAGCCTGGCATCTGTAGCTGTATGTCGGCTGTTTCTCAGAACATGTACTGCCCTGTGGTGGTGCCTTTTGATTTGGACAATCGTAGAATGTTGCAATGAACAATAGCCTCATTTAATATTGTTAGTGCATTCGGATGTGGAATGTGCGTTATACAGTTGACATTGCTCAGATAGAAAACGGTAGAGGAGGGTGTGCGAGAGGGTTCAACTTTATAACGCCATCGATAAATGTAAGCTCCGTTAGGCAAAAGTTGGTCTATCAATTGTGGCTGAACTATGAGTACCCTCACAAGATATGTTGCGCCGTTATTGTTCTTTATCCGGATACGTTGTTTAACAGAAAATCCTTATTGATCTAATTCCTCATAGATTTCCTCATCGGTGAGGTCCGGTTCCACTCCTCATATAACAACTGATAGCATTGGCGATCGCCTAGGAGGATGAGGTGTTTTGCGTGTGCTTGGAGTAAATGCTATTTTAGCTTTTGACCCAATTATTTCAAAAGTGGCTTTGTTACGCACTTGCGATACAAAATTTGAGTTGGTAGACTTTAGGATTATGTCTTTACGAGCTTTTATGATTTTGCGTATCTGAGGACGAGGTACATATTTAACCAACTCCTCAAAAGCTGCGCAAACGGTGTTGCATTTCGGAGCATAATATATTAACAAAAGGTTATGTACCTGTTCTAATTATTGGTGTATGTTGGAGCTATTGACAGAAGTTTATACCCAATCCATATTACTGCTAATACTTTGATCAATTTTAGGTGTAATTTGTTGTTTCTTCGGATCCATTGTTTACAATCCGAGATAGACCGTGAATGAATGTGATGCCCTTTAGCAATACGGTCAGAAATACTAGTAGAAATAGGGGTGTTTAGTCCTGATCGTAGCGTTCCAGTAACAGTCCGAGGTTGAGTTTTCTGGCGACCATTTGTGTCTATATTAACTGTAGCTTGCTGAGCGAAATGTAATGGACCGGGAGCATTGTCAAAGTCCGTCATGATGAGTAAGAAGCCTAAGTCGAAGATCAAATGAAAATGTAAATGAAAAGAAAGATGTTAAAATGAGGTCAAAATGCAAGTGCCCTTCAAAAGTGAAAACTTTCGTATATATATCCAAGTTTTGATCACGTCTATTTTTCATATCATCTATTTTTTTCATTCTTCTCATGTTCAGTGCTTTTTCTGTCATCCCGCGTGGCCCTCATAGGTATTTAATGTTGGTATAGGAGCAAGCGTCTGTGATGATCTCAGGTTTCTTCTTTATTTCGGTAGCATATTGTAATTGGTTGTAAGAGTAGTGTTTTGGACAAGTTTGTAATCTTCTTGAAGCTTCCTTCTTCTTCTTCTATTTGACAAACCTACTACCATTGTTGTAGAAGGTGTACAGCGGGCCACATAAATTCTTATGGTACAAAATCCGTGAGATAGACAACCCAACTAGCGCCTGCTCGAAGAGTAATTACGCCTGGTAGTAGCTAGCACAGCAGCGTGAAGTTGCCCCCAACTGTTAAAAGCACAAATCGTGAAGAGTGTTTTCGTGCAGAAGTGGAGCAAAACGCTGGCTGACGAAATGACAAAAGAGAGTCTTTGGATACTTGTACTCACAGTAATTCTTGTTTGTATGATACACACGTAAAACTACACACAGCCACTTGAAAAAATATATGGATATCAGAGGCGCTGATGAGAAGATAACAGTCGGGGGAGGATTATATAATCATATAACTATACATATCCGCGTATCAAATAATATACGGATAGATTATGCGGTATATATGGTAGGTTATTTTTTTAAAAACTAACTCAAAGCTTTGCGCTGAGTTTTGAAACTACAGGGTGTCCAATGTATCCTCGTCGCCATAAGTGCCTTTACATCGCAGTGACGGGTATGTGACCGCGCAGTACTCCAAGGAAGGGATGGTTGTATAAGAATTTGTGATTAAGTTTGAAGAGTTTTTATTTTGACTAGGGAATTAACATAGGTATAGGGAGTAAAGACACAGATTTGAAGCATCAGTGCACGAAAAGATTCGTATTCTCAGTTTTTCTATTTATTGTTTTATATATTAAGTTAAACACCACAATATGTATCACTGATATCGCAGATCGTATTATTTTGTAAAATCGTGTCTGTAACCTATTGTCAAAGCATTCATCTCCAGACATGATGTAGAGAAAAGAAAAAGAGATAAGACATCTGTAATATATGTATATGTGACTCAATAATTAATTGTAGAAATTAGTTAGACACGTAAGAGAGCGAAAAGGAGGTCTAGAAGCCTGAACATTTTTTAAGAAACGTCCTAGATAGGTGAAAATATAGTTAAAAATTGCAAAAGGTATCATGTAATTTATCTTTCTTTTCTTATATCCTAGTATACTTTTTCTTTCACATCCAAACATCTCTATTCAGAATTACGAGATAAAGGTGAAGAGAGAAACATTTCCATCTCAAGACTTATATAAAAAAAATCTTTTGACGGGCTAGATTCGAACTCGTAACCCTTGAATCCATGAGTCTGCGCTCTACCGATTGAGCTAACAATTGCTGTTGCAAAATCCTGATTTCTACAACTAACGGTTGCTGAATGGTGTGTATTAACGAAATTGGCCGAGATAATTGCTTCATATAGCTATTGCAATAATAATAATAATAATAATAATAATAATAATAATAATAATAATAATAATAATAATAATAATAATAATAATAATAAAGAAGATGAACAGGATTTAAAAAGTCGCATTGTTAAAAGTTTGGTGTGCGAAGTTAGTCCTAATATGAGATTTTATTAATTATATATAATAAATGTAAGCGTGGTTTATTCGTGCGTGCTACTCAAACTGCGCAACTCACTACCGTAGTCTCATAAGGGTTGTACACGTATGGTACAGTAGCCTTGCGTCCTCCAACCGTGAAGAAAGATTCGGTTTGAACCTATGCGTGTCCTAAGAGGACGGAGGAGATTCAAAGAAAGAAAAGTGGTTTAGAAATTATGCAAAAATAGAATATATCACGAGGTGAGGTGATATAGAGTTCAGCGTGTCTTTCAGCTGTGACTCTATACAAGATATGCATCTACGACGTAACGTGGAACCCGAACCACACGACTTCTGCCGGAAATCGAAATCCGTATCATCTCTAGCTCTATCATGAGAGACACACAAGGGCGCCCATATTGTGGTTTTCAAATGGGGCAAGTATAAGCGACATTTCAAATATAGTTGCAAATTTTGGGGTAAATATTCAAACAATTTTTGGGTTTTCGATTTGCAAAGTATAATTTCCTCTAGAGGGGGCAAGCGCCCCCTCTTTCGCCCTTAATGGGCGCCTCTGGAGACACAGGGATATGCAAAAATAATCGAAAACAAACGATATTAATGTTAAATCCATAGCTTTTGAGTACATGAATTATGAAACCTTCTATATCGTTCACATCAAAGTTTAGCATTATCGGCATGGAGGTTTAATGGGAGGGGTGAAAATTTAATAATTCTTAATTGAAAGATATGAGTGTCTATTCAATAGTTTTCGGGGTTGCTGAAATTAATAATTACACTCCAGATACCATTAAAGCCCAAAGCTTTACTCCTTCGTTAGCAGGAAGGTTATTCATTTACTTAACTCAGGAGACCTTAAAGTTAAGGATATGAAACTTAATGCATATATTTCTAATTCAAAATTATTAGATACGTATTGTAGTTTAGACTTCTAAGGAGGGGAAGGGTCAATTTATGCAATGATTTCCTTCACACTCGAATAAAATACTGTTCCATTATATTGCGAAAACTCATTTCGAGTAGTGTCATTGCTAATAGTTTTCCGTATTTGTTTAGATCCCTACTCATTTATAACAGAATCTCACTTTTCCTGTAACACCTAAGCAAGCACTCAGTAAAGTAAATGCCATTAAAATCTATATTCATAGGACAGTGGTGCAAATGCAGTTGAGCTCTTCGGCAATCTTTAGCATGGAAAGCGAAAAAAGCCACCACATTGATATTGGAAAAGTAGCTAATGAATTCCTCCCCGAAAAAGGTCACCCGCACATTTATTTTACAGATGGTGGTTTATAGCTATACGTAAGTTTGTTGAAATTGCTCCATAGTTGTGGGGGCGAGACACTGAAGCCATCCGTAATAAGGGGGGAAGTGGCATGTAAAAGTACTCAATATGAACAATATTAATATCGAAATGGTTATGGTATTAGTTTTCGTGGTCGCAGATGAATAGTGACGCTGTCGATGTTGCTTAAGTTCAAGTTAAGCGTGACCCACTGTGTCCCACCACTCACCATGACCGACTGCGATCCACCATGACGCGCTGCGACCCACCATGACCCACTGCGATCCACAGACCGACTCTGATCTACCGACCCACTCTACTTACTGCATTGTAAACAGTATCTTCTCAACAGTATATCTTTTTCACCCTCGACCCTAGCCATGGGAACTAAATACATGTTTCTGATTGGTTGCAGTTTGAGACTTCCGAACCTTCTGTTGTATGTATTGTATATTATAGTAATAGAAGAAAATTGTCACTTTCTTAGAATTAAGAAGAAAACTGAAGAAGCAACTGAGGTTAAATTAATACCATGGCAGTCAAGCTGGAACAAAACGAGCCCTGTGGGGCTTCTGACCCGTTGTTACTGCTGCTACTACTACTACTACTACCTATACTATGGAGTCGTGTAGCGAAACTGCACGCGTAACGTAAGTAAATCACTTTTTTGAGTATTATTTTTCATATTTTATGGAAAAGTAATAAAAAAATAAAATATAAGAATTAAAAAAGTTTCTCTGAGTCGGGTTTGAAACCACGCCAAAAGTAATTATAATTACTAACTAGTTGTGCTAGTAGTCTCGGAAACGAAGACTGACAGTAATAGGTCGTTCATTTCTGCTATATTTATGGTAGGTGGCGAGAAACGGATAACTTCAACTAATCAGCTCCTATTGCTATTTAGCTCCTATTGCTAGGCTCGAGCGTCTTTTAAAAATATGCTTCTGAACACTGGTCAATTTGTCAACTTCTTGTTTTACTTTCAAGGCCTCCATTACCCTTCCTTTTTCATTTGTTTCTGTTTACTTACCTGAGGTGAGTATCTCTAAGTGAAAAATGAACTTCAGGCATTTGTGGACATTGATATTTGTAATTGCAATAATAACAATAGGACTTATACTACTACTTGGCTTTCAAGATACACAGCCTGTAACTTTTTAGAGGAGCTAACTACTGGAAACAATACATTTTTCAATCACTATACTATATAAATTATTATATAAAAATGGATGTAACTATGTGTGCATGATCATCACGGCCAAATTGGAAAGTAAAATGAAATGACTTTTTCTATATAGTTAGGCCTTAATCCAAACTGGGATGTTATCATATCACTTTCATTATAATAATATTTTAAGGGGGTAGCAGAGATCCGAGTTTTTGCGAAAAAATGTGTATCTCACAAGCCGTTAAACTTATGGAGCTGAAATTCAGTATATCAACTCTTTATTGAAAATGAACACAACGTCTCATAACATTTTTAAAATTCTTCTTTATGAGGGGGCGGCACTCTCCATATATGCAAAATTGGTAGTGGGTTGGTTTGTAAAAATAATCGAAAACGATCGATATTAGTTGAGAAACAAATTCACAAACAAATTGAGAGACAGAAACCAGGTGCTTTCTACTATAATACTTGTGAAGCTTATGTTTATTATATGGAGCGCTTAGGGCACAGGGCAATCAAGCAATAAAGTTGTGAGAAAAATAGACATAAAATTTGTAATGTACACTTAATTACACGATAATTTTAAGTTTGGACGGTACGTTGGTCTACTTCCGTTGATTTGGGACTTCCAAATTTCATGCGTTTTTCCGCTGAAAAGTATAGATAATTCAACAAGGAAATTATTATAACATGATAATTCAATTTAAATTCATCGAAATTTGGCCCATGACAAACACTTTACCATTTTATATCGTAAAGGTCAGATCCACCGTCATTGTAACAGACCGGTGCTTGAGCGAGTGACCGTAAAAATTCAAACTCCGATTAGCTAAAATTTCAAAACCTGGTTTTATTATAAGTATAAACTCGTTAGTCAGTAGAGAAGAGGCTGTGTACCATGTGTCAGAGTTGATAACGATGTGTTTTGGTAGGGTCATTGTGGATGGTGGGTCATGGTGGGCGGTAGGTCCGAGTTGGTGATGGTGGGTTGTGGGTGAGAGTGGGTTGGTAGAGATTCATGGTGGGTCATGGTGGATCTGGGTTAAGTTTTCATTGACCCACGCCATCACTGCCTCAGATAGTTCAGTCCTCGCGGTCCCGTGTTCAATTCCCGATGGGAGATCCTTTGAAATTGCATATATCCTCGATGTATCTGTGTTCGTGTCCCTGTCGTTCAAGGTTACTGAAAATAAATGTAAAACGAGTATTACTAAGTATAATAAAGACAAGTTACGGAGATAGTTTTGATGAATCAGAAATAAAAAGTGGTCTGAGGCACTATATGTCTATTTTTGATTTTTAATTTAAATTTGAAGTCTCTCGACTATAGTATTCTACCATGACAGAAATCAGTGTGTTTCGTCGTTATCGTAAAAGTGCAATTTGCTTCATAAACGAGCGTTTTCTTGACTCTTACTAACCTAAGAAGTCTTAGCGTAGTGGCGTGAGCATTCGTTTCGTAATTCAGGGGTCCCGGATTCAATTCTCGCTGCGGTAAGTTGTTTTTATCAACTACAATATCCATACTTCTGATATGTAATAAAATGAAAAATACGCAATTTCTTTCGGTCTTACAAGTTAGAGTGGAGACGGCTTTCTTCACAGGGGAAATACTAGCAAAATGACGTAACACGTCTGTCTACAACCTTGATTCGCATTGTGTGAAAACGTAACGTGTTTAGCAAACAATTCATGAATACGACCCCTAAGGATCATGCTTAGGTCCTAGTATGGGTCATAAATGTGTCTGAAACGATATTGTTTCCGAGAAAATATTCCGAACGTCTTCCACTATTACTGCTACTGCTAGAAATAATAATACTTTCGTTCTCCATTTCCAACACGTTCCATATATCCGTTCAACAAAAATTTGTAAATAGGAACTGTTCTTTTTATATTGGTGTGTATATTTTGTTCAAATATCAATATAACACATACATAATCCAAAGTCTTCTATCCAAAGAAAACACGTTACTATGTATCGTTGTGAAGACAACTCATACTTAATTTCTGTTTAGGCATCCGAAGTTTCGATATTAATACTATCCAGGAGCTGACATATTCTTTCTCCCCTCTCGTTTCCTTTCAGACACTAATCCCTCGACCGTTTCCTTTAGCGTAACCGGCATAACCGTTTGAAGTAACACTCAAATATTTCATTTACTAATCCCTGGAAAGTATCTCTTATCCTTTCTTTTTCTTTGACTATCAACTTCAGTATGCTTATTTATATTGCAATAGGACGTAATTTTGAGGTCTTAAATTTTCAGTAATAATAATAATAATAATAATAATGGTATTAAAATTTTTAAAGTTGCCCTAAAATTAGGCAAAACTTACAGATAAGTCGGTATTTTGGGAGGGTGTCTGGACCTCCAGGACACACCTTTGCAACTACCAAAATTTTAAACAAAAGCGTTGCACTAAAGTTTCATGTAGAAACTATTCTACTGTACGTTTTGAGGAAGATAACCGTGATAAAAGTAACTTCCCTAAAGCACAAGATGTGCTAGGCACGTGCCATTTAGATGTCCCAGCTACTTTTTAGGTACCCGACACTTGGTACATATGCTATTCGTGTGCTAAGTATATACTTCAGCTAACTAAAGTTTTAGGTGCTTTTTACACCTGATTGATATTTGCGACTATGTACGTACCACAAATGTAGAATTTATATACCTCGTTGAATTTCGCGCTGTGATAGTCATTTGTTTTTATGTCGTCACTTGGGACAAATTTTTCATGTTCGAGGTACTTCCTTTCGGTGCATACTTTTTCAGATACTTATGACACATAATTGATATCTGCAGCGTTGCACGAATGACAGCTGTTTGCATTTGCTCATGCGCAGTAAGATGCAACGGTTCCTCGCGCTTTCTGCTCCAATTTCTGTCCTAGTCAGTGATGAAAATTATCCGGAAAATTTCCAATTCTTAAAAACATACCCCACTTATTCCTACATCGTTGTTTACTCGTGATTTGAGGTGGAAAATTTTCTTCTATATTTTTCCGGAAAATTTGCCATTCTTAACAAATATCAGTGATCAAGTAACAGTTCCTAAGTATTCACAAAATTGATTTAAATAATGTATAGAAATGTTAAAAATTGAAAGATCGTTTAAAGAATCTGAAGATTTTCATGGCTCAGACAATTTTCAGTACTATGTGGAACAAGTGAAACAATTTTTCATGAATCGAAATATTTTCTGTCTTCTATGGAAAAATTTTAAAACATTTTATGAATCGAAAAACTTTCATCATTTTGAGGCAAAAAGTGAAACAACTTTTTTTGAATCGGAAAGTTTTATTGTAAGTACAAACAAGTGAAAGAAATTTTCATGGATTAGAGAATTTTCATTACGATGTACAAACAAGTGGAAAAACTTTCATAAGCCGGACAGTTTTGGATATTATGTATAGTGATGATAGGTGGAAAATTTTCCACTATATTTAACTGCAAATTGAAATATAAAATTCAATTCCTGTAGAGGAAAATTAGACAGCAACAAATTATAATTTTCCAATTAGCTTTCGGGAACCAGAAAATTTTCTAATATTTCAAGTTGGGAAGTAAAAATTTAGACAGTGTTTCTCTCTCTCTCTCTGTGGTTGTGTGTGTGTGTGAAGTGGAGGGAACTTACATCGAGTTCGTAGAGAACAAAAATCCCATTCCAATATTTAAAATTTTTACAAGTAATCGAAAACAAACCTTTGTGAATTTATCAATTATTTGAAGAGCAGAAAATTCCACTATTTCTTCATATGTAGGCCTGCCTATGTAATGAAATAACTACATAAAAGTTCCTTATGAGGATTATTTTTGTAACAGAAAATAAGAAGAAATGCTTTGATTTTATTTTGTTTAACACTCGTAAATCATAATTTCAATATTGGAATTTTGTATAATCAACATCTTAGAGCAGATATTTGTATTGTAAAACTACAATTATTATGTATAAAAATATATGGGAAATAATGACGATTCGATAAAACAAGTACATACATATATAAAAAGGGAATATATTTTTAATTTAGAAAATTAAAATGAAATTACTTGTTGCTTTTAGAACGCAGCGCTAATACGCTTTTTACGTTTCTTTTATTATTTTATTGGAAGAACAACTACACAAATCAGATTCCTTATTAGTTATATTTCACTTTATCTTCTGAATGAATAAATGAATAAATGAATGTTTATTTCCAGAAAGTGGTCAGTATTTGTTTTTATGAGGTACTTAAACTCGAATTTTGGATAGTCAAAAATTTACAGTAGGCACTTTATATTATCTCTACTTATTTATAAATGTTGCAGTATATAAATCTAGAAAAGTAGTAAAGCTATGGGAAAACTTCGTCTTACGCGTATTGGATTCTGAGGGAAGAATGCATTGAAGTTTTTGAAACATTTCTGAAGAAATGAAGAATCGTTAGATTTTCACTTCATGAAACTTTTTAAGAAAATATTTATTACCAATAAATTTTACGGCTAACCAACGATGTGCGAGTAAGTGAAGTATGTTTTTATGAATCGGAAAATATTCATCACTTTTAATAAATTTAAATTTTAAATTATAGAATGGGATATTTGTACTCTACAAACTCAAGGTATGTTCTCGGCACTTTACATACTCTCTCTCTCTCACACACACACACACACACAGAGAGAGAGAGAGAGAGTTGAATTGAGTTGATTTTGAGTTTAACATCCCTTTCAGCAGCGAGGCTATATGAGACGGGACCAACTGCTTTACGTGAAATCCGAACTTCATGAGCTCCTGCCGGGAATCGAAGTAGGTCTCCTATGCCAAAGTCGCATATGCTAACCGCTTAGCAACGAAGGAGCTCGCAGAGGGGAAGAGAGAGGGAGCGAGAAACACTATGTAAATTTTTACTTCCCAATTTGAAATATTAGAGAATTTTCCGGTTCCCGAAAGCTAATTGGAAAATTATAATTTGTTTCTGACTAACTTTCCTCTACAGAAATTCAATTTTGTAGCTCATGTGCAGTTAAATATAGCGAAAAATTTTCCACTTAACATCACCTTAAATAACATCCAAAATTGTCCGGCTTATGAAAAGTTTTTTCTACTTGTTCCTACATCGTAATGAAAATTTTCCGATCTATGAATATTCCTTTCACTTGTTTCTACAGAGCAATAAAACTTTCCGATTCACAAAAAGTTGTTTTACTTTTTGCTTCAAAATGATGAAAATTTTCCGACTCATAAATAGTTCTTCAATTTTTCCATAGAAGACAAAAAATATTTCGATTCATGAAAAATTGTTTGACTTGCCCTACATAGTACTGAAAATTGTCTGAGCCATGAAAATTTTCAAATTCTTTCAACGATCTTTCACTTTTTAACATTTCTATACATAAATTCAATCAATTTTATGATTACTGAGGAATTGTCATTTGATTACTGATATTTTTTAGAACGGAAAATTTTCCGGAAAATATTCCGCTGAAAATTTTCCACCTCACATCACTACTTCTAGTAGGCAATCGCTTGGAAAAAAGAAGCAATAAACGCATCAAATTTGGAAGATGAATTTAGAAGAAAGAAATGATATAACTGACGAATAAAAATTAAGATGAATCTTATATTCATATATGAACAGTAAATTATTTACGTAGTTAGGGGTAAAGAATTGTATTTTTTAGATGCTAACTATCGCCGATCATTTGAAAGTGAATATGGTAGCATCATCAAATAAAGTAAAGAGACGCGCGTCATTTTGTTATAAAATTACATGGTGAACGGATTTTATCTGATCCCAAACGGTTATCGTCGAATATAAAGGGTTACAAGAGGACTCTGATTAGCCAAGTTAAAAAGACCCCAAGGATTTATCCGTCTACAAGCGACGTTTTTTTCACCGCTTCCGTGGCCAAGTGGGAAGAATTCGTGCTTAGTAATCAAAGGGTTGGTGGCTCGCGCCCCACCCCCGTCGTGTACTTTATTTTACTTTTTTAAAGTGCTTTTTAGACTCACCTTAATGTAAACAAATTACACATAAAGGCGATTTAACATATTTTGGGGGAGTAATTTTCGCTTCCAGTATGGGGAAGAACATACCTAGAAGTTCCTCAGGTACATGTCACGCATGTGCCTACGGGCGGACATAGACTGTGACTACTTGGTGTCCTTGAGATTTCTCTCTCACAGGGACATAAGGCACATACTAAGCACATTCCCATGTACCTGAGGAAACATCATAGGCATATGCCTGATATGTAATTGTACTGTTAGGGTTAATATCATTGAACAGTAAGGCATATAATAAACTAACTTTTAGGATATGCAGAAGTAATTATAAAAGCTTTGCTACAAAAATACCTACACAGACCATAATAAATTCAATGAACTCCGAAATACAAAGTAACAAAATAGCGTATGATATTCAATCTACAAAGCAATTGTTACTTAAAGAATGGACATACACTATATCGAGAATTGAGATAAAACGAAAAATGTTTACAATACTTTTCGTATCGTCTCGATTTCTATCTCCAATGCGAGACAATAATTTGAGTTAGCCTTGTCCCGTCTTGAATGTAAAATGTTAATTCTCGTCTAAATTTTGTTTGTTTTGTTTCAGAAGCGAGATGAGAAATTTTTCTTCTCGTGAGCAATACTAAACAAAACCGAAATATTCTTGCCAAATGTTACATTTCTGATTGTAATTTTATGCCGTGAGCGATAATAAGCTAAACTTTTAATGTTCTGCAAGATAATAATAATTATTATTATTAGTTTATTATTATTATTATTATTATTATTATTATTATTATTATTATTATTATTATTCTGAAGATTTGATAGTTAAAGTATTGAAACATCCGAGTATTCAGATATCAGAAGAAAATAAAACGTGTGTCATCGCGGATTAATCGCCATCAAAAATTCTAAAGTAAAAAAAAAAAGTACTGGTCGTTCGTGGATCCGATTCGATTCGACTACTTTGAGATTACGGGTTGAGCGCCTTGACCACTTAACCACGATTATTACGCATGAATTGATTTGTCTTTAGTTTGTTTACGAGTATAATACACGCACCGTATTTGATAGAAAATAAAGGAGTTTTGTATTTTGTTTTTTTAAAAATCTGTAATTTTGATAATTTAGTGAATACAGTGTTAAAATGCCTCCGAGTCCTCAGTGACATATTCCTGTGTTTTGCCAATCAATCTGACTATTAACAAGCTACTGTTTTGAGCGAACAGAAAAGGCTCTTTATTTAGGTGAGCCGGAAGAAGTAACGCTTTAGATGAGTGGTTAGGGGTGTAGTTTCCTGATCCTACAACCCGTGTTCGATTCCTGCCTTCTACGTTTACACTTTTTAAAATGTTTCATTTACAAGGCTGAACTCCAGTTGGATGCTGTTAAATGAAACATGATATCCAGTGGAGAAATTCAGTGATGATGTAGTCCTGAAAATAAAGGAAGGAAAATAAATGGAGAAAACGAGTTACAGAGTTAATTCTATCAATGGTTCTATATTTGATATTAACCGTTAATTTCATGCATTTTTAAATTATTGTTTATTGACACTATATTCTCTCCTTTTCTCTTTGTGTCTCAATGTGTAAATTTGCACAAATATTAAACAAAATCGCGAACCGTCAGCTATATTTACAACCTAAGGAGAAGTACACTTAGTACGGGTAAGTTCTCCAACTCGTTTAAGTGTTATCCAATTTTGCATTTTTAATATTTACAAATAAATTACTATATACCAATATTGAGCACTTTCAAAAGTCATTTAAAGAATAATGAAATGAAACAAGTTCTTCTTTCTAAGTAACATTACGTATCAATCAGTGGCGCCGGAACTTAGGAGCTCAGGCCCTGTGAGACCCCCAAAATTTTCATTAGAGGCTGGTTTCTTCTCCTGAATGATCAATCCATACTTTAATTGATTTGCGGGTAGGATTACTGTTAATAGTTTTAAAATTCAGCGCAAGGCTTTGTGTTTAGTTTAAAAAAA
Source organism: Thermobia domestica (assembly GCF_964235325.1). NCBI lineage: Eukaryota > Metazoa > Arthropoda > Insecta > Zygentoma > Lepismatidae > Thermobia > Thermobia domestica. The sequence goes on from NC_137462.1 coordinate 180,217,292, forward strand.
ATAAACTAATACATATACCGCATAATCGATCCGTATACTATTTGATATGCATATATGTATAATCATTTGAAGTAAGTTAACTTGTTTATATAATCCCTCATTCGAGTTAATTATATGACTATTTAAGTCCCCTGACTGTTATCTTCTCATCGGCGCCTCTGGTATCCGTATATTTTTTCTGGTATTTTGCTGTGTACTGTGAGTGCAAGTATGCAAAGAATCCCTTTTGTCACTTCGTCAGCCAGCGTTTCTCCTCACTCCTGCACAAAAACACACTTTACGATTTGTTTTTTTAACAGGTGGGGAAACTTCATGCTGCTGTTCTAGCTACTCTACCAGGCGTAATTAATCTTGTAGCCAGCGTTAGTTTGGTTGCCTAACTCACAGACTTTGTACCTCAAGAATTTCTGTGGCTCGCTGTACACACAAAATGACTACTGGGAAACTTGGCGGCTTAAGTCTTTCCTAATTCTGTTACCTCAATTGGCTGCAATTTGATTACTGCTTAGCTACATTTGAGCTATGCACACTTTTGATGTAAATTTCCAGAAGCTGCGTTCTCTACTTGTGGCTTTAAACCAGTTTTAATTAATGAATACTGTGCCTCCATCTAGAAAATAAAAGAAAATACCGTAAGATGGGATTACTTTGCATTTCAGGGGTAATTTTGCACAAAATTTGAAAAGAGTTGCTTAGTCCTCTGTCGGTAATACCATAAACTGTAAAAAGAAAATTTCAACTGCTATGCTAAGATAGAACATCTAACTGTATTTTGGCTCTAATGTTGGCGGTTAATGTAAGTTCTAATTACCCGGAGAGTTTGTTGTTTCAGAGGTATGGAAAGCAGTCACTGTAAAGGCCGACAAAATTTGAAAGATATTTCGTACAAGAATTTCCGTCAAAGTTAAGTCAGTTTCGTAAAATACTACTGTGTATAATGGGACATTGAAGCAATAGTTGAAATTGAAGTAAGAAACGTTTTAAAGCCATTAAAAAAATACAACTGTAAGAAGGCGGTTTCAGTCCCTAATCAGGGTTACTTTGCACGGGTCCAAAGTAACACCTTAAATAGGAAATTACTACTGCTGGTACCTCCTGCCCCTTAATTCCTATTTAGGTAGATGTCGGAGTGGATTTCTTGTTGGAAAATAAATCGTGAACAGTGGCGGATCCAGAAAAATAGCCTGAGATGGGCTTCACTCAGAAAAGCTTAGTTTTGTTAGAAATTACTAGAGTTTTGTAGAGAGCTTGAAGCTTATACGCATAGGGATGACTAACATTAGATATTTTAAAAAGAAATCATTCAATTTAGGTGGACTTCAGCCTGAAATCCTCTAATCCCGTAAATATTCCAATGATTCCGTTTGGGATGATTTTCTTGGACATAAAGAGCAACCAAGGCAAATCAGTACACGGTGATTTTTTTCTGTTTCTGATTTGGCATATGCTGAACTATCAAAATGTGATTCCTGTGCCGGTACCAAAAAATACATAATTTTCTTTACAAATATCGATAATTCATACTAAGTACTGATACCGGTACCATCATTCTAATATCAATATTTGCAGATTGCACGCAGTTTTGTGTAGGAAGTGAAATGTATAAATACTGAAGGTAAAACATTGCACAGAAACATTATGTTGGTATGTTGAACATACTTCCTTTTGTATATTTTGCAAAGTATCCCCCACCTATGGGTAACTTTGCACCAAAGTTTATATTTTAATAACTATGGTCATACTGAATGTTTATTAATGCACTTGCACAAATGTTTTCCTTGTACAGGGTGTTTCAACACAACACCGACAATGTTTAGGAGGCGATTCCTGACACCAAGATAAGACGAAAAGTGTAGACCAACCTGGGTGCACAAATGCTTCCTTTCGGAGTTGTAGGCTGCCAAAAACATGAAAAAAATGAACTATAAAGGTCCATAGCTCCATAACCCTAGGACTTGATTGCTGTCTTTGATTTTCCTTATAGTGTTCTCCAGACCAAAGTTAAATAATAATCGCAACAACGCGTCTCCTTGTTTCAGGCCATTCTCAACGTGAAAGCTCGTGAACAAGAATTTCTCTCCTCAAAACTTACTTTGGGATTAATTTAAACATATCTTAATTAATCTACCTTTTTCGGTATTCCAAATTCTGTAAGCATGTTGTACAATGATCCCTCCTACCGAGTCTAAAGTCAATAATTGATTTGCCAGTATATTATAGCAAACAAATTTCTCAAAACTTTCTTACTTTAGAAATGAGGCTCACCTTAAACGAGCACATCCAAAAGATTGACCGTCTTTTAAAAGATCTGCGACAAGACTTCGAACTAATATTGCAAGCAACTATAAATGCTCAAAAGGGAATTCTTCAACCCCATATAATAACTCCTGCTGAGATATTTCGCCAATTTAAGGCGAGTGTCACTAGTTTACCCACTGGACTAAGTTTACCTTTTCCAACTAATTTGGCATATGGATACTTACTCCTTAACGTCATGTCTTTAGATGTTTTCATTCATGATAATATATTGGGTTATGTAATTAGTTTACCTTTAACTGAACACTTACAATTCGATATGTATCACATCATTCCTATGCCTATTAGAATACAAAATACTACCAATAAATATATTTATGTGCAACCCACTAAGGAATATCTGCTACTTGATAATACCCAGCAGTACTATGCTAAGTTAAGTGAAGTAGAATTCTCTAAATGTCAAAGATTGCAAACCAACCAATATGTATGTAAACAAAGTTTTCCAATTATGTCAACCCATTTACATGAAGAATGTGAGGTAAAATTATAACAATATACTAGAGAATTACCAGAAAATTGTAACCGAAGAATTGTTCACCTCGAACAAACATTGTGGACACAGATAAAAACGAATGGTTGTTTATTAGTCCCGATAAAGAGAAAATAACAATTCTGTGTCAAAATCAAGAACCTTATGAACTTATTATTACTAATTTAGGTAAGCTAACATTAGAGCGAAATTGTAAAGATTATGGAAAACAAATAATGATCCAGGCACATAGCATTTATGAATCCAATACTATGTCTAAGGATTTAATACCAAAATTGAATCTTACCTGTGATTGTTGTGATGTACATGGACAAACAATAAGTTTGGACGAGATACAATTAAATGTACCAATTAATCATATAATTAACAATTTTAATGATCTAAGATATGCTTCTCATAAGATTGATGATATTGAGCAGGCTATAACTGAACAGGAATGGAAACTTCCGTATTCTTCTAAAATGTCTAAGATATCTATCTTTGCTTACATTGTGTCTATTATAGTGCTAATTATTATGATATTTTGTTGTTGTAAATATTGTAAATGTTACAAGTACACTAGGTGGACTAAAGATGATAGTTGTTGCAGGGCATTGTGTTGTTTCAAGCCAACCATAATAAATAAAATTCAAACTGACCCACATAAGGTAACTGTAACCCCAATTGCGTTCTCTGACCTTAATAAAAGTGAGTCAGAATTGTTAGAGTTAAGGAAAGTTGAAGACTCAACACGCAGTGTTTCCCAGACGAGCCCTCCAACGCAGTGTTTCCCAGACGAGGTTGTCCAGCAGAAAGGCACTATCTAGAACAAGTCGCTGAAAGGGGTTTCAGCTCAGCCATTTCTCAAGTAATCTCAACATTTTTTATGGTATAAAATAAAAATGGTGTATCTACGTATCTAATTATGTAAAAAAAAAAATGGTTTATGTATATGGCATATAATCCAAAAAAGCGTTAATGTAACACTTTTTTTTATTATCTTAAGGGGGGAGGTGTCGTATCTTGGCATCTTTACCTACCTTTTTGTGTATCATCTTTTACTTTTATTTTGTTTTTCTTTCTTTCTTTTCTTTTCCACTGATAAGTGATCTGTACATTACATGTAAATGAGTCCACTAGTGTCAATAACTTTTATGACAGAGACATTGGAGAACGTAATAATATAATCTCCTTAAAAGATAAAGGAAAGGTCGCCTCATAGAGCAACAACCGGATTATGGAGAAACTACGACATTAGATGTATGTATGGTTAGGATTATTGACCGATGCATGCAAAAACCTTGTGAAGGACTCAAAGATAAAAAGTGTAATGCTCTTAAATCTCTTTGTTAAAGTTAATACAAACAGATGCCAATGGCATGTATCAAAATCATGTGATGTACGAACACTTGACTCTCACATGAGGCTTACGTCAATGATATCCAAACTGGAGAGTATAAAACCTCCAGGAGGGACCACTTTCGTCACCCCTTCTCTCTACACTGAATCTCGGCTCGTCAACTTCGTAAATTTCGCTTCATTAGAAGAGATCCGGTTTGTCACCTGCGGTTGTGTCTAGTTGGACTTAGTCTGTCAAACGTTTTATCATTTACGTATTCCTCTTAGTGAGAGTCTACGTTCAATCAGTCTGTGTAATTTCCTATAAATCTTTATTTTCTGAACTGTACATCTTCAACCAATAAATCCCGACTACAAACAAGTTCTTATCTACGTTTCATTTATCTGGAACACTGTGGTACTCTACCTGAGAGTCAAACTAGCGATCGTCAGCCGACGCCAGAAGAAGAGACGCCGCCCAAACCGCTCGGGGCGCTACAGGGCAGATCCTCTATTTTATAACATCCTTGGGTATCGTGACGTATCGTTCAAGAGAACAAGAGAAATAGTGCATTATACAATTACGCTAGTTGGTAATTGGTGTACTGTTTCAAGATGGGCAAAAGTTCCTCCACAAGACGTCACGGACAGGGAGCCAATCAGAACGCTGAACACGAACTGGGGCTACCTGTTATTTTATATGGGAGATCTTCGGTTGACAAAACCAGAGCACCACACAATATGACGTCACTAAATGTGATAGTAAGTTGAGCAGTGTTTGCAACTGATTTGGTGTCAACTTATTAATTTTATACTAGAGTAACAGACCGGTAAAGAAAATCCGCCTTATGCAGAGTCGTTTTGACGTTTGATTAGTGTCATACTAAAAGCCTGACTACTGCAGGAAACAAATGTTAGTCGAGCTCTTTGGTAGGGCACTAATCATGCGACAAAACGACTCTGCATAAGGCCCAATATGTTTAAAAATGATTGTCTGTTAATGAAGTAATATACTTAAAGAGATATTTGTATATTTGTATGAAATCATAGCATCTCGACACGCGAAATTTGATGATGTTCTCCGCGAAAGATTTGTTGCTACAAAAAATTTGGAGATCCACAATATATAATTGACATAAAAATTAATGATAGGTCTAAATCATATTAGTATGTGACAGGCCCGTATCCATGGGGTCTAGGGGGCGGGCTCCCCTCTAAATTTTTACTGGTCCCTTAAAATTTTCACAGTACGCTTGCAAATGAACTATAACAGGGTGCAAAATTTCAAAGTCAGACGCACTCACCAATCCAAAAATAATGGTCGCCAGTATCTCTCACGTACAAATTGAGATGCCCCCTCCCCCCCAAACGGCCTGTAGTTTGACAAAGAAAGACTTCACATTCCGGTTTTCTTTTACTCAGTGACAATTATTTTCTCACGAAACAGAAAATGCGCTGCCCTGTGAGTTCAGGCAGAAACCATTTCTACTGAACACTGGTCGCCAGCTCTAAATTTCTAGTCGCCAATGGCGACTTGGCGACCGAAAAATTTGTGCGCTGAGCTATAATATGATGATTAACTATAATACGTTTGGATCGGGACCCCCTCCCAAACTTCTACCGGGCTTCCCCTAGATTTTTGGGCTGGCTACCAGCCTAGTATGTGATAAGTGACAGGGCCGTAACTTGAGGAGGGAGGGGGCAAATGCTTCCCCAAGGAAGCCCCCGACGTTCAGGGGGACCCATTTTAAGACAAAATTTTCTTACTCCGTATACGATACGAACATGAAATTATAAATGAAGCATCGAATATGTCCACTATATTACATAAACAAAACAACACATAAAAGTTAAATAAAACAAAAATGAGTCGTGGGCCCATTTCAATAAAACAGTTTACTATTAGGGGCCCTAGAAATAATGTTTATTCGTATGGCTTTGATATTTAACAATATTGTCCCCTTAATTCATTTGTCATGTATGGAACGGGCCCAAAGGTGTAACTAACGACCCGGGCCCATAAAGAGTAAGAGAAAGATGGAAAAAGGGAGCTCAAGAATTAGAGAAACAACTCCTTTCTAGGAGCACCAAATACGCGTATTAATGCTTAACCCCCCCCCCCCAAGAAAAATCTAAGTTACGGCGCTGGATGAATGGATGCAGGTGTAGAATACATAAAAACAGTAATTTATTATTAAAATGAATGACGGCCTGTGAAATAGGACTGTAGTACTAATTTAAAAATTATATAGTGTTTACTGTATGTAGAAAACTATGGTGCTGTCCTACTTTATGAATTTGAATTTGCAAAATTTACGAAAGAAGTATGTAATTTCTCGGGTTCTGTAGGATTACGGGGGACCAAAACCAGGTAAAACTACAATGTTTATAGATGGAATGAGTTCATGTTGCGGAAAGATAATGATATTGATATGTGAGTAATTTGTGAACTGAGTAGACTGGAAATGCCGTGTGCGGAATGGAAAATTTTGCAATTACTATTTGCTATTAATTAGAATGGATGAATACAACGTGCATTGCGGCGTTCTAACCCGACTTCGCTTGCTAGCGCTCGCTCGTCAATATTTATTTATTTATTTATTGATACCAGTCATGGCCATTACCGGCATCTATGGCCTTAAGCACGTCACGTTGGAGGTATGACATCCTCGGTGAGCACACAATCACAGTACGGGGAGGGATATAAGGAACGGATAAGGAAAGAAGCGGCCTGATGCCTGTAAATTAGATACCATCCCGGCATTTACCTGGTGTGAATGAGGAAATCACAGGAAAAACTTTATTTAGGATAGCTAGCCTAAAAAAGCTGTTACACCTTTTCGACCGACTGAACCCTGCCGGAAATCGAGCCCAGGACCAAAGGCGAGAGCATTAGCGACTACTCATGTTCAGCAATACTGTCTGAAACTCTTTAGTTAGTGGTATGTTTGGCTTTAGGTAGATTAACCTCAAAAACATTCAAGAGAAAAGCAATGATTTGCAACAAAAAATGCTTTCTCACCGTAGGCCTAATCCGACATATGGCTAGTTTTCAAAGCACATACCGAGAAAAAGAATTGTAGGTAGCGTACTTAAAACAGTAGATAACATGCGTAATTCCTGTAGTTTTTGAACTTAACGTACAGCAAACGTATAACTGAAAACGCATGTTTTATAATACTTTCCGTATAAGTGTTCCATCTATACGTACCTTCTGTTCTGTCTGAACAATATAGGCGGTCAGGATCTCACATACAAATCGACGCAGAATGTCCATAGTAGAATAGAATATAGCTGCAGAATGTAACATAGGTGATATACAGAAAACTGTTAGATGTCAGACATCCTGCAATGACATGATGTACCGTAACATCTAAGGACAGTGTGTATGTAGCATATGCTCCATACTGATTTCTATAGTAAGCAAGAGGATTTCATATATTTGTACAATATACCGCTGTCCGGAGAACGGATTTTTCTTAGTGTGCAGTTCATAAGCAAGGGCGCCCATGTTGTGGTTTCCAGGGGGGGGCAAGTATAAGCGACGTTTCAAATATAGTTTCAAAGTTTGCTGGAAGTAATGTAAAAATTCTATTGGGTTTTCAATATTCCCAAGTACAATTTCCTCTTAGGGGGCGTGCGCCCCACCTTGCCCTCTCTGATGGGCGCCCTTGTTCATAAGTAATGCAGTTATGTGGGTGCTGAACCTGTGGGTTCAGTATTTCTTGATAAATCCATTAAATGTTGTGCGTGTAATCCACAACGCTCACAGATATAGGCGGGAATTCATGTCACTTAAAGACCTTTCCATTTTAAGGCAGTAATAAATGCGAAAATTGTCGATAAGTGATTCGCCTACTTTGATTTTGCGAATAGTTCGTACTATGTGCGACTTTGTCCATGCGGCGTCTAGGGTATGGTCGACGTCGATAAGCTAATAAAACGAAATACTTCAAAAGTTGATCCAGTGGGTGCGTAAACGTAAACCTCGTGTAGCTTAGGTATAGGCTGCATAATTACTTTATTACATCAGTGTTAATGTGCATCCTTAAATTGGGATAGAGCAGTTTCCGCAGTTCAGATAAACAATACGTGGACAAATTCATATTACTATGAAACTCACATTTCTTTATGAAAATAGTGTCATCACGCCTTCTAGACTGTACATGTGTTGGCGCATGCCAGTGATCCACCAGGAACAGGTAAAATTCAGGGGCGCTACAAGAGATAATTGTTCAAAAATTACATTTTTTTTTAATTTATGGGTGCACACTTAGTAGTAGTAATAGTAATAATATAGTATAGTAGTAGTAAGACAATAGTAGTGGGGTAGTAGTAGCCAGGCCCTCAACCAGAGGAGGCTAGGGGTGCCAGGTTCCCCTAAACTTTTTGTGGCCGCTCCAGACTTCAATACAAAATTTTATTATAAATACAAAAAACACAATTTAGATATTTATAAGATAATTTTAATGACTTGGCCCCCCGTAACATATTCACGGCCCTCACAAACCTTTGTAGCTGGTTTCGGCCCTGGTAGTAGCAATGATAGTATAATAATAGGCTAGTAGCAGTAGTAGTAGTAGTATAGTAAGGCAGTAATGGTAGTAGTTGAATAATAGTAGTAATAATAGTATACTACACTAGTAGTAGTAGAGTAGTTCGGGTTAGGTTAGGGTAGGTTCAGGCAGCGAAATAGTCATATTTCAAGACCCTTGTACATTAGTTTGCAGCCCAGGAATAACGCCCCTTATGGAGAGTTTCATAGAAATGAAAGGAACATCTTATTGCTGTATCTATGTTCACAGATGACTTACATATTCTGCGCCTTCATAAATAAATTCCCCAAACATTTGTCTTTTGTTCTGAATTAACACCTTTTACCTGTAAATTGTAATTTTTAAAATGTCCTCGTATTCTTAATCCCGTCTCTGCCACTCCAAAACACTTATTAAACCTACAAGAGTTCATTTGGTGCTAAAAGAAATTGATATATCATGAATGTCAGTACACTTATAAATTAGAACATAACTGAAGAAACCTGAAATTTTAATCTTGATACACGTATCAGTGCGCAGCACAAAATGAGATTTTAGAAAAATCCCGGCGTTCTCCCCGCCTTTGATGGGACAAGCCGCAATTATTTACTCATTATTCAGGGCATTGTTTGTGTATAATCTTGTTCGTTGGTTGAATGTAAAACGCAACTCACACAACCGCTATAACAATATAATGTGTTTTTTATTGTCCACCAGTACACGAACAAATTCCAGGTATGTCTTAAATTATAATCCACCTTGGCATATTATCTCAGCCGTAATGCTGTCAACAGAGCCGCCTTGCTTATGGATACACTGCGCATTAAGTGCTCCAGGGTAGTGACGACATTACGTGACGTCATATCCTGTTGCTTTGGTTGTGTCAACTTAAGAACTCCCTATTTTATATACCTTGTATCTAGCTATTATATGTTTAAACTACAGTGTTGTAAATCATTTCGTTTGTAAGTTACATGCGATTTTCTTTAAAATTCCTTAAATCTGGTGCAAAGTAACCCCGTTTTACGGTATATTAAAATTATTTTGGGAAATTCTGCAGAACAAGGGAAAACAAAGCGTGCTGATATCACTAAAAATCTTGACATTGGAACAGAATCGATGCCAGATTCCTGTTCAGTGGTTTAAAATATATTAAAAAATATTCATAAAAAATAAGAAACAAAATTTTATATACCAATGACCGTAGAAAACACTTTATTATTGTTTCTACATAAAGTAAAATTTATTTCTTGTCCTAACTTGTAATACTAGTTGTAACTAGAACTTGTTAGGTTAAACATTACACTACAATTATATATAGGGCTTCCAAAATTTTGCCATCTGCAACGCAATGCGAAAGCTTGGAAAAGTCATTGTATGTGCAATACAGATTGTCACAATGTAAAATGCAAACCATTAAGCCGATATACATCGTCATAATTTTCCATGAAATGTATCAATCTTTTCTTTGATGGTAATTTGGTCAAATGAGTTTGCTAAAACTTTCGCACCCATTATAAACGATCAATTATTAAGATCAATATCCTTGCTCATTTGTTTACATTTCTTGATTCAATGTTAGGTTACTTGAATCGTGGTGTAGTTTTATGGTGGCACATGCTTGTGTAACTATAATAAGGTTGTAGAAATGGATGAAATTACTACTCACAGTTTCCTTTCTTGTTCAATAAATATAAATACGTATGAATCTATATTATATTTATTTGTACGATGCTTAAATTTCGTCAAATTCAGTTAATTTTTGAGTAACTTTTGTAACTTTAGGGCACTGATTATGAATAAATACTTCGTTATAAAAATGTTAGGTTTTACAGTTAAAATGAGAGAGTACATACGAAAGAGGATTTTTTGGTGTAGGAAACCACTAATCCATATTTAGTAATGGGAAAATATTACACGTTCTCTAACCTATGTGATTTTATGCAACATCAGGAGTTTTTCGCACTATCCTCAATTACACCCACCTTCTATCACTGATACACCTGCCTCTTGCGAACTCAACTTTGCGCTAACTCGCGGGTCCTCTGTTGTGCCCCTGTTCTAAATCGGTTAAATATCATCCTCGCTTTTAATGGCCATCTAACGTAAATTGCCATTTCTGCGGTCTTTTTTAATGGTATTCGTGCGACGCCTATATATACAGTAAAGAAAGTCCTCGTAAATTGAATATGCGTTCATGAATGCAACTCTTACCCCAAGAAACGATTTTTAAGACACTACAAATGAATTTCGTGAAGAAATAATTACATACGAGTATAATAAGATAGCACATAACCAGTCCAAACACATCATATGTACGAATATTGTTAATCTGTAGGCAATTATTTCAGCATGCGCAAAAGTAATAACATACCGAAACGTCTTGAAAGCTCATTTAAATCAAGAAAAGTGAAAGATTTGTTTTTAATTTCATGGAATATTCTTAATCTACACCAATTTTGGGAGGTCACCTGCGGTACTTAGCTGTAATATTCTTTAATTTTATAGTCACACAAAACAGATTACTGCTACAAGAATGTCAACTGCTTTCCGTGTCCACGTCGTACTCAATTTTAGTGACACCGCATAACAATTTTCGTTTGTTTTCTTTGATACAATGTTGGATAGAAATAGAACAAATTCTAATTTAGAACAGTTGTATCAAATGTTGTAACCAACAAAAAATTTGCATACAACTTCGTATCGTACACGTTCAGATTCCACTTTGATGAAATATTTGATGCAATATATGATGGAATATTTTATCGTCTATAATAGGCTTTACGGTACTGTATGCGTCCCATAGCCCACCCAATTTTGTCATGGGTGCTATTATTATTATTATTATTATTATTATTATTATTATTATTATTATTATTATTATTATTATTATGTAGGAGAGACCTTAGTTTAGCATAGGTAGTAGAAAGTAACTAATACGCAAAGTTTTACAATGTGTCCTTATACGCAAAATTTTTTTTAAAAAATAATAAAAACAAATTCCCTCTATTTACTCTACATCCAGATAATTTTAAACTCCGATAGATGCTTGGGCACTATTACTGTCATTTCCGTAGAAGCGTGGCGTGGAGTCGTTTTCAGTGGGCGAAGCTTAAAGGTAAAGACTTTTGAAAGGGGGTCACCATGGACCAACTTCCGCAAAGGTTTTCTTACAGCAACACAACGCAAAAAAAAAAAAAAAAAAAAAGCAAAAAAGGGTCCTCCACATATTTCGTAACGCAGCAAGGAGGTAGAGCGGGTTCGGCCTTGCGTACGAAGTTTGACAATGGGAGGGGCGTTTACGCCTTCGTTTCGTAACGCATGTTTTTTTGTGGTAACTTTTATTTTAATTCTCAGGTTTTTATGCAATCTTTTAGACAAATAATTGTATTCAGTTCTTTTCTTCTTTATAAATAAATACTTATATTGTTTTGGGAACTTGCGAATATAAAATGAATCATGCAAAAGGGATTTGAAGACTCTACTAGACGCCAATATTACTGGTGGCAAACCCTGTGTCCATTACAATAAAATAGACTTCGTTTTGTGGATATTGCTGCATTGCATTTAAGACACACAGGGCAGTATTCAGAGAGAATGAGCTAATCGTGGGTTTGTCTTGGACTAGTTAATGCCATACTAGATCTTTACTAAGGAAGTTGCACTTTTTTGGAATTCAAAGTCTACTTTGAGTACAACTAAAACTTTGATTTAAGTATGATTAACTTACACAACCCCAATGCGTCGGTGAGTAAAATAAATGTGGCAACTACGGAAAAGTAGATGAGCGCATGCGTAGTCTTTAAAAATGAAAATAGATGAATTACGAAATCCGAAATATTCGCACGCTAAACCGTGGGTAAAAGATTATCCTCTGCTCTAGATTAATTAGTCACATGTGATTAACTTCGTCAAATACGACGTCCTAATCAGAGACTCTGAATACAATTTTTATAACTATCCTTTAGTCAAACTCATAGTATGGCTTTAATCAGACCTCAAAACGACTCTGCATAAGGCCCAATAAGTTTTTCTGGAGTTAGTAGTTAGCAATCGTTACCACAGCTTGAAAATGCCCTGGCGTTCCCACTTCATTCACAATTTGAGAATGACTCAAACCAAGAATAATTCGAAAAGGGTAAACTGAAGTCCAAAGTTCAATGAAAATGCTCAAAAGCTTGTTTACAAACGAGATGTTCCTGCTCCTTCACGTAAGCAGTCACGTCGAATCTGTGGTCGACTAGGATATGAATTTCTTTATATCCTCATAAGACAGGTTAATTATACAATCTTACGTGGTTAACATATTATTATAGTACTAGCATTTTGTAATTCTTTGATTTGTTGGCGAAAAAAACCTTTACAAATATATCCAAAATTCGTGCATTTTGTAATAAAAACTTCTGCCATTAAAATTAGTTTTTTAATGTAATAACTCGCAAGTAAACAAACTTGCTAAAAAAATCAAAAAGCGTTACGTGACAAAAGGGTATGGTGGGGTTCGGCGATGCGTTACAAAGTGTATCAACGGGAGAGAGAATAAAAATGTTAAAATTACTGTTACGTAATGTGAACGCCCCCAAGTCGTTATAAACTGCTAAGCCAATTATCGCAAAATAATCCTGAACTTTTACATTGCATTTATGTAAACAGTTACCGAATTTGCCCGAAAGTCCGGTTACTTCGTTAATATTACATATATAAAATAAAGAAATATTTCTTTATTATTCCGCATATTGTTTTGTTTTAAACTAAGATAAGTAAAAAAATAGTTAAAACATTAACTGTAAATGCTATGCCCATTATCGCAAACGGAAACGCACTTTTCACTTTGCGTTGATGAAAGTATTCAATGAGGCTCAATATCGAAGTGTCCAAATGGAGAAAATCTCACTCTGGCAACCTTGGCATACAGGAAGGAGGATGATTGGGAATGATAAATGTTTGTATTAAGTATTTTGAATGATGGTGGTCTAAGGAGCATATTTTTTTTAAATATTAGGAGACGTTGTATATAAATGAGCGTTGTCAGTGTGGAAATTAAAAAAAAAAAAATAAAATAAAGGTAAGAAATCACAAGAAAAAAATGTTTTTTATTTTCAGAGTTGGGGGGAAATAAAATTGGTTCAAAAATACATAATTTTCATTTTATAGTATAAAAACTTAAATAATTTTGTGTGTTGTGCAATTTTATGGAGGTATAAGTTCATAAAATCTGCGATGGAAATATGTTACTTTAGTACACAATAAAATCACGTAGCCAAAGTACTCAAAATCTATCAGGAGTTTGTCTCATATGTGCGATAAGGTGGAAATACGAAATGCAAACTTTTTTAACATAGTACACCATAAGAAAGACATGATTAACTAGTTTCCTATGTAAAGACAGGTACAAAGTGATCATATTAATGTCAACAATATGTTTTGATGCCATATTAAGTGCTTTACTATTCTCCTTGTTAAAGATACACACCGTCAGTTACGCGTTTGCTCGCTACGTGCATGCAACGCTCCACCAAGCATAAGTTGGTTTGTTTGAGTTAATTCTAATTGAGGGGGGCAATACAAACCATGGCTGATATTTATTTTCTTCCTCCAATTTTCCAAACATAAGATCTCCGGTCTTACTTAATTCACAAAATATAGCTCAGCGAGCGAAGGAGGTTAGAAGACCCGCAGGGCTCGTTGTTTTCTACCTTTATCACAGTTTAGACAAGAACAAGGTACTCGTTTCTGCAACCATGAAACGAGTTAGGCGACATACTGAGGTAACTACGGGCTCCAGCACTGAAGGCCATTTCTATCTAAATTGTGATAGATGTAAAAAACCAACCCTGCGGGCTTCTAATCCCTTTCGCGTGCTCAGCTATATTTTGAAAAGTAAGTAATTCTGGCCCCCGTAAATAGAATTTGTAATTGTGTTTTTATGCACTAATTTTTAAAACCATATGTTCATATGTAGTTATACGCAGCTCTCCTAGAGTACATCTACACACATCAATGCAGTTGTTTCTTACACATTTTCTGAGGCAAAAAGAATGTCCACATTTGATGAATATAAATATGACCCCATAAGTTGGGATGTCACACAGTTTTGTTATTTTCTATGGCATTTATGTTGTATCGCCGGACCACACGAAAATTGAAAAAGAGAAAAAAGAGAAACCTACCAAAATGTACTACCCTTTGGTTAGATTACATTACGTACCTTAGGTAAGATTGACTTACATGTCGTTTATCAAACCGGAGGAGTGTAAACTTTTACAATTTGTAACAGGAGATTTCTATAACTACGGCGTCAGGATGCATGGGAAAAAAACTAGCGTACTGGTTTACTTTTGGCGCACAACTAATAAGAATTATTAAAAAATTATAATTCTCTTACTAATTTCATTCTTTTGTTCCCTAAAAGGTTTCCGCTGGGACACATGAAAATATTTCACTTGGCACAGATAAAATTCAAGGCGGCCGTGTGAAGTAACTCGTGAACTGTTTTACGATTTACGTATAAATACGGTTTCCTGATTTGTGACATACAAACAATAGCGCAAAAACACAAACCAACACGTGATAGGTGGCCACTAAAAAGCCCGAATGCTATCTAACAAGTATCAGACTAAGGTGGAGCTGCTGGGTTCGCACGATAGAACTGGGGTGCGTCCCGAAGGAGTAGGCGCGTTAGCGAGGATAGTGAAAAGAAATATATTTTTGTCAGTAATAAAAGTTTCAATAGTAATTGTTATGATTTCGTACTAATAACGCTCCTCTTATAAACATGTTCTCTACACTATGTAGAAATACACCGCTGGTGGAAAATAGCACCTAATGAAGAGACCTTTCATGTGCACTCTCTTATTTCATCCGTCGTAAAGCAGTTGTAATGATTCTACAGTAGTAACCACCTACACCTGTAGGACCGCGGTGACTCAGTGGTAGTGTGTTCATCTCTGGTCCACTTGGTCCTTGGTTCGATCCCAGCTCGCGTCAACTGAACTTTGTGATGGACAAACACTGTGTGAATGGGTTCTCCCGTTTCCTCCCCTTTCTTCTTTCCACGATTTCATCCATTTCTCATTACAATCTCCTTCATCCTAGCCGGCATAACTATGTGACGTAAACTTAAAAATTACATTTTTACTACACTAGTAAACCTAAAATACAACTGTATTACTTTGTATCTACGTCTACCGCCTCCAGAAATTTGTTCCTTATAAATGTGCTTTTCATGCAAAATGTTAGAATTTACCTGTAAATCTTCAAAAGTGTTGTGCGCCAAAACTACATCAACTCCAAATAGAGTGCAAAAAATATTTGGTCTAGGAATTAATTCGTGCGGGTGGACAAGAGATGGCGCAACGAACGGAGCGTCCCACAGTTCCATGTATCCACACATGTGTTGCAAACTCCTGTCATCGCGTATCGTTCGTAGTATAGTGCAGTGGATTAAAGCGTCAACAACACCAGTTTGTAGTTAAGTGCACATGGCTCAAATTGTGCCTGATAAAGTGTTTTTGCGGGGTGTCCTGCTGCATTACTTTAACATGCAGAAAAGTGCAACAGAAAGTCATCGTATTTTGGTGGAAGTGTATAGTGACCAGGGTTTGAAAAAACCCGGGTTTTTTTGAAAAAGCCCAACCCACCTGGGCCCATGTGGGTTTAATCGGGTATTTTCGGGTTTAATCGGGTTTTTTCGAGTTTAATTGGGTTTTTTCGAAATATTTCAATGTCTTTGGGGTAAAAGTGTTAAAATGTGATTTATATTTCAAGATTATCATTGTCACAATTTGCAACAATTTTCTATTCACTGCTGTTTTGAAAAAATGGCTGCCATTTTGAAATTTTACGTTAGATCGCCGCCAAAATATATACATCTAATTTAGAGTGTCTCATGCTTATATTCTAAAAAATTTCAACTTAAAAGACCGAAAATTGCATTTTATAGTGTGGATACCCGCTATTTTTTTAAAGCCACCATTTTGAAATTGTACGCTGTTAGTGCCGCCAAAATCTATACTGGAAATTTAGTGTGTCTCGTGCTTGTACCCTAAAAATTTAAACTTAAAACATCGAAGGTGGTACCCTGTAGTATGTGTGGTACAGGCAGACGAACGAACAAATGTAGATCGAATCATCCCAGAAGCCTCAGTGACGTTTGCCAAATATGAACAACAAATATATTAATTTAACAGCGTAAAATAAATGGATTTATTTGAAAGTCACTTTCGATAGTTTGTGCGTTCAATTAGGTGAAATTCCCGAGCATTTGTTGCAAGACGTTTCTTTTCAGAAAATTAATTTAAACAATTAATAAAGATATAAGTCATATTTTATAAAGTAAATGTTTCAAAATGTCTTAAATGAAATTAAATATCTTCCAGCGTAAAATAAATAGTTTTATTGTTGAAGTATTCAGTTCCGATGCTTTGTGCGTTCAATTGCGGGAATTTCCCGAGCATTTCTTTCGCAACTTTTTTCCCCCTCGAAAATGCAGCTTTCTTTACTGTACATCGAAACTTCCACTAGTACGGAAGTTTGAATTCAGCACTTGTAGTAAGTGTTACGTAGTTTTCGGAACTCTGAGCATTAAGCTTCTTAAATTGAACAAAAATGTTTACGCTATTGTCGGTGTTGATTCTAAAGAATGCTTATTTGAAGAATACCAACAAATAACTGAACTAAACTGTTATTTTTGGAAAACTAAATTTTACTGAAGAATACTTGTGCTACCGTCAAAGATAAGAAATAATATTAATAGTTTTACTAATGCACTCCATATTTACTGGTAGTACCGGCACGTATGGCTTTAAACTCGTCAAACGTAGGGGAAACCGGGACACATTGTCACAAGGGGCACGTCGTCACAGTAGCAATTCTAAAAAAAGCGAAAACAGCGCGCCGGTGCTGCTTTCTTGTTTACTTACTAGATGTCACTACTAACTGTACTCGTTTGGAGATGCGCGGAAACAACGGTGCTGCGTCAGTTGAACTTTGTGTGTTTTCAGTGCCGGAATGTAAATTTTCCGAGTCCTGAAATTGCTGTTTTTGTGTGTTGGTGAAAGCGGTAGAAGCAAATATTTTTGTGCGGGTTATGTAGGTTACAAATAGAGCTTCATAGTGTGCTACTTTGAAAGCGCCTAATCTTGTCGTTTGGTATAGATATTTTGTAAAAAGAGTAATGGCGACGCGTGGGGCAAGTTGTCACAAATAAGACGGGGCATGTTGTCACTGTGACAATGTGCCCCACTCTGTTTCGCAGACAGTGAGAATATACAAAATAAAGACAGAGAGGAAAGCACCACCAATGGAAGATCTACTGGTTGCAGCAAGAGCTATGAAAAGAAATAACAACCCCATATCAACACGTAGGCCTAAAGCTGCTAAAGAATTTCATGTCCACTACAGAACATTGGCAAGATTCTGTGCACGTGTTACAGATGGCGAACTACAGTTCGGCCAATGCTCATTTACATTAGGTTACTCTTCGTAATACTAGGAAAAATTACTAGTTTCATACCAAAACAAGCTTCGCACATATAATTTGGACTCACTTACAACTATGCAAAAGAGCTAGGATTGAAATGCCCATAGTCGTGGAATGAAAAGGCCATTGCTGGCCCAGACTGGTATCCGGTATTTCTGAAAAGACATGGTGAACTCCCCAAGGAAACAGTTTTGCACCTACAAACAATGTCAACGAAGGTCCAAAGAAGATTACGATTCTTCCTCAGAGGACGACGATACATTGAGTTTAGTTTATGGCGGTCCATACAGTACGAGTACATGTAGCGAGAAGTGGATTCAGTGCATTCGCTACGGAATCGACCTACGAAAACTGAGGGAAGCAGAACTTGTTTTACGTTTGTATTAACTGTGACTCTGACGATGATCTCCAGGTACGGTACTTTGTAGAAGCAAAAGGATAAACATTTTCAAATTAGTTTGCGGTGCGTACTAATAAAACGCAACTAAACTTCGTAATAATATTTACTCCTGTTCTAGCTATACAGTAGTCCTATCAGAGGAATTCTTTGCCATTCATAAACTACAATCAGAAACAACTTAAATGCAATTGGCTAATTTTGTGTTGGCCTATTGGAGAAGTAGGCTATGATTTGATAATTTTGTCATTTTGTTATGACCTTTCAATTTGTAGTTTTGATTCCTTAGCTATGAGTTAGTTCTGTTTTCATGGCCGTTTTGGTTTTCCTACAAAGCCTGATGTAACAATAAATCTTTTAGGTTGAGAAAATATAAGCTATGGAGCCCAAGGCATATATGACAGTTTTAAGAGTGGTTCAATATTGATTCAACAATCACAAGGTCCCCCTATTTTTTACCTATTTAACTAATATAGTTTTCCCTTACATTTAATGATGTTTTGATTCTCTTTCAGACGGTAAGTATTTAATGCTGGTAACATTTACAGTCTTTTTGCATTAGTAATAGTTGAATTAATAATATCTACCAATTTCTGGAAAGTGCCACAAGAATAACATGTGACAATTTGCCCCATATATTGTGACAACTTACCCCGCATATGGGGTACATTGTCACAACTGTATTGATCATAAAACATAAGTCCAGTTCAGAGCGAGTTACATTGGACAGAGAAATATATGTTATGCACAAGATAATAAAGTATATGTATACTGAAATTTATAATTTTCGGCCTTAGACGAGCATCACAAGAAAATAAAATGTTAAAATTGTGACAATGTGCCCCGGTGTCCCCTATGAGGGATAACGTCCCTCGGTATAGCCGAGTCGGCGAGCACACTATTTACGGAAAGTATTTTCTAAAATATAAAATTGCATTTTTTCAAATAGTCTATAAGCATAATTAATACATTAATTTGTTATATAATTATCTCAAGTTAAGGTAAGGTTTTTTTCATTTATTCAGTGCATTCAGAACTTTATAAAGGTCTTATGTAGAATGTTGTTGTATACCATAACGTGAAAGCATTTAATTCGCCCGAGGAAAGTCCAAAATTTGATAAAAATCACTTTCAATGTGATCAACTTTGTTGTAGCCATAATATATTAACAAAAAGCTCAAAAACCCAGGTGGGTTTTAAGGCGGGTTTTTTCAGGTGGGTCCAACCCGAAAAAACCCGGTGGGTTTTTTCGGGCTGGGCCCACTTGGGCAAACCCTGATAGTGACCATGCTCTAGCTGAGCGAACGTGTCAGAAGTGGTTTGCACGGTTTAGAAGTGGTGATTTCGGCTTGGCAGACCAAGAGCGAGCTGGACAGCCAAAAAAATTTCAAGACGAAGAATTGACAGCATTGCTCGAGCAGGATTCGTGTCAAACGCAGGAACAACTTGCAGCAGCATTAGGCGTTGATCAAACAACAGTCTCCAAACGCTTGAAAGCCATGGGAATGATTCAAAAGATGTCACATTGGGTTCCACATGAATTGAAAGACAGAGACGTTGAAAGACGAAAAACCATTTGCGAATTGCTGCTTCAACGACAGAGCAGAAAGGGGTTTCTGCATCGAATTATTACGGGTGATGAGAAGTGGATCCATTACGAGAACCCTAAACGAAAAAAGGCCTGGGTGAAACCAGGTGAACCAGGTCCATCACAACCAAAACGAGATATTCACTGTGCAAAGGTTATGCTGTGCATATGGTGGGATATGAAAGGTGTGGCGTACTATGAGCTGCTGCAACCGGGTGAAACTATGAATGGAGAACGTTATCGACGACAATTAATGCGTTTGAAGCAAGCTCTGGCCAGAACACGACCAGAATGGGAGAACAGACATGATAAACTTATTGTTCAACATGATAACGCTCGCCCACATGACGCAAAACCGGTCAAAACCTATTTAGAAAATGTCGGATGGGAAGTTTTACCCCACCCGCCGTATTCACCAGACGTTGCTCCTTCGGACTACTACTTGTTCGATTGCATGAACAACGATTTGATTGGACAGCGGTTTACTTCTTCAGAAGATATCGAAACATGGGTCTCTGACTGGATCGCTTCCAAGGATGAGGACTTCTTTCGCCACGGAATCCGTACATTGCCTGACAGATGGGCGAAAGTGGTGGCTAGCGATGGACAATATTTTTCTTAAGGTATTTATGTATTTTGTGTTTGTACTACAGCTTCAATGTGTGCGTACCAACCGCACGAATTAATTCCTAGACCAAATACAACCTGTGCTAGGTGGCCACTAATCACAAACGCTATCTAATCAAGTCAGAGCAGTACGAAGCAGGTCGCCCTGCGAAAGATTGCGGGGGTGCGTCCGAAGGGAGCATGCGCGTCAGCGACGGTGTGTACGCCCGTAAGCGAGGGTAGGGAAAACAGGTGAATTTTGGGAATTATACGAGTTTCAATAGCATTTCTAATGGTTTCATTGGTTGTTATTTTTTTTCCCCCTATAAAATTCAAACGCGATATGTCACAACTTCGACACATACACGTCACATCTACTTTCTTAACTTCAGCTATTCCCCTCACCTGTGTTCCACTACTCTTCCTCATAAACTAAGAAAGTTTCTAGAATTCAGCTGGTAAATTTCAAAAACATTGATCCACCAAGACAGTACTTAACCCCTTTCTATGGTAGATTTGAATTAATGGGTGCAGATTCACTTTAAGAGGGCTTACTTCGCACGAGATGTGGGCATATGCTATAAGACACGAACCAACCTGTACTAAGTAGTCACTAAAAAGCACGAATATTATTTAACCAAGTGAGGGCAAGACCACAACAAGGACCCCGCGTGGGGATGCATCCACAGCAAGCAGGTGCTTCAGCAACGGTTGGTAAGCGTGTAAACGAGGATAGTAGGACTGAGTTATATTTTTCCACTAAACACTTCCTCAGGTCCTGGATTACTTAAGATATTTTAGACTTTTTATTTTTGTGCAGCTTCCCAAATAATTACGTGGAGGTTGCTAATATGTGTACAAACTGATATGCCATATAAGCGATTATGCGAAAAACACTAACCTGTCTTAGTTGGCCACTACAAACAACACTTGCATATATTTCGCGTCGGGACAGGACGGAGCTGGTAGGCACATGGGAAGGTATGTCTGCAGAGAACAGGCGCGCGAAGCGCCGTTGACTATACACAGAAATGACAATTCATGCAAAATAAAACGCCTACCAGCCTGTACTAGGTGGCAGCTACAAGCAAATACTGTCTATTACTTGTCAGAGTAGGACGAACCTGGTGGATCCACGCGGGGTGTATTCGTTGGGACCAGTGACGAAACGACGGTGGGTATACACAAAACATTATTCATACAAGATAGTACGCGCCAACCTGTGCTAGGCGTGCACTATAAACAACAGTTCGATACTGCTTGTGTGTTTTATTTTCGAGTATCTTAATGTCATTTTTGAAGTGTTTCTACGTGTATGATGCATATGGGATTTCTGTTGTGACAATATAAACTGTCTGCTTTAAACATTATTGGAGTATTGGAATTTATTGGAGTAAATTTTACAATACCTTCTTCAGCTGTGTATTGATAACTAGTACTACTGTAACAGGGTACAGTAGAGTAGAGTAGGGTCGGGTTAGCTTAGCAAACTTTGCACCCATTCCGTTAAAATTAATCGAATGTAATTTCTTGTGTCTGCGTAAGGATACAAGCTGGATAGGGCATTGTGAAGTTTACACTACTATTGTAAGTAGTTAGAATTATCAACAGGTATACGAATTTCTGTTTCGTATGTAATAGTGTTATAGTAGTAACCTTACTTCTCTATACATATAATTCGGCTTCCTGACACTGCAGAAATACTCTCTGTGTAAATTAATATTGAATACAACCCTCTTTCGTTTATACCAACTCCTCATTTTAACCATAAAATTATATTTGTAGCGATCTATATAACCTGCACGTAAATTTCGAAGCTCTCCCACTGGGTATTGGACCCGGAACCCCGTACACCAAAGTCGGTTTCACTAGCAACCAGGGTGGAAAACATCATGATTTAAAAAGAAAAAATTCTTGATTTTTTTTTTTTTAATTTAAATCAAATCTTTCTCCTCGTATAATACAAGTCGCAAACTGAAGAAAAAGCATTAGAAATTAGTATTAAATGCTAATTATGCCATTTAAGTGAAAGTATTGGGGTTGAATTTTCAATTATCCTCAATCGTTAACCTATATCAATCCCAAACAATGTTTCTTGACCCTTTTAAATTATGGCTCTTTTTAAAGGTAAATTATAGACTTTCAGTCAAGCAGCTACAGCATCATCCCTACTTATCCTAGGATCATGGTACATACATCACTCTCTTTAGAATAGAACAGCTTTTGATACGGTAACATTCACATTTCCCTATCATGTCCCTGAAGCGGGAAATTTTGAGAGTAGTCGGCATCTTTTTTACTTTTCTTTTAAAAAATGTTAATCCCCTCTTTCCCCTGTGTTAACGCACAGATCTCAAAATCAACTGGGACATACTAAGGAGTGTACTAAATGTGTGTACAAAATTTCTAACTTCTATCTTGAGTAGGAAACTATTTGACAATAAGCTAAGAACATTCCCACAATGTCCCAGATAACTCGGATGTAATATAAAAATTTCCTCAGACATTCCTATTTATCCTAGAATCATGATTTGTACATTATTCTCTTCAGAATAAAGCAAATTTTCAAACGGTACCCTTCAAATTGTTAATATCCAATACCACGAAATACCTTGCTCCCACCACCTTATTTAAGATATCCTTAATTTTAGGGATAACATAAGCACACTTTTCCGTAAACCGGTCACGATTAACTGTCTGCTTGAAATCAAAACATAGACTTATATCTCCATTCTTTTTCCGAACTACCACCATCGGTGTCGCCCAATCCGGAAACTCCACTTTCTGCAAAATGTTTAACTTACATAACTTGTCTAACTTTTCTTTAACTGCACCCATTAGAGCATTAGGTATTTCGTAGGCTTTTCTGAATATTGGTATGGCATCTTCTTTTATAGGTATCGTGACTTTATATCCTTGCACTGGGTTATCAATATATTCAGAAAATACTGATTTAAAATCCTGTAAAATTTTCTGGTGATATTCTGGATCATTTCTTGTTTCCAACACATGTGCTAACATATTTTGGTTCAAAAAATTACCAACACATTGCTGCCTCCATATCGGCGTTAAAACATCTAACCAATCGCGGCCCATTATGGGTATTGGTATATCATGTTGAAGAATGACTAACGGCAGGTTAAAGTTTTGGTTCTGAAAGGTAACCACGACATCAATATAACCCATAGTAGCAATGGATGTTGCATCTGCATTTCTTAATGTATATTGAAATTTCATTACCGGTTTTAATGGAAACCATTGCTGTTTTTGCTTACTACTTATAGAAGAAACAATAGCACATGTATCTAGAATAAATTTAATATCGTGATTTTCACATCGTAAAGAAATCGTAACGGGTTTCGATAAAATCATTGTGCTAATTATAATTTGTTTGTTGGATTTATTTTATCCTACCGACTGCGCCAAATGTTAATATCCAATAACACAATTGTGTTGTTCAATCTGTTTATTCTGAATCTGTACCATTACTTTTTCCGAGTTTCATTAAATTATTCGAATCAAATAATCTAGTTATCTTACTTGTATCACAATCTAAATATTAAATCTTCTTACTTAACATTGGTCAACTACACAGTAATCTTGTTTATGACATCAATCTATCTGTTTTTATCTTTTTTATCCACTCATTAACTACGTCACAGTATGTATTACATTTGAAAGCACTTTGTGCCACTCACTTATATACAACACAAATGTCTCCATCATGTATCTGGGGCGAGTAAATCACGAAGAAAGGAATTTTCTGTTAAAAATGTATTTTTTTAAATTTTTACCTCTGTGGGCCCCTCCCCCTGTTTTAAGGCAGAGATCTGAAACAAATTTGAAAAAAATACTGAGGGGTGCACTGAGTAAATGTGCAAAATTTCAATCTTGTAGTTGCAAAAGTAAGCTCGCGAAAAATAATATTCCCCAAATACCCCAAAGTCCCGTATAAAACAGGATCTCAGGTAACAGTTTCCTGAGACATCCCTATTTATCCTAGGAGCATAGGACGTACATCATTTTCTTCAGAATAGAACAACCTTTCAAACGGTACCATTCATGTTTCCATCTGAGGCGGGAAAATCACGAAAAAAGCTATTTTTGTTAAAAATATCCTTTTTTTTAAACATTTTTGCCCCTCTGGACCCCGCTGTTTCCACGCAGAGATCTGAAAACAACTGAAAATTATTAAGGGGGCACTGAACGAGTGTGCAAAATTTCAGTCTTCTGAATGCAAAATGTAACCCGCCAAAAATAATAATAATACACATAACAAAAAAATATCTTTTTAAATTTATGACGTCAGCACACACTATGCCTCAACGCAGAAAGGCGTGAAAACATATGTAATGTGTTCTAAAATGCCTCCAGTCTTGAAGAAAACGAAGTAAAAAGTCTTATTGGTATTTTTTTAATCGAATAATGATTCTACCCTATCACCTAAAAATAGGTGATACAATTTAAAAGGTTAAAAAGTACATTAAGGAAAAAGTACAGCAACGTTTAACACAATGACACTTTTTTTTTCACAAAAGTTACTGATATTTGGCAGGAACCTATTTTTAAAAACTCAGAACTAGCTTGCGGCATGAAATACACAAATTTCGCCTAAAGTCATAAAATTAACAAAAAAACTTTGGAGAGGGGGATAGGGCTCCTCTAAATACTCCCTATTATCTGGGAACAAACAGACACGCACAAAAATGAATTTTCGTCTTAAATGTCGATAGTGATTTCCCCGTTGGAATAGTTAACGGTTTTAAAACCCAAATCCAATATTACGAAAAGAAAATTAAGCAGGATTGCTCCGTTGAATGTTCAAAACAGGATTTTCCCTAATCATTCTCTGCATGACACTTGTTTTCATACTATACTGTACATTTGAGTCTCTTGTATTATGATTATTAACTTCCATAATCGAAATAACAGAACAGAAACGGAATTTTACTTATTTTCACTTTAAATTAATTTATTTCAGAATTCGATTTAAATCAATCCACCCTGCTAGCAACTAGACCAGAATGGAGGACTTACACAAAATCATCTATTGACATCTCACTTTGTAGCTTTGTCTTCGTTGGCTCATTGAAATAAAGTATGAAAAAGTGACCATTTTCTGATATTCATTGCATGTTTGCCGGTTTCCAATACATTTGTATGTGTGTATGTGAGAGAGAGAATAAATTAATAACCAGAAAATAGTGAATATACGAGGCATGACGCACACACAAGAAAACAAATTGAAGTAATAACTCAGAATACTTACATTATTGGTTTCTGTCGGTGGTGTCACTTTCAAAATATTCCTCCTCTGCTTCAATACACTTCATTCGTCGTTGCCATTGTTTGTAACGTCCCTGGAAGTCATAAGAGTCTTTAGTATTTTTTTCGTTTTTTTAGCAGCATTAACTGAGGTAAAATTTGTTTCTTTTTTCTTTTCTTTTTTTTTTGAGATTTTTTTTTTCGGGGGGGGGGGGCACAAGGTGCCAAATCAGGCAAGTATGACTTGTTTCAACCACTGCATTCTTTTTCAAATCAAAAATTGCTATACGGATAGTGCCTTGTGGACGGGTTTCATTGTACTGATGTAAAATCCATTCACTTTCCTACAATTGGGGCCTTTTATTTCGAACGTTTTGGATTTAATTTGTCTTTTAGAAACCAATCAGTTATCTGACGAATCTCAAAGAACACTAATTTGGACGTTGATATTCGAGCCGTTTTGGGCCAGGGGGAACTGGGGCACCTCCACTCCATTGATTGGTGCTTTATTTCTGTGCTGTAGATGAAAATCCAAGTTTCGTCGACAGTTACAACCAAGTCCAACAAATTTGGTCTTCATCAGTCCTTTCCAAGATGTCCATACACAATTCCTTTCGGCACTCTTTTTAATCATGTGACACTTTGGGAACTACCTTCGCACAACTTTTTTTCTCATTTGTAGTTCTTCTGTAAAGAGGCATCTAACTGTCTGACTCCCTGTCTAAATTCACAGCCCCAGCAATTGCTCAAACACTCAATCTACGGTCATTTCTCACAACACGATGAACATTTCCAATGTTTCAGTCACAGAAGAATGCAAGTGAACTGATTGTTCATCATCATCATCACAACTCTCCCTGCTCACGAAAAGTCTTTCGTGTGACTCGAAAACTTGTGTCCATAACATGCACATTTCCCCATAACCTTCCCTCAGCATTGAACTGTTTCATTAAATATTCGATATTTCACGAGAAACGTGATGTTCGCTCCTTATTCTACTTTCACACACATCATTTTCTTGGTAACGCACTGACATACGAGCTCACACAGTGACACTTATTTTGCTAGTGGCTGGGCCGGGTGAGTCCAATACACGGAGTTAGGAAGGGCAGATATGATAGTTTATTCCTGCAAAAGCAATACGCATCATCAATTTAATTATTTTTAGTAATACAACCACAACGTATGTGTGTGTTGGCGGGGGAGGGGGGGAGTCACACTTCGTATTGATCCACATATTTAAAGAAATACAAATAAGCTTCTTTTTCGCTAAGTGCTTCATCAGGAAACTAGAGGAAGAACTAGTGACTTAAAAAATACAAATTGAAGAATATAGAAATGGCTGTGAAGCGTCCAGGTGGGTCGGTCTTCTGTTGGAATGAAGGACATCTTTGTATATCATATATATGGGTGTTGGTGTGGTTGAATGGAGGTTGGAACGAAAAGATCTGGAAACAGGTTTTGAAAAGTTAATTGTTTCCCAGAAACATTGTAAATGTTAATTAATAACACACATGTAATAGTGTTACCGGGTTAAAAGAGCCTTTTAAAATGGTGGAAGATCAAAATTGGGACAGGTTCATCGGTAACTGGAGAGAGAAGTTAATAGAAAGAGAGATTATGTGATAAAATTGAAAAATATTAAATTGATTATAGAAATGTTTTTGAATAAAAAATTGAATAATCAAGAGGTAATACAGAACGAAAAATATTTACAAGAAATTAGTAAAATTGAAAAACTTTCTAGCAAGAGTAAAAATACTTTTATGGGCCAAGGAATGACTATTGGAGTTGTATAGGGAGTTAAATCAATGAGAAGGTCTCGAATAGTGTGGTAATCTTTTCGTCTCTTTCTAAGAAACATTGAATAGTATTGTGGAAGGCTTTTGAGGACAGTATTTACGCGCAAAGTGTGTTCAGATGTACTGATACTCTGGGTTATTTATTCTGGTAAAGGTAGATAGGCAATTCGGGAGCTGCAGAAGTTGGGAGAATCGAAACTTCGGGATGTAGAAAGTATGTTTCTTTTTGATAGAATGTGGAAGGTGAAAGTGGTATTGAGTGTAGGACAGTTTATTCAGTTATTTTTCTGGCACTTCGTCGTAGGGTGCGAGTGTTTCAAAGTTCTCTTAATGAGGGTATCTTGGTGGAACTTCGGTAAACGATTTTGAAGCTGGTCGAGTAAACCTTTTTTGTTCCACATGAGGTGGTAAGTGCGGGAGAAGCAAAATTCATTAGTTTGTCTAGAAAGTGCAGCCTGAGGTAGCATTGGATAAGGAATATCAGATTAGGAGATTTTACAATGATGGCTTTTGAGCAGGGTTGGCAAAAACCCTGTTTTTTATTGATAAACCAAAAAACCAGGTTTTTTTGGTTTAAATTATTTTTTTTGTTTGTTTGTTTGTTTAAATAAGTTACTCTCTGTATTTATATTAGATATGAACAGAAATTAGTTTGTATCACCTTGGTGTTATTATGCAACAACAAGGTTATGCTGGAAGAGGTCACATAAGCTTAAAGCGGAATCCAAATCGCTTCTCGGCTTACATCCAAGAGAAACTGTCCATTTCGACACGAAACTGGGACTAATTGGTCACAAATGTTATTGCCGACTCACTCACGAAGGACTCCTGATAAAAATACGTTGTACTGATCTTTACATAGGCCTAGTTGTTAATATAATTATCAAGAGTCATTTCAGAAGGACAAAGAGATAAACAGTTAAAACTATACAAAATTATATATATCGGGAAACTCCCGGCTTAGCCATTGGGAAAATTCTGTTATTACTTTAAATGTATTTATATATAAAATGTTAAGGTCACCGTATCATAATCACTACGCTAAAACTGAGGTATTAAATTACAAATTTGGTATGTAGATATCATTCAATAAAATTAAAACAAAGTCGAATCCAAGCTGATGTTGGACGCTACGTAGTTGATAAATTTTGCCAATTTCTATCAATATATTTAAGCAACCTTGGCTTCTTAAATAGGCAACAACAGGCATTCAGGCAAGTAGAAATATATCATTTGGTTTCGTTTCGTATGTTTAGGCGTAACATCCTTATGAAATACCAAGGTTATCACGGAGAAGACTTTCGCTTAAAGGACACCTCGAATCGCTACTTGGTTTACACTTGAAAGATGGGTTGTGGTTCGACCGAGAATTGAACACGGGACCACTTGATTAAAAGGTGAAAAGTAGATAAACGTAATGCAAATGGTTTGATATGTGGATACATCACCATGAAGTTCACACGATTTAAAGCATTTTTCGTTCTTTTTTTTTTTGGTTTAAACCAGTTTTTTTAAAAAAAAAAAAAAACAAAAAAAAACAAAAAAAAAAACAGCTGGTTTAAACCACCTTGCTTTAAACTAGCCAACCCTGCTTTTGAGATTTGTGGGCTTTGTTGTTTTCTTAACCCATGAAGTTAGTTTAAAAGTAAAGCCCTAATTATGATATTAATAAGAGATACTTCACAGTTTAAAAGTACACTTTTGTTTGCATGTGTAATCCTTTATCATTTAAATTCTTTTTAAACTATCTGCAGTATTTTGTCATACATGAGACTAGAAATATGTAATTAATTAAATTTTTATATATATGAAGGAATGGGAAGTATCAACCGATTTTCCTTGACAGGCTGATAGGCCGTGCGAATTCTGTTTAAATTCAGAGTGAAAAAGTGCGGGACTGAATCGATCTCGTATCTTCTGCGCATCGTGCGGATGTTATTTCTTGTGATGCCAAGCTCTAAATAGCGATACACGATTCATTCTTAAGGGCGATCCTCCTATATTCCGGCCATATGGAATGTACGACAACGTCTGTTATGTTTGGACAATGCAGTGAAATAATAGTAACAAATAAATGAATAAATACAAGGCTTGTCAGGAAAGTAAAGATACAAATACATTTGCACGTTAGAGGCTTGTGTAATATGGAGCAGAGTTGGCAGAACTGTCAGTAACCTTGATCCATACGACGAGGATGGGAGTGATAAGTCATTGCTGTGGTGAGTCTTGTGCAAGGAGCACGTGTTGGAAATGGACGCGGCAAGACGGAATCCTGCCAGGTGTGAAGTGTGCAGCATGATCATCGAGAAGTTTCTTGCACCTAACTACTACTATCTGTTCCTGTACCTAAAGAAACATCTAGGTAGAAAACACTTTGACGACGATGATGCGGTCAGAGAAGTTGCAACGCAGAAGTTCCAAATGGAGGCACCGAAGTTCTATGATTCTGGAATAGAAAAACTTCTTTCGCGTTTGAATAAATATTTGGACAATGGTGGCATTTATGTGCAGAAATAGGCTCTGTACTAATGTATCCATTGTAGCTTTGTATCTTTACTTTGATGACAAACCTCGTAAATAAATACCTTTAAGATCTTGTTAGTTTTATATTTTATGTTTCTTTTATTTAGCATTCCATTATAAACTTAGGAACATACGAAAGAAACTGAGATGATCTTTTCCACTGCTAACTTGCAAAACACTTCTTCAAAATAGACAGATGACGTGGAAAAACAACAACGGTTGTTTAAGTAGTTCATCAGTTTCCCTTACTGCTAACACCATCTGGTTTCTTGCAATAGTCATCCGTTCAAGTATTGGCCAGAACCGCACTGCGTGACTTCGATGATTTCGCAGAAATCGATAGACCGGCGCCAGGGCGTTGGCTCAGTATAGGCAAATCACTGAACCTAAATCGCCGTATAATATTGAGAGACATTGTTGTTTTAGTGTTTAAATTTATTGTTGTTAACATGTTTTCTGTTATCGGAATTGTAGTAGTGTATTATGCTTTACAACTCAATGTATTGCTGTAAACATACTGTTTATGTTGATATTTTTCGTTTCCAGTACTTCTGAAGAATGATGGAGTGTAAGAGAAACTAAAGATGCTTAATGGAGCCAATATCAACAGTCACTGGAAACACTGGGATGGTAGTGCCATTATTTTGGTGCTACGATGCTACTATGGACACTTCACCAATTTAGAGGCATATTTTTTCAATCTTTTCATCAGTGGTGCCGTAAACAGAGTTCGGTATTTAGCGTTTTAGAGCATAGTGTCAATAATTCTCATATATATACAGTTATTAATAGTCTGTTGTGTCCACGAGCGTCCCTAAGAGCGTTTGATGTTCTTCCCACCTTGAAATACAAGGTAGTCATGCCAAAGAGAAAGATATCAACATGTAGTAATGCAAAGTATAGATCGAAGAGAATAAGAGTGAATGAACCCGTGAAAAATCAAATTCAAGTCGCTCAGTCTAAGATTAATAGTAATAAATCTTATCAAGCAATTGAAAATATAAGTATTCGTTCAAAGAGAAGTATTAGAGGCACAATTATTAATGATAGTGTGAAGTACGGTTTGAGAACTAATTATTCAGAAGAGTGTTGTGTAATTTTGCCTTTAAGTAAAGGAACATCATCATTACGACATAAAACTTATGGTCCTACGGCGAAACAAAAACGTACGATCAGTACAGGAAAAAGTATGAATACTGGAATTGGTGATAAACAGACGACGGAGCATTTATCTTCATTTCGGAGACGGACTAAAACACCTTTGCTCCCTAGCATAAACAGTATAGTGAATCTAGATGAAAAGAAATCTTCTGTATCAAAATCTGGGAGTTCGCAGTGTCCTACTTTGATTGATATTGCAAATGAAGAAGTAGATAACTTACACACCAACAAGAAACGGTGTCGGAGTTCTAGAAGCAAAGATATTGTGTGTGAGGATTCTTTTGAACCGATAATATTAGTAGACACGATTAAGAAAGTCACACGAAATTCACTTATAAAGACTGCAAGCTATCAACAGAAACTGACTTCAAAAGAACGTGATAAGAAAGAGGAAAATAATGATGAAATATCAGTTATTTCTGAAGATTGTACCGTGGTGTCACCTATAGAAAGGCGTAAGTCTGATTCCGTCATTAGCATATCAGCTACCAAAAGAAAGAGACCTAGAGTTTGTGATGCTATTTCAGCTTCTCTCAGTGCTTTAGTTGCATCTTCCAATGTGACTGCTTCATCATCAAAACCTTTGTCACCTGATGTTAAAAAGTCCACAAAGATAAAAGAAAAACAAAATAAAAGTACCAAATCCGATAAATCGTCTCCTAGGAAGTGTATAGTACAAAAGCCAAGTGACATTAACAATCAAGCAGTACAAGAAATAATCGATATTATTGATGAAGAACCGTTAAATAGTACAGCTGATAATAATAACATAACAGTTGTTCATGAGAAAGTTCCTGCGACGAGATCACGTTCCAGACACCGTGAAAGAAATGCAACTTCTGACTCTAGTTTAAGCAAAGATGATAGTGTCAAAACCGTGAAATATGGTGGTAATTCAGAAATCTTGCTTTTGTTTGAAACAAAGAAAAGAAGTCGTAGCACTTCACGAAATGTTTCGAATGTGGAAGAGGATGAAATCATTGTTGAAAGTGTTGAAACATTTGTGAAACACAGAGATAAACAGAAGAAGGAATTACAAAAGACCAGTAGAAGCCGAAAATTACCTGATATTTCTGGGACAGAGAAAAACAACTCGGACGAAAATGAAATCTTGATTGAAGATAGTAGTGATCATAAATTGAGGGAAAAGGAAGAAAGAAATAGTGCTAGTTCATTAAAGAAAAAGCATAAGAAGAGGAGCAAGTCAAAAAGTCGAAAGAAACATCGCAAGAAATCACATAGTACGTCAGCTGATATCGAAATGTATTCCATAGAGGATAATACAGATGATGAGGAAGTTCTTCTATTGAATATGGTAGAAGGGGAGAATGCTGCTAGTCAAACACAAGGAGCAGGTTGTTCTGATTTAGAAAAAATGGAAGAAATTTATGTCCGTTCACTAAGACCTTCGCTGCATCTAATTGATGGAGAACCAATCTACCAGCGTTCCTCACAGAACGTATGCGACGAAGATTTCTTATATGGTGAATCTGGGATAAAAATATATAATTATAGCGAAGAAGGTAGGTTTACATTTTTATTGTGTTCGTTTGTGTATCGACAACTAATTAGCCATAGTATTTCAGTGTTCTTAGTGTTGAAAAGTTGGAAACCACATACTCCAAGTAAAGAATGTGTGAACACAAAGAAATCAAATTCTGTTACCAAATGAAAACTAGAATCTTCCAGTTGCATGGGTTATGTTCTACAGGCTAAAGAAGACTGGTGGTATGAAATTGAATGATTGTGAAAGAGTTGGTGGAATAAGAATATGGAAGAAACGGAAGAACCCCGAGAAAACCCACGGACACAGTTTTACAATTTTGTTTCCACAAATTCACATGACCTTGAGCCACCATGCCATCTCACAATTAAACGTTCCTTCTCAACATATATTTAAATAGAAGAAGGGGATCTGGATGGAATACAGTTAGTCTGTCTGGTATGCAGGAAGGGGTTGGGAGCAGGAGGCTGGAAAACAAGTCAGAGATACAGAAAAGAGAAATGAACTGGTTATATAGGGTCAGAACAGGAAATGTGTAATGTACACATGTTTGTCAGTGCATACGTGTATCTACTTATCCGCTCCTCTCCTCTTCTGATTATCTCTTTGCTGACCTGTCTCATGCTCAGCAGAAAATCGCTTCGTTCCTTTCCCTCATTTAGCTGAAAGGTATTCCTTTATGTATGAATGTTTATCGTCATCTGTCTCCCACTCCTGTTTGAATCCTAGAAAACTACTACTACGTCATTTTGAAATAAAATATTTCTGTTTAACGTCTCACGATTATGTCCTTTAGGCTAAGGAGACAAATGATTAAGACAGGTGAATGACGATGGAATAATTAGTTCAATGAGAATGAAAGGAAATGCTATACCTCGAGAAAACCCCACTAATACACTGTTGTCCATCACAAAATTACTTGGCCAGGAATCGAACTAGAAACCCACGCACCAGAGGTAAGCACTCTTACACCGTGCCTTCCTACGTCGTTTCGACCACTACCGCCTCAGTCCGGTGCATATGTCAGGTGAAGGCCATACTACCGTATGTAGAAAGGTGAAATTTCGACAGTATATTCCCTTTGTCACGAAAGTAAGAGGTAATAAAGTTTTTTTTTTTTTTTTTTTTTTTTTTTTTTAATATTCATTTTAAGGGTGTTCAAACTTTTCCCCAAGAATAGTGTATCTCATGAATTGCTGTAGTTAGAGAGATGAAACTCAGCCTATGAACTCTCTATTAAAAATAAGGGATACGTGTTTCAACGTATCCGAAAATTCGCTCCAAACAGTGAAAGAGGGACATTTATAAAATGCTCAGGTTTCTTTTTATTTAAAGTGCCGAATGTGAGGATATGCTTAAGTTTGAGATTTAAAGTTCGGAAGGAAACACTTACTTCAGTGATTTTGATAATTCCGCTGCAAAGGGGTAAAATAAAGCGATTTCAATCATAGTAAAATTTTCTTTTATTTATTCAGAGAGTACCGAATGTGAAGATTCGCTTAAGTTGGAGATGTGAAATTCGGTGTATAAAGTCTTGAATAAAAATCAAAGAATACGTGTTTCAGCGTTTTTCGAAAATTCCGCTTCTAAAGAGGGTAAAGGAGACAATTTCTATATTAAGATTTTTGATTATTTAATTCAGAAAATGTAAGGATTCGCTAGGTTAGAGGTGTGAAATTCGTTATATAAACCCCAAAAGTCCACTCCTCAAAGGAGAAGGGGGTAATATGTAAGATTATATAGAAGAGAGAAAGTGATTCATTGACAATTCAGGCCATATTAATATATCTAGAAACGTGAGATTTTGACAGAAAACTTCTTTTTGTTAGGAGAGCAATGGATAAAAAAAGGAATTTTTTCAAATACATATATACTGAGGGCGGTAAAAGAAATCCAACCGTTTTGCCCTGAACAGAGCACCACATAAATCCCTGAGGTTAGGGAGATGACTCTTGGCATACGAACTACGCATTAAAAATAAACAGACACGTGTCCCATTGTTTTTAAAAATTCCTGCTTTAAGAGGCGTTTTGTGTAACTTGTTTTCCTTCTCATCAAAAGCCATGTTGTATGTTATTTGTGATAGCATCATGGGAAAATGAGATGAATTTTGGAACATACTTCGTATCTACCTCTATCTAGCTTTTAATCGCCATTTTCATTGAAGATTGTCCCCCCCCCAAAAAAAAGGGGGGGACAGGTTAAAATTTATGCGAAAAATAGAGGATTTTATGAGCACTTCAAGTTAGGAAGGTGAAAATCTGTACATAAATTTCTCATTAGAAATAAGTGGACCCAGCATTTTCCAAAATTTCGGTTTAAAAGTTGGGGTAAGGTGCAATTTTTATATTGTTTTCACAACATTGCAATAGAAGTTGTCTGTTGTTATCACGGAAATCGGCTTATCCGTTTGAAATTAATTTGGAACATAGTTAATTCTTGCCTCAAGGTTTCTAGAATGTCACATTCATTAAGGTGGATCACTAGGTGTTCTCGGTGCTATACTAAACCGTGCTTGAATAATGTGGCGTTGCCAGATAGTGTTGAGTGTTTACTTATTCCAAGATAATCAAGGGAGTAATCATGGAATTCTGCTTGGATACTTAATGCAGAAATTAGTTTTCGACCCTTACCGCAATCTCGCTTCTCTAACTGCAATACTAGAATCCAGGAATTTTCTTATTGTGACTACTACAGTAAACGTACAGATTTGGCAACAACGCATTATGGCGTTCTGCGCAAGTTTCGTCTCAAAATTTATTTCCTTAAATGTAAATTGATATTTAAATAAAATATGAAACTAACACGAAAAACGGTAAAACAATATATCTATTTCGTGATAAGATTGTTACCTTACAATACTTTACACATATAAATAAACATTTCATAAAATTGAACACTTCTAGTAAGATCTAACAGCAAGTGCCATCTTGTGTGCTCATAGTAAAACGAATCAAATATTTTCTTCTATTTGTTACCTTTTTGATATCAAGAGAGACAACCAAATGAATCAGTGTCTTGTGCTGTAGCTGAAACATTACTCTATCTTGTAGTACAATACTTATAATATGTAACGTTTTATTGCTCTATGGTTAAGGGAATAAGCTAAAATATATACTGACTTCTGGGTGGTGATCCACCTTAATGAGGGTATTCTAGGTGAGTTCAACATGTATGCAAAAAATAGAGTATCATATAGGGTTTTATAATTACACTTTCATTGAAATGCGTATCGTAAGGGGGGAAGAGGGTTCAAATATTTTCCATAAATCTATTTTCCTTGTGCGAAGAACAAGCATTTGAGCATGTTTACCAAACATATATTTTCTGTTCATAATTCTGTAATTCGTAATTAAATGTCATCGAGTGCTTAGCGAGTTAAAGTATATTTTTATCTTTGAAGATAAAGTTATCATATTTTCTCTTATCTGTCTTCTTTTTTGTTTCCTTCTTTTTTGTTTACATAAAAATGGGATATTTTTAAAAGATAAAATCAATTTTATATTTATACGTCTATGTATACTTTTATGAAGATTTTTTTCCTAACAGTTAAAAATGGTTTTAAGGCGATTTGATGGACGTATGCTAAGATACATATGTAAGTGTAGGTTCCAATGAATTTGTTTTCTTTATTGAGAACTGGTTTAATAAAACAGTTGTAGTATATAAACAGCGAGAGGGAGAAAGCTCAGTTTTTCAATGTTAATATCACATCAGTCTCATCATATTAATGACATTCGCTAAACACTCAAGTTTTCTGCGATTGTATAAATTAGTTGTTTTTTGTTGTAACGACTCGTATCGTCACATGCGTTCTTCTTTATTATTATATGAACATTTATTTACAGCAGCTGATCGAGAATACATAATTGCATGTTACTGTTTACTTTGTTTGGTATGTAACGGCTTTTTATAGTCTTTTTTTGCTGTAGGCTCTAATTCGGCCAACGATCAGGTCATCAGATCATAGTGCTAGTTACGTTTTTTTCTTTTTCTTTTTTTTAAAATTATTAATCATTTCGTTTTATACCCATATTAGAAATATTTATTATTTATTTAATAGAGATAAGACTTTCTGTTCTTTGCCATTGAACTGTCACACAAATTACGCATTGAAAACTTTAATGCAGGCAATCAACATCGAAGTTGTTTGGCCCCATCACGATATGTTACAAGGTTAGAAGGTACACTTCATAATGGGCTGACTGCGTCACTAAACGGGCACAAAAGTTCATAATGTAACTAGCAAGAAATAAAGATGCAGATGGTAGTATAATTCAAAAGCAGAAACAAGAAGTATAAACGCAGAAGGTAAAAGGAGAAATTACAGAATAAGTGTTAAAGGAGAGAAAATGAAATAGAAGAAACAAACAATACAATATGATAAACATAACGAAATAAAAATCTCAAGACAACAATAGTCACATTGATAGCACGAGTAATACGAAGTATGGAGGAATTAAAATTAACATCATTCTCCAAAATACTTTTAAAATCGTTCGATGATCGGGAATATATCCCCTTGACACTAAATATTCTGGACAGCACATTAGAGCATGCTGCATATTCAGAGGAATGATACATTCCTCGCAAAGCGTATAAAAAGGTATGACTAAGCTGGCAATGTGATACATAATGGGCCTGTATTACTTCATCTCTGCTACTAGTACACGATATCTGGTAGCCCCCCCCCCCCAAAA
This sequence comes from Thermobia domestica, assembly GCF_964235325.1. Classification (NCBI taxonomy): domain Eukaryota; kingdom Metazoa; phylum Arthropoda; class Insecta; order Zygentoma; family Lepismatidae; genus Thermobia; species Thermobia domestica. The sequence goes on from NC_137462.1 coordinate 180,254,980, forward strand.
AAAAAAAATCAATGCTTCACAAAGTGAAGTTTATTTCTGTTCGCCTTGCCAAAGGAGGCGCATGGAGAAAATAGCAACAAAAGTAGGAGGCAGGAAGAAAGACTCCGAAGCAATCGCTTCCAAGGCGACGTGCTGGACTGCTGTATGAGCACTTTCGCTTCTCTAAATGTCGACATGGCCAGGCACCTAGCAAACATCGATGACACAACTCTGTTGCTGTAATCAGTTGTATCTTACTAGAATGTTGTAAACGAAAGTATCCACTGAAAAGGTATTCTGTAGACTTCGAAGGGTACTACAATTCGGTACAAACAGGGACAGGACGCAGTGAAAGCTCAAGTGCATTGTCGAGGGCATGTTCTGGTATTCAGATGTGAAGACTGGACATAAATGGGGCATACTAATATAAAACGAGCAATGTCTATATTGGTCTATGTTGGTATTCCAGGGTACGTTTTCTCTCTTTACCATGCAAATCCAAAAGAATGAGAAACCTTGTTGGAACTAAAAGTCATAAAAGTTTTGCTCAGAGCGGTTACACAAACTCGCCACCAGCGAGACTCAAATAGTGGAGTACCGTGGATATTTAGTTCGAAAGTGTACGTCATATCACTGATAGCGTTCTCATTGCTACAGAGATAGACAGAAGTAGGCCAACGATAGAGCGCATGTGAACGGCGTAATTCTACAGGAGTCTTTTACAACAGTAGACCAAAGGTGGTGGTTCTACTTCAACGTACAAACTACCAACAGCTTTAATACTGAATACTGATTTCTGTAGAGCAAAACCTGTAAATGCTATCAAAATGCAGTTTTTTAGCAATCGATTCAGTGCCCCAAGAATAGGTTCTATATGTTACTTTGACCATCCATTCAAACCGGAAATTTCTAAATTAGCTATTTTTCGATTTTAACGTTTATCGCCATAGAACGAAAACAGGAACAGATAGCAAGAAGCTGTTTTTTATTTTTTTTTTCAAACGATTCAGCGCCCCAAGACAATATATGACTATCCAGAGCACTCTACCGGAATCGAAAGTGGTTCAAATTTATTATTACTTCCGGTTTCGATAGTCTACAAAAACGATAAATCCTATCACGATTCGGTTTCTTGTAATCGATTCAGTGTCCCAGGATAGGTTTTATCTTCTCCCTTAGCCCTCTGTTAAAACTGGAAGTGGTGGATATAAATGATTTTTGATTTCAGCCGTTTTCGCTAAGAACGAAAACAGAAAGGGATAGCGAGTAATGGCTTCTTGATTTGGATATAGCGTCCCGAGAAACAGGCTCTATCTTTAATCTTATTACTCAGTTGCAACCAGTACTTATATATGCACTACTTCAAGTTAGAGTGTCGAATTCACAGTTTGGAAGTCTTAGTTTCACACCACTGTGAAACGATACTCATTTGTTTTGTATTCATTTTGTCTATTACCTATACTTTCCTCAGTGTTAAAATATTGTGGGCGAATAGTGTTCATTGTTCAACAACAGTTGTATTTTGGCTGTGTAAACAAACCACTGAAAATAAAAAAAATACAAAAATCAATTGCGTATTAACACTACTATTGATTCAGTAATATTGTAAACAGACAGTGACGTCTCTTAACATAATTTTTCGGTAGTTCACAGTCGTTAGAAAATTCTATTCTAGAATTTTTTCAGTATTCTAAATAAGACGAACTATAAATAATCAATGAAAGTAACTATATATATATATTTACACATAACGAAAAGTACCAATTTATAAACAATGTTATTTATATTTATTTTTTTATGCTCCATTTCATTCGTATATGAAATTACTTCTCATGTTCTTCTGGGCAATCAACGTGTCAATAATTCTTCTGAAGTTTAGTTTTTAATTCTTTTCTCTGTTGATACTATAGCTGATGCACTGAGACTATTTTGAGCTACGGTACTCCTTTAAAGGCTTTCATATTCTTTAATATGGTAACACAACTTTCAGTTTCTGAAGTCAACATTGGATTATTTGCTATCATTTTCACGAATTTTGTTGTATGCCATTCTCTTTCTTCAGACTCACCATCAATTTCACAATATACTAAATGTAATCTCATGTAATCTCCATTAGTATCAAGACTGCAAACGTCTGCTGTCTCGTATATTTGAAGAGCTCATTCGTGGCTAAGCGGTTCGCGTGAGTGCCTTTGGCATGAGAAACCCGGATTCGATTCCCGAAGAGAGCTCATATTGTGCGGATTCCACGTTAATCAGTAGGTCCCGTCTCACATAGCCTCGCTGCTGAAAGGGGCGTTAAACTCAAAATCAACTCAACTCGTATATTTGAATTGCCATATATGCCTTTTAGTGAACTGTTAGCAGTATACACGAAACATGCAATGTATCAAATTATTATGATAGTTGCAGAGGCACCTTTAATTAGGAACGCTTTGTCCATGTACTTTTGCATTGTTATCTCAAGACATTTCATTACTGTTCCGACCCCTTCCAAAGAAAAAGCCTTTCCGGGTACAGCTGAACGTACGTTACTGCAAATCTCAATACTCGTCTTTTTCTATTTTGCATGTGTTAAAGATAAATGTTGAAAAAAAAAATTCCAAAATTTCCTTCAGGTTCCCACAATACAGAAGGTAAGATTTTACCATTGTAGCAATATTACCAAGTACAGCATGTTTTGATAATCTATTCGCTTTTCTTACAAACATTTACTTTATTTAGGTAGAAAAAAACGTAGCCTAAAGAAAAATCAGAGATTATACATATTTAAAAAAAAGTCTTGAAAATAAATTAAAATTTAATTTAAAAAATCTCTGGGGAAGGGTACGGCTTTTTATTTCCTTGGTAGACCTCGGAAAGCCGTAATTTTGTTTGTTCCATTAGTGTATTTTCATTACGAGAAATTGAGATAAAAAGAAATGTAGATAACTGATTGAAAGAATGAGTTATTTAGTACTATTATATTCTTCTATACATTTTAAGTTGCAGTTCATTCTATGATTCTGTTTAAAGCGCCGCGTTACTGGAAATTAGTCAACAACAGCTGTCAACGCAGAAGTTCATTCTTTGATTCTGTTTAAAGCGTCACATTGCTGGAAATAAGTCAACAACAGTGCTGTCAACGCTGCTTGTGCAAATCTTGATTTGAACGTCGGGAGAGCTCAGTTCCTCCCCTCAGCTACCAGCGTTTCCCTTGTGTACTACATACAGAGCTGCCTATCAGACTCGCTGCTCTGTTGTGAACGTGCTGTGATGATGGAATGCATATACGCAAGGGGCAAAGCAAGCGAAAAATAGAAACGAAACTACAATATAATAATAATCTAAATATTATTAAATATCTTAAGGAGCAACAAACAGCACACGATACTTGGTGGTTCACGTGCTCTTGTGAACTGCACAAGGCGACGCCACTGTAAACAGAGTAAAGTGAACTATAGCATGTTTGTCTAGGAGTCGTGATATCATACATTCCATTTGGTGTTAGTATTTGTGTGAAAATAGTTTTTTTTTTTTTTTTTTAATGTCTTCGTTTTCAGTAATAAAAGGAAACAAGTGAGGAACTCAACAGACATTAGAAGTTACAATTAACAATAATAACAATAAAAAACAAGAAGTCCTTACCTCCCTCTTGCATGATAATATTCGAAGTGTACGCAGTGCAGCAATTAGAAAGGAGGCTGGGTTTATAAAAATAAGTATATAACAAGTGAAATCAGCTTATCTCGGTTTATTCAAAGTAGGAATCCCCTTCAAAACAGCTTTGCAAGATCCGGGGGACTGTAATGGTGTTCAAATTTCTCGTCACTATTTTCCGGATGGGAAAACCTCTTCAGAGAAATAACTCGGAGGTTCTATTAATTCGTGGAAGCGAAAGAAAGTAACCACAGGGTAACAGGTATGGTGAGTATGTGGGATGTTGTAAAACAATCATTTTTTTGAAACAAAACCTCACGAATAATCCCTGCCTTATGTGCTTAGGGCATTGTTATGGAACAACTTCCAGTGGAAGCCATTCCGATCTCAAAAGTGCGATTCTTTGCAGCAGATGTTTCAGAACTTATACATAAAAAGCTTCCGGGGACAGTGTGGCCACTGGGTACAAATTTACGGTGAACAATTTCTTTGCTGTTGTAAAACAGAAAAAGGATGTCTTTAATTTTTATTCTGCTGGACATGGTTGAGGGAAGGGGCGGGGTTGGAGTGAATCAGAGCCCTTCCGCTCAGAGTTTGCATCTTGGTTTCAGGTCGTACGGGAAAACATATTTTGTTTTGTACAGTGGTGGTCTTGAGGAAATTTAGTTTCCTTTCAGCAACCACCATCATTTTATGGCAATGATGTACTCTTTCAAGTTTCTGCTTCGTTCAGAAATGAGGCACGAGACATGCACAAAGCTTCCACTTTAAATTTTCCGTTACGAACAGTTTTCTTATTCGCTCCCACGATATGATATTACCCTGAGACTTGCAGTTCTGTCATTCAAAATATCATCCCGAACTTCATTAATCATTTCAGATGTTCTAACAGACGTGCTCGAATCTTGACGCTCATAATTTCTTAGACTCTCTATCAGTACAACCTTTTATGCTATTCAAAAAACGGCAGCAAGAAAGCCAATTATTCTCATAAACTTTCTCAACGTCTCAGATGTTTCCTCTTGAGTTCTCCCTAAGTGCACACAGAAGTTGATATTAACACATTGTTGAAACGGTGACGAGGTATTCAAGACTAGTCTATACTTATTCGCGTTATGTACATGCGACTGACCAAGCTGGCAATTTCTGCATATTTCCCAAGGTTACACAAGATTCACTACTATGAGAAACTTCCGTGGATCAATCCATTCGAAGTCATCCAATTTCAGAAAAAAGGATCGCTGATAAAATTAATTATCATTTGATTTCTATACACAAAGCTGTGCTATACGTTTCTCAATCTTTCTTATGTCACGTACTCCTTGTAGCAACTGCTGATTCTCTTCGTGTCCCCATGAAATCAAAAATTAAATATATATATATATAATGAAGTACTAAATTACAATTTTACAACACTGAAAGTTATTTATAACAGTAAATATAAACAAAGACGTTCAGAAAAATAGAATACTATCAATTAGGTCTAATATTATGAATGCGATCGGTAATGATGTTTTTCATACGCCAACTTCCGTTTGTCTGGATCAAAATTGCATAATTTCAGACGTAGATTTGGCTGCACGTTAAGTATGTTCCTGCATAACAAAGAAAAATAAGACTCAGGTATCAAACATTATAAGAAATAAAACTGTCTCTTATGTTTTCTTGGAAATTTTTAACATTAAAAATGACAATTTGCATTTTTCAAACTTGGCTCTCAACAAGTTTTCCAGATATTTGTAGTGTAGTAGACAAATGTGCACTGGACATAAAATGTACATTAATACTTTTTTTTTTTTTTTTTTTTTGTCAGAATTTTCAAAAAGAATTGAACTTGAGTTTACTGCAAACCTTTGTAAAGTACAAAATGTCTTCTACAGTGAAATGGCTGCTTAAATGAACATCTAAAAATTCAATGAATGCTTGTTTTAAACTCTACATATAATACAACTTCGTGTTTAAAAAAAGTTTTAAAAATATATATTTTGTTAGCAACCGTCATTGGTTGGTTTGATATGGATTTACCCTCATACAAAAACTAACTTTGCAACAAAGAAGAAAAAAAGGTCTCGTTTCGTAATTGCTGCCTTGTGTAATAGAGTAGAAATAACATTGGAGAAGATAAACATCAATATTTGGCATAAAACACAATCTAGTAAATATAAAGATTGAGTAGTTTGAAGGACAGGAGGCGATTCTTTCCATGACCTTGGTTGTTGCTTCGCGTGATATACTCGTATATATATATTTTTTTTTCAAGCACGCGAATAGCATTTATCAGTAGGGGAGAGGGAAGAATTGATTTCTCTCAAATAGTAAGTTAAGCTTTGCAAATCATGCATTCCGCGTATATGTTTTCATAAGTTACTTCCGCATTGCTTTAGTATTATGATCGTAGTAAATATATTTCCATTACTTGCAGGTAGGTTATATATTTGTATGTGGAATGGAATGTTTTCTTCAGAATAAATTATTTCTAGTATTCTTTAGCTTGATGCATAGAAAGCTTAACCCAGGGCCGGATTTACGAAATATTGCGCCCGGGGCAAAGATGTTTTTCTGGCGCCTCCTTCCTTCCAAGTCTAAACACCTTGTGTTAGGACTGAAACAAATCTTAGGTTAAAAATATATTTTAAAAAGTTTAGATCAGCCTTTTCCAACCTGGGGTCCGCAAGCCGATCTCAGAAGGTTCGCAAGCCAATCTGAGAAAAACACACCTGAGGAGAAATACATCATTTTAAGTTAATTGATCGAATTAAAAGTTTCTTCGTTTTCAAGTTAGTGACTGAAAGATAATCATCACATGTCTTGTTGCCCGTCTGATGTCTTCTGTGCGCTCCTGGATAGTAGTGAATACTTGGATGATATTCTGTCCTAGTTCATCTTTTGTGTTAAATCTTCGTCTGTATACAGTGTCCTTCAATAACCCTCACAAGCAAACATCTATAGGTGTTAGGTCAGTTGGACAAGGTGGCCAGTTAGCTGGTTCTCGACTGATCTAGCGATTTGGAAATTTTTGATCAAGATACTGACGTACAACGTGGGGAGCGTGAGATGGTATTCCGTTATGCTGGTATATTAATAACAACCTAGTTCAAAGAGGGATATTTATAACAGTCTTGTTAAGTTATTGCGTAGGAAATGCAAATAGGCTTCATCGGCCAAAACGCTGAGGCAGGAAAAAGGATCAATAATCGCAGCCGAAACATTTACCGTAAGTCGTTCTTGATGATTTCTTACTGTCGTTACCCAAGTGATGCCCGTTGCAGGTGTTGTTGATTTCGTTCCGGGTGAAAGTGGTCTCATCAATAAATAGAATGAATGGCAAAACATTAGGATGCGCCTGTACCCATTCACAAAACGCAGCACGTTGTTCACTGTCTTCTGAATAGAGATGCTGTACGCGTTGAAGATGAAATGGATAAAGCCCATCTTCTCGAAATACATCATGTACATACGTACGGGGAAGTTGAAGACGACGCGAAATCCTTCGAACATTTGCTGGACTCTACTGCACATCCTGAATAATGATTTCATCGTGATCGTATCGTGAAACCTGCTCCGATTACACGTACGCTGGAAAGCTCACGAGTCTCATGTAGTTAATCATACACATGTGAGAACACGCGTGAATTGGGATTTATAGTTAGGAAATCTTTGTCGGTATTCCTCTACTGCAATTATGAAACCCATAGACGTGCAGCATGCTCGCATACTCAGCATGTGTGAATATTAACAGCATTTTACTGTAAAATTTATTCTTAACACACGCCAACTTTAGTACTCTGATACAAATGTATAAATCACCTCTCTACTGTTACTATATATAAATAATAGTTCAGAAATTAAATTTAACAGTATCTGTACTGTACATCATGTTTAAATGAAGAATATAATACGTATTCCGCTGTAACAAAATAACAAGAGTGGTATCATATCACTTCAGGCTACGTTAAAATATGTAAAGGGTTTGTGTGTAGTACAAATAGTAGTTATTTTACAAATTCTGCCAATGTACTATGATGGGTGAGTTGGTGTAGTCTGTTCTGTGATGTACTTCACTACATGTTTATTTTACTACTATCTGTTGTTCACAAATGTGTGTTTAGCTGTCGAGACTTTTTGGGACAGTTATTTGACACTGTTTTCTGTAGTTTAATGTTTGTATGTATCTGTAATGATATTTTGATGACAGTTAATGTAAATTAATTATTATTGCAATTAAGTAAATTATTATTGAATTATAAATTATTGTTAAATACCATTATTGAAATAAACAGTCGCAAGACCCAAGCAAAATTGCTTTTACCGGCGTACAGTTACATTAGAATTTTTTCTCTACTGCGGTTCATACCAACAACGTGAATCTTTATCATCATCGCCGGGATAGAGTGTATATTCACCCAGTTTTTCTGTTGCCCTAGTGACAGTGTTTTTACTCAATAACAGGAGATAATTATATAAAAGGGGAATTTGAAAGGGGTATTTTTTAAAATTTTCCCTCCTTTAGGCATACGTGCAATAATCTCTATATTATCGGAAAGCTTCTTACTTCGTTACCTTTCGAATGAGATGTAATTTTCGTTTTTACACCAACAACAAAGTGTGCTATATACAATTAACTGAAACTCAGCGTTTCAGGAACTGAAAAGGTATCCTTCTATCTTGGAAACAAGCGAGAATAGATTATATGTCCATAGAAACTTTTTGGCGTAGTATGACTTCCCCTAGCACCTCCCAAAATATATGTACTGCCTACTGGACATCCTGTATGTATATATCAGATAACTTCAACATAAACTCACCAATTTTGATGATTCTTGTTTATTTCAAAGAGCGTACTTTCCCGGTGGTCCAGTATAAATTTCGTTAGGTCTTCGGAGCTAGACCAACGGTGCAGTGTGAAGACCATACGTGGGGCGTTCAATAAAGATGTGGCCTGACCCACTTCGAGTTGAGAGAGCTGCTTGACTTTTTTTTTTTTAAGAACTTACTCCTTCTCTACATGGCCACCACGCAAATTTACACTCTTCTCCCACCGGTGCTTCAATGCATGTATGTCATACTTGTAAAATTGTGCAGGTTGCTCTGTGAACGATGCTGATGTAAGGTCCTCAGCTGAAAAGAAACGTGTTCCCTTAAGAAATCTCTTCAACGTGGGAAAGAGAAAGAAGTCGGACGATTCCAGATCCAGGGAGTACGGGATTGCGGCAAAATTTCGTAGTCACAAGTGGCTGCTTGTGTCCTGGCAGTGTCAGCATTGTGACATGGTGTATTGCCCTGGAGCAGCAGCACACCTTTCGACAGTTTTCCTTGTCTGGATGTTTTGAGTTTCGCTCGTAACTTTTGTAGCAGGTCACTGTAGTGTTGTCCAATAATTGTGGCACCCTTGGGAAGGTAATCGGTTATGGTGATGCCCTCATAATGCTAAAAATCACTCAACATCATCTTGCCACCTGATAACACCACACCACACGAACCTTTTTTGGGTGGTGGTGACCCCATGTGACACCACTGCTTGGACTCCATTTTGGTCTCGGGATCAAACGTAGAGATCCATATTTCGTTCTGTTTAATGAGACGGATAAAAAAAGTCCTTTGGGTCACGATTGCACAGTTCCAAACATTGCCTTGATGCTTGCACGCGTTGTTCCTTCTGAAAAGGTTGTAGTAATCTTGAAATCCACCTGGCACTCAATTTTTACAGGTGCAGATGGTCATGGATGATTGTTTCGATGAACCTTACACTTATTTTGACCTGTTGGGATAGTTGCTGGACAGTTATTCGTCTGTCTTCCAGGATGAATGCCTCCACTTCTTTCACAGTGTCATCATCAATGGCTAATTGAGGCCTTCCTGGACTTGGGTCATTTTGCACTGATGTCCGACCACATCTAAATTCCTTGTGCCACTGTTTCACCATGCTGTAGGATGGGGCAATATCTCCATACACATTGGTCATCTCCTCGTGAATCTCTTTGGGCGATTTCCCTGAAAAAAAAAAAAAAAGTAACGAATCACGGCTCTGGCCTCAACTTTGTCCATAGTCGCGCCTTGTCATGGATTAGGATCTGAAACAAACAAACAAAAATGGTGTAGGTTCAAAAGCTGATATTTTGCAATATTTCTATATAGATATGTACCGTTTCACATTATTAATATCTATAATATATATCAACTGGAAATCAGACCACATCTTTATTGAATGACCCACGTACTTAACAAACTTTAATATGCGTATGTTCAACCATAACTTCGACACAGATGCACCGACTTGAATTATTCTTTTTTCGGCATGTCTGTTCGAAAGATTGTCCTCTTACGGTGGTTCCATATAAACTTCGTAAGGATCTAATAATAGCCTTCGAAACTAGACAATGAAACTCCTTAACGGCTGACAGTGTTCATACCATAACTGAAGTGTATGAGAGAAAAACAGTGGTAATCTTCATTCGGGAAATAAGTGAGTTCGTTGCAGAAAAATAATGATAACACTCTTGTGAGCTGAATTGTGAAAACAATTCAAGCTAGAAACAGCAGCATGCTGAAAATTCTGTTCTTGTTTGAAACTTCAAGTTTTTCCACAATTCAGCTCACGTAAGTATTATTGTTACTCACTCGATTTTAAAATGAGTTACCATTATTTCCCCCATGCCCTTCAACTGTGTGTATGACCGCGTATAATTTCGACATAGGTACTCCAATTTTGTTGATTAACTTTTTGCTTGAAAAAGTATGTTTTCGCTATCATTTCATATGAACTTCATTAGGATCTGATGATAATAACCAGAGTTAGACCATGAAACTCCTTAACGATTGATAGTGATAGTGTTAGTGTTAAGTGATAGTGTTAACATCGTAATTAACCGATTTCATTCTATAAATGCACATGCATAACTTCAATACAGACTTATAATGCTAATTATTCTGTTTTAGTTTCAGAAAGTGTACTTTCAAGAGGTTCCGTGTTAAATTTTATCAGGATCTAATGATAGTCTTTCGAGTTATATCATGAAACTCCTCAAGACTTGATAATATATGGTCATTTGTGTTTCCTATGCCTACCCATTTTATAGGAAATTCGTGTTCTACCTTTAGTTTAGGTATCTACTAAACTACAGAGGGGACGAAGAAATGGAATTTTGTCCAGTTTACAAAAATTTGTGGGAATTTTGTTGAATATTCACTTCAAATAGCATCAGATTGTAAACTGCAATGTTGAGTCTCTGCGTATTCTGAAGTCTTTTCTGTATCATAAAATATATTTGACACCTCAGTTCATCTTTTGGGGACTTATAAGTATATCTTTTGTGTTGGTGAACTAAGGTTTCCTACTTCAAGAGAATTCTGACTTCAGAAATGTGTTAATCTCATTCTTCTCCCGTAAGTTCTCCTTATTATACTGTCTTTTTGTCCTTTCATCTCAGCTGCTTTAAAATCCACCATTACAGTTGCATGTACTTTTTATTCTCACTTTTACCTTTTTGTTATTCTTTAATTTCTTCATCGTGTGCGCGGTGATTTGAAAGATGTGTCTATACCTCTACGAATAATCTTCCCTTAATTATGACCATGAAACCGCGATAACATTTTCATCTACAAATTTTTATTTTATTACCTTTCTTGTGTTGCTCGCCAGAATCACTCCCATACGTTATTTCCATTGTTTTCATTACCTTTAAAGAACATTTCTATAGTTTTCGCTGTGACTTCCCGACTTTCTTAAAATCGATTATATTTCAGTTATTTAACTTGTCTCTTCTTTCAAATTATCCTCATTACTATAATCATGTTCTGTTTTCAGTATTTGATATGAATTTGTCAATTTACTTTCATTTATCCCCTCTCTACCCCCTCCCCCACATAGAAGATTCACTTTCCTGTACAGTGCCACCAGGCGCTGACTCCTTTTTCCTGAGGTCGCCACTATCGCTTGTTTACATGTGTTTTTACAGAGTTGCCAACGGCTTAAAGCGTTAGGAAACTAAACTTGCTAGAAACAAAACCAGAAGGAATCGAGAGGAAAAAACAGTATTGGTAGCAGCTAATATATGTTATAGTGCTTCGTATCTTATCCTTCTTTAACGATCGATGAATTCAGAAGAGGCCGGACATCGCTTAAAGATGAAGAGAGAGCTGGACGTCCAGCAACAACTGTGTCAGATGAAAACATTGCCGCTGTGAAACAAATGATTCGAGAAAATCCTCGAACAGCTTTCAAAGACATTGAATCTACAGTGAACAGTGGATCGCCAGCAGTAACAAAAATTCTTCATGATCATCTTCGGCTCAGGAAGGTTTCAACTCGTTGGGTGCCTCACACTTTGACTGAACAGCAGAAGCGCATGCGTGTGGAATGGTGTGAAGAAATGCTTGCAAGATTTGATGGATGCAATTCTCGACGCGTCTCTGACGTTGTTACTGGTGATGAGACTTGGATCTATCAATTTGACCCTGAAAATAAACGCCAGTCTACAGTTTGTATCTTTCCAGACGAAAATCCACCCACGAAAGTTAAGCGACCGCGAAGTGTGGGGAAGAAGATGGTCGCAACTTTCTTCTCCAAATCTGGCCATGTTGCAACTGTTCCACTTGAAGAACAAAGAACTGTTACTCCTCAGTGGTACACCACTGTTTGCCTAACAAAAGTGTTCCAGAAGCTTCGGGAACGGCGTCCAAGAACTGGATTGCGTGGGATCCTGCTTCCTCATGACAACGTGTCCGCACACACGGCCAACATCACAATTCAGTTTTTAGAATCTGCGGAGGTTAAACTTATGACTTATCCGCCGTATAGCCCTGACCTGGCCCCGTGTGATTTTTTCTGTTCCCCAGGATCAAAGTTCGCATGCGTGGGAAGAGATTTTGCAGCCCTGAAGAAGCTGTAGTGGCTTACGAGAATGAACTTTCAACACTTGAAGAAAAAGGCTGGCAACACTGCTTCCAAAAGCGGTTTTCGAGGATGCAAGTGTGTACAGTGTAATGGTGAATACTTTGAGGAAATGTAAGTGTTAAATTGATTTTAAGTATGTAAGTTATTTCACGTCTCAAAACTTTCGTAGTTACCCTAGTACTTTAACATTGCAATAATAAAAGCAAATAAATCTTTCATTTGTCTAGCACTAATAACATCGTTGAGATTAATTGATTTCGAGAATTATTAGCTATTAAAGAAAAAGGAAGCGTTACAAACTTTTCTTGCCCAGGGATTGTAAGAATTTAAAGCGATGCTAGCTGTATGTTGCCATAATAAATTGGAGTTATCTTCTTTATAAATAAGCAATACTTGAAAAATGCTTCTATTCAATGCAAGTGTAGTGTTATACTGCATTGTATCATTTTCGTAAACCTCTCTGATTTTACTATGATTGAAGGGAATGAGAATGCACTGTTTTTTTTTTTTTTTTTTTCTGGTTCTTTGCCGGAAACAAAGGAGATATCAGCGTAGATAAGACATGAAGAGAGGTTAAAAGGAATGTTCGAGTGGTGAGGTCAATGTATGCACCCCGCAGATTTCGGTGAACTAGAAACACCTGACAAATTTGATAGTGATTTGTTTTACTTTTCGTGGAAACATTCGAAATTCTAAACACAGTATTAAATAATATTGCACAACACCATTAAATTAATAATGTACTGAATAATATTTCAGAATTCTCGTACATTTCACACGACATTCGATCGAACAAAAATGCGTGGGATGGACGCAGATTATTGTAAATATTCTGTAGTTGGTAACCCTACTGCCAAGGGATGTTTTGATGTTGGTTTCAATTGTGGTCATGATCCGCTCACTGCTCTATCGACCTATAGATACAAAAGAAAGTATATCTTACTTCTGGGCTACCATATATCGCATAAGATTCTTATATGCATTTGTGTTTTCTTTCTTTTTGTTTCTTCAATTTGCATCTAACTAGGGAGAACCATGTAGTAATTGCCAGTTACCTTTCCATCCCAGTGTTTCATCTATTATTTCGACCAAGCCTGCAACAAATGTCAAGATGACACTAAACACTATGATATTTAGTAACTTGATTACTGGAAGAATTGCTGCCTTCTCTCTGACACACTTTTTGTTACTATTCCATTTAGATCAGTTCGCTAAACTGATTGTCGTAGTATTATTTTACTTACGATTTGTCTGTAATTTTAGTATAATGCCAATTATGTGATATATCTAAAGTATTTTATTTTATTTGTTATGAACCCTTACATTTGTTTTCCAGTGGAACAAGAGATTTCGAACTTGAAAGCAGCGAGGGAGTGGCAATACAGTAAACTAGGAAAATGTTTCCAGGAGACAGGTAAGATTAAATAATAATAATAAGCATCTTTGTCTTAGATAAATTAACAGACTATTTTACCTTTCTAGTTTCTTTTTATGAATAATCAAGAAAGTTATATTTAATTTTATATTGCGGGCCATGTTAAAATAGTTTATCTAAACTTCGTTTGTGGAATCGGAATTATCCTTTATGACAATGCCACATTCCTGGTATACTATACTGGGATATATTCTACTATACTCCTCACTTTTGCCTCCTATCTTTCAAAGAAAGTTAATAATACTAGAATAAAGCTTATCTAGGTATTTAAGTGTTAAAATTTGTGATCGAGATAGACTTCGGGATCCATAGATTATGTGTAGTTTTGTTGCGTGATGTTAAGAATGTAGTCTGGGGTAAAGAAGGTATATAGGGGTTATTCCATACCAAATCATGCAGCTTAGATATAGTTGTCCACCCCACCATCTCACGTCACCATTAAATTCTACAAAAATAATCAGAAGTAATACAGGGAAAATAAAAAAGTGCGGGTTCTTATTTCAATATAATTGATATACATCAGGTTTCATGAAAATGTGAGAGCTCCCTTGCAGCTAAGCGTTTAGTGTACGTGCCTTTAGCGGCAGTGACCCGGGTTCGATTTTTGGTGGAAGCTGTGATTAGGATTCCAAGAGAAGCTGTAGATCTATGTTTCATTTGTCATTGGTGTTGAAAGGGATGTTAAACTCTAATCCAACCAAATCATGAAAATCTGAGGTGGTTGGGTGGCTACCTGGATGATGTAACGTTGAATGACTCATAACTTTTTTTTCTTGTAAGAAGAAATATACAAGTGGTAAAGGTAAGGATAATTCTGTATTTGATTACGATGTACAATTCGTACACAATATAATAAAATGCTAAATACTCGCAGCTCCGCAAATAAAAGGCATTCATGGCAATATGGTATAAACATTTGCCCCTCTTGTCACCTAGTGAAAGATAGTGTATTGAATTTGAAAGGAGATAAGGGGGCGCGGTGGCTCAGTGGTAGAGCGTTCACCTCCGGTGCTTGGGGTCCCTGGTTCGATCCCAGCTTGCGTCGTGTGGACTTTGTGGTGGACAAATACCGTGCTCGTGGGTTTTCTCGGGGTTCTCCCGTTTCCTCCCACATTCTTCATTGCCCCATTTCATTCATTCGTCATAATCACCGTCTCCTTTAGCCTAACCGGCATAACCGCGGGACGTAAAACTTAAAGATTTCATTTAAAAGGAGATAGCAGTCTGGTGAATATAAGTATGGTGGTGGCTGATACACAACTGCGATTACCTCAGAATTAATTACGAACAGTGCATGACACTTATTTGTCTTACATGTGACGAAGCGGCATAGAATAGACATGTGATATCTTAATAGACAGTAAGATCTCCATACTCGTAAATACGTATTTACGAATGTAAAAATTTATGGATGGTGGGTTCCTAGAATGCTGACATCCGATTTCAGAAACAATGTGTGGCTAATAGTCTGCCACGCATGATAAAGGTCTACAACCAAAACTTCGTATCTTAAGTGCAAATTCCAAAACATTCAGTGGAAAGATCCTCACGTTTTACCCCGAATGCCGAAGTAATTATTTGTTGACTGATAGCTTGCAACAAAGGAAGGTAATCCCTGGCCATTATTCAAATTTAGCCGCAATTCACCAAGCTGGCTTTGAATATGTCACATACACCCTTTCTCCACATTTGATCCCTAGTGTTTACCATTTGATAACCATAAGGAACGTATAGGGAGAACATCTTGGGAAAGTTTTTGATAATTCGGAAGCGATTAATGCTGTGGGTGCTTGGTTGGAGAACCACAGAGATTGAAACTCTTCCTCTGTGGTCTTTAATAATAATAATGTTGCAGGGAACTGTATTAAAAGATGACTCTGGATAGGTTTTAGTTTGAGAAGAGGGGGTTTCTCTAAGTCAGGGGTGAAGTGTGCTGAACATCCTTTCTATAAGACTTAGAAAGGAAAAAGACAAATGGGATTGGGAGTGAGTTACCGACCAATGTGCAACTGAAATCAAATGAACCTGCAAACTTTCCTTTATTAGAATCTCTTACTCTTAAGAAGGATTACAATGAACAATAACATGCATTCTTTCTCCTCCGTCTTTCTGCAAGTCTGCAAGCAAGGTATCAAAACATGAGTGTGAGTGGATAGTTTCCAAAAGAAAGTTGTGTTTTAGTTGTACGACAAAAGTATATCCATTCTCAATTATAACTTTTTCTTCGTTAAGAAAAATATTTTTTCTTAACGTGTTATCCGTTTCAATATCACAGTAATTTACTTTTGTATATACTGATAAATCTTTCATAACAAATTGTGCACTACACAGCGTCTCAAACTAACCGTGTACGATACTATGTCCGCTTCCCATAAAATGAAGACTATGTGCTGAACTGTCTTCATGACGAACTATAACAGTGGTTTTAAAATTTTTAGAAATCACAAAACTCAGTGTTTTTACAGAAAGTCAGGGAAGCATATAAGTAGTCAGGGAAATTAACTACTGCAGGCTGCTAATAGATAGAAGATGAATATTTAAAAAGTAGTAATATTTTCAAATTACTAGATGAATTGAGATGGTCTGCACTGCAGTTCAGTCGAGTCCGACTGCGAATCCAGCAACACGTGTTCAATCCCCGGTGGGTGTAGAAATCTAGTGCTCATTCTTATTTGAAGAACTTTATAATTTGACTTGAGCATTAAATGAGTCGTTGCGTAAAACGATGAGTTTTTCAAACTGCAACAATAGCGTGCAAGTTAATTACTATTGTCATAAAGTGACCATCAAATCTTCAATTGGTGCAGAATGTAAATATTGGTTTCGCAGCCATATGTATCTTACCTACAGTAAATGTAGTGACAAGAAACGGTTGAAGTTTATGTGGAATGTCGGAAGTTTCTTATAGCAATGGTGATGAAGCTGCTGGAGACGTAACATTTGAAGTTTAATATTCTACGTATGCTATTTTCACTAGACCCTGCAGTGATCAAGCAAACACCCAAATTAGGTAATTGTAGATTTGATGTATTACGGAAGTAATTCACAATAACAACAATAATGATAATTATAATAGCGGAAAAAGAAAAAATGTAGTGTTTTACTCTTTGTACTGCAAGTAACTGTGGAAAGTGATGAAAATGCCCTTTATTTTATCTCATAGTAATACAACCGGGGAAAAGTGGCTTTTCGATTAACAATCAGTTTTAGTAGAGAACATGCATGATGCTGTCCATGAAGCAGATGGAATTAAGCAAATATAAATTGATAGAAAAATGTTACATTATGTTCAAAAAGCGCGGCGAAGATATAAGGAACACTGAGAGATTAATAGTAAATTACAAGAGAAAGAAACAATTAAAGATATGGGAAAGAAAAAAATTAGTAACTGAGTTAAAACAGGTTTAAAGAGGAAAAGAATTTTGTAAGACTAGAACCAGATTCTATGCTGTTAGCCATTAAAAAGGAAGTACAAGAACTTCGAAAGGAAATTAGCATGAGTAAAATTTCTTTGTGTGTGTATCAGTATCATAAAGAAACGAGCACATTCCGTGGAATTAAGACATTTACATTGAAGTAGTGCAAGAACTGAAAAAATAAGGAAAAGAGAAAGAGAAATGACATTTAAAATTTTGTGTTATTAATTTCGTAAGTAAGTTGTATCAGTTGAGTTAATATAATGGACAGCCAATACTGTTATAGTTCATAAAACAACTACAATTACAACAATAGAAGCTAAAACAAGAATATTAAAATGTAAACATTTATAGGAAGGTTTATATATCTCTCATATTTCAACTAAACATTAAATTGTATTATTAAATATAATGTGAAGAAGATAGAACATAAAGGCGAGGAATGGCAGGCTATAAGAGGAGGAAGAAGCCTACAAAAAATGTCAGGGAGATTAAAACTATAAGATACCTGTAGAAACTGTATTTGATACTTCCGCTATCGTCTTTCAGTAATGTTTTATTTTATAACTTCTCGCTTTCGTTGTTATTGCTGAATCTGCAATGGTTCATTTAACCATTTCTGAGTTTTCATGCAAGATATTGTAGTATCTCTGTTCGTTATTTTTTTTCTCCGTCGAGAGGACGATCGCGCAGTAGTAGTATGCTCACCTGTGGTGCGAAGGGCCAATGTTTCGATCCCAGGCCATATCAATTTGTGGGGTACATAATTATGTTCTTGTTTTTTCACGAGTTTTGTTTCCTCCACATTTTTATTCCACCAATTCTCGCAAATAATTCACCTCAAATTAATCAACCATCTTTTAGCTTACAGAGAATAACCCTTGCAAGTAAAACTGAAGATTTCTTTTTTTCTCTCTCTCTCACTCTTTTCAGTGTGAGATTCATCACAATTGCATATTAACAAAATTTATAAGTGGATCAGCAAAATGTATATCAGGAATATTTGTTTCCAGTCTTTAATTTTTTCTGAACATAAACAAGCTATAACTATTTTTATAAATGTTATTTTCAAGATATAAAAATTCAGCAGAATTTAATTAATTCGTCATGGTTTAATCAAGCCTTGTGCTAATCAATAGTTTTCTTTTCAAAGTGAAAGTTAATCAATATTGAGCATTGCTGTTATTTCTTCTTTTTGCAGATTTTCAAAATACTAGCAAAGAGTTCATCTTTTCAGTGATGTCATATAACGTTCTAGCGCAAGCTTTGTTGCAACAGCATCCTGAACTTTATGAAGAACATGACAAGCGTGCACTTGTATGGGATTATAGGAGTAAAGGATTGATAAGGGAATTCAAGGAATTGGATGCCGATGTAAGTGTAGTTGTATAAATGTATATAAAATCAAATGTGATATTTATTATAATTGAAAATGGACATTATTTTTATTTACTTATGTAAAAAAATCTAAACAAGATAGGAAAATAATGTTAACAAATTCTAACTGAACTATTTTTATTTGTATGTATATATTGATTTTAAGCAATAGAGTGAAATAAATACATCGTTCCGTTTTTTATGTAAAAAAAATTTTTTTACGAATTGTCTTGGTATAAGTAGTACTGTTTTTGTCAAAAAGTGGCGTTCTTCCTTACTTGGAGTTTCGATTTGCAAAGAATGTTTTAAATAATAATAAAATTATATTCTTTCCTCTCAAATTAGAAAAAAAGTTATTAAATTATGTACATCACGGTTCATTATTTCTCAATACTAGTACCGATTAAATACATCTACGTATGAATATGAAGGAAGTACCCTCCATTTCAGAAAAAAACTGCAGGAATAATTGTATATTTTCTTACTAATTTATAAGGGTTGTGGAGTAAGTCATGGTAGCCCAGTAACATTTCGACAATTGAAGGCTGTATTAAAAATGTGTTACATACAACCGAAAGAGTATCTGTAATCGATATTTTATTGGCAGGAATCATGAAAGAAAACTCAAGTAACCCTGTGGCATACATGTCATTATTGCATATACAAAAACTCATCTCATTATGATAAACCCTCAAAATATGTTATGACAGCCCAATAATTTTTAACGATATGCAAATATGGACGGAAAATGCAGATTGCAGAAGGAATCCTGATATAAGTACTTTACCTTCTGGTCAATAAATGGCTTTGTGTTGTACTGGATGTGCACAGGGTGCTGGGAAAACTGTTGTAAGTCAGTCATGGTATAAAATAGAAATGATCAGAGTGGAACAGCAATCATACATCAAAGTGGCTGTTCTCCGGGACAGAAATGCGAATGAGTGTCACGAAGAATTGGTAGAAGCGTTAAAGAATAATGCTGTACCATATCACACTGTCGCAAAATGGGTAGCAGCTTCTCAGCAAGGACACTAAGCAACCAGCGACATAGAAGGGTCAGGCCCGCCTGTGAGTGCGCGGACCGATGTTTCGTGTGCTGTATTGGATCATTTGTTGGAGAACGAGAAACGATGGACTCTGCGTAAATTAGAGACGGAGACTGGGATTGAGAAGCACACCATTCATAAAATTCTGACGCAAGATCTGAACCTACGTAAAGTTAAATCGAAGTAGGTTTCACGTGCCTTTATGCAGCTTCAAAAGTGGATACGATATCCAGTTTATTCCAACCACCGACGGCGCTGTGAGAATAAGGCAATCCATTTTTTTTTTCCAAGATCATCGCCGTGGATGAATTCTAGGCCAGGACGTATGAACCTGAGTTGAAATCGCAGTCGTCATAATGGAGACATCCAGGATAACCGTATAGGCAAAAGTTTCAACATAATCCCTTACCCACACGATTAATAGTGAATGTAGCATATGATACAGGGGAGTCCTTGTTTGTCATTTCGTTCCTCGTGACACCACAATCACATTAATTTATTACAAATTTCCTGCAGCGACATCTACGATGTGCCGTTAGGAGAAGCGTCTAGATATACTGCATAACACAATCACACTGCACAATAATACAAAGCTACATAAGGCAGCTTGTGTACGGTACCTACTTCGCTGATGTGGATGAGAGTGACCCAACATATTCACTTGATTTGTCATCTTGTGATTTTGACCTCATCCCCAATGTGAAGAAACCACACCGTAGTAGACGATATGCCACTCGCCTGAATGTTGAAAATGCTGTGCGCCAACAAATCAGCTCCTTCAGGCATGGTGCAGAGGATGGTGCTGCCGATGGTATTCGACGTCTTCCACATAGATAACAGCATGCTGTGGACAATGCAGAAGATCATTTTGAGGTTTTATCATAATCAGACAAGTTTTTGTAGCATGTATATTAATACACGTGTATGTCACAAGGTTTCTTGGGCTTTCTGTCATGATTCCTACCAACAAATAAATATCCATTATGGATACTCTTTCAGTTGTATATAACACATTTTTAATATATCCTTCGATTGTCGAAATACTACTGGGTTGTCATGACTTACTCCCCAACTCTCGTATAAACGTGTGCATTGGTTTGAAGTTTAGCGTCCCTTTCAGCGGCGAGGCTATATGAAACTTGATACGTACACTTAACTTGGGATTCGAACCACACGAGCTCCCACCGAAAATTGAACCCCGATCTCCTGCACTAAAGACGCTAACTGTACAGCCATGAGGGAGTCAGTGTAGAGGGCACTTTTTTAGTTAACGCAAAAGAAGGTAGAACATTAAAGTTTCGATTACTTCATATAGTAATGATGTATTATTATAATAAATTTGTCTATGTTTCTATATGTTAATATATATGTAATTTTACAGATTATTTGTCTTCAGGAGGTTCAAGAGGATCATTTCATCTCTTTTTTTAACGTTGAACTTAGACAGTTAGGTAAGTGCGGGTTTATATCTACATGTTTGTATCTTCACGAGATTTCATTTTGTTCACTGATATTTGTCTTGTCATATTCGTACTTATGTTCAGAAATGTATTATATTGATGTCGACTTTGTTCTTATTAAATTGGTTATTATTCTTGGGTGTTACGGAACCTGTATGACAGCATTTGCTATTTATGGGTTAGTTATTGGTTGGTGTTTGTAGTTGTGAACCTACCATACCTTTTCACCAAGGAATTTGTGTAGGATATGTACAGCTTAATAAATTAACCAAGTCGCATAATGATTCACCAGAAATTGAACCTAGATTTCTTGCGTAATAGCCAGAAACGCAAGTAACTTAGCCGGGAAGGAGTCATTTTGACGTTTAATAGACGAAATACTCAATGTTATGAATTAGTTTCACTTTCCAAACAATAGTTGCAATGTATTGTAGAAGTCTATTAACAAAGTTCTTAATAGTTCTCTTTCTCTCCCTCTCTCTCTTTTTTTTTAACAGTTTTATTATTGATTCCTTTTTTAGTAGTTATTTTAACATTTGTCTTGTCTTTTTTAGGCTATGATGGCATATTTAAACAAAAGACGAACAACAAAGTAGATGGTTGTGCTATATTTTACAAGACAAGTTGTTTTAGGCTTGCAGAGTACACTTCCGTCGAGTTCTATCAACCAGGAGTAGATATCTTAAATCGGGACAATATAGGTCTGATTGTTAAGCTTCAACTTAAAGATTATCCAGAAAAATGCTTGTGTGTAGCTACAACACATCTTCTGTACAATCCAAATCGCCATGACATAAAGTTAGCACAAGTTCAACTGCTGTTGACAGAAATCGATCGTTTAGCGTATCAAGGAGTAGATCGTAATCAGAATCCCAAATATCTTCCTACAATAGTGACTGGTGATTTCAATCTTGAACCATACACTGGAGTTTATGAATTTTTGACTGAAGGGAGGTTGCAGTATGAAAATTTAACAAACAAGAGGTTGCAGCAGTGTGGGGTTGGTCGTCTTTTGTCCAAAACTTTAATTCCTAGTGAGTTAGAAGTTACAGATCAATGTCAACACTTGAGCGTATTGAAGAAAAGAATAGAAGATCGTAAATATCATAAGTGCGTAGACAGAAATGAAGAGATTAAAATGCTAAAACTGTACAATAGTGATCATCAGAAAATAATCGAAGAATTGGATACAACTAGGCCGCAGCATCAGTCCTTTCAAGCTTTTGTAGAAAACATGAAGAAAGCAAATTTGAACAATTTCGTTGAAGGCTTTGGAACAGGTTCGGTTCCCAGTGAGAACACCGACAATTGTGCAGTTGCAGAAGTCAGTGCATTACTTCAAGACGCTAATCTATCATCCCCAGATTGGAGCTTCGAATCAGGAATCTTATGTCATAAATTTAGATTTCGGTCCGTTTATCGACATCGAAGAGAAGCAACTACGAAACAGGACGACTGGATTACCGTCGATTATATATTATACAAGTAAGTAGTGGTATCTGTACTATGCGCACATATATTCTCTTTACAGAAGTATATGTTCCTAATGCTAGGAAATGAGACTTTCTAACGTTGTTATATTAATAATAATAATACGGTACATTGTTTGATCCAGTAAAAGGTAGTGAGAAGGGCTAATGATCACATACACGTTGTAGTTTTTGAACATATTTTACATTAGTCTGTAGCTAGCAGGTCCATTGGTACAGCAAGAAGTGTTGGGTGATCTATAACTGACAGAAGTGCCATTCATCATACAAATCAGTAATTAAGCCTTAATTTAAAACCGTGACCCTTTAAGTGTTAAAGTAAGCAGATTACAGTGATAAACCTTAACTATATTACGAATGTTTCAGTGAAATTGCGCACAGCCATTGTTTCCTGAGATAGAATATCTGGGGGTTATCCAGCAGCACTATCAAACCAGAAGTCAACGTTCTTGATCTGACCCTGCATTCTGTCGCTAACAGTAACCTTGTGGTTGAAGAACTCAATAGTCGAGATCTAGGTTAGTCGAAAAAGGCGTTATAAGACATCTCTGCTGCTGACGTGCTTTTGATTTTTTTTCGAGGAGATTCAAATTGCGTGTTGCTCTTTTTTGTTGTGGGCTCGTAGTGATAATGAGCTTTTAGCGCCATGAGTGATGTCACTGTCTTCGAGAGGAGTGTCCGGTCGCTTCCAAATGCTGCAGTGTACCGGGTATTTACATACTTCTTTCTGGCACGCATTAGGTGAAAAGTTCCTTGTATCCAAACTTCTCATAATTACCCACCCATATGATCCGCGGGATCGTATAGAGACCTAACGATGTTCCTTCCCGCAACCTACGTTTCTCGGCCTATGCATGTCGAGGATGGTCATGTATAACGCCTGGGTCGTCATCGGAATGAAGTGCTCGCGATCTGACGGAAATCGCATCCACTTTTGCAGTTTTTCTGAAATGCAATCTTTCCTATATACGGGAACCATTCTCTTGTGAATGTCAATTGACATGGTGCCTCCCGTTCCACACAATATTCACTTCAGATAAATTTTCCAATCGACGTGCCATAGTATTTTCATGAATTCACTAGGTACCTGGATTGCTGCACAACTGACACTATCACCTATCACGCTTTCTCCTTCCTAGTCGCATATCAGACCCAAGATATGTCCATGTAAGATTTCCACTCACATCGTAATGCTCAAATGTTTTATATATATAGTATACTGTCCGAGGTGTATTTACGGAGCTTGTTGTCTTTTAATTTGACCAATCCTCGTAAAAAGAAAATGAGGTATTTTAAATTAGCAAACCATCTTGATCGATTTCATGCTTAGAATAATAATGTTTCATCCTTGGTTTTAGGTCAATTTAGAGTAGAACCATTTAGTAACGCTAACGAGTAAGTGAAAGTACACTTATTGCATAAGGAGGCATCTGATACTCCATTTAACTTAAAATCCATTAGGAAAAGCTGAAAAAAAGGAAATAATTAGGGAAGAATCTTTTCCTTCACAGAAGTGTATTTTCAGTTGTACTGGAATATTAAAGAGCTGTTATTATTAAAACTGAAGTAAGTCTTTCTCTGAGCTTCTGTTGTTGCTCACATCGTAGAAGCAGCTGTTTTTAAATATAGTTATCAAATGCTATAATTAGAGAAGCGTAGAACTTCCTTTTCTTAAAAACATCAACTAAGTTTAAAAAAATATACATATAACTGTACGACTTCGTTCTGAAAAGAAAAGATAATCCGAATTTAAAATAGGGTAGTAGAAATTGCGAAGATACATTATAGAGCGCCTTTGTAAGAATCAATACCACGGATTTTCTTTATATATATAAAATAGTTGCTTTTAATTACTAGCAGCACGCTCTTTTCATATTAAAAGTACAACCAAAGAAAACTTTCATTGTAATGATTGAAATATGCTCTACGGTCCATTTTGCTAAAATAAACTTTTACTTTTCATTGTGCAATGCAAGGTTTTATTATAAAAATTTCGTTAAGTACAACAACGTTGCTTTGTAACTTCCGATCAACCATGCTGAAGCTTATGGTATTTTTTTCTTCTTTCGATTTGATCTATGTTGATTAAGGGGCTGTAATCTTTAAGGCATTTGTCGTTTTGGTCTTAATCAGTTCTTGATTTCGACCTTAACCGATCTTATAAAAATCTAGTAGGGGGGATGTACCTCTTTTGGTATTGTCGGACTCGAATAGCCATATTCTGCTTTGGTTTCACGGTATGCATCCAAGTTTTAGTCTATACATATATAGTGAACTATACTACATTTGTACAAGTTTTCTGGTCATACACTTCCTTACTGTGTGTATAACGTGCTAGTTAATTTATGATAACGGAAT
Source organism: Thermobia domestica (assembly GCF_964235325.1). NCBI lineage: Eukaryota > Metazoa > Arthropoda > Insecta > Zygentoma > Lepismatidae > Thermobia > Thermobia domestica. Next base: position 180,280,073 of record NC_137462.1, read on the forward strand.
AATATATATGTACCTTTTTCTCGGAAACCATATACAGAATTTTCTGGAAATTTGGACCACTTATTCTAGTAGTTAATGTGATTGCTGTGAACCAAAACCATTAATCCATTTTGAGTAGTTTACTTGTGGCAGATTTATGAAAATTTGTTGTTTTTTCTATACCTTTTATTTATGATATATCCGATATTATGATACACAATTTCAGAAGTAGCATAACAATTCTGGTTCACAAAATACAACTAAATATAAGCAACATTTGTTCAAAGTTTCATTGCTTTACATAGAGTAGTTTTTGAGAAAAAGGTACATTAATGTAGGAAAATGTAGTTTTGAGAAAATTTGAAACTAAAATACACTACCCATCTTGCACAAACGAACACTTCTATGTTCTTAAAATGTTCCATATCCGTAGACTTCATCGTTTTGTGTATCTTCTTCTGCTCTTTTCAGTCTCCTTTTCTTAATTCTTATTTCCTTTATGAGCTCATTCATTGACATCTCAGCTTTGGCTAGTTTCTTCTTATCCACATTCTTTAAAATTTCCACTCCCGGCGTTATTCCTAATTGTTCCAGTACATTAATTCGGGAGGAATAACCACTGTTGAAACATAAAGCAGCATCATACACCGCTATTTGGAGAACTTGTAAAAGCTGTTTTGGGGCAGCGTTGCCAGATCAAGGAATTAAAGCTTTCGTTTGGATTTTGTGTTTTACCATGTAGACATTTTTCGAGAAGTTTTGGATCTGCAAGTGCTCTGAAAGTCGGTTTTATCGTATTCATCACACTGCAACTGATAGGTAGTGCCTGTGACTATACACTTCTCCAGTTTCTTGTCCTCTGTTGTATCCACACCATGATTCTTTGCCCTTTGGACATAACATGTGCATTGGATTTTCGTCAGTTGAAGTCTTATGGAAAAATATAGCCCACACTGCCTTTCTCATGGTTTGTAGGTCATTTACATTCTCTCGTATTGGCTTGCCATAATAAACTTGTAAGGAATCAATTTCTTTATATGAAACATTAACTCAATATGCGACTTTGTGTATTACATAGTATTCTCCTAACGACAAAAAACTACACTAACAATGATGAAAAATTTCGCAAGCAAACTGTGACTACAGTCAACAATGAAAAATTGCACACCCAGTTGGGTAATGTGGATAAAAACATTCATGGTCCAAGTACATAGGATTGAAATATGACGTATGTAAAAAAGAAACTGAAAATTTTTAACACATATCTGCATATAAATAAGGTTTTGAGAAGGTTTCCGGAGACATACACACTTCAAACTTACAGGAAATATTCTACAGGTATCATATATTAAGAAAACGTAGAAATCAAAAAATTTTGACCCCAAAGAGGTACATCCCACCCTCCATTAATGACCTTTCTTCCAGTGTTACAGCTTGGCCTCGCCCGTTTTCAGCTACGTTAGACAGACAAACTAAACAGGATATCAGTGGTCCTCATGTCAATTTTGGCCGAAGTCGGTCAATCCTTTGACTTATCAGAACCGAACTCGCAGACTACTACGTCAGTTATCATTAACGATGCCAGTTTTGTTATAAATTAGTCAAACATTTCCTCTGAAATAATAGATTCGTCACTGAGTTTCTTCTTGACTGCTACCTTTAGTTGATGGAAATTGATCAAGTCGTTCGTGAGAAGACAAAAACTTTACAAACAAGATTGACGTGATGCGAAACTGTAGTGATTTCAGACAAGACATAAGTGTAACAACAGTGCAAATATCCATTTTTTCCCCGAAATCCATTCCATTCCATTCCATTCGTGAAAAATAATATATATGTTGTTTTTCGTCTTTGACTTACTCAAATTTAGACTTCGGCTCTAACGGATCTGAACAAAATTTAGCAGACCAACTGGTAGATCATTGGTAATTTACATGGCACGTTCATAGATATCATGGAAAACTATGGTAATCCATCCGAGAGCATCGAAAAACAAAGTAATATAGAAAATAATTTTAGAGCTTAAAAGTAATAAAATTATAAATTGAATATGTATTTGGTTTGTGTGATACTTACACGGTTAGGAATTACATGTAATTTACAAGGAGCGAATTACTTTTTGAAAATACCTATGCAGCACACTCACGAATCGCGCCATTTCCTGTTTTAAGAACAAGTCTGTTGACTATGACTTCCAACTTCATCTTTATTTTATTATTTGACATTCCAATGTGTTCTTAATTTATAAAAATTCTTGCCACATGCCGATATCTGATAACTTCCACAAGTAAGAGCTCGAGTTTTTCTTAGAAGCTACAAGTGATAATTAGAATTTGGTAATTGGTTATGCATATCGAAAGAGAAAAAGGAACTATCAGCTTGAATTTTTTTCTTGACATAAATCTGAAAATAGGTAAAATAAGTCTTACTAGAGAACGACTGTTAAAATATTGCTGTTTCTTTACTATTGGCATAATTTCTTCATTACAACCTGTATAGTAACTGAACTTGAGGTTTTTTATATACTATTGTTCTTCAGATAAAATCTTCTTCCGAGTTATAATCGTGCAACCTTTTAAAATCCTTTTCTGACACTTATAGAATATAGAAAAGATTTAAAGACATCTATAGATTCATACAACCGTACAAAGAGCTTTTAAAAGGATTTTTTTAAAAAATCGTTTGACTTACAATAATTCGGTCAATAAAATATACTGTATGTCTGCCTATTTTCATTCATTACTTAGGTAGAATATCGGACTTTGTTGTTTTGTCTCGTAGCTTCAACTTCCAATTGTATTGACTTACCCTGATCTAATTTTCTGTGTATGGAGAGAAAATATGTATGATGCCTTCTGTTACTGTAGGAAAGTTCTCTACTGAAATTAGCTACCAATTAGAGGCAATATCTCATTTAATTGCTTTCGTTAGTATTAGTAGCGCCTTGTTGACAGCGATGTGTTTAGAAGTTTTCTTAGTTGCGAAGCTAATTGTTGATATGTATGTCTTTCAGTACTGTTTGGAACGGAAAACTGCAGAAGTTCATAGAAGGAAAGCTGAAGTTGCTTGGAAGATATAGTTTACTTTCCAAGAAGCAGTGTAGAAAGATTGGAAACATCCCTAATCTGGCTGCACCGTCTGATCATTTTCCGCTTTTGGCAAAATTTATGCTGAAGCTAACGTGAAATTTCGAAGGGCAAAAATGCTAGTATATTCGCAGACATTTAAGATAGCATTGAGAAGAGACTAATATTTTGTATATAAAGTACTTTCAATTTGTAAATTCAGACTGTTTGTGTACAAAACTTAGTTTCATTCTGTAAATTGTAGTGAAGAACGTTTATTTTTATGCTGTTAGAATATTAAATTATAAAGTGAACGTTTGAAAATTTAAAGCACAATATGTACCTTGTGAAAGCATCATTGCTTTCATTTTAGTAAGAAAGGAAATTGAGAGTTACGGATCAATACTTTTTTAAAAATAAATCATCAATATGGAATCTAAAATTTCTACAAAAGAAAAGGAACAAATTAATTTCGGAAGAGTAAATGTATTTTTAAGTATGCTGGTAGTTTTGATAATGTTACTAAGTATTATTTTTGATGGTGTGGACTGTTCATAAGTGATAATAAATAGATTACTTCATCAGCAGCAGGAATGCAAAAGTTGTAACAGATTGAAAAAAATGACTGCACAAAAATATACATATTAACGATTCCAATTTAAACTACCGCTTCGCTAGGTTTGTAGTTTGTTTCCTATTTAGATTTAATTCGTGAATTTATTTTGCAGCTCTACTCTCAATTCAATATTTCTTTATACTTATAGTAATGCCACTATGATCTGTAACTTCACGTTAATGTCTCACTAGTGCAATTTCTAAATTTTTCCTTTGAATATATTCAAGGGCAACAGGAAAAGGTTAAGTATTGCAGTGTTTAGACTTTGGTTTAGGTTTGAAACTTTTGCGTATCAGTATTTTACATATCGTATACGTTTACTTTTTCTATATATCTTTTTCTGTTGAGGAAAAAGCATAAATATTAAAAAAAAAAAAAAAAAAAAAAAAAAAGTCAGTAAAAGACAAAGTATGCAGATTTAAAAACTCCTTTCATATCATTTGTGAAAAATGAGACAGATGGTTTCTGCATACGAGACGAAGTCCTGATTGATCTTCAGAAATTAAACACCTTAGATTTGGAAATGAAGAAAAATAATTGAAGCATTAATACATGGAAGGACATGTCATTATTATGTTTATGTGATGTCATATGCCAGATGCTATACGTGTGCGTATTTCATAGACTTAATAATTTTCTCTCTAATCTTTGCATGCTACCTTGAAATGCGTTACTGATTTTTATTAGTTTGGGACTTTAATGGAATTAAGTAACCATATTTATTCAAGTACTGTTTCTCAGAACATGTCTAGTTTCGAAGCTGCTCAGACATATTTTGCATTTTAATGTATAGTAAAATTGAAATTTAATTTACATCTTTATGCATAGTATTGTTTTAGTTCAATATTTCGCCATCAGTTACTTCCGATGCCATTGTGTGGGTCAACTAAATCACAAGATAAATTCGAGTTACTGCATAGGCTCACATTCCTGCTCTCTTACTTCAACGATTTTATCTTTTCTGTTTACATTCATTGCTGTCCGCCATGCAACTTAAGTGTTACCAAAGATTGATAATAGTGGTTTACTAATATCAGTTTCTTAGGATTGTTATCCCCCCTATTTTGTGTACAGTCAGTTATTTAGTTATATGCCAGAAAAAAAGTTTGTGAATGCATTTATAGAAGTCAGTGACAGAAGACAAAATTGTTGAAGTACGGAGAGAACAGAATGTTAAATCTACGCAGTAATTCGTTTTTTATTTTCTGATTTAGTTGCCCCAGACAATGGCATCGGACTAAAACAATGCTACCCATAAAGAGGTACATTACATTTTAATTTTGTATACATTAATATATAAATGTACAAGCAATATGAAAACTTTAGCATACACTTTTGCTTTCAGTTTAACTTGATGCTTCCCACCCACGCAAATATTTTCCTTCTGGTATGTTAACTGAATAACCCTAATCTTAATACAAGAGGACCGTCCTGTTCGTTGAAGTTTTTCTAGTTTGATTTCTAGCTTTCGAATCTAAAAATCGTTAACAGTTACGAAAAAAAGTCTTTAATAGTATAAGATTTAAAAGTGGGCAAATTAAAGTAGTGATACACAAATATAACTTAAATATATATATATATATATCTGAAGTATCAACCAACAAAATAAAGGAAAGTATTACGTTAGTAGCGAAATTGAGACCTCAATCTACCGGCGGTTTGAGAATGAGTACTAGATATTTTGGGTGATACCATTGATTATTCTATGTAATAGAAAGTCTCCAATTAAATGCAAAAATAAGTTATTTAAAAGTATGGGTCATTAGTAGGGAGCATTGACCTAAAAAAAAAAAAAAAATGACTATTAAATTTGTAACTAACTTTAAAAGGGCACAACAGACATACCAAATGATGGACATCGTGATAGGGGTTGCTGATTGGAACAAACTTTCGCGTTCTATTAAGTAGTGAAGTTGGTAGGTCAGTGTCAAATTTCATGACTCCTAGCGATCACTTTAGTTCCAATATCTCATCTGATCTTATATCCGAGAAACGCTTGGTACTTTCCGTTTGACAATACAGAAACGAAGACCTAACATCTATAGTTCAGACCCTCTTTCTTTTGCTTGCAAATTATCATTTTATGGGAAAACGTGTTTACCTCAGTGCAAAGTCTCGAGCATATTACCAAAATTAAAGAATGAGGAAAGAATCACCAAAACTTAAGAAAAATGATCTAAAAGCTGAAAATTGGCAGAATATCCATAAAAATGGTACCATTTTTAATTCAGAGCAAAGTGTAATATATATTTGATGGACATTAATTATGTCCGCGATATCAGAAAAAAAATAGCATTTCCGCCCCCCCCTCCCCCCAATTACGTTTCATGGAATTCCTAACACTATTTTCTCGCTCATAGCCATTTGTTCTGTAATCCTCTAACAGGATAATTTTGTTTTCGAAAAGGAAGTTTCACAGCTATTGATGGTTGATTTCTTTAAACAGAATAATTGATATTACCATCTGCTAGATATTTACTATTGCTTCTCAAATATACTATATAAACTGGATAGCATTTGTGTTCGTATGCTTGTTAATGTACTTGCAACATAAAAAGCCGAACACAGCTTTTACTGATCACTTCTGTTTCAGTTTCAAGTTCATAGCCGTCATTTATTTAATAGTTTATATTACAATGTGTAACAGCATGTTTCAATGGGTGACTTTTAAGTATCGGCCAGTTTTGTCAGTTATGTTTCCTTTTCAATTACGTGTTGTACGTTTATTTTAATTAGTTACAGAAATTGACATGGAATAACGTAATGATGATAAGAGACGTTTTCTTCGAAGATTATAATTTGAACGAGGTATTTGTTGTTCATACTTTCTAAAACTATATTTAGTTTGAATTGTAGTTTGTTCGAACGAAACCTCATTCTGTGAATACTATAGCTATGTAGTGTGAAAGTGCTACGGCGTTTTGCTTGCCGCATGTTTCACTGCCTTTGCATTTTGTTCCAATATTATATTTGAATAATTTCTGTGAACACTGTACGTGGCACGTTTTACATGATTAATAAAATCATAGCACACCGAAGGGAAAGGCCACCATAGAACTACAGATTTCGTGTTCATGCGTAGAGCAGTACAAAGGTCGGTTAGGAAGTAACGCACATTCCACTGTAGCTCAGTAATTGGTAAGCACAGCGAAATGAAATTTTCAAACAGAAACATTGGTCTTTGGGAATGTCACCGAATATATATGATCTATTTGCTTCATTGCGCTACAGCCATCTTTGTTTCCATGACAAATGCAAGCCACTACTCTTTCACACGCAGTGAGCTCAGCTGAGCCTTCAGTCGTTCAGATAAGACAGAAATCCAGTGGAGTTATGTGGGGGCTAAACGGAGAGGAGGACATTCTGGACAGTTCCTAAAGAAACTTCGCCAATCACATACATTTACTTTCTTCCTGATTTGCATTATTTTCCATATCCTAATCGTTGGATTAGCGTCAACACAGATCATTTGCTATACCTGTGCTCCATGATATCTCTCTCTTGGTGATGCACATTTCATTTTAGAGGAGTTCCTCAATAATTAATGCATTTTCATCAGTTGTGACTGTTACCCTGTACCGTAGTTAGTTCTGGATACTGTGATCACCAAGCCGAAACCGCTTAAGCTATCGGCACACACTACTTCGATTCATTTTGTTGTGCTCATTGACTTGCAACACCTTAGTGTGAATTGATGTTGCTGAGCTATCCCTGGATTCGATCACTACACGTAAGCGCAGTATAATGTTACCTTCATCATTTATGGTTGACTCCTGCAAAAACGGGAAATGAAAATTGGGTACAGTTTAAGTGATGAAGACCAATACTTCTATTTTCAAAATTTCATTTTTCTAGTGCTTAACCATTACCGAGCAAATTGTGTGTTTACTTGTTGACTGATCTTTCTATTTTATTGCCTAGTCATCGTTGTCAATTATATAACTGGGTATTGGTAAAGTGTGAACTTGTCATAAAAATTCAATTCAATTTTTGATAGAAAGATGTAAGTGTTCAAATAATAATTGCAATTAATGAAACTTGGCTATTTTGGGCAGGTCAGATGTGTTTTGGCATTAGAAAGTCTGCTTTGATTTTAAAATCACAAAAATGAATAAAGTTTGTACCTATGAAAATATATCTATTCATATATCCCTATATCTATTCATGTACACTGAAACAAGTTTCCTGTGAAATATGCAGTTTTCCATTCCAGATTTTGCTTACTTACTGAAGTGTTGTATCTGAGGATTACTCCCTATCTTTCAACAATGTTAATAAAATGAAAATTTTACTCCAATTATTGTATTGGAATATTTAAACATGAATGCAAATAAGCATTTTCAATCCCTCGTTTACTCAATGAATACCAACTATGCATGTATTTTAGCAGCACAGAGACCAAAAGAAGACACGGCTTCAGCAGGTAACTCTAAGCTGGGTGTCAGAATATTGTGATTTTAAGAAGTGTACAACGTATATTAAAACGCAGATTTGCATTGTGAAACTGCTCCTTTCACATGAGTCAAATTTAATATCTGTCTGAGTTTATCCGACCAATTTCTTTTTCACTCTTGTAATGTTTTTTGAAAGAAGTTTTGGGGTACAAGGGCTTCGTACGGAAAATGCGAACCCTTGGTCTACAGTTAAACGTTAATTACTGCAATATGTATATTCCCACAGGGTTGGCAAAAACCATGGTTTTTATTTAAAAAAAAAAAAAAAAAAAAAAAAGTTTTCTTGGTTTAAATAATTTACTTCATGTATTTATATGGACAGAAATAAGTTTGTTTCGCCTTGGTGTTACTATACAACAACCAGGTTATGTTGGAAGGGGTCCCATAAGCTTAAAGCGGAATCCAAACCGCTTCTCTGCTTACATCCGAGAGAAATTGTCCTCCACTTGAACTCGAAACCGGGACTAATTGGCCACAAATACGATACGTCTGCCGACGCACTCAGGAAGGACTCCTGATAAAAACACGTTCTACTGATCTTTACATAGGTCTACTTGTCAATATAATTGTCAAGAATCCTTTAAGGACAAAAAGATAAACAGTTGCACAAGTGAAACCATTATACAGAATTACATATGGACAATTTCAAAATACTTCAAGTGCAGAAGAACTAATTTAGTCCAAGTTAAAGAAATACGACGACTTAATTTGCATATCAGTAAGAAAAGTGAATAAAGATACGAATTAATTGGGTCCACTTTGGCTCTGACCCATTTATACATAAACAGATACCAAAGATACTTCTGATTTCAATAAATGCCTCTCGTAGGGTTTGTATGACTTCCCCCTTAAAAAATAGAACGGAATTTCTATGTATTTTATCAACAATAAACATTATTAAAACGAAACAATATTTAGAATTTTCCAATTGCATAACAATAATAAACTATAAAAAAGTTGCTTTTGTAGTATAATCCTTTTGAGTAATGAATGGAGAATTTAGGTCTGAATATAATACGAATAATATACGGGAGTGAAACGTGATAACCCACAAATGTGTGTTCATTACGATGTACCGAACATTTTTCGTTTTTTGGTTTAAACCAGCCAACCCTGTATTCCCATCAGGGAAACGAACCCAATTTCAAACCAAATACGAGGAGTGGATAATTTACAAAGTAATACTTGATTAGAGCCTTCATACAGTGTTAGCTTTAATTAACACTGTTAGTAATCATTGTTGAAAAATTAAGTATTGGTCGACATATGTCAGCAGGTATTGAGGATGAAATCACTGAACGAATTGTAAATTTAAGCAACACCTGCGCAACTTTTCTTCCCGTAGATATAACTACCTCCTTTCAAATCAAGGATTCCATTGCTTTTACAGCAAATACTTTGATTTATTATTGCTTTAAAATATATACACTTTTTCCAAGTTGAATCATCTCAAGATGTTTGTTTATTTGGAAGGTTGAAAAAAGATACATAAAATTCAAAGTCTAAATACAAGACTTAAGAATGGCACCATCATTGGCTATAAGGGGATAAATAGCACACAATCACAGCCCCTTTACAAAATATCTATACAAATTGCACATACGTGTAAAAGAAAAAAAAATTAACTTATAACTAAGAATTAATATATGTTCACAACCTTTCAACCACCAAAATAGATCTAATTACCGTAATTACTCGTAACTTCAACATGTTAAAAAATATTACTCTACCAATAATTCAACCTAATAAAAATAAACAGTAATTAAATTTTCAAAACTATCCCGATTAAATTTCTCAAATTAATAATAATGGAAAATGATGGTGCCAGAAGTACAAATACACTCAACATAATTACAATAAACACAATTTACATGACAAATCGATAGTTAACTTCTAAACAATGCAATTCTAGAAAAGGATTTTATTAGGTAACACACAAAAGTAAGGTTTTAAAAAAAGGCACCCTAGTATTTTGTTTCAATCATTTAAATTATACACAGGCAAAATAGTTGATTTATGTACAATAAAAGAGTAAATATTAACACATTAAATATACACAGGTCTTAATAATATAAAGACATTTATTTTACTAACATGCACAGATAAAACTTCTCAGTTGAAATAACAAACGTTTCCCTCGCAATAACTTGTGTGCTATTTTCAACAGAGGAAGTAATGACATGTCTGTCACTTCCTTGCAGGGGTAAAGATCATGACAAAAGCAAAATATGAATGCAGGAGAATATATAAATAGTATTTTTTTTTTTTTTACAACATGTACATTGCACTTGCTAATATTTAGCAAAGAGGAGCTAAAACACACAAATTGTATCGTATAATACATGAACACTCCCCTTAAGACTTATGGTGAATGGAGGTAGACAACAAACGTATGTAGACATGGAGGAATAAAAAAAAAAAGAAAGAAAAAATATGACGTGTAGCACATGAAACTCCTGGCAACAATGACAAATTCTAGTAGAAAATGTAACATATCACAGGTGTTCTTTTAACACACCATCTACTGAATTAACAGCAGTTAGAAATTAGGGTTCCACAACATAAGTGTTGCATTCAATAATTTCTTCCTTATCTACTGTTTACTCAGACTTCAATGATCCAGGATGAAAGAGGCAATTTAAACTCAACAACCACCCCATGCACCCAAAGGTAAGGACTTGAATTGACACCGAAAGTTCCTTTGAAACACCTTAAAAGCAAAAAAAAATTTGTACAACTGCTACACGTCGACCACCATCTTCTTATGAATATCTGTATTTCCGACCACCTGAAAACGTAAAACATTTTTATTAGAAGGTAATAAGTAATAATAACCTCTTTGCAAATAGCAAGAAAATTGTAATTGAAGTAGTTCGTTTTTTGTTATTTCATCCATGTTTTATTTACTTCAGCTTACGCACTGACTGCTTCATCATTCGAGTTCAACTTACATGAATGCAGTCAGTCGTTTCAAACGTAAAAGGTGAAATAAAGTAAATGGAAAACCAGGAATTGAACTTTTTTAAATTACAAATATCTCCAGGAAAATTTGGTTTAATATTAAGTAAAATAAAATATTTATCTGAGTATGTCATGTTTTATTGTTTACCCGAATTTTCGGTACCATTCTTGACCGTTATCTTTTGCAAGGGACGAAAATTCGATTTAAAACTATATTACCTAGCTACATTCCTGATAAAAAAAAAAGGGAATTTTGTGCTTAAGATAATAATAATTTCAGTTTCTTTTCATTATTTGCGAAAATATTACACGAAACAGCAACCGAAGATAACTTGGTAGTCAACCCAAAGAAAAATACCAACAACAGGTTAGAAAAATAAGAATTTCTGGGAAACGATATCAAGATTTTTTTATTATTATTATTATGTGGCTACATGGAATGATGTTTTCGACCCTCGCGAAGGTTATCGAAGCCAAGAGTTACTTAACATTGTATACAAATAAAACAAGACGTACTCAGGTAACATTTTACTATTATTATTATACAAGCATATAAATGAAAATGAATCGTTAACATTTTATAGGAAAATTGATTGCTGTATTTTCACCATTGAATTCCACAGCATTATTAAGAGTTCCTTCCAAGACAGAGATTGTACGAGACGTGAATCTAAACTTAACATGGAATCCGAACCCGCCGGGAATCAAATCCGGATCTTACACGCGGAAGACTCATACGCTAAGCTAGGAAGAAGCCCATTTTCACCATACAACAACACTAGATTACCATCGTTTCGACTATTTATTGCAATATGTGTGAGGTCATGCGTAATCAATATGCTATCAATGAATTCCTTTTATTATTATTAAAAATTAGATCATGTGCCCACTTGGCAGACATCAAATAATACAGGTGATTATCAATCGAATTAAAAACCACAAATTGACAGCATAAGATGATTTGAAAATAGTAATTTTATATATATAAGTAATAGATCTGCTTTTGATGAATATTGCTTTCATTACCATAATTTTTTTCTCAGTTACAACAAATAGTCATTTGGTATTAAGTAGTAGAAAAACAGTACAGTTTCAAAAATCCGGACCAACTGTAATCGTTGACCAAATTTCAAAAGTATTCATACTAATTAACGTTTACAAAGATCAGGCACAAGATCATCCGAAAGATGGTAATTTTTCCAAATTGAAACAGTTATATCGCATTTCGTCAAAAACATTTAAATAATTTTTGACGAATGCTACGTGTAATACACGCAGAAAAACAATAAAATGAACTATTCCATTTATCATTACTTGTATACGAATATTTTACTCAAGTGCTCACGAAGTTTTTGGGTTGGTACATAAACATTTGGTTTGAGATTGTCACGAATACAATTTTCTCCCTCTTAACTACGTGGTGTGATTGGAAAGTTTTAAGACAGATGGTGCTACTGCTCAAGAGTCGATATAATTGCCCGTTAGCGTGACTTGGTGTGACCTTGATACGTGCTGCAAGAATCACTGCGATATCGGTTCAGTACAGCGCAGCAACTCACTGAGTGCGAAAGTGTGTGTGTGACGTGGCGGATTATTAATTGCGCAAAATGGATGAAAACTGGAACAACGCGTTTGTCAAATTTTGTTTTAAAACCGGGAAATTTGCTTCGGAGACTTTTGAACTCTTAAAAACAGCTCTTGGAGATAAATGTTTGACCCGGTCAAACGTATATATCTGGCTTAAGCGATTCAAAGATGGCATCGACTCAGTCGAGTTGATTTTGAGTTTAACGTCCCGTTCAACAGCGAGGCTATATGAGACGTGGACCTACTGATTAACGTGGAATCCAAATCACGAGCTCCCGTCGGGAAGCGAACCCGGGTCTCCCACGCCAAAGGCGCGTACTCTAACCGATTAGCCACGAATAAGCTCTTGACTCAGTCCAAGTTGACCCCCGGTCCGGCCGACCTTCCAGTACATAAACCACGGAAAACAGAAAGTTCGCGATTTAGTGCGCTCGGACCGTAGACTTACAATTAAGGAGATGGCTGACGACCTGAACTTGTTTCTGCGCGGTTCAGTCAATCTTAACTGACCATTTGGACATGCATCCAGTGTCCGCAAAATTCATTCCGAAATTGTTGCCAGTCGAGCAGAAACAACACCAACCTGAAGTGTCCCAAGACCTGCTTAATCGGATCGAAACAGGCTCATAATTGTTAAACAAGGTAATAACAGGTATGAAACATAGGTTTATGGGTATGACCCAGAAATAAAAGCCCAATCTTCTCAATGGAAGAGCCCAGATTCACACCACGACAAAGTCGGTTGAATGTGAAGACAATGTTGGTGTTTTCTTTTTTCTCGATTCTACGGGTATCGTGCATCATGCATTTGCCCCTAGGGGGCAGACAATCAACCAGGAATACTACAGAAGAGTCCTTCAGCATTTGCGTGAAAATTTGCGGAGGAAAAGGCCTGTCCTCTAGAAAGATAAGAATTGGATCCTCCAACACAACAACGCACCGGCGCACTGTGCGTTTTCGATCCAGGAATTTCTGGCTAAATTCAACATTCCTGAGCTTCTACAACTCCCTATTTCCCTTATTTGGCTTCTACCGACATCTACCTGTTTCCTAAATTGCAATTGTCGCTGAAAGGACGAGACTTGATTCAACTGAAGACATCCAGGCAAATACGGAGAGAGTTCTTCACACCCTCACGAAAGATAATTTTCAGGAATGCTTTCAGAAGTGGAAACATCATCGGAATCGGTGTGTTCAGGTAGCAAGGGACTACTTTGAAGGAGACCCATCGCAATAGCCTGTAAGTACTGCCATTTTTAAATTACAAGCCCAGTCTTAAAACTTTCCGATCACACCAAGTATAGTTGTACACTACCCATCACCTTGAAAAGGTAGGGGTTATTTCTTACTAATTTTACTTGATTTCGATTTAATTTATTTTCCGACTTAAATAATCCATGGGCATTTTACAGTGTCATTTCCTAGACGCCACGCCATATACCAACACAAAAGCAAAACAAAACTTAATACCGGTGTTTAAAAAGTTCATTTTGTAACATTTTGATCACTCAATTTGGGCAGCCAAATATTGTAAAGCGCAACTTCGTACAGCAACGGAAAAGATGCCTTTAGTTTAGCTTCCGTGGTTATACTCGGCAGATCAAACGAACGATAAATACATGTGATCGATGATAAAAGAATTTGTAGAATGAAAACAGTAAAAGTAAACCGGAGAACTCAAGAGAACATTATAATGCTGTCCACCACCTAGCTTCAAAATAGCAGTTCTTCCACTACAGTAGAATGTACTACTACTCAGCCACTCTATCTCCAACTGATTAAACAAAAATAGCCACCTACATTACACTGCTTTTGGTACAGAAAAAGGTGTAAGCTGAACTAAATGCTAAACCATTAGGTGAAATCGGTTAAGCAATCAGTATGTTTATCACGTTAAGAATCAAAGTTATGAACTGCAGTAACATTTGTGCCATTTGCTGTAAGTTGAAAGGTAAAAGAGAGTACGTATTTGGCATATCAGTTGCCACAATAGTAAATGCATTTATGGCATGAAATAAGTTGTAATTGTAAGAACTCAGTACAGGAATGTACAGCACATTACATTATTTTCAGATATGTCTACCCTAGAAGCACTATAACCTAGAAGTGGAGGGTGACAGTAAAAAAAGTAATTATATTTCCACAATTAGTAGGCCGAATTAGTAAGGACCACCTTATCTGGCTGGGCTCGAAAAGCATGTTGCTGATTGCTACATCTATTTGACCAATTCTACCTAGCCTTTCGAACAAGAATATCTGAGAATTCCGATGAGACTACATCGTTAGACCCTTTCAAGTACGCACTGCTCTATCCATGTAGGAAGATATTCCGTTAGTTGTTTGCTTGCTTACAGAATTTTAGTAGCGTCTCTCTTAAGTAACGAGGCTAAATGAGACGTGGCCGTACAGTTTAAAGTGGTATCCGAACCACTATAATGCGTTTAATTTCGATGTTCTCCCACACTGACACTTGAACACATTACGGCATTCAGATTCCACCCTAAACTGTAAGTCCACGTTTCATATAGCAAAATTCGCTTCGGAAGGTAGGTCGGTGACCCAAACATTAGAACATAAATTATTTTAACTCATGCTGCAAACAATGTCAATAATATTGCGAATTAGTACACTACAACTTTATATATTCAAATAATTGGTGATAAATACATAGACAAATAATTTATTTTTTAAAGAAGCCTTAAATCTGTTACTTTTATTTGTTTTATTAGCAACCTCGTACACATTGCATGCATCATATCTTTCGCTGAACCATTTCCCTACTGAGCGGCACAGGCAGTTTTCCCTGAACCGTATTACGTATAAACATGGCGACCATTGTTTTAAGCGCACGAGCAGCAAACCGGAATTCAATCGCAAATTTCGACTAGTTAGAATCATCGCATGAGCGAAAGGAAGTGTTCTCCGTAATCAGCTAGCAGTGAAGTATTTTAGTGCAATAAAATATGAAATCAGTGGAAATGTCAATTTTATTTGCATATGTAAACAGTAACTTATTTCTTTACGAAAACAAAACTAACAGCACCGACAATAACGAAATACGATTCAATAAATATATTAATACGAAATCTTACTCTGATCTTTAATACACCCTCTCACATTCATTCATTCAGTGGGGTATTTCGTCTATAGTTTAGTTAGTGTCAGCAAAGATGCTGAAACTAGAGGCTCTTTTAAAGTGAGCAGAGTTCTAATTTGCAAAAACGGGACACACATGAACTGGGGAGAGCGGAAAGTCCCAACTTATTCGCAGACTGCATTGGACGCTAAGTTCTAGACATGACCTAAACTGAAATGAAACGCAGCGTTTTTGTTCAATATCCCATGGTTACGGCCTTCAGGCTAGATGAGACGGATGATTAATGAAAGTGAATGGTTCTAAAATTAACTTTAGTGTTATCCTCGGGAATTGAACGCGAGAGTGTATGCACCACATTCAAATGCTCTAATCACGAGGCCAGTGGAAAGGGCTGCACGGCTTAAACATTCTCCATGAATAATATTACGAAAATAGCTTTGTACACCGTCATTTTAACGAGTGTGTGTGTAATTGCTCTCCTTATTTAAATTTTAAATGATATTTACGGGACACTATGTTTTTTTTTTTTCTTCATAAAACGGACATTTAACGTCCCATTTGAGAATGAACAAAACAGAGCAACAGCTAAAATAGGACGAACGCCTGGTAACCTTCGGCTTTTTAGATTTGACTACAGCTCAAAAAGATATTGATCGTCCTGCTAATAGTGGGAAATTGTCTCACATTGCTAGAGATTTTGGTTGTGAGGAAGTGGCTGGATCGGTAAAGTACATCCATTCCTTATTTTTTACTGACTTTAACTGTGTTTAGGAAGAATCATTGAAAGCCTGAACGGAAATATGCGCTTAGCGATTCACCCTTAAATTCTTGACGAACTTTTGTCGCATGAAATGGGGTGATTGGTAAGCCTGAAAGAAAGTATATGCCATATTGTTATTATGAAAGAACATTATTTTCTTAGTATCATATTATTTCAATAAAGAAACTTCGAAGTTTTGGGAACTTATATCTTTTACCAACTACTTCATCGGTTTCAACTGCAACCATTGAGGATGAGTAGGATGCCGTAAAGAAAGTATGAGCTACGTTTTATCGAATTCAAATCATGTTTACGTAGTTCCTACCTGAAATTGGTGTTCTGTATGTGAAAACTTATAGGATAGGGATGATTCTATTCCCTTTCACTCCCTTATTTTTGATAGGTTCTTACAAAGTTAAACAATAAGGTTATTTTTAAAGATTGGAGGAAGGCATATACAGTTTCATTAAAATCGAATGTTTAACCAGAGCTACGGTGAAACAGGCGGACAGACAGACAGAGATTCAACTTGTGGTTGGTCATCTTAAACACAGCAACAATAAGTCTGATTTAACGAATACTTTAAAACAATGATATCAGGTAATCTAAAAAGTATTCAGAGTTTTGCGTGTCAACTGGCGTTAGTGTACCAAATTCCAGGGTATTAGTCCAGGACCCATAGTATACCCCCGTAAAAAAAATCGAGGTCCAGAGAATTGGATTTTTGATTTGTGTTCTCGGATCATTATTGAATTAATTTAGCTTGCGTAGACATTTCTAATCCGGGCCGATTAGGTTCTGAACGTCATTCTAACCCTTTCGATACGGTGCGCTTTTTGATGTTTTCGTCGACGAAGCTATGCAGGTGCTGCAGCTTCCCTAATTATCCTATTGAAATTTTCTATAGTGCGTTGTGTCGGCCAAAGACAAGGTTTTCAGATGCTGGTATATTTGTTTCAAACTACTAATAAGAGGAAAATTATAAAGGGAAAAATGGAACTTTTCTCAAAATTTTCACCTACATTCGGGAATTAAAATTTCTCATGGCTGGAAACACTGCCACTAGATAGATGCAACTCATCTTTAAATAAACTTTGATACACCACTAATATCTCCGAGAAATATGTCGATATCTAACAAACTAAGCATGTAATTTAAAAAAACATATCATGCTATCTTTTAAAAAAAATCAACATTTTCTGGACGTCATTTTTAAGAATGGTGAATATATTTTAATGATGAGTTAATATTTCGTGAATCATGAGACCTATATTCAACATTTTTGTGTCAAACGTAGTTTGTCTTTCATATCTCTGGCCAAGAGAAGGTGTAGCCATCTACGGCCCACTCACTCATCAACGGATGGGAATGAAAGCTCAATTTAGAAAATATGGTTAAGTATTCTTATTTGAATCTGAATATGAATCTTATTTATGGCAAAGAAAATAATTTTATTTTTAAAACATATTTGAATAACATTTTCACTTAATTTCTAAAGAAATTTAAGTCTAATTTTGCAATTCTAAAAAAATGAGTGATTTTTATTATATAATCTTTTTGTTACATGCAGTTGTTAGAAGGTTTCAATTGAAATATATTAGTAACATTATTTTTATAAAAATAAATAATTTCCAGTTTGTTGTATCACCTCTCGAGTTCTCCCCCCTTTGTTTCTTTTTATTACCTTTAACATGATCGGTCAACTTCTGGAATTATCTCTAAACTGATTGGTTGACTATTTTGTTTTTGTTTTTTTTTCTTTTAAAAGTTTTTTCAAAGTTATGAATTCAAATATTTTGAAATTTAAGAAAAAGAAAAATCTCACTAGTGTGTGTTAAGTTGCCATAATAAACTATTTATACAGGGGGTGAACGAAAGTCAATTTTTTAAAAAGTGTGTCTGTTTAGTAATACTTGCACCTATAAAATTGAGTACTGTATAACAACCTTGCTTTTAGAAGATTTTCTTGAAGACTGCCGCTTACAGAAATAGCATGGTGTGATTTTTTTTATTGGTTTGGTAGATATTTTCTTCATATTGGCAGACAGTATTGGTTAAAGTTTCTTAAGCAGTGACTGCAATTGCAGTGGCAGGTAATATCTAGTTTCGGTGTTGTTACATTTTGTGTATAGCAGGTATTCTATTGACTTGGTGACATAAACATGAGTGATAGCAGCTGATTGAGATCTCCTGATAAACTTTTGTTAGCTATAGACTCTCTGAACCCATTCCAAAAAGGGAAATGTGTTATATGCCAAAGTGATACAAAAGTAAGACTGACATATACCAAGGCTGGACAGAAGCGAATTCGAGACGCAGCTGAAATAAGACAAGATTAAGTCCACAAAAGATTGAAATTGATTGGTGAACAAGAGCCAATATTTTATCACTGTAACAACAAGTGCTACAAGTCTTACACAATGAAGAAAAACCTGGAAAGAATTAATCAACAACTAGCAGAATCCAGTGTACCGCAACAAGATTCTGAGTGTTCCAAGAAGGCAGCTTCGGCCAAATCCAGCGTCCATCAACTAAGGAGATCTATGGCAACCCCTCGCTAAGCTCCAACATCTTATCACAAACCAGAGGACCTTCCGTGTATTATCTGTGGTTTAGCCAGAATAAGGGCAAAAGGGAATGATGGAGGAAAATACAGGGTGTGTGAGTTTTGAGGAGCAAACAAGTTTCTATTTGCAGCTAGTTTCTTCCAAGATGAATTTTTCAGTCGTGTTGCTGATCTTAACTCTGAGGTTCACGTGTTTGCAGCAGATTTGTATGCCCACGGGAACTGTATGGGTCCATATATTCGGAGATACGAACGTGCCGTGAGCTCCCAGCAACAGAAGATTCGCTTCCCGCTTTGATAAGTTCGCGCTGTTTGAAAAAGCAAATGAGGTTTTAGAACCACTCTTGAGTGCTGGGTACGGATTCACACTCAGTAATATCAGGGAATTAATGACCAACATGGATGAAACAGTAAGTGTTTGTAACAATGAGATTAAAATGTTTCTAATGAGAGTGTACGATGACAAAATTCGTTTTTGTCCGTCTGAAAAAAAAAAAAAAGGCTTATGCTATTTTCAGCAAATCTGACTCCTGAAGATCTTGCAACCAAAATAAGATCGCAGGATGCAGTGAAATCAGCAGGAAGAATTTTAAGAGAAGTCCTGAAAGACACAGATTTTGGACTTACGGACAAATTCTGTGATGCCTCAGAGCTCCGCAAATTATGGAAGTCAATAAGAATGCCTGACGTTTTCTTGACATCTTTTTCCGTTTTGTTTAATATTAGTAAAGGAAAACTATTACAAGCAAATTCCTTTGACTTAAGAACAGATGCCAACTACACTGATGATGGGTTTGAAGATATAAGCGAAGAAGAGCAGAACAATCCCATGAATTGGCTGGCTGTACGAATGTACTGTATTTATCAAATTATGTTTTATGACCTTCATCAAAGAAGAAAGAAAACTTCATTACACATGATGACCGTTCACGCGATCTATAACAAGTGCAAAGGTAAAGAGCTTGTCACTTCAATGAATAGGATAGGTGTATCAACAAGTTATAAGACATAATACGGAGCAGGAACTTGTTAGCAGCTTACGCTGTGAAATCATGTGAAACTAACAGCACACCACTCCGCAGTCACTTTACTAACAAAGCATTTACAATTGCAGCCTTTGATAATGTTGATTTTGAAGACAGCTCTTCTTTGTCCGGCACATATGGCACAACAATACGGCAATGGTGCCTTATCAAGCCCGTGCCAATGAGTTAATGCAGGGAAGTAATCAGTGTCAACATTAAATATACAGGCACGAAGTTGTAAACTTATAACACAGCTGCCTTGTCAGTGTGTGCAAAACTACTACAAGCCAAAAACACGTCCCGGTTTAACAGAAAGTTTCCAAGTGGCTGAGGATATGCATCATGTAGTGCCTGATACTGCAGTCTGTAAAACCAAGGAAACTGAATTTGTTAGTACTCTTATTCGGTGTGGACTGAAAGATCAACACAAGCCAGTTCCTCCATGGGCTGGAATTCATGTTCTAATCTCCCAGAGTACCGTCTTAATGAAAACGGTTGGCTTTTTACCAGTAATACCATCTCCTGTCGCAAAGTACGCAACAGAATATACAGCTATAAAAAAAATTCCAAAATGTGCGTCCTCAGCTTGAAGATCAACCAATCCTCCCAATATTCTGTGACGAAGGTGTCTTCCGTATTGTTGCTGCGATCTGTATGAGCAATCTAGAAGAATTTAGTGATCTTTGTCCAATAATGGGCATTTTTCACGTGACAAAGGTTGCCCTGCGGTGTGTAGGAAGTTATTTAAGTGAATGGGGCATAGAAGATGCACTTATTGAAACTGAAATCTTTGGACCCAAAACTGTGCAATCTGTATTGAGCGGAACTCAATATGTGCGATCGTTACAGGGTATGCTCGCCATCTCTGAGGCTATAGAAACATTGCGTTGGATGGCCTTTTCGGAAGAAGAATAACAAATTAAGATTTCGCAGATGTTATGGAAGAAATGTGCAAGGCACACAATGCAAAGCCAGGCAACATTTACTACACTTCGTTCAATATTACAAACCTTAAGAGCCAAGTTTGAAGAGTTTATCAAAGAGTGCGAGGATAAGTCAGAGCTTTGCAAGTACTGGGGAAATGTAATTTTAATCGGTCTAGTGAAGAACCTAGTACATGGTGATAGAAAAGGTGACTGGGAGCTGCAGAAAAAAAACTGTGGTCACTCATTCCTGTTTCGTGAATTCGATTGTATGAACTATGTGAGATATGGCTCCTGATATTTGGAAAGAATAAAAAAAAACTAGAAGTAGAAAACAAGTACCTTCACAAGAAATTTGTTCAAGGACACTTCGTGATCAAAGACAAAGAAGAACGATTCAATGCTGTAGCTCCTGATATGAAATTAGAACAAACCAGTCAGAGATCACAGAAAAGTTTCAAGGGAATTGTCGGTCAAACACGTAAAAGTGACTATGTTGCTCAATGGCAACTAGTTTACCACGAAGTACTTTCTATTTGTAACGTTTTCAAAGAGGTGACTAATTCTAAATTAATGGACCACCGTGAGCTAATGGGAAAGAGAGGAGAACGTTTCAATAGAAATGTTGAGAGCCTTGTTCATTTTATGCAGCGATGAGGAAATCCGTTTGAAATGTTTGAGCCTGTGCGGCTGCATAACTGTCACAAAACAGCATGTGAATAATGATGTAAAGGCACGTCTATTAGATATCTTTTCACATGGGTCAGAATTATATACACAGCTGAAGCAGGAGAAGTTTGTATTGAAAGTAAAATCGTTTCTTGACTTAATCAATAAAACTAACCTTCCACACTTTAATCTGAACAGTGTAACAGAACCAGCAACCAGAAAAGCTCCACTGGTGATCTCAAATAAAATTCTTTTCCAAGTCCACATAGAGATAGATGTGGCAAAAGAAAGGGGGGAATCTATCAAGAACATTATGTCTCACGACCTTCTTCCAACAAACATTTTATTTGATGGAGATGCTGCGACAAAACCAGTAAAACACACACTCTTTAAAGAATTAGAAAAATATCTTTCACCTGGTGATTTTTATTTCGAAAAAGTCCCTGCACTAAACACTGCTGTTATTGTGGATTATATGTTCCAATTGCGAACGGTCAAGCTGTCATCCATGAAAAATTTTGGAGAGGTTGTTCAGAGTTCTACGAATATCAAAATCAGTATGCACTCTGCAAGAACTGCATATCATATTTGACAGTTATCTTGAACTTTCGCTCAAAGAATGTGAGAAAATCAGGCGAATGTCTACAGCTGGATGAATCGAACTTGCATGCATAACCAATTCTACACCTTGCCTTTGCAACATGATAAATTATGGTCATCTACATAAAACAAGCTTAATCTGGAGATGCTAATCCGGCGAAATATTACTGATGTTTCAGCAAACTCAGAATTTCCAATTATTGCTAGTGGAATGATTGTTAATGAAGAATTGATGCCAGCACAAATATATTCAAACGGTGCAGGCCATATTGTGGAAGAACTGAAATACAAATTGGAGGGAGCTGACCTTCGTTCATTCCACATGTAGAGAGGGCAGTTCGAAAAGGTTTGAAGTGAGTAATTGTTCTATCGAATAACACAGATGTAATTATTCTGTTACTTCGTTTTGTTGCACTTCTTATAAGTCAAGGATTGGAAGAATTATGGATATGTTATGGAACAGGTGTAAAAAGACGCTTCATCCCTCTTCATATTTTGTACCATAGACTCAACTCAGAGATTTACAATATTCTCATCAAGGCCCATATTCTCACAGGTGATGACATTATGAGCAAAATAGGAACTAAGCATGGAGCTTTAGCCTCTGAACCACAAGTTTCTAAAAGAATTTGCTGAGATTGACGACGAATGTGACTTCAAAGACGTCGATAAGTATCTTGTGCGAGTGTGGAAAACAAAGTGTGATGCTGACACTTTTGATGAACTTTGCTACAATGAGTTCAAGAGATCAGTTCCACTAAGTGACCTTCCGCCAACGTCATCGTCCGTGCATGGACACATTAAAAGAGCATTTTATTTACTCAGAAGATGTTCGTATGTTCCAAAAGGCCTCTGTGAGTTTCGATGGGAAAACGTTGGTGTTCTTAAACCTATTAAATTTTTAAAGCCTCTACTCAGTGAACACGTAACTGCAAAACCTGCGCTATGAAAAGATGATCCTGCCGATACGCTCTTCTGAAATGTTCGTCATGCTGGAAATGTAATGCAAGTGACTGTAAAAACGCGTACTTGCAAATGGACATAATTAAATCCAGCTTCACGATATACGCTTGTAAAAAGAAATCGTGTTTCACAAAATTTCATTTTTGATTTGCAATCTTGCATCATTATTGAATTATATAGCTTAAGAAAATTGTCACGTATTTCATACAAATGTAAATCAAACAAATTTATATACACGTATTCATTACTTATAATGAGTATTCTTTATAATTTGAATTTGTATACTTGTGTACCCATAGGCAAACTTATGTATTTTATCTACTTGTGTTAATTACTTCTATTCGTGGTCTTAGACATTGTTTGCTGATCACAATAAAAGGATTGAAACCTATTTATATTTAGTTTATTTCAATACATGTCTATTCGATATTTATTACAGCCCTCATCAAAACTTTCTGTTAGACCTACAGTTAATCTAGTTGCTAGCACGCATGTCTTGAGTGCATAGTCCCGGGTTCGATTCCCGGTGGGGGTACAGTTGAACTAAAAAGTGGTTTGGATTCGTCTATAATCAATCAATAGCTTAAGAAAATTGTCACGTCTTTAACCTCTATGGCATAACTCAAACCAAAAAAAAAAAATAACATTCATTATAATTTCCTATATAATATTCGCTATTTTGTAAAATGACTAAAAGGTTGCTCTGATAGGTTATTTTCTATGTTTATAAGAATATTTGACCTTCATAATCTACGTCTTGACACAAGAATGTTGAATGTAGATCTCATGATCCACGAAATATTAAGTCATCATTAAAATATATTCGCCATTCTTAAAAATGAGGTCCAGAAAATTGTGATTTTTTAAAGGTAGAATGATATGTTTTTGAAATTACATGCTTAGTTTGTTATATATCGACATATTTCTCGGATATATTAGTGGTGTACCAAAGTTTATTTTAAGATGAGTTGCATCTATCTAGTGGCAGTGTTTCCAGCCATGAGAAATTTTAATTCCCGAATGTAGGTGAAAATTAAAAAAAAAAAAATCCATTTTTTCCTTTATAACTTCTCTCTTATTAGCTAGATTGAAACAAATATACCAGCATCTGAAAACCTTGTCTTTGGCCGACACAACGCACCATAGAAAGTTTCAATAGGATAATTAGGGAAGCTGCAGCACCTGCATAACTTCGTCGACAAAAACATCAAAAAGCGCACCGTATCGAAAGGGTTAAAATGACGTTCAGAACCTAATCGGTCCGGATTAGAAATGTCTACCCAAGCTAAATTAATCCAATAATGATCCGAGAACACAAATCAAAAATCAAATTCTCTGGACCTCGATTTTTTTATGGGGGTATATTATGGGGCCAGGTCTAGTATATAAGTCACAGCGGGACTAACCTAATGTTATTTGACGCTTGACAGTTGAAGCTATTACATAGGCAAAAGATGTTTGAATTGATCAGATGTAAGGTATTTCGCAGGGAGAAAAAAAAAATGAAATTTACACAAAACTGTGCTTCATTTTAAAATTTCATTTCAATAAAGACGTACATCCCGGAAAAAAAGAGCTGTTTATGGGCAAGATAAGTTTTCAAAACCAACACCTGAAACATGGTACCGTCGCTTTCGTTCTCGAGGTTTCGATATCCAATATGTTTCTCGCAGTGGGCGACCAATCACAGCAAAAAAGGACATTCTGGCAAAAATCGACCAAGATCGGTATGTAAGCAGTCATGACATGGCCAATGACCTAAAAATCCATCACCAAACAGTGTTGAAACATTTAGAGAAACCTGGCTACAAGAAACGACGTTTGGGGGCTACATTATCTTATTCAATCGAATCTCTCTCTATTGAAATGTAACGAACTCGAGAATCCATCACCAAACAGTGTTGAAACATTTAGAGAAAGCTGGCTACAAGAAACGACGTTTGGGAGCTACATGATCTTATTCAGTCGAATTTCTCTCTATTGAAATGTAACGAACTCGAGAATCATCACCAAACAGTGTTAGAACATTTAGAGAAAGCTGACTACAAGAAACGACGTTTGGGAGCTACATTATCTTATTCAATCGAATCTCTATCTATTGAAATGTAACGAACTCGAGAATCCATCACCAAACAGTGCTGAAACATTTAGAGAAAGCTGACTATAAGAAACGACGTTTGGGAACTACATGATCTTATTCAAACGAATCTCTCTCTACTGAAATGTAACGAACTCGAGCCATTTCTCTACGGCTGATCACGAGTGAGGAAAAGTAGATAGCTGGCAACAATGTGGGGAAAAAGATTGTAGTCGAAGCAAGAAGGTCAACTGTCTGTGGCAAAGCCCATTATGCTGTGCGTTTAGTGGGATGGAAGGACATCGTACATCACATCACAAGTTGCTGCCGCCGAGTAGAACGACAGACTCGGACCTGTACTGTCGACAATTAGCGCGAGTACATTTGACAATTCAAAAGAACGACCGGTACTGGTCAACATGAAGAATGTCGTACACCATGCTGATAATGCAGATCGCATACATCTTTACTGACCTGTCAGAAATTGAGAGAACTTGGCTGGGAGATTTAATGCATCCACCGTATAACCAGGACTTTGCACCGACAGACTATTATTTATTTCTGTTTCCGCAGAACTCCCTGAACGACGTTAAATTAGTTTAAAAGAGGCCCGTAAGACCAACGTGTCTCAATGTTTTGAACCGAAACCACAGAAATGCAATAGCGAGAGGATTATGATTGGCGAAAAATGGCAGAGAATCATCGAGGAAAATGTTGTTGTTGCTGAGTTTGACGTCCTGTTCAGCAGCGAGGCTATATGAGACGTGGACCTACTGGTTAACGTTGAATCCGAACCACGTGAGCTCCCGCCGGGAATCGAACGCCAAAGGCGCGTACAATAACTGCTTAGCCACGGAGGAGTTCCATCGAGAAAACGATGCATATGTGGTTTCATAATGTTATTCAGCTCCAAAGGTTCAATACTTTTTAGACAACCTCATATTAAGATCAGAGCAAAAATCCAACAGCCAATTGTTCAAGTCAAAAACAATGTAGGAATTTCACCAATGTCTGCCAATATTGATATATATCAGCAGAAATAAGATTATTGAGCAAGAAGTATATTTTTCTATAATTCGAAAAACACTGTAAGAGCTTTTTTTAAAAAATAGTTTTCATTTTTACAAAGAAAACTGAAAGACGTAATTCGTCGAATATATTCGTTGGGTGAAATTCTGCATGCCTACAAAACAGTCTTCTCGACTATAAACAGTGTGCTTGAAATATGTTTTCTGATGTTATATATATAAACGAATTCCTTGTATTTACGGATTTATAAGCAACTGTGGAACATGGCCATTACGACTATGTACGGAATTAGGAATATATACAGGGTATCTACTATTTTGGAGCGAACTTGACGCGATACTAGAGGCCTTTGACTTTCACCTGCTGTTTGATTCAATCGATCGGTCACCCTTGCGAGCAAGAAAATTAAATGAAATCTTTGTTTTACGTCTCACGCTTATGTCGGCTAGGCTAAAAAGAGACGGTAATGATGAGAAATGAATGGAATGAATAAAGTAGGAGGAAACGGGAGAATCCTGAGAAAACCCCCACACACGGTGTATGTCCACCACAAAGCTCACTTGGCGCGAGGTAGGATCAAACCAGGGACCTCATACACCAAAGGTGAACGCTTTACCACTGAGCCACCGCGGCCCCACACCTGTAAGCAGGGGTAATTATTTGAAATCAACCTTCTGTAAATAGCTCTTACATTCTAGTCATTTGAAGGCATCGTGAATTTCGAGTAATATTTTGACAACTTTTCTCATTTATTACAGAATTTCCAATTAACTGTTGGTCTGTCCAAGAATTTTTTAAAAAATTTATACCTTTTATACCTTCTTCAAAGCCAACGAGTACCTCCTACCTTCGACACTGGACGAGCTATGACTGCTGTATGTGCACAACAACCTGTATTATTGAAGGTCGATGGTCAGCTGACTTCCGATCGCTTGGCAGGCACATGCGTCATTTCCTTTCGTCTCTGTGAGCGCATGATTAACGGGACATCAAAAACTGCAAGAACTTTTTTTTGGGGGGGAGGGGGTTACCTTGTTCTATTCTTTGTTCTCATGCTTTTCAAATGTTCCTTCTTGGAGTAAGATTCTAATCCAAAAACAACTGTACCTAGGTATTTGCAATTTTTCATTCTGAAGTTTCACACTATCAGCCACTTCATTATCACGAAACATATGCAAACTAGCCTTCGGCTAGCTGGGGACTTCGCCCCCACATTCTCGCATTAACTCGGCCTACGGTCTGAAACATCTAATATCTCTAACATGTCTCTAATCTTAAGGGATTTCTAGATAAAGCCATATTACTTTCACAATTACAACTCCCATCCTTTTTCCTCTCCTTCTAGGAGAAATATCGAAAAACGCTTAAACACATCTTTAATTATTTTAAATGAAAACTCGACTAGATATCAAATTTCATGTCTCTAAGTTTAACGGATTTCGTGAAATGGACATGTTATTTTTAACAATTTCAAGCCCTATTTTTTTAACCGCTTTTTTCTTCCCTTCTGGGGTAAATATCAGAAAAGGGAGAAACACGTGTCTAATTATTTTAAATGAGAAATCCAAGTACTGAATTTCATCTCTCTAACCTTAATAGATTCCGAGATATGGACGTCTTGTTATAATTATTCTAATTTGCAATTATTTTTCCTTCTCACCTCCTTTTCTTTCTTTCTAAGTTAAATATCAAAAAGCGCTGAAACATTCTAATTGTTTGAAATTGGAAGTCCGTTTATTAACTTTAATGTCTCTAACATTCATAGATTCCGAGATAGGGACATTTTAAGATGATAACTGTCACTCCACTTTTTCCTCTTTCCGTCAAATTTCCAGTGGGACCTTGCATTCACAAATCCTACGACATGTCCAAATTTTAAGTTTCTAGTTTAAGCGGTTTGGCCTGAGCGTTAATCAGTCAGTCAGTCAGGATTTCTTTTATATCTATAAAGACATAACGGAACTGCATTAGCTGCTCCCCTTAAGAACTGAGGAGTTGGTTTCTTATAATTGAATGCAAACACTAAAGAAATTCCCACACGTGTAACTTGGTCTTTGCAGAGAATTTCTGCATAGTTTTATCCTCATTAAGAATGAGATTTTTCTGTAGAAATTTTCTGAGCAGTATTCATAAATAAAGTACTTGCAACATCGTTCTCGGAATTGAGTTCTTTCTGATTTCCAGACATGTTTATCCATACGTCGAGAGTGATATATTTCTTTCCTGTTCAGATAACGAATATTTTGAAATGAAATTAAATATTTCACTTTAACCCCACTTTTCTCCCGATTATGCTCTTTAGGCTAAAGGAGACTACGATCAAGGCAAATGGAAGATGATGGAAAAATTGGTGGAATGAGGAATTAGGAGGAAATGGGAGTACCCCGAGAAAACCCACGGACACGATGTTGTCCACTACAAACTTACATGGCCGGAGATCGGACCGGGGACCCCACGTAGAGGTAAGCACTCTACCATTGATCCACCGTGCCCAATGAATGATGTTCTCTATCATCTGTTTTTCTATTACTTAAAGGTAGTTTCATTTACACAAAACGCAGTTAACCTGAAAATTTGTCGACTGTTATTTTGACAACTCAGTATGAATTTCCTTCTCCAACAATATCTTGTTAAATGCAATTTTCTTCATCATAGCTACAATTATAACGAAGGAAAATAGGCAGGACTGAATTTCACACATACAATAAACCTACGGTGTACAAGGATGTCATCACAAATACTCAATAAAAAAGGAAGTATTGTGTGATGAACATAACCAAATTCCCGAAAAATAAGTAAGGTGTTAATTCTATACCAAGATGGCAAAACATGATATGTACATTTGTACAAGCAAGCAAATTTCAACCTTATGAATCAAATCTGCAAGATGGCAAAACATATCACTTTGTGTTCATTTTTTTGTTTTTTGTTTTTGTTTTTTTTTTTTTTTTTTTTGTTTTTCTTTCTGATTTCGAATATATGTATTTCGTTTTCGCTAGTGAACTAGAAATATTTTAAAATTTAATTCATAAGGTTAAAATTTCCTTGCCTGTATGAATGTACATGTTTTGCTATAGAATTAATATATAAAGAAAATTCGCTGGTGAAATATTCATACCAAAACAAGAGGAGTCCGTGTGAGCAGGTAAAATGTCACATAGTTTCAAATCAGCAAATGTGAAACATTTACTTTAAAACGCCTGCTAGAAAATTAAGGAATCTATTGAATGCGGTTAAAGGAATTACTTAGAAACTAGAATAGTTTCTATCTAACTATCCATGTTTTAGATTCCACCACATGCGAAACGCTTTTTTTTTAAAGGAAATCTGGGTTTTGAAACGTGTCCCTAAATACGGACTCGTGCGTCATAAAATTCGTTCTGAGCATGGCAGGAGTTTTTCATATTTCAAGATAATCATCTACTTGAAATTAGAGACTAACACCTTAAAAGCTTTTCTTCAAAGAGAAATGAGTAGATTCATACTATAAAAAGAGTATATCAAGTAAAATTCTTTAGAAAAAGAAACTGAAAACATCGGGAAAACTGTCGCACCAAGGCATGGTTTCGTTGTAGCGAAAACATTCATTCATTAAATTTTCTGTATTTTACAATATAAATTTAACCTATCACTCAAATTCCCAAAACATATTGAAAATTCTATGACTTTTCCAGGGTTTTCAAACCAGTAAACTCTGGTAAAAGATAGTGCTCACGTCATTCAAATCTATCTTCCCGAAAGTATGTGCAGTAACAGAGAAAATTAATTAATATGAAATGTACTAATTCCGTATCGAAACTATTTTCATTTCAGAGAATCCCAATAAAGATACACATTACGTAGTTAATACTTAGTACCAGCAAGTATCAAATAACCGAACAGTGGCTCCTTTGATGCAAAACATCACAAGTTTGATTCCTGGTGGGAACACTCGGCCGAAAAAGTGTAAAGGCTTTTTCAGGCCAGTCATTCTGAGTGAGGTTTTCCTAATTCACACCAGGTAAATGTCGGGATGGTATCTCAAAAATCGGTCCCTGCCCACCTTTTTCCTCCCCGATTCCTCGGGTAGTGTGACTGCCAAGGGACATCATCCCTCATACGTGAACGGGTTACCATGGCCATAGATGTCAAAAGCCCAGATATCTCATTTCAAATCATAGTTCTACTTACCGAACAGAATTCTTCGAAAGATATCTTTCCGTCTTCATCTTTATCTGCGAAAAGAATAGTTTTATCCACAATCTGCTGCAACTGTGTGTCTTTCAAGTTGTTGCCCACCATCATTTTCAAGACCTGCGAAAAGAAAAATTTCTCAACTCATATGCACAAAAATTCACTCCTGTCTAGAATTATATCCAGAATCAACAACTATTTCAAAGATTTACTAACAAACTAGTTCAAGTACACTACAGATAGATATCAGGTGTTTGTATTATTTTATAACTAAATCGCGCAAAACAGAAAATGAGAAACATCAGTACCAAAATTCGGAAGGACTCGAAATAAATATAAGCTAGTACTACATTTTTATCAAACAACACACCTATATATATACAGTGTTATATATGCATAGTCTAAAACAAGTTTAAAAAACATAGTCTCTAAAAAAGAATGTGCAAATATATTTATCATTAACAACATATTAGCCACAATGACTAAAGAAATGAAAATTTTACAAAAGTGACGGAAAACAGTCACCAATTAAATTCTCCATTATATTTATCCATTTTGAATGTGGAAACCTGTTTATCTGGAACCAGAATCCTGTACCTGCAGCACATTTGAAGAATAAAGAAAGAAAAAAATAAAAAACTTCCTTTTATTTCGCAAGACGATGGGAAAAACTTTTTGGATGTACTGCGAGGTCCATCCTCCATGTTGAATTCAACCCAACATTTTAAGTGGAAGTAGGGTCATGTTTCATCTGTTCAGAAACATTATGGTTAGTCTATTTTCCAATATTTGAGATCCAATACTGTATTACCTCGTATTACATGTGTCAAATACTTGGGAATAAAGCATGACATTACACAATAAGGCAGAACATCATGAGGGGCATTCCATGTGAAATCAACCAAGCCCAAAACCTCATGGTGTCAGATTTCCATGAAACTTGGTGTACATGTAGGCCTCTACGAGAAATGATCATGCACCAAATTGTAGCCCTGTAGCCCCTGTAGTTTTAGAGTACAGTGTGAAAAAAAAACAAATTTTATATTTTTGCAGAATCTTGTTAAATTCAATTGATCACATCTCCCGTAAATATTGAGCTAGGGAGAAAAATAATATACCATTTTGAAGAGGAAAGAATAGGCTATAATATATGTCAGGAACATTTATTTGAAAATCAAATATCATTTTCCGGGAAACCCGGGAAAATTTTGGATTAGTGATATCTCAGAAACTGTTCATTTGATTTCCTTGAAATTGGGTACCAAGATAGTTCCATATGTTCGGCATAAATATGCCAAATGTCAACTTTGGCCAAGAAAGGGCCTGGAGTCTACAATGATTTTCGTGTCAGCATGTCGGGAGAAACACCTGGGGTGCCAAACACTTCAGCTTCTTTTTCTGAATTGGTGACGCACCAGGTACCTGAAAGCTTTGGTTCAATACGTCAATTGTTGCGTCAGGTGATGTGAAAGGCTGATCAGGATTTGCACTAAGAGACTGCCCATCAGACGATTCTTGGAGATCACTTGCTTGTACGTAAGCTGCTCTGAAACGGCGCCTACTTATTTTCCTCCTGCACTTGTTGCACATCTTGCTCAGACACTCAGTTTTGAGTTGTGAAGCCAGTTCTGCCATTCACGCTTGCACCAGGCGAAGTCCAACCCTCACTTTTTTGCTATGACTGCCAAATGGATTGACACAGTAAAGGCGTGGCAACGCTGACATAGTGGAATCACCTAAGCAGCAATGCAGCTTCTGAATGCACACAGTTACAGATAATGCTGCACCTGAATTACGGGACTATCCACTACTGACATTTGGAAATGTACTGTATAGTCACTGTGATCTCACTAGCTATGCCTGAACACTATATAGACACTTCCAGCTAGACTTGTTGTCCACTCTAGAACTAAGAGCTTACTGGTATGCAGTGTCAATGTCCTCTGCTTTTATACAGGTAACGAACCTGCCAGAATATTCTAAACGGTTCTAGAACCTTCTAAAATGTTCCAGATGATTCGAGAACATTCCAGAATGTTCACATATTTAGGTCAATGCAATGTACGACGATTGATAATGGAATATTCCAAAGATCCCCACAACATTACTGGATTACAGATTGCACCAGAAAAACATTACTGCTAGGTCAGTTACACCTTACTTCACCAGTACTGACAAATTGGCAAGTTGCCACATTGGCACCCCAGGTGTCTCTCCTGACATGGTCACACGAAAATCATTGTAGACTCCAGGCCCATTATTGGCCAAAGTTGACATTTTGTACACTTATGCCGAACGTATGCAACGTATGCCCAACTTGGTACCCAATTTCAAGGAAATCAAATGGGCAGTTTCTGAGATATCATGATCCAAAATTTTCCCGGGATTTACCGAAAATGATATTTAATTTTCAAATAAATGTTCCTGACATATATTGTAGCCTATTCTTTCCTCTTCAAAATGGTATATTATTTTTTTCTGCACAGTTCGTGGAATAGAAATAGTTACACAAATTCTAAGTCCAAATTATTAATAAACTCTTGTCCTGTTTTCTTATGCATCCAAAAATACATGTCTCAATCGATTAGTAGCTTCTAGTATTCAATCCACCTCCTCCCCCACTTCTTATCTAAAGCAGGTGTGTGACGTAGTACACTCTTTCCATTCAGCGGAAAAAGAAACAGGAATCAAGTTTACAACGTTATAGATTTAAAACAGTCTTTTCCATTCGTTTGTTCTGAAATATTTTTAAGAGCCTAAATTAAAAAAAAAAAAAAAAAAAAGTCTCACAGTGTTCCCAGAGCTTCATAAAGACCTTTAGTTTTATTATTTCCCTTTTTTAAAGACTGCAAGCAAGTAAGATGCTCCCTAAGAAATCTATCGAAATTGCCAAAAACGGCAGTAGGTTTTGTGCTTCCTGAAGTCTGTAATGCATGCACAGAGCTATAAAATATCTATTGACAGAAATGAGTGTTATTCAATGATTCATTTCATTTCTTTTCAGTAATTGCAAGCAAATGTTCTAGGGGCGTCATTTGGGCAGGACAGGAGGGTGTAATTTCCCCTCCCTTGAGCTTCATAAATGCGTATTGTTTGATCAAGTGAATAATAATACACTAATAAAAAGTGAAAATCTTATGTCGGCGGAGAATCACCCCTCCCCCGAATAAAATCTAAAAGACATTGCTTGGAAAGCAAAAAAGACAATACATTGATATTTGAAAAGTAGTTAACGAATTCCTCTTCGAAAAAGACCACCCGTAAAATTGTTTTTCAGATGGTAATTTCTAATTATACTTACGTTGGTTGAAATTCCTCCAGAGTTGTGGGGGCGAAACACTGAAACCATCCCTACCAAGAGGTGAAGGTGACATGTAAAAATAGTCAAATACGAACGATATTAGTGTCGAATTCATGTGCAAAGATAAATAGTGACACTGTGAATGCTGCGTAAGTCCAAATTAAGCCTTGGTTGGCATGGAGTTGACAATGGGAGGGTGACAGGAAAAAAGAATCAAAAATATCCTATATTCGTGTCGAATGGGTAGTTTTTGACATAAAAGGTGATATTTCAGATGTGGATATGTTCAAGGTTGGTCCTATTGGCATGGGGTCATAGGGAGAATTAGTGAAGACGTCAGAACAGTTCCTTTTTGGTGCGTTTCAATACACAGAGTGAAAAGTGAAAATGCACAAATACTCATATCACATTCGGAATTATCGGAGATATGACTTCTGGGGAAGTGTCGTTGCTCCAGGGAGGCATTACTAACTGATCACTACCTAAAATCGTCACTGCTTTGCAGGGGCGTAGACAGGAATATATTTCAGCGATCGAAAGCTTGACAGGAATTTATTTCAGCGATTGAGGGCATATTTTACTAAAATGTCTATCATCATCTGTAAAATAAGATATAATTGACAGAAAAGTAGTGATTTTGTCGGGGCAGGAGCTCTGGATTGCCAAGGCCTGCACCCAGTGTATGTCCCTGCTGTTCTGAATTGTCATAAGCTCCTCTTCAAATGTAAGACATAAAATGTACATAATACACGTATAACATAGAATACAATATAAATAGAAAATGTTATTATAACTAAGAAATAGAAAATGATTATAAATTAAAGTTGAAGGACAAGTTCCTTTTTTTTAAACAATCATACTTGAAAGTAAAATGTACTTTTAAAACAATTTTGCATTTATGCAGGGCTACAAACAAGTGAGGAGTAATAACAAATATCATATTTGAAAATAATTTCGAATTAAACTAGCTGTTACATTACTTCAAAACTGAACTTATGGAATGCACAGTATGAACGTAGCTCAAAGAAAATATCCAATAAGAATGGTCTTTATTCGAAGCTCGGACCATCCACGTAGGAGTAATTTACATTAACCATTCACGTAACAGACAATGACGCACAGAGTTTGGCACTACTTTATCAGATGGTTCTATCAAATATAACTTAATTAACACAATAATAACAAATTTTACTGCTTTGAAAAGTTTCCTGGACAAGGGGAAGCTCATTATGCACATTGTAACTAAGTTACAAGAGGTTTACGTCCTATCCGAACGGCGCATCCACCAAGTCAAATTTTGGAATATCCCATTAAGTAAGCTTTCAACGTAGCTAAAGGAAAACGTATGTGAATGAGTTCTCCGTAGCAGAATGGATAAAGTCATAGTTCGATAACAACAAGCTTCGTGGTTCGAAACCCGTCTCGGAAGCTACAGATTTTTTAAATCCTTAATTCCTAAGTTCTCAAGATCTTTCTCTCCCTTCGTAATCATCTGATGCTCTAAAAAGAGTTCTCCACCTTAATTCGACAACTGCCTAATGTGATCCTCGCAGTTCGAAACCTTCCCTTCTACTGTTTCACAAAATCACAATTTTCGTCATAATACGAATGACGTCCGATCATTTCTTCCCCCAATTCTAAATCTGTGTATATAAATCATTCCTCTCTGTCTCCATACTTGAATCTCTCGCTCTCTCTCAATGTCGCCCAGGAACTCATATGGCTTGAGATCAAACCTTCGACTCTTGAAACTAGTAATGTGCTATCGTAACTCTATAGGTTTGTTGCTAAATGCAATGTCTTCTAGATTTTATTTGGGGGGAGGGGGGGTGATTCTCCGCCGACATAAAATTTTCACTTTTTATTAGTGTATTATTATTCACTTGATCAAACAATACGCATTTATGAAGCTCAAGGGAGGGGAAATTACACCCTCCTGTCCTGCCCAAATGACGCCCCTGGAACATTTGCTTGCAATTACTGAAAAGAAATTAAATGAATCATTGAATAACACTCATTTCTGTCAGTAGATATTTATAGCTCTGTGCGTGCATTACAGACTTCAGGAAGCACAAAACCTACTGCCGTTATTGGCAATTTCGATAGATTTCTTAGGGAGCATCTTACTAGCTTGCAGTCTTTAAAGAAGGGAAATAATGAAATGAAACTAAAGGTATTTATAAAGCTCGGGAACACTGTGAGACTTTTTTTTTTTTTTTTTTTTTTAATTTAGGCTCTTAAAAATATTTCAGAACAAACGAATGGAAAAGACTGTTTTAAATCTATAACGTTGTAAACTTGATTCCTGTTTCTTTTTCCGCTGAATGGAAAGAGTGTACTACGTCACACACACTGCTTTAGACATGGAGAGGTGGAGGTGGGGGAGGAGTTGGATTGAATACTAGAAGCAACTAATCGATTGAGACATATATTTCTGGATGCATAAGAAAACGGGGCAAGAGCTTATTATTAATTTGGACTTAGAATTTGTGTAACGATTTCTATGCTGCGAACTGTACTTCAATATTTAGGAACATAGGATCAAATGAAGGTAACAAGGTTCTACAAAAAACATCAAATTTGTCTGAAACCACAGAGGGTACAGGGCTAAAATTTGGTGCATGATCATCTATCATAGGGGAATACATGTACACCAAGTTTTATCAAATTCTGAGACGACGTTTCTTTTCTTCTTTTTTTCCCTGAAATTTGGTTGATTTCACATGGAATGGCTCATGACGATTACAGAATATGTTCCACATGGTGTCCTTCCATTTGGTTGGTTAACGTGGTGGCGTCTACCCAGAACCCCGACGTCCAATCCAACACCCGGAAAACTGCTGAGTCAGTCAAGCCCGAACACCAATATCATGTTGGGTTTGTGATTTATCGTACTGAAAATAAAGAGGTAACGTGTCCTGTTCATTTAACACCAAACACATAACTACTTCATCCAAAATCTGCAGATAGATAGGTGCGGTTACCGAGTCTTTGATTAAATTGGCCGGGTAATGTTACGTTCTCCAAATTCCGCACAATAAAGTCACTCTTTTCGACCCTTGTACCTTACAAGGATTCGTTCATATCGTGTTGTAAGGAGACCAGTATCGTGCATTTTGCTTCATAACCTATCAACCCCTTAAGAATTAGCCATCACTAAACAGTAATTAACTTGCAGGCAATTTCGGGATCAGTGTCTTACGGTGCTAACACTTATTCACAGAACTGAACCTACGATCTGGGTCTCTTCCACCAGATGTTTCAGTTGCTATCTGAATAGAGCCAATAATGTTTGTTTACGATCCTGTGGACAGAGCCTGCTTCAAGGAATATGATGTTCTAGGGAATCGGCAAGTACCTTGTCTGGACTCTTGACTATTGCAGCTAAAAACATATGTACCCTGAACATGGCCAGAACTGTTTTTATCTTCTATCAATTCTGTGGCTTGAAGTTGCAACTACTGCCAGACTGGTTTCTCATCAAATTCTCGTTCATTGAAAGTCCTGAAAACTTTCATTCAAGTACGATCGCCAGCTAATAAAACTGTCTATATCCTCTTGGGATGTCGCTGAAACATCAAGACAAATCCGCAAACATAGAAACAAAATTTTTCATGAACTACACGTGTTACACGAAGTATTATTTTACTTCTAACCTATCAGGGTATTTCAAAATTGACTTCAACAAATTCTAGTGTTTCTGAACAAATTCTAGTGTTTCTGAACAAATTCTAGCTCTAAAATATACACCACATGACCCTAGCCTCATAAAAAAAGCTCGAGTTCAATCCAAAATGACGGACGAATCTCGTTGTCCATTCAAAAAATTTCCTTCCTATAATTATTATATTTAAACCTTCTCTACACTCCGTGTATCATATTGCCCGTCCTGATTTTTTAGACACCTGTATAACATTCGTATACTGAATATTTCATACTCTAATTCATTTCTTGAACTTCAATGTGAACAGAAAGCTATGAAGTAGTATTAAACGAGGTTTTTTAAGTGGTAGAGAAAACGTAAAATTATTTCGAAAGACGTGCTCTTACTCGAAAAATTAAATGAAATACTTTAATTAAATGTCCCACAATTATATCCTTTAGAGATGGATGATTAATAATCGTCCCATGATTATACCATTTAGAGACTGACGATCTATGCAAACCCTTGCACCACAAATGACTAATGACCGTCCTAAATGCCGATTATTTTGTAACTTGTACTTCTCTTTGTAATAATTTAAAATAACTTAATTTCAAATAATTTCACGCGACTCTAAACAAAATACACATTCTAAACTATGACACTTAAGATTGCTGAGTTACTCATATAGAAACTTACGCCGATATATGGATACTTTTATTGTTTATTTTAGTGTAATGCCCTTTTCAGTACTGAAGATGTATGAGAAATGTCGCGATATGTAGCCTTACCCTGGAAGTCTTGAAAATAAAATTTCTAGTTTCGTGTCCCACAATTATATCCTTTAGGCTAAAGGAAATGTATGATAAATGGAAGCGATTGTGAAAGAATTTGTGAAGTGATAATGTGGGAGGAAACAGGAAAATTCCGAGAAAATTCACACAAACTTTTGCTTCACAGGTAAGCTACCATGCCTCAGTGAAGTCTTCGACTTACAAGATGTTTAGCTTACCAAAAAAAAAAAAAAAAAAAAAAAAAAAAAAAAAAAAAAATGCACATAGCAAAATGAAGACAAGATATGAAGAATACATTATAATCATTCAAAATAAGTTGTCTTTACGTAGACTAGAATTAACTGAAGATGCTTTGTTTCTTCGGCCATGAACTTTTGACCCTATCTTGACGTTGTCAGGATTGGACTCTGGACCCGTCTCTTTTTCTTTCCCCTAGGATATATATATATATATATATATATATATATATATATATATACACGAGATGTGGCAATTAAATAACGAGACTGTCCACCTCCTGTCGCGCAGGATCGTGGGGAGGAGGTAGCTAATGATGTGTTGTTGGTCTTGAACCTTCATGAGCAGCCACTGTTTGTTTTCATGATTCTGAAAGCTTTTCTTTTCTTTGCAGGCTTGCATGAAGAGGACAGTGTTCTGTAGTAGTGCCAGAATCATGGTGAACAGTAAAGTTGAGCAGTGCATTTAAAAAAAATGAAATGAAATTTTTGAGTTTTACGTCCCACGGTTATGCCGGTTAGGCTAAAGGAGACGGTGATGATGAGAGATGAATGAAATGGTGGAATGAAGAAAGTGGGAGGAAACGGGAGAACCCCGAGAAAACCCACGCACACGGTGTTTGTCCATCACAAAGTTCACTTGGCGGGAGCAGGGTTTGAACCCGAAACCCCAAGCACCAGAGGTTAACGCTCTACCACTGAGCCACCGCGGCCCCCAGCAGTGCATTAACATCAAATTTCTGGTAAAATTAAAAAACACCGTCGGAATGTTATGCAATGTTAAAAGAGGTGAATGGTGATAATGCTATGTCACGTGCGCGAATTTTCGAATGGCACAAACTATTTTCAGAAGGTAGGGAGGAGATTGAAGATGATGAACGACCCGGCCGCCCTTTGAGTTTAAGAACGGACGAAAATGTTCCAAAAATTAATGAATTTGTGCCGAAAGACAGACGTCTGAGCATTCGGATGATCGCAGACATGGCGAACATTAACAAAGAGATAGTAAGACAATTTAAACATGACAAAAGTTTGTACAAAAACTCCCGAAAAACCTCTCTCAAGAACAAAAACACATTCGAAAGACTATTTGTTGTGACGTCATGGAACGACTCAAAGCAGAACCAGACTTGCTAACACGTGTCACCACATGTGATGAAACATGGATTTTCCAGTATGACCCCGAGCCCGAGCATGGGACTAAGCGTCAATCAATGCATTGGAAGACTCCCACAAAGCCAAGAATGAAAAAAGCACGAATGAGCAAGTCGAAAGTGAGGGCAATGTTCATAGTTTTTTTTTTCTTTCTTCGAAATCAGGGGTATCATCATGACTGAATGGGTGCCTCAGGATCAAACGGTGAATCAGACCTACTACAAAGAAGTCCTAATCAAACTGAGGGAAAGAATAAGGAAGAAGAGACCTGACTTGTGGTAGAACGATGCATGGATCCTCCACCAAGACAATGCGCCTGGCCATAATGCTCTTTCTGTGAAGCAGTTTTTAGCAGCCAAGCGCATTCCTGTGCTCGACCATCCTCCGTATTCCCCAGACCCGGCTCCCTGTGACTTTTATCTATTCCCAAAAGTGAAAAGTGCATTGAAGGGAACACATTTTCAGTCTGTGGAAGGGGTGAAACAAAAATGGCAGAGTTGTTGAACAGTGTGACATCTGATCTACAGCATTGCTTTGAACAATGGAAGGCACGAATGCAGCGGTGTATTGATAGGGGAGGGGAGTATATTGAAGGGGATAACAGTCAATTGAAACTTTCTTTGCAATACATCACATTTATGACACCAGTCTCGTTATTTAATTGACACAATATATATATATGCAGAGTGTTTCAAAAACAACGTTTGGGAGGTGATTCCTGACACCAAGATAAGACAAAGAGTATAGACCAATCTGGGTGCACAAATGCTTCCTTTCGGAGTTATATTCTGCCGAAAACAAGAAAAAAAAAATGAAATTTAAAGGTTGATAGCTCCAAAACTATGGGACCTACCGTAGTCGGGTCAAGACTTCACTTAGGAACTAGTATGTACCCTATCCAAAAATACATGTTTAGAATCCTAAGATACTGATGCAACAATTTTTATAGAGGGAGTTTGGCTACAGGCATATAATCTGAAGTACTCACCAACTACCTCTATAACACTTGTTGCGGAAGTACCGCAGGATTCTGAAACTTGGATATTTGGACAGGGCACATACTAGTTCCTAAGTGAAATCTTGACCCGACTACGGTAGGTCCCATAGTTTTGGAGCTATGGGCCTTCAAAGTTCATTTCTTCAGGTTTTCGGCAGCCTATAACTCCGAAAGGAAGCATTTGTGCACCCAGGTTGGTCTATACTTTTTGTCTTATCTTGGTGTTTTGAAACACTCTCTCTCTCTCTCTCTCTCTCTGTATATATATATATATATATATATATAAATATAAAGTTGGTTACTGAATGTTGATATTAACCTGAATGATTTGCCTTTTTCATGTATTTTTAACCTACATAACCCCTAAGCCTCGACGAACAGTACCCGCGTGCAGGAAGTACTTGAAATATAGACTAAAAAACATAAAAATGGAACATTATTTACATTAGTTTTAATTATATATGTACATAATCTACAATATTATTAGCATTTAATGGGAAAAATACCCCAAAGATGAAAAAGAACACAAATAAATAAATAAAATAAATCTGTAGTCCTAGAAAATGATGATGCACGATAACCTGACCACTCATTACGGTGAAACTGAAAGGGACGCTATCATTAAGCTCTTCAAAATGACATTTGAAGGAAGACAGTACATATCCCAAAATGAAGCAACTCTACGACTTCATAATAAAAAAAGTAATATACGTAAATCGATAGAACATTTGTCGCCAATAACACTAATAATAATAATAATACCAGTTTTTATTCTACATGAGTAAATTGTATTTATTACTGTCTGTCTTCTCTTAACGGTGACACACATACTCTTAATAGTTACAGATACTCCTAACACTAATTATTTAAAAAAAAAAAAAATGAAAAGGTTATTGTTAAACTTAACTAAAAAAAATTGTGCAAAATTGTATTTATGTTAACTGTAACCTTGTCATGTCTATTCAAAAATTACTAAAAAATTTACCTACAAAAAGCAAAATGAATTTGTAAATTTTTCCAAAATGTGCAGTTGTGATCAAAAAGCTTCGGGCACTAAGCTTTGTTTTAAAAGATTATTACGGAAGTATACGTAATTTCTACAAAGAGATCAAATTATGATTTTCTAATAGTTTTGAAAGCACATTAACTTAACAATTTGATTTATTCTGTCACTTGTCTGCTTTGGCATTATTTCAGCTATGCAATATGTGAAATAACTAATGTAAATATAATACCTGAAACAGTTCCCCATTTGAGATGTATCCATCGTTATCCATGTCGTAAATTCTAAATGCAAACCTCAGTTTGGACTCTTTGTCCCCTTTTACGCTGAACTGTGATACTCCTTGGATAAACTCTGAAATAAGTTATATTATTAAATATATGCACTGACATTGTTTAAAAAGAAAGATATTCATATTCAAAACAGCATAAAATAGTTTGCCCGTGATTCAATCTATACCTGATTCCCGGTTTATATCCAAACTAGCTGTCAAATTTCTTTACTTTTACATAATTAAAATGAATTACTTAGCTAGAATTAACCTTTTAGACACTAATGTTCCCATCTGGGAACATCATGCACTTTCGAATATATAGCTATACTAATGAAATACAGTTGCATTTTTTGACACGCTTCTTTCAGATTAAACGTGATAAGATGTTTTGGAAGAATTACCGCTTCGTAAATAATTATAATAGGTCGAATAAAAAATTCTAAACTTCTGTTTCATATTCATTTTCCACATGAGTGCTCAGGCTTATTTGTAATTTTCTTTTATAAAGACTAAACTCTATGTCAGTAGCGTTTCTGGTTGGTTTTTAAGACCAACCTTTTGATCCAATGCAAATCTACACCAATATTACAAACATAAAATGACCGAGAGATCGAAATTTTACGATGTTCCCATTTGGGAACATTGGCGTGATCCGTTAAGATTTTATTTGTGCAATATTGAGAAAAACAAAAACATTGTTTGGAAAAAGTGTGGACTGGCAACACTAAGTGGAAGTAAACTGTGGTTTGCATTGCCAGATGTGTTAGGTGGTGGCACATTGCTGAGGTTTTCGAATTTCCTGCGTACATTGCAAACACATTATTATGAAACGATTTTTAACATTACAAGAAGTTCGTGAATATTTTGAGACGCTTTCAGACATATCTGATGCTGAAGTGTGTATTATTCCCCCTGATCTAACGGACGAGGAGCATATAGATGATGCAGATTTGATTCCTATTGAGCCGAATGATGTTTGTGGTGAGCTAGAAATTATAATCAGTACCGGTAAATCTGAATTAGATTGTGCTACCATTGACAAAACGCCGAACGTGGCGCAAACTGAGCGTTTGAGTGCTAGTACACAGGTCAGAAAAGAAAATTTACGTAGATGGAAGAAAATCATTACGTTCGATTCACAGCTGGAGACGGAACCAATTGTGCCTTTGTGTGAAAGACATCCTGAACTAGTTTCGTTGAACAGTATTAAGTTCTTCAGAACAATTCTTCCTCTTGAATATTTTGAACATTTGTCAGCCATGACCGTACTATATGCCTTGCAGAAAGGACATTCTTTGGAAGTAGGTACTGAAGACATTTCCCAATTTTGTGGATTGTTACTTTTGAGTGGATATCACAGTATCCCCAAAGAAGACATGTATTGGAGTATTGCAGAAGGCACGTCTGTTCCCATTGTGCCCAAAATTATGTCTTGTGGCCGTTTTCCACAGGTAAAACGATTTTTCCATGTGATGGATAACGCTATAATGAAACCTGAAGATAAACTTTCAAGATTTCACCTATATACAATGAACTTCCAAAAAATCTTTGCCAGTTTGGTGTATTTCATGAGATGTTAAGTACTGATGAATCAATGGTTCCCTATTATGGCCATCGTTTTTGTAAAATGTTCATTCGAGGCAAACCCATAAGGTTCGGATATAAAATTTGGATGATATGTTCATCAAATGGGTATGCCTATCACTTGGAAATCTACAGTGGAAAGAAAGGTGAAGGT
The DNA here is from genome assembly GCF_964235325.1 of Thermobia domestica. Taxonomy (NCBI): domain Eukaryota; kingdom Metazoa; phylum Arthropoda; class Insecta; order Zygentoma; family Lepismatidae; genus Thermobia; species Thermobia domestica. Next base: position 180,323,758 of record NC_137462.1, read on the forward strand.
GAAGGTGAATCAAGAGAACCAATTTGATCAGCAGTAGTGAAGCGTATGATAAGTATTTTGTCAAATCCAAAGCAGCATGAGGTCTATTTTGATATTTTTTTCACTCCCTATGATCTCGTAAACGAACTGAGATTATTGCACGTGAAAGCAATAGGCACAATTAGGGAAAATTGAACCAAACAATGCCCTTTGACAAGTTCGAAAGAGATGTCGAAAAAGGATAGGGCAATTTTGACTACCGCTGTGATGGGAACGTGTATGTATGCAAATGGAATGACAATGCAGTTGTGACGGTTGCTTCTAACTTCCCTATACACGAACCTGTCTCTACTGTCAGAAGGTTCTCCAGATCTAAGCACGAAATAATCCAAATCCCGCAGCAGGAGGTGTTGATCTTCTTGACCGAGAACTAGGTAGCTATCGTCCACAGTTACGAAGTAAAAAGTGGTGGTGGAATTTGTTCAACAACAAACTAAATATTCCAGTAGTGGCATCATGGCTTTTACATTCAGAAATAAATAAGAAAACACAAGGTGGTATGACGCATCTTCAGTTCCGGAGAGAAATTATACTGGCGTTGCTGCACAGCAAACCCGTGATTGTTATCCGACCCGGCCCCCGAGCTCATCAAAGATCATCCTCATGTAATCAAGTTGGTGGTCACTATCTGATATCAGCACCGAAACAGGGATGGTGTGTTGTGTGTCAGAAAAATACAAGAAAGCAATGCCAGGACTGTGAGAAAAGGCTTCATCAGGAGTGTTTCCCATTGTACCATTGAAGATCTACCGTAGATGTTTGAACAGTGAACTGTACTAATTAATGTTTGAAGAACGCCAAATGCCTTGTACTCTGTCAATTTTGAAATTCAAGAAGACTAAAAATATAGTGTCAATTGTAATATTCAATTTAATAGTGATATTATAATATATCCTAGGTGCATCAAATAAAACTTTATTTTCTTAGTTATATATAGAATGTTCACTTAAAACGCCAATGTTTCCAAACGAGAATATACCTAAATAGGAATAAAATGACCCATTCTATGACACATAAAAAATGTAGTTCAATGACAAAGCAATTCGGCGTCTAAAAGATTAAGATGATTCATATAAAGCCCAAAGTCAGATGATCGGCACTGAAAATAAAAGCAGAAGCTTTATTAAAAAACACGTAACCAGAAACAATGGGACTTGGTAGTTTGCGGATACATGATTTTTTCGGATAATTGAATATAACCTATTGTATATCTTACTGTTGACCACTGTTTCCAATTTCTCTAGCAATTCAAGTTGTAATTTAAGAGTACGAGCATTCCTCTTGCCTTTTGTGGTAATAGCCATAGCGGCATCACGTGAACGAAGATATTAAAATGTATTATGTAAACTCAGTACAGCAGCGTAACTTCCTGCGAACTAAGTTTGTTGGCGGGAGTTTCTCCGGCCGCGTAACATATGAGAGAACTCACGTAATCTCTTTTAGCCAATGTGCCGCTTACAGTAAGCTATTGTGTGAAGCATTTGTTCTGGATTGCCTGCCCGAGACAAATAAAAAATAAATAAATAAATAAAACGGGTCTTGTTTGCACATTCCCGGTTACAAGACATCTTATTGTCCCGATAAATCGCATAAATTATTTATTTCATATTACATTTTATTTTATCAGAAGTCCAACACTGAAATTTCACAACTCTTATTCTACAAAGGCATTTTAGATGAACTAATAGTTTGTTTAAACTGAGTGAGTAGTCATTTTCTAGACATAGTTAATTGAGACTGGATGAAATGGGTTTAATATAATTTTTGCAAATACTGTTTCACTATTTTATTTTAAATTTTAATTTGTAGTTCTAGGTTAGTCCCAACACAACAGCCTATCACATGATTACAGATCAGACGTATTAGCTCCCTTTAACACTAAGTTCCTTTCGATTAAACTTTTGCTCTATGATGCTTACGTAGGCAAACTTAGGGTGATTACATATGCCTTGCATTTAGTCTCGTACAATTTCTTCTATGGGCATGGCAATATTACTGTGTTTGGGATTGTGATGTAGTCTTAGTCTTAGTAGACTGCCTGCCAACTGGAAGCACAACTAACACGGACTATTATAAATTTTTGTCTGGGCTCGTCTCGCCAAACAAAGACTATTTTCAGTGAATTTTCGATGGGATTATTTGCAAATTCTAACTTTTACGTAGTGTGGCATTCCAAATTGTGAATGATGTAAAACGAGCTCCAAATGATAAAAGACACCGGAAAGACTTTATTTGAAGAAGGCCGTACGAAGCTAGTTTCAAGCTAGGACAAATGCATACAATTAAGTACACATTATAATGAAAAACTACAATGTAGATAATACAGATGAAAACTCATTATCATCATACGTATTCTGTCATTATTGGCAGGCCACTTCCCGCAACTGAGAAACTTCCATCCACCTTTAGGCCTATGTCTTCACGTACGATTTTTCTGTTATGTTACCGTTCAACAACTGTAGCCTCCTTTGCCTCCTCCTGTTTCCTTCCACCATACCCTCTAGCACGTCACTCATACAGTTTTTTTTCTCAGCCAATGTTCAAACCAGTTCTCTTCCTTTTTTGTAATTGTTCTTTTCTTCCTTACTATTACTAACACCTTCTCATTCGTTTTCCGTCCGACGTAATTTTTGTGACGAACACTGACACACAGGCTACGTCTGCAAAAGTTCGGAACATAAGAACTAAACCAGATGTGGAATGCGATGCCCAAACAACTCACATAAAGCGACCAGAGCCGGCACCTCGCGTGTTAGTGTACTTACGCGCGAAATTGTATATTATCTTTGTATATTGTCGTATAGGCATAATTTTTTTTCTGAAAGCTACCCGAATACTTTTAGTTACAATAATAATTTTCCGAAACATGTACTTTTTATTCCTTATATCTTATAAACTACTGATCCTACGAAAAAATGTAAAGTATATTTTTGTAGGAAACTTAATGTAGTTTGATTTTGTACTTGAAATGTTTTTAGCTACCGTACACCTTATACTTTGAGATATTTAACAAAAATTTAAACTTTAAATCCCTCATCCACCGCCCTCCGGCCCCATCCTCATGGATTTGTAGTGTGTCGTTTGGGGTACTCCCCCCCTCATAACTGTGCCGAATTCCAAAATTATACGGTTTATTTTTTTTCTAATCAGTGCTTTATGGCCTATATATCGACGTACTTCGTAAATTTAGAGTAGTAAACCCTGCCAGTACTGAAATATCTAAAGTGTCATTTAATGTGCTATTTATATTTTATGGTATATATTGCTTCCAAAGCCATCGCAAAATAAATCTTACGTTAAAGATAACTCATTTAACTACGTACCTTAAAAAAAACAACATTTGAAGTCAAAAGATACTATATGACCTTGCTATAAGATGCTTGACACTAACATAAAACTATATTTAATGAAGACATCTTCAGAACAAGCCCAAAATCAAGGTTTTACTTCACAACTAAAGCTATGACTTACGCTTAATTTGTATTAGTAGCTTCGCTATATGAACATTGTATATTTCAGAACGACAGTCCCATATTCTCTAACATTTCATCAAATTCAGTGAAAACATTGGTTGGCTGAATTGAAAAGAGATGTTGATTCGGCATAGACTAGCCCATGATAGATTGTACAGTCACAGAATACAAGATCAAAGTATTATTTTTACCTTTATTTTCTACTTCAGAGTATTATCAGAGTATTATTTTTACCTTTAAAATCTACTTCACCATTCCCGTCAGCATCAAATATATCAATCACGCGCTGTACTAATGGATTTTGCTGTAGTTCCGGCAGCGACATAAATTCATCAATACTCAGAGAGCCTGAATTGTCCAAGTCGAGTTTTCGAAAGCGTTTTCCCAACCTTCTAATCTCATCTGCGTCAACTGCAAAAAAGAGAATACATATATATATATATATATATATATATATATAAAAACAATATGTGATGCAAATAATATTCAATGAGATATTACAAATACAATAAAATGGATTACTCGGAAAATGAATTGAGCAAGCCTTCTATTTAGGTGTCCCATGGTTATGTTCTGTAACCTAAAGGAGATGTATGATGATCAACTCAAGTGAATGGTGATAAATGGAGTAAATAAACAGGAATAGTTCAAGAATTGCGTGGACATCTCGTCTAGGGTTCAGAACTGTTGTCTTTTTAAATTGTCCAACGAACGGAACAAAATTGTAACCTGACGAAAGAATGTCACATTCAAAATATCCAAAGAAATTCTTGCCATTTTTGACGTCCTATTTAATAAAGATCTTTCAAAGAAGGAACTAAATTGCGTACGCGCCGGAAAAACGATGGGGAATTAGTGTGACTACTGACCTATGTCACTACAGGCACGATGTGTACATAGCTCGTTCAATATCGAAGAAAACTGGAGGTATCGAAGCAGCTCGTTTATCATTGTCTCCTGTATGACTTTCAGGTGAACCTATCACCAGCTGCATCAAATCGTTGAATACGTCAGGCGTGTTGTAAACGAACGCCCCGCCAGCCATTGGTTCCAGAAATTCAAGTGGGGAGATCTGACTCTTTGTGATGAATCCCGCAGTGGCAGACCTTAAGCGTTGGATGATGAGGCCCTACAGACAGCTATGGAGAACAGTAGTCAAACTTTGCTTGCACAGCATAGGAAAAGTGTACAAATTGCAAGTGGGTACCCTACATATCTTCTTGGTAGCTAACGAGGAACAACGAGTGACCGCCTGTTTGTCGTTCATGTCGCGGCACCGCAACACACCCATACGTAGTTCAGCGCTGACTGACAAAAAGTGATCCAGTATGACACTCCTAAGAATACCAGACATTGGTTGTTACCACGTGACGCTATGCTTACCACCTCAAGACCACTTCTGCACCCACGCACAATCATGATCTGTGTCTGGTGGTAGTCGCCGAATGGTGAATTACGAGCTTCTACTACTTAGCCACACCATCACTGCGGACGTGTACTTACAGAAATTAGAATGGGTGCAACATGCATTGCAGCAGACAGGGTTGGTTAATTGTAAATGTATGCTGCACCTCCACGACTATCCCACGTAGCAAGAGCGACTTGGCTGGGAGATGTCCCATTCATCATACTCCCCAGACCTAGCGCCATCAGATAACCACCTGTTCCATCCCCTAGGCATCACCTCTGGTGGAAATCCTTCGATAATATGCAAACATGCGACAGCACTCATGGACTTCTTTGCGTTCAAGATCCCCGAGTTTCATCCAGGGCAATACGCAGCTACAGGAACATTATGGTAGTGTGTGCTGAATACTGATGGAGAGTACTTCGAGACCTAACGCTGAGCAGTATGTCTGTCTGTTTCTAATAGTCATGAACGCAAGAACTTTTTTGGTTACCATGTTTATTACAGTTTCCAGTCAAGTCCGTTAATGGTGTTACGAGTAGCGTCAGCAGCATGTGATTTCGTGTTGTCCTGAAGCAAAACAATGTATTTCCCGTTCAGATGTACTAGTTCTACAGTCTTCCATTATTATCCACATTCTACTTGTTTCGCATACACAATTGTATCGATCATCAGACTGCACAACACACGATATCCCCAAATCACCAAATACAATTTTTATTGATGTAGTTGTGGTCTTTGATGTTCGGAAATGATTTCATGTGATGCCAATTATTGCTGAAGGCGCCATAGAGTATTGTAAAGAACCTGTTCAGAAACTGATGCTCCCAATAACACGGAAACAAGATATTTGCTCGTGTCACTATTTAGCCCGCAGTCAACTTACGTAAGCTCTATCGTCCCACTTTGCAGGATTTCCCAAGGTGGCAATAATAATGAAGAATGCTTTTTGCATGCAATTGAATGCTTCTCCTCATGCCTCACATATTTAACTATTATCGACTTAACTAGCAACTTTGCGGACCTACGGCTTGTGTACATGGTCCGCTTCGACGAATTAATCTTCATTCTTAATTTTGTTAAATCACACTGTACTGTGTATTTAGACCTACATCATCCCATCCGAATGATTGGCATATTTTTATTCCTGCTCCAGTAGCGTTTGTTCCCAGTTCGTAAAAACATATAGACCCGTATTCTTACTATACTGGAAACGGAAGGGTGACAAGAGATCTCTAAAATTAGCTCCTACACAAAAAGCTGCCAAACTGAGAGAATGTGGAACGTGCTCAGCACTGCAAGGGAATTCAATCTGGGACCACATCGGTACAGCAATCTAAACTTGTGGTCAACACAAGCTTTCAGTGAAGTAGTTTCAGTAGCTCCAAATCACTAACCATAAGTAATTCCAAGTAGTGTTGAAATTCCATCATTATGAAAGAGTTTCCTACTACAGAACCTGGTTTTTAACATTTACCTGGACATGATTAAAATTATTAATACTTTGAAGTAACAAATAGTTAATATATACATAATGCATGCTCAAAATACGCAATGATCTTAAGTTATAGAAACGAACAAAGGGCTGCAACATTTTCTGTAACAAGCAGTGCGGTTTAATGATGCGTGCAAGCAAATAATCCCACATTTTAAAAATTACCCTTTATGTAGAACCAAGTATGTAGTTACGATTTGATCAAAGAACTACAATATATATATATATATATATATATATATATATATATATACAGATGGTGATCAGAAAAATGGAAACACCTGTAGTTGGCAACACGTCAGATGAAAGGGTTGGCAGTGGTATCGTGGCGCCCGCAGCGCTGGACCGCTGGTGGTGGGATCTTAGGTCGGTCTCCACACTACGTCAGGCGCAGTGGAACAGCAGTGTCCAGTGGCTGCAGCAGACGGAGGTAGTGTAAAATGGGAGACCTCTCAGATTTTCAAAGAGGGCAAATTGTTGGTGCGCGGTTATGTGGAGTGAGTGTGGCGGCAGTGGCTACTGTGTTAGGTGTGTCGCGTGGGACAGTGTCGAAGGTGATGATGGCCTACACAACACACGGAAAAACCACATCGGGGAAGCGGAACAGTGGGCGGAAGAAAATCATGAGTGACAGGTCACGCCGGGTATTAAAGCGCATAGTCACGCAGAACCGTCGTGCCACTGCGGAACAAGTGACGGAGGAACTCAATCAGCACCTCCCCCACCCTATTTCCACAATCACAGTCCGCCGCGAATTACATGACATGAACTTACGGGGCCGTGTTGCACGGGCCAAACCGCTCATCAGGGACCATAACGCTTTCGCACGCCGCAAATGGTGCCGCGACCATGCAACTTCGACCGTTGAGGACTGGAAACGTGGGATATGGTCGGATGAGTCATCCTCCACCCTATTCCCAACCACGGGCCGTGTTTGTGTGTGGAGAACGCGCAAAGAAGCTTATGATCTGCAGTGTCTCCGCCCAACTGTGAAAAATGGCGGCGGCTCGGTGATGCTGTGGGCCGCTATATCATGGTTTTCATTGGGTCCTGTGGTCACACGTAGCGGACGAATCACTACCAACGATTATGTCGCAATTGGAGACCACTTGCATCCAAATGGTCCAGATGTTGTTCCCGGACAATGACGCCATCTTCCAGGATGATAATGCACCCATTCACACAGCTGGCGTTGTTGCAGCGTGGTTTGAGGAACATCAAGATGAAGTTCAACACCTCCCCTGGCCCGCCCAATCCCCAGATCTCAACATAATTGAACATCTGTGGTCCGTCTTGGAAACACGACTCCGGCGACGATTTCCACCTCCATCCTCTCTCACAGAACTGGCTGATGCCCTGAACGAGGAATGGTGTAAAATTCCACTTGCTACCATTCACGACCTCTATGCCTCCATCCCACGTCGCATCAAGGCTGTTCTGAAGGCGAAAGGTGGCCCGATACCATATTAATCTGGTAAGTTGCAATTTCGTTCAGGTGTTTCCATTTTTCTGATCACCATATATATATATATATATATAATAGTTTGTTTTCTGCTGTACATGTGCAATATGACGTCCTGTGCGAAGGAAATTCAGTGTCTGTTCACCTGCGTGTTATTTTTGATTACATTGAGGTGGCAGTCCATTAAATAGTTAAGCAAGACAAATTACTTAAACGTATATTCATACTTACGATTTGCCGATCCCTGTAAGAGTGAGAGTGCTGTTCTTAGCCTTACTGCTGGTAAATTACTTGTCAGTGAGCGTGAAAAACGAATTCTTGGAAGAAGGGAAAGTGTCGACACCCACAAACACACGAGACGGTGTGAAAAATAAAGGTGCACGATTGGAAAAAGTTGATGATTTTACAAAGCGTGTCATTCGTCAGAAACTGCATAAATCTTGATGCAATGCAAGCAACAAGGCTACCATGGTGAAAGAAATATCGGCTGAAATCAACAGTGATCCTCATTTAGTAAAAATGGCTTTTAAGTTTTAAAATAAAATTTGTATCGCCTCTCTTCACAAATCAATGTGAACGACAGAAATAGTAGAAGCTCTCACTCTTGAACTTCCTTGGTTATATAGTTAGCGTACGCGCTTTCAGTGTGGGAGACCAAGCTTCGATTCCCTCTGAGAACCCATGTTAAGCTTTAGGTACACGCATAATTTATCCTCAATGCTGAAAGGAACTCGGATCCAACCAAGCAACTACGCATTTTTAAATGAACACACAGCAGAAGCACAAGGAACAACACAATGTACTTTATTAAGATCCTATTTTCTATCAATAATTTGCATCTTTAAATTTCACTATTTACCACGAGGTTTCTCATAAATTTATTAAAAGACAGAGGTTTTCATCGTACAATTTGCTGATCGCCACGCAACGTAAAAAGACAATGAGCAATTATAACTGCTATGCTTATTATCTCAAATTAAGACGCACGTGTTGCGTTGCGTTAACGGAAACTCTACTGAATAAGGTCCAGAGAGACAACGAAGTTTTTTTTAAGATCTGAGATTCGTACGCACTTTTATTCTCTTCCATTCTGTACGGGGGCACGATGTCTCAGTAGTAATTTCTGATTGGGGTCAGAAAGTGTATAAATTTTGCTGTAATGGAAGGAACAATTTTGCTGTCAGCTGTACTCGCGCATGAATACAATACTTTCCTTCTGATTGTGAGTGGGCCAGTGCTTACGTCACTGCAAACTTAGGTTAGCCACGAGATTAATAAACAAGGTTGGTGATGACACCCAATTCGTTATTAGTAAAGATCCAAGAGACGCAAATAGCAGAGTAAAGGTAAGGTTCTACTGTACCTCAACTATGATGCATTCATAGACTCCTTTGATGAGTTGTTAAGGTGAGAGACAATCCTACAAGTTTCAATGGTAATCACGTGATGATCCGCGTCCAGTCCCACAGGGACTCGAGCCTGGGATTCTAGTATAAATATCATGACTTTCCTTCTCTGGAACATGAAGGATTTAGGCTCTTTCAGAATAAGAGATAGTGACAGTTGGTCCTTGGAGGTATGACATACAGTTGATAGTAAGGCTATGGCTAGCCTTACGTCTTTGATAAAGAAACTCTTATGGAATCAAGTTAGCGTTCCACTCATGGTCCTCTGTCGGATTTGTGTGTCGAGGGGCTTTGTTTGACGTTTCCTTGCTGTTTCTTCCGTGTTGTACACACGTGCTGGCTACCTCAATTAAAAGTTATGAGTCGACAACAGGAAATGAATTATGCTGAAAGAATCATGGCTGAGATTGTATCCAGTAAACATTGTATGGAATTCCCATGCTTGATAACAGTACGGACCACAGTCAGCAGGCTAAGGAAAAAACACTAAGATGCTGCCTTTATTTTTTATTCCTTTTTTGTTTCTCCAATATCAGCATCGCCTCGAAGTGAGAGATGTAGGAAGAATGTACTGTCACAAATGAACTCGACACAATTTTTTTCAGATACCTAATAAGCAACAAAAAACTGTTTAAATCTTGCCAATATAACGTGACAAGAAATTTGACGCAGAACTCCAAAATGACACGCATAGTGTAAATAGTGTTAGAAAAAGAAAAGAAAGTATTAACATTTGAATGTTTATGAAAATTTCCTTGCTCCATAACATGGTTGGCTGGTTTAAACCAAAAAACGAAAAATGTTCGTAAAAGTGTGTTTGTAAAATCTTGAACACCATTTGTGGGTTATCACGTTTCACTCCCGTATATTATTCGTATTATATTCAGACTTAAATTCCCCATTCATTACTCAAAAAGATTATACTACAAAAGCAACTTTTTTTATATAAGTTTATAAATGTTTGTTTTGTGACTGTTTTTGTAGTTGTTATTATTATGTAATTGCAATCAAAGAAAAAATCTAAATATTGTTTCGTTTCAATGTTTACTACTGATAAAATACATCGAAATGCCGTGCTTTTTGTATGTTGGGGGGGGGGGAAGGTCATACAGACCCGAGAGGCATTTAGTGAATGAGAAGTATCTTTGGTAACTATTTATGTATAAATGAAATGAAATGAAATGAAATTTTGAGTTTTACGTCCCACGCTTATGCCGGTTAGGCTAAAGGAGACGGTGATAATGAGTAATGAATGAAATGGTGGAATGAAGAAAGTGGGAGGAAACGGGAGAACCCCGAGAAAACCCACGCACACGGTGTTTGTCCACCACAAAGTTCACTTGGCGGGAGCAGGGTTTGAACCCGAGACCCCTAGCACCAGAGGTGAAAGCTCTACCACTGAGCCACCGCGGCCCTATTATGTATAAATGAGTCTGAGCCAAAGTGAACTCAAATAATTCGTATCTTTATTCACTTTTCTTACTGATATGCAAATTAAGTCGTTGTATTTCTTTAATTTGAATCAATAAAAATCGTTGTTAACTAACTTGAACTAAATTAGTTCTTCTGTACTCCATAGTACTTTAAAATTGTCCATATGTAATTCTGTATAATGGTTTCACTTGTGTAACTGTTTATCTTGTCCTTCTGAAATGACTCTTGACAGTTATATTAAGAAGCATGTAAAGATCAGTACAATGTATTTTTATCAGGATTCCTTCGTGAGTGAGTCGGCAGACGTATAGCATTTGTGGCCAATTAGTCCTGGTTCCGAGTTCAAATGGAGTATAATTTCTCTCGGATGTAACTCGAGAAGCAGTTTTTATTCCGCTTTAAGCTTATGTGATCCCTTCCAGCATAACCCAGCTGTTGCATAATAACATTAAGGCGAAACAAACTTATTTCTGTCTATATATGATATGAATATATACAGCAAATTATTTAAACCAAATAAACCTGGTTTAAACAAAAAAAAAAAGTTTTTTTTTTTCAATAAAAATTATGGTTTTTGCCAACCCTGCTCTATAATCTCTTAAAAACGAGATATTGGAAATTAACGCACTAAACCCTAACAAGGTAAAAAATAAATCCTAAAATTAAGAAATGTGCTACGAGCACAAGGAAACGTCAAAAATCAGGGATGGAAAAAGAACCGCTCTTTTGTTCCAAAACCGGTTTCACTGTTTTGTTGAATTTAAGAAATGCTCTCAGAACCGGTTCTATTGTTTTAACTTTAGAAACCGCTTCCAGAACCGGTTCAACATATTTCCTACATTTTAGAACCGCTCTCAAAACCGGTTCTGCGTTTTGACCATGGTTCAGGAATCGGTACAAGAACCTGTTTGGTTTATTATGAAGTGATTGTGGAACCAGTTCTGAGATGTCAAGAAACTAGAGAGATTGGTTCTTGTGTTAGTCTTTTATGTAAGGTAAAAGTGGACCTGGTTTTTAAATGTAAGAAAAATCTAGAACTGGTTCTGATGCTCTTTATGAGAAGTCAGAAGAAGAAAAGACAGGTATTTGTACCAGATCTAAAAAATGAAACAAAAGACCGGTTCTGCGACAGTCGGTACCAGTCCGTGGATACCGTACAACTAAGACATATCTTGGACGTTCTATGGACATCCTATTTACGTCATGACGTCCATGGACATCCACGGGACGTCACCAGGATATTCTCAACTATTAGTGCTACATATTTGAGAAATGTTAATGGAAATGCAATGAAAAACATTTGAATAAGTGTATTTCTTTCATGCAACTGCAGTTGTTTTGATTTCATTGCGCCAGTGTGTGTATGTAGTCGAGAAGCCGAAGCCCATCAAAAGGCGAAAGTAGTGAGAGCAAGCGAAGAATACAACGCTATCCTTCGCTTTACTATCATATCAAAACCGGTTCAAGAAACGCTCCTGTCTTAAATCTCAGAGCTGTGCCGAGAACCACTTCGTATGAAAACTGTTCGTGAACCGGTTCTTGAACAGCCGAAACTCAAAACCGGTTCAACATTTTACCTAACATCTCAAAACAGCTCCCAGAACCGGTTGTTCATTTTCTTGATGTCTCAGAACCGGTTCAAGAAACGCTCCTCTCTGCCCGTAACATCTCAAAAACGGTTCGAAAACCACTTCCTGAAAAAACAGAATGGTTTCTGAACAGCCACAACGCAGAACCTGTTCAGGAACCGGTCCGGAGAGTTTTCACAAGAACCGGTTCATTTTTCATCCCTGTTAAAACTTGATCAAAATGTTCTGTAATTAGTTTCTATAATTTATGTTGAAAATTAAAATACTCGCTCATCACGCAAGCTCTTCATCTCTTCGGAGTTCCTGCGATTATGGTACTCAGTCGAACCCTGTGTTCAGTAACTTCATCTTTCTTACTAAATCCTCACACCTTCTTTAAGTTGTCTAGAAATTACGCATTAGAAACACTACAAAAAACAACGGAGAACTACAAGTAATAACATGCACTACATGAGGAAGGGCATTTCTGCAAATTATTCGAAATACCTGTTTCTTCCAAACCTTCGTCTCGTCTGCAAATTCCCTCCATGCTAGCGACATCGCTTGACATCAGGTAGGAGTCAGCACAGCTAGTTACAACTATTAGCCTGACTGGGCCCCATTAGCAATTAGCGTGACTGACAGACTGAGGCGTCTTGCCTTCATAATAAGAATTATGCATGTCTAAATATTCCCCCAGATGTTTATGCAATCCGTAACTTAAATGTTTTGAAGTTTGCATAGCGTTACTCACAGACTGGCTTGATTTTCGTTTATAATAAGGATAGCTGAGTAGACCAATATCATAGTCTGCTAAACTTCTGCATCTCATACTGTACACGGATTATTACCTCTAGAAAAGGAATGTATGAAAGAGTTCGTGTACACATGGACATCATAAGCAGTCAGCATTTAATAAGGAAAAGCAGTTACATGACACTTCTTGGCATTTTTTTAAACATGAATAACAATAAGCAATTACTCTAAGTAACGTTGTAGTTAAATATATCAGCTATTCCTATCTATAGCACATTACTATATCTACTTGTTTTTGTTCGCACAGTGTTTAAAAATAACACATAACTTCGTCACACAAAAATGATTTTCTAGAACTGAACGTGTTTTTTCTTGTTTCTATATGAGAAGATTTGCTATTTAGTCTTTCGTTTTTTAGCTGAGCTGCATATTTAAAACTAGATTAACATACAGTATATATATATATATATATATATATATATATATATATATAAACTTAAACGATGATGTCAATATCTCAAGCACAATAATACTCTCATAGTACAGGATGATCAAAAACTGAGAGAACACCCTAATAAGTGGTAAACGCTGGAAAATATAACCAAAGTAACAATGTAGGTGAGAACAGAGATAGGGGAAAATGAGGACACATGACAATGACGTCTGCCACCTTGAATTTTACGGAACTGCCTTAAATGGAAACCACAACATCTGATATGTCATTTTAATAGCAAATTTTCGTAGACAGTGAATGGCACTATTCTTCTTGTTCTAGTGTTAACCATTACTTACTAAGTTATTACTGTTTCCTTATTTGTATTGTTGCATATGGCTTACTAGCAGATGAACTTGACGCATGTAGAGCACATAGAGATCGTGCTGATCTCTGGAGAACGAAGCACCAGGTTGATTGCAGACGATTTTAACTGCTGTCATTCGGAAAGAACTCCTACCAGCAATGGTACTGTGTTCAAACTGCTGAAGAAATTCCAAGAAACTAGATTTGTCGCAGATCGACCCAAGACTGGTAGATCACTTATGGCGATGGACAAGGCAACAGCTGTGACAAGTTGACATCATTTAGTAGAAGTCCCAAGAGAAGGACGTGAAGTGTAGCCCGTGAAAGTGGTGTTGAGTCGCACCTCAATCATGTATAGTACGACGGATTTTTTCCGCTCACCTACACGTCTACTGGCACACACTCACGACTGTTAATGAGTCCGAGACAGAAACAACCTCATCGCTGAATACCACCACCCTTTCCCAACCCACGCAACATAAGCAAATATCAGAAGTAATTATGCGGGAGGTGTTTAATGTTCGTGTGCTACATGGAGGACCACAGTGGCTCTGAATACATTGGTGGTTGCCGTCCGCTCAGTTAGGTAAGTCCAAACGTTGTCTCTAACCACGTGCTGCTCAATGCGTCGCGGAGAAATTGGGGACAGGTCAATTTATTTGATATTACTTAACTTCAGATTAGAAGGTTGCTGACAAAGTGTATTACTTTTTTTAATTTTGTACAGAAAATTGTACTATATTTAAAGAGTTGAAATTAACCATTTATTTTTTCAGATGTTCAGTTTTCTTTCAACCAGCCATTTTCCACATACTTTTAAGCCTGTTTTGCACATTTGAAAGACTTACGGTAAGCGCTGTAGCTTCGTTACTTCTGAAGATATGTATTTCGAACAAAAACTATTCGAAAAAAATAAAATAATATCATTTTATGTCCAATATATATATTAGTTGTTCTACTTGAATTGCTAATAATACGAATTTGGCCACTCGCAACTCAAAATTAGTCTTACTGATCAGAATTAAGCACTTCTTACTACGCAAATAATGCTAGTTTTGTGAAAAATTAAGATTTTTCAAGATTACGCCTTGAAATATCTTAAGTTGGATATAGCTGATTTTCAAAAGATAGCTATTTTTGAAGACTCGTAGAAAAAAAAATGCTGTCAGACATCAAACTCGTTTAGAAAGTAGTACACCATGAAGCCTATAACTAGAAGAAAACTAACGGCAAGTCTTATTTTATTACTTTTTTTTCAATTTTTTTTTTATTTCAAATGTGAAAATTTGCGTTTTTCAAACTAATTTTCAATATTTTTCTTAAAGGCATTTCCATTGTAGTACGGTTAAATGAGTATTGGACCACAAAATCAATTCTCTTCCAAAGGATTTTTCTTTGAAGTCGATATCTTAAAATATAACGGAGTTACAGCGTTCACCGCAAAGATTTGAAATGTGCAAAACAGGCTTACACGCCTGTACAAAATGACACCTGAAAAGAAAACTGAACATACATACATACATACATATATATATATATATATCTTATTTTTAACTCTCGAAGTACGGGAAAACTTCGTGTACACAAATCAAAACATAATAAATTTTGTCGGAAACGATCATCAGTTGATTTGATATACGGATTTCTGCGGGAAACCTTCTGCCTAAAATTGTCTACACCACTGATGAATCAGTAACAGATCACGACCTACGCGAACAGTAATTCTGCGGAACAATTACCCAGGCTCTCAGATCCACTTTGATCCACAAACAAGAGATTCATGATAGAAACACATTCGTTTTGTTGTCCCATATAGCTATGTTCTGTCTTACGCATCAAAGACATTACAAGGTGAAGAAAACATGCAAGGAAATACCAACACTACGTCTAAATAATTAAGATAGGAACTTACAGTTTGAGCATAGCTCCATAGGAAGTGACGTTTCATTACCCTGAAAAATACAGAAATTTGTAATTAAGTCAGCGTATGTACAACCTACTACAAATAACGTCATATTTGATTTGAAGATTTCAATTATTTCACAAGTAACATGAAAAGGTGACAGTGTGTGTATATATAATATATAAATCCAAATTACTGGATAGAAGCTAAAGCTTTCGTAACTCACACAATAATGTGTCACTTAAAGAATTATCCGTACCAATATTACTTGAATCCGATAATTTCCTGATGCCTTCAAATTAATGACACATAACTGTCATGTACAATTCTGATCACAAAAACCGAGACTGCCTTCCAGAGACAAAGTCCAAAAAATTAAACCTAGATCCTTAAGTCCCTCAGATGTTTACTTACAGAGAAATTTATTCTCCCTCCATTCTGACAAGAGAGTAATATGTGTAGTCTTACAAGAGCAACAGAACATCTTCACGTTGCCGCCAAGTGAAAGTATAATTGGGATATAGACTACAATCACAACAGTTTAGAAAAAGAAATGTATAAGTGATATATAAATGGATGAACGCCAAAACCAAACATACTGGGTGATCCGGGATCATTCAAGCCTGCAAGGGACAGGATGACCAAGAAAGCTAGATATACACACAGTGGTAATAATTCCAAGACACGCATTCGTGAATTGGGGTTAGCGTTAAGGAAACCTGTAGAGCTGCTTATTTAAGTATGGTTTCAAATAATGTCTGCTAGAAATCAAGTTTCAAAGTAAAGAATCTGCAGCTTATTGCAAAAAACATTCATGTTTCATGTACGGCTGCAAGAAAATTAAAATACGTAATATAGGAAATTAAATTATATATTAAACCAATCATAAATTCTTCTCGTCTAATGTGCATGTGGGTTCGATTCTCGGTGGGAAAGCAGGAAAAAAAAATCACTATTAGTTACTTTCATTAATCATCTGTCTTCTTTAGTCTAAAGGGCATAACCATTTCGCGTTAAACTAAAAAAAAAATCATTTCTTTCTTTCCTTTTTTTTTCTTTCTTTTCTTGTCTCATATACATTCTTGAACAAAAAGTAATATGGAAAGATGTTAATCAAAGAAACTATCTATTCAGTATTTCATCATGTAAGGAAACAAATGACCACTGAATTGTATAGGTTACTTTAGTACTACAAAACTTGACTGTTACGTTTGCTACCGAAACGTAGGTGTTACTTGCTATCTATATATATAAAAGAGAACGTACAAATCCTTTGTCCGCTCATCACGCTAATACGGCTGAACCAATTTCTTTTATTTTTGGGGGGTTATTAGGATTTGGACCCTAGATGGTTTTTATCATATCACTTTAATTTTCAATTACCAGTGTCTTGAGATAATTGACCATTCAGGTGTCCATTACGTACAAATCCTTTGTTAGTTCATCATAGGTATAAAAATAAACGTATTTATATGCAACCCGCATGACCGTGTCACTCGGCGGGTTAACATAAATGACAGGCGTTATAATGGTTTTTATCATATCACTTGAAAGCGAAAAAGTAAAAATTATCTAAGTAACAAAGTTTATTGCGTTCGGGGGTGACCGCAGCGAAGCGGGGCGGGTTAACATAAATGACAGGCGATATAATGTTAACATTTACTGCAATCTTCTATGGTTTTTATCATATCACTTGAAAGCGAAAAAGTAAAAATTATCTAAGTAACAAAGTTTATTGCGTTCCGGGGTGACCGCAGCGAAGCGGGGTGAACGCTGCTAGTTTCTTAAATACACGTAAAGAAAAATAGAGACTTTGACCTAAAATTCGACACAGTAGTAACATAGTATTGTTATTTATGTTGATTTACTAATAATGGGAAAGAAGCTACAGTAGCCCTCACTGATTTATTATTCTTATTATTTCATTATTATTTGCAGATGGAAACAATATTATCGGATATTTAATATGGCAGAAAACTTGAAATTGGAAAAGTTCAAAATCCAGCGATGTTATTGAACTTTTAATAGTAACGAATACAATAAGTTTGAAAAACCCTCTTCATCGATCTTGTCGTTGGTATTCATAGTTAAGTGGTCTGTAACGTTCGGCTGTAGACTGCAAGGAGGAGTTTATCGTGGGTCCGCCTTCCACCGAAAAGCACGTACATTTTTTATTTGTCTTTGGCGTTTCTGTGTGATGTTGCGGTCGTTTGCATAATATGATAAAGTACAACAAAGGTCTGTGAAGTCAATATATTAAAAGAAAATATGAGAAAAAAGTTTTCAAAATAAATCGACAAAAAAAGAAAAGTAGCGTACATTTTGTGTTCAAGGTTTTGCTTAAATATAAAAGTAATAAAGTGACTAAGGTGCACATCCTGGGTGAACGAGTTTCTGAGTTCGATTCCCGGTGGTTGAAATTGAGGTTTAGCATCCCTTTTAGAACCAATGGTATAACAGACGTGAATTTACAGCTTACGGTGTCATGCGGACCACATGAAGTTTCGTCAAACCCGAGTCTCCAGCAGAAAGCACAGTTCACAGTGGGAAAGCGTAAAATGCGCTACATAGCTTCAGATCCCTGCTTAAACAGCAGATCTCGTTAAATATAATATGTCTGCCCACTGCTTGAGATACACACAAATTTACCACTCACATTATAAACTTATAGCGAGCTCTTTCGTGACTATTTGGCGCAGGACGCAAAGATTATTGACTTATTGTAAGTGGAGGCAAAGAAACTTAAGCACACTAAAGACGAATCATTCAGCGCGTAGTGATCGTGGTTCAGTGATCAAGGCGCTCGATCAGTAATCTGGAGATCCTCGGATCGGAACCACGGTGTAAATATATTTTTTTACTTTAGAATTTTTGGTGGCGATTGACCGGCGATCACACATGTTTCATTATCTTAAGATATTTAAATATTTGGATGTTTCAGTATTAGAATTATCAATTCTTCAGTAGTATATAATATTTATTATTATTATTATATAGTAAAAGATGAAAAGTTAGGAGCTCATCACCGCTCAGGTCGTACCGTTACAAGCACAAGCGTGACATTTGGCAAGAATACTGCGGTTTTGTTTAGTGTTACCCACGAGAAGAGGAATTTTTCATCTCGTTTCTAAAACAAAACAATCGAAACAAGAATTAACATTTTAAAGTTGAGACGGGACAAGAGTAACTCAAATTATTGTCTCGTTTTAGAGATGAGAATCGAGACCAGACGAAAAGTATCGTAAACATTTCTCTTTTTATCGGGATTCTCGAAATAGTATGTCCATTCTTCAATTAGCAATGCTCTGTAGACTAAATCTTATATGCTGTTTTGTTACTTTGTATTTCGGAGCTCATCGAATTATGATTTGTGCAGGCATTTTTGTAGTAAAGCTTTTACAACTCTTTCTGCATATCCTAAAAATTAGTTAATTATGTGTCTTACTTTTCAGTAATTATTATTATTATTAGGTATTCTGCCTTTCGGCAAATCCTGGGACTAATGAGGATTTTTTTATTCAATTTTAGATTTGGGCCTGGAAATGTTTATTCCACTTTTGTCGATCTTCAGCTTTCTCTTTTAACTCCCAATATTTTCTCCTATCTTTCAAATCATCGATCAGCTGTGTTTTTCTTCTTCCTATTCCTCACTTCCCTTCCATCTTTCCTTCTATGGCGGTGTGAAGAAGAAAATTTCTTCTCAAGATGTGTGGAATCCAATTGGCCTTTCTAGGAAGAATGGTGGCTAGAAGTGTCCTCTTCTCTCCTATCCGTTTTAAACCATCTTCGTTTCTTGCTCTCTGTCCATTTTATTTCTCCATTTTCCTCCAACATTACATTTTGAAGCTCTCCACATATTTCTTCTCTAACTTCCGTAATGTCCAAGTCTCTGAACCATACAGTCCAATGCTCCATATATAGCACTTGACCAACTTCTTCTTAAGTCCAATATTGAGCCTGCTAGTTAAGAGTGATCTTTTCTTGTTGAATGCTTTTTTAGCTATGGCAATTCTTGACCTGATCTCTTTGGTGCAGTAACGTCTCTCGTCAAAATACTTCCCAGATACTTGAAATTATCGACCTCTTGAAGTTCTCTTTGTTCTACTCTGATCAGTAAGGGCGTGTTTCCACGGGATATTCTCATGACTTTCGACTTTTCGATGTTAATTTCCATTCCATACAGTTTTCCAGTGTCAACTATTTGGTCAATCATCTCCTGTATTAGTCTTTCGGTTTTAGCTATTATTACCGTATCATCTGCATACCTGATCTTGTTAATGATCTGCCCTCCAATCTTGAAATCTCCAGTTTCCATTAATGCTTCCTTCATTAAACATTCACTGTAAATGTTGAATAATTGGGACGACAAACTACATCCTTGTCTGACTCCTCATCCAATTTCCACACTATTGGTTTCTCCTTCATTCAAGCGCATCTTCACTCGTTGTCCTATGTACAGGTTTTGAATGAGTCTTCGATCTCTCCATTGACTCCGATTTCTTTAAGTATTTTCAGAAGTTTCGTTCAATTGACTCGGTCGAAAGCTTTTCGCCAGTCGATGAAGCACAACCACAACAATTCTTTACATCAAGAATTTTTTCTGATATAATTCTCATCAATCCAATAGCATCTCTGGTGCCTTTTCCTTTCCGGAATTCAAATTGATCTTCTAACCTCTCATCTATCTTGCTTTCCAGCCGCCTGTTCAGTATGCATGCAATTATCTTTCCAGTGTGGGGAATCAGGCTAATGGTTCTGTGATCGCTGCACGTCTTTGCTTGATTTTTCTTTGGCAATGCAATCATTGTACATCGAGAAAATCTTTGGCCATTCTCCACTAAATTAGATCTTGTTAATAAGTGAGTTAATACTTTCATTGCATTGTCTCCTAATTCCTTGAGCAAATCTACTGGTATGTCGTCGTCCCCAGTGGCCTCTCTCCTTTTTCAGTGGTATTCAGTTACTTTTATTACAGTTACTTTTCCGTAAAACATAACTGGTGTGAGCATATGTAATTCGGACTCTCATGTTAGCCTGTAGCACCACATTTTATATAACCTCGCTGCTGCAATGGGCACTAAACTCTCACCAAGAGAGCACTCATTCTCAACATCTAAATGGCTTGATCTAAGCATCAAAAATTTATTAACGAAACGAATTACGAGCTCCAGAGATTGAGTACAAGTAAATTAAGACTCAGGAACTCTGACATGAACTACCATTGTTTGTCGCTTATTATTATTTACTTAGTAATAAAATTCCACACAGAAATGAAAGAGGGGTCATCCCATGTCAGTTCATCCAGGTCATTTAACCCATCATCACAGATTTTCATGAAACTTCAGAGCCTTGTGGGTAGTACAAGGGTTAGTTTTGTGAAGTTTTTCCTCCTCAGACCAAATAGGTCCGAAGTTAGAGGTGATCAAAATTTGAGATATAAGCACATGTACACAGCTCTCGAGGTTCTACTTTGAATCTGCACTCTAAATTGAACATGTTATAGCTCAAGATCTAACAAACATAACTGCACATGATGTTTGTCCCTCATAAAGCCCACTTCGCGGGAGCTAGGTTTTTCAGAGAGCGCTCTACAAATGAAACAACCATAACGAAACGCTTAACCTTTTTGAAACAGGGTGAACCATTAAATTCACAAAACTCCAGTATTATTATTATTATTATTATTATTATTATTATTATTAATAATAATAATAATAATAATAATAATAATAATAATAATAATAATAATAATAATAATAATAATAATAATGGTATTAACATTCTCAAATTTGCCCTAAAAGTAGACAAACCTTACAGAAAAGTCGGGATTTCGGGCAGAGGTCCTGACTTCCAGGATACACCCCTGCAACTACCCAAATATTAAACGAAAGTTCCATTAAGTTTCATGTAGAAAGTATTCTACTATATGTTTTACGGAAAAGTAACTGTAATAAAAATAACTGAATATCACTGAAAAGTAAGCCACATAATTAATTAATTTTTAGAATATGCAGAGAGAGTTGTAAAAGCTTTACTACAAAAATACCTACACAAATCATAATTCGATGAGCTCCGAAATACAAAGTAACAAAACAGCATATAAGATTCAGTCTACAAAGCAATTGCTAATTAAAGAATGGACATACACTATTTCGAGAATCCCGATAAAAGGAGAAATTTTTACGATACTTTTCGTCTGGTCTCGATTCTCATCTCTAAAGCGAGACGATAAGTTGAATTAGCCTTGTCCCGTCTCGAATTTAAAATATTAATTCTTGTCTCGATTGTTTTGTTTTAGAAACGAGATGAAAAATTCCTCTTCTCGTGGGTAACACTAAACAAAACCGCAGTATTCTTGCCAAATGTCACGCTTGTGCTTGTAATGGTACGACCTGAGCGGTGATGAGCTCCTAACTTTTCATCTTTTACAAGATAATGATAATAATATTTTTTAAATTTCTTAAGACAATAAAACATGTGTCATCGCCGATCAATCGTCACCAAAAATTCTAAAGTAAAAAAAAAAAAAAAAAAAATTACACCGTGGTTCCGATCCGAGGATCTCCAGACTACTGGTCGAGCGCCTTGACCATTGAATCACGATCACTATGCGCTAAATGATTCGCATTTAGTGTGTTCAAATTAAGTTTCCACTTACAATAAGTCAATAATTTTTGCCATAGCTTATATTAATAACTTGAGTTATTTTTAAACTTTTGGTTCACAATTTTGTTTCTTCTCCACATCAAACTACAGATATGACAGATTTAACTCTTATACTCTACATTTGTTTTTAAAGCAGTTGCCATTAACTAGTAAAGCAATTTAGTCCGCCACGATAAAATTGGACGAAATACGAGATCGTATAAATGAATAATGACGATTTTATAAGACAATAAATATGGCAACAAACATAATTTTGCCAACGTTTCCACTTGAATATTTCTGATGGGTGAAATACGAAAATTCTAAAATTTAAAATAAATGGTCTTCAATTCATTATATATTGTCACGGTATGCGTGTCACGGCACTCCAAAATTATGGAAAAGGTTAAGATCTAAATTTATTCATATCATTAATTGGTTTCAGAAGGAAATACTAAAATGTTTGTTTACTATTTTGAATTGTTGTAATTAGGTTGCAGACATGTTATATCATCGTATTACGCATTGCTGATGCTTGTTGTTTCTTCAAGGAATAGACACGAGTCTGCAGTGTCATAAGAATAACAAAAACAATACGAAACAGATAAATGTAAAACGTTGTAGAATTTATGTCAACACATACACATAACCAAAATTAGGTAAAAGTGTGAATTTCGCAGACATAAGCTGTCTGGAGAATCTGGTCAATGAAAGAAAATGCAGAAATTGTGAATAAGCACAATTTCGGCTCAGAGATGTAAAACTTCAGAATTTGTAATCAAGAACAACAAAATTCGTCATCGTGAAGACGATGATAAAAAGCCAATGTTGGACTGAATTGGGATCAGTCTTGGAGGAGTCTCCATGGTCAGTTCTGGGAGATCCATAGCAGCGCTAGTCTCCAAGTATTATCATTCTCAATAGAGCCACTATTGAGATCAGCTGGTTAACTACGTTCCAGTGGACATCCATCCACTGTGAGGAAGTCAGAAGACGAACTTCGCAGCCAGAGGTTCGAACTCAGATCATCAAGGTATGCTTTAATACATCTCTGATATTCTAACGTTGACCAATTCACAAACAGTTCTATGAAATGTGAGTTAACATTTTTACTTAATATCGTACATCACAACACCATCATAAACTCTACTAATTAAACGCTAATTAATAAATGAGTACCATAAAGATAAACAGTCTTAGTTATCATTGTATCACCTTTCGCATGTTGGTATATAAAAATCCTACGCTGTAGGTTGGTGGAGATAGAAGGAGTTTAAGGTATTCCTACCTGTTTCAGATAGCAGGTAGAAGCAACGGATACTGTGTGCTATTATATTTACATCCCTATATTTAGACCTAAGCACAGTGTTTGTTGACAATATATATATATATATATAACGTAGTTTTAGACTTAGCAAGTATACAAACTGTAACGTATAAAATTGTCAACGTACATTTGTAACAGAGAAATTTCGTTGCACAAATTTTCTGTAATACGATAGTTTGTCCAAATGGGTGTTGACAATTCCGAAGGTGTAAATTGTCGCAAAACCAGGGTTGTTGGAATTTTCCCCAGCTTTTTTTCTTTCTTTTTTTTTTTTTTTTTAAACCCACAATAAAACCCATCTTTAAAATATACTTAAATATTTGAATTGAAATAATAATGTTAATATAATTATTTTCTTTAATCGCACTTCTTGGTGTATGCTAGTTTCAAAATTGGCTTAAAATATGTATTTACAACCAGAACAGAATACCAGTGAAAACAAAAAAGGTTTAGGAATCATTCATAATGTATTTTGTTTGCGCTGGATCAAATTCACTATAACACTGTTCAACTGTAATCTATGAAAAGAGTCTTGTTTGTGTGCGCAACACGTGAGAAGGTTAAACTGTTCGGAATGAACTTTTGGATGCATTTATTACGTATCTCGTACTAGGATTTTAATCAGGTTAGTCTGATTAAAATGCTTGTATGGGAGGAGCAGAGAATCAAAATCTATGCGAAAATCTTAGTATCTCACGATTCTCTCAAATTAGGAAGACGACATTTTTTATGTAAACTTCTCAATAAAAGTAAGAGGAGCCGTGTCCCAGTGCTTTAAGAATTTCCACTTTAAGTGGGGAGGGGTAGCAAATTCTATAATTTGAAAGCAATCTTGCCTGTTGTTTCTGATTGCATCACACGAAGAAACGGTTACGCAGTTTGTAATGAATTTTTGAACAAATAGTAGTTAGAACCTACCTTGAGCTGGGATTTTTATACTACTTTGATTCAAGGGCGCATCTTAGGAGAAGGAGTAGAGGAAATTCAAAATTCATGTAAAAAAAAATAAATAAATAATACAGTCTGTCACGAGCCCGCCAAGTTAGGAAGATGAAACTCGGTGGTTATTTTCCGCAGTTCCTTTAATCACTTGGAAAGCGATCAGTAGTAGCATCACGGGGAAACGGTTGAACAGTTTGAAATGAATTTTGGAATATACTTCATTATTATTTATTGTATTACTTTGATTAAAGAGCACATCGTAATGGAAGTAAAGGGGGTTCAAAATTTCAGCCAAAATTACAACAGTATCTTGTGAGCACGTCAAGTTGGAAGATGAAATTCGGTATATAAACACCTCACTAAAAATAAGGGGACATGTCACTTCCTGTTTCTGAAAATTTTCAGGGAAGAAAGAAGGTGTTTTCATAATTTCCATTCTTCACATTTAAATCGACGATGTCTGTTATTTGTGATCGCATTACGGAAAATGGTTGAACAGTTTTTAGAACATAGTTAGTACGTACCTTAAGCTAGGATATTATTATGTAACTTTCCTTAAAGGGCGTATCCTAAGGGAAAAAGGGAGGTTAAAAATTCATGCCAGAGCTAGAATATCTTCCTACACTTTAAGTGATGTGTGTCTCCTAAGGGGGGAGAAGAGGCTCAAACATTTTCCTTGAATCTAATTCTTCCCGTGCAAAGAACGATCACTTCAGCTAGTATGGAATCAAAAGTAATCCTTTGTTTTTGTTACATACTTGCGTATCTAAAAGATAAAATGTCTTCCTACATGTATCAATTACACAAAACGAGAACGCTTCACTTAGGAAAAGAAATTACAAAAATACAATTCTATTTTCCAAACATTAACGGCAATCAGACCGTGGAACTCCCTAATTCTTCTTCCGTGTCTGATGGAGTATTTGAAGCACAGTACAATTATTGTGTGTCACAAAACCTCTTTAATCGTAGAATTTATTATAAGAAACCAAATTGGCAACTGAAAATGAGAAAAAAAAAATCCATTTCCAACATTTCAGCCCTTTAACAAAACAAAAAAAAGTTATTTTTTTTTACAAAAACAACATCCATTCAATAAAGCCACTTTTTTATTTCTGGCTCCTGAACTTGAGATACTATCCCAGTATTTGCCAGGCGTGTTTTGACAAACTCAGGACGGCTGGCTCAGGGATTTGAATCATAACAGGGAATTTTATTTCTCGTCTGTATTACATAAAATTATGTATCTCTTCGTTACTCTAGAAAATTGTGTACTTCCTCCTTTCTACAAATCGAAAAATAAGCGAGTGTCAATGGTGCAAAGTGTGTCCCACGAATCGTGTATGGGACTTTACGGATTCCTTGTGCATCATTCTTTTTCTTTCTTTTTGTTATTTCTAAGCTCAGTTCAATGTATCATCATTATGCAACAGGTCTAAGGAAGACTGTAATGATATGGATAATAATGGTAGCATGACGAAAGTGGTAGGGAACGGGAGAAATCCATGCACAAAATGTTTCTGCAATGGAATTCTGTGGGCATTAATGTGTACAACACATAATACTGATTACAATAATATATATATATATGAATTCGCACTTGAGCCATTTCTGCATAACACTCCACTTCTCTTATAATGGTATGTTTTCCTACCATCAGAATATAAAATAATTCTTGTTTTGACATTTTTTTTTTTTTAATTTTAAGCTGCGTGGATACTTCATGTCATCATTTATTTTACATTAATCGATCACAGGAAAAAAAATCAAGCTCAAATTTAAGATCTGAAATGAGGGAGACATAAAAAAAAGAAATATATATACATATATAGAAAGGAAAACTATTTCTGTGAAACTAAATCTTATCTGACTATTTTCACTTTAATTTAGATTATAAGCACTCCAGGTACACGCAGTGGTGCCATTTCAATTACGAAACTTCTGCTTATTTTAATATAATTTTAGCATATGAAGATGATTTTCTATCTCATTCGATAGAGTTATCTTAGCTTAGTTATCAAATTTATTGATTATGACAAAACAACAAGCCCCTTTACCCAGACTTTTATTAAATTCAGGTATTACATTCAATTAATAAGAAAAAATAAAGTATGAGGATGATATATGCAAAGTGATTAATAATTTTCTTAAACAGTTCATAATTTTCTATGAAAGACAACAAAGAAAAAATAACAAAAACAAAAGAAATTCTAACAAATATTAATGAAAATTTATAACAATAGGGAACTTTGCAGTACAATAACAATGTTTTTAATAAATTAGCGCCAGAGTCCTTTTTTTTTTTCTTTTTTGTTTCTTTAAACTTTCTTAATAAACATAAATCATATTTCAGTTTCTTTTTTTAATTAATTTTATATAGTTTGCAAATTGGGCGTTAAGTTAAGTTCTCGCACTTCTACATTTCATTAATTTTCTCACTCTTAAAAGGGTGATTGTAACATAGGGATGTACCGATACCACTTTTTCACCGATACCGATAATTTTGGACATATTTCTTATATATTATCAGGACTTTTCAGAACAATAAAATGATCAACATATAAGGCCAAATTTGGCATACAAAGACAAAAAGCAGAATTTCATATTAGGTACCACACAAAAAATATATTTCCTCTAAATTTAATCCATCTCACATAAAATGAACTAAAGAAGAGCAAATACTTATATAGTGTAAACTTAATCCTAAGAGTTAGTGATTGATATTGAGACTGATTATGTACTTTAATAGTTACATTGTATTTACTAGTCTCTATTACGTACATATAATGTAAAAGAACTACCGTTACAAATTTTTACTGTTCACAAAATTATGCATGCTGAACCAGGTGTTGCTGTGTATACTACATATATATATATAAAGTTATTTAAGCGAAGTCGAACACGATAGAACTATTTATCAACCATAGAATTATTTTTAACCAGTAAGTAGGAGAAAGTAATGACAAAGTGAGCGTCTTGTGGGTTTCTTCCATATCATTTTCTTCTGAATCGAAACCTCTATCTCGTTTGGGATTCAAATTACGGGGGTCTGTTATCCTGACCAAGGGCGCCCGAAGGGGGAGGGCAGGGTGGGACCACCTGGCTCACGAAAATTTATACATAATATAGCAAACCATGTATGTTAAATACCAGACGCAATATAGCAACCAAGGAATGGGCCTCCCCTAGAAAATTTTCTTCGAGCGCCTATAATTCTGACTGAGGACCCTTTAGCTTTTCTTCACCACTATTTTGGCATCGAGGGACTAAAAATATCAGTTGAGTACGAGTAGTCAAAACAAAGGCGTACACATGCATAAAGAAATCGACTGTACAATTGACAATAATTTAGATAAACCTTAAGTCTAAAAGAAACCGATAAAATATAAGTGTCACTGTTAATATGCAACAAACTGAAAATAGTTCGGAATATGTATCGGTATCTATTTGCCAATACCGATATATCGGTACATCCCTATTGTTATCATTTCACATAATAATATGAATGCATCACTTTTGTATGGGATATCACGTTTCCATCAATGGAAGCTATTTTTTTATCCTTCATTATTATAATTGGTCCATCTTCTAATTATTAAACAACAGGGACCAAAGGTAAGATACATACATATATATAAAAGTATAGATTAACTATACTTAACCTAATGATGATGATGTGATAGGAGAAAAAAAAATTACACTTTCTCTGTAAAGGACAAATAGGCCTACCGAATACATTATATAGAGTTAGTTCAAAAGTGAGACATAATTAAAGGATAGCATATGATATATCGTTACAAATGTAATCATACTGTGTGAATACGTTATTTATGATAATCGTTCAAGGCAATAATCTTTTGCTATTTTCGTTCCCAGACAAAATTCAAAACTCCATCGGATATAAAGAGCCGAGCAAATCTATTGATTTGATTTAACTTTAAGAAAGGGAAAGAAAGTAAATGATATTTCAGGTACAGGTTACTGTTACGAAGACCACAACAAACTATCACCAACATGCAGTAACCCCTTTCATAATGATTATGCAAATAATGTGGTAAGCTAGGACTCTCATTGAGATCAAACATGCTAGAAACTTATTGCCAAGATTATTAAAATAGGAAGCAAGCAGACTCCTCCCCCCTCCCCATAATTTATTTGAACGTGCTGGAGCGAAAACAAACTTAACCACACATCATAATTTCAATTTGCATTTTTACCAAAATAAACACCAAAGAACTAATAAAGAATCCAATTTAGCTTAATGATTGTACAGTCTAGAGAAAACTTCACATTTTGCTAGAGACGGATATTCACTAAAATGGCGCCAAGCATCGGTTCTACGAACATCTTGAAAATTTATGATCTAAAAATTTTATCTTTCTAATCTAGAGAACCTATTTTCCGTCAATATTACCCATGTTGTTCATTTTTTTTTCTTTACAGCCAAAATTTACTTTGGATTGCTTTTTAAAAAATTTAAATCTTGTAAGACCCTCTGATAACTATCTTGAGATCTTCTATCAACTTCACTCATCCCCTGTTGAGAGGTGAACAGCATACATTTGATAATAAATAACACTAGCCTGCGATGGTTCTGTTTAACATTTGATGATGGATTCCTATACATATCTTGGTGTGCTTAATCCAAAAATGACCTTAGTTTGTTTCCATCACGTCAGAACTGTTTGCAAATGGCAATGTACCAAATATAGTGTATGTCGAAAAATATCACAAATATGCGACTTAATGACAAAATCGGTTTGTTATGTAAATCATGTGGAATTGTGGAAGAAAAGGAAGAACATAGAATATAATATAACATAAAAGAAATACTCACGAGTTAAGACATTGTGTCCACGTCTTTTTAGACCAATCATGCTGTGTTTCTGGTTTTTCCACGCGTGCTGTTTTCTGGGTTCATCTCGATGCTGGGAACATCTAGCAGTAGTCCGTCATCATTGTTGTATTTCATCGTCCTTGGGAATGCTTTTGCATTTCTTAGATGTCCTGATGGAATCTCTCACCCATTCTCTCCACTAACAGCACCCAGGTTCTTCGGGAAGAAGTCCAAGTGGAAATGTAAGAAATGAATCTTCAAACTCATGGAACAACCTAACTTTTCGTACTTCTGCAGCATAGTATCAACGATAGACTTAAAATTCGGATTATTCTTGTTGCCCAGAAACTTGGTCATTATGTCTTTAAAGGTGACCCAGGCTTCTTTTTCAGCAAGCTCCATGTGCTCCTCAAAATGTCTATCTTTGCGGAGTTATCTAATGTCCGGAACCGTAAAGACATTCTCTTTTAGTTTTGCGATTGATAAGGCTGGAAATTTGATAGACATGTACTGTAAACATGTACCATCCTTTGGTAAGGCTTTCACATATTACTTCATCAAGCCTAATTTGGTATGTAGAGGTGGCAAAAGAACTTTCGTCGCTTCGACGAGAAGCATTTTGAGTACATTTTTTACTCCACGTTCCAATTACGCTCGTTATGGATAGTTTCCCGCTTCCAATGATTGTGTCACTGCTATCTCATTCACACACACACACACACACACACACACACACACACACACACACACACACACACAAAAAAAAAAAAAAAAAAAAAAAAAAAAACGGATACTTTGTGTACCCGACTTTTGATGACGGAAGATACGTACGAACGGTTGCACCAGCACTAATAGTTGCAGTGTACACCACGTTTAACGGCGCAAGTGCTGCCATCTGCCGGTTTATGTTGACAACGAATCGTTTCCGTCATAAACAAACGGATGGCAGTATTTCCTATGTCCTGACATCTGTCCGCAGTCTCATATTTGTGAGTTTTTAGACAAAGCACATTTTGACACATTGAGATTTGCAAACAATTCCGACGTGATGGGATCAAACTAGAGTCATTTTTGGATTAAGGGCACCAAGTTACATAAGAATCCATCATCCAATGCTGAAAAACATGCCACAACCGAAATAATGCAGGCCTGTGTAATTTCGAATTGCAATTACTATATTTAATTACTAAATTTCCTTTTCTAATTTCCAATTAAAAGAAGTTATACTTTGCATTTAGTTTCAATTTCAATATTCTACTCTTTAAATAGCACAAAACTATTTCAGGTTTCGAAAGTCAGTTTTTCAACATGGCGTCAGTCGTGTTATTAAGCAAGCTTAATATATCGCTTTTGACGATTAATAAGGCATTCTACGGATTTACATCTTGATTTCCTGCTTTCTTTCTTCCTCAATGAGTGGGTATGCATCCCTATTGTATTACATTATTACTATGGAAAAGTAGTACTCTTTACCTATTCGGTGTTGCAAACTCTCTAATTCAGAAATAACGAAAACAACGTTTCGAAGAAATTATAAACCTGTTTCCTTACTTTATCACTATGACAGACAATTTGCATTAATGGATGCAAAGCGACGGTCGGTATACACATACTCGACGACAGCGGAATAACAGTTCACATGACATTAAAACATGTCTTATGTGTGGCAACACATTTGTGCCACCCGCATGTTCACTTTGTAGACTGTCTTCGAATAGCACTTCTCTACATCATGTTTGCCTTAGAGAGTACCACACGGTAAGGAGCACACTTTACATTTCTATTTCTATTTTGTTATACGTGTGAGAAGTAAGATCCCGATATATTTGGATTTCTTATACAATCCTATTGTGAAATCAATTCACATACTTCTTTCCCAGTTTAAAAATTGATAACAACATAAATAGGATAACACAGAACCCAAAGGGGCTATACGTTGTGAGACACTGTAGCGTGTTGCTAGAATCAATCAGTGCTTTCTCTCCCCTATTGCATTATATATTTGGTCTAGAAATTAATTCGTGCGGGTGGACAAGAGATGGCGCAACGAACGGAGCGTCCCACAGTTCCGTGTATCCACACATGTGTTGCAAACCCCTGTCATCGCGTATCGTTCGTAGTATAGGGCAGTGGATTAAAGCGTCAACACCACCAGTTTGTAGTTAAGTGAACATGGCGCAATTTGTGAATGATAAAGTGTTTTTGCGGGGTGTCCTACTGCATTATTTTAACATGCAGAAAAGTGCGACTGAAAGTCATCGTATTTTGGTGGAAGTGTATGGTGACCATGCTCTAGCTGAACGAACGTGTCAGAAGTGGTGATTTCGGCTTGGCAGACCAAGAGCGAGCTGGACAGCCAAAAAGTTTCAAGACGAAGAATTGACAGCATTGCTCGAGCAGGATTCGTGTCAAACGCAGGAACAACTTGCAGCAGCATTAGGCGTTGATCAAACAACAGTCTCCAAACGCTTGAAAGCCATGGGAATGATTCAAAAGATGTCACATCGGGTTCCACATGAATTGAAAGACAGAGACGTTGAAAGACGAAAAACCATTTGCGAATTGCTGCTTCAACGACAGAGCAGAAAGGGGTTTCTGCATCGAATTATTACGGGTGATGAGAAGTGGATCCATTACGAGAACCATAAACGAAAAAAGGCCTGGGTGAAACCAGGTGAAACAGGTCCATCACAACCAAAACGAGATATCACTGTGCAAAGGTTATGCTGTGCATATGGTGGGATATGAAAGGTGTGGTGTACTATGAGCTGCTGCAACCCGGTGAAACTATGAATGGAGAACGTTATCGACGACAATTAATGCGTTTGAAGCAAGCTCTGGCCAGAACACGACCAGAATGGGAGAACAGACATGATAAACTTATTGTTCAACATGATAACGCTTGCCCACATGTCGCAAAACCGGTCAAAACCTATTTAGAAAATGTCGGATGGGAAGTTTTACCCCACCCGCCGTATTCACCAGACGTTGCTCCTTCGGACTACTACTTGTTCGATTGCATGAACAACGATTTGATTGGACAGCGGTTTACTTCTCCAGAGGATATCGAAACATGGGTCTCTGACTGGATCGCTTCCAAGGATGAGGACTTCTTTCGCCACGGAATGCGTACATTGCCTGACAGATGGGCGAAAGTGGTGGCTAGCGATGGACAATATTTTTCTTAAGGTATTTATGTATTTTGTGTTTGTACTACAGCTTCAATGTGTGCGTACCAACCGCACGAATTAATTCCTAGACCAAATACTTCCTAGACAGTGGGTTTGAAACAGTGAAACATTATACTCTATTTTCAGGTTAACTAATATGGTCTCACTCCACGCCTTCATATTCTCGAAGATTAAACTCCATGATTCTCTGTAATCAGTCACCGAACAAGTGATGACCTTTATTACCTTTCTTGCTTGTCTAATGCTTAAATTTCGTATAATTCACTTAATTTCCCTGTAAATGTTGTAATCTTCGAAGGCCACCTACGGAATTTAACCCACTTTATTTCTACAGGCTTAATGATATTTATAATCGAGTCTTCCATTAAGTAAAGGATGCTACTCGTTTTTACAGGAGCTATTATGTTTTATTAACAGGCATGAATTGTTGAAATTAAACAGGCAGTGTGATACAGGGTTTGTATGATAAGTAATGAGACCAGGTCTGGAAACATTGTTTTATTGATCTGATCTGTACAGGGACTTAAAAGCTTTCGAAGTACTCTCCTCTTGCGTCGATGCACTTCTGCAATCGATGTTTCCACGCTGCAAACGCCCCCTGGAAGTCAGCAGCCGGCATGTCCTTTAGAAATGTGGTCACGGCTGCTTGGATGGCTGTGACGTCGGCAAAACGGGTTCCTTTCAAGCGTGGCTTCAGCTTCGGGAAGAGGAAGAAGTCGGCCGGGCTCACATCTGGGCTGTAGGGTGGTTGTGGAAGGACTTCCACCCCAATCCGGGTCAAAAAGGAGGTCACTAAGAAGGCGGTGTGGGCAGGGGCATTGTCGTGATGCAACTTCCACCGGCTAGCGATCGCCGGTCTTTTCCGCTTGACGCTCCTGTGCAGTCTCTCAAGGACTTGTTTGTAGAAGGCGGCGTTGACGGCTTGTCCTTGGGGTACAAACTCCTTGTGGACCACCCCCACATTGTCAAAAAAAACAATCAACATTGTTTTCACCTTTGACTTCGACATTCTGGCCTTCTTGGGGCGCGGGGACGCAGGAGTGTGCCACTCCGCGCTTTGACGTTTCGTTTCAGGGTCGTACTGGAACACCCACGACTCGTCACCTGTTATGACGTCATCTTCAAAGTTAGGGTCACTGTTCATGAGGTTCAACAGTTCCTGACAACAATCAACACGTCGTTGCTTTTGTTCGTCAGTCAACACTCGCGGCACCAGTTTCGCACAGATTTTTCTCATTCCCAATTGTTCCGTCACAATCTTGTGCACTGTTGTGTGGTTCATATCGAGTTCATCAGCAATCAATCTCAACGATAATCGACGGTCTGAGTTCAGGAGATCCCTCACTTTTGCCACAGTTTCGTCCGTAGTCACTGTTGTCGGGCGTCCAGCCCTCTCCAGATCCTCAACGCTTTCCCGGCCGTTCCGGAACGCACTGTGCCAACGAAACACCTGGGCTTTGGATAGGGCTTCCTCTTTGTAGGCCTCCGTGATGAGAGAAAGCGTCTGAGTAGCCGTTTTCCCCAGGCGAACGCAAAATTTGATCGCATAACGCTGTTCGATGGAACCCTCCATGTTTGTTGATTTTCCGCCGTGACAAGAATATTCACAAGGGCTTTGTCCAAGGCTTGTCCGCGCTCCACTAAGGCTCGGAGCCAACTGACGCGCGGTGCGTTGCTTTGCTCGGACCCCCCCTACATCCTCCATCACCGACAAACCCGCTCCAGCGACACGCGCGCCGCGGCGCGGCGAGTCTCATTACTTATCATACAGACCTTGTATATATTCAAACAGTTACATATTCAAACGTGAATATCGTAGTGATGGTGTGAATATAAGTGCAGTCAATGCATTATGAAATCAATGTTAAAGATAGTGTTAAAGGTATGGAAAAAAATGGACTACGTGGAAGGTTATTTATCAGGATATTTATTCAACTCCTCTACCACAACGTAAAGGTAAGAAATCGCAACGAATGTATTAAGAAAGCAACTGGTTTAACGTAATCTAGTGTTCTTAGCGACACCCTTGTTTAAGCTCATACCCAAAACAGACGCGCCTCCTCCCAATGGACGCACCCTTGGGTCCACTGCCCTGATTCGGTTAGATAGCCTTTGTGTTTTTTAGTGTCCACCTAGTACAGATTGGTTTTATTTTTTCACAATGTAGCTTTTATGGCATATCCTGACGGAATATTTAAACGCAAATAGGGTGGATTGATTTAAATCAACCGAAATAAATTAATTTGACGTGAAAACACGTGAAATCACGTTTCGGTAATAGTATACATGAGAACCCCCTGATCTGCGTTTCTTCTGTGGTCTATCACCACTTCTACATGAAATACCATAAATTTTCTACGTAGTGCAATATTAAGAAATATCCATGTGCACAAGACATGCGATATGCTTTAAATTCCCCCCCCCCTCAACACACTCATAGTCATAGATAAAGTACAGGTACGTTCTTTTTTTATTTTCGTATTAGTCAATAAGTAAATAAAAGTCGCTTTGTTACCCCCTTTGTAAGTTCGTACATACTCAATGAATAATCCCTAAAAGTATGAGCGTCCTGCTCCTTGGGGAACTGATGGAGCTTCATGTATACTATATCCCACGTTTCCGTTCTGTTATTTCGATTATGGAAGATAATAATCATAATACAATAAGACTCAAATATATATATACAGCACAGTATGAAGAATGCTTCATGCAGAGGATGATTAGGGAAAATCTCGTTTTGAACGGGTGACGGAGTAATCATGCTTTCTTGCCTTCGTTGTATAGGGTTTGTAAATCATTAGCTATTCCAACGGGGAAATCACCATCTACATTTAAATCAAAACTTCTTTTGTGTGCGCGTGTTTGTTCTCAGATAATAGGGGTATATTTAGAGGTGCCCGATCCCATCTCCGAAACTTAATTATTCATTTTTAGATTTTATAACTTTAAGGGAAATTTATGTAAGTTACACGTACTTCGTGCCGCAAGCTAGTTCCGATTTTTTAAAAATATGCTCCTGCCAAATATCAGTAACTATTGTGAAAAAAAAAAGGGCAAGGTTCTAGGACGCAGGTCCCCCTTCCCATTTAGCTGTAATAAAGGCAGAAAACAACGTGCCCTGGGGGCTCTAACCTGCCTTCACTCGCTCACGCTCGCTCGGCAATACTGTATAAATTAAATATTAAACTTTGGTACAGAAAGGAAGAACCTAGCTACTAACCTATATGGGGGGGACCTGTGTTCTAGAACCTTCCAAAAAAAAAAGGGGGGGTCATATTGATAAATGTTGCTGTACTTTTTCCTTAATGCTTAAGAAACATTGTTTGAGATTGAAATGAGTTAACGAATTGGGATTAATTCAAAATTGAACCCCAATACTTTTACTTAAATGGCATAATTAACATTTAATACTAACTCCTAATGTTTTTCCTTCAGTTCACGACTTGTATGATAAGAAGATAAACGATTTGATTTAAATCAAAAAAGTCGATTTAAATAAAAAAAAAATTAAAAATCATGATGTTTTCCACCCTGCACGCAAAACAGTGAAGTTCTCTTAAAATGAATGCGCACAGAAAAATTCTTAAGAAACAGTTTATAAGGTACCGGTAGTGACAATTTCCTAATAACTGACAAAATTTTCAAGTTTTAAAGCTTAAGGATACTGCACTCACTCTCAGGCACAAGGGCCGAATTCTAATTTTTCAAACTTTAAGCACTGTTTTTTGTATGTTACAAAGTCCAAGGGCAACTTCAGACTGGAGGGGCAACTCTAAACTTAAGCCATTATTTCGAGTGGTATACCTAAACTCGACCTTACACGAAGTAAAGCTCTTGCAGCTTAATAAACAGATTGCCCCACTCGTAAGTGCAAAGGTGGAACAACTATCTATAGTTCATGTGAAAGCAAAATACACATCTTTTTTAGAATTGTATTAATAGCGGTGTGTCAAGTAAATACAAAACATGAACACAGAGACTGATATTTTCATATATATAAAGCAATGCTATTTTTTGACATTGAAACAAACATGCTCTTCCACGCCTAATATTAATATCGAAAACATTTTGACAGTTTCTGTTAATACTGTACCGACGCTACTGCTATAACCTTTTTTTTCCATAACGTATTTAACTCAATACTTTCAATTACAGCGCATATAATTTTTTGGCATCAGTCAGTTAGCAGCTTAAATTCTAAGAATATCCAAGCTGACAAATAAGATAAATTAAAAGTAACATCCAATTTACAGCATGCATTCTTGGCATTACAATATAAACATAATTCTCTTTCTACTGACAATATCCATATAAATATTGAAAGTGAAATATTATAAATATCTTCAATATGCAAATATTTACCATAATGATAGCTCTTGGAAATTCTTCTCTTCAAAAAAAACCTGCAGTACTAGAGGATACCTACTGCAGTCGGCTGTTCACTGATGTATCATCCGGGACATCAGATCAGACTTGCCAACTTATCCATAAAATCTTTATGATACGTTTTCTTTCGGTGCGCTAGACTCTAGATAACAGCTGCGATGGCCCAGATTACGGTATGTTAATGACTCCTTTTTGTTTGTGTGAAAATCTTCATGTTAGCAACGAGTGTTATCTACGACTTCACAAATCGAAAGTTATCAATGCTAAAATGTTTCGTTTCTAGAAATATGAAATGTGCCTTCTTTCTGGTGTCTAATATTAATATTTTATTTCAATTTTCTTTGAATGTTACTTATTAGAATTACTTCAATCAATGGTTACCATTAAATAAATAAAAGTACAAAACCTAAACCATACGCTAATATAGGGCAATGGCACCATTCACCTTTTAACCCTGGCAGGACCGAGGGGCTACCAAGTGTCCACTCTTATGAAATTTGAGTTCTTGATCCTGAATATTTGAGACTCGCTTCTACGTTTGTTTGTTTGTTTGTTTTATTTTTGTGTAAGTGTCTAAAACAGTAATGTTCATGGGACATTTTTTCTTCTGTTTCTTTAATAATAATAAAGAGAAATCTGACGGTGAATACAAAAGGTCTGACTACTGCAGGAAACATATGTTAGTCGAATTCTTTAGTATGACACTAATCACGCGTCAGATGACTCTGCATAAAGCCCAAAATATATATTTTTCATATTATTATGTAAGTTTTTGTATTGTATTTTGTATGTTACTACCTTTAGCTGGCGACTATGTTCATATAATAGACAGAAAGTCATTTGACATACTCAAGTTTTAAGATTTTTTTTTTCATAAAAGTGAAAAATAAAATATTTCAAGTGCTCTACCAGAAATAGGTTTCGAAATAATAAAAATTATGTCACGAAAGAAAGTTCAAATTATTATCCAGGCATAGAACACCCTACATAAGTCGTATTTTAAAATTATTTGGATAACAGTTTGTACTTATCTGTAGTTCCGGGGAAAAGCTATCCGAGTTTGGAAACACTGCTTGATAATAAGGAGTGTTTCGAATAATACAGAGCGTTCAAAAAGTCTCTATACACCTGAATCGTGGCAAGTCAAAGTCGCATTCAAAGCCACATGAAATAAAATTTTATGCGAAGGTTTGCAACACTGCTATATTATCGCCTTGCGTGAAGTTCCTTCCTTAGATTCCAGTCGACAAAGTGACGTTGAAGTGATTGTTGCGTGTAGTTAGCGGTCTCTGAAACAATGGTGTTAACTTTGGAACAACGAATATTCTTGGTTGAACATGTGTTCCGTGAACAAGGTGAGTACAAACAG
The DNA here is from genome assembly GCF_964235325.1 of Thermobia domestica. Taxonomy (NCBI): domain Eukaryota; kingdom Metazoa; phylum Arthropoda; class Insecta; order Zygentoma; family Lepismatidae; genus Thermobia; species Thermobia domestica. Next base: position 180,362,198 of record NC_137462.1, read on the forward strand.
ACAGTCAAAGATAAGTTTGCAGCTAGCTTTCCGGATACACCTGTTCCGAATCATCACACTGTAAGAACACTGATCGATAAATTTAGAGACATTGGAACGGTAATGGACTATGATCGAAGTGGTAGATCGTCAGTGCTCGATGAAGAAAAAAATGCTACACATATCGGATGCAATGCAACGTAGCCCCCATAAACCACTTCGAAAACTTGCCCAGGAAGAAGCAATAAGTGTTGGTACGGCACAAAAGGTGGTTCGTAAGAAACTGCGTCTTATCCCGTATAAGGTGAGAGCGGTGCAGCAGTTACTTCCTACCGACAGTGTAAAACGAGTGCAGTATTGTGAATGGTTTACACGGTTTGTTATGGACAAGTCTGACGATGTTTTAGATTTTTTTTTTTTTTTTTTTTTTTTTACTGGTGAGGCCTGGTTCCATTTATCAAGTTACGTCAGTGCCCAGAACTCACGTTTGTGGTGTGCAGAAAACCCACATGTCATACATGAAGTTCCTCTGCATGACCGGAAGGTAGGGGTGTGGATCGCAATGTCCAGAAGAAGAATAGTCGGACCCATATTTTTCAGACAAACAATAGATTCAACTCGTTATTGTGAAATTGTTCACCGGTTCATGGGAGAACTAACGGAAGACGAAATTCGTAATGCTTGGATACAACAAGATGGCGCTACAGCACATACAGCTCGCCAATACATGAGATTACTGCAAGAGGTTTATGGAGATCGAAAAATTTCAAAGGGATTGTGGCCACCTCGGTCTCCTGACTTGTCTCCTCCGGAATTTACTTCTGGGGTTATGCAAAGACTTATGTTTATAAAGGGAACCCCCACACGCTCCAAGAACTCGAAATAGCTATTTGAAATTTTGCTCATAGCATTCCACATGAACAACTTGTGAGAGTATTTGAGAACATTGCTGTGAAACGTATTTCCAACATTTGCTGTGAAAATGTGTGTATATATGCTACGCTCTGTACATAGTGCTTTTATGCCATAAAATATAATAAATTTTGAGTAAAATAATTTTCTCGTTGCTTTGAATATGTGACAATTCAGGTGTATGGAGACTTTTTGAACGCTTTGTATATTGGTACATTGAAGTTAAACCAAACTCAGTCCTTTATTATCTGGTATTCATAGATCATTATCAGCTAATTTGCTGTCAGAAAAGGAAAAAATGAATAATGCAAGGGATAAAACTAAATGTCACTATCAAGGCTATTCACAATAGGCCAAATTTCATATTACCGTTTATTTAAACCATTTTCATTACAAAAATATTATTTAAAAATATCGCCAGCTATTCGGTTAGGTTTGTAAGTCATTGTTAGTCAGTGGTCGAAGTTGTTACGGTATGCGGTGGTATGCCATACCGCCTCTGGTTTTTCAGTGGTGAAGGCATACCGTCTCTGGTTTTCCAATGATTAAAACATACCGTCGCTGGAAAGTAGATGCTAACTAAATTTAATAAATCCATTTTTGTACACAGTAATTGACGAATAGCTTTGCACCTAAACAATTTTCTTCCTTATGAAGAAATGATTACTAAGTTGACAACACCGACAATTGTTAATCCTTTTCCTGCCTTTTGTTTTTAAAATGAGGTGTCTTCAAAGAAGTTTATCTAGTTTATATTTTGAGTGTCATATTGAACTGTTTCTTTGTTATGTATATGTGTCTGTCTTCTTGCGGTACTGCATATAAATGCCGTGTTTTGAGTATGGGCGGATATAGGGGTTGTCTGCTGTGGGGGTGGATCTTCCATGGGTTTGGGTTGAGTTGAGTTGATTTTAGTTTAGCGTCCCTTTCAGCAGCGAGGATATATGAGACGTGGACCTACTGATTAACGTGGAATCCGAACCACATGAGCTCCCACCGGGAATCGAACCCGGGTCTCCTACGCCAAAGGCGCGTACGCTAACCGCTTAGCCACGGAGGAGCTCTCCATGGGTTTGGGATGCCCCACAATCGAGTGGGGGAACTTGAGAGTTTCCCCGTAGAAAACTGTTAATATTCTCATTCTGTTTTTTTAGTATTTTCGTGTATAATTCTCTATAATGCAACATAAGGGGATATTTTTATTTTTTTCAGAAAGTTATTGGCGGGGGATCAAAATCTTCTATACCCCCCTCCGTTACCTCTCCCATGGTTTTCGGTCATTATGTAAATAGAAATGCGATCTTTTAAGCAACATACTCTCACAGCATTTCAACATTTAAATAGCCGGTATGTCGAGTCAAAATCGTAATAAAACATACCGTTTCTGCTTTTTTCCACTTCGAACACTGTCAAGGGCGCCCATATTGTGGTTTCCAAGGGGGGGGCAAGTATACGCGACATTTCAAATATAGGTTCAAATTTTGCTGTAACTAACGTAAAAATTCTATTGGGTTTTCGATATTCCGAAGTATAATTTCCTCTAGGGGGCAAGCGCCCCACCTTGCCTCCCCTGATGGAGGCCCTTGAACACTGTTGTTAGTTATATTTTGTTAAAAAATATTTGACCTTCGCAGGAAATCGTTAGTACCTTTCAGTGTTGTCCAAGAGAGAATTTTAACAAGTAGAAATATCCACTGTGCGCCTAATATTATACTGAAGCGATATTTTATGGCGTGGAATTTAGTTTACTTAAGAAATACAGCTTTTCATGTGTTATTCCTGGTAGGGTATATATATAAGATAATCTAAAAAGTAGAGAGCTTTTCGCGCTTAAGATAGCATTAGTGTCCAAAATCTCAGGGTATATGAGTTGCAGTGGTCAGACTTCACATTATTTTAACAGCTGATAATTAAAGCTAGTAAAACTGCAAAAATAGTATGTAATTCTCATAGACGAAAAATATTGTTCTGTGAGAACTTTCCGCAAAACTGCGCTACATTTTATGATTTTTTTCAAAAAATATATAAATGTGCAAATTGTCCGCAGGCACGTGGAGAAATACGTGCTGTGTTGGAAGAAGATACATTAGGAAAGACCAGAGTATTCACTAGAGATGCGCACGAGTCCAGACACACTTTGTAAAATTCGAGATAAACGTATTTCTCGACTCGAATTTTCGAGTCGAGACTGCTAATAAAAATCTCGACTCGACTCGAATGTCTCGAAACTTTTTCTATAATTTTTAATATTACTTTGAAGAAAGTTTTCACTCAGGAACAGCCTTGAAACCAATTCCAGCATTTATTATTTTAAAAAGGTACAGAACGCATAAACTTAATAGTTAATCTTTCGAGATCAAGATTTAATTTTCAGCTCAATTCAGTTAATTAAAAGCCATTATATTTGATTGTACTTCAAATATAATAATAATAATATTTCATTATCTAGTTTGCATAAAACTATTATCCGTAGCCTATATCTAGTTTGTACAAAACCATTGCAATGAAGTGAACATCATAAATTCTCTGAATGAGCAATTGGCAGTCTATAGTGATTTACCATAGTTAAAACTAATGTGTTTTTATTTCCATGAACGCAATGGGGCACATAACTTCTGGATTATTCGCTTCTCCAATCAGGTGTTACGGATAATATATAATGTAACATTTATTGTACTACTATGAGCAAAATAAATGACGCGTCTCTTTATTTTGAAGTTTTTTAAAAATATCTCCGTTTTCTTTATATGTTCTAAATTTCGGAAGGTTTACTCAACAGGACAGGTTAATAACAAACCCGTTTTTAATATTTGTATTAGATATTAGATTAAAATAAATAAATTAGAAGCAAAAAACATTAAATCGACAGAAATCTCGAGAATTACCAACTCTGCTAAAGTGGGAAATTTTGAAGAACGCGAGGGAATTCTGCAGTTCAAAACGAAGCAGCGACATCTATATCATTGAGAGAAACGTGGATTAGATCTACAGACGAAACTTTTAACGACACATTTCTAATATGTCTTACTACATGTATTATCAGCGAACTCCAAATATATGAATCTATGCTAAGTATTAACGTATAGATAGAGCAAATAGTGGAAATTACCTATGGAAAAAGACGAATTCTTAGCACAATCGTAATGAAAATTTCTCTTTACCGTAGAACAGGTTCAGTTCACGTTAGAAAACAAAAAGCTCAGGCAGTTAAAGCAAGTAGTCTGTATGCCGAAGCTAGTGGGTTCAAACCCCATGGAAGTGCCCTTGTCATTTTTATTTGTATGGTTATTTTATTTATTTTTTTATGTGGGAAAGATTCAAATTGTAACATATGTGCAAAACTCATGACTCAACCAAAAAAAGAGAAAATGTTGTGGCACTTGCATTAGTGTTCTAATTTTTGTTTGCAAACAGTTTCGTAATTACTTCCCCTGTGCTCACTGCTCACTACATGCTCAATGGTGCATAACGAATGTTTTCCAGTAAATGTTAATTCTAATTTGGAGAATTTTATAAAGTTTCACGGTGTTTCTCACTTGATAGTCTTCTATCTACTTTTTTGGACACTTTGATAACAGATTTCCCTATATATATTTAATTACGGAAAATTTTTAAATGTATTTGTCTTAAATTGAAATTGTTTTGAATTTACCACATGAGGTAAGTAGCCCGAAGGAGGAGAACTGAAGTAACTGATATTCTACGTAAAAGCAACCTGTTCTAGAATGACTATGCTTCTTACCTTCAGCACATAATCTTTACGTTAGAGAGTCATACAAAGAACAATCCTGTTTTATCCTCTACTATGACCACTCATCTTAAAGCTCTACATGTAATGATTCGTGTCACATAATTTCGGCTCTCCAAAGACATTCATATTTATTATTATTATTATTATTATTATTATTATTATTATTATTATTATTATTATTATTATTATTATTATTATTGAATATGCCACCCTTACATAATGTAGTAACTTTAGACATCTTAGTTTAAAGTGCTTTCTTTAGTGATAATTTGAGCAACCACGTAACAAAATTTAAGATGTATGAGGAGGCACGACGTTTTATTTCCCCCCTCTCTTTTCAGCACCGTCCCAACAGAAAGTATATAATTTCTGACAAGCAGGGCAGACAAAATGAATAAGAAATATATTTAAAGTATCCTTTCCTCCTTCGTGAATGAAATATCACGTAGCATTTTTTATTCTACCGAAGACGACTCTAGGCCGTTATGGTTAGGTAACAAAAGAAATACCTAATATATTTATTGCGAGCCTTGACTGTAATATTACCTCTTCTTTATTTGTTCGAGGCCGCCCTACACAACCAAGGGTGACAAAAAGAATAGGAAAAGTGTCTAAAGATTACAAAGCACTTTATATTTTGTCAGAAACAAGGAAGTGTATACACAGCATTGCTTTCGTTAACAAGTGTTTCACCCTTGAGTCACTTATAAAATTAGGCAGAATAAACTTTTGCCGATCATTGTTCTAGAGGGATTTGTCCAGGATCTTTTGGCGTCGGGCTAATAACGATGAGTATCCGGTATGTTTATTTACATCGCTTTTAAAGCAATAGCAAACTTTCTGAAAGGAACTTACTTAGGAAACATCAGATCCTCCTTCTACTTAATTTCATCTAGCGTTCTATGGGACTATTGGAAAAATATATATTCCCGTTTCCACGCTGATGGTAGAATTTCTTATGCAGTTATTGAATTACGTTCGAAGCTTATAAGATTAGGCAGAATAAACTTTTGCCGATCATTGTTCTAGAGTGATTTGTCCAGGATAGTTTGGCGTCGGGCTAATAACGATGAGTATCCGGTATGTTTATTTACATCGCCGTTAAAGAAATAGCAAACTTTCTGAAAGGAACTTACTTAGGAAACATCAGATCCTCCTTCTACTTAATTTCATCTAGCGTTCTATGGGACTATTGGAAAAATATATATTCCCGTTTCCACGCTGATGGTAGGATTTCTTATGCAGTTATTGAATTACGTTCGAAGCATAGGCGTAAATACCGCCCCCGCAACTCTGTGGCGTGGGGACCGCACACGCTGCAAGGCCAAAAAATATACAGAAAGTACGCAGTGGCGGACCAGGGCAAAGTAACTTTTTGGCGCCCTCCCCCTGGTACTAGCCTATATTTTACATTTTACCATAGTGTTTTTAATATTTTAAACCCATTTTTCAAAAATACATTCATTACCTAGGAAAACTTCACAAAGGATATGGCCCGCTATACACAATACGAACTCCGCCCCCCCCCGTTTGGTCTTTTGGCTAGCACGCCTGCTTTCTGTGGTACCGGGTCCAATTCCCGGTGGATTACTGTTGAACGATAAATGTGGTTCGGATTCCACTATAACTAGTATTCACATCTCCTTTAGCCTAACACCGTGTGCGTGGGTTTTCTCGGGGTTCTTCCGTTTCCTCCCACTTTCTTCATTCCACCATTTCATTCATTACTCATAATCATTGTCTCCTTTAGCCTAACCGGCATAAACGTGGGACGTAAAATTCAAAGATTTCATTTTTTCTCCTTTAGTCATTAAGGCATAACTGTGGAACGCTGAACTCAAGCAAACAAACAATGCTTACTCCCCCGCCACTCTTTATTCTACATGCCATCTCTCCATTTTTCGATACAGTCCCCTTAGTACTATGAAACTCTCCTCTTCCATGGTAATGTAATTGCCACTACTTTACAAGATTATAAACCAAAAAGTCAGTAGAAAACAGGCTATAAAATTTACTTTTTGAGGCTCGTTTTGGCGCCCTAGGAAGTCGCCCGGCCCTTGGTACGCCCATGAATGTTCGGACGCATAACTAAGGACTGCGGAGGAGAGGTTAACCTTCATGTTATGCCACTCGTTTGACGTGTTTGAAATGTTCAGTGACTGATCGGTTAGTGAAATAATTTCGACGGTTACTGATGTTTAAAGTTTAGCTAAGACAAAGTTACCTAACCAAATACATTTGATATCGCGATGTCACAATTTGATTTTTCCTCACATAAAAAAGATAAAAACAATAGTAATAAAAACCCTTACTCGTACTGGGCTCTAACTACCAACCTAATTCGTACAGACTTGTTGCTCTGACCAACTGAGTTTCGATTTTGTACGCGAAAGAAGTCTGTTATATTACGAAGCATGCTTTTCATTCTCAAAACTGTTCGAAGTAATACGAACATGGCTTAAGAACAGAGACGTAACTGAATTACCTCTCGATTGACCTTGAGGGCAAATCACCAAAAGGTAGCTATAAACGTAAGTTCAGCACGCATTTCTGTGGAGTTCTGTTCAGTATTCCTATCTACCAATCACGCTTGTTCGTTGGAGTAATATTTTACAAACGTAAAATTTCGATAGAGCACAATGGCAGACCAAAGAGAAGGAATTCTTGCCCTTGAGAACGTTGGATACCACCATGTGCAATAAAACTGTCGCGTCTCCTTGAAGTAATATTTTATCGAAAATAACTGTTTTCCTTTATATATCCGAAGTTTTTGAGGGTTTCAAAATGAGGAAACGTTACTGTAAACAAGGACGCATTTAGGGGTGGGTCCATGGGGTCCGGACCCCCCTCTGAAATCCCAACTTTTCTGTAAATTTAGCCTAATTTTGGGGATTATTTTTTAAAATTTTATTATAATTTATCCTAATATTGAAGTCGGACCCCTCCCGAAATAAATTACTGCATACGTGCTTGCTGACAATTTTCAATATATTCGTTAAATAATAAAGTAAAATAATTAAATTAGGAGCAAAAGCTTCAACACGGACTAACTTCTTGTCCACTGCCAATATTGTTAGAAGGGATATTAATAGCAAAAACTGCTAGTCAATGCTGAACCTTGGAACTTCACCCCGAACGGCACGTCTATTATTGAGAACTACATATGAAACATTTTATCAAAACTTATCCAGCTTTTATCTGGCATGAAATTATTATATACACCAAAATGCACTCTCCTAAAATGTGTATCTAAACATTGCTCTACGTATCTACGAAGCAATGAAAAATTTTTATCGAAATATGTGAGCAGGAAACTCTAACAGCCAGCCATTTTATTTAAATCGTAGTAAACCTTGTAACAGTGCGTTAACGTGAAGACAAAGCTTGGTCCATTGGTAAAGTGTTGGAAGAATGAAAACTCAATGTTTGTAGGTTCGAATCTATCCACTCACCAGAACATTTTATTCTTATGTGTAACGATGAAATAAGAAAGAAAAAATGTATAACCGTTAAGACAAAACTTCAACCAAGTCTGAAAACAACAATACTAAAATAGTAACACAATGACGTCAACCAAGAATTATTTCATGTAGCGTTTGGACGAAATTACAGCTGTCAACAATTGCAGAAGTAAAAACAGGCTGATAGGTGTAATGCAGTCTAGACTTCTGAATGCATTTACTTCCTGAAAACTTCCGTCTCGTCATTGGCATGCCGTTAGTCATTGTAAAACCTTTCAATTGGAAGTGAAATGACAAAAACTAAAACAGTTTTAAATCAATAAATGTCTATGTATAGAAGTAGGTGTCTCTTATCCGTAGTTCTGAGTTCCTTTTACTTTGATCATGTGGTTCGGATTCCACGTTAATCAGTAGGTCCACGTCTCATATAGCCTCGCTGCTGAAAGGGACGCTAAACTAAAATCAACTCAACTCCTTTTACTTTGAAGTGACAAATGAGAGAAGAAAATATGGTGTTCGAAAAAAAAATCAAATTTGAGATTTCAACAAATTTACACGTATTAAGCCCCTAACACCGAAAAAGTTATTTTTCGATTCATGTCCATCTGGGGTTCGTCCGTCCGTTCCCTACACTTTTCTGTGCACTCGTCTAGAGGTCATACCGTTCAACTTATCTGCACCAAATTTTAGTTTAAGATTTTCATAGTATTACCTATAGTTTGTTTCATTTCCCTCCTACTCCCGAAACAAGGATAGTTTCCTGTACGATGAAAATAGAAAAAAAGATATTTTCTCATAACTGGCTCTAACGATCTTGTTTTATTTTTTTTATATAAATCAATATTTAATTAGCAACCCTATTTTGTGGTATAAGGCATTTATCTGAGAAAAAACTACAAGGGGTAGTTTATACTTAGGGCTGAGTTTTTTCTAAGTGATTTTCTCAAAATGGACTTAAGTGTTTTCGATCATATTTCATAAATAAATATTTCATTAATAACTTAACAATATGGCATAACTCGTTTGTCCTAAAAAATGCGAGGGGTAGTTTATTCTTGGTGGAGTGTGTTGTCTGAGCGATTTTCTCAAAAACGACTGAAAAGAGTTTATTCATATTTCAAAAATACATATTTCGTTAATAACATAACAATATGGCAAAACTCGTTTGTCCTGAAAAAAATACGCGAGGGGTAGTTTACTCTTGGGGGTGTTTTTCCTCCACGGTTTTCTCAAAAATGAGTCAAGCAATTTTCTTCGTACTCAGAAATAAATATTTCATTAAAAACCCAATAATATTGAATAACTCGCTTACCGTGAAAGAATTCTCAAGAGATAGTTTATTCGGGGAGTTATTTTTCCCTCACGATATTGTCAAAAATTACTCGGACAATTTTATTGATAATTCATAAATATGTATTTCATTAATAACCCTATATTTTAGTAAGTCATTTCTTTGAAAATCAATTAAGACGGATAGTTTATTTTGGGGGTCAAGGTTTTTCCCGACAATTTTCTCGAACGACAGGCGATTTTGTTCAAATTTCGCAAATAAATATTTCATTAATAACCAAAAGTATATCTTAACTCATTGTTCGAAACAATTCACAAGAGGTAGGTTGCTCCTGACGTGTTCTTTTTGAACGACTTTCTCAAAAACGACTAATTTAATTTTTTCATATTTCATAAACAATTATTGCATTAATTGTTCTATTATATGTCTAATGAAAATATGCTCAAAGTGTGACTTAGTTTTGTAGTGTGGATTTTCTTCAATCGAAGTTTTTTATTCGATAATCTGACATTCGATGTATTTGAATAATACGACAATTTTATTCGTATTATCCAAATACACACTTCAGTAACAACTGCGGCCTAACAAGTTAAGAAATTGAATTGAAAAAGTTTAGTGCGGTGGCCCTGTAATTGGTTTTTTTTGGTAAACTTCCTAGATTTTTGTCGTAAACTCAGCTTTACTTTCTCTTTTTCGAGCGACAAAAGAGAGAAGAAAATATGGTGATTGTGAAAATAGTATATCAAATTCAGATTTCAACAGATTTACATGCTTCATAGCGTCTACATACCGAAAATGTGATTTTTCGATACCCATCCTTCCGGTCCGTCCGTTCGGTACACTTTTCTGTGGACTCGCCTAGAGGCCATACTGTTCAACGTATCTACACCAAATGTTAAACTTAGGGTTTACACAATATTTCTACAGGAGATTTTCCAATTTTTTTCCTACCGCCTAAAATAAGTGTGATTTACTAACAGCCGAAAATCGAAAAAAGCTATTTTCTCCAAAATGGTTTTAACAATTTTGTTTATTTTTCATTAATCAATATTTAATTAACAACCCTACATTGCAGTATCAGATATTTCTCTTAGAAAAATTTACGAGGGGTAGTTTATTTTTGGAGGTGACTTTTCCTCGACGATTTTCTCAAAAAAGACACTGGCAAATTTTGTACACACTTCATAAATAAATATTTAACCTTGCAACATGGTATAAGTCAATTGACCTGAAAAATATATGAGTAGTAGTTTATTCTTGGAGTTGAATTTATTTCCTTAATTTTAAGGCAGAGAGCTACTTTTGAGAGAATAGATCTTGAAAAATAATTTTAAAACTTAGACTTTTGTTTTCGAGACATTCCAGACAAGACGAGACATTTTAAAAGCTATCTCGTGTCCAAAACATTTGTCACGTCTTATTTTGGATGTCACAAAGTGCGTCTCGTCTCTTCCTCGAGACATGTCTTATCTCGTGCGCATTCGTTAACACTTGGAAAGGATTATCTCTCTACTCAAAGAATTGTTTTTATAATGGTTAAATATTTATGATAATTGCCGTCAACATAAATTACAGTCCTTTCAGTTGAATTAATTGTTTATTATTATTGAAATTAAAATTAAATAGAATATCTAGTTGCACGATTCTGCACCTACGCTAAGGAAGAAGGATGATGAATGAAATGGTGAAATGAAGAAAGTTTGAGGAAAATGGAAAATCCCAAGAAAACCCATACCCATGCACACGGTATTTGTCCACCTCAAATTTCACTTGGCGCGAAGTGGAATCGATCCGCGGACCCCATGCACCAAAGATGAATGCTTTATTATTATTATTATTATTATTATTATTATTATTATTATTATTATTATTATTATTATTATTATTAATAATAATAATAATAATAATAATAATAATAATAATAATAATAATAATAATAATAATAATAATAATAATAATTGAAGTGAGCTTAACGAATTTTAACCGTCCGACTCAACCAATGTTTGGGTGCCTGTTCGTTCGTCTGTTCCATGACAAATTCTCATAAAAGACATTTCATTTTAATGAATCTATGTAGTAAGGGCCTTCTTTTAGCTTTGAAAAGTAACTATGGCTTGGAATTTGAATCTGCAAAATATAAGAGGTAAAATTAACCAAATGGTGCAAGTTTCCACCCATGTATACAAAAGTTTTGCAATATCAACTACGAGAATCTTGTCCCATAAAGAAGCCGAAACCCCTACACCGAAGAGCCCTCCGAAATTTGATCATTCTCCACACGGACTGAAATTGTCATTTGAAGCCAAGACTTTAATATGAAGTCAATAATTTCTTTAAAATAGACGAAAAATTCGAAAGTTATAAGCATTTTCATATTTTTGCCTTTTCCCATAAGGGAGCCGTAGCCCCCTATACTGAAGATTCCCCCCAGGATTTGATCACTGTTCACTCGGACTGAAATTGTCATTTGGAACCAACACTTTAATACGAAGCCCAACATTTCTTTAAAATAGATGAAAAATTCGAAAGTTATAAACATTTTAATATTTTTGCCTTTTCACATAAGGGGCCGTATTAGCCTACACTGAAGAGCCCCACGAGATTTGATCATTGACCACTTGGACTGAAATTCTCATTTGAAACCGAAACTTTAATATGAAGCCAAAAATTAAACTTTTACATCAATTTAAACTGACTGGGTTCCGGTTCACCCCACTATTATGTTTAGTTTAGTTAAGTGGTAATTTGTGACAGCTTTACATCATCAAAAGAATTTTTCACTCCCCCCCAGGAGTTTGTGCTGGATCCGCCACTGGAATCAATAGACACTTTTCCTATTCTTTTTGCCACCCTTGTAGGGGTTCCCTCGAACAAATAAAGAAGCGGTAATATTACAATCAAGAGGCACTATATATTAGGTATTTCTTTAGTTACCCCTAACCGCACAGGGCCATCTTTGGTAGAATAAAAAATGCTACCTGATATTCAATCATGCAAGGGGAGATGATGCTGTAAATATATTTCTTATTAATTTTGTCTGCCCTCCTTATCAGAAATTACTTTCTGTTGGAAGGATATTAAAACGAGAGGGGCAAAATAAAACGTCGTACCCCCTCCTACATGGTTGCTCAAATAATTACTAAAGAAAGCATTTTAAACTAAGATATCTAAGATTTAAACTAAGAAATTAAGATATCTTTACATTATGTAAGGATGGCATATTGAGGATTATTATTATTATTATTATTATTATTATTATTATTATTATTATTATTATTATTATTATTATATGAATGTTTTTGAAGCACCGAAATTTTGTGAGACGAACAGAGGAATGTAGAGGTTTAAGATGGGTGGTCATAGGGAGGAAAAACCAGGATTTTTTTTCTGTCTGACTCTCTGACGTAAAGATTATGTGCTGAAGGTAAGAAGTATCATCATTCTACAATAGGTTGCTTTTACGTAGAATATCAATTACTTGAGTTTTTCTCCTCCGAGCTACTTATCTCATGTGGTAAATTCAAAACAATTTCAATTTAATACAAATACATTGTAAAACTTTTCCGTAATTAAACATCTAGGGAAAATTAAACATTTAATAGGAAAATCTGTTATCAAAATATCAAAACCAGTAGATAGAAGACTATCTAGTGAGAAATATTGTGAAACTTTATAAAATTCTCCAAATTAGATCTAACATTTACTGGGAAACATTCGTTATGCGCCAGCGAGCATAACGTATAGTGAGCAGTGAGCACAGGGGAAATAATTACGAAACTGTTTGCAAACAAAATTAGGGACGCTAATGCAAGTGCGACAACGACTTTTTTTTTTTGTATCGTCATGAGTTTTACACATATGTTCCAATTTGAATCTTTCCCACATAAAAAATAAAAATAAAAAACCATACTAATAAAAATGACAACGGCACTTCCAGGGAGATTCGAACCCACTATCTTCGGCGTACAGACTCGTTGCTTTAACTAACTGAGCTTTTTGTTTTCTAACGTGAACTGAGCCTGTTCTACGGTAAAGACGACTTTTCATTACGGTCGCGCTACCAATTCGTCCTTTTCCATAGATAATTTCCACTTTTTGCTCTATCTTTACGCTAATACTTGGCATATATTCATATAGCCCTATTTGGAGTTTGCAGATAATGCACGTAATAAGACATATTAGAAATATTTCGTTAAAAGTTTCGTCTGTAGATTTAATCCACATTTCTCTCAATAACATAGATGTCGCTGCTTCGTGTTGAAGTGCAGAATTCCCTCGTGTTCTTCAAAATTTCCCACTTTAGCAGAGTTGGTAATTCTCGAGATTTCTGTCGATTTAATGTTTTTTACTTCTAATTTATTTATTTTAAGCTAATATCTAACACATATATTAAAAACGGGTTTGTTATTAACCTGTCCTGCTGGGGAAACCTTCCGAAATTTCGAACATATAAAGAAAACAGAGATATTTTCAAAAAAAAAAAACTTCAAAATAAAGAGACGCGTCATTTATTTTGCTCATAGTAGTACATCACGTATTATGATACGAGACTATTTTATGTAGTATATTACAATAAATGGACTGCTTGGATGCCAAGAACTAGTACAGGTACCTTTCACTTCTATAGATAGGTATTTTTTAAAAGGAGTTTTGCAAACACTAAATAAAACAATAAACTACATACAGTATTTGTGGTTTTGGTTCCCAACATAAAAGAAATATGGATTGTTCATGAAATATTGAAATTCAACTTTTACTCCTGGAACATTTAAATTTTGAGTTAGACCACTTGGCTTCAAAGCAGTTCACTGTAAGATAAACACACTCCTCACTTTACTCTTCAGGTTGCAATGCTATTTTCTTTTTCTTTCTTTCTTTCTTTTCATGACAATTCCAGATAGTTTTGTTTTGTGCTGGGAGTATATTTTACATTCACCTAATAAAATTACGGATTCATTTTGTAATCAGTTTTAAATTTACAGAAACTATTAATATAAGTTCACAATCAAATCGAGCTAAATGTTTAATGCATTTCGAAGGCTTCATAATCGTAACATTTATGTACTACGAAACTATGAACGAAAAGTCGACTCGACCTAGCTCCGGGTCCGCTGTGACTCAGTGGCACAGCTTTCACCCTAGGTGTGTGAGGACTCTGATTCGATCCCAGCTGGTGCCAAGTGGGCTTTGTGGCACAGAAATACCGTGTATGTGGACTTTCTCGTGGTTCTCTAGTTTCCTCCCACTTACTTCATTCCACCATTTCATTCATTCTCAACGTCACTGTTTTCTTTAGCTTACAGGGCAAAATCGTGCGACGTGAAGTAATACTGAAAGATATCATTTCGAGTTAACCACCCAAAATTATCTTGCCCTCCCCTGTTTTAAGTTATGGTTGGAGGCCTGAGTTGGACGTGTGAAATTCAGGATGCAAACACTTCGTTCATGAAGTAAGAAACAGTTATTCCTATACTGCTCTAACTTTAGATCTTATAAGCACATAATGTTGAATATAAGGATTCACTTAAGTCAGAGACGTGAATTACTTATTATAAACTCCTCAATAATAATGAGCAAACACGTATTCCAGCTTTCCCGTTTTAAAAGGAGGAAAGAAGTTATTTCGTATAACACTGAAATTTCTGGGATTTATTCATTAAACTTTATTGTTCCTCACGTAACTCGGACACTTCTGCTAGTATATACACCTAGGTATACACTGTTGTGCAACTCTTAGGACAAAAGTAAATTCCGTGTGCTATGCCATTTGCGAAAGTAAGTTTCATATGCCCGAAGTGGCATAGATTGGTGGAACTTGAGCCATACATAGAAAGTATGATACAGGAAGCAATACAAAGAAACACATGATTAGAAAAAATGACACTTTTATTCCAAGTCAACGCTGAAACCACTGCGATTCATGATGTCTCCTTAAACATTACAGAAGGTACTAAGTGGTCCTTACAAGGTTCTGTGATTACCACAGACAGTGATGCATGCTCTGCACTGTGCTTCCATGCTACTTACAACGTTGGTAATGAGTGGACATCGGATGTTTATGCAAATGCATATTATATTTGCTTATATGCATCTCTCTTAGACTTGGTAGGGGTTTCTAACAACAATAATACAGCTCGAATTTGAAGTTTTATAGTGCATATAAATGCATATTTCAAAGGTTAATGCATATATTAGTGCTTAAGAGCATATTCAGCATATTCTATGTTTTATTTAAGATATATGCTTATAACATGCAAAAATGTCTGTAACAGAATGGCTTTCTGCATAGGAACATGAGGAATGCCTAGTTTATGGAGAAACAATATTGTTAGCAACCAAGACAAACAAGAGATAAACTTGTTCTAAAATCCTACAGGTTTTTTTCTCACTTCCCTCAGCCCTTCCTCGCTTGCTAGGACTAGGCAGAAAATGGACATTAAAAAAAATGAACGGTCATTCTCTTGTAGAAGGCGAAGGAAAGTTTAGAGAAAGGAATAATTGGTACACTCCCTCCTCCCTGCTCTCTCTCTCTCTGCCTAGTATATTTCCTTTATTTTATTGTTTCCAAAACACTATTCCAGACAAATGCTTTTCGGTAGAAAAGTTAGAAACAAACCATCTCACTCTTGGACAAAGTGGGCAAGATGCGGTACTCAGGTCAATGAACCTGCTTTCGAAATTTTGGTGAAATTTAGGTTACTGAGAGGGTATAGTTTCTTCAACTATGCCGTCATATACTATGGCTCGTGCCATAAATAAGTCATCGTCTGATCATATGGGAAACACCGCTAGTTGTCCTTGCCTGACATCTGTTTCATATTCATATAGCCATGGTGTCGATAGCCAGTGGCGGCGATAAAGGGCCCACAGACCCCGCGGTGCGGGGGAGTAGACTTGAGGGACCCCTACAAGGTACGCTCACAAAGGCATCTTTTACTTGTCAATTATAATTTTAATGCATTTTGAAAGCGTTTTTACACAGTCTATAATTAATTCTAACAGTTTCACAGAATTAAATAATGAAGTAATCATTAAAATTAAATAATGTGATATGACTGTGAACATGAATGTCAGGTTGCTCTTTGCGATTTTCCAAAGATTTTATTTTCCAGTGTAACATTTGCATATTATTATGTTAGTCTATAATGCCATACTTTCGTTATCGTGTATCTTAGACTACAATTACCATGTATTACAATAAATTATCGTGTTTACCAGAAATATCTACCAAGAAAATAATTCGAGATATTGGAACTTGTTAATTGAAGAAGGCAGTTTCTTACTAACAAAGGAATGGCTCCACTGAAATCCGAACGAGACAATTGTGTTCGCATATCATCTCTCTATGACTTACCATTCCCGTGATATTCGCCAAAAATGGCCAATTTCTACATATTTAACGAGCCATAGCTCGGGAACCATAAGTTGTAAAGATATGATATTTATGTTGATCGATACCTAAGAGGATGGTAAATATTTTGGTAGCAAATAGTAATCGGTGGCCACTGTTCGACTGGCCACTGGTTTGGCCAATGGCCAGTTCGCTAGTGTCCACCCATTATTATCGATACCAAAATGTTTACCATACTCTTAAGTATTGATTAACATGGATGTCATCTTTCTATAACTTACCGTTCCCGTGATATTGGCCAAAAAAGGCCAATTTCTAGATATTTAAAAAGCCATAGCTCGGGAACCATAAGTTGTAGAGAGATGATATTGATGTTGATCAATACCTAAGAGGATGGTAAATATTTTGGTACCAAATAATAACCGGTGGCCATTGATTAATTGTCTACTGGCCAACTGGCCACCGTTATCCAGATATTGGCCCAAAAAAGTTCGAATTTCTAGATATTTAAGCAGCCATATCTCGAGAACTGTGAGTCATAGAGAGATGATATTTTGCTAATTTTTGAGAGAAAGAGGTGTGGATAAAAAGATTTATTTTTACATCTAGGAACAACAGTGGTGCCCACCCCCCCTTATGTCTATGACGCACCCCCCCAATTGTCTATCCGTAGGTGTTCTTCCATGAAAAAATCTTCTTTTCGATTAATTTTACCCCCCCTCATCAAACATATTTATATAGATTTTAACCCCCCCAAAATATTTCAATGACGCAGTTTGCGTCATAGCCCCCCCTTGTGGGCACCCCTGAGGAACAATCACAGTTATCCTTCCCGCTCCATATCTTCATTCTTTTTTAAGTTCGTTCTGGCAATGCTCTTGGAGCATTCTGAACTGGTTTGTAATGTAAAAGTTACAAAAAAATTACCTGGTAGAATAGTTTGAACCAGTGATGTGCCGTAAACTATAATTTTACGTCTACGCGATTGTCTACTGTAATCTATACGTAATCTACATTACACCTTTTCCCGTGTAGACTATGTAGACAACCACTATCAAATGTAAGGAAGAATTTCGTTGCTCGTTTGTTCATATTTCCTCATTCAGTTGTTTTGCTTCGGTGCAGGGAAAGATTAGGGAAACGACTAACATATAAAAAGTAGAGGGAATTATCTGATCTGTATGTTTACTCTGCTCTGCACATACCACTTCCTTAGATTTTCCACTTCGAGCACTGCTTTTATAATGAAATTTACGAAACTAATTCTCACCTGTGGGCTCTCAGTCTTGAATCTGCTGTATTTGCCAATTTTTTCTTGCATATTTTACAAAATGCATATTTTTCATTTTCCTTCATCAAGACGAAACTAAATATTCGAAAGTTACTATTCGCTGGTCTAGGTATTTTATTTTGTACGCAATTTCGCAAGGTAACGACAAAATAAAGTTCCTTTATTCTCCACGATGCCATATTAAATTACGTGTTGTTGACATATTCTACATAGTCTACGTTGTTTACATTGTCTACGCATAGTTGACACGTAAACGTAAACTATCGTTTTTTACGCGTAGACGCACATCTCTGGTTTGAACAGGGTTTGTTCGGAAACGGTTGGGTAAATGGAAAACTCGGTGAACACGTATCCCATCATTTTCAAGGGCACACCTTTTTGGGGTAAAAAGTTTGCCCCAGTATTTCCCGCAGAGACCCAGACGGGGTCCAACTCAAAAGTTTGAAATGGCAAGGGAGGTTAAGTAGCACATCGTTTTAAAGCTCTTGTAACATGAAGGAAAATGGAGCAAGTCTCGACTTTCTACGACAACCCTGTGCAAAATGGCGGCGGTCAAAAGGTAAACAAAAACTTAATTGAAAAGTCCACGGCCACCCCTATAAATTGAAAATGGTGAGACAAATGTTAAAACAGGAAAGGGCGTGTGGCATTACGAGATCGAGCTAAAGAGAATTTCACAGTGAATGTCAAGCTCAAGCTAAATTTACTGAGAATCTTGACTAGTGTGATCCTCATTGAGATTAGCGAACGCGAGCTCCATTGAGGATAGGGAGCATGAGCCCGAGTGAGTCACGGTTGCAAAATTACCATTTTTACTTCTTTCTTTCTATATTTTTTCCTACTCGAATGCGTAAGGTTTATGAACAGCAGAGGTGCTTCCTAGAAATACCTTAATTAGCATGTGCTTGAATTATCCATAGGAACTGCTTAGATATCTAATGCAACGTACATTCGCATTTTAATAATTCAGGTTGTAATTAAAACCTTAAATACTGAGCAGATGAGCAGGCAGAATTTTTTGTTTGGGTGTATTTCTAATGCGCAATTAATTCTTCGTAAACTAATACAACTATATAGTATCTGAAGCGGCTTGAGTTGGATTGAATGAAAACGTAAACATGTATTCGAACTGCGAAATGTATTGTTAATTATCCTGAACTAGAACAATTAGAAAAAAATGGAAGCGCGACTGATGAACACCAAACATCAAAATTTCACAAGGCATGGTCAAAGCTCACACCTCAAAAACCAGAAAAAAAAAAGATTGCCTCATAACCTAAACGTTGTCTTGTCCAAGTCAGTTGCTTCTTGTCATAACTTGTGAAATTTCCTGCAAGTTAATCAGAATGTTGAAAGTTTCCTACATTTTAAATTTATTTATTATGTACTGATCAGCCAGAACATTATGACTATCGATATAAACCCGTCCAGGCGATATCTGCGTCACCTGCCGACAAATGTCTGCTAGTCAGTCACACATACGGTGCATGTAGTATCAGTGAGAGTGCTTGCCTTGTGTAGAATGGGAAAGGCGCGCGATCTGCGTTTGACCGAGAGCAGGTTGCAATGGCCCGGAGATTCGGCAGGAGAATTTCGGAAACTGCAGGACTTGTCGGGTGTTCGAGGAGTGCTGTGGTGAGTGTCTTCAATAAGTGGCGAAACCAACGGGAAATAAAGTCCAAACATCGAGGGGTTGGGCGCCCCCACCTCATTACAGATGTCGGACGTCATACGCTGGGCTGACTGGTAAAACAGAACACGCAGCGAACTGTGGCAGAACTAACTTCAGACTTTATTACTGAGTAAAATACAAGTGTGTCTGAACACACAGTGTACCGAAAACCCCTATCGATGGGCCTCCGAAGCCCATGTTTCATCCATGTGCGAATGTTAACACCACGACTGAAATGAACACATGACCATCGTCACTAAACCTTGGCACAGTGGCAGAGCGTTGCATTGTCTGATGAATCCCGATACCTTCTTCATCATGACGATGGGAGGGTGCGAATCCGTCGTGCTCCAAGGGAACAGCTTCTTGACACCTGTACTGTGGGATGGAGACAAGCTGGCGGCGGCCTAATTATGCTCTGGGGAACATTCACGTGACCATCCATGTGTCTAGTGGAACTCGAGCAAGACACCAGAACGGCCGAGGCGTATCGCACACTGCTTGCAGACTACGTACACCCCATCATGACGACCAGTGGAATTTTTCGGAAAGATAATGCACCATATCACAAGGCCAGGATTGTGATGGAGTGGTTTGAGGAACACAGGGCAAGTTCGAAATGATGTGCTGGCCGCCCAACTCGCCGGATCTATACCCAATCGAACACAGATCGGTTGTGATTGAACGTGACGTCATAGCGAATTGCCCCCCCCCTCCCCAGAATTTACGGGAATTAGGTGACCTGTGTGTACGCATGTGGCGCCAACTCTCTCCAGTGACCTTTCAAGGATCATGGCGTCCATGCCAAGACGCGTCGCCATTATTATCAGTGCCAAAGGTGTACACACTGACAATTAAGTAGATAGTCAGAATGTTCTGGCTGATGTGTGCGTATATTTTAACTCGTATATTTTGTCTCGACTCGAATTTCGAGACGTCTCTTCTCGAATTCGAGTCGAGTCGAGACAGAAACTTCAAGTCGAGACAGAAACATATTTTCGAGTCGAGACAACATTTTCTCGAGACGAGTCGAGACAGGCCCAAATCTCGACTGGATTCGACTCGTGCGCATCCCTAGTATCCACGAACACTTAAGCTTTGATTGTTAATAACTCTTCTCTTTTTAGAGGTAAAATTAAGATTTCTTGTGTATAGAAAGCATGAAGTGTTTCCTGTTTACTAAAGTGCAGAGGGAAGTCAAACGTAACGTTTTTCAACAACTCAGTGAGATGTTTTAAATATGTATTTATGTTCGGGATTACCGCAGTGGTCGGGGTAATGCCGAAAAAAATGAAATGAAATTTTGAGTTTTACGTCCCACGGTTATGCCGGTTAGGCTAAAGGAGACGGTGATAATGAGTAATGAATGAAATGGTGGAATGAAGAAAGTGGGAGGAAACGGGAGAACCCCGAGAAAACCCACGCACACGGTGTTTGTCCACCACAAAGTTCACTTGGCGGGAGCAGGGTTTGAACCCGAGACCCCTAGCACCAGGGGTAATGCCGAAAATAGTGTTCACTTTAAACTCTTCTTTACGAAAGAAGCGAAATGCATTAAAATACATTAAAATTATACCTAATTTAGTATTTAAATCTTTAATAAGAATTATAATTCCAAACATAACTCAAGTTAATGAGAAACATGACCATACCTCATCATTTTTGAAACTATTACAAATGAAAGCTAATAGGTAATAAGCTAAACAAAATGTACTCTTATGAAACAAATTCAGAAATAACGGCGCATAACGTAAAATATTTATTAAAATGAAAACATTATTTGGAATTGTAGAAATCATAGATATACGCATTAATATTTTGCTTCCAAGGATAGAATCTTTATTAGTTTAATGTTCAAATGCGGTTAATAGGCGGATCAAACTTGGCTAACTGCTAATGGACGCTACCCAGACAACACGTACGTGTACGACACATGTGCACTATCCATGCATAAGCCGTACATTTGCATATGTGCATTTGTGTGGATGATGAACATATACATAACCCGTGCATAAGCCGTACACGTGAATTTGCGTGGATGAAGCACACATACATAACCCGTGTATGTGCACATGTGCATTTACGTGGGTTATGCACACGTACATAACCAGTGACTAAGTCGTGCATGTCAACATGTGTATTTGCATGGATAAAGTACACATTTACATAACCCGTGCCTAAGCCGTTACATACACATGTGAATTTGCGTGGATGAAGCACAAGTACAGAACCCGTACATAAGCCGTTATGTGCACATGTGCATTTGCATGGATGAAGTACACATTTATATAACCCGTGCTTAAGCCGTTATGTACACATGTGCATTTGTGTGGATGCAGCGCACGTACGTAACCCGTGCTTAAGCCGTTATGTACACATGTGCATTTGCGTGGATGCAGCGCACGTACAGAACCCGTACTTAAGCCGTTATGTGCACATGTGCATTTGCATGGATGAAGCACACATTTATATAACCCGTGCTTAAGCCGTTATGTACACATGTGCATTTGCATGGATACAGCGCACGTACGTAACCCGTGCTAAAGCCGTTATTTGCACATATGCATTTGCATGGATGAAACACATATTTATATAACCCGTGCTTAAGCCGTTATATACGCATGTGCATTTGCATGGATGCAGCGCACGTACGTAACCCGTGCTTAAGCCGTTATGTGCATTTGCATGGATGAAGCACACATTTATATAACCCGTGCTGTAGCCGTTATGTATACATGTGCTTTTGCGTGGATGCAGCGCATGTACATAACCCATGCTTGAGCCGTGCATGTGCACATGTGCATTTGCGTGGATGAAGCACATTTAAATTACCGGTGCTTAAGCCGTTGTGTGCACATGGGTATTTGCACGGCTACTGCACGTGTGTATGAGACGTCCATAATACCGTGCAAGTGTATACTTTTACTTTCATTCTTTTACTCTCATTCTCATCAACAGAAAGTAACCTCCATTTTTAGTAGGTGTCGTTTTTCCTCCAGGCGGTGTTATAGAGACTTTTCGACGAATAACAGCTGAATGATTGTAAAAACTCCATAACGTCCACTGAGCTACGATACAAGATAAACAGGTGGCAGCATTGTACTGATGTAACTACAGTCAGGCAGTTCATAGGTTTACAAAATTATTTTCGTGACCGATTACAGCAGAATATGTTGCGTTATTTGTTACTTGGCAAACATGTCAAAGATACTACCTAAAGCTTTGCTCGTTGCAAATAATAAACTCCAAACCTAAATTCTCACTGACAATTGTTAGTTACTTGTTATATACTTTGAAGGTGATGTCTTTGCAGTTCTTTTCGGATACTTAAATATTCCTAACCCTACTTATAGTTCTCGCTGCACAAACGGTGATAGAGTATTGCAAACGTATTCTTGAGACTTGTGCAGTCATTCTATTAAAGGGATAGACGAAAGATTTTCATCTTTCGGAGGGAACATTTATTTTTGCATTTACCTTGTGCTTGGCACTGTGGTGAATTCTTTGTCTTTTGTTTTTGCTAACTGGTTCGAAAGTCCGCTCATAATTTGGCACAGCAGCATCACATTGTGATTAGCGAGCACGCCAACTAATTATTACTAACATCTAGCTTCGTTGATCAGAGTATTGCTCTATCCTTAATTGGTAGTGATCTCAAACCATATTATTACTTGAGTATTGCTTTATCCTTTATTGGTAGTGATCTCAATCTTACTAGACGAAAGAAGAGCTCCGGCTTTTCGGACGTCATCTACGACGACTCATGCCTAAGACACCGGACTTCTCTTCCCAGGGTAAACATCAAGGATTACCCTCGATGGGACCGCCTAGGGAATCACGTCGGGAATCGGCACGTTCACAAAAGCGCACCAAACCACCTAGCACCTCACAGTCTTCCGATGGCTCCCCACCTAGGGACCGCGAACGCTCTCGCTCTCCCTCTAAACCATCCTACACTGAGGCTCTCAAGAGTCCTTCCAAGCCCGCTTCTGTTGAATCTGATTCCCATACTATCGCAAGCACTTCTGTTGCCCAACCTCTGGCTGGTATTACTCCGAATCCTACGCTACTCACCATTCTCTTCACGCAGCTGGATCCAGCACTCCATAATGTTAAATCTTTCTATCTGAAACTGGTCCGTTACTGCACTCGCCTTGATTTACAACAACTAATCAAAACACAGAATGGCATTATCCTCAAAACTACAAACCCGAATCTATATCAACATATCATCTACAAAGTCGGACCAGCCATGTTCGGCACCAATGCAAAAGTCCAGTTACTACAATCTCCAGGTTTGAAAACACCACCTCCACCTCAACGAACCCCTTTACTGTCTGTAGTGATTCGTGGCGTTGACCCTAGCATCACCGAACAAGAACTGTTAGATGAACTCAAGGCTGATGATATCCATCCCAGTCGTGCGCTTCGCATCAAAAATGCAACGGGTCCTACTTACATGGTCAGACTGCTTACTGACAACCAAACACTCATAGATGATCTTCTCCAACATGGCGTTTTTATTTACCGTTGTCACCATCGAGTTGAGGCTTCTCGCACGCCACAACCTCTCTCTCGACGATGCGAAAACTGCCTCACCTACAACTCACATCCGACCAATCAATGCACACTTCCATCCATCTGTGCACACTGCAAAGGCCAACACAAGATCAAAAACTGCACCCTTCTTCAACAACCTCCTGTGTGCAACACCTGTAATGGCGACCATCCCACTTACTCTTATCAGTGCAAAAATAAACCGAAGCCGCTGCCAGATAAACCAGAGACAGTGGTGCCGCTCCGACTACATACAAGTGTTTCGACTGGCACTCAAACCTCTTTACTTCCACCTCCCACAGTCGAAAATGTCTTGCAGTTCATCACTCTAGTTTTACAAAATGCTTTCCCGTTTCAACGCGAAGCCATTCTATCACATGCAACAAAAGCTGCTTATGACATATTCCATATCCATATGGCAGCCACTTATTCCGGCCTATATTCCCATTTTCATTTCCATTCTGAATCTACACCTCCTGATCAAGATGGCGGGGAACAGAAATAAGATAGTCAAATTGCTCTTCTCCAATATCCGCTCGCTCAAGACTAATCGGGTATTGCTTGAAACCATGACGACCTCACTCAACGTTGATTGTCTTGCACTCAATGAAACTTTTTTGAAGCCAACTGACCGGTACTACTTTCCACACTACCACCTGTTACGTAGTGATCTCCCTAATAACATTGCTCGAGGTGGAGCCGCCATTGCCATCAGACAATCCTTACCTCGTCGTCACGTCATACCACCGTATCCTGACCAGTACTCCGAACACGTCATCAGCACCGTTTACTTTCCAGCCCTTACTCTGACCCTGGCAACCATATACGTCCGATCTACTCAACCTTTGCCATACCGCTTTCTCACTTACCTGGATGTCAACTTCAAAACATACGTAGTTCTTGCAGATCTTAATTACCACTCACGCACTTCGGCGCAGAAACAACGTTTCCAGGACTTCCTACATACCACGCATAGTTCTTGTATTCCTCTGCCACACCACACTCGGCCTGAGAGTGACACCACACCTGATGTGGTTATAGTCAGTAACAATCTGCTCCCCAACTCTTCTGTGGATGTACTTAGCTCGGTTGGCAGCGATCATCTCCCAGTTCTGCTTACAATAACTCCTTCTGGCACCAAACCCAAGGAACCACCAGCATCCTCTGCGACCTACAATTTCGCCAAAGCCGACTGGGAGAAATATCGAACCTATATTTCTGAGCAACTGGCTTTTACTCGCACCGAAATCTCATCTTTAGACGACATTGACCATGTTTCCATGTCTCTTAGTACCATCATTGCAGGCGCTACCGAACATGCAGTACCGAAACGTTCAATCCACTCACATCGACCGAGTTTACCACCTCATGCAGTCATTCTCCTTCACCGGTCACATGCCCTTTTGACTGAATACAGGCGGACTCACGATGCACACTTTCTCATACTGCATCGACAGTTCCAACGCATGGTCAAACAGTACCTCATAGCCCGGAAAAGACTCGACTGGCGAACCTCATGCAACGAGTTGCGCAACGAAACCAATGCCACTAAATTCTGGCACTTATTTAAACGTCTTACTTACCAACGCCGGGGCTCCCAATATCCTATTCTTGTTGATGGCAACGTCCCTACGACGGATTCTGACAAAGCAGTCGCCTTCGCTAACCACTTTGAGGCTGTCTTCACCCCTCACAGTGCTCCATTGTTTTCCCATCCATCACACCGTCATATTACCACTTTGGGTAATCCTGAGCGACCATTATTTACACCTGACATGGCCCATCAACCTGATCCGACTAATTCCTTGACAGCTCCAATCACTAGTTCTGAAATAGTCACTATGCTTCGTAGACGCCGCAATACAGCACCTGGGGCCGACACTATCACATATAACCAAGTTCGGCAAGCCCCACCGGAATTCCATAATGTGCTCGCTCAGTTGTATACTACTATTCTCACGACTGGCCATTTTCCAGCTCTTTGGAAGCTCGCCAAAATAGTAGTTTTTCTGAAACCGGACAAAGATCCAACCAACGTCGGATCATACCGCCCAATTAGTCTAACTAACGTCTTCAGCAAAACTATGGAGCGTATTGTGGTCACACGCCTTCATTCTTATCTCCAAACTCATCATCTTCTACCCCCAACGCAAGCTGGCTTCAGACCATCATTCAGCACTACTGATCAACTGCTCAAACTCTCCAGCCTCCTGGTTAACCACTTGAATAAACGACTGCCTTCTGTCCTCATCTCATTTGACGTCGAACGAGCATTCGATACTGTGTGGCATCAAGGCCTTATTTTCAAACTACTACGTATTATTCCTTTACCGTACGTTCGCCTCATAGCAAATTTTCTCCATCAACGTTCAGCTTATATCCAAATTAACCAGGCTCAATCCCACCATTTTGTTCTTCGCGCTGGTGTACCACAAGGCTCAGTGCTCTCCCCCTTACTATACATCTTATATGTAGCAGATATGCCCCAACCTCGGCCTCCCATCCACGCACTCCAATTTGCTGACGACACCGCCTATATCGCCTTGTGTTCCTCTGTTGATCGTATCAACATCACTCTCCAACCAGCACTCGATAAGCTCGTCAGCTGGTGTCTGAAGTGGAAGCTGAAATTAAACCCCTCCAAGACCCAAATGGCATTATTCGCCCGCAACCGCAACAAATTTTGTCTAACTAGAAATCCCGAGCGTCTACATCTTACGCTTCTTGACTCACCGTTGACCTTGTCAAACAGTGTCAAATATCTAGGCGTCATTTTTGACAAACACCTTACCTGGACCGCCCATCTCTCCCTTTTACAAGCTAAGATTAGACGTCGTATAAATTTGTTGCGCTGTCTCTGCGGCACCAACTGGGGTCTCAACACTAGACTTATTCTCCATACGTACAAAGTTTTTGTCCGCCCTGCCCTTACACATGGTCATATTGCCTGGTTGTCAGCTCCACAGCACTTCTACGACAAATTACAAGTCCTGGAACGTCATGCTCTGCGGCTTGCATACTCCATACCGCCACATACTCCTACTCAAGAGGTCTACCGCCGCACCACCATTCCCACGCTCTTACCGCATCTGTATCGCCTGCGCACTCGTTACATTCAGCGCCGCATAGCGGAAGGACATCCTATCCTTGGTGAATTAGTAGACCAGACTCCTGCACAACCACGGCATGCCTATCCTCCAGTTGACCATCTACTCGCTTTACATGACCAAGAAGAGGCCACTGCTACCTATAACCCACGTCGTCGAATATATCATTGCCATCCGCATATCTATAATCCGTAACCTCTATCCTCCACATTTGGGTTTTCATCCACACTCATGCACTACTTCTATCACATCCCTAGATATAATAATGAATATACAACTATACATTTAATAGCATCCTGAGCCCATCTATAAACAAAAGATACCAACAACTCCGTTTTCACTGGCCCCAGAGAAGGCGTTACCTTCTGTGGCCCGCCCAGTTTTGACTGGGAATGAAATTGCAGGTAAAAAAAAAATTTGCAGTTATAGATGGTTGTTACTGCGTAAGACACAAATATATAAACTCATTTTTTTCGTTGCATCTCGAATTTGCTTTTACATCACCTCTGTACTACGAGGAAATCACCTGTGCACAACATGTAAATCATCTGGGTACTGCTTCAAATCTCCTCTATCGTACATGTAAATCATCTGGGTACTGCGTGTAAATCACCTCTGTCCTACATGTAAATCACCTGTGTGTTACGTGTAAATCATCTCTGTCCTACATGTAAATCATCTGGGTACTGCGTGTAAATCACCTCTGTCCTACATGTAAATCACCTGGGTACTGCGTGTAAATCACCTGTGTGTTGCGTGTAAATCATATCTGTCCTACATGTAAATCACCTGGG
Organism: Thermobia domestica; assembly: GCF_964235325.1. Classification (NCBI taxonomy): domain Eukaryota; kingdom Metazoa; phylum Arthropoda; class Insecta; order Zygentoma; family Lepismatidae; genus Thermobia; species Thermobia domestica. Next base: position 180,390,364 of record NC_137462.1, read on the forward strand.
TACTGCGTGTAAATCACCTGTGTGTTAACGTGTAAATCATCTCTGTCCTAGATGTAAATCACCTGGTTACTACGTGTAAATCACCTGTGTGCTACATGTAAATCACCTGTGTGCAACGTGTAAATCACCGCTGTCCTACATGTAAATCACCTGTGAACTACATGTAAATCGAATACGTGCTACTTGTAAATCACCTGCGCGGTAGGTGTAAATCACTTTTGCATGACGTGTACGTGTGCATTGCACATGTTCTGTGCACGTGAAGATGTTGAATAGAACCTGGCATGTATATGTGCATCACATATACAGGCGTGCATTTATACAGATGATGCACATGTTGCATCCGTGCAATTGTAAATGTATTATACGGATACTGTACGTGCATTGTGCTGTCTGGGTATTAGGCTAAATAAATTTGTAAAACATTGTGTGAATCACGCACAGAAAAAAATGCAGCCTATGGTGAAGGATCAGATATCTAAAATAGGGTTGCTGGCTATAGAATAATGAAGTAGGCTACTAATGGCCAAGAATAGTAAGTGTAGCGAACTATTCTAATTAATAAGGCTAATAACGCTTATTGCCAAGACATGATTATTTCCTAAACCAATTTCATTAACTTATTACTTAGTACTTTTCAATAGAAAACTATTTTTAAAATTTTCATAATTTGTTTCATATTATAAAGCAATCCCGAACACTCTGGGGTAATGGCAAACATTCTTTCTGGCATTTCCCCATGGGACACCATTTTATTGTTAAAGTTGAAACTAATTGTTGACTGCATACAGGCTAGTGAGGTTACAAAGAATTAATGTTCAAATATAAAGGAATATATAGCCTTATCTGTAACAATATAGATAAGATAAGAGCCAACTTACCTTGCTCAGATTGTTGAATCAACGTTAGAAGTAAATCGACAAAAACAACAAAACGTCTTCTTCCTGGCAATACACTTAACTGATTGTCACCAAATTGATGCTACACTTTTCCAGGTCTCTCCGCTAGCACGCAGCAAAACCGTCTGTTTTCTAACAAACTTCCTTGGGCGTAAACTTAGGTGTGCGTCATTACCCCAGTGTTCGCGAATACTCCGGTTTCCCCTATAAAATATTGTAACCTAAAGAAGATTGTTCAGTCCCTCGCGCTCTGAAAATTTTGATGCTCAAAATGCTCCTCTTAGTGGACGATCAATCATAGAAGAAGAGAATGATATCCTAGGAGACAGGCATATAAGCAGTTATGACATCGCCAACGACCTAAACATTTATCAACAAACAGCGTTATTCAATTTGGAGAAAACTATTTGCAAAAAGAAGAAACGTAGGACGTTAAACTGAAAGATTCAATTTCATTTAATCTTTCAAAAAGAAGCTTGATATTTGGGTGCCACGTTATCTGACTCAAAAACATTCACTCGACCGAATTTCTATTTACGAATCTCTATTCAAATGTAACGAACTCGAGCCATTTCTAAAGCGGTTCATCACAAGTAATTAAAAAGTGGATAACTTAGGACAACAATGTGCAAAGAAATCGTGGTCGATGAGAGGGGAAATTTCATAGTTTGAGGCAAAGCCCATATTGACACTCTAGCGTTTTTTTTTTGGGGGGGGGGGATTGCAGGTGATCGTGTATCATGAGCTGCTGTTGCTGGGAAGAATGATAAACTTGGATTTGTACTGTCGACAATTAGCGCTAGTGCATCTATTGAAAAGAAACGTTCGGAATTGGCAAACAGAAAAGGTGTTGTATACTAGGCTAACCATACGTCATTACCGACTCGTCAGAAATTTAGAGAACTCGGCTGGGAGGCTTTAATGCATCCACGGTATAGCAGACGTGGCACCGTCGGACATCGATCTGTGAAGAATTCCCTGAATAGTGTTAAAGCTAGTTTCAAAAAAGATTCGTGAAAATGTTGCGATTTTTTTTTACCAGAAACCACAAAAATTAATAACGATAAGATTACGGTGTTGCCACAAAAGTGGCAAAAGATCATCGAACAACTTGTATGTATGTAGTTTCAAAATGTGATTTTCAAATCACATAGTTGTTTTCTCAATATTGACCTCCAAAGAGTCAATATTTTTTAGACAACCTGATATAAATACCTGACAACTTTATCTATCTATCTATCTATCTATCTATCTATCTATCTATCTATCTATCTATCTATCTATCTATATATATATATATATATATATATATATATATATATATATATATATACCTTATATATAAATATTAAGTGCACAAACTTGGAGATGGTTTAGACTTCTGAAATTTGACTTTTTGATCTTGAATATTTGTAACCACATTTCTCATATTTTTATTTTGTCAGTACGCGTTTAAAATATGTTTCCATGAATTAGATCTTGTTTGTTTTGTTTGTAAATAATAGGAGAAACTCCGGATATGGAGAAAACATCTTACCCTTTTAGTCAAATTATGGATCATGATTTTCTCCATTTGCACATTAGGCTAAATTCAGTGGCAGATGATGCATTGTGGCTTTGGGTGTTGCAATACGTACGATCGAAAATAGAAGATATAAACTGGACTCATTGACTAATCAGCAAAACTTTAGATTCAAATGCTATGCGACATGTGAAATTAAATAAAATTCTGTTTAAAAAAATAATACAGAACATTTTATTCGATTAGTCATCTTATTTAATTAGTATGTCTTCTCCTCTCTTTGATTGGAGCAAATCTGTTTAATACATGCTGGTTGAACTCTGATATTTTTTCTTGGTACATTCATTTCCTTGAAAGTGTCAATACTTTTCGATGTGGAATGTCAATGTCATTCCTTTTCTCCTTTTGCTGACGTCATAGGTACAGTTAATATTAATTTCAGAAGCTTAGTAGATTCACTAAATATTTTTTCTAGATTATTGCGAACAATTCATTCTAGCAAACTCAGTTCCTGACAGTGATCCAAATCCTCTGCAGCTTAGACTGAAGACAGTTTGTGAGAGAGATTAGTGTTATATAAAAATGTAAATTAGTTTATCTAGGAAAATTTAAAACAAATTGTAGAAATATATCTAGTGTAAACAACATTGCTGCCATAAATTGCCCTGCGAATTTAAACCGGATTTATTTCGGACGCTCTCCTGAATTGGCGTTGCTTGTTTTATCTTTACAAGCTTTTCCTCAGTAAAGAGCTGAACAAGTTTTTTTGCAAGTTATTTACAGAAATCATGGTATAGAAGTCATTCAGAAGTTATTTACAGAATTAGAGCACACACACGATATAAGTAAAACTAAAAACCAAGACAGTTAATTCAGAAAATAACAGCTGATACAAAAGCCAAAATAGCTCATACAAAAGAGGTATATGAATCGCAAATGTCACATATACACCAATACACACACACACATGCGTAAGAGAAAAACTTCATTCCAAATTTTCTTCCTTGGTTGTAAACAAAGCACGATGAACACAATATACTTCCACATGAGGTGAAACAACACTTATCAATGTCATACGTTCTGGAAAGCAAAGTTTGAAACCCGCCAGATGTAGTATCAGCATGTAACAGAAGCCAAAAGTCATAAACCGTCAAATCAAACAGCATTGCTAGTTTTATACCCAGAAATGTTTGCTCAGAGGGGTCCAAAGTATTTGAGGGGGTACAATACGTCTATGTAATCATAACCGTGGAACATAAAACTGAACGTCTATGTAATATCGAACCTGTCTTATTCTGCACTCGAAAGGACGATAAGTAATTCTTAATTACTGTTACCTATAGTTTTAATAAAAGTGATAGAACGATTATTTTATAAGAAAAGAAAGAGTACATGATGAGGCGTAAAATAAAACATTTAGCCTACATCAACCTCTTCTCTGTTAAACAAGTATAATTCGTTAAGAAAACCTACAAATGTTAGTGGAGGTTCGAAATTTTGGGGAGGTCTAGGCCCGGTGGACCTCCCTCGTGGCTGTGCCCCTGAGCATTGCTAACTAGTCCCAAATTCAATGTGGTGTTTTCCATCATACAGTTTTATGTGGAAAGTTATCAAGAATATAAAATACATTTATTTTGTAAACGAAATATGTATATACTAAACTACTATTCACAGAGGAGGGATTCTACGTATAATTATATCGAGTTACTAATATTTGTTTCACCAATTACTGTACAAGAAGCCTTCGTTATGAATATAAGCTAAGAATTAACTTGTAAACGCGTGTTTACTTTCATTTGTTTCTGCTCTACTACATATTTTACTTCTTATTTTGTAATTCTGTCTACACTTTTCTTAATTGTCATTATTAAGGCCCGGATTTTTATGTATTACAAAGTACCGAAATATGTACATAAATATGTAACAAAAATCAATGAAATATGTTAAAAATATGAAAATATGTAAAAAAATTTCGTGTTTATTTTGTGTCTGTGCTATTTTCTTAGCTAATAAATATACTGTAACATATTTCTGTAATAAAAGCTTAACAAGTGTAAATAACTTCCTACAGATACGCACAAATTTTCAAGAGAAACAAATGAAAATATGTATCAAGAAAGTAAAAAATCACATTATTGAACATAAAAAAATATTGATTTTATTCTAGCTTCTCGCTAACGCTTGCAATCCACCCGAAATTACTTGCAATGTATGCTAGTGAACATTGAACAACAGGATTTTTGAACGCACTTTGAGAATCACGCACTGCTGCACTGGACTCTACAGGAAATGTTTTGACAACTGACTTTACAGTATCAAAATTTTCATTGTAGAAGTTAACAGCCTGTATCCAGGTGCCCCACCGTGTCAGTACAGGCTGCGGTGGTAGCGACATATTTGGTAGCATATTGTTGTAGCACTGCACACGACCAGGGGCTTTCACAAAAACTTTCTTAGTAGAAGACACAAGCTCATTGACTTCAGGGAAGTTGATCCGCACTTCCTCTGCTACACGATGTAATCCATTGACCAAACAGCACATATGAATGAGGTTTGGGTAGAACATTTTAAGCGCATCGGCAGCTTTTAACGTGTACGCCTTAGCATCAGAACACATCAGAAGCACTTTTTCTGCAGGAACACTTTCTGGCCACAACACTCTCAGTCCATCATTTACGAAACGTGCAACTGTGGAATGGTTTGTTTTGTCCAAAACTTTTGAACAGATCAGAAATGGTCGTGATGGAGAATCAGGGTCAAGCTTTCCTACCACCAGATTGGCAACGAAACATCCCAATACATCTGTGGTTTCATCCACCGTAAATCATATATGCGAATCACCAATTTCAGCTCGAATGTGTTTGATAGTATCTTCATAGCACACATCCAAATAATTCTTGCGGATAGTAAATTCGTCAGGAACGTGTCTCTTGCAATATTTTTCCAAAAAGGACGCGAACTGTTTGACTTGCAATTTATACCACAATATGTCTGCTGCTATGAACGCATTGGCAAGGCCCTTGTAAAATTCACTGCTGTTTTTGTTTGGGTTAAAAGTTTTTGCTTTGTGGCACGCTGCAACACCTTGTTTTTCATGTGAATAGCTGTTTTCATGTTCTGGTCCAATTGCGACTTCATTGAACAGCTCACTTTCTTATCGAATACTTGACAAAATACAATTTTACCGTCTGTGCTATAAGCGTCATCCATAGCTATCCACGATTCCAATTTTGACGCTAAAGAGGAAGCCATCATTGGAAACAAGAAATTGACTCGGTCACAAACGTGCACACTAACAAACCGGTCGCGAAACTGAATCCTTTTCCCCTTTGTTTGAAGGAAGAAGTGGCGAAGTAGCCATCGAGTCATACAAAAGCAATTTTTTATTCGATTTAAGAAACAAGTGATAAAGCCTAGCCGCTCCAATCACCTCCCTCTCACCGCCATCCCCACCCCCGCCCGTAGAGGTTGCACATACAAAAAAAAAAGGTGAGAGAGCCAGTCAACTGAGTGCGTTTTAGTGTGTTTTGTCGGCACACATCCGAGTGGCGTCTACTTGCAAAGGCGATAAGCACAAAAATCCTTATATTGTTTTCTTTCTTTATATATAAAAAACACATTTTTTCAGGATTGGAAGCGATAATTGACGACTTTTCTTTGCATATTGTAGGGTGTATGATTTGTTTTAATCCAGCTTTCCAGGAATGCAAATCGGTTGAACAAAGTGAGAGAAAAATACAGATAATTAAATAAAGTACTTTTTGAGTTATTGTTCCATATATAGGCCTATTTTTATTTGCGTGTTATTTAAAGAAAAGTAGCGAAAAGGAGCAAGGAAACTGAATTTATGTAAAAAATATGTACACTAGACCGAAAATATGTAACAGACTTCAAAATATGTAAGAATATGTAACGTGATTTTGGTTTATATGGCTCTTTACTTCGTAATTTGCGAACATTTCATATTTTCACCAGCGTACATACAAAGGAAAAATATGTAAAAACATAAAAATCCGGGCCTTAGTCATTATATTAGTTTTCTTCAGTATAGTCCCATAATTTAAAAATATGAATGCATAAAAATAAGTTCCATTTGTTAATTGATAGTGAAACAAAATGCAGAAATCATATTTAGCGCAGAAAAACCTTCTTGTTGACTGGAAACCATGCCGCGTTTCAGAAGTACTGCAACGACCAGAGCCTTTAACTTCTGAGATAGGAGAAAGGAGACTTTAACATTCGTTCCAATTCCCGCCCTGTAGAAATCTGGTCGTTGTATGATTGCTGCAACACAATATAAATTAGACTTTGTATCGGATTTTTTTTTTTTTTTTTTTTACTTTTTAAAACCGATTAATGGATTTTACAGCTATAGAAGTAGAAAAATATGTTATTTTAAGTATGTATAGGAATGTTAGTAAGTAATTTTTTGCTGTTATTTACTATACTACTACTAATATTTTTTGTTGAAATGTTTTGGTCATTGCGCAATGCTGCAACACTAACATTAGCCGCTACTGCCTAAATTGACGTTCTCACGTAGCCGATTTGCGATCAATTCAGTTGAATTGACGTTCATTTTTCAACTCAGTCGACTATATGAACAGGACTTCAACTGCCTGTAGAAGTAGGCGACGAATCGACTGTCAACTGAATTGAAAGAGGTTATTTTTTCTTAGGTCAATTCGATCAGATCACCCAGCGGTAGCGACTAGATTCTCGAGTGGAAACATTTCACTTGTCATCAGGTGGAAATGCAAAGTAGAACGCAAATGCTTTGGAAATAGTCCGTTTTGGAACTAATGAGATTAAATAAAGTTTAATAATAATAATAATAATAATAATAATAATAATAATAATAATAATAATAATAATAATAATAATAATAATAATAATAATAATAATAATAAATGACTGATAATAGAACAGAAAGAACATGCCAACAAATGTTTCAGAAAACTAGTAAGTGTGGTGAATATTTACCAAGAAACAAATAGTTCAGTTTCATAAAACTGATTGTTTTTACGGCAAATTATACATGGGTGAAGCTTCATAAATATTAAGACGATTCGTTCAAATTGATGACCTGTCGTTGAAAGACAGCCTTAAGCTTTGTGCTAAAGAACGGATTCTATTTTATAATGATAATTTGTTGTTATACCGATTGTTGTAAGGTTAAGACATATATGTGTACTGATTAGAGATGCAAGAAAAAAGCAGGCTTTTTGGAGGAGGATTCTTTTTTTTCTGCTTCCCTTTTTGTGCTTGGGAAATTTTGGGCTTTTTGCAAAATTCTGCTTTAAATTTATAGACTTTGTTTCGCTTCTCTATAACACAAAAACTCATGTAATTAGTTGATGCAGATAATAATATAAAACCTCGAAAATAAACCATGAATTCCAAAGGATTAACCAATGTATATAATAAGAATTTTTTAACCTTATATGCAAAAGTAAGCAGGGTTGGCAAAAACCATGGTTGTTTTTGAAAAAAACAAAAACCCGTTTTTTGTTTGTTTGTTTAAACTAGGTTTTTCGGTTTAAATATTTTGCTCTATGTATTTATATTATATATTAAAAGAAATAAGTTTTTTTCGCCTTGGTGTTATTATGCAACAATAGAGTTATGCTGGAAGGAGTCACACAAGCCTAAAGAAGTCCGATCAGTAAGTTTCTTAAATTGGGAAACTCCCGCCTTAGCCATAGGTAAAATCCCGTCTTTACTTTAAATTAAAACAATAACGGAAAAATCCTATTATTGCTTTGTAAAATTTTAAAGTCAACGTATCATAATCAGTACGCTTGGAAGCTACGTAGGCAGTCGATAAATTTTGCCTATTTCTGTCAATATATTTAAGCAACCTTTGCTTCTTTATAAAACAACAAGCATTCAGGCAAGCAGAAATATACAATTTGGTTTCGTTTCGTATGTTAATACTTAACATCCTTACGTAATACCGAGGTTATCAAGGAGAAGACTTCCGCTTAAAGTGACATCCGAACCACTACTTGGTTTACACATAAAAGAAATGTTGTGGTTCAACTGAGAATTGAATATGGGACACCTTGATTAAAAGGTGAAAAGAAGATCAAAGTAATATAGATGGTTTGATATGTGGAAACGTTACCATGAAGTTCACACGATTCGCATTTTTCGTACTTTTTATTATTATTTGTTGTTTAAACCAATTGTTTCTTTAAAAAACAGTTGGTTTAAACCACTTTGGTTTAAAAAGCCAACCCTGAAAGTAAGTACTTTTTCTTTAAAAAAATTAAAAAAAGAAATAACTAGCAAAATTGTATGTAGTATTTCTACTTCAAAATATTACACACCCTCTTTTTGAAACAAAATTAAATTTAAATTAAACATAAGAGAAATACTTACATTTATATGATACATTTAAAGGCTGCACATCTAGAGCTTTGTTTTGGGTGGTTCTGTATATTCCTGAAATTTTACAGCTAAGTTTTATACAACCACCATCACGGTTTACACAGTCCTTAAGGTTTCTGAATTTTTAACAAGAGGAATTCAATATATCATTACGGAACTCACCTCCCCCCCTAAAAAAAGTAAAGCTACGGAATATATTTAAGTTAAGTCAACACAACTGCACAACAAACATGACTGACAGTGACTGGTTAGTAGGGTGCATCGAATTTCCACTTTTTTTGAAATCAGCTTATCCTTAGTGATATTTTTTTGCGAAATGGCCTCCATATAACGTGTAAAAAATTGCAAGTCGATTGGTCAATATCTTTAGGTGCCACCAACGGCCAAAAGTTTTGAAATTTTGTTAAAAAATAAATGTTATTTAAAAAATGTAAAATATCTAGTTTTATGAAATATGGTTATCCTATGTGGTTTTGTTTCTGTAAAAGTTCAATATTTTACGTGAAAAAAAATTCAGCTTGATGAGTCAAGTCATTCAGGTGCCACCTGTGGCTTAAAATATGGACAAATGCGTCCCTACTTTTTCATTTTTTAAAATTAAGTAGCATTGTTTGTGATTCATCTGGATCGTTAATTAGATAAGAAAGATTTTGTTTTACATCTGCAGCTATTTGCTTATTTCCAAACGTTAATGATGGAAATGACCCAGAACTCACCATGAGGAGGTGGCTGTAGTTCGAGTTCCGCCCACCCGTATATACTAATGTTGCATATGGTAGTGCAAGTCATATTGTTACTCTTTTACCTCAAACTGTTTTTCTTTTCTTTTTTGTATTACATTCTGGTATGTTTTTTCTTGATTGTAGTGTTGATAGGACAAATCTATGTCTTGCATCTTGCCCACATACCGTTGATGCCGCTTCTGTCCCCAACTTCACCATTCTTTCTACCGCGCGAGTGTGACAGGGTAAGGATGTAATATATTCATTAGCCATTGGAGCCGTCTTTACATTTTCTCTTAGCTTCTGCAGGCTCAAGTGTTTTGTCAGTGGTGACTCTGTCAGCGTCATGCTGACCAATTAATCATATCACCAATTAATCATCATACACACGAATGAGCTCCCATTTCGACATTTGATTGAATTTATAGACGGCAAGTCTACTTTACCAAATACATTTAAAGGACCAATAGGATCAGCACTTCCAATCTGCGAAGAGTTGTCACTCCAGATTTTTCAGCCCGTTCCAGTAGACTGGGATCTCAACTTCACTGAGGATTCATTAAACACGGATCAAAAATATGTGCTGAATATCTGCCAAGCGGTTTCTTCAGGAGAATGGCCCATTGAGTTAGCTCACATGAAGCCTGGTAAAAATCCATCAAGCCAGATGGGTAATTACAGCAAATAGAGTCTTACGTTTGTGCGTAGGAACAAAAGAACCCACGAATGAACTTAAAACCATCGTCCAGTACATCATGATGGTCTACGCGCCACTCTGGTTTGCTGTGATCCGTAATGCATCGTGTGCAGAAGAAGCTCATCATTTGTGGCAACTCATCACGACTTCTCGCCACATGGAAGCGAAATACAGGAAAATAATTGATCCAGTGTCCGTAGAAATGCGTGGTACGGTCATCCTGAAAACCTACTTCTATCAATGTTGACTGACCAAGATGCTAAGGTACGAGAGCTCGGCTGGAGGCGAGTCCTAAAAGCAAGACAAACGACCCAATCTGGTGATCGCGTACCGGTACGAGAATTCGTCATCCCTGAAATCAACTTAGAAGCGACAAACTATGTTGATATGATTCATTGGTCAACATGACGCTGACAGAGCCACCACTGACAAAACACTTGAGCCTGCAGAAGCTAAGAGAAAATGTAAAGACGGCTCCAATGGCTAATGAATATATTACATCCTTACCCTGTCACACTCGCGCGGTAGAAAGAATGGTGAAGTTGGGGACAGAAGCGGCATCAACGGTATGTGGGCAAGATGCAAGACATAGATTTGTCCTATCAACACTACAATCAAGAAAAAACATACCAGAATGTAATACAAAAAAGAAAAGAAAAACAGTTTGAGGTAAAAGAGTAACAATATGACTTGCACTACCATATGCAACATTAGTATATACGGGTGGGCGGAACTCGAACTACAGCCACCTCCTCATGGTGAGTTCTGGGTCATTTCCATCATTAACGTTTGGAAATAAGCAAATAGCTGCAGATGTAAAACAAAATCTTTCTTATCTAATTAACGATCCAGATGAATCACAAACAATGCTACTTAATTTAAAAAAATGAAAAAGTAGGGACGCATTTGTCCATATTTTAAGCCACAGGTGGCACCTGAATGACTTGACTCATCAAGCTGAATTTTTTTTCACGTAAAATATTGAACTTTTACAGAAACAAAACCACATAGGATAACCATATTTCATAAAACTAGATATTTTACATTTTTTAAAATAACATTTATTTTTTAACAAAATTTCAAAACTTTTGGCCGTTGGTGGCACCTAAAGATATTGACCAATCGACTTGCAATTTTTTACACGTTATATGGAGGCGATTTTGCAAAAAAATATCACTAAGGATAAGCTGATTTCAAAAAAAGTGGAAATTCGATGCACCCTACTGGTTAGCTTTTGCGCTTCTATTGGTAAGTCCGGGATTCAATCCAGCATAGGTCATTCTGACAAAAGTTTTTCTTCATTCCATTTGTGAATGTAGGAATAGTGCGTGTACTGTGAGTCCTGGCCGGCTTCCTTTCTTATTGTTTTCAAATCGTTGTTATTACCAATTATCAGCAGTGACGTTTTTGCGGTTAGGGGAGTTCTTTCGGACTGAAATCTGTTCCCTAAAGTTACGGAATGTCTAAAAGAAACGAAATATTAGTTGTGTTTTACTCATAAACTTTAAGCTCTCCTCAAATAAAAATTAGTATTTTAACTTTTAGAAAAACTAAACATTAGTACGAAAAACCCCTCCCAAAATACTTTTCTAAATCCGCCACTGATTGTCAGTACAAAATGATCTTCAGGGTTGTATCCGGAAGAATATTGTTGAACATATAGACGAAACGAAATATTAGTTATGCCTGTGTACTCATAAACTTCAAGCTCTTTGGGATTAAGGATTTTTAGAAAGAAAAAACAATCTAAGAAATCCCTCCCAAAGTACTTTTCTAAATCCGCTACTGATTATTTGTATAAAATGGTATTCAAAGTTGTATCCGGAAAATTATTGCTAAATCATTGCACAGCTACAGTATAATAGAATGTGGAAGTACAATTTGACGGATATATTGAGAAACGTACGCTTTGACCGATAAACGTAAGTTTAACTTTTAAGCTAGAAACTAGAGTACTAAGCTCTTAGAAATGAAACACGGATGACAAACTGAAATGATCCAGAGAAGAAAAATGTCGATAACTCAAAAGTTAAAATAGAGCTAAATAGCCTCTAAAATTGCCCTCAAATACTACTGTGAAGAGACTAATATGTATTATTTATTGACTTACGTTGATACCCCACAAGATCATTTATTTTTCGTATAAGAAACATGATATTCTTTAAGACTTATCATCGGTGTTGTGAGACTATTTCTTTTTTTCTTCCTCATTACATAAGGCTATTTCTTATGTGTCAAAGTACTCTAGTCGTTCGGAAGTCTTAGTTAATGAAATTCAGTTATGTCTGAGAAATTAGTCAATGTTTTTCTTCCGTAATTTTGTGTTTTCGTAGCTAAATCGTGGAAGTGTTTGTTTATGTTATATAATGTATATAATGTATTGTGTCAAAATGTATTTTATGTAATAAAGCTGAGAGAGCTCCTTTGCCAACTATCTATCCATCTCGGACGTCATGAGTACCTGTTGAGACGAAAACATCTCATCTACAGGTGCCCGGAGTCAGCAGGATTACCAGCAGATCTTTGTCTTTAAATAGTTCCTCCAACCCGGAAACGGGCAGTTTTTCACGGAGTCAGTTTGCGGAGTCACACGGAGCATATGGAGTAAGTCGGAGTCTTTGGAGTCGGTTATCGAAGTTAGTCTCCAGAGTCTGCCGATAGTCGGTCCTCGGAGTCATCATAGGACTCAGTCGCGGAATTGTCAAAAGACTGTCAAAGGAGTCGGTCCGGGGAGTGCACGGCAGTCAATTGGGTACACCGAGAGTAAATTAGAAAACGAACCGAACAATCTGTAATTCGGTTGTCGACATACAGAACGACGGACGAACAACAGAAGGATAGCAAGAAGCCCAGCAGAGAAGATGAAGCTACAGGTACTGTGACGTCAGATTTCTTCCTTTCTTTTCCTCACCTCTCGCCTGCCCACTCTCTCTCTCTCTCTTTCTCCAAAAAAGCTGAAATCCTTATTTTTATTTCTCTTAAAATCAGACGGGTGTCGTCCGGTCCCAGGACTCGTTCAACCCTTGAGAAACATCCCAAGAATCTCACTTTGACGACACAGCTTTCTTTGAAAATACTTTTCAAATTAAGTACCGTAAAACTACATTCTTTATGTTTGCTTTAATTCATAAAACATGTGCTCCATCAGTCTTGATGGTAAATTCCAGAGCGAAATATGGCATTTAGGTCATGGAAATCTTATCTAAGTATAGAGTATACTATAAGAAAGCTATTTAGATACAAAAATCATGAAACTGAGAAAAGCCAAAATTTCCTAAATTCTCAAAAAAGTCGGCTTTTTATGTGAAAAAACCATCGATTCAAAATAGCCGGCTTTTTTTGCATCTCTGGTACAGATTAATGAATTGATTTTTTAAAAATCTTTTAATATTGAAAAAACAGCGGCCTTATAATAATACAACTGCTCTCCCTATGGTTCGCTAACAGAAATAATGTGCAGATACAGAGAATCTTACTGTACATAATTGTAGAGTATTGAGGTGCTGAAAGTGAGATGGTGAATTCTATTTCAAGGCACTAGACATTTAAATATATGCAGAGTCGTTCTGGCGAGAGATTAGTGCCATACTAAAAAGTTCGACTAACATGTTTCCTGCAGTAGTAAAGTCTTTAGTATGACGCTAATCATACGTCGAAACGACTCTGCATAAGGCCCAACGTATTTTACATCCACGGCACTGGTTGCATATGCTTGACATGTTTGCCGCCTTCATAAGTAAGTTCCTTAAACATCACACGCTTGCTTACTACGGACGCACTCCCACGCTATCGCACAGCCACCAACTAACTATACCCGGATTGACCATTTAACACAGGTTGACGCACGATTTTCCACGACTAATCGTTATTACGTATGTTTAAAGATAAATCTGTACACAACAAGTGACATACACCAAGAAATGGATTAAGTGGCGCAAAGTAGGGCCAGAAATATGGAAAACATATAAAATTCACAGGAAAGGAACGATGAATTGGATTTTTTGTGTAATTCACTGGCTAAACTAACATAGCCTAACTCAGTAGCAGAAGAGCGTAACATAAACTATCTAATCTAACCAAACTCAGGAACAGAAGGAATGACAAGATTTTACGTTTTTAAGCTTAACGTTTTAAACATGCTCTGTAACACAAAGGACCAAGAAAAACTCCGGAAATCATTGGGTATTTGCACCAGAAAGGTGATATAAAAATACTGGGGCTAATGAATCAAGAATTATCATAAATTAATAAAACATAGCCTAATTACTTGTACTAATACTTCAAATATTGATGGTCTTTTTCAAAAGCAGCTCAAATGGTAGAGCGTTGGCTTCGCATTCGGGAGGTCGTGGGTTCGAATCCCGCTGCCGACCATCCTGACTGAGGTTTTCCAGGGTTTCCCTCAGTCCTACCAGGCAAATGCCGGGATGGTACCTAGTAAACAGGCCCTGGCCGATACCTTTCCAAATCCTTTCCATTGTTGTTGTTGTTGTTGTTGTTGTTAGATATCCAGTGTAAAATGGCCTCTGAGCTTATCTCGTGATTGTTAAATAAATAAATAAATAAAATAGTCCCCATTACATGCAATGCACATGTTCCAACGTTTTTGCCAGTCATCCAAGACATGCTGGAAGCAATTTTTGGACAGATTCTTCAAAATCGCCTCCGCAGCTTTCATCATTGGCTTTGAAGTTGCGAAACGCGTCACCGGAGGTGTTTCTTCAAAGTTGGAAAAGGAAAGAAATCACAAGGGAATAAATCAGGGCTATATGAAGGATGAAGTACACACGGAACGTTGATCTTTGCAAGATAGTCAACAGAATTTATGCACTGTTCTTCGCGTGTCACTTCCACGTTGCTTTATGCCAAGTTGAAACTACGTGTGATTAAACGGCTGCCAAGGTTACAGTCGTGACGTCATGTCCTTCAACCTTGCTCGATCTATTCGTCACTTCTCTCACTACATAGACGTGTTTCATTTTCTGTGTCTTGCTGTTGTATTCACCTCATAAACACTGATGATCGCTCTTTATTGATCAGCCTACGTATTTTACCACGTGTCCCTATTTTTTTTTATCTGGACGTACTGAAGTTACAGATTTGGTGGTTGTATAGTTGCATTCATATCCTCGTTGCCTATTCTTTAAGAAGCAATAGATTTTATTCGTAAGTTTTTATATACTAATGCTGGGCTGTATTCATTTTGAACCCCATGATACAGCATTTCGATAAAATGTTTCATATTTTGGAATGTAATCGCACGAAAGTGATAGAAAACACGGCAGGTGAATGATACAAGGGGAAAGTACAAGGACGAGTGCAATTAATAGTATGTGATAGACATTTATTAATTACACGTTGAAGTATTTTACAGTTGTTTTGAGTACTTTATTGATTTTTTCATTCAAATATTGACCCTTTTAATATCTTCTTTTCAAACTCCATTCTCTTACCCAGCATTGTTTTCTTTTCCATTGTTACTGGGACTTTAATTTCGTCTTGTAATTATTTTGTTATAATATAATACATTGTGAAAGAGCTTTTAGTTTGAATTGAAACTGCTAATCGGTTTCGAATCGACCAAAGCAAAAGAAGTCGATAAACAGCTTTCCATTTTGGTTGAAATAGTTGAACATAATTCAAATAACGGATTCGAAGTAGTCACTTGATTTAGTAGTAACTTCAGAGAGTTTATTAGTCGTGAGATCAAGTGAATACAGTGCTTAAAGAAGTTGAGTTGATTTTGAGTTTAACGTCCCGTTCAGCAGCGAGGCTATATGAGACGTGGGACCTACTGATTAACGTGGAATCCGAACCACATGAGCTCCCGCCGGGAATCGAACCCGGGTCTCCCACGCCAACGGCGCGTACGCTAACCGCTTAGCTACGAAAGAGCTCAGTGCTTAAAGAAGACGATGGTTGATGATGATAAATGATTATGGCATAATTGGGGAAGTGACAACGTGGAAGATCCCAAGAATAAAGATGATGTCAGATTTCCGTCGGGAAATTTCAATATACAGAAGGGGTTAAAGCGTACTGCTAAAATACTGGTAATTCTTGTTAAGTGTGATCGGAAATTTGCCTTAGCGGGAACTTCGAAACTTTGGAAGGAAAATTCCCCATGTCACAACTGAACTCATCACTGCCCGAAAAAAAAACTCATGGACACAATGTTGTCAATCACGAACTCACATGATAGGGAATCGAAACAGAGACATCTTAAACCAGAAATGAGCACCCTAACATGAAGCTACCGTGCTCTCTAAATCAATATCTTTTACAAAGAATACTGCATAGAAATACAGGGGATTTAGGATTTAGATTTCTGGGTTTTTGGCATCCATGGCCATTTAGCCCTTTATATATGAGGGATGGCGTCCCTCGGCGAGGACACTATCCGGTGAAAGGGAAGGAAAAAAGGATTGGGGAAGAAAGAAAGTGGCCTGGCACCTATAAGTTAGGTACCACCCCGGTATTTGCCTGGTGTGAATGATGAAAACCCAGGAAAAGGTCATTTAGGATGGCTGGCCTGAAGAAACCTTTTATACTTTTTCTACCGAGTGTCCCCACCGGAGGCATGGAAATATAATATATTGTACAACTTAATAATACAATTTTTAAAGTGAAGAAATCTCTCGTGGCATTATGTTTAGCATACACGCCTACGGTGCGGCAGACCCGCGTTCGGTTTCCGCTGGTAGCTCATGTGATTCGGTCTCTCGTTAAGCTGTAGATGCACATCGCATATAGTCATAGTGCTAAATAAGAAGCTAAACGAAAAATCGAACAAACAACCGACAACTTAGGGATATTTCTTCCATGCACGGTTGTCAAACTGATTATAAAATAATAAATAGTCATTGTGTTTGTCAATTTTAACTCTTTCCTCCAGTAAAACATCACAAATTATTAGTTAAGCAAAACGGTAATTCATTTGCTAGTTACTGCTCTAACTGTATCTTAAAAATGTTGTTCTCATGAAAGAAGAGGAGTCGAAATGATAGATAATAATTCCAGATCAATCTTCTGATGAGAAGAACGTTAGATACATGTTGACAATCGTAAATAGAAGACTATCTCGTGCCACAGGAGTCATTTGAAAAGGTGTGGGCATTTGCCTTCCTGAGTTTCAGAAACACGTGCCTTTTAATAAATTTCACTAATAAAAACACTCTTATGTCAGTAGGGCCCGCGGTGGCTCAGTGGTTGAGCGTTCACCTCTGGTGCATGGGTCCTTGGCTCGATCCCAGCTCATGCCAAGTGAACTTTGTGGTGGACAATCGCCGTATGCCTCGCTTTTCTCGGGGTTATCCCGTTTCCTCACACTTTCTTTATTCCACCGTTTCATTCATTACTAAGATGTTAGACACATTCAGGGCCGGCAAGTCATATAGACAACCCAGGTGCCTACCTAGGGCGGAATGGTAGGCATTTTTTACGAGAAGTTTATAAACATTAGCCAAAACGTACGTGCGCTAGAAGTTAAAAGCAAAGGCAACTTCCCAAGGGGTTTGAAAACTAGAAAATTTTCTGATGTTCATTACATAGAAGACTTCCGAATAGAGAAGAAGTATATCGTGAGTACCTTCAATACTCAAGATCAAGAGATAAAGTATTCTGTATTTGTTGAAAGATTTTGGCGTCAATGTTTCCTCTGCATTAGCACAAAATGATTGTAATAACTGGCGATTTCAGCGACTCTTGGCCAACACGAAACTGTTGAGCACCTGGATAACTTTCAGAAATTAAAAACGTTGAAGAAAATCCTTAAAGAGAACTCGACCATGGACCATGTACATGAAAGGAAAATAAAAGAAGAAACCTTCTGGCAGCAGCGATTAATGGCTCTTGTTAGAAATCTTGGCTCACAAAACTTGGCATTACGAGGTAGAACTGAAAAACTGGCTGCTCATGATAACGGAAACTTTTTGAAAATTATTGAATATTTGACCCGATTATGAATGAGCATCTACGAAGAATCAGAAGTGATGATAAAAGACATACTCATTACCTGGACAAAAATATACAAAATGAATTGATCCAATTGTTATCTAGTGCCATAAATAGAGAGATCTTGTCTTAAGTTCAAAAAGCTAAATATTTTTCTATAATGTTGGGTTGTACCCAAAACGTTAGTCACAGAGCGAATAACTATGAACATTAGATTAGTGGAAATAATTCTTCTTCTGTGGTAACGCCAAAAAACGAATCTGAATTTAATCAAGTTTTGGTCAAATAGCACTTTTTGGGATTTATGCCCCTTCAAGATTGATGCACTTACGCCTCTGCGTTATCAGTTCTCAAGTATATGTGGTGTTTTGGAAGAAATATCTGAAGATACCTTTCTTATAGGCTTCAGTGGCATTAGAACAAAGGCAGAAACACTTGGGTTACGTAAAAACTTCTCAGACTTGAAGTTTGTAGTTGCTCTTGTCATGTGGCACAACAATTTCAAGCCAATTTAGCAAGTAACATACTACAAGAAAATCATTTATCTCTCCAAAGAGCAGTTAGACACCTGAAAAGAACAGAACACTATTTAATCAATGCTAGAAGTGATTTGGAATTCGAGAGAACTCTGGTTGATGCTCATTAAGTAGCAGAAGAAATTGGAATAGAGCCATTTTTGAGAAAGAGAAGGTCCGCATTCGAAATAAGCAGATAATCTTTGACTATGAATCAATAAATGAATCTGCAAATGTAGCTGACTTCGTGGAAAATTTCAAGATCCATTTTTATATTGCTCTTTTAGGCACAACTATATGCAAAGAAATATTTTCCCAGTTAAATAAGGTATGTATTCTCTTCGGAGTTTTGTACAACATCCATGATCTCAAAAACAAAAACGCAACAGAGATCAAACTGTAGTATGAAAACTTGAAAAAGAACTTAACAGTTGAAAACAAAGAAGAAGGTGTGAAGAAATGTGATACTGACGCTTTAGGACTGTTCTGTGCTCAGAGTAATTTGTCATCATTTTAATGACTCAATATCAACCCCTGAAGAAGTCCTAAGCTACATTTAGCTTATTAGCGAATTCCACCTAAGTACAATTGTTTTCTCAGAAACTTAAGAATGCAACAAGTTATAGTTCTACTGTACCCCGTAGATTTTCTTGGTCATCGTCCATCTACTCCCATCCAAATATTTTTCAACAAAAGTACCTTATTAGTTATTACCAATTAATCATTTAGGACTCGTTAAATATAAGTTTCTCTAACTAGTATTATAATATATATTATGTTTCTTACTGTGGGTTTTTTCGGTCTACTCCCGTTTTCTCCAACATTCCCCTCTCACCATTTTTCAACAAAGTCCATTATTACCAACTAATATTTTTAGGACCCAATAAATATAGGTTTTCTTAAATGTTCCCACGGTTCCTTTCACATTATCATTCCACTATTTTTTCAATAATCTAAACCATCTCATACGTAAACACAGTAAAATAATTTATAAAAAGAAGCAAAGTAACTTACGTGTAAGTTCTAAGATGGAAATGACTTCACAAAAAAAGCAAGAAAGACGTACACACAGTGTATAATTACGCTAATATCATAAATAAGGATAAAGGATATGAATCAGGGGTAATTTATATGTATTTTATTTAGGACAGTGGGTGGGTGGGCATTACTTAAAATTTTTCTCTGCATAGACAATTTCAAATATTGCAATAGGTGGAAATGTATTTATTTCATATATTAGGAGTGCATCAACAATTATTTTCTCTCTATGTACAACATCAAACTATTAACTGTAATTCGGAAATTGCGTTTTAAAACTCGTCTAGACAAAAAGAAAATCTACAAGTTTGTTTAAGAATATACGGTTGTTAACGGATTCTCATCTCATATTCATTAAATGACGTCTCTCAAATCTTTGATTTCATCTGACACTGGTGATAATTTTCTCTCCGTAGATAATTCCAACTTTTAACAGTACATGTGAAATTATAACATCCTTTGTAATACTGATTTTTATCTATACAACATGCATATATGCGTTAACTGGGTTCTTGAATCTAAGTTTTCATCTTGTTTGTAGCAATACGAAAGTTGGTCATTTAGTTCACTGACCCTGACATTCAGTTCCAAGTATCCGTCCAGACTCTCACATCACTCAGTTCAATCATGCAGAGGGGGAAGGGGAAAGTTGTCTACATGTACAATATGCAACACGAAGAGGAACGAAGAAATCTTAGTTGCAATAGCAAAAAGTATGTCAACACTTACTTCCTTATTCTCATCCCCGTCATAATTCATTCACACAGAAGCCCCGTAAGCACAGGGAAAAGCGCCACCAATGCAATAGGTATTTCCTTATAACTGTGCTGTAGTTCATTAGCCCTGTGACGTCTGAGCCAACACACACTTTCACTTTGCAGAAAAGCAACCTTCGTCATTAACTCAGTTAGTATCCAAAGCTCGGTCAGGAAGGACATATGAGAATATATATATTCTCTCTCTCTATCATGCAACAGAAGTATGCGTTGACAACGTCGTTGTTCTAATGAGCTTTAAGTCAAATTTTAAATAAATAAATGAATAAAGATTTCAACCCTACCCTTCACGAGTTCCCAATATGTTTCTTCCCTGGAAAAACATGGACCATGGTCCCTACATACGCACTCACGAGTCCCCAATATGTTTCTTCCTATAGGATTTTTAAAACACTTTCCCGATCCAATTTAAAGTAAATAATACAAGCCAAATAAAGAACGGATCCTGGGTTCAATTCCTCTAGTGTGCAGGACTTTCACTTAAGGTCTCGGCTTAATTCTTATTAGGGTCTCCCTTCCATATTTTAACAAGGAGTTTTCAAACAAAACAAATAAAATATTAGTGTGCAGGGCTTTCACATAAGGGGTCAGGGCTCAATTCCTCTTAGGGTCTCCCATATTTTAACAAGGAGTTTTCACATAAAGGGTCCTGAGGTCATTCCTCTTAGGGTCTCCATTCTATATTTTAACAAGGAGTTTTCACATAAGGGGTCCTGGGGTCAATTCCTCTTAGGGTCTCTCTTCCATATTTTAACAAGGAGTTTTCAAAGAAAACAAATAAAATATTAGTGTGCAGGGCTTTTACATAAGGTGACCCGGGGTCAATTCTCAGCACAGACATACATATTTACGTCTCCGTAACATTGTCAATACATAGCAAAAAACATTAAAGGGTCTTAAAAACCAATGGGGGCCATTAAATGGCCCCCGGATTGGAGAACGTGGTCCATACATAGGTACTAAACCCTTCACAACCATTTTAAAGGTCCTGAGCAATGAGGGGCTATAGAAGGTCGATGAGAACCATTTAAAAATACATAAACATTAGACGGGCCCTGAAAACCATTGGGGCCGTTAAATGACCCCTGGATTCAAGAACGTGGTCCATACAGGGGCCATGCAACTACGTAGACACATCAAATGTCATTCACTTTCCAGAAAAAAAATCCATTTAGAAAATCATGACACACTTTCTTAACATCTTCTACGTACGCAGACCGGTGTAACGGTCAACGTCACACGTTTATAGATGATTTATCTAACCCATTAATTTTAAAAACCGTTAAGGCGGCATGTCTTTCAGATGTATAAATCTAAATCATCACTACTCACTAGTTTTACTGCGTAAAAAAGAGAAATTTGGATATGATAGAAATGAAGCCCAATTCTCACTTAGGGTTGGAATTTTTCTAAACACTGAAACGTGTTGAATTATTTTTGCTTTGGAGCCACCATAGGATAGAAGAAAGTATGACAATCATGAAAAATTGAAAGCGAAATATCTACGGATTTACTCGTTTTATGGTAATTTCATGTCAAAAAAGCGTTGAATCTCCGTCAGTCCTTTCGGATGCAAATATGTTCGGTCTCCTAGAGGCCACACTGTCAAACAAATCAAGGCCAAGTATTAAGCATAAGATTTTTTAATAAGAGTTTCTAGGTGGAGGGTTCGAATTTTCTTACTACCCTCAAAATTAAGGTAATTTACAGAGGGATGAAAATAATACATGTGGATTTTCTCGAAAAATGATCTAATGATTTTTAAACACAAACAATTTGCTGAACAAAAACAATATATTCGCATAAAGAACTACATACGTGTTACAGTTTCGCCAACTAATACTTTGGCTTTATCAGGCACTAACTGTAACACGTATGTACTCTTTTATGTGAATATATTGTTTTGCTCAGCAAATAGTTTGTTTGTGTTTAAGTATATACAAAGCAAAGCTTCTACTTATGGAAAATATTACTAATGATTTTGTTTATGAAATATTAGGGTCATTTTCTGCCACAGTTCAGAGCTAGATGGTCATTTTTTCTAATGACTGATATTTTTTCCTAATCCCAGTTTTGTTTAGGACAGGGAAACTTGCTACACCATAGGTACTCATATAATAAGGATTCTGCGCTAATTATGCTGATTCTCCCACTTCGCCGTCCTATGTTACGCTTTACGAGCCCAATATCCTTCTATACTCTGGGTATATGTTGACCTAACATTGGGGTTTACGAAATACAAACTGTGGTTAACAATATCGTGCTGGTATCCTAAACGCTCCAACCAGCTGTACCTTCTCCAGCAGACCAGGACCAGCTAAAGTTGCAGCATCCCTTCTTACAACTATTACTATAAAAAATTGCTGTATGTCCCCGTCAACACCTTCAACTACCCATCGGATATGTGTTATTCGAACTCTGTTGTATTTCCGCTTTCCAAAAACACTCTCGTCAATTTTAACAGTGTGTCCTATGCCACCAATTTTTTTTTTGGGGGGGGGGATATTTTCCACCAACCACAGAGAAGGAAGCTGTCTGAACTCATTCAGTAGTTTGGAGAGAGTAATTTTGTCAAGTGCTGTCTCACTTATAATCACGGTGGCTGGTGGCTTCTTACTTACAAAGTTAAAATAAAAAGTTTCATTGTTAGGGTGACAAAATACGGATTTCTTTCTTCAAAATAATCCACTTTCAACAATGATGCAACGATAAAGTTTCAAAGCTAGGGATCCCAGACGTCCCGGTTCAATAACCTGTCCGCCCAAACTTTTTCAAAATTCCAATTTTTCCCGATTTTCTTCCAAAAGATAAGTTAATATCCTTCCTAAGAAATTTAAAAAATCCCGCTTTTATTAATAATCAATATTTAACTAATAACAATAATCTACTCTCTATGACTCACTTTGATGAGTGTTGATCTTTATTCAATTACATTTGAATAACAAAAATGCATGAATATGATTATGCTGTAAATATTTAGTCTTGAAATCTTTTTTGGAGGGTCTATCCAAAACAATAATAATAAAAAAAGTATACTGAGCAATTTAAGTGTCTTGATAAAAATGAGTGAGAGAGTAGGGCTTCCTCTATATTTGAAAAAAGCTTACATACCTCATTCCGCATTGGCTTTCTCACAATTTGCGAATTGCAATGCAACGCAGATAATGCACCAAGCAATTATAATCTCTATGCCGATTATCTCTAACTAAAACGACAATTTTACGTTGCATTAAGCAAATCACTACAAAACGACGTCCTAGGCTTTGGTAGGACTTTACACAGGCTTGATGTTTTCATCGTACTATGAACATTTGTAGGATATAAACTAACATTTATACTATTACGATTACGAGTGTTGACTCTTTTCTTTTATCACTATGATTTACAGGTACTTGACAGGTAGTAAGAAAAATAAGAACGATGTCTCCTTGAGATAATATTTACCCCAATTTGGATAAACTTAAGGGATAAACTGTTAGTCTCCCGAAGCTAGGGACGGATCCAGGACCGACCTCTGCGGGGGAGGTGGTTGTCATACTGCTACTTTTAGGCCTCCAAACTTTGGGATGGGTTTTATTTATATATATAAAATAAGAAAGTTTCCTCTTCTGGGGAAAGGGCGATCGCCCCGTTCGCCCCTGCCCGAAGCCCGTACAAATATCCGTCAATAAATGTTGACCAGTCAACCTGGAAGTTTGGAACAATTTATATCTTCAGCAACCAATGAGGGTGTTTCCACCCAAAGCTTGTGAAATCCCTTCCTCTTTCCTTGTGTTTGCACATAAGCTTATTAAAACTCAACCATGATAATTATTACCTCCTTAAGATATAAAATACTTAGTGGCCAGGGAATTTAAAAATCCGGAGGTTACTACTCCAAAATCTGAGAATGTAAAAGATGTTTTATGGAGTAAATTTGACGAACCATTCAAAATAGGATGAAAAATCATATCACAGAGTATAAATAGGGTCATATAGAGAAGTCAACTATGGTGGAACATTACATCAAAGAACATAGAATTCTGTTTGATGAGACGGAGGTAGTAAAGGCAAAAGAAAAATGAAAAATTAATGATCTATTTCAAGTGACATTTGGTCTCCAATAATGAAAATTGTGAAAGGAGAAGAAGAAACTCATCCAAGCTTTGAAAAATCTTGCTTGCAGGTATTAGCCAGTCAAAAAATCTACTAGCCAGATCATTTTGCAGTCACAGTACAAAACAAAAAGTACTTTGTGACACAGTAAACGTATCAGTGCATTTTTTAAATTTTGTTTATTGGTATCTCTGTTACATAAAGAAAAAGAGTGACACCTGCTATTTATTCTTGAACTTCCTGTGGATATGTCCAGCTATATTTCGGCCAGCGCTTTTGAAATACCAGTGATTGACAGATTGCTTTGGGTCAGTGGCTAAGCGGTTAGCAAACGCGCCTTTGTCGTGAGAGACCCGGGTTCGATTCCCGGCGGGAGCTCGTGGTTCGGATTCCACGTTAATCAGTAGATCCACGTCTCATATAGCCTCGGTGCTGAACGGGACGTTAAACTCAAAATCAACTCAACTTAACTCAAGGTGAGGTTCGTTTAGATTTATGAGCATTAGCAAATCCAAATTAGAACTTTCTAGTGATGAACGTAGTTTCGTTTTAATTAAATTCGTGTGTCTGAAACCTCTGCAACAACAACTGGTGGAAACTGACAGAACACAGATTATATTTAACAGTTTTGAAAGCAAAGGAAACCAGTCTTTGTGTCGCACTGTCTTCTGCAGAAGTTCGGGAAGACATTTTTTTTATGGCTTTGAATGTGTACTACTCGCTTAAACTATCCTTAACCAGTTCATCCTCCTACATTTTTTCTTCGTTGTTTGGAATAAAACACGTTTTTGATTGATCAGACTTTACTCGCCAAATGTTAATAAAAAAAAAAAAAAGTACTCGCACTGGCGAGCAGTAGTGTTGTAAAAAAACGGTTTTTTTTCTGTGAAGTTTTTTTTCAATAAAAAACATCGTTCTTTTTCATGTTTTTTTTCAAATGTCTGTTTTTTTTCTGGCAACTATTATTTATTGATTTATATTGCAGATTATTGAAATAATCGACAGAACTTGAGTCGAAGCCCTCGTAACTTACAAATCGTTTGTTTCTTTGTACCTATAAGAGCAAAATTGTGTGATTATTCCTTTCGGCCCCAGGTCATTTTTGGCGTTTTCCTACTTTTCCAGTTAGTGACTTATTGCTCAAAAACTATTCATTCGATTGATATAGTTAAGGCCTTGTTTTTTAGAAAATGAATGTGGCTATTTTTTGGTGTACGTTGCATTGCAGTGTTGCCTAAGGGTGGGAAATTATTGAGGGAAATGCAGGGGTGAAAATTTACAAAAAATTCCAAAACCGAATTTAATTTTTTTTTTTTTTTGTATCTAGCACCACTGCTGCTATATGGGTTCAAGTCACCTAAACAAATCTTTGGTGTGTTGACAAGGTATAATGAAATCCTGAAGTCGCTGGCTTTCATTCAAAGAGGGGAAAGAAAAAAAATGTCATACAAATGAAATTTTGACACTTTTTAGGCCTCAGAAGCAAAAATCAAATATGTCGGGGCTACAGCTTCTCTAATTATCCTATTGAAACTTTTTATGGTGCGTTCTGTAGAGCAAAGAGGAAGCTTTCAGGTAGTGGTACGTTTGTTTCAATGTAGCCAGTAAGAGGGTAATAATAGAGAGGAAAAGGGAAATTTTCCGAATTTTTCACCTAATAACGGGAATTAATTGTTTTGGTTGGAAACGCTGCCATCAGACAGACGAAAACTATCTGAAAATAAACCGTAGTACTCCAAGAATATATCCTACAAGTATCATGGCGATATATAACAAAGTAAGCATGAATTTTAAAAAAAATCTCATTCTACCTCAGAAATTCACCATTTTCTTACCATTTCCAGAACATGGTTTATTATAAACCTCAACTGCACTTCCCCTAATTATTCTAGTGAAACTTTTTATGGTGCGCTGTGCAGACTAAGGATGAGGCTGTTAGACGCTGGTACGTTTGTTTGAATGTAACCAACAAGAAAGAAATAATAGAAATAAAAGGGATTTTTTTTCCAAAATTTGCCCCTAAAATCTGGAATTAAAATTTTCTGTAGCTCGCAACACTAGGGAAAAGGCGCCTTATTTGGGGAGGGTTCCTAATTTGGGGAGGTGGCGTATCTCACAAGTAAACCTTACGTTTGGGTGAATTGAGTTGCTGACTGAGACACACATGAGAAAGTTGTACTAAATGTGGTCAGTATTTCAGTGAAGTTGTAGGTGCGAAGCTCCAGGGGTTTAGGAGATACAGCTACCAGAACATCACATGGAAGTACAGAATAGTCTTCATACAGTTGGAGGTAAAAGCTCTGTAAGACCTCTTGTAACGACAAAAGGTGAATAACAAATATATGAGTACATATTAGGACTAGGGGGAAGTCATATAGTAAGGGTATACCTGACGGCGGCCATCTTGAAATCCGCCATTTTGAATTAAGGTTAAGTTTTTAAAATAGGAATAGGGTCATGTGATACATGATTTAAGGCGCAAATTTAATCAGAAGAACAATGGTGACGTTAATTTTGATTTACGCGCAATTGATAAAAAGTTACAGGGAAATTAAATATTGTTGCAGCATATGTATTAGTCCTTTACCCCACCTTGTACATTTTGTGTTAATGATAATAATTAAATAAATAGCAGGTGGATAAATATTAGGTCTATGGTAAGAGTTGCCTTGATGACGGCCATGTTCAAATCCACCATTTTGAA
Organism: Thermobia domestica; assembly: GCF_964235325.1. Taxonomy (NCBI): domain Eukaryota; kingdom Metazoa; phylum Arthropoda; class Insecta; order Zygentoma; family Lepismatidae; genus Thermobia; species Thermobia domestica. Next base: position 180,417,678 of record NC_137462.1, read on the forward strand.
TCAGACAAAAGTTTTAAACAAAACGCATAACATTGACACCTTATTAATAGCAACTTTTACCATAAATCCAACGGTATAACCATTTTTGCTTTATCATTAACCAGCATTTGTTATCGCATAAACAAGTTGCTAATTTAAGGAAAATGACCAAAGTGGAATTGAGTCATAATTGAACTTGGGTCTTTCTTCCAGAAAAGTCCTCAATTAGTACAATCAATATGTAGTTCAGGAAAGAGTACATGACTTGCACAAATGCTCTGCTCACAGTGAACACACCTAACAAAGGCAATCGAGTTAACTTGACACATTTGTCGTTAACAATTCCGTCAAAGCAGTAGTCGTAAGGAGCGATCCATTTAATTTTGTGCTGGTTAATGATAAAGCAAAAATGGTTATACCGTTGGAGTTATGGTAAAATTTGCTATTAATAAGGTGTCACTGTTTTGTTTAAAACTTTTGTCTGATTCAAAATGGCGGATTTGAACATGGCCGCCATCAAGGCAACTCTTACCATAGACCTAATATTTATCCGCCTGCTTTTTATTTAATTATTATCATTAACACAAAATTACAAGGTGGGGTAAAGGACTAATACATATGCTGCAACAATATTAATTTCCCTGTAACTTTTTATCAATTGCGCGTAAATCAAAATTAACGTCACCATTGTTCTTTTGATTAAATTTGCGCCTTAAATCATGTATTACATGACCCTATTCCTATTTTAAAAACTTAACCTTAATTCAAAATGGCGGATTTCAAGATGGCCGCCGTCAGGTATACCCTTACTATATGACTTCCCCCTAGTCCTAATATGTACTCATATATTTGTTATTCACCTTTTGTCGTTACAAGAGGTCTTACAGAGCTTTTACCTCCAACTGTATGAAGACTATTCTGTGCTTCCATGTGATGTTCTGGTAGCTGTATCTCCTAAACCCCTGGAGCTTCGCACCTACAACTTCACTGAAATACTGACCACGTTTATTACTACTTTCTCATATGTGTCTCAGTCAGCAACTCGATTCACCCAAACGTAAGGTTTACTTGTCAGTCGACGAGATCCTGACACCTAGTATAGCACTCTGAAAGCATTGTACTGTACAAAGGCTTTGTGGAAGATTCCAGAGCTCAGAAGCCGCATGGCTGTTATAGTGGAAGCAGTAGTGTGAAGTGTATGTTTTCGGACTGTGCGAAAGTTTTGGACTATCGTCAATGCTTTTAATGTACAGAACAGTGATACTTGCTGGGAAGGCGTGAAGGATCCTGAGAAGTAAGTAAAGTCTGTAGAATTGTTTCACTCTATTGTAAGGAATTGTGGTTTGAAGGACTACAAATATATGACGAAAGTGAAAATAGGAGGGAGCCTTATTTGGGGAGGTCGTGCGGTGCCTAATTTGAGGGGCCCAAATTTTGGAAACCATTCGCAACAGAGAGTATTACATGACGTTTTCCCGTTTTCCAGATAGCTCCGAGAAGAGAGTGGGACCTAGGTCGTATGGTTGCGGCCATCGAAGCAGTCAGAAAGGAAAAAAATGGGATCGTTTAAAGTAGCACGAGTGTTTGGGGTGCCACAGACTACGTTAGAGCGATATATAGGTATGGAGAAAATACCTAAGGAATAGGAAGAAGACCGGTATTCCCTATAGAACTGGAAAAGGACTTAGCAAGTTATTGCAAGATAATGGAAGAGCGTTATTATGGACTCACCAGACAGGATGTCAGACGTCTGCCCTATCAACTAGCGAAGAGTAATGACATTCCTAATTCGTTTTCACAGAAAGACGGAGCAGCGGGAAAAAATGGCTGAAAAATTCATCGCTCGAAATCCAACACTTTCGTTTCGAAAATCTGAAGAATTGTATTTCACTAGCTATGGCACAAGAATCGGGAGCAGTAAAAAGAGAATGATACAGTACAATTGTGTTTGATTTCGCCTGTCCTAAAAGTTTGTGTTGGATTTTTAGCTTCCTCCCCAAATTAGGAACTTCAAAATCCACTAACAAAAACTCCTAATCTGCTATCACTCAACATTTTTCACAAAACTTTTCAGCGATGTCACTGATTGGCACTTTGCTGAGTTGAGTTGAGTTGATTTTAGTTTAGCGTCCCTTTCAGCAGCGAGGCTATATGAGACGTGGACCTACTGATTAACGTGGAATCCGAACCACATGAGCTCCCGCCGGGAATCGAACCCGGGTCTCCCACGCCAAAGGCGCGTACAATTGGCACTTTGTATTAGTTAGTTAATTTAACTACGTACACCATTCATATTTTGCTAGAACCCTGTTACAAATAGGGAACGTTTTATAGCTTCCTGAAAAAAAAAAAACCTCCCCAAATACGGCTACTTGCCCCTATTATCAGACACACACAAACTATCTTAAAATAAGCTTTGGTATCCCTCTAATATATCCTACAAGTATTGTGACGATATCTAATAACGTAAGCATGTCAATAAAAAATATCTCATTCTACCTTTAAAAAAATCACAGTTATCTTTCCAATTAGAGAACAAGGTCTACTGTAAACCTCAACTGTACTTCCCCTAATTATCCTATTGACACTTTCTATAGTGCGTTGTGTAGAGGAAGAATGAGACTTCCAGATACTGGTACGTTTGTTCCGATATAGCCAACAAGAGGGAAATAATAGAGACAAAACATATAATTTTTTCCAAAATTTCCCCCTAAAATCTGGAATTACAATTTTCTGTAGCTGGGAACACTGCTACCATACAGACGCAAACTATCTTAAATTAAACATTGGTACACCACTAATATACCTTACAAGTATTATGGCGATATTTAAGGAACAAAGCTTCTAATTACCAAACATATATTACGGTAAACAGAAAAGTAAGGAAAAACTAGAAAAATCAAGGGTTAGAACCTAAATACGAATTTTATGTGCGCCGCCTAATTACCCCATTGTAACGATTTGTACTTGCGTTTGTTAAGTAAGGGCAAATGTTTGATTGGCGTAAGTTGACTTGCACTCGGACGTATAGGTACAGATTTATAAAGAAAAATTTCTAATTTTTTGCCCAAATATAGGAGAATTTTAATTTCCCTAATTGGCAACACTGCGCGCAGGCCCGTCCAATTGATGTTAACAGTTATGTATCTATCCGAGGTATCTACCTGCCAAGTCTTAAGGATGTCTTTCTACAACGAAGGAAGCTACAGGGAAAAAAGAAGTAAAGGAAATTCGAAATTAGAAAATTCTCAAAATTTTGACTGGGGTGAAATTTGAGAAGGAAATTCGACACCAGAAGAAAAAGAAATTAATATGATAAACTATAGTCCAATCATATTTTGCAAGAATAATATCCCGATATCTTAATTAGTGTCCACACAGGAGCGGATTAAACAAGTGACACACCCTTGTGTGCCACTTTGGCCACCTGGGCCACCGAGTATACATTTGATTACATTTTTTTTGGACTACTAACTCGTGTTGTTGTTGGAGTTATAGTCTCGACTAATAATAATATCGTTGTAAACAATAACTGTATAAGGAAAATTTTCTCTCCTTTTTACATCTTAGTTCCAACACAGTTGGTGAGAAATGCAGGGTGTTTCAAAATAAACTTTGGGGTTTTAAGTCTTCGTAGTACTTATTACATTTTACGTACAATTATAAGCAATGCATCAAGTGAAAGTGCACCTCAAACAGTCTTTGCTATAAGTGTTCAATGTGAGATTCATTCGTCACACGGCACATATCTAGTCGATAGGCGAGAAAGGCCCATAAACTTTCCGCCATATGGCACAAAACACATTCAATTTAGGGGAGTCTCGTTTCAACTGTACCATCTCCTGAGGATTTGCTGATGGCCAGATGTAAACATTATGAGTGTTCATATTAGCTCTTAGGTGAAAGGTCGATTTATCACTGAAGATGACACGATCCAGAAAATCTTCATTTTTATGCAGCAATATTTCACTTGCGAAATTGGCATGTAAACCGTAGTCTGTAGGCTTTAGACCTGTAGCAACTACAAACTATAAAGACTTAGTTGCAAGCGTCTCCTTCATATTCTTCACACAGACGGTTGCACTGTACAGATTCAGTCTTTATTAAAACACAAAAAGCTTTCTGCTCTCTAGTCTCCATCTTTGCTGCTTGCTCTTTCTAACGGCAGACAGAAGAAACAATGCATGTACATGCGTGCGTACAAAACTGTTTGAGTTGCTCTTTCATTTGATATATTTATAATTGTAAGTTGATTGTAATAGATACTACAAAGTTTCAAAACCCTAGTATTAATTTTGAAACACCCTGCATTACTTCAAATTGAGTCATCCTATATTCATGTCTTTTATATACATATCATCAGGGCCGGTCCTAGTCAATTTGTCGCCTCGTGCAATGGCATAATTTGCCGCCTCCCCCTTTCTCCAAAAAGAACAAATCTTAAGTCATAATTTTAAGTATGCTACTCCAGCATGAACAACAAAGGTGTGGGTAAGTGCAGTTGCACTCAGAAGGATTAAATACTTACTAATAATGCAATCCCGTTGTCTGTTCTTTTTTTCTTTCTTTAAATATTAATCTATTATGTTAGTGAAAGATAAAGCAAACACGCCTGCAGAAAAAAGATGGTAATTCTTCTTATAGAAATCACTATCGAGCTTCAATCTCAATGTATCAGTTTGCAATTCCAGTGCAACTAGCTCTTTTATCTTTATTTCCTGATTTTTCTTTTACATCTTCTAACATTTTTTTAAAAACTTGTTTCTATCTTCAATGATAAGGAACTTGTTTCTGACAAAAACAAGACTAGTTTCATATCAAAACTGTGATAAGTTACTAAATGGAACAGATATTCACTACTATTCGAGAATTGAATTCTTGCATTTGACAACAATCAAGCAATTTGTGCTCGGATTTATTCGACCATTTGTTTTAGCATTGTCCATGTGGCCTTAAACTAATGCAACGTAAACAAAATTTATGAATGTAGTATTCAAATAGAAGGTCAGCTTAGTAAATGTAACTACCATCATCATGAAGTCTGTTTCCAACAAGAAATATTTAATTTAAATAATATACTTATGACAGATTTTGCCGCACCATCCAAGCTTGCCGCTCCATGCAAATGCACGTGTTACAGATATGATAGAGCCGGCTCTGCATATCATATATATTAGTCGACAAATTATTTATATATGACATTTAGAAAAATACTATTAGGCAAATTAGTGTTAGTTTTTATCTTTAGACAAGTTATTGGAATTTTTTACTGTTCGTGACATTATTTTAGTACTTATTAAAGACCTGCTTTCACGAAAAAACCAAATTTCATTTCTACTTTTATTTCTTAGTTGATATTGATGAAAACTGCTGAAACCCGAATTGTTAATAGGTATAGTATTTATGTAAATTGTAAAATATTTGTAGCGTATTAGTATCTAGCGTTTAATTTATGTTGCATTTTACGGTGATTACACCTACATAAAAATATTTCATACTTAAAAGGACGTAAGATGCATTACAAATGACTATTTGAAAAAAAACGAAATTTAGAAAAAAAACGAGAGGCAATGTATTTTTTCTAAAAAAAACGTACATTTCTGAAAAAATACGAACCGTTTTTTTTCTATTTACAACACTAGCGAGCAGGGATTGGATTTTTCAAGCTCTACTGAAAAGAATCGAACATAAAAGCAATATCGATATAACAACGGGAGATAAACATAAAAGAAAGAGGAGAAAACAGATCATATGATTTTAATTTGACACTGCCCTATTACAGCGGGGCAAATCTGTCTTCAACATTGGGGGGGGGGTAAGACCGTTCATATATATATATATATATATATATATATATATATATATATATCGGGTGTTGCAAAATAAGTGTTACAACTCTTGGGAAGTGACTCCTGACTCTGAGACAAGAAAAAAAGCTCTCTTGAACTTTCGGCTATCGGACGTAGTTTCAGATCTACAAGGTGCCGAAAGCGTGGGAAAATGACTTTCGGACGCCAATAGTTCGGAAACTATCCAACGTAAAGAGGGTGGGTAAAAAATTCACTGAAGAAATCATACCTGCTGTATTGAATTTTGGATGTTTCACAATCTTACCATGCACGCGCAAGGGATTCCCCAAAGGAACATAGGGAGTCCCGAATAATCTGCCAAATGAAAATTGGTCTAAATGGATATGAATTGATAGGGTTTCTACCAGGTAACAATTATTCGTTTGTATTAAGTCGATGTCTGGAACAAATACAAAATGGCGGACACCTTCATGCCCGTTGTGTGTGATTGCATAATCGCCGGGTACGGATGCTGGCCAACAGTGATGTTCTGAGTATTAAGTGTAACGAATTTGTACTCAAATGCTCTAGAAAGACATCTGGAGTGTCGGTAGAGCACAACAGATGAAGCAGAGTGATTCACATGTGTGGAAACACGTAACGAAGAATGCCCAGAGATGCAATCAATACTCAGTAAACGTGAGTTCAAAGCGTCGGAAATGTAAGGAATAGCATCAAGAACGTGAAAGCCATTGTCAATTCACCAATAATATTTCATTAATCCGATGCAATATATCTGCACGCTTGCATACTAATAAGGATGCAACAACTGAGGCAAAGTTGAAATTGTGCAAGGGACTCACTAAGAAACTGGGTAAACTCAAGGAATGCCAGAATGTGACAATATGCTATGTAATGACATATAAAACACGTCTTACATATGTTTCGTATGTATTCAGGAAGTTACAACGCAAGTATACTCTCGTAACATTTAGAATATGTAGGAAACATATCCTATCACTGACAAACTGTAAATATTGTAGAACAAACGAGAAATATATTATTATTATTATTATTATTATTATTAATAATAATAATAATAATAATAATAATAATAATAATAATAATAATAATAATAAGTATCCGTAAATATGGAAATGAAATATTCTTGACCAAGCACTCACGCACTATATCTTTATGAACTACCATTAAACATTATGATTAATTTGTCACTTATCATTATTCATATTCATGTTGTGAATATTTTATAATTCTTATAGTTTAAAATCAATTGGAAGAAGTCCGGTTGCTTTCTCAAGAAAGAAATCTTTGCTTTAGTCGATCCTAAGTAGTGTCAATAATCATGCGCCGTTTTCATCCTACGCCGTTTCGGTCTATGCCGTTTTGATAGTACGCAGTCTATTCATATGACAAACACCATCATAGAATCGACAGGAGTTTATAATTTATAGCAACACAGATTAAACAGATAATAAAAATATTATTTTTTAAGACACATAATTAAAAGTTAAATTATTTCAGAGCAGCAGCATAGGATCGAAACGGCATGGGGCCGAAACAGACTTTCGAGCTGAATTTTCGGCCTTATGCGTTTCTGTCCTGTGTCGCATCCTCCTACTGACTGTGGGAAGAACTTGATTTTCAACTTGAGATTTGCAGAATTTCTGGGGAGCTTACATAGAGTACTTATATCACTATAATCTTTTTGAGTTTTTAAATATGTCTGCAAAGTTTTGTGACAACATGTCCAATAATAAAAATACAGTGAATTTTTGAAATTGGGTCAATCATTTATAATAATCCTGTATTAATAAGAACATTAATATTTATATCATCAATATAAAATATCTTATGATTTTTGTACTATTTATTTCTATACTATTTTGTGATCTTTGTACTGCAACTATTTACTTTCCCCCAAGCATCAAGATAAATATTTATATCTGAAGTTGGTGTCCGATACTTGGAAACAACCAGTGGTGCCCACCCCCCCTTATGTCCATGACGCACCCCCCCGCAATTGTCTATCCATAGGTATTCTTCCATGAAAAAAAAACTTTTCGATTAATTTTACCCCCCCCCCGTCAAACATATTTATATAGATTTTTAACCCCCCCCAAATATTTCAATGACGCAGTTTGCGTCATAGCCCCCCCTTGTGGGCACCCCTGAAACAACTATTATTCTTTTTTCTTTAAGTAACCAAGCAGCTATTTCAAAAGGAAGTTCAACACAAAAGCAACTTAAGGACTGAATATTCAATACCCATGCCATTTCTTCCATAAATACTTAAACCACTTCGTATCGTTTTTTCTCTACAGAAAATAGCAGCTAACGCGTACTCTGTTGGTATATACATGAAAATTTTATCTCTTGTTAACAAGTGTTCATTTACACAATGGAGTGGATTTTGAGTTTAACGTCCCGTTCAGTAGAGATACTATATGAGACGTGGACCTACTGATTAACGTGGAATCCGAACCACATGAGCTCCCACCTGGAATCGAAACCGGGTCTCCCACGCCAACGGCGCGTATGCTAACCACTTAGCCACAAAGAAGCTCTTCATTTACACAAGAATATCATAAGGAAACCTAGCTAAGAATACTCCAAGTTCAGATATGTCCACGTTGCATACTACCGGTACATCATTAGTTCCACTAGTTGTCGTCCTCCTTATCTATAATTCTGCTATTAACACACGATAGAATATCAACGTTGTTTGCATCAGGTTTGACAGTTCCTTGTACTGCTACTTTGTGCCCCAAGTATGGTTTCTTTTTTTCTGCCAATCTCCTACTATGACTATCAGCATATATGAATACCTTAAGCTGCAACTGTTGATTTCTCCAGGCACTACTTTTGTTTGTCTTTGCACTATTCTTCACATTATAAAACCCATCTTCTTCTTGGTTACTGCCTTAAATTATCAGTTTCACTTCTAGTATTTACTGCGTCCGAGTTATTCCCTGATTCATTTCCAAAATCTGTAAAAATACTGAATTTATTTGAACACTCTACTGTACTAATTAGCATATATACAGGATGATTTTGCCTAGGCCTAGGACTATTGTGACACATCTTTTTCCATTCATATTCAAGAGTTTTATTTTCTTTAACATTTGATTCTACTTTATTCATACTTCTTAGTAGTTCTTCATTTTCTAAATTTAACAACCTCCTGTCTTCCTGTAAAATATTTATATTCTGTAGCAAACTATCAGGATATTCATCACATGTATCCATCTTGACTAGGCCGCCATGTTAGTTTAGGTTGGAGATAACCACTGCAAGTCTTCTTCAATTATATCTTCACTTTTAGTTTTGCCACATTTAAAAATGTATCCACCCATGAAGAAGTCACACAAAACTCCATTTTTTCAACAATCCTTTTGCACTTCGTAGTTTTCATCATATTTTACCTTAACTTTCTCAGGAGCACGAGATACCACATCACTACTTCTAGATACTATTTTAAAAGCTTATTGGTATTTATGACTGTAACCATACTTATCGAAATAGAAACTTACAGTGGTAAAGATAATTTAGCTGTTATATAGTGAGAAGCTAATTTCTAAAAAAAAAAAAAAAAAAAAAAAAAAAAAAAAAAAGTAATAAATTTGATTCGACATGTTTACGGTTTGTATCTGAAATAATTACGTAATGTATCGTAGAGGAGGTTCTGTAATCGAAAGCTTAGGAGAACGTGGTATACTTTATGAAACTCAACGATTTATTCATGTGCATAGGCGGCGCCACAGTGGGTGCAGTGGGTGCAACTGCTCCAACATTAACTTCGATTTTCAGATTTCCTACAATAGTCCTTTCTATTGTGTATATTTCTTGTTTCCTATCTTTGGATATATTTGACTGACTTCTTAAGTCTCTCATAAGTTACTTGCTATCATACCGTGTTTTTTTTTTTTATTTTTTAAAACATAAAACTTACTGATTACTTTTGATATCTTAAGGCTTAATAGTGCAGAGCTTTCTGTCAACAATGTTAGGATGTGTTGTCCCATCCTAGCCTGCACCAACATTACCAAAATCCTGGCGCTGCCTATGTTCATGTGTACTATAATATATATATATATATATATATATATATATATATATATATATATATATATAGCGAAAGAGATCTCGCTTTAATGTAAGTGATAGAAAACAAATTATTATAATCAAATTCCCTCTATTAACTCCACATCTAGATAATCCCTTTACTTCTGATATGCTCTTGTGCACTACTTACGTCATTTTCGCATAAATATGGCCCGAACGATGGAGCTTAAAGGTATGATGATTTCAGGCGTTTTCTCCCGGGAGGAATTTCAATACGCAAGAGTTTAAAGCAGTACTGCGAAAATACTGGTAACTCCTATCGGAGATTCGCCTCAAGGGGATATACCTCCCGGCCACTCCCTTCGTTCTTGTTGTACATATAAAAGAAAGAAATATGTATTTATTTATTTATTCCACATGCTCCATTTATTTATTCCAAGAAAATATGTATTTTTTAAATTTAAAATTAAAAAAGTACTGGAAATGCCCATTACATACAATTGTTTTTTTATTACTATCATACAGTACTTTTCTTTTCGGTTTACGATTAATGAAACACTGCTTTCGAATTAAGAGAGTTGACTTTACTTTAGTACTTGGCTACACTTGTTAAAACCTTTTTCGTTCAGATCGTGGAAATGGCATCGGGGGTATGTATTGTTACATGAATATTATCTAAAATATGGCATGCCATCTTGCAATATGTATTGCTGGTCATACTGTTTTTCTTCATATAATGCGAAATATTATGTTAGAAATACAATTTCTTATTTCTTTTGCAGACGCTTTACACGTATCCGGAAAATTTCCGAGCATACAAGGCTTTGATTGCTGCTCAATATTCAGGTGCCAACGTGAAAGTCGCGCCGGGATTTGTGTTTGGCGAAACTAATAAAACTGAAGCTTTCTTAAGCAAATTTCCATTAGGGAAGGTACAGTATAATTATTTTATGTATATTTTAATAGAAATAGGTTTTTTTTTTTTTACTAAGAATGTGAATACTTCATAGTTTATTTATTTTTATAAATCCATCGTTTTTACATATTTTTAAAAATTAAAGCCCCTTAATTATTGTAGTTTTATTTGAAGTTGAATGTAGATGTTTCAGCATGGAAAATTGATTTTTTAAAAAGTCTGTCAAAACGATAAGCGCATCTGTTTATCTTCTGTCAAAATAGTAATGTGCAAAAAGTTTAGTAACGTGGGGTGAGCAGTTACAACTTATACCGGTAACCTGTTTCACGTTATTGATAATTGTCACGAAAGTGTGATTTATTTGGCGGATATGGCATCGATTGTAGTACAGAAACTTATTCCTGGTTAAATGACAGTCCATGTGAGTTTGTTGTAAACAACAGCAGTAATTTCCGTGGGTTGTTTTGTCATTTTTTAAAAGTTCCCCACAACTATCATTTTAATTTCATTTAGCCACAATGGTGTAACCCCGGAATGTTAACTAATTATTTAATATATTGAAAGGTTGGAGTGATCTCATGTAATTGAAATTAAAATATATATGCAGATTAAGAATAAGTCCATCAAGTTAAGACACGTTCTTTCATTTTTCTTGTATTGAGTGTATCGGCAAGGCTTCTGGACTGTTGTTACCCTGGCGCATGCCAGAATAATTACGTGCGGATTAATAATATGATTGCTAACTGACGTGGACTGAAAATGGCTATGTGCTATCCAAAATATTCTGTTATTACATTACGAATGAATTTTAATTAAGGGGAAGCTGACTTACTTCATACAATATAGCTCAGCGAGTGATGGGGGGGGGGGGAGAGGTTGAAAGCGCCCGCAGAGTTCGTTGTTTTCAATCTTTATCAGAATTCGGCATTTATTCCGAAGTTGGGCGTCCGCTTTCGCCACGTTTTTTCGCTGTTATCTCCTTTCCACACTTCCTGCAATTTGTTATTAGGTTCATTAATCCGTGCTCTTCACAAACTTTTAAAAGACTTTGCTCGTTATCAACGTATTGCTTCACAAATGTTAAAACTGTTAGTTCATTGCCCTTGTACATTCGCCATGTTGATAACATAAATGCTCGTTTCTTTCCACAATGCAACTGTTCAGTTACCTTGCGCCAAGTAGTTCCCTCCGCTCGTCGTATAGTCCCATGTTTATAAACGCTTATATATAACAAATAAACAGATTTTTCGAGACTCTCATATATTATCAAACACACAAACGATCAAATTATCCATATCTTTCCTGTAAACTTTAAAATTTTTGCTGGAAACGGACGCCCAACTTTGGAATTTAACCCCAGAATTCCGACATAAACAAGGTAGACCTACTTAGTTCTGGTGCCCTGTTTTCCTTCATTGTTTGTATTGGCCCTCCGCAATAAGAGTTAACCCATCACTTGTTCTGTTACAGTAAAAATTGCATTTACGTGTGCTATAAAAAGGATTGTGCATAAAGTATAAACTAATTTCTACTAGATGGCCAGTGAAAGCGAGAATGCTGTCTAACGGGTCAAGACAAGGTCCTTGCACGGGGCGGAGCTGAGTCCGCAGCGTATAGACGCGAGAGCGGCATATGATATGCAGAAAACATTTGATATCGCATTGAATCACATAGGTTTAGAGCACTTGTAATGGTTTCACACTTACAACTGTATACTTATGCACATAAAGTTAGTTTCCTACATCGTACACAAATACGGCGCCGATGGCAATTAGTGTGTTATACGTAGTCGTTTTCGGTATGCACTTACTTATTTTAACTCCAGTATAGCTCTTGTAATGAAATGTGGAATTTAATTACCTATACAGTCTTTCTTTAACCGTAAAATTAGCGGTGTTATGGCGGACTATTTGCAACGAAAATACAAATTTTTCTGCAAAAATTAGCTACTTCCAGAATAATCTTCCATGTACTCTCGTTGTTTCACTTGCACATATTTTCAATATCAGGCTTATTGTAAGTGTATTTACTTTAAAATATTGCGTTAACTTGACAATGCCCGTTCCAGCTAGCATTCTCACTCAGAAGCGAGAAATCACACACAATTTTATGAAAATACATCAAAAGTTCCCTAACCTTAAGCTAACCCGTTCATATCCCTATCTTACGCTATCCTACTCTATTTTACTTACACCCTTTTAAATCGGTCCTACTTAACGCGCAGCTGGAGTGGGTATTGTGAGGTTTATCCAAAATATTTAAAGACTTAATAAAATACCATGATTATAGGTGCGCATATGAACTGCTTTGTAGTCTAGAATGATACACAGTAGAGGTGAGATCTGTTAATTCATAAAGGAATAGTAATATTTAAGGATCTTATTTATCAACGTATGTACACTCATGTCCAAAATGATTGTCGCATATCTATAACTGCCTTCTTGTAAGAATATAATTTGATACTGATTTTGCAGGGTATTTTTAATACTGATACTATGTGTATAATCGGGAAATGTATATTTGTGGTAAATTTCATAGGAAAAGAATTATAAGTATGAAAATTAGAATGAGTAAAACAAAATGTTGCTAAATGGACTAGAAAGTTTTATTTTTGTCTTATTGTTCTTACTGCTCTTTTGACATGAAATTTGCCACATACATATCTTTGCCAATTATACACATACTAACATTATAAGAAATACCGGGCGAATTCGTTATCAAATTATATTCGTACAACATATTTATAGACATGCGACAATAATCTTGGACATGAGTGTACTTTGGTGGGGTTATGTTCATATTTACGGTGAAGTTGATAGAATTGTATTAGATTTATGCATGAGATAGAGTAATGAAGGTCATTACTATACGGTGACTAATACTGGAGAAAGATGATCTAATCTTAGACTACATGAAGGTGCATAGTGAGACTATTAGGTAAACTGACGATAGACGGTAATATGTCGGGTTTTGAACTCAGTCTTCGTAATTAACCTAGGAAATGTATACTATTGAGTTACTGAAAGGTTGCTTCGGACAGATAACTGCACATATTGTAAACTAAACGAGAAAGAGGATTGTTAGCCAATCACTGCAGTATTCTTTCACGCTGTTTCTAAGCAACGAAGGTCACTGATCACGCTGTTGTCGGTAGTTGAGATGACTTGTTAAACGTCTTAAGTTTGTCGCCAGAGCTTCTGTCTCTGTTGCGGAGCCTCTGGCAACAGTGCTTCCAATACTCCACGTGCTCTACCCAACTGTCAGAAACCACCTTTCATTGCGCATACAGTAATATAGTAGGGGAGAGAAAGGTGCTGATTGATTCGATAATGTTCCTTTTCGATATTCTAAATTTTGGAAGAGTGTACAATGTTTATCTCCTAACCAACTCTTAGGGTTGCTAAAGTCAATAAATAATTGATGTTCCGGGTGTTGCATTTCTATGTCTTTTAGAGTATTTGTCGAATGCTAAATATCTGGTCGATAGTTGGTCAATTTCGACTAAATCTGAACTGATAATCTCCAATTTCATTTGCTTACGGAGTCAGTTTTGCTAATAGATTTTATAGGATGTTGACAGAAGAGAAATGTCTCGATAATTATTAGTCAATTTTGTCTTGGAGATTGAAACAGTGATTGATTCTTTCTACTCTTGTGGCAATTCTTCATTGTTCCAGATAAGGAGAATGAGAGTGTATTTTGTTCCACAATTTTTCCCCTCCAGCTAAAATTAACTCAGTGGAAATTTCGTCTACTCCCAGAGAGTTGTTTCTCTTTATAGCGATTTATACTACTAGATCCATCCTGTATTTCTCTAATTCGTTACGGATTTTAAAGCGCCTGTCCTGGAAGGACTTCTATTCCATGTTTCAATCTCTCGTACATTTTACTTTGCTGAAGACGTGTCAAGTTATCAGTCCAGGTTCGAGGCTTCTGTGAATGTTTCTGAAGATTTTTTTTTTTTTTTTTTTTTTTTTTTTTGTTACAGGGTGAAGTGGTTAGCCTCACACCAAGCTGGAGGATGACCCCTTTTCGTCTGTCCGCGACTGCTTATTCAATATGTTCGCAGCTAACTTCTGTATCTAGAGGCTTCCTCGATCTCCAACCGGAGGACGCGCCATGCCGTGGTCACAGGAACTCACATTACACGAGAAGCACTAATAGCAGATAGTACAAATGTTCAGTTTATTCAGTTACCTGTGATGTATCCGATAGTTTTCGAGCTAGCTAGTTCTAAATCATTCTTCGTTTTCCGTATCTCACTACGTTCAGAGGACACGATTTTCTACCCAGATTTATTAGATACTTGGCTTGTTTTCAAATACAGTATCCATATTTGTGATACCTGAAGTGGGAAGTCTGTGGTCACATTTAAGACTTGGTCTTTCTTTTAGTCCATGAGATTTCTTTCCCTATTTATTATCTTACGGGTGTCATCAGGCCATAGGTAATCGGTTACTTCATTCAAAAATATGGTATTTAAATTTAAAGGTGGTGTGGTTGTAATTGTGATTATGAAAATGAAAAATAGAAACGTTTATGTTTGAGATCTAAAAACATGCTTTGTTGTAGGTGCCTGCTTTCGAATCCACTGATGGACACTGCCTAACCGAAAGTAATGCTATAGCTCATTATGGTAAGTATTACCTACAAAACTCTTTAATTGTTGATATTCCATGACATGATGTGATTTAAGAATGGTGCTAGGAAAACATTGATTCGCATTAAAAAATAAAAATCTGCCTATCAGTTTTGTGTAGGAAACTGGTTTAACAAATTTTATTTTAATACATGTTAATAAAATAAGCCCCTATTGTTTATTTACAGTGTATGCGTAAAATCGATGTGAATGGGCCCTTTTATTATGTATACTAATTAATCAGGAAATCAAAATAAAAGAACAAACAGACTGGATGCTGCAAATGTGTCTAATTTTCGGTCATGATTCTCAAATTCTCTCTATTAAAGAAAGAATGAAAAAGTATGGGAAAGGATACGTCATTTTAAATATTCATTTGTACACTGGTTGAATTAAGAAAAGTATGAAGGTTAATCACTAGTGCTACCAATACTTTTTTTTTCTTTCAGGTCATGTCTTTTATAGTGGTGCTTTTTTTTCTTATCTTTTTAAATAACAGTCGAGCTTAGAATTCAAATAGAAAAGAAAACGTGATTATTTATTAGCGAGAAAGTAACTAATGCAGATCTTACACTAATTAATGTAGGCTACTTCAATACGGGACCATGACATTTGGACGCAAATCCTTTTATCCAAATAAGTTTACCGGTCTCCGGATGTTTAGGCACTAAAATATAAAAATAGGCACTGAGAATTTCGAAAAAATACATGTAACAAAGATATGCAATTATGTAAAAAAAAGTTTTTTCTTAGTGTTTAGTAATTTTAAAGATGTAACTATATATTCATACTGCACTGCGTACTTGTTTTTTGAGTCAGACATTATTAAATTTATCTTAAAATGTGTACAATACTGTACATATTTTCATATTCTACAATAAATTAAAATGCGTGATACAAAACATAAGAAGTGTTAATGTAAGTACTGGCCTTAATGCTATGGGTGGTTCAGGAAGTACTATGTAAGTATTTATTGAATGCTTTTTATTATTTGATCTGTCCATTAGGTTTGATAGTTGATGCTCTATTGTATTAATAGAAAGTTATTTCAGATTTCATAAGAACAGGCACTAGCTATACGTTGAAATACGAAGAATAGGCCAAATAAAATTTAGTGTAGGTAGCCTGTGACAAATGTCTGTCCTTTATAATCAGAGGCGGATCCAATCGCCCCCCCCCCCCAGAAGAAAAACTTTCTTATTTCATATGTAATAAAACCCGTCCTAGAATTTGGAGCTCTTAAAAGTAGCTCTAAGTAACAGTATTACAACCCACCGTTCTCCCAGAAGTCTGTCCTGGATCCGCGTCTGTTTATAAAATATATAACGTAAAGGAACGATACGATTGGGCGGCATAAGATGAACAGCATTATTTCCAATAAGGATATGGAATCTGTATGACAGTATGACAGAGTTCTCAATCACCAGTCAAGAACGAACAACCACGCCGAAGCAGTTCATCGTGGACTGCTTTGCGCCCAAACGTGCTGCTCCGTTCAATACACAAGAAATTGTTCCAAATCAACTGAGAAAATCTCTCTCTACGTTTGGCAACACTGTGTGTAATTTTTGACATGTTTTAAAATGTGGAGACCAGTTACTCTCATACCAACAGAGAGCAGGTGTTTATAGTGCAGGTACTGATTGTTAGGGAAAATTAGTCAGTGTTTTTTCTTTACTACTACAATGTTGGGTTTTGTGGTTTTAGGAAGAAATTAATGGGAAGAAATAACAGAAGTGTGCAGTTAAGTTTCGTTTGTCTATTGATGAAACTTGTGTTTTTCGAAACGGTACATAACAGAAAGGTGCACTTCTAAATTGCCTTTACTATAGGCAAAAAAGGTTCGCCAATCAAAATAACCTGGGAAAATTAAGTTGTTGCATTCTTTGGTATTTGAAGTCCCATTTATCAACACACTTGTTTCGCCAAATGCTGATTATTACAGAACAATGCTGCAAACATGAGAGAGCATGAGGCACGAAAACGATGGAGTGTTATACATTTAACGAGAAAACGTGGGTGCACCATATTAAACTCAGACCACATTGACTAATACTGTTATTTCTTCCCTACGGGAACTTAAATGTCACAGTAATGCGACACCCTTCATATAGTCCAGATTTGTTCCCATTTGATGTTGGTTGGTTGAATTCAGGTTTAGCGTCCCTTTCAGCACCTAGGCTATATGAGACGTGAACGTATAGGTTACAAATCCGAACTACATTAGTTCCCGACGAGTTCTAACCCACGCCGAAGACTCGTACGCTAACCATATAGCCATGAGATAGCTATGCAAGTTTCGAGTTAAATTCTGCTAGGCCCAGCCGCGATTACTTATGGTAAATCAAACAGAACCTAATCTAAGCTAACCAAATCTAAACCTACCAAACATGTATTTTATAAGCTGGTGGGAGTTAACTGGATTTATACGTAACTGACTCCTTTTTCAGTTTAGTAGGATAGTTCACATGGAACAAAATTTGAGAATTAACAAGTTGTGAGGAATGCTAGAACACATGCATTCGATTGAATGAATAGTAGTGCGAAAAAATTACTTCAATAATGAAGATGCATATAGTTTTTCTTTCAACGTTTTCTCAGTTTTGGGACCCCCTTTGTACATACGTATAAACTAGTCATGATAAACGAAGAAGTAAAATAGAAAGTGATTATTCACCTAATATGGTAACTTTGAGGTAGCAGGATATTTAGCTTTTAAGTGCGTTCGAAGAGATAACGAAGACCAAACTCGAAATCAATGTTTGTGTATGGAACACCGTTAAATGAAACATCAAAATAAAAATCTTTGGAGGAGCTGGAAGTTTTATCCCAGTTTGCTTCTTTATATGGGCTTGGTAATTGTTGCGTGATAGAAATTTTTGTCGACGCAATACCAAGAAAATAATCGATTCGTATCTTATATTTCCGTGGTCTCAGATTCGCGGGACAAGAATCTGCTATCATTGAGAAGTGCACACATAATTAATGCAAGATTACCTCGCACAGAATAGACCTTTCCTGTAACTTCACGTTAAAATGATACACTGATGATTATTAGCTATCGAGACTGGCTTATTTATCACCACAAAATTGCTGTCGATGCTTCAATGAAGATTCACTGAGATCTAACTTTGCTATTTAGTTAGGCAAATGCTCGAACATTTTATTTTTGTTGTGCTTCAAAGAATGGCATGTGGAATGGACTTAGCAGAATTTCCTTTTATTATTATTATTATTATTATTATTATTATTATTATTATTATTATTTAATACTTTATCTGTAGTTTGTACTAATAATGGTTCACAGAATTTATATATCAGAAAGTCAGAATATGTGAAGCTATTTACATTTTGCTGGATGCCTGCGCTTAACTTTGAAGTATCGTTTGTATATTTGAATTACCTTCTAAACCACAGTTAGTTTACTTTAATGTTACGCATTATTGTTTATTTTTCACAGTTGCTAATGCCCAGCTGAGAGGACAGTCTGATTTAGAACGATCACAGATTATACAGTGGTTGAGTTTTGCGGATAGTGAAATATTACCAGCATCATGCACGTGGGTTTTTCCATGCTTAGGAATAATGCAATACAACAAACAGGTAAATATTACGATGTAGCAAATGGTGATAATTAAATCTGTAATAGTCAGGACATTCATATCAACTAGTTATAAACAAACTTTTATAACGGGATTGCATTTCTTGTTATTCTTTTTATTGCTATATTACATCCACGGCTACTATGTATTGCTATTCAGCAACTTACGACTGCTCAAACATCGAGAATTTTATCAAATTGTCGAACATTGCTCCTTCAGTTTTCCTGATATGAAGCAAAATAAGATGTATCCTCCTGTTATAGTGGTCTGTCATTGGTATTATCTTGTCGAAATGTAATGTCTGAAGGTAGGTTAACGTAACCAACGAGGCCCCAAACCAGTAGAAGAGAAATATGGTGGCCAGGTCATTTTTTTGTGTAGTTCAGAAAGATTAAAAATTGGAATGAAAGCTAGATTGCAAATTAGGATTAGATAACAGTAAGTGTTCTTTAAATTGAGCATGCTATGGTTCGGCACATCCTATAATCGGCAGCGATCGCTCCGTTTTGAAATATAAGTAAAGATAACGAAATGTTTTGTACAGTAGGATAATTGTGTTACCTGCACAGGTTCAGATAATAAAACACAAAATACATGTTTTAATAATTTGCATTTTTATCTAGAATGAGTTGTCTTTGGTTTCCCTCTTAAAACTATATTGACGTTCGATAAACTAGCACGGCCGTTGTCCCTAGCGCGCTGGATTAAAGAGCGCTTACTGTACCACGTTGGCTGTAATTATTGAAATATTACACTGGTATATGGTTTATTAACATAATGCCAACAATGCGGAAACAAGAAGGTTTATGAAAAACAGTTTGATTTATGTTATAAAAGAGTGATATTAATTATGTAATCAACAATCATTGTAAAAGTTTATTTTTTAAAGTGTATTCGTATCCGATCTTTTTAAATATTTCAGCAGCATGTGCTTAGAAAATACAACAAATATATTGTAGTCATATTTGTTTTCTTTTAGTTTCGTTATGTCTTTCTCTCTTTTTACATTTTTTTTTCTTGGGCGTGGCTTGTTTCTAGTACGAGCAAATGTTACAGTCCTGATTTGTCCACAATCTGTAGTAAAATTTTAACCTTTCGTTAAAAGTAACGTTAAATGATAGATATACTTCTCTTTTAGATTCTAGGGTAATTCCCTCCCCCCTTTTTTTTTAAATACGCCTAGCTATTATTAACAATACGAAATAATAATCATTACTCATAACTCATGAGCATGCGTATTCGTTCAGAACGCAAAGGCAAATTAGAGGTAAAACTTCCTTGAGAAAAAGGATTGTCACCTTTAACCAACTTACTATAAGTTAACGTTATCACTTACTGTTAGGAAAATCAAACTCAATGCATATTATTCAATTGTCTAAACTTGAATAGACAACCTCAGTCTTCTTCGGTGGAAGAGTGAATGTGTAAGTGCATTATCACATATCATATCGAGATACATTCAACTTATCAATATGAAAACTATAGAGGAATGAACTGGTAAAAATCTTGAAACCTTTAAATTGAAGATGTTTGTGATTAAAACTTTAATGTGAACGAGTTCACACCTCTGAAGGAAACATCATCATCTAAAATAATGAAATCCCAACGTAAACTTGAAACACTAAGACATAAAAACATTAGTTGCTTTATATTTCGATGTAGATATAGAAACTCACTACGTAGTTTGAGTGAATAAATCTGTTACAAGTATGAAATAAGCATAAACTTCAAGGAAAGTTCTTAAGTTCGTCTTGTAGGCTTTTTAATTCTAGGCAAATACATGTGACTCAGCAGTGTTCTTGTAAATAAATTTTAATCCTTGATATAGCAAGTATATGAAATCTGAACAAAATTTTCCTATTTGCAGGCCTGCGAACGAGCAAAGGAAGATGTAAAGCAAGCTTTGAAAACTTTAAATGCGCATCTCTTGACTCATACGTACTTAGTAGGAGAGAGAATTACGTTGGCTGATATTGCTGTAGCGTGTACTTTACTCCATCTCTACCAATATGTACTTGATCCCGGTTTTAGGTGAGCTTTAAACTGAATTTTTTAGCCGTAATATTCTGTGCCTTGTCATGTAGATTAGTAAATTTAAAATGAAGTTTCTTAGTTTAACGTCCCACGATTATGGCCTTTAGCTTAATTTAGGTAAATGGTGAAATTGAATTTTTATGCTCTCCCGCCGGGAATGAAATCCTAAACCACATGCACCATGGGCTAGCCAGGGGACCAACGAGAACTACTATTTGCAGTTTTACATATCTTTATAACGCCAATAAGCATTATCGAATAAAACTCTGAATGAGCACATTTATAGCTGTCTCCTAGCCGGGAGTAAAACGTGCTAAGTGGTCCGCGGAGGCTCAGTGGAAAAGCCCTCGCCTTTGGTTTGTGGAATTCCTGGTTTTGACCCCAGCTCGCGCCAGGTGGGCTTTGCCGCGGACAAACACTATATGCATGGATTTTCTTGGGGCTCCAGCTTTCTCCAACTTTCATTCTACCATTTCGTTCATTATCCTCAATACTGCCTCCCTTAGCCTTGAAGCATAACCGTAGAACAGTTAAACTAATAAAAACAAGCTAAGTCTCAGTAGAATATCAGTGGATTATAGGAATATCTTATTTACGATACTTTTTCTTCGTATAGAAAGCAAGAGATGAGATGTATATACACAAATCAATAAAATTTATTATCACTATTCTAGAAATGAAAACTGAATTTTGTTCCCTTATCATAGACAAATCATTGGACAGATATTTTTTTATATCAATTTAGTCCTTCGATCGGGACACTTTTACTTACATCACTTCGGTTCAACCCTTACAATGTTCTATGGTTTACTTGAAGGTTAATGTTATTTTTAAGCTTCAAGAATATAGGAAGCGTAGACCTACAGTTTAATATGTAATCCGAAATATGATCTCCCTCCAAGAATCGAACTCGGGTATCCCGCGCCAGAAGCGCATGTTAACCATGTAGCCACAAGAAAACTCGTCTTCATGATAATTGGCCACCAAAGTGCTATTGAATTTCATTGCACAGTTGCACGCGCACTAGCAAGTGCAACAATGAATTTTTTTCTGAAAATTTTTCTGTATGATATTATTAGCGTCAATTATCTGCTGGGTTAAAATAAAAAAACTTAGTAATATAACCTCTGACAATAAAGTTCTGTGAATGATCCTGTAATTAGAAAGTAGATACAATATGAATGAAACTTACCTTACTGAAAAGTAGCCCCTCCCACTGCTATGCAAAGCTGAGCACGGCTGTACATGTCCTGGAAACTTTTTAGTCTTCTTTCGGGATGGTGCTCAGGAACCGCGTCACGTTTTGTTGGATGTCTGGAATATCGTCAAATCTCGAGTTTGAGGCGTGGGAACAGGAAGAAGTCTGGAGGATTCAGATCTGGCGAGTATGGTGGATGGTCAAATTGCACCACTCCCTTTTGGACTAGGATTTGTCTGACGATATTCGCTGTGTGAGGGCGAGCATTGTCGTGAACCAGAAACATTGTTCTGAGTACTGTGGTCGTAACCTTTGTACAAGTTTCATGAAACTTCTCAAAATTTCAACTTATGTAGCAGCATTCAATGTTTTTTCCCCAGGTAGAAATTCCTTGTGGATTATGCCATTACTGTCAAAAAAAAAAAAAAAAAAAAAAAAAAAAAAAAAGTGATCAACATAGTTTTGATGCGTGATTTTTCTGCTTTGACCTTTTTCCGACTAGGTGATGCAGGAGAACGCCATTCCATGCTTTGGCGTTTTGTTTCTCGATCGAACCTCACACCAGGATTCATCCTCAGCAACAATACAGTTCAAGAAGTTTGGATTTTCATCCGCCATAGCGATAAAATCCTGTGAGGCAAGAACACGTGCGTGCTTTTGATCATCAGTCAAATAAGTGGTACGAGTCCAAAGCACGTTTTCACTTTCCCTAAGTCGTTGGTGAGGATAAGTCTCAGATTCACGGCTAATGTTAGATTTCTCAGCAATCATTCGCACGGTTGATCGGTGATAGTTGGTGATTAATGTCCCCACCTTTTCAATGTTTTCGTCTGTACGAGTGCTTGACGGCCTTTCCGCTACGGGGTTATTAAAAACATTACCCCGCCTCGAAAACGGCCGAACCACTCGTAAACATACTTGAAGGACACTGCTTGATCTTCATAAACCTGTACCAGCGTATCATGGGTTTCTTTCGATGTCTTGCCAAGCTTAAAACAAAACTTCAAATTGATCCTTTGTTCGTTCATTTTACTGTTATCAATTGGTACCGGACACACTAACACTCACTTGGTACAATCCGCGGCAAAAAATCTGCAACATGAGGATGTAAGTATATTGTGAAACTACGCCTTACAGCACAGGGAATGAACATAACGTTTCAGTGGAACGAATCACTGCAGGATAAACCTCGGCCTCCTCCCGTGCACACTTATATTGGAGCAAAAGACTTCGTCATTTCACAATAAACTTATATGCTCATGTTGCAGGTTTTTTGCCGCGGATTGTACAACGCGTCTCACACAGACCACAGTTTACTCACAACTGAACAACGGTCGGTCCGCAATGGCGGCACCTGTTGCTACTCGTGTGCAGTGTTTCGTTGCGCCAGTGTTGCCAGGTCGAGCACAGCGACTTCATTCACCGAGCTTTATTAGCAGAAGTTGGATGTTCCGTTAGTCACTTTTCACTATTGCTGAAGTGCTTTCTGATAGACAATGGTTTTTGTCTTGCATTTTTCAGCCAGAACATAAATTTTCGGTATTTCAAACTCGAGGCATTGCCACGTGAAGTTGGCCGTGTGAGAAGCAAGTGATTCTTTTCTCCACGTTGCGGGGTTGAATTTAAAATGCATGGAAGTGTCACTGTTCATCTCAGCGTATATATCCATCCCCCTCCCCTAGTTGTACCACCGAAGTGAAGCGATAAAAACCTACCAGGCCGAATCTCATCTATGTTGAAAATGTGATCGAGGTCGGTTGGGTGATTCAGGAATTAAGTCACAAACATAGTCACTTTCATTTATATATACAGTGAAACCTGTCAACATGGCCACCTCCTTATCTTGGCCTTGTTTGTCTTGAACCTGCATTTTCCCATAAGACATTCGTTACTTGCTACTCTATAAATTGGCCACATGTCTATCTTGGAAGTTGGCCACACTAAAGCAATGTTTATCCTATGATGATAATGATAAATTTGGCTGCGTATCTTGGCCACGCAAAATACCGTTTTGTTATTTTTCTTAACTTTTTCGTATTCCCATATGAGAGACAGATGTTCTGTATTTGTGACTGGAGAAAAGAAGCAAGGATTCCCGCGATATGCTGTTGGAGGTTAATGGCCAGAAGACTACCCTGATAAAGGGGTGGTGAAGGAAGATGTGAATAAGAAAAAGCACGTACAAGAATTCAGGAATGGTTGTACGTATTTGTTTACCCTGTCTGTTCTGTAAAACCATTAGCTATATCAGCTCCTCTCATCGTTAAAACTAACCATCTCAATTGTCAACTATTGCCATCTGTCGGCTTGTCAAAAGATAGCGGAGTTTTTGAGATGAGTTCCGTCAAGATTTTCTCAAAACATCTTTTGCTCCGAGGGAAACACTTTTAGCTCATTAACAAGACGTAGTTAGCTACAATATTAGAATGTGCATATCTGCCAAAAAGAACAAAACAAATACGTCTAGAATGAACCACCATTCAGTAACAACTGAAAAGAAGTCGTATAAATTGCATATGCATTTCTCAATTTATAACTTAGCTTTTCTTGTTTTCAATCTGAATAACTCAGTGTGCTATAATATCAATTTTAATAAACTGCGTACATACGCTTCTATTTCATGGTTATTTGTGTTATTGTGTTTTCAATCCGAATAATCCAATGTACCAGACTAGTTTTTAGGAAGAGAAAGGTATGCATATATATTAAACATACTATAGTAATATTTTCTAGTACTGTATATTTTTATGATTACTCTATATGCATTATTTATGCTCTACTCTATATGCAGTAGCTGTCGTGCCACTGCCGATTAAAATTTTACAATCAAGTAATACTAAAAATCCTATTCTAAAAATACACCAATCACACTTGTTTTCTGTAAGTTGGCCACTTTTCGATGGAACCGATGGTGGCGAACATAGACAGGTTTCACTGTATATATATAATATATTGCTTTTGTGTACTTTTAAATGTACGCATTTAACAGCCAGAAAAACGGTCAAATTACATATTGATACGGATGACAACATTTAAGGTTTTCTAGGGAATTAATGTCCTTTGAATAGGTAAAAATATGTGATAACACAGATACTTCTTTCGAGAGGGGAAAAAAACAATGCAAATTTAATATTGGAATACAAGCAAATTCTCTCGCTCTTTCTCTAAGCTGAGCTGAAATGTGTTCATGAATGTTATTAACTGTAGGTAACTTGTTACAGTTTGCAAAAATAAACCGAAACTTGCTATAAAAACTTGTTATAGTATTAAACTCTTGATCGTATTATAAGGGTTACTTGTAACTGAGCAATTGCGACACCACTTGCACCAAAGGCAAACTTCCTACTAAGAATCACATTTATGTGGAATCGGAGAAAGAACTTACGGTATGCAAGTGTTATAGCAGCTCTAATAATTCCGTAGTATGCATATACCATGCATGGTCTTTAGTGTATCATGTCTGTTTCAGTAATGCAAATGTACTGAATTTTGATACTAAATATATTGTTTCATACTAGAATAGGTGTAATACTTGAGTTTGTTACTTTAACATATACATGTATTTGCAGAAAGCCTTTCCAGAATGTAAATCGATGGTTTGTAACAATTATTAACCAGCCACAAGTGAAGGCAGTTATAGGGGACTTTAAACTTTGCGAAAAAATGGCTGAATTTGATGCAAAGAAGTTCGCAGAACTGCAAGGTAAGATTATTCACTAACACCAATTTTTTTCCTAGTATTTTTTTAAACAATAAATAAAAGGTACTTAACATGATTGTAATAATAAAAGCACACTGAAGAAACACACATTGTAAGCTTTCAAGATCTTTGTTTCGTCTTAAGAACATTTAAATGTAGGAGAAAGAATATTGGGGGCAAGAGGGATCGGCAAGAAAAAATATGAAATTATACTACTGAATACAATTGCTAAGTAATGGAAAGCCTAGAAGTGAGTAATTAGTAGTTTTGACACCACCTTCATTGTTTTTTTTGGAGGTA
Source organism: Thermobia domestica (assembly GCF_964235325.1). NCBI lineage: Eukaryota > Metazoa > Arthropoda > Insecta > Zygentoma > Lepismatidae > Thermobia > Thermobia domestica. The sequence continues at coordinate 180,443,918 of NC_137462.1, forward strand.
AAAGGAGATAAAACCAGGAACGAAGCAATGACGGATGAAGGTTACAGACAGTTTGTCCAGGCTTATAGTTGACAGATAGTGGAAATATTGGGAGAAATATAAAATTGTGAGTAAAAAAAATAGTTCCAGGATCTGCCGACAGCACACAGGCATAGTAAGGCGAAGAACTGTTCTCGTACATTTTTCAATCATTGTAGTTTCACCATAGTAGATTTCCAGCTAATTTCACAAAACACACACACACACACACACACACACAAAATAAAAATAAAAAATTAAAAATAAAAAAAAAATAAAAAAATAAAAATAAAGCAGCTTACTAGTGAGAAATACAGTATTTGTTTTAAAATAAACTAGCCCCAAACGCCGGGAAATTTCCTTAGTAGTGCACAATATGGAAAATATTACCTGTACTCTGTATTATATGCAGTTGCACCGAAGAGGATAAATTTACTGTAAGAATAAAGGTAAGATTTATTTTTGAAAGCGATTATACTTGTACCAGCACTTGTCTGAAGATTTGACAGATTCGTGGATACAGGAGAATCGAGACGAAAGATAAAGCTTAATTAATGACATCCGCTGTTCTGTTTCCAGTTTACCTTCTATAAATGTTTGAATGAGAGCGGGACTTCATACAAGAATTGGATATTATAGAAAATGTAAGTAACTGAAGATAAAAGATGAAACAAATGAAGGATATAGTACGATTAATATTCTGCATGTTTTTCGTGTGTCATACAGCATACCATGCATTTCTCTGTGTAGCTCGAATCTAGGCAAGACAAATTCTTTCTTATAAATGTCACATTACAATTCGTATTGTATCAAGCGACGCTAGAAGAAGAAAGTATGGTGACCGTGAAGAAAATCGAATTTTAAGTTTTGACGAATTTACACATATTTCTTGGCCCTTAAGGTGATCTGGTACTCTAGCAATCTTGAAAGTTATCCCATTTAAAAAGCATAGCCAAGTTTTTCACTATTTTCTTCTTAAGTATTAAAGTTATAAACGTGAAAAATTTGAACAAACCGAGAGGACACGTATATCTTTGCCTTGCCTGTTATATATATATATATATATATATATATATATATATATATATATATAAAAGAAAACTTCTATCTTTAACTTTGAGTTGAGATGAGTTGATTTTAGTTTAGCGTCCCTTTCAGCAACGAGGCTATATGAGACGTGGGCCTACTGATTAACGTGGAATCCAAACCACATGAGCTTCCGCCGGGAATCGAACCCGGGTCTCCCACGCCAAAGGCGCGTACGCTAACCGCTTAGCCATGAAGGTATCTTTAACTTTGAAAACATGGCTATAGTGAGACATGAACTCCTGCGATGGTATAGTTTTCCTTCCCGCCCGAGTCGAGCGGCAAGTTTAGTTCTCTGCCTCGCTCAAGTTGTTCCAATCAGGTGACTCATAAACAGCGGTACAACCAAAACCTTATTTTCTAATATCTCCCCCCCCCTTTTTTTTTTTTTTTTCATTCTGCGAATTTCTGGAAAGGTAGTTGTCACTTGTCAGCTTACCATTTCCGCAAAATAACATAGTACAGATGTCAGTTTGTGATCTTTGGGAAAGGTTATAGAAAAAAAATATTGTTGGAATCAATCTAGGACAAAATTACCCTTTGAAAGCGAGGTCAAAACCCTCTCTTCAGAAATAATTGAAAGATACATGAATAATTTTTGAGGAAAATACATGGACAAAATTCCTGAGCCATGCGTTTGTAAAAATCACTTTCGTTCTTTGTTTCCTATCTAGAACTTTTTAAAATTTTCCATGCACATATGTCTGGTGACGATACAATATTTTATAAATTACCGTATACCATGTTTAATGTCTGCATCTCTGTTTTCCTGGAAGTACAGAAGGAAAAAAACATAGATCCATGTAATGTTCACACTAGCATTTCTAATTTTAGACTTTTTTTTTCTAATGAATTTCACAAGGCGCCTAAACACTGGGATATCATGTGCATAAGTACACCCTCGATCAGATTCGTGTGAAATATCTTGTGCAAACTTTCATTGTGAGTTCGAACAGAAGAGAACAAAGTTTGATAAACCTGAGTAACGGCTCACGCAAAATTTTATGTTCTTGTAACTAAATGATGTTGGCTTATTTTAAAATTGAGCATGATTTAGAAGTAAATTCATTTTGCATTATACAAATTTGTTTAAATCATGTAATATCTGTGAAAACCTTGTTGACCAGGCCCTGCAGCCACTGAAGTTTGGGGGGCATAAATATGCTAGGTGGGCAATCGTAACAGTTCTAGGTCTCTTTGTATCAGTATCATACGAATGCATTGTGGTTTGAGGGGCTAAGAAAATAAAAGGAACAGACCAGGCCCCCTAGCCCCCACCATAGTTGCAGGCCTGTTGACGATTACTGTAAATAGATTCATCAGTACTTTATTTCCCCCCCCCCCAAAAAAAAATCACTACGTTATATAAAAATTGGATAACTGGACGGGTCAGTGTGCGAATTGAATATTTTCCCCAGAGCGGATGAATTTCACTCATATACGCACCCAGCCATCACACACGTAAGAGAAGGAGAAAAGTTATCCCTGTCTGGGATGAAAATTTTCTCTTGCAGGGGGATAAAGATTTGTCAGAGGAGAAATCCCTGACATCCCCATGTCAATTAGCACACTAGGACGGGCCTCCCCCAAGTTAAAAGGAAATCGACGAGAAAGGCTGTAAGATGGCATTTTTCATACCTTTTCTGTCCACATGACATATTTTCGATTCGAGACAGTGTAAGTCTCGATCAGTGACGGATCTAGGACGGCTTCCTGAGGAATGGGATAGCGGTGAGTTGTAACACTGCTACTTAGGGTTACTTTAGTTTTATTATGTACAGACTTGAACTTTAGCAGCACTGGTGCTTGTGCCATTGGAGGTGGCGAGCGACCCTTCCCTCAGGGTCCGCCTACAAGTCTCTGTACCATCCCTATAAGATAAAATTAGATATGCAAGAATATTTGAAGGCATGTGCGTAGCCTGAAATAATCATTAGTCGGGTTTAAGTATAATAATAATATCCCCTCAGTATTGTATTTCGTAGAACAGATTAGACTACTTCCTCTGACACTGTCCGTCTTTTTGTAAACATGTCTCACCCTCATCTTTAGATTCCAAATCAGTCTCGGTGGTCCGTCTCTCTGTTCATTGTTAATTTCACTATACAGTTTGTTTATAGTCTTCCATCTTTGCATAAAACCAACAGTCCTCACCTAAAAGATGTGTGGTGTAGTGTGCGACGCAATACTTCCATCTGAGAAACCCTAGAAATGTACTACCATGAGCAAAATAAATGACGCGTCTCTTTATTTTGAAGTTTTTTGAAAATATCTCCGTTTTCTTTATATGTTCGAAATTTCGGAAGGTTTCCCCAGCAGGACAGGTTAATAACAAACCCGTTTTTAATATTTGTGTTAGATATTAGCTTAAAATAAAGAAATTAGAAGCAAAAAACATTAAATCGACAGAAATCTCGAGAATTACCAACTCTGCTAAAGTGGGAAATTTTCAAGAACACGAGGGAATTCTGCATTTCAACACGAAGCAGCGACATCTATGTCATTGAGAGAAATGTGGATTAAATCTACAAACTAAACTTTTAACGAATATTTCTAGTATGTCTTATTATATGCATTATCTGCAAACTCCAAATATATGAATATATGCTAAGTATTAACATAAAGATAGAGCAAATAGTGGAAATTATATATGGAAAAGGACGAATTGGTAGGACGATCGTAATGAAATATCGTCTTTACCGGAACAGGCTCAGTTCACGTAAAAAGCAAATAGCTCAGTTAGTTAAAGCAACGAGTCTATATGCTGAAGGTAGCGGGTTCGATCCCCTGGAAATGCCGTTGTCATTTTTATCACTACACTACGGTTATTTTATTTATTTTTTTATGTGGGAAAGAATCAAATTGTAACGTATGTGTAAAACTCATGACGATACCAAAAAAAGAAAAAATGCCGTTGTCGCACTTGCACTAGCGTCCCTAATTTTGTTTGCAAACAGTTTCGTAATTATTTCCCCTGTGCTCACTGCTCACCATATGCTCGCTGGCGCATAACGAATGTTTCCCAGTAAATGTTAATTCTAACTTGGAGAATTTTATAAAGTTTCACAATATTTCTCACTAGATAGTCTTCTATCTACGTGTTTGGATATTTTGATAACATATGTCCCTATTAAATGTTTAATTTTCCCTAGATGTTTAATTACGGAAAAGTTTTACAATGTATTTGTATTGAATTGAAATTGTTTTGAATTTACTACATAAGGTAAGTAGACCCAAGGAGGAGAACTCAAGTAATTGATATTCTACGTAAAAGCAACCTATTGTAGAATGATGATGCTTCTTACCTTCAGCACATAATCTTTACGTTAGAGAGTCAGAGAGAGAAAAATCCTGGTTTTTCCTCCTCTATGACCACCCATCTTAAACCTCTACATATCATTGTTCGTCTCACAGAATTTCGGTGCTCCAAAAACATTCTAATAATAATAATAATAATAATAATAATCCTGAATATGCCATCCTTACATAATGTAAGGATATCTTCGTTTCCTAGTTTAAATCTTAAATATCTTAGTTTAAAATGCTTTCTTCAGTACTTATTTGAGCAACCATGTAGGAGGGGGTACGACTTTTTATTTTGCCCCTCTCATTTCAGTACCCTTCCAACAGAAAGTAATTTTTGATAAGCAGGACAGACAAAATGAATAAGAAATATATTTACAGCATCCTCTCCCCTTTCATGATTGGAATATCACGTAATATTTTTTATTCTACGAAAGATGGCCCTGTGCGGTCAGGGGTAGGTAACTAAAAGAATACCTAATATATAGCGCCCCTTGATTGTAATATTGCCGCTTCTTTATTTGTACGAAGGAGCCCCTACAGAAATCAAGGGTGACAAAAAGAATAGGAAGAGTGTCTATTGATTCCAGTGGTGGATCCAGCACGAACTCCTGGGGGAGGGGAGGGGAAGTGAAACATTCTTTTGATGATGTGAAGCTGTCACAAATTACCACTTAACTAAACTAAACAATAGTGGGGGGAACCGGAACCCAGTCAGTTTAAATTGATGTAAAAGTTTAATTTTTGGCTTCATATTAAAGTTTTGGTTTCAAATGAGAGTTTCAGTCCAAGTGGTCAATGATCAAATCTCGTGGGGCTCTTCAGTGTAGGCTAATACGGCCCCCTTATGAGAAAAGGCAAAATTGTTAACATGTTTATAACTTTCGAATTTTTCGTCTATTTTAAAGAAATATTTTGCTTCGTATTAAAGTGTTGGTTCCAAATGACAAATTCAGTCCGAGTGGACAATGATCAAATCTCCGGGGGGGGGGGGGGCTCTTCAGTATAGGGGGTTACGGCTCTTATGGGAAAAGGCAAAAATATGAAAATGCTTATAACTTCCGAATTTTCCGTCTATTTTAAAGAAATTATTGGCTTCATATTAAAGTCTTGGCTTCAAATGACAATTTCAGTCCGTGTGGACAATGATCAAATCTCGGAGGGCTCTTCGGTGTAGGGGTTTCGGCTTCTTTATGGGACAAGATTCACGTAGTTGATATTGCAAAATTGTTTTATATATATAAGTGGAAACTTGCACCATTTGGTTAATTTTACCTCTTATGTTTTGCAGATTCATATTCCAAGCAATAGTTACTCCGCAGAGCTAAAAGAAGGCACTTACTAGTTTCATTAAAATGAAATGTCTTTTATGAGAGGAGCAGACGAACGAACAGGCACCCAAACGTTGGTTGAGTCGTACGGTTGAAACTCGTTAAGCTCGCTTCAATTATTATTATTATTATTATTATTATTATTATTATTATTATTATTATTATTAAAGCTTTTTGCTCCTAATTTAGTTATTTTACTTTATTATTTAACGAATATATTGAAAATTGTCAGAGACACGTATGCAGTAATTTATTTCGGGAGGGGTCCGACTTCAATATTAGGATAAATTATAATAAAATTTTAAAAGATAATCCCCAAAATTAGGCTAAATTTACAGAAAAGTTGGGGTTTCAGAGGGGGTCCGGACCCCCTGGACCCACCCCTGAATGCGTCCTTGTTTGTCAGTAACATTTCCTCATTTTGAAACCCTCAAAAACTTCGGATAGACTATATAAAGGAAAACGAGTTATTTTCGATAAAATATCACTTCAAGGAGACGCGACAGTTTTATTGCACATGGTGGTATCCAACGTTCACAAGGGCAAGAATTCCTTCCCTTTTATTCTTTTGCTATTGTGCTGTATCGAAAGGTCAGGTTTGTAACATATTACTCCTACGAACAAGCATGACTGGCAGATAGGAATACTGAACACAACTCCAGAGAAATGCATGCTGAACTTACGTCTTTACGCTTTGGTGATTTGCCCTCAAGGTCAATCGAGTGGTAATTCAGTTCCGTCTCTGTTCTTAAGCCATGTTCGTATTACTTCGAACAGTTTTGCGTAAGAAATCGAAACTCAGTTGGTCAGAGCAACTAGTCTGTAAGAATTAGGTTGTTAGTTAGTTAGGAGCCCAGTACGAGTAAGGGTTTTTATTACTATTGTTTTTATCTTTTTTATGTGAGGAAAAATCAAATTGTGACATCCCGATATCAAATGTATTTGATTAGGTAGCTTTGTCTTAGCTAAACTTTAAACATCAGTAACTGTCGAAATTATTTCACTAACCGATCACTTACTGAACATTTCAAACACGTCAAACCAGTGGCATAACATGAAGGTTAACCTCTCCTCCGCAGTCCTTAGTTATGCGTCCGTACTTTCAAGGGCGGACTAAGGGCCGGGCGACTGCCCGGGGCGCCAGAGAAAGAGGGGCACCAAAACGAGCCTCAAAAAGTAAATTTTATAATGTGCTTTCTACTGACGTTTTTGGTTTATATTCTTGTAAAGTAGTGGCAATTATATGATCTTTTTCCATTTCACTATGGAAGAAGAGAGTTTCATAGTACTAAGGGGGCTGTATCGAAAAATTGAGAGATGGCATGTAGAATAAAGAGTGCCGGGAATTAAGTATTGTTTGTTTGTTTGCTTGAGTTTAGCGTTCCACGGTTATGCCTTAATGGGCAAGGGAGATGTGGATACTAATTATAGTGGAATCCGAACCACTTTTATCGTTCAACAGTAATCCACCGGGAATTGGACCCGGTACCACAGAAGGCAGGCGTGCTAGCCACTAGACCAGGGGGGGTGGAGTTGGTATTGTTTATAGCGGGCCATATTCTTTGTGAAGTTTTCCTAGGTAAGGATTTCTTTTTGAAAATGGGTTTAAAACAGGGGCGTCATTTAGGGAGGGCAGGGAGGGGCATTTGCCCCCCCCTGAGTTTGAGATGTATATAGAGTTTATCATTAGAATAGTAGTAAATCAGTGAAAAACGCGAAATTTTACTTATATCAAGAGGTCTTGCCCCCCCCCAAAGCAAAATCTGAAATGACGCTCTGGTTTAAACTATTAAAAACACTATGATAAAATGTAAAATATAGGCTACTACTAGGGGAAGGGCGCCAAAAAGTCACAGGAATAATAATAATAATAATAATAATAATAATAATAATAATAATAATAATAATAATAATAATAAATATGAATGTCTTTGGAGAGCCGAAAGTATGTGACACGAATCATTATAGGTAGAGCTTTAAGATGAGTGGTCATAGGGAAGGAAAAACAGGATTTTTCTCTCTCTGACTCTCTAACGTTAAGATTATGTGCTGAAGGTAAGAAGCATCATCATTCTACAATAGGTTGCTTTTACGTAGAATATCTATTACTTGAGCTCTCCTCCTTCGGGCAACTTTGCTTATGTAGTAAATTCAAAACAATTTCAATTTAAGACAAATATTTATAGAGAAAATTAAACATTTAATAGGGAAATCTGTTATCAAAATATCCAAACACGTAGATAGAAGACTATGTAGTGAGGAATTGTGAAACTATAAAATTCTCCAAATTAGAATTAACATTTACTGGAAAACATTCGTTATGCATCAGTGAGCACAGGGGAAATAATTACGAATCTGTTTGCAAACAAAAATTAGAGACACTAATGCAAATGCGACGATATTTTCTCTCTTTTTTTTTTTTTTTTTTTTTTTTGGTATCGTCATGAGTTTTACACATATGTTACAATTTGATTTTTTCCCAAATAAAAAATAAATAAAATAACCTTAGTGATAAAAATGACAACAGTCCTTCACGGGATTCGAACCGTCTACCTTCGGTATACAAACTCGTTGCTTTATCTAACTGAGCTATTTGCTTTCTTACGTAAGCTGAATCTGTTCTACAGTAAAGACGATTTTTCATTACGATTGGGCTAACAATTCGTCTTTTTCCATAGGTAATTTCCACTTTTTGCACTATCTATACGTTAATACTTAGCATAGATTCATATATTTGGAGTTCGCTGATAATGCATATAATAAGACATACTAGAAATATTTCGTTAAAATTTTCGTTTGTAGATCTAATCCACGCTTCTCTCACTGACATAGATGTCGCTGCTTCGTGTTGAACTGCAGAATTCCCTCGCGTTCTTGAAAATTTCCCACTTTAGCAGAGTTGGTAATTCTCGAGATTTCTGTCGATTTAATGTTTTTTGCTTCTAATTTCTTTATTTTAAGCTAATATCTAACACAAATATTAAAAACGGGTTTGTTATTAACCTGTCCTGCTGGGGAAACCTTCCGAGATTTCGAACATATAAAGAAAACGGAGATATTTTCAAAAAACTTCAAAATAAAGAGACGCGTCATTTATTTTGCTCATGGTAGTACGTATTGCAATCGGGGATCTCGCCTGTTTCCCGTTTAATCAATAAGTACGCTGGGAATTTTATTTTGTGAGGTGTTCAAAACACAAGAGGGGTAGCATTTAGAATAGTGATACATATTTTTACACAAACGCAAAGGAAGCAATATATTTTATTACGCCCAGGGATATGTGAAAAGAAATTTTGGTTGATGTTAGGGGGTTTTCGGGGGTTGGGAAAGATTTTAAAGAAACTTCATTTCCTAGCTTTCTCTGCATTACAGGGGTGCCCACAGTCAGGTTTTGGGACACATGTTGTGTTTTTTTGAGAAGGGGTCATAATTTGTCATTGAAAGTGGAACAATCGAATTTTAATTATACAACAATGATGCTTTTATGAACACTAAGTATAAAGAAGAACTTAGCATGAATAACATTTTTAAATAAGTAATTGTCATAATAAAGAATGGTAAATTTGGGGAGAACAATAAATGGGAAGAATGGTAACCTTGAGAGGAAAATGGTGACCTCTGCCTGGGTGTGTATATTCTTTACCCATTTACATTTTCTAAACATTGTGATGTATCATCGTCGTACGTATATGTAAGTCCCTTCTCCACACAGAAAGATTGTTGTTGATCCAAGATGAAAGCTAAAATCTCATTTCAAAAGTATATAAAAGACTCAATGGGAGGGATTACAATCTGCACCAACATCTCTTAAAGTACGCCACTGTTTGAAGGTATTTCTTTACTAATGTACATACTTTTCAAGAACTTCAGTTTGATGTGTTAGGTCCTATATATTTTTTTCTAGCTATTTATATTCTTAAATTTGTAATCATTTTTGAAATTTTTTCTGCATTTATATGCATATATATATATATATATATATATATATATATATATATATATATATATATATATATATATATATATATATATAATATAACATAATATAATTACGTCTATCTACCTATCTAACAACCGTTCAATATATCATCTTTCATTCAACATTCAAATACTGCATAGAAATAAAGCTACATAGAAACGCAAGGAATAACCACGGAAATATGAAACACAATAGCGCTTCTTTCTTCTCTCTTATGTTTCTGAAGCCGAAAGTCGGTTCGATATTTTTCCTCGGTCGGCAGGAATATCTTGCTTTCCGTTGTGTTTTCACGGCGCACACATTTATATTGCTATATATCCTGCTATCACTCGTAAAGTAATTATCCGTTGACATTCACATTTCAAGCAACCACTCCTCGAAGGACAGACAGACAGAAAGATGACCGCTAGACGCGGACAGAGAGGTTCACACAGGAGTCAATAGAAATTTCAACGAAAGCAGGCACCAGCTCAAAACTTGAGTGGTAACTTTTTAAAGTCAAACATGGAAGCTTTTTACTGTTTTTTCAAAATCTAAAATAGGCAGGCCATAGATATGTGTCTTCTCTAGGTTTGTTCAAATTTTGACGTTTGAAACTTTAATAATAAAGAAGAAAATAGTGAAAAACTTGGCTATGCTTTTTATATGGGCTAACTTTCAAGATTGCTAGGGGTACCAGATCACCTTAATGCCGAGCAAGTGAGTTTTGTATCTGTTTGTCCGTCTGTTCGCAGATGTAACATGTTCACTCACCTAGAGGTCATTCTGTTCAATGCATCCGCACCAAATTTTATAAAATTTAAGGTATTTTGTAGTTTTCTAATTTTTTTCGTACCCCCCAAAATGAGTAGTTTCTGAAAGGTGAAAATAATAAATAAATAAATAAAACAAAAATAGCAATTTTATATCAAAATCTCAGTAAGAACCTATATTATGGTATAGTCATTTCTCTGGATAAAATCCTTCGAAAACTGCTGTAACAATCTTGTTTATATTTCGTATCAATATTTCATTAAAATTCTATAGCGTTGGTGTAAGTAATCTTTCTAGGAGAAATTCAAATGGGGTAGTTTAGTCTTGGGTTAGTTCTTGTTCAACGATTTAGTCAGTCGATTTTGTTCATATTTCGTAAATATTTCCTTAAAAAGCTAACAATATGTCGTCATAACTTGCTTGTGCTGAGGAAAATACACGAGGAGTACAGAAAGTTGTTTGCTGTATATCTGACCATTTTCGATTCTGTTGCCATCTGGCGTATCATGCTGTAACTATGGCTTTGCTGGTGGGAGCAGTGTTGTCTGACTTGTAAGTGCATGGATGTTATCAAATGACGCCGAAAATCAACTGCTATTGGGAGGGTTACGTAATGGTCCTTTTCCATGCTGTTTTCTTATGTACGCATTGTGAAACTGTCGGGAGAAAGGGTCAACACTTGGGATGATGAGTGCAAAAGCTATTGTGGACCGTTACACACAACACGTTCCACTTACGAAACATTCACCCATGAGAACCACCAGAAGGTCTGTAAGCAAAGTGATACCCATAGTGCTAAGGGGCATCCGTCAATTGGCGTGCCAAGAATATCTCCCGACTCGACGTGATACGGGCCACAGATTCCATCTCGCATTATCAGCTGTGAACAAAACCATTCGAAAGCTCCTCAGGTTGAAATGTGTGCGGAAGGTTCGTGTACACCATCTGCTACCGCATCACATTGTCGAACGTAAGACAAACTGCTGAAAACTGTACCTGGCGAATTGCAGATGGAAGAACGTGGTCACAATGGATGAATCATATATTGTTGGTGGTCTCATTCGGTCAATCACATACCGTGACATTGACAGCAAGGAACACAGCAATTTTGTTCGACAGTGCGGAGAAATTTTCCCTCGTAGCTTTATGGTGGTTACAGGATTCTGGTATGAAGTTAAGTTGATACGTAAGATGGTAGAAAACGTGAAGGTGAATGCAAGATACTTCCAAGAATCCATTCTGACACCTATCTATCGGAGAGACATCCCACAATTGTATGGAATGGACGCGAACTAGGTAATGATCCATATGGAGAAGGTTGAGCCATACCTCCGGAAGATCACTAAGTTTTTATTAGGAAATGCAGAGGAATTAGGAACTCGGGTAATTCCGTTTGAAGACATTCCTGTGAAAAGCCCAGATGCCAGTCCAATGGATTTTTGCGCATTTAGACTTCTGAAACGTTTTCAACATCGCTGCCTGGACACTCTGGTTGGTCTGTGGAAAGCTTCCAGGGAGGAATGGAACAGAATTCCCATGTCTGCCTTGCAACGGAGCTTGCTACAATAGAAACTGCGATGTCGTGTGATAAAATAATCAGTGGTGACGGCACGGTATCTCTTCAGGTGAATACCCGTCAAAAATGGTCAGGTATAAAGCGAACAACCTTTAGTAGTTTACTTTTGCAGGGTGAGTTTCACAAAAACGAATTAATGATTTTTTTTTTTTTTATTTTTTTATGCTTCATAAGGAAATATTTCAGTACTAACCTAACAGTATGGCGTAACTGATTTGTCTTGAAAAATCCACAACGGATAGCTCATTCTTGAGGGTGAGATTTTTTCGGCGATTTTCTCAAACCACTGTCCATATCTCAAACGTCTGTTTTGTGTTCATGTTTCATAAATGCTTCATTAATAACACCCAATAAGAGGTGAATCATTTCTCGTGAAAAATCCACAGGTTTATTCATTGGGATGAGTTGCTTTCTGGATGCTTTTCTCGGAAACGACTCTAACGGTTTCTTTTCGTACATTATATTTCGTTAAATAACGTTCGTTAATTAATTTTTCATAAAGTGTAGTTTACTTCTGGAGTATTCTTCTTTAGTCGATATCTCCCGAAAACTCTTTTCACAAGTTAATGCTGAATAATAACTGCAGCATAACATGATCTGGTTTAAGAAATTGGAGCGAGAAAAGTTAATGCGAACCCCATACCTTTTGTTCATTATACGAGACCACGTAAGATACTTGGAAGAAACTATTGAGACAATTCATTCAAAGATCTAACATTTTTGTACAGTTAATTACGGCGAGAGTACAGGAGACAATTCGTCCGAAAGAATAACTCGTCGTGAACCAGTTTTTGACATTGAAGGATATAGTGAGGCGATGTAGAATTTGTGTGGTACTAAATATTTTACCACAAAATCAAGAGTCACACTATGAGCCAGAAGACGGTGAACAAAAAATGTGTGGGTTTCCACACGATAAGCCTCTTCTTTCCGAGATGTAATGAAACACCCACGATTCATCGCTGGTAACAGTGCGGTCGAAGAACTGTTGTGGAACAATCTCGCTTATACTTTGATATGCAGGCTCTTCATGGATGATTCTGTATTTACTGTCATATGAAATACTCATTTCATCTGCTGTTTGTGTTGTTGCCCGCTGTTACCGTTGAATCACTTCAATGCAGCTTCAAAATTTGCTTTGTGGGATATACGCGGCTGTCCGGAACGGGTTTTATAGAACACACGCACTCTGCTTTGAACGTTACACACATGTTTGTGAATGTCATGCACTTGTCACCGTATGTTGCACATAAGTTACACTCGATTTGAGGTGTTTTTTAACCTTTTGAGTATAAAAACGTCTTGAGCCGAGATGCAACTCCAAATAAATTTCTGGTTTGCTGAAAAAAAATTCTCTTAATTTTTTTCCTGTATACGTTGTTAGACATTTTGTATTTTTCCGATTCTCCATAATAAAGAACGAGTTTTATAAAATTATTCGCAACTCTTAGTAAATTTATTGGAAAGTTGAGATTCATTCTTGCTTTTCTTCAACAGGACAGATTTTCGATGTTTCTAGTTCTCAGATACATGTCTAGAAGAAAGAGCTAGAGGAAGGTTCAGCATAACTTTCATCAATGTTCTCTTTGCAGATTTGGAAACCAGTGTTCGTACAGTGGTTACAATAGATATCTTTACATGTGTCAATCTTGAATTTAGTGTCAATCTTGCTCCCACGCTACTGCCAAACAAAGGCGGAAGCAATCATAGTACGTGAGTTATGAGTGCATAGGTGTAGTTTTGTGTTCTGAGTGCAGAGGATGTTGGTCTGCTTCCAAAGTGCAGATGGGGCAACGTTCTATGTACGTCGTTTATTTCAGTAGGTGGTGTTTTTCATGTTAAGTGTTCATGTCTCAAATGCTTGTGAACAGAATGAGTTGAAAGTGCCAAGACAGACTATTTTCGACCTGAATAAAGCTGCATCACCATTGCCACAACACACACACAACGTTCCCCAACTTCATGTTGTATATATACCAATTCTTTGCGTATAGTAGAAAGCTACAATTATGCACTCATGACTCATGTGAGATTATTTCTCTCAGCCTTGGTTGGGTAGCAGGAGCACGGAAGAAAGATTGACACGAAATTCATCTAATGACTTCTCTATTTAAAGATTTCAATTGCGGCCACTGTAGTTATGAAAACATATAGCACCCGTAATAAATCCGACACTATAGTTCTATTTCAATCGAAAGAATAGGTGAGAATGAAGGTACCGAGCTTCGGAATATCGCACTAGGGCTTTCCAGTGCATGAGCTTCCAAGTTTGTTTGTATCCTTTATTTACATTTTAACTAAGTACTTCTAATTTTCGTCTTATTCCCCACTTTATTTTGTACCACCCATTCGATTTTTGTTAGAGATATCGTGCACACTCTCATAAAAGGAAATTCATTGAGCTCATTTGGAGTTAGTCCGTGAGATGAACCTGCCTTTTACTCATTTCAGTGTCGAGCAAATGAAAGATCGTGGTGGACAATAAAATTTTCATCCGAAAGTTGGCAAATTGTCTAATCAGTCTTCCATCTCCTTTTTATATAATAATAATAATAATAATAATAATAATAATAATAAGGATCTTGGAGGTTACCACTACGATGGCGAGTGTTTGTGGGAGATGAGTGTTGGTAAGCACATATACCTTCTAATTTGGTCATGTCTCCCTGTTGATAGAAAACTCTTTCCCTTCTTTTTAGCAAAAATTCTTACGGGATTAAAATTAGGAGCCATGCTTTTTCATCGAGGGTTTAGTATAACAGTGGATTTCTCGTTTTCATGATTAATTCTCAGCCTTGAAACTAAAGCATCAGTGACCATCCGCTGAGGTTAATCCAATTTCTCAGGCACGTATTCATCTTTCGAGATTATCTTGAAGAAACCGTAGGTTAAAATGTTAAAATCAGATTTTTTTTTTTTTTTTGTTTAAGTTTCCTCACTATGGACTCTGATTCTTAGTTATCTCGCCGCAGTTATTCCACAGAACTGTAAATAAACTTATTCATACACTTTGCTTTCTTATTAATATTTGGTCTTCCCACACAAACCTTCGCCTGATAGTTTTCTACTCTGCAAAGTTTCTTATTGCAGATTTGTGTCTCGGTAGTACATGTTGTCAAACCCCGACATCACTGACTTCATGCAAATTCTAGTTATACTCGTTGCATTGCTGACATTTTCTGCGACACTGATAACGTTTTTTTTAGCAAGATGCCACTAGTATACTCTCCAAACATATGTTAATTGTATCTAATAACGTGATTTTTAAGATTCTGAGTTTTCCCAATGGAAATATGGTGTAATGCAATCAGCCAATATTTTACACACACAGTTATGAGCTCATTGAATCAATGGCATTGTAAGGGTCAGAAAGATGGGCTACAACTATCAAAATGCAGATCAAACTAAGAGTGAAAGGGTCATCTTCTATAGAAGTGGGTTGCTATTCTTGATAGACTAACTGTGAAATAATCAAAGAATTTTTATTTCGTTCATATCTTGTAGTGAAGTGCTTGATTTCAGTTAGATCCATTACGGTACGTGACGTTTGGGCGCGAGTTAAATTAAAAAGTCATTATGTTAGGTGCTGAGTACTAAGTTCGAATCAAGATATCACAAGGTGTCTACTCTAGTGGAAGTCCTTGAATTATACTGGATTTTGTTTTACATACTAGAAATACTGGAATTTCAAAATTCTAAAAACTGAATTAACAATTAAATTTTGTAAATTTAAGTTTCAACCAAAGTTATGTGCTTTTTATTCGATAACTTTTCAAGCCAGAGGTAAGTAGACCAGACTAGATATGATTGACTGCATTACATACAAAGTGAGCCTATTCCATTAAAAAAAGTAAAGCAGTCCTTCTACTGTAGTTATGCAATAAGTGTGAATGCCAAACACATTTCTAGTGGCTAAATGACCAATATATGCACACTTAAACTATTCTTTTTCACTTTGAAATCGTTCTTTTTTCCTTTCGCCACTTTCTTTAATGCAGATTAAATACCTACAATGCAATGGGACGAAAGAAAGTGATACCAGAAATACGGCATACTCAATGTCTTAGACACCCTGTATGCGAAATATCTTTCCCTCAACTCGATTAGGATTTAGGATTTTTAGATTTCTACGCTCTCGGCATCTAAGGCCATGTAGCCCGTCATGTTTGAGGGAGCACACTATCCGGGGAAAGGGAAGGACGGAAGCGGTCTGCCCCCACCGGAAATCGAACCCGGGACCGCTCGCACCGAAGGCGAGAGCGTTAGCGACTACGCTACGCGGGGCCACTTCTCTCAACTTGAGTGCGCGGAAATCTTTTATTGGTAGTTCTTTATTGGACTTGAGGAAGAAAAGAGTTTCGCAAACGTAATACGAAAGAAAATAAATTTTAATATTCATAAGTAACTAACTTTTTTTTTTTAAAAAAAATACAAAAATTAAATCAGTATGTTTTAATTAATAACATAAGAAAATCATTAATAGTTCGTCTGATTCCTTCATTTCCTAGCTTTCTTATATAATACAAAAATTAGATCAACATTAGATCAGAAGTACAAGAATCGTGAACAAGCTAAAAATCAATCCATGACGAGTTTAGGCAACAAATGCCACAAACGCATTAAACTATTTAATTTAGATGAATATATAAGATAGAGATAAAAAATATATAGATAAATGAGGTGAGATAAAGATAGAGGTGTAGGAAATGTATATATGTTGATTCGCGCTTAGTTTTCAGTACCTAGCTTACTTTATATGTCGTAAATTGTGATTTTTACTATGTACCTCGCGCCCAAATGGTGGCGCCCAAACGTCCTGTCCCGGATCCATTATATGATACAAATCATATGCATGTTCAATTCCAATGGTTCCTGAAGATTCAATCTTACAGATCATGCTTATTTATTTATTTTCAGGCAAATCTGGGGGAAAAGAAAGTTCTGGGGGTAAGAAACAAAAACAGAAGCAAGAGAAACAAGAGAAGAAGCAAGAGGAGAAAAAAGAGGAAAAAGATGCCGAAGATATTGACCCTACAGAAGAAATCTTGGCAGCTGAACCGAAATCGAAGGATCCTTTTGAAAAGTTTCCAAAAGGGTAGGTGTAGTTACACTTCAAATTTAACTTTTCTCATTAATTAACCTTTGGCTTTGTTAATAACAAACTGTGTAGGCGTTCCAATCCAAGTCCAACGTGACACTGACCTTCAAACAAATAGTTGGCGAAAGAATTAAATGAAACTCAACTCAAAAGCTCTGTCGTCATGTTGACTATGTGTGACTGCTTAGGCCAGCTGTATGTAGTATCAGAAGATTTAGTTTTATATCCAAAATGATGTTCTGTAATTTTGCTGTGGCAGATTTTCGGTGAGTTTGGTAGATGAGAAAATAGCTGAATGGCATACATCTGAAATTGTACTTTTATTGAAGTGTATGCTCAGAGAAAAATATCTAAATAACGGAAGAGGATAAATATTGGTAGTTTACCTAATGTATACTTTTTATATCACTTAATATATCTATATTATCTTAACAATTCTCTTAAGATACCAACCGATGGTAGGCGAAGAACTGCGATACAAAGATCGATTCTTGTTTCTGTAGTGGAAGTTATTAAGTTTAAATTTTAAGATCTAAGTGAAATCTTGGTTTAAAAAAATTGTGGAAAACATTACAACGTTGTATGTTAATGTTCTTGATTAAGAGAAAGAAGTACAGAAAATATTACGGAATATGACTGAATAAGGCCGGGAAAATTGCCCCTGCATCTCTACCACCTGCTTTTTTAAGTAATGGATCTTGAAATTAGAATACTTCGGAACCTTTTGTGAAAGCATCACTCTGCATCTGTAAAAGAACAACTGGTTAATCACGTACGCTTACCAATATAATTGTATTCTACAATATGCCATTATAAATGGCCAATATATTGAGAGGAATTTAAGATAAAAAAATAAAACTATTTGAATGTGGTAGTTTCGGGATGTAGATGGCCAACTTACAGACGAAGTAAAGTTGTAGAAAAATAGGTCCAAGATAGACAAGTAGCTGTTCCAAAAGTGGCCAATCTAACAATTTTATTGTATATTGTATAATTTTAATAAATAAAATGCCAGTATTAAATAAATGAGAATTTCTGGGGCCGCGGTGGCTCAGTGGTAGTGTTCATCTCTGGTGCTTGGGGTCCCGGGTCCGATCCCAGCCCCCACCAAGGGAACTTTGTGGTGGACAAACACCGGGTGCGTGGGTTTCCTCGGTGTTCTCCCGTTTCCTCCCACTTTCTTCATTCCACCATTTCCTTCATTACTCATCTTCACCGTCTCCGTTAGCCTCACCGTCATAAACGTGGGACGTAAAACTCAAACACTTCACTAAATGAGAATTTCTGTCTAGGAAAAAAATTTGTGTACAATTTTGCCATTGAATTAACACAATGTTTCCTCAGGGTAGGAATCCTCAGGGTAGGAACACTTTTTTCCGTATGTTTTTCCTTGCCATGCTTCTATTATCGACCATCTACTTAGGCGAGATTTTCGTGATCCGTGTCCCGAACAGTAGCAAAAAGTTAAACCTCGTCAGATTGAGATGCGTGCTCAAATCCTACAGACGCTAGACTGTCTTATCTATATTCAGTACAGTCTATAGTATTTTCGTATATTCACATTTTCAGTTGTATTATATGAGAAAAAATATTGTCTATAAGAATTAGTTCTGTTAATATCTTTAATATATAATTTTTTTCAATGCAGTTTCTTAATCGCTAAGCTCTACATCCCAATAGAGCTCTCCCGTCTCTGTATAATAAGTATATGCGCCTTCGACGCACGAAACCCAAGTTCGATTTCCGGTGGGTACCCACGGTTCGGATTCCACAGAGTTTTGTGTTTCCACGTCTCATGGCGTCGTTGCTAAAAAGGAATTTTAGAAGCAACTAATCATCTAGAAAAGTGGTTCCCAACCTGAGAGACATCCCTACCCCTTAGATTGAATGAAAATCAAGTAAGGGGGAGGGGACCCAAACTACTGACAGAAATAAATTGTGAAATTGTGAATAAATCACCACATATAATAATCATTTACAATGTAACTTGAGCAAACTAAACAGACGCTACGTTTTAAATATAAATACTATACATATTGTTTGATGTTGATTTGAGTTTAGCGTCGCTTTCAGGAAGGGAGCTATATGAGACGTGGACCTAATGATTAACGTGAAATCCGAACCACATGAACTGCTGGGAATCGAACCCGAGTCTCACGCCAAAGGCATCTACGCTAACCGCTTAGCCACGAGAGAGCTTATGCATATTACTGATACGTTTATTATATATTATTAGCTCGGCGTATGTATACTGCAATTTAGTTTCACTCCAGATACATTGTCAAAAAGTCTGAGCACATTACTGACTTTTCAGAATTAAAAAAAAAAATAAAAAAATCCGAACCCCAGTTTGTTGGACTTCTGTAAAATAAACATCATTGCTCATATAAAGAAATTAAAATATATGGTCATGTTTTCACCGAAACAGATTTATCGAGTATGTTTGCGTTCAGTGATATGTCGACCTTTAGCCTTGATAAGAGTTTTACAAATTCAGGCATTTGTTTAATAAATTTATACAACTTTCACGAAGCTAGCAACTCCAGTAGCTCTGAAGAGCCTTCCAAAGATCTTCAGTATTTGTTGGCATCTATCCATCTATGAACTGTCCTGTCAAGTCCATCTTACAATAGCTCGATGGTTAAAAATCCGGTGACCGTGGTTACTGTTCCATTTATTGGTAATGTAAGCAGCGTCTCTGCAGATAATTACTGCGTAGCTTGAAAGACTTAAATCTACTTGGCTTAAATGTTTTTGTCCGTTACTCCATTCGAACTAAATTATCAGTAGTACGCAAACAGCAACGCTGTCTTCTCCGTACCTTGTTATAGGTATTACACAGTTGTGATGAAAGCGCTCTTCGATACGACGCACAAACTTCTACCTAGTTATATCACGCGTTACAATGCAACTCTACATACGCAATACTGTTACAAGTTTGAATGTGAATAACACAGAGTATTAACACCAAGGCAATTGATTTCGGTCATGTTTTACATTGATACGTTGTACACCTGACGCACGAATCATTTTTCGAAATGTTCCCCCTTGGTCTTGCAGGCACGAAGTCTGTCCGGCCACGCACCACGTCCATGGGAAAATTGTTCACTGCTGCTTTCAAGGATTGTTTTCAGACTGTCGACAGATGGATGCCGTTTATGACAGACCTTTCCCTGAAGGACTGCCCAAAGTTTGTAGTCCAACGGGTTAAGATCCGGGCTGCTAGAAGGCCAATTAGTGGTAGAAATGAAGTCGGGGACGTGCCAGCCAGTCCTGGGTTGTTTTCGCTTTGTGGCCTGGAGCGGAATCCTGCTGGAAGGTCCACCTTTCTCTAGTGAACATGGTAGCAGACAGTGGTTTCATTATAGGTGTTAGTAGTGTGTCCTGGTACACCTTGGCAGATGTTTTAACACCTTTTTTCGCAAAAATGCAGCTGGGTTGTCCCTGAGTAGCTTTCCCTACCACCAAACCATCACTGAGGCAGGATGATGTGCCCTCTGAACCCCTGGAGCTGCCTCAGCAGCTGCAGTAGAAGACGTGGCATACACACTGTCATTTTGGGCGTTGTAGGCCTGCTCAATTGTGAACACCTTTTCGTCAGTGAACAGAATCTTTCTGTGTAGATTGTTGGCGTAACGCCGCAAGTCTTTGATTTAAGGACCCTCTGCGACATTGGGTCAGAAAGTGACCAGTCCGCCTCTTATACGCCTGTAGATGTAGGTCACTCCTGAGCACACGAGACATGGAATTTCTGCTGATGTTCATCTCAGTAACCATCACAATTTGTGTTCGAACAGAATTTCTTCGAATTCTTGCTGCGACTGTTTTCTGGACCTGCGGGCGTACCGTTCGTGGTCTGCCACTCCTTGCGCGGTCAGCTACCGTTCCAGTCTCGGTGTATCGCTGTATGGCGCAATACACGAATCTCTTGCTGATTTGTAGGGGTTTCAGGAGGTTGAAAATCTCACCTTCTGTCTTCCCGATCTTGTATAGTGCAATTACTACTACACAATTTTCGTAATCGCCCCACTCCATCAGAACTCAATACAATATCAACGTATGTCATGAACAGTCAAACACACACTACATGCATCTTCCGTTTTATACACAGTTGGCAGCACTGCCACTCTGGATGCCTACAGCGCTACTCCAAACTTTGTGACAGTATTTGATATAACTAGGTAGAATTAAAAGTAGGGATGGCCGGAACCAGTTCCAAGTGGAACCGGGTTTCGGCTCTGAACGGATCCAGTTCCGGAACTGGGTTTTTGGATCCAGGTCTGGAACGGGTTCTGAAAACCGGATCTCCAAGAACCGGTTTCTCGCGGAACCGGAACTTTGTGGCCATCTCTAAGTAAAAGGCGAAAATTTGAATTTAAATTCGTCAGTCCAGTCCATCCATTGTTCATAAATCCTTCTATTGTTCATCGTTCCAGACTTTTTATTTTTTGGCCAAGGAGTTTTTTGTAATGTTTCCTGCTTTCTTTACCGCAATCGTACCTCCAAGACCATAGACCCGAAGACGGTGGGCCACTGTCCTGTTTGATACAGATTGGAAATGAATCTTCTACAGTTCTATTGGTTTTTCCGGTGTGGTTAACGTCTATTTCATTTGCATGTTCTTTCCAGTGAACTTGTCCTTAAGAGAAGTTATTTTTGAATGATCAATGCGTTTGCGTGTAGCCCGATGGCAGAACTTTCTTTGTTTTTCTGCGATGAGCTTTTGGAAGTCAAAAAATTTTCTGTAGGAATTCCAAAATACAAAAATCAAGATATACTACCATATTTTATTACAGCGTTACATAAAGCAAGGTAAACAGTTCTCAGAGGCATCCCTAGTTCGAGTTACAACCTGTGAAGTCTCGTTTTTTGAAAGTTTTGCTAAAAGAAGCAGTTTAAAATATTTATGATACGATACACCGTATTTTGTAATGAAAGCGGCTTTAAGGATTTTTTTTTTATATACAGGGTGCGGCAGCGTTCATAGCGTAATTTGACTTGCGTAGTACAATGACGTACTGCATGAATGCGCGCCAGCTCGTGCCGCATTCGCGTACTAATGAGCTGCCATTTCGAGTTGGACAGTGATATGGAGCGGTGGAGTGCACAGCATCGTGTCTTTGCTGTTGAAAGTTATTTCAAGAATAACGACTCTGTTATTGCTACCCAGCGTTTATTTCGGCAGCATTTCAACTTGGGACGTCATGGGAAAGTTCCAGATGGACGGACCATTGTGAGGTGGGTACGTGCATTTCGAACAACAGGCTCTGTTTGCAATGGCAAACCGGGAAGAAGTGAAAGAACCGTGCGGACACCAGAAGCCGTGGAAAATGTTGGTGTTGCAATATTGCGTAGCCCAAAAAGATCTGCTCGTCGTCATTCGCAAACTGTGCATATGTCCGATCGCTCATTCAGGAGAATATTGCACGAAGATCTCCATTTTCACCTATATAAGCTGCAGATTATTCAGGAAATTAGGCCTCGTGATTGGGTTTCACGAGAAACATTCTGCGTAACCATGCGTGATCTCCTTCGCCAAAATCCACAAATGTTGCACATCATCTTGATATCAGATGAAGCTCATTTCGAGTTACGTGGTTCAGTGAATAAACAGAATATGCGTTATTGGAGTGATGTAAACCCGCGTGAACTGCACATCAAGACCTTGCACAGTTTTCGTCTCACAGTGTGCTGTGGAGTTGCTTCCTTTGGGATTATTGGCCCTTACTTCTTTGAGGATGACCGCGGTGTCACCAATGAACGCTACCTAAAGATGCTGCAAGACTTCGTTCTTCCCCAATTAGGTATGGTCGATGTGGATGTGGAACAATTATGGTTTCAACAAGACGGAGCGACCTCGCATACAGCCAGAATTTGCATGGATTTCTTGCGACAGACATTTCCACGTAGAGTAATTTCTTGTTTTGTTGACATTTCCTGGCCGCCTCGCTCACCTGATCTTTCATGTGCAGACTTTTTCGTTTGGGTCTACCTGAAGCAGGAAGTTTTCCGAACACGTTGTGCCACCATTCCTGAGTTGAAGGATCGCATCAGAACTGCCGTCGGCAATGTCTCAGGGAATATGTTACGCCGAGTTACGAAAAGCTTCCAACGCCGCCTAGATGAATGTGTTGTGCAGAGGGGCCATCATTTGACAGGAGTCATATTCAAAAAGTAATCCACGCAATGGTAATGACTTACATATTAGTAAATGGCATACCTTTAACTATTAATTGACATAGGAGGTAATAAATAAATTACAGTAACTGCCTGATGGTGTTTTTAATATCCTACTATGAACGCTGCCGCACCCTGTATGTCTTGATGAGGGTCCATTTAGGATAATATATGTAAGTTGGTCTGTTGTTCCAATATCATCGCTAAGTCCATTCTTTGCTGCTGGCCTTTTCTCCATCATTAGTAACCACTGAATTCCAACTTTCTCAATAACCTTTGACAACTCAAACAAGACATTTACTGCAACAGAGTATTTGTCTCTTAAATCTGTTACTGTAACTTTAGAGTTTTCAATTCAAAAAACTTTCCTTCATTTCTTGAGCTGGTTACCAAGTCATGTTTTTATACTTTCTGTTAGCTATTTTTTTTTTTCTCTGGCAATTTTTCTGCACAGGCACATGATCGCAAATCGCGGCATGATCTGCTATGGGGGTGTATAGTATTTACACTACTTCGTGACTATCTTTCAAGATCCCGACACACTGCTTCGCCCGATCTGTCATTTATTGCAGAGAATGAATCTCAAAATAACCATTTGAACACGTGCTTCGATTCTTAGTTAATAGTTTATCCTCCGCATTTTATATTATTTGCATGTTCTTCACACTATTCAACCGATTCACGTGAATGAAAAGAGGAAGATCACGTGTTACAGATTTGCATCCAATTTTGCCCATATTAACACATTTAATAACTGCATACAGAACTGTTCGTTAAAGTAAAGAGAGAAGTACTGACAAGGTTTCATACAGACACCACTAGATTTCATTGATACGATGCATCAAACAAAGCAAGAGTGAGTTGTTTGTTCGTTAGTTACCTGTTTATATCTAAGCAGTTTTCGCCAATAAATGTGTTTCAATGTCTTAACACGAATGTTCGTATCCTTATATGAACAACATTGTTTTTTAAAAACGAGTTCAATAAACATGATTTTGTATGGACTCAGTGTCATTTATTTGGAAAATTCTGGAAAAATCAATCGTGTGCTCAGACTTCTGGCAATGACTATATATATATATATATATATATATATATATATATATATATATATATATATATATATATATATATATATATATATATATAGCAGGTACTCTATTTCTCGGTAAGTAGTTGCCGAATCTGAACGATATTTGGCGACCAAGTAATTCGGTAAAAGAGGCCGTATTGCACTGCATTGCACGCCGGGAGCTTCTGAGCTCATTAACGAACTGTTCCGCTTATTATTATTATTATTATTATTATCATTATATGGAATGCCTGCTCTTTACGTGGGGAGTATAGGTTTATGGAAAATATTTATGAAACCCCAGGAATACATATTTCAGTGAATTTGTAATTACGAAAATCCATTAAAAGAAACTATAATTTTTATAAGTTTTAAACTCTCTTCGCTTAGGATATATCCTTTAATCAAAAGTACTGTAGAAAAGAAACTTCATGGCTTGATAGCTTTTTTCGTTAAAAAAAATTCGATATGGTAGTAAATCTTTTTCACTCACTAGATGGCTCTGTTGACAGAGAACTGTGTAATCTATACTCGTCTACCACTTCCATTCCTCTGAAATCGTGTCGCAGGGTTTATGACTCATAAATCAATATTTAACCGACCAACTGAGGTGACATGTTTTGAAAACTGTATCCCATTCTTTTGTGTCTGCAAGTTTTGGACACAAATCGAGTGACTTGAGAAGACGGTGGTGTTGGATACATGAAAGGAAAAGGGACTATTATCTGCTGTTGCCAAAAATTAAATATTAGAAGAAAAACGTCCAACTTATATTACCTTCAGAAACTGTTATATTTGGTAAAAGGACAAAATATGGAAGAAATTTTCTCGAGGAAATCGAAATAATACTGTATAATACTGTCATAGTGACAAGCCATTGGAGGAGAAAAAGAAATTACAGAATATTATCAAAAAAAAAAAAAAAAAAAAAAATATAAACACTAGGTAAAATTATTTAGTTGCTAAATTTAAGACAAAACTCGAAAGAGGTCTATATATATTGTCAATCAGTGGCGTATGCAGAATTTGTCAGTGTTGCCCACGAGACTCCAGCATAAAGTATATTGCGTCTCGTCTCGTAAATTTTCTAGAAATCTAATATTGTCTCGATTCAATCAGAATTCTGGGGGGCATGGTGGTCTGGTGGTTGGCACTTGCCTTTAGTGCATGTGGTCCCTGGTTCGATCCCAGCCAAGTAAATTTGTGGTGGAGAACATCGTGTCCGTGAGTTTTCATGGGCACTCCCATTTCTTCTTATTCCACCAATTGTTCATTCACTTGCCTTAATCATAATCGCCATTAGCCTAAAGGCCATAATCGTGAAACGTTACATTGAAATACACTGACGGAAATGGAAATCCCAATACCAAGATGGAGTTTTGCTAGGTGAATGAAACTTACACAGAATAATCATGGACATTTGTTATTACGTTGATTCAAATTTGAAGTACAGAAGTTACAGAATGCAGGTGCACCGCCAGACGAAAGTGGACGATATTTGTATTTAGTATCCAGTGTAGTTACCGCGTCGTTGAATAAACACGTCCACACAAGCAGGCAATCGATCGTAGAGGTGTCGGATGTCATCGTGCGGGATTGTGTTCCACGCATGCTGCACCTGTAAAGTCAGATCTGCGATGGTCGTTGCTGATTAAGGATGGGTCCGGAGGCATCGTCCAATCATGTCCCACATGTTTTATTGGAGAAAAGTCTGGAGATCTTGCCGGCCAAGTAACACGTTAACACGTTGAAGAGCATGTAGAGTTGCAGCTGTGGTATGGGGACGAGCGTTATCCTGTTGAAACAGGACACCTTCCATATCCGATCACCATTGTAATGTAGACGTGCGCTGTCGTGGTGTTAGGAATAATCACTAGTGGCGTCCTGTGGTCATAGGAAATTCCTTCACATACCATAATACCCGGGGTCGGACCAGTATGATGGACGACTAATGCAGCTTGGCAACAAACGTTCATCAGGCCGCCTCCTGACCCTATACGTCAATCACTGGTACCGAGGTTGAAACGGCTCTCGTCCGGGAATACCACAGAATTCCATTCTGCCCTTCAGTGGGCTCTCTTGGAACACCACTCTAGATGGTTTTGACGGTGGGTAGGAGTAAGCGGCAAACACTCCACAGAACGTCTAGAGCGGAGCCCACACTCCAGTAGACGATTCACAGCAGTTCTTGTACTGACGCCAGGTTTCACTGCAGCTCGCATTCCGGCTGCAGACGCCCTGCGATCCGCCAGGGCCATCCTGCGAATACGCTGATCGTCTTTCTCCGGTGGACCGGGAAGGCCCGGTACCCGGTCTTTTGGTAATAGTGCCTTCCCGGGACCATTGCTGGCAACAGTTGTATACCGGGGAGACGTCTCAACCGATTCTTGCTGCGATGTCACGAAATGAAACTCCATCTTCTCGCAGCCCTACCACTCGGTCCCGTTCGAACTCTGTTAACTGCCAACAAACAGTTCGTTGTCATCTTCGAGGCATTGTGTACATTCGTAGCACGCGTTACCGTAGACTTACAATGACATTACTGTTTCTCGCCAGCGTGGTATGTGTCTAATGTCTCCACTCATTCCTAATTTACATAGCAGTGCACGCGTGTCCTTGTAGTTGTGACCTTGTAACTGGTATTACTGGAATAAAACATGTAGGTGAATATTCTGTGTAAGTTTCATTTACCTAGCGTAACTCCTTCGTGGTGTTAGGATTTCCATTTCCGTCAGTGTATTTCATTTCGAAGAATTCTTTCTAGTTTCATCTCGAAAATGTCTCCTTGTGCAGATTGATGTCATAATTGTTTCTGACTTACTCTTGGTATATTTAAATAACTAACTTAATATCAACACGGAGCGCCCTTGTAGCTATGCAGCTAGCACACGACTCGCGTTTGATTCTCGGTGTTAGTTCGTGTGGATTCCATGTTGAACTGTAGGCTCACACCTTATATGGGATTGGTGCAGACCCAGACAGAAAATGCAGGTGGTTTACAGGCGCCTGTGAAACATGCATAAACAGGCGTCTGAAAATGGAACACTTAAACGCATGAGACGTATCGATTTTTTTCACGATCATTGCATGTTCATTTCACGGAAACGGGTATTTTTCATGATGATAGGGTTGCAACCTTGCAACGTGAAAAATGCGTGTAAACAACATGTAGAGAGTGGAAAGACATGTACGTAACCGGCATATTCCATGTAGTTGACATATACGTTACTTCATAAGGATCTGACAACAAGTGCTTTTCATTTGATAAAAATGTAATTGACATGTTAAATACATGTGAAATACAGGTATTGGCGAATTAGTAGGCGTGCTAGCGGAATATACATGTAAAGTAAATCGCATTAAGTACTATTCATGTCTCAGGACCTTGCATATGTGCATGACAAACTGGAGACTTGGTGCCTGAATATTATGTTTCCTACACCTGTAATATTAATGATTCACTCCAATCAACCTTGTTCATTGCATGCACCTGTTTAACCCATTTATTGGCAATCATGATCATTGTATTTTCCAGTTACCTGCACATTGCCTGTACATTGCATATAGGTGGGTGCACACTTCGCATGTACACGGAGATAATATAGGCAATGTATTCAGTTGTAATCCCATGTATTATACATGTCAGGACCTTGCATAGCGAATGTCGAATTGGAGACTTATGTCTGAATATTGCATGTCTCCTGTGCCTATAACGTGGATGTTTAGCTCCACGTGGATGTTTACATGTGTTTTCGCCGAAACGGGCGCCTGTGTAATACCTGTCAAACTCTGACAGCTTTTACAGGCAGTTCTATGTACAAAAGATTGCATGTTTCCTCAAAAATTTTCATAATAGGAGAGGGACGTTCAAAAAGATCAGTTAATCGATCTCCGAATATGAATAGTGCGAGTGGTTTCGGGTTCGATTCCCGGTGGGGACACTTGGTCGAAATGGGGCGCCAGGTAAATAAGGTTGGGAACTACTGATCTTGACCGACTTTAGTAGTAATCTAGTTAAGCAAACAGTTAATTGATAATTCAGTATTGCTAATCCCATACCATGCTTGAGTAATACCTTGCAGTCTAATATATGAGACTCTCTGAACTTTCATTTTTTAAAAAATGTATATTATTACTTACGAAGCTTAGCTAAATTTGTATCTGTTTTTAGTAATACCGAGAACGATTGAAAACACTAAAACATTTGAGATGTAAATGCGTACTTTGTTTTATTTCAGTACCATGAACTTGGATGATTTCAAAAGATGTTACTCGAATGAAGATGAATCAAAATCTATACCATATTTCTGGGAAAAGTTTGATAAAGATAATTATTCTATTTGGCTTGGTGAATACAAATACAATGATGAACTGAGCAAAGTATTCATGAGCTGTAACTTAATCACAGGCAAGTATAGTTCGTTATTGTCTGTTTTAACAATCCCTCAATAGTATTCTGAATCGAAAGTGAGTGTGGAAACGGGGGAATTTATTTGGATCAGGTTTGTAAGTCTTATAATGTAGATCAGGTTTATTAATTGGTTTGGATTAAGCACCTGTACCTGAAAGGGAAGGTGGTAGACAAAACGACATTCCCAAAATTCTAAAATGTCAGGTGTATACTGAATAATGTACGATCAATTTGTGAATAATTGATTTAGAAAACTAATTTATTTTCCCACTATTATGCAGAATAATTGTCTTTTGTATTAAAGGCTTGAGCAATTGTCTGCTAGCCGCTTAGAAAAGCAGAGGAAAGGTGGCACAGTTGTCACACTAGTTGGAACATGCTTACGTTATCATAGTCGAATCTCATATCACCTTGCTTTCCGCAATGTATAGCAACACATGAGTGTCAAAACCAAACTGTAGACACTGGAATAAACATCCTGCTAGAATATATGATTTGGTAAACGCGAGAGCAAATAGATTAGATGATAGCGTTTGCCTATATTTGACACAACTGCAGATGATGAGATTGGTAGGCTAGGTGTCAGTACAAAGAAGAGATCTTATGCATGCTTTTGTAGGAACTTTAAATTCAGGTCCTCCATTTACGGCACTGCTTGCAAATTATTGTTCTCAGTGTAACCTATTGGAGGTAAACTACTTACTGGCGAGATAATCTGTTTTGGTGCATATGACATATATCCGTTTTTGTGTATATGGTGTCTTATTTCGCCAACAGCTCGATCAAATGAACAGTAGCAAGTAAAGTGAAATAGAGTGGAAATTAAGGTAATGAGTTTACATAGTCTATATTTGACAGAAAAATTTTAATGCGGTTCTCAACTTATATTGTAAAGCTTCCGTAGTCAGTTCAGTAATTATTGTATCATCTTAGAAATTCAATTATATGCGATTGGATGCAGAATTTTTATGTAGTTTGTGAAACTTCGTAATCCGAACGTTTTGGTCTCGAGCACTAGTGCGTACAAATCATATTTTCAAATATGTTTCTGGAAATGTTAGTTTTATATACTTGTCATGTCTTGTATTTGACATGGACTTGCTTATTTGAAATCAGAAAATTTTAACAGTAGTACATATAACTTTATATGTATTTAGTACTGGTTTGTAAGGTAATTGAAAGTGATAAGTCATTGACAGTGGTTTGTGTTATATTTATTCCTTCATGATTTGTTGGTTTTCAGGAATGTATCAAAGACTTGACAAAATGAGGAAGAATGCCTTTGCCTCTATGTGTTTGTTCGGAGAAGACAATAACAGTTCCATTTCTGGTATATGGGTATGGAGAGGTCATGAATTGGCTTTTGAGGTACGTGTTTTGTGATAGACATTGGGTTTAACATGAGGACAGAATACAACAACAAAGTAGTTCAAGTTGATGAATTAATAATTCCATAATGATTATATGATTATATGGAAACTCGCTAAGTTCCATTTTTTTTTTAATTATATATTTTTCAAAACGAAAACCAGTGAGCAATATTAACAATTCATTAATTCTCTATTTCCTAACGCTTATGAACTTATAATTGTTTATTCAACGATATATCCTAGATTTATTTGCATTAAGATTCTGAAAAAAAAAAAAGAAAAGAAAAACGATAGTATTTCAGATTGAAGCCTCAAAAAGTAATAATGATAATAAGTTGATTTAGTGGTGCTTACAGAATTGTAAATGTAATTTTAAGGAACTTGAGAAGGAAAAAAGTATAGGAATGATAATTAATAGTGGTGGAATTTCCTGTAGAGTTAAAAATTTAGACTTCGGAGTGCGATTATATGCGAGCTAAGGAATAGTTAGTTGCTGTGGTATTCCGGTTAAAGATGTACAATAATCTTTAATTAGAAATTTTTCGACGCTTCACTTAAAGTGCAGATTGCATTTCACTCCGGGAGAATTTTGAAAAGAATGTAATATAACATAAGGAAGAAATGCGTGTTTTTTTAAACAGACTGCAATAATTTTCCTTGCCAAGTAGATGAACCATAATCCACTATAGTGATGCACAATGTAAGTAGTAAGTTCGAAGGCAAGCATAATACTGATACCGATAAATCTCTATACATATCTATATTATTCCTTTAGACAAGGGCATATTATTTATATATTTGAGTTTTTCGTCCCTGAATACTGATATAAAATAGCCGTCCCTGAAACAAACCAATATACTATATAATAAGCTACAGGAAAGCTGAAAGTAAGCTTATTGTCTAAACCATTCTAAGATTTTGATTTGTTTACCAGGAAGTTTCCTCTTCATAAATAGAAGTTTCAATTGATTAATTAAATTTCAGAGGGATTTAATACATTAGTAATATGTTGTGTTATTGTAAGTAGGAAGTTGGTTTAAATCTGTAATCATAAGTTTAGTCTTGAATAAATATTTCCTGTGAAAAGAAAAGTGCTAAAATTATTACTTCATTAAATGAAAATTCTCAAAAATGAATAATCTTGTAAATATTGACAATTTTTGTTAGATAATTTTAAGTACTAAGAGTAAAACGTAAAATTGCTATTTATGCAATATTAGTCATGCTGAAAGTAACGAGCAACACTTTCTTCATATACCAAGTTCGGCTTCATTGAATAAAAGCATGTATCATTTTAATATATAGAGTTTTCGTTAGTTAAAAAATGCACGTATTTCGCACATCTTTCTAGTAGCTTGAAAATACCCTCCAGCTGCCGACAGACACAAACACATCATTTTTTGTATGTCATCCATCTTCTGGTAGCGTTGCTTTATAATTGGTCTTTCACCAAACTGAACAGACGAATGAGGGTGTGCGTGATCGCGTTTTATGGTTTTCTTTCCAGACTTACCTGCAGTGCACGACGGTGCTTGTGAAGTGTTTGCACGTATTGGCGAACACTTATGGTTTCCACAGGATAAAGGACAGTTTTTCTTTCAGAAACTATGTTCAGGGAGCACATTTAGTATTGGGAGGGGGGGAGGCACTGCTGGTACTATTCTATTATAGACGTATTATTTTGGTCTCCTCCGGAGGGACTCTCAGAGCTCTGGGGGGGGGGGGGAGGAGGCAAAATCATGTCTGGAAGAAACTTGGATCAAGGAGTTCGACCATAATGTATCTTTTTACTTCCAGAAGATAATGCATGTAACTTAGCTAGCAGACGGGACTGTCTTATGCTTTCTTTTCTGTTGGGGACTTGGAATAGTGTCATTCTCTTCTCTGTCTTTGTTTCCGGTCCACCGGTTACATAATGCTGCATTACCAACTTTTTTTTTTTTTTTTTTTTCATGCCTAAAGTTCTTAAGATTTGTGGCTGCATTTTGTGTTCAGTCGTCATAAACGTGCGACTCAATGGCAACAAATATTTGCGAAAGCGTAAATTTGCAGTTGGGTCATTCCGTGTGAAATCAACTACGCCCAAACCCTGATGGTGTCAGATTTCGATGAAACTTGATGTATACTCATGTCCAAAATGATTGTCGCATATCTATAACTGTCTTTTTGTAAGAATATAATTTGATAATGATCTTGCAGGGTACTTTTAATACGGATACTATGTGTATAATCGGGAAATGTATATTTGCGGTAAATTTCATAGGAAAAGAATTATAAATACGAAAATTAGAATGAGTGAAACAAAATGTTGCTAAATGGACAAGAAAGTTTTATTTTCGTTTTATTCTTCCTATTTAATGCTCTTTTGACATGAAATTTGCCACATACATGTCGTTGCCGATTATACACATAGTAGCATTATAAGAAATACCGGACAAATTCGTTATCAAATTATATTCGTACAACATATTTATAGACATGCGACAATAATTTTGGACATGAGTGTATATGTAGACCCCTATGAGGGATGATCATGCATCAAATTGTAGCCCTGTATCCCCTGTAGTTTCAGAGTACAGGATGGTTAAAAAAAAATTATGCTTTCTGTAGAATCTTCTTAGCTTCAGTTGGTCATATCTCCCATAAATATTAAGCTAGAGAGAAAAATAGTACATCCTTTGAAAGAGGAAAGAATAGGCTACAAGATATGTCTGGGACATTTATTTGAAAATCAAATATTTTCCGGGAAAGTCTTGGATCAGTGGTATCTCAAAGTGCCCATTTGATTTCCTTGATATTGGGTACCAAGGTAACCCCATATATCCAGCATAAGTATGTCAAATATCAACTTGGACCAAGAGGGACCTGGAGTCTTCAGTGATTTTCGTGTGTCTATGTCGAGGGAGACACCTAGGGTGCCAATGTGGCTACTCGCCACTTTGTCAGTTCTGGTGAAGTAAGGTGTAAAAAATATTTAGCTATTGCTGACCTGCTGGAAGTGATCAATTGTCAGTGGTGCCTGTGTTGAACCAGTGGACTGTCTTCTTCCATCTCTTTGTTGCTGAGCGTGTATGTACGGCCAGTTGCATTTACGTGATCAACAAAAGAGATGTCGCAAGCAGGCAGTGAGGATACATCTGGTATAACTGGATATACAAAGGAAGGTACTGGTCCATGAGGTCTCAGAAAACACAACTTTGCTGTTTCATGTGTCTCGTCGACCTGCAGAACACAAGTAAGCCATCAAAAGCCACCATAGGTGCAAGTAGCAAAGCCCCTGATTTTAGCAATTGTAATGCCAGCTTGTGAGAAATCTGCTGCAATTACTAACTCGTCCTTAAAGTCTGGTTTAGAAGAATATTGCCTCATTGCGACCTGCCTTTGAGACACAGGAAGCACAGAGTGAAATTTACGGGTTCCAGGAATCTGTCGAGCTGCATCAAATCTGTTCGTTAGGAAGGTGGCTTCCTCTTCATGTTCCCCCTCTGTGCAGTACACATACACCAGTTTAGAATCCTTGCTGTCATTCGTGGTCCAGTTGTACAATTGGTGTGGAGTCATGATCATCATGATTTGTGTACGGTCTTTGAAATTTGCTTTCGGAGCTTTCTATTTTAGTGTATCTCCAATATTATTACGCACTCCCTTGCCAGCTGAGGTTGCAGAGAAATGCCATTCATATGCCATACCATAGTCAGAGGATGCGTACAGATGTTAATGAAGTTTTTCCGGTTCTTGTACTCCATCAGAGAAGTAATACATTTTTGACACATTGGGAAACTTGTTTTTCAGGATTTGCACCAAAAATGGAATGTTCCAAAGATCCCTATAGGATTACTGAATTACAGATTGCACCAGAAAAACATTACTGATAGGTCATTTACAGCTTACTTCACCAGTACTGACAAATTGGCAAGTTGCCATATTAGCACCCCAGGTGTCCCTCCGACATGGTCACACGAAAATCATTGTAGACGCCAGGCCCATTCTTGGCCCAAGTTGACATTTGGCACACTTGTGCCGGACATATGGGGCTACCTTGTACCCAATTTCAATGAAATCAAATGTGCACTTTCTGATATATCACTGTTTCAAAATTCTCCCGGGATTTCCCGGAAAATATTTGATTTTCAAATAAATGTTTCTCATATCTTGTAGCCTATTCTTTCCTCTTCAAAATAATATATTATTTTTCTCTTTAGCTCAATATTTACGGGATATATGACCAATTGAAGCTAATCAAGTTCTACAAAAAACATCAAATTTGTTCATTTTCTTATCACTCTGTACTCTGAAACTACTGGTGATACAGGATTAAAATTTGGTGCATAATCACCTCTTATAGGGGCCTACATGTACACCAAGTTTCATCAAATTCTGAGACGACGAGGCTCTTTTTCCTGAAAATTTGGATGATTTCAAATGGAATGACTCATTTCACTGCACTCTGTCCTATAACAAATTATTGTTGCAATTGCACAGTAATTCGTTTATTTTAATATCAATTCTTTTCATCTTGCGTTTCATAGAAGCACGTGGGCGATCACTTCGAGGTTGATCCTCGATGGTCTGTTTCCATTTTTAAAATGCATTACTCATCTTCTAACTGCTTGGACATGCCTCCAAACGCACGCTGAGGTATGAATTTCAGCAACAGGAATTCTCACTTTCAGAAGGAATTTAACCATAGCATTTTTTCGAATTGAAACATCAATCAGCCATTTTGAAACAACTATCTACACTCACTCAGTCGAAGTTAATGGCGTCATTACCAAAACTTCAGTGAAGGCTGTAGATTGCGATGATGTACTTCATGTGCGTATATTGATGAATTCTGTATTTTTTTAATCGTTGCTTGTTAATTTCAATATGCTTCTCGTTAAAATGAAAAGTATTAATTTATCTTTAATTTTTAATGAGAAGAATCATTAACTTAAATACCTGTAGAACAGACTACGTAAAATCTGTTAAGTTGGCTACTTGAGTCAATTGAATATTTTCTTTGAAAATAACGGTTGTTAACTTCACAAATTTTGTTGGATATTGCTTAAGTAAATTTAATTTCAGTCCTTAATAAACAGTATTAAGAATTAAAACCTAAGTTACGGACGCATCTACATGCACTAAATAATGGTATTACTAATCGCAATGAATATGGTTAGAAATTTGCAGTGTTAATATTTTAGCACCATGTTTTGTCATTTCATTGATCCACTATTTACATATACACATTTTGATAGTTGCTATGGAACAAACTCATACTGTTCCAAACTTTTATTCATATCTCTTGAGTATTGTTATACCAGCAGGGGATATAAGTGAACCATTGTATTGTGCCCTCATTATTAGAGGCAAGGGTAGTGTCTTAAGCCTCGTTATCAGGAAAAGGTCGACGTAATGGAAAAGTGGAACCCAGAAGATAGTCAGATACAATATAGGGGCCGTTGTTAGTGCAATACTGATGTGCAGATTGAATAGAATATATCGGAAGGGTCCATCTAAGTAGTTGGGATCATGACAAAGCTGTTGGTCGGTTTGAGGCAGGTTTCACTTTTAATGAATGTTTCAAAGTGTGTCATTTACTGACTTTAGGTCACTGT
Organism: Thermobia domestica; assembly: GCF_964235325.1. NCBI lineage: Eukaryota > Metazoa > Arthropoda > Insecta > Zygentoma > Lepismatidae > Thermobia > Thermobia domestica. Next base: position 180,479,692 of record NC_137462.1, read on the forward strand.
TACAAGAGAAATAGCTCTATATGCGCATGTTGGTGGTCATGGAAGGTGTATAAGAAGGAAATTCAAGAGAATCTGTATATAGGCCAAGTCACAAAAAGGAATCGGCAAGTCCAAATTGCTCATGCGTATGTCTGTTTTTCTGGTGTTCATATGTCCACCAGAACTGTTTCACGACTTACTGTTGTGTTGTTTACTCTATAAAATGTTTTTGTATAATAATACTTGTAAGGGTATTTCCCTTACTTGTGTTCGGCCTTCTTAAACTGTAAATTTGAGTAAAATCGTTCCTTGTTCAAATGTTGCTCGAGGCATACCGATGAGGAGGATGTTCACGTTTGTTTTGCTTATGTGTTTCTTCGGTAGATATTCTTTTGCTCGTATTCTGGTGATTAGTGTGTTGCCAAACTAAATGAAAGTATACAGTATTTAATAAATATTGTATGTCAAATATTACAAATAATGTCATTAAATGAAAAATTGAAACCATTTGACTTGTATTGATGTTCTATATTCATATGAAAATTTGTTAGTCGTTGAATATAATATTTCGGTAGTTATTAAATCAAATTTGTATGTTGTCTTATGGGGTCTTATGGTGACATACAAATTAATAGGACAGGATACCTTAGGATTTCCTGAACACGCTCATCAACAGCATCCCAAACATGTGTGGGATATTGTGCTGTCTAAAATGGCCATACGCGTTACTGACCTTGTCAAACTCTGTACTCATGGCAAGTAATCTCTCTTTCTCCCCAGGTTACTTCGCGCCTTCTTTCTGAGTTGATGATGACCTGTATCTTTGCATGCGGGATATCAGTCATTTTTTTCCACAAAGCTATGTTGTAGTTTGATGTACCCGAACCTTGTACTCAAAAGTTACAGACAGAGAGGATACGGTTTCCATTCAGTTTCATTAATCTGGCGTCTCATTTAGCCTCAAGGGCATAACGTGAAATTTCATCTCCAAAAGTAATAGATTAGTGTTCTTTAGCAATTGTCTGTTAGTTTATGTTGCATTTATACTAAAAGTTAGCGAGATACAGCGTAAATTTTTGATAAAACTTGGTAGTGTTTCATTGTCTAAACAAGATGCGGGTGTCTAACTCTGCTAGAAGAGAATTTCTTGGTTTCATGTATTGGTGATTTCAAGACAGCGTCCTTGTTTCATTGTTATGTTGCGCAATGGACTTTTATTTTAAAAATTAATTACTATATTTTGTCTTGTTTATGTATCAAAATGCTGAATTTTCGGTGACTGGTGATTTCAAGACAGCGTCCTTGTTTCATTGTTATGTTGCGCAATGGACTTTTATTTTAAAAATTACTATATTTTGTCTTGTTTATGTATCAAAATGCTGAATTTTCGGTGACGTGATTTTCATCTGAATGATATTGTCCCTCATTGAGATTGTAACTGTTTGTTTTAAAAATTATGTATTTGTTTGATTTTAGTTTATCAGTGGAATGAAACAGTAGATTTGTGTGTTTCAAGTGTTTTCTAGAATTGAGGACGTTATGTTTTTAAATGAACTATAATCCATTATTATTTATAAGTTGTATAGTCTTATTTTATATATATATATATATATATATATATATATATATATATATATATAGAGAGAGAGAGAGAGAGAGAGAGAGAGAGAAACGGCATTATATAGTTTGATGTTGTTTTGATTAAGTATTGTGATAATTTTCATCCTTGAGATATTGATAATATGTATTACTTTTTTAGTTGTGCCCTGATTGGCAAATCGACTACGAGTCATACCAGTGGACAAAATTAGATCCAACTAAGGAGGAAACGAAGAAACTAGTAAATCAGTATTTGTCATGGAGTGGCACTGATAAGGACGGAAGGAAGTTTAACCAAGGGAAAATTTTTAAATAATCGTTGAATGTTTTTGATACGTTGGTGAATATCATGACATGAAATTTGAATATGTACTGGCGAGGGTACAGTGTGTTCAAAAGTATAAAATGAAGCGTGGTCTTGGAAACACTGTATTTTATTTAAACCCTTCTTGAAGAAATAAAATATCTCATTGTTAAAATACCGTTCATAATCTAACAGAAATTAAATTGAAAGTTGTTACCCTGTAATTAAATGCATACTATGACTACAACATCGGATCTCGGTTGAACGGAGTGTGACAGGTTTGTGTGAATTGAAACACAATCTTTCAACATTATTACAATTCTGAATAATTTTCTGCGCCATTGGTGAATTTCTGGGATAACAATTTACTATTACTTTACTAATGTGTGGAAAGACTATAAAGGTTTTTTTGTTAACATACATCAATAAGCATTTAGTTACCTAATTACAATGAATAGATCTCTCTTAAATTTAAAATAATGTTCGAAAAATTATATGACAGTACTTTCAGTATAATGCAGTATCAGTTTACCTTCAATCGTATGATTTGAAAACTCTTAAATGTGAGATATACGAGAAACTGGAGTATTTTTCCGATGCTTTTAGTTATGATATTTAACAGTAAAACCTATTGATTTGACCATTTCATGGAACCTGCATTTATCATAAGAACCTCTGTAAGTTGTCCATTTATCTAGTTTGAAACGGGAGAACCCCGAGTAACCTATCTTTTCGGAAATTTTCATTGAAGCAACCTTGTTTCGATACTGCTAATGCATGTTGTCAACTGAACATTTCGCAGTATTCGAGATCTTAATTTTTTCACAAAATTTTGCAGAATACCTTTTATTATTGTTTTGGAAGGTCAGTGAACCAGAGGGAGAGAATTTGTCCATTAAAGTAATTTCTCCAAATAGATGTAAACCTGTTGCACCGCATCATAGTGCGGTGAGCTGCGAGGAATTCTTGATAAAAATCGATATGAAATTTAAACGAGTTTTCATGGTTAAGACACTTCTTATTTTTGGTCTGTGCATGTTTTGTGGAACTGTTGTGTGTAAACACATGGTGCAAAACAAAAAAACAAACAAACAAAAAAAGTTGAACCCGATCTTTTCCTAAGTTGCTTTTATTGACTGTCACCTATGTAAATGCGCATCATTTTTCATCACTAGAAGGTTAAAGATCGCAACCATATACACAAGGTAAGCAGGATGATTGTTATTGACTATACTTTGCGAAAAGAAAAGTATAAAACAAACAGCTATACATAAATCAGGCAGGCATGTAAAGTTACGAAGTAAACTGTTAACGATAATTGCATACAGTACTGTATACTTTTGGTTACAAACCTAGACTGACTTCGCGAGATCCCACGTACCAGAAGTAAGTGCTCTCCACTGAGCCACGGTGCTCCCTACTTTATATAATCAGATTTCAAGCTTAGTCACATAGGTTGATCTGTTTGGTCATAACCGTTACGGATCTTTTGACAGGCCATAGGCCGCTGACTGACCATAACCTTTTACTGGCTTTCATTTGTAATCAACAATATTTTGTTATTTAAAATTTGTCTTCGAGATCTGTTCAGGATTAAGTTTCTACTACTTAAAATTTAGTTTTCTCATAATTTATGAATGAACTGTTTGATTAACCATAACCGAACATTTAATTCGTAACGAGATACTTATATTGCTTGTTATTTTTCTTATATCATGATATCTCATAAGACAAACACTCTTGTCAGATCTAATTTACGAACCGTTTGGAGAAACATAGCCAGTTGGCAGACTGTTACCTTTCATTGATTTTCATTTGCAGTGAAAAATATTTTGTTGTTTAACATGACATCTGACAGTAATGAAGAAGCTATGGTTTTTGAAAATTCCGACCGGTGGTACATGATCTTTATTTTGACTATAAGTTATCAACGATCTTTTTCAACTGCGTTACTTTAATTATCTTATATTGTAGAACGTGCGCCACCGGGATGAACGTGTTAATATTGAAATTGTCTTGAATTGTTAAGGGCTAAATTTTCACTACTAAAATCTAGTTCGTTTGTGTGATAAATCAGTTAGCCAGCTACAGCCTGATTTCATTTCGTAGCGAAATATTTACGGTGTTGTGAAAACTTTTTTATTTTTCTTCTTTTCTTTTTTTCTTATAGCCATGTAATCTTGATGCTCATATCATGTAATGAACTGTTTGGTCATAATCCTTTGAATGTCATGAACTGTTGGTCTGGACATAGCCTGTAAGGTGTAGTTTTGTCACCAAGAATTAACTCCTAAAATAGTTTGGCGAGCATTGAGACTTAAACTTATAGCTTAAGGTGAAATCCAAAGCACTGTAATGTATTAAAATTTCAAGACCATCACAAGAAATCCAACCCAAGGCCCTATAATAGAACAAACTTAATCACTTACATCAAGTATTTGCCGTAAGATATCTAATGCCCCCCCCCCCACCTCGAATCAACTCTGGACCATGGGTTGATTGATTTCGCAGAGGGATAGATTGCGGAATAACTTTAAAAAGGGAAGGAAAATTAAAATGTGTGTGTTTCGTTTTCTTAGCACATTAGTCCATATCCTAAAGGTCTAAGAAGCTTGTGGAGACCCAGATCCCTCAACGTTCAAAATCGACGCCCATATGCTCACTCGCTTGGTTCCCGAAAGGTCATTCTACTGTAAACTGGCCGATCAAATTTTCTATACACATCCCTTTGCATTGAACCTCACATTACTAACTCTTCGTAAATTACATGATACGAAGAGAAGAAATGTTGATTCAGCCTTTGCTATGTTAAATTTCATATCAGAAATCATAAATAACTGATTTTCATTTCTTCCTGCACTAGTTTCGTAACGGGGTGCAATGAATAATATTATTGATTTCGTTACAAATGTTCATTTCAATCTCACTTTGTCATAGGAAAAGAATGGAACATTTGGATTTTTCTTTAGTACTTAATCTGTGACATCATTTAGTTAAGAATAGAAACTCATATTTGTAATCATTGACAGAATTCATACCTCAGTGATCTTGCACTCTCTTCTTCAGACTAAAGCTATGAATTTGCGTCGTAAGAAAGTACAGTTTTTCACTCGCAATAGGCATAATTTTCAGTTTTTACGAAACGAAATTTTAGATGGCAGTATTGTGGTACCCAAGTTGGAGATGGGAGAAGATCTTTGAGTTTAAAGTTTATCTTTTCTTTTTTCCTCGCAAAGGAGGGACAGGCGGTATTGGGTGTCTCGTCGTCGACTTTCGTAGGAATTTTTTCTCTATACTTTCATTCTTCTAAGTAACCAGACACCGCTGACCACCGCCCAGTAGTATGTAATGTATGCATTTGTTTTAGGTGATTGTAGCTAGTTGGGGCATTCTTGCACAGAGGAACGCTGAATTAGCGAAAATGACGATTTCTGAGTTTTTGTATTTGCTGTATATTGTTTTTGTTTATGTGATACTGGAATTACAATTAAATACAATTTGCACAGCATAGATTTAGTCGAAGATGTGATAAACGGCAACATAAATTGAACACGAGAACCTGCAGTGGCGTACACAGAACGTTAAAAAGTTTATATCGTATGTCATTGATCTGTACAATAGTAAAGGGCACAGTACACGAAAATTTGAATTCTTTAACAAGTGTAGAGGTTTTGAAGCCTGTTCCTCCTTTAAAATTTCATGTTTTTGTCGGTGTCAGTCATAATGCTGTTTAGCGGTAACGAAAATAAATAAATAAATAGAAAGAAACGAAAACGGATTAGAGTAGTGTATTTACGAAGATATAATGATACTCATCAAATACTTAGAATTAATGAAAGGTGTGGTTAAATTGTTAGTCCATTAGGGTGATCTTATTTGGAAAAATGAAATATTTATTGTCCCACGATTGTTTTTAGGCTAAGGGAGACGGATGATTAAGGCAAGGAAATGACTGTGAAAGAATTTGTAGAATGAGAAAGAGAAGAAACGGGAGTACCCGAGAAAACTCATGTGTATGATGTCCACCATAAATTTACTTGGCCAGGGATCGAAAAAGATGTGTGTAATTCACCCCCCCCCCCTCGTACAAGAGGTAGGCGCTTTATCACTGAGCCACGGTGCCCCCAAGGTATTTTATTTGTATATTTCATTAGCATTCCCATAGTGTTACATAGATTTCTCGTGAAAAGGAGTAGCGTACACTTCGGGGCGAATTTTCCACTGATGGGATTTTCCAAAAACTTATACAGAACTCCTCTCGCCCGCCACTCCGGTTGATCCGATCGTGCTCGAGCCGAACTTGTCCCGACTCGTCGGTGACTCGAGGCCTATTGTCGTGTACTGCCGTCGCGGTATTGTTTACTTGCTGTTACCGCTTGTCCGCTTTAGTGCTTCATCTCTTGTTTGTTTCCTTGTGTGCGTTTTCTGTACTGTACTGTGCAGTTTGTAATGCTTATTATTCATTTGTTTGTGCTGTAGAGAATAATGCAGTCATTTTTGAGTTCAGAAATTATTTTACTCTAAATCTGTATTTTCTGCTAATTCGATCTTTTTGCGTTCCAGCCATACACCCAATCCCAAAGGTGGCGTATTAAAGGGGTTCTACTGTATTATGATTTTGTTTATATTTTGTAAGTAAATTATGCAGTAATAACTAAAGAATGACCTGATTTAGTTTTAAAACTGGATTCAAAGTTTTGTGGTCCTCGTTCTTACTCAACAATGCAACTTGGAAGTCATAAAGGACAGAACCAATTATTAACGTGAGTTCCAAACCACGACCGTTGCTTGAGTACTGCGTAATTGGCGACTGCATAGACAATCATGCAAGAACAATCCTTGCCGTATATTCCATTCCTCTCCACAATCTCACTTCCAGGAAATATAAGAAAGGGAAACAAGACCTGTAGTTTTATTTATTTATTTATTTTTTCAGATGAAAAAACAAGGGTAATGAGATTTCTTGCTAAGGTTATTGTTATATATAAGATCTGTATTCTTAGAGAGGATATTTTTGTGTATAAATTCACTTCCTATGCATTATGAGATGCAGAAAAAGATGAAAGGTTTGGTCATAATTAGGCATCGTTAAACAAAAGATTAATCAGTCAGGGGTGCGAAAGGACAGAGAAGAGGAAAAGGTTTAGGATAAGAACATGGAACGTACACTCATGTCCAAAATTATTGTTGCATATCTATATCTTGTTGTAAGAACATAATTTAATAATGGTTTTGTAGGGTATTTTTAATACGGATACTGTGTGTATAATCGGGAAATGTATATTTGTGGTAAATTTCATAGGAAAAGAATTATAAATTCGAAAATTAGAATAAGTAAAATAAAATGTTGTTAAATGGACAAGAAAGTTTTATTTTCGTTTTGTTCTTATTTAGTGCTCTTTTGACATGAAATTTGCCACCCGATTATACACTAACTAACATTAGTAGAAGTATTGGGCGAATTCGTTATCAAATTATATTCCTACAACAACACATTTATAGACATGCGACAATAATTTTGGACATGAGTGTACATACTATGTTACAGGAGGAAAATTAGAAAAATCTTAAAGAAGAAATGAAACAAAATAATCTAGATTTGGTAGGAGTTTGTGAAGTTAGATGGGAAGGTAATGGGATGTTGAACTGCGAAGGATATAGAATGTTTTACTCAGGTAATGAAAAGTGCGGTCATAATGACGTATAAATAATTCTTGGAAGGTGCTTAAAGCAGAAGGCAGTGAAGGTATAATTTATTGATGAAAGAGTCATGATGTTAAGACTTAAGGAAAAACGAAGGATTCAGTGGTAATATAGACATATGCACCGACGACTTCGCATGCAACTGAAGAAGTAGAGGAAACTTACGAGAAAATAGGAGAAATTATAGGTAGAGAGAAGAGGGGTGCATGCGTAATTGTAATGGGAGATTTCAATGCAGTTATGGGAGAAAAACAGGAAGGTAGTATCGTAGGAAAATATGGTTTAGACGAAAGAAATGAAAGGGGAGAGGGGCTAGTGAATTTCTGTAGACAGAATTCTAGTAATTGGGAACACTGGTTCAATCAGCACAAAAGAAGATATACATGGAAATCACCAATAGACGGTGGAAGATAGAGTATGTTATGATTCAGGACAGGTACCGGGATACGAGGGTCACTACGAAAGTTTTGAGATACGCATTGTTGTTGCACAGTATTTAAATTCCAACAATTGCGTTCGGTAGTGGCATCCAGAGCGAAGAAGCGAAGCAAGTTTCAACTCGCCTCGCTTATCGGCGTGCCCGTATCGCCTTCACTTGTTTGTTGATATGAGCAGTATTCGGCTGTCTAGAATGGAGCTCGAAAGGGAACATTTTCGGACAATGATCCTTTACGATTTCAAAAGTGGTTTGAACGAGACACAAAGCCTTGACCGTTTGCAGGGGGCATTTGGGGACGTTGCTTCTTCCCGCGCTACAATTTTTCGGTGGTTTGGTGAATTCAGAAGAGGCCGGACATCGCTTAAAGATGAAGAGAGAGCTGGACGTCCGGCAACAGATGTGTCAGATGAAAACATTGCCGCTGTGGAACAAATGATTCGAAAAAATCCTCGAACAACTTTCAAGGACATTGAATCTACAGTGAACATTGGATCGCCAGCAGTAACAAAAATTCTTCATGATCATCGTCTCAGGAAGGTTTCATCTCGTTCGGTGCCTCACACGTTGACTGAACAGCAGAAGCGCATGCGTGTGAAATGGTGTGAAGAAATGCTTGCAAGATTTGATGGAGGCAATTCTCGACGCGTCTCTGACATTGTTACTAGTGATGAGACTTGGATCTATCAATTTGACCCTGAAAGTAAACGCCAGTCTACAGTTCGGATCTTTCCAGACGAAAATCCACCCACAAAAGTGAAGCGACCGCGAAGTGTGGGAAAGATTGTCGCAACTTTCTTCTCCAAATCTGGTCATTGTAACATGCTTGGCTTCTAGTAAATTCTGTAAATTTCACTGAAGCCAGCACAGGTCATATAGTTAATATCGTGTGAAGTATAATACGAATTGTAAATCAACAAATTTATTAAGAATTTTTTTTTTCTTACACGTTAACAAGTAGTGAGTTCGTGACGAACAACAAGTAATATATATTTATGCAATACCGAAATAGTAATTTAAATAAGGTATTCTTCGTATAATTCCTTACCATAAATTTCTTGAATACTCAATACTAGAACAACACTTCAAATAAAGTAGAAGTGAGCACAAATGATCAGATGCAAATGGTCTCGTGACAGGTTCACAATTTAGAAGGTTAATATCACCAAAAATATTTTTAAATGAGGCCTTATTATGCCGGAATGATACCATAGTACTTTCTTTCCCATTTACATAGAATATAAAAGGAATTTAGTTATTATATAAATTCCGACCTTATTATAGACGCAAGCAATTTCTAATGCTACGTCTTACCTGCTAAATCCAAAGTGAGAGCAATTCGGAGCGTTTAGCTCCGTTCTACTACTGTAATCGCCCACCAGATGGTAGCTCACTTCAGACCCAGGCCAGCAAATATAGGTTCTCTCTCTCTCTATGTAGAATTTAATCTTTGCGCTCTTACAAATTCTCTTATACAAAATACATACAAAAAAGATACATACATATAAAATTTATTGGGACTATTACGTTACACCATGTTGCAACTGTTCCACTTGAAGAACAAAGGACTGTTACTGCTCAGTGATACACTACTGTTTGCCTAACAAAAGTGTTCCAGAAGCTTCGGGAACGGCGTCCGAGAACTGGATTGCGTGGGATCCTGCTTCATGACAACGCGTCCGCACATACGGCCAAGATCACAATTCAATTTTTAGAATCTACAGAGGTCAAAGTTGTGACTCATCCGCCGTAGACCTGACCTGGCCCCGTGTGACTTTTTTCTGTTCACCAGGATCAAAGATCGCATGCTTGGGAAGAGATTTTGCAGCCCTGAAGAAGCTGTAGTGGCTTACGAGAATGAACTTTCAACATTTGAAGAAAAAGACTGGCAACACTGCTTCGAAAAGTGGTTTTCGAGGATGCAAAAGTGTGTACAGTGTAATTGTGAATACTTTGAGAAAATGTAATTTTTAAATTGATTTTAAGTATGTAGGTTATTTCACATCTCAAAACTTTCGTAGTGATCCTCGTAGCTTAAAGAACGCGAAGACCCTTCCGTGGGCTATTTTATCAGATCATAATCTTGTGCTGGAAGAAGTAGGTTCTCAGTTGAAAAATGTAGGCAACAAAGTGTTGAATACTGAAAAGTTGAAAAACGAGGAAATAAATCTTTTCGTTGAAAAAATCGAAGAAAATATTTAAACGAGGAAAGAATAGTCGCAGGTAGTAACGCACGGTGGGAACACCTTAAACTTTGCTTACAGCAGGCTGCAGAAAAAAAACAGTATGTTACCACGAACACAAAACGGTTAAGAAACCATGAGTTACAGTGCAGATGTTGCAGAAAATGAGGGAAAGGAAGACGTGGAAACAGGTTGATACAGAAGATGGCAGAAAGATGTACAGAAAGTTAAATAATGAATTACGGAGAGTGAGGGAGAGAGGGCAAGGGAAGAGTTTTAGAAAAGAAAATGCGAGGACATAGAAGAATTAGAAAGAACTGGGAAATATGAGGAAAAGTACAAGGTGAAATTATGGAATTTTGGAGGAAACAGGATATTACGATGGCAGTAGAAAATAAGAATGGGAAGATAGCGAGAGAAGGTTATAGGAAGGAATACGTTAAAGACATATGAGAGTAGGGATAACGTTAGTGTAGTCTTAAGTGTTGAAGTAGGAAAGGATGGTAAAGGATTTAGTATTCTTCGGGATGAGTTTGAACAGGATATATCCGAAATTAGGAATGGAAAGGCAACCGGAATAGATAATATACGAATCGAATTCATTAAAAATATGGGACACAAGAAAAGAAAGAATTGTTCTGACCATACATGAAACAGGAGAGTGGCCAAAAGACTTCCTGAAAACAATCATGATACCGATGGCTAAGAAATCGAACCCAGGGAGATGTGAGGATTATAGAACTATTAGTCTCGTATCTCATGCAGCTAAAATTTTGCTCCGAATGCTGAACAGGGAGTTATATGGAAGCAGTGCCGTGCCGTGGAAAATCAGCGCCCGGGGCGAGAGTATACGACGGTGCCTCCATATATATTCCACGTAATTTTTCCTACCTTTCTTTTTTTCGGCGCCCGGGGCTGTCGTCCCCCTCCCCCCCACGGCACGGCTGTGTATAGAACAACAAATGAAAAAGTTTAGGAGCAGTTCGGGTTCAGAAGAGGTAAGAGCGATCGGTGAAAGATTTATAGAAAAAGAGAAAGAGGTGTGTTTTATTGATCTAGAAAATGCTTTTGACCGAGTGAATTGTGAACTAAGATAGGGTTGGAATGAAAAGATAGAAGACTCATAAACTTATGCATGAACCAACAAGTGAGTGTTAGGATAGGGGAAGAACTGACGGAAGAGAGTGCGATTGGAAGGGGAGTTCGACAAGGATGCTGCCTCTCGCCACAATGTTTCGGGAAGGGGGGGCACTGCTGATTCTATTCTATTCAACTATATTCTAGACGTATTAGTTTGGTCTCCGGGGAGCAGTGCCCTCCCCCAAATAGGTCTGGAAAAAACAGTTTACAACTGATTTGAACATTTCTATTGTTTTATTCATTATAAACAAATTCCCCCTTATGCAGAGTCGTTTTGAAGCGTGATTAGTGGCATACTAAAGAGTTCGATTGACATGTTTCCTACAGTAGCCAGGCCTTTAGTATGACGCTAATCATACGTCAAAACGACTCTGCATAAGGAAGATATGCTTATAATGAATAAAACAATAGAAATGTTCAAATCAGTTGTAAACAGTGTTTCTTCCAGATCTGTATTCGGGGTGCACTGCCCCTCAGAGGAGTCCAAAATAATAAGTCTATAATAATAAATAGAATCAGGTGTCCCCTCTCCCGCGGAATTGTTTCTGAAAGAAACACTGTAAACTTTTCAATGTTCCATACTAATTAGCAACAAAATGCAATCTGTAAATATATTGATATCATGAGTTATTGTGTAAATAGTGTTGACGCTTCGTGTTAAGGGGGATGAGGGGGAAATCCCCTTTGGTGATACTGGATATTGCTATAAAGAAAAGAGATTTCTCCCTCATTTCTCTTGTAATTTGCACACTGTCCACAGATATAGACACGCAGCATCAAGAACCAGAGATGGAGTGGGTCAAGTTTTCTCAGTGGGTCGTGGGTCAACAGCATGACCCACCACCCACTGCGACCAACCGACTCAGTCTGATTTACCGACACACTCTGCTCACTGCATTGTAGACAGTATCTTCTGAAGACGAGTAGATTTGTCTGCGTTTTATTTTCAAGACCTTCATTTCCCTTTTCCATTTGTTTCTGCCTACTTACCTGAGGTAAGTATATCTAACCAAGTGAAAAAAAGAACTTCAGGCACTTTTGGATATTGATATTTGTAATCGTAATAATAGCAATAGGGCTTATACTATTACTTGGCTTTCGAGACCTTTGAGTTTTTAGAGGAGCTAACTATTGGAAAAAATACATTCTTGGATCACTGTAATATATAAATTATATATTTAAAAAATTGAATGTAACTATATGTGCCTGATCATCACGGTCAAATTGCAAAGTCAAATGAAATTACTCTTGGTATATAGTTAGGCCTTAATCCAAACTGGGATGTTATATTGCTTTCATTATAATACATATCATCCTAAGGAGGTAGTGAGGATCCGAATTTTTGCGGGGGAAAAAAATGAGTACCTCGCAAGCCGTTAAACTTACGGAGCTGAAATCCAACTATCGAAAATAAACAAAATGTATTCTAGCATTTTTTAATAATTCTCCTTTGTGCAGGGGGGCACATTCTACATATGAAAAATTGGTAGTGAATTGGTTTGTAAAAATGATCGAAAACTATCGATATTAGTTAAGAAAAAAATCAGAAATTCCCATTCACCTCTGAATACTTTCCAGGAGCCTCGTTCCCTTTAGCTTTCTAGACTGGGAGGAAACTTGGTAATGGCATCAAACCTTCAAGTGTAATTATAAAAATTAAATTTATAAACAAATAAGAAATCATCAGTTTATCAGGCTTTAATTGATAATTTATACACAAGATTCCCTATCAAAGGTGTGATAGATGAAGTTTCTGTTCTCCATGAGTCGGCATTGCCAACTGACATGGTCGATATGGGAAAGATGGTACTTCTTGCTGAGTATTTCAAAACTGACGGAGAAAAATCGTTATCAGACTTAAGTCTAACAAGAGATTGTCGATGAGGAGTTGCAGAATCAGATAGAAGTATTATCAAAGAGTGCGACCGGGGATTTCCCCATATGAATTTACAGATGACTGATATTAGAAATAGGCTATGTGCTCAAACATTGTCTAACTTGTTCATCAATGTTAATGGCCCACCGCTAGACAAGCTCAAAGTAGACGAGCTAGTTATTTCTTGGCTGAAGGATGGACATTATTCCGCTGCGGATGATTTACCACGAAAAAGTTACCAATAGGAAATAAATTCGATTTCAGATTATTTTTAAGGTGGAAAATTACGAGTTATGGAAAACGTATACTTGAATTACTAATGGCTTATTTGTGTCATTCGACTTTGTACCTGATTTTTAATAAGTCTCTTCTTTGCTTTAAGTAAACTACTTTGAATAAATATTCATAATAATTGCAAATATGCATATTTGTAACTTAAATTTAACGTGGTTTTAGTCAGTGTGCGAATTAGATACTCTATATTGGGGGGGATAAAATTAGGCCAAAGGACATAGCCTGAAGGTTCAAATTTCAAAATGAGACAATAAATGCCTTACCTCCCATATATATATATATATATATATATATATATATATATATATATATATATATATATATATATATATATATATATATATATATATATGTGTGTGTGTGTGTGTGACATCTGTAATAAATAAGAGATTTAATAATTGAATAAATCTACCGACAATAACTATGCACATATATATTGTCTGACATACACACATCCCACTAAACCTTTCTGAACGTGTTTTAATGTTGTACTCACTCTTGTCCCCGTAGCTCTCTAAGGTTTATTTAGTTAATAATTTGGTTCGAGCGATAGCCATGATCACAAGCATATGTTAAGTTTTCCTTTCATATTGAAAGCTTCCACTTTGCGTTAATACATACAGGTTGCGAAAAGAAATCTACTTCAGTCTTGTGAAAACCACTAAAATTATCAGTTAAACCGGACTTTTTTTTTTTAAAGAAAATCTAGATATTAGCCTATCAAATAAGAAATGGATTGTTGCTGGTCCCGATTTCTCACATCAAGGTCAAATCGAAGGCCAAATATTTAAAATCTCTCAATTCAAATTTCGAGCTTGTGCTTCTACTTCTCCCTAAAGCTGTGCTCATCACGACTTTTTTTTGTCCAAATATCGATTCCGTGATGGGCACGGAAAGTCAACACTTAAAAATTACTTTACTGTTAGGTTGAAGATGAGTTGATTCACTATGGGCTACGTTATTCAAATAAAGTAAAACATTACACTCAAGTTTTTCAGACAACATTAATTGCGTGGACAGCAAACTGTACAGCGAAAAGATGGAAAAATGAAGGGTTAACTTTAAAAAAACCCGCTCCAGTTGAAATGCTTATACAGACACGGACAATGACACGGAGAACCAGTCGTATTAACAAATGCTGAAACAAATCTTGAATTATTCGCTTTATTAACCTAAAAATCACCTTCATTAACATGTCTGCTCACTAGGAGCGTATCCCCCAGCGTGTACGTTAACATATACTTACGAGAGAATACCTATATCTCAGATTTTGAGTACAGTTTCAAAAGTTCATTTCCGTAAACTGTAAAAGCAGTGATTACTATGCTAATTATCACAAATTAAATGCAACTTTTGAGTTGCATACACACAACCTACTAGGAATTGAAGACCATGTGCTAACAAAGAGTACACTGGAAAATGAAATAACATGTTATAACAAAAATTAAAATAAGATAATAATCGATACAAATATAGAGGATGAATATGACATATCCGAACTTCGCCAAGTATGGTAGAAGAAGCTATTTGTTTACTTCTTCTTGGCCAACCGCTAAGAAAATTTATAAATCTATATGTGGCTTTGTTATACGCAATTAGTACATTCAAATTCACAAACGATGACGAACTGAAGGTACGAAGGTACAGTTGCAAGTAACAACCGTAGTCATAATAATATAGTTCTACTAAACAACGTTGAAAATAGTGGGTAATTAGGTGGTAAGTAGAAATGACCAAAACTGAACAGTTTACATCGATCATTTCGAAATACAGCTAGAAGATTTAATTTACAAGAAATAACAAAAATCAGTGAAATTTGGAGTTATACTAAGCATAGTTTGAGGGGGAAAGCGAGCATCCCCGGTGGGGATACTTCAGCTGACTTCTTTGGGGGGGGGAACAAAATGTGATTGAGGGGGAAAATCCCCCTCATCCCCCCGGTAATTCGCACCCTGGTTTTAGTGATTACCCAATTTACAATTATGAGCGTACTTTATGAAGATGATCTCACAGAGGGTGCCCGAGCACATTTATACACTATGAAAAACTGACTTTTCAATTTTTTTGAGAGGAAAAAGGCGGATTTTCATGCCCGCGTTAGAACGGAAGCATCACATGTAGCGTATTCACCGTAAATTATTTTCGTTTTCATACATCCGTGCGTGTATTGCGCCAAATTACTACTCCCTAGCTAATGCGCATGCGTAAAATAGAAAGTTTGCGACTTCCGCCATGTTAGTCAGTGAATACAATACGCTGGTGAAGTAAACGTCATTTCCGCTTCCTGTTCAGCTAGCTGGTTACAAACAAACCAGCTTCGAGCGGGTTATATGAAGAAGTTTACATGGTACTCGCCTATGAAAATGATTTGTTTCGTTTTCGTATATAACCATAACAGTTTAAGAGGTACATGCAATGTTTTTTTTTGTTTTCCCAAGAATGAAATTAGAAATATTGTACTATATAACATATTAAAGAGAAACAAAAACAAAGCCACACTGTACAAGTGATATAGTGATTAATTACTTGTTGGGCGAACAGATATAGCTCAATCTTTTTGAAGAACACTTTCTCTCCTTGCATATTCCGCCAGAAAGAAATTAAAATACACATATTTTTCCAAAGCTCCCTTGCTCTATCTTTTTGTTGTTGTTGTTGTTGTTGTTTGTTTGTTTGTGACATGTTTAGGCTAATTTTGCTGTTTAATATATATTAATACTCAGAACACTGAAAAATCGTTTCTTAGTAAACTGATAATTGAATCACACGCTTAAAGGCATACTATAATCTTCGAACAGTGCCTGCCCCAGCATGGAATGTGATATCCGCTCTTTCCGATCCTCACCAGCGTAAGTTCGATAACAATTTTACCTTTGTGATTATATATATGTGTACAAATTTGAAACTCTTGATACAATTGAGATTTGCAGGCAATGGATGATTTTAAAATTGGTAAATCGGCATTACACATATACATATGTAGGACAACCGCATTTAAGTAATCACAACCTAACCTAACCGTACCTTACCGCATATGAATTTTGGTAAGAGTATAGTACAGGCAATATAGTAAAGTTTAAACCGAATTTGTTAATTTGTCTCATCCCGTTTGACATAAAATATAATTGCTCCATCCTATCGTTCTACGCTCAGTACGCATGAAAAATACGGGATCATTATTTGTAAATTTATGTATAAAATTTGTCTAATCTACGAAAATACTTCTGTGCAAGAAAATTATTTATGTAGAGGGAGAACATAGAAACAGCGTTAAAAAGGTGCCATGGTTACTAAGAAATTGAAATGCAAATCCACTTGTAGTGACTACTAGCTCTGGCTTGTGTACGCTTTTTGTACCTGTCTTTCTTTCACGCATACCCAACTTCACTGATCTGCCGCTCCCTACAGATGCATCCTTACATGCGCTCGAGCTTCAAGCTGCCCTTTATCATCATAAATGTAGTGTTACGTGAAGTGGCCACCCAGCGTACATTGGTATGTGTTCTTATGAATTTTAATATATGTATATGCTGGCATGTTACAAATCTGTACGTCGTTTGTGTTAGACGCAAAGAAAATAATTCAGATAACATTAGGACATTATATAGGATAGTTACAGTGTTATACATTTTAAATTATTTAATTATTTCTGGTGACGCATTTCAACTTTACCAGTGCCAAGCAAAGAATGGACCCGCTAACAAAAGAATGAAGAATAAATTAGCAAATTATTTCCACGAAGATGCTAAGTTTCTGAGATTATGTATTCGTAATTGTATCCTTTAAAATGCATTGGTTATTCTAGCGCTGTATTTTTTTGTTCCGAATATCTGATCACTAATTTTATAAACAAGTTTCTTCATATTAAACATTTTCACTGAAGCTAAACAAACAATATGACAGAAGTATATAGCATAACCATTTTCAATAATTTTAATTAAACTACTCAATCTAAAATTATTATTACGGGGCGCTCATGCACATGGTTGGTATTCTCACTCACTTGTTGTCCAGCAAGTTATTAGCGATTGAAGGAATTAAAATGTAGAGTAATTTTATTTCATATTATGATAAATATAGCCTTCCTCTACGTATAAAGTAAATATATTCACTGCAATTCGTGAACATGTAGACTTTTTTTTTTTCATAATTTTAAGTTCGTCTTTCACAAGACTCACAGCTGCCACATACAATGCCATTGAAACTGCCTTGAAACCACCTTAGCAACAGATTGTTTGTAACCAATATGGCTGCGCCCAGTAAAATTCACAGCAGACGACTTCAGCAGCGTATAGTGTACGCGCGCTACTTCCGTCAGAATTGAACAAATTTCTACTCTGACGCGAGTGTAGCGCGCCATCTCCGATGCGTGATTTCATTGGCTGTTTAGCACAATCGCTCGCAACTCACGGAGGTAAAGGACACATGAAAATCCGCCTAAATACTGTGAACTGAGAAACCATAACCTTTTCCATATTGTATAGGTGTATTTTCCTGTGAATAGAAGTTTCTTTTGGAATGCGTTGAGAAATTAACACTTGCAAGAGTACTCTCTTAGTACAAGTATATTTAATTCTCCCCCCCCCCCACCTCGAAGTGCTTCAATTTCCTCTGATAAAGACTACCATTTGATATTGTAAAGGTCAGATCCACTGTTATTGTAACACACTGGTGCTTGAGTGATTGACTAGAAATTCAAACTCCGATTAATGACAATTTCACAGTCTTGTTTTATTACCAGTGTAAACTCTTTAGTCAGTACAGAAGAGGCCGTGCATCGTGTTCAGAGTTGATGATGATAGACTGGTGAATCAGAGTAGGTCACAGTGGATGAGAGTGGTTCACGGTGGGTGTTGGGTCGTGGGTCAAGTTTTCATTGACCCACGCCAACCCTGTCAAGAACATTTTTTTTATACAACGACTGTGGTATCCATAATATAACTCGTGATATCAATATATTTACGGAATAGATTACATTTTGTTGCTAATTAGCATGGAACATTGCAAAGTTTTACAACTGATTTGAATATAGCTATTGTTTTATTTATTATAAACATATGGGGCCTTATGCAGAGTCGTTCTGACACATGATTAGTGCCATATTAAAAGGAGTTCGAGTAACATGTTTCCTGGTGTAGTCAAGTCTTTAGTATAACGCTAATCATACGTCGAAAGACACTGAATAAGGCTCATGAGGTCTTATGCAGACACGTTCTGACGTGATTAGTACCATACTAATGTTATACCAACATGTTTCTTTCAGTAGCCAGGCCTTTAGTATGACTAATCGTAAGTCAAAACGATTCTGCATAAGGCAATGGTAGTTTAATATTTTACTTGTAGTTACAAATGGCTACTTTATTGGTTAAAGGAAAAAGATACTCGAGTGGGAATCGAACCCGGGACCCTTTGCACGTGAGTCGCTGATGCTTCTCTCTCCGACGCCGTCGCTTGAAAATTTTATGCTTCGTACGATATATGCGGCGAATCGAAAACTTTAAGATGCTTTATCTCCGCTATTTTTGGCTATTGCGCTCTCCCAGTTTGTAATATTAACACTAAATGTGTACTACAACCTCGCGAAAAAGGACTCCGAAGTTCATTTACCAAAGTCTGCTTTCTCCTTGTTAGGTTTACAAACGTCAAGCGGCCACTTCAGCATTCCACATTGGTTATCTTGCTATTTCGTTATTGCTATCGCGACACCATTTTGAACCTTAACACCACTCGAATAGAATATTGTGTAATTTCCTGATACTATCTCACTTCACTCAAGCCCACGATGTTCATTTTACATTTATCCATTTCCATTTTCAAATTTACTCGCACGTTGTTAAGTTTATACGTTTCAGATTCCTATGCTAAAATGAAAGTTACTATCTTCTACTCTGATGATCCTTCCCGGAGATCCAAACGGGGGACTATTTTACCTTAGGAAGACCCATCATAGTATTTATTCTCCTCCTCTGACCGCCCTGGTGAAAATAATAATGTAGTATTCTCATTTTCTTTCCACATCTTCATGTCGTTAATCCGTCTTTTACAAGTTTTCCCTCCTAAGGACAAGAAGGTGCCCTGACCTCCACCCGCCCATTCACCCTCTAAGGCTAGTTTTAGACGGAAGCATTTATCGTAGCAAAAATCGTATCATCGATATCCTACCGTGTAAAGTAGCAAATGCTGTAGCATTTCCCATGCTGTGGCGTATCCTATGGCATTTCTTGTCGATAGAACCTGGTCTATTTCGTAGGATTTTTCCCAGCATTTCTGGTACGATTGCAGCGCCGTGGTGTGTTAAAAAGAAGCGAAAGATTTTGTGCCAAATATCCATGCCATTTGTTTTGTGTGGGAAATTGAATTGTAGTAAAGCAAAATGAGTTGGAGTAGGGATGCTCTTTGCCCACATACTTCTTAGTGATTTTCGTTTTTAAATATGATCGGCGAGAACTGTTGTTACAACTACTATAGTTTTAGTTACCTCACGCTTAATTTCGGAGTCATAATTGCGCTCTTCTTCAGTGATTTGTTTGCTACGTAACGACAGGTGCTTATCAGGTACTACTACTACTACTACTAATAATAATAATAATAATTTGGTTTTACTATATACCTGTATTCCTAATTCTAATTCCCAATCTATCCAACACCTATTGGAGGCCGCGTTGGCTCAGTGATAGAAAGCTCACCTGTGTTGCGTGGGGTCTCTGACTCGATCCCAGATCTCATAAAGTGAGCTTTGTGTTCGACAAGCACTATGTGCGTGGACTGTCTAGGAATTATGCTTGCTCCTACTTCCTGCATTCCAGTATTTCTTTTGTTATCATTCCCATCTGCCTTTCCTTTGCATAGGAGCATGAAGGTGGAACGTTAAACTCGAAGTGAATATTTGTACTTCACGTGTTTTTTTAGTTTTAGTTTTAGTTTTTAGATACATGTGGGAAAAGAACTGACCACTATATCAACGCTCTGTGGCCCTTCCCTCTTTCCTAGGCGTTAGAAAGTGCGCCTTGTGTGAAGAATAAAATTTCCTGTGAAAAAATAACTGGAACGCAAATTACGGTGGTTCATATCGTATCAAAATTTTAGGTCCAAATGTAATACTGTATAATCTCTGTACACGATACTGAAAAGTAGTGATGTGAGGTGGAAAATTTTCCATTTCGGAAAATTTTCCGCTATATTTTTCCGGAAAATTTTCCGTTTTTAAAAATATCAGTAATCAAGTAACAATTCCTCAGCAATCAAAAAATTGGTTGAATTCATATACAGAAATGTAAAAAAGTGAAAGATCCTTTAAAGAATCTGAAAATTTTCATAGCTCAGACAATTTTCAGTACTATGTAGGAACAAGCTAAACAATTTTTTCTGAATCGAAATATTTTCAGACTTATATGGAAAAATTGAAGAACTTTTTATGTCGGAAAATTTTCATCATTTTGAAACAAAAACAAGTTTTTGTGCATCGGAAAGTTTTATTGCTCTGTAGAAAAAAGTGAAAGGATTTTCATAGATCGGAAAATTTTCTTCACGATATAGAAACAAGTGGAAAAAAACTTTTCATAAGCTGGACAATTTTGGATATTATGTATAGTGGTGTTAGGTGGAAAATTTTCCACTATATTTAACTGCACATTCAGCTACAAAATTGAATTTCTGTAGAGGAAAGTTAGTCAACAGCAAATTATAATTTTCCAATTAGCTTTCGGGTACCGGAAAGTTTACTAATATTTCAAGTTGGGAAGTAAACTTTTGCACAGTTTTTCTCTCTCTTCATCTACGAGCTCCTTCGTTGCTAAGCGGTTAGCATACGCGCCTTTGGCATGGAAGACCTGGCTTAGATTCCCAGCGGGAGCTCATGTAGTTCGGATTTCACGTTAATCAGTTGGTCCCGTCTTATATAGTCTCTAGTTTGAAAGGGACGGTAAACTCAAAATCAACTTAATTCAACTTTTCTCTCTCTCTCTCTCTCTCTCTCTCTCTCTCTCTCTCTCTCTCTGTGTGTGTGTGTGTGTATGTAAAGTGCAGAGGACATGCGTTCGTAGAGTACAAATATCCCATTCTATTATTTAAAATTTCAATTTATTAAAAATCATGAATGTTTTCCGATTCATAAAAACATACTCCACTTATTCCTAAATCGTTGTTTAGCCGTAAAGTTTATTGGTGATAAATATTGTCTTAGAAAGTTTCATGAAGTGAAAATCTAACGATTCTTCATTTCAAGAATGTTTGAAAAACTTCAATGCGTTCTTCCTTCAGAATCCACCTTTGATCTTACAATATTAGATTTCGTCAGTTTAATACGCATAAGACTGTTTTCTCATAGTTTTACTACTTTTATAGATTTACATTCTGCAACATTTATAAATAAGTAGATATAATAGAGAAAGTGAGAGAGGAGGGTAGAGAAACACTATGTAAATTTTTACTTCTCAACTTGAAATATTAGAAAATTTTTTGGTTCCCGACATCTAATTAGAAAATTATAATTTGTTGCTGTCTAATTTTCCTCTACAGGAATTGTATATCTCAATGTGCAGTTAAATATAGTGGAAAACTTTCCACCTAACATCACTATACATAATATCCAAAACTGTCTGGATTATGAAAAGTGTTTTCACTTGTTTCTACATCGTGATGAAAATTTTCCGATTCATGAAAATTCCTTACATTTGTATTTACAGAGCAATAAAACTTTCCGATTCACAAAAAGTTGTTTTACTTTTTGCTTCAAAATGATGAAAATTTTCCGACGCATAAAAAGTTATTTAATTTTTCCATATAAAACACAAAAAATTTCGATTCATGAAAAATTGTTTTAGTTGTTCCTACATAGTACTGAAAATTGTGTGAGCCATAAAAATTTTCAGATTATTTAAACAATCTTCACTTTTTAACACTTTTATATATGATTTCAATCAATTTTATGAATACTGAGTAACTGTTACTTGATCACTGATATTTGTTAAGAACGGAAAATTTTCCGGAAAAATATAGAAGAAAATTTTCCACCTCACATCACGGCTAAACAACGATGTACGAAGAAGTGAAGTATGTTTTTATGAATCGGAAAATTTTCCGTTTCAAAATTTTCCGGAAAATTTTCATCACTGTACAGGACAGACAATTCTTCGATTCATGAAAAATTGTTTCACTTGTTCCTACATAGTACTGAAAATTGTCTGAGCCATGAAAATTTTCAGTTTCTTTAAACAATCTTTCAATTTTTAACATTTTTATACATGAATTTAATCAATTTATGAATACTTAGGAATTGTTACTTGATCACTGATATTTGTTAAGAACGGAAAATTTTCCTGAAAAGTATAGAAGAAAATTTTCCACCTCACATCACGGCTATACACGGATGTAGGAATAAGTGGAGTATGTTTTTATGAATCGGAAAATTTTCCGGTAAATTTTCCGTTTCAAAATTTTCCGGAAAATTTTCATCACTGCTGAAAAGAGACGCTAAAGTTCAACTAGCAACAATCTCTCATCTACGGTGATAGTGACTTCACCAAACGACTTTAAGAGAGCCCACCTTAGAGCAACCTAGAGGCGGATCTAAAAGGCAAAAACTGGGGAGGGGAGGCAGCGAGAACGCAACTTATGACATGTATATCATGAGCTTATTATAAACTTTCAAAATATATAAACAATAGCTTGATAATTTTTGCTTGATTATTTTTTCAAAAACTGGGGCTAGGCCCCCGGCCCCGGGATAGATCCGACACTGGAGCAACATACTCAGACAGGAAATATTATCTATCTGTACTAAAAAAAATTGTTTAAAAATTTGCTCTGAATATCCAACCCAATAGGATAAAACACCCTCTATAGCCTAAATACACATAAAAGTCAAACTCTACAGGCTGTTCTGTTCAGAGGGATATTAAATATTTGCAATCACGTTCAATGCTAACATCACGCTCACAATTTACAACAAAGTGCGAGAAATGTTTTGTTTCGATTCTTGTCTCGAGAAGGTTAATACCTATTTTTTAAGTTCGAGACGAGATGAGAAACATAATTAATCTCGTGGGGAACTCGAATTTACGCACGTCTTACATCTCAAACACTACTTTATTGTTACATGATTCATAGCATAAAACTAAAAATTGGTAAAGTGATTGCACGAACACCATGAAGATCATTTATCAATGTTTAAAGATGCACAAGTCTTATATAACTAACTAACTATAAGAAAAGGATAGTATTGAGATTATTTCAGGTTAGATGAAGTGGGACACATGTCTGCAATCAGGGACAGCGCTTTACTGTTTCTCTGGGTGGGCCAGATGTAGGCCATAGAACAGTAGTGATAACCTAGCTTGTTTCGACGATTAACTAACTAACTAACTCTATGGCCTATGGAACCCGGAGGTTCAAAACCGCATTCACAAAAGCTCTCCACTGACTTTTATCCTTAGCCAATTAGATCCAATTTCTACTTTGTATTCCTGTCTCTGCGAAGCTCAAATGGCGCGAGATGGCACCTGTGTGGCTTGAAAATGAGCAATATCTACAGAAAACGCGAACAACCAATTCAGAAAACGCCATACTGTAGTTATATGATACAGGGACAGATAGACTCACACGGATTGCATAAACTACTGGAAACACATTCACTTCAGTAGCACTTTTACTGAAGCCAAGAAATCCATTCCCTTCTTTTTTACATTCTATAAAAAAGAAATCAAGTAGTGGCGGTACTTGTGCAAGACTTGGTCTTGCACCCCTTGGTCTTGGTCTTACATCGGGATTCCTGGTCTTGGTCTTGCATGGAAGACTTGCAAAAATTGCAAAACCAAGACTCTTGTGCTCATCACTAATAGAACTGGCTCCTTTGGTTCTTTTATCCTATTATTTATATACTGTTGTAAGTGAGCTAGAGCAAGATCTTCAATTTGGATAACAGTGTTCTTTACTTGATCATGGATGATTTACTTTGTGACAATGTTAATCAAATTTCTGATTCATCGTTGTAAATGTTTCTCAGGTCCTGAAACGTATTTAGAACCTTTTTCATGTCTTCCATGAAATGCTGCTGAACACTAAAATTTTTATCGTAGAGAAGGTGAGAACTGCACGATGAATGAGTGATCACTTCTTGGAACTCTGATACAAGTCGTTCAACCTCTGGTCTACATATCGTCGAAGTGCAGATGGATTTTCTGTAAGTCATATTGCGCCATCGTCTCCTTTAACGATTGCATTGTATTGCTCATGTGCTTGATCAATTGCAATAGCAGAAAAATGATATCCCGTCTTATAGATGACAAAATTGCCCTTGCTGAATTGGGTAGCAATCTCTGGGTCCGTGTACTTTAATGTAACCATATCTCTCAAATTAACAGGAAGCCATCTTGCGTAATTAATACGGTCAATCGAAAAAAAGGACACATCTGACATGGAATGTACTTGAACCTGAACCCACAAAGTGGGGGTGATGTATATATTTCCTGAAAGCTTGGGTCAAGGTAAGATCAAAAACGGTTACCAAAATTGGGGAGGTCTCAAGCATTCCGCTTGAGGGCAGCACGTTATTCATTTTCATTAACACCTTTAAGCGTGTCTTAAAGTCCGTTGCAACCCCGGAAAATCTGAAACGGTGGGACAAATATGAAAAAAGAAAAACGTCTTTTATCATTTCAAAAGTATAACGTATCAAAGTAAAATAAATTGTCCCAGGGTCCCCCGCAGGGTTCCAGATGGGGCACAACTCAAAATTTTTAAATGGAAAGTTGGTCAACTTGCATATCGTATAAAAGTTGATGTTAAATAAAAGAAGATATCTATTGAAGTATTCTATATCTATTGAAGTAAAAGATTGGTAGAACTGTAAACTACATAACAATAAAACAAATAATGTAACAATAAAAGTAAAATGAAATAAAATTTCACACGAGGTTGTTTGGCGCACTTGCCAACCAACCCCAAATGCTATACGCCAACTAACCCCAAGCCCATGTTGTGCAACAAAGTCGTAATTACTCAGCAATTGTTTGGCATTTATGTTTTATTGTTTGAATATCCATAAAAACAAAGTTCAGATCTAACTAATGCTATATTACTTACCTCTGTATTCCAAGTAGTGACGATTCTGTGATGATGTAACGGAGAACTGAAAGAAATACTTCAGACTGGCAAAAATACTCTTTATCTAACAGACGCCATAATCCGCAAGTTACAAATTTCATATGAAGGTGGCAGCTTCATCCATAGGTCGCTCTTTTATGACAGCAGCAACAGCTCATTATGTTAATTAATGAAAGAGTTATATGGAGTACGTCAACCAGCTCCTGCTGCCAAACTGCCCCGGTCTCCCCTACATGTCGTTAACCGGTATCTCTTTTGATGATTGCGAACCTCTTAACACAACACTGAAGTCATATGGAGCACTACTCGTCGGAGAAAGACAACAATGCACAACCAGCGTTACACGATGTTCACAAGCCACATTTAATAATACTGCCAGAATCTCATGATTCGTGAAATCAAATCTATCATTCAATTAGTGTTGTAAAAAAAAAACGGTTTTTTTCTGTGGTTTTTTTTCAATAAAAAACATCGTTCTTTTTCATGTTTTTTTTCAAATGTCTGTTTTTTTTTCTGGCAACTATTATTTATTGATTTATGTTGCAGAATATTGAAATAATCAACAGAACTTGAGTCGGAGCCCTCGAAATTTACAAATCGTTTGTTTCTTTGTACCTATACGAGCAAAATTGTGTGATTATTCCTTTCGGCCCCAGGTCATTTTTGGCGTTTTTCTACATTTCCAGTTAGTGACTTATTGCTCAAAAACTATTCATTCGATTGATATGGTTAAGGCCTTGTTTTTTAGAAAATGGATGTGGCTATTTTCTGGTGTAAGTTGCATTGCAGTGCTGCCAACGGGTGGGAAATTATTGAAGGAAATGTAGGGGTGAAAATTTACAAAAAATTCCCTGACCGAATTTCAAAATTTTTTGTATCTAGCACCACTGCTGCTATATGGGTTCAAGTCACCTAAATAAATCTTTGGTGTGTTGACAAGGTACAGTGAAATCCTGAAGTCGCTGGCTTTCATTTAGTGTTGCCACGAGACGAGACGAGACGAGACTTCAGGCTGTCTCGTCTCGTCTCGAAAAAACGTGCTCGTCCCGTCTCGTCTCGAGAGGTTCTGTCCCATCCCGTCTCGTCTCGTCTCGTTTTGTCTCGTCTCGTTTTGTCTCGTCTTGTCTCGTAAAAAAATATAGCAGCATACCATGGGAACGAAAGTAAAATGTACCAGGCTGCACCATGCTAATCAAGATACAACTAAGTTATTACCCAGAACAAACAAGACAAGAAATGTCACGGTCAGAGTTGGCGTGGGTCAATGAAAACTTGACCCACGACCCACTGACCCACCACCAACCGTGACCCACGACCCACTGACCCACCACCCACCATGACCCACTCTGACCCACCATGACCCATCACCCACGGTGACCCACTCTGACCCACCACCCACCATTAACCACTCTCATCCACTTTGATCTAGTCTGACTCACCAAAATCTATCGTCATGAAGTCTGAACACGATCCACGGCCTCTTCTGAACTGACTAAAGAGTTTACACTTGTAATAAAACAAGACTGACATTGTCACTAATCGGAGTTTGAATTTCTAGTCAATCGCTCAAGCACCACTCTGTTACAATAACGGTGGATCTGACCTTTACGATATAAAAAGGTAAAGGTTTGTCAGTGAAGAAACAGTTTGAGGTGGGGGGAAATTAGTGTGTGCCTAAAATATACTTGTACTAAGAGAGTATTGTTGCTATTCTTGCTAAGAGAGTATTCGTTAAATTTAAGTTACAAATATGCATAATTACAATTATTATGAATATTTATTGAAACGTAGTTTACCTAAACCAAAGAAGAGAGTTACTAAAAAGTAGGTACAAAGTTGAATAACACAAATAAGCCATTAGTAATACAAGTATACATTTTCCGTAACTCGTAATTTTCCACCTTAAAACAAATCTGA
Organism: Thermobia domestica; assembly: GCF_964235325.1. NCBI lineage: Eukaryota > Metazoa > Arthropoda > Insecta > Zygentoma > Lepismatidae > Thermobia > Thermobia domestica. The sequence continues at coordinate 180,507,225 of NC_137462.1, forward strand.
AATAGGATTTATTTCCTGTTGGTAAATTTCTGGCGGTAAATCATCCGCAGTGGAATGATGTTCATCCTTCAGCCAAGAAATAACTAGCTCGTCTACTTTGAGCTTGTGGGGAATCTTGTGAATAAATTATCAATTAAAGCCCGCTAAACTGATGATTTCTTATTTGTTTATAAATTTATTTTTTGTAATTACACATGAAGGTTTGATACCATTACCAAGTTCGTTCCCCCGTCTAGAAAGCGAAAGGGAACGAGGTTTCTGGAAAGTATTCAGAGGTGAATGGGAATTTCCCTCCTTCTTCAACTTCAATTACCACACTGCTGTTTGCCATGTGCCAAATTACGATGAGTTTCAGTTAAATTATCATAGTATAATTATTTCCTTGTTGAATTATCAATACTTCTCAGTGGAAAAAGGATGAAATTTCGAAGTTCCAAATCAAAGTAAGTAGACCAACGTAAAGGGAAGAAAGTAAATTTTCCATACAATTATGCGTACAATCCAAATTTCAAATTTCCGTGTAATTAAGCTTACACTACAAATTTTATGTCTATTTTTCTCACAACTTTATGGGTTGATTATCCTGTGCTGTGAGCGCTCCATATAATAAACATAAGCTTCAGCAATTATTATAGCAGAAAGCAATTTGTATATGAAGCCAAGCACTGTATTTTTTGTTTCTGATTTTTTTTCTGAAATAACATCGATCGTTTTCGATCCTTTTTACAAACCAATTCACTACCAATTTTCCATGTATAGAAAGTGCGCCCCCCTCCCCACATAAAGGAGCATTTTAAAAATGCTAGGACACATTCTGTTTATTTTCAATAAAGAGTTAATACACTTAATTTCAGCTCCGTAAGTTTAACGGCTTGCGAGATACTCATTTTGTTTCGCAAAAATTCGGATCCTCACTACCTCCTTAGGATATTATGCATTATAATAAAAGCAATATAACATCCTAATTTGGCTTAAGGCTCCTTTATATACCAAAAGTAACTTCATTTGACTTTGCAATTTGACCGTGATGATCAGGCACACATAGTTACATTCCATTTTTTTATAAATAATTTATATATTACAGTGATTCAAAAGTGATTTTTTCCAGTAGTTAGCTCTAAAAGCCCACAGGTCTTGAAAACCAAGTTGTAGTGTAAGTCCTATTGCTATTATTACTATTAAAATATTAATATCCAAAAGTGCCCGAAGTTCTTTTTTCACTTGGTTAGATATACTCACCTTAGGGAAGTAGACAGAAACAAGTGGAAAAGAAAGGGAAATGAAGGTCTTGAAAGTAAAACGGAGACAAATTTACCAGTCTTCAGAAGATACTCTCTACAATGCAATGAGCAGAGAGGGTCGGTAGATCATACTGAGTCGGTAGGTCGCAGTGGGTCACGGTGGGTGGTGGGTCGCAGTGGGTCATGGTGGGTGGTGGGTCGCAGTGGGTCACGGTGGGTGGTGGGTCACAGTGGGCCATGGTGGGTGGTGGGTCGCAGTGGGTCACGGTGGGTGGTGGGTCACAGTGGGTCATGGTGGGTGGTGGGTCGCATGCTGTTGACCCACGACCCACTGATCCATTTAGAAAACTTGACCCATTGATCCACTCCATCTCTGGTCACGGTAGCTACACCGTGAAGCATTTACCTCTGGTGTGTGTGGTAGTCGGTTCGATCTCGGTTAGTGCCATGTGAGCTTTGTGGTGGACAAACATGGAGTGTGTGTGTGTGTGTTTTCTCGAAGTTGTCTTGTATCCTATCACTTTCTTCATTCCACTAATTTCCCCATCATCATCTATTCGGAGTGGGCCAAAGTTGCCTGAAGGTCTTAAAAATAAATTCAAATAAGCTGACAAGGTAAGGGCAAATAGTTTACAAGATAATATATCTCTGCTGTTAGTTGTCTGAGGCTTCTCGACCCTGGCCTTTTTTTTTTTTTTTTTTAACATTTTGAAACATTGAAATTTGTTTTACCAGTTTCAATACACGAATATATAGTAAATTGCTCATAGGTACGTGGAAGATGAAGACACTAATGTCAAATGATGTTTTCACGACAAGCAAAGTCCGATGTAAAGGTGTCACCATCCCCGACACTACCGTATACTACCAACCACCATATAGAGGCCCACTTGCTTTATAGTGTCGGTATATATATATATATTAGATAGATAGATAGATGTGTGTGTACACTTTGATTTCATATATTCCAGCCTTTAGGTTTCACAGTGTTAACCCATACCAATCCAAAAACTACTTTCCATTTTAGCATGTTTAGATTTGTTGCAATTATTACATATATATATATATATATATATATATATATATATATATATATATATATATATATATATATATATATATATATATATATATATATATATATATATATATTTTAAAAAGGCTTGGAACCAAATAATTTTATTGAGTAATGGAAAGTATTTGATTGAAATTTTATAGATTACTGCACAGTAAGGTCTATTTGACACATCGGAGGAAAGAATGCTTGGGGCCAGTCTACACCTCCATGGTACAAATCTCTTCCCATACCCGCGGGGTGTGTGCCCCTATATGGTGGTTGCGCCGTTTGTGTAACAAACTCATGACAGTATACCCAGATTAGCTTGTGGTCTAAAAAAAGGATTTTTGGGTGGCCATTTTGGATTAAAGTTTCTTATATTGTCGTGATCTATTCGTAATCATACAACGTACATCTTCATACCAAACCGAGCAGTCTGCGGTGATAGACCATCGGCTTGAAGGCCACGGGTTGAGTCCCGGAAGGGTCATGTGTATGGATTTTAACAGCATTTGTTTTTCCGTATTGTGTCAGGGGGCGAAATCGTACGGAATAAACGGATTTCAGTCTGAAAAATTTGGAGAGAATATCCTGGCCAGGTTACTTTCATGGGAGTACGGAATTAGTAAAAATATAGGATATACATTTTATAGCAGGGTTAAAAATATGGTTTGGGTATCCTATTTCTTTTCTGTTAATTATGTTCTTCAATGTTCGAATTTTGATCATTGTCATAATATTTTCTGCTTTCAACGAGTTCCATGAATATCATACCAAATATTCTTTACATTTATTAAGTTCGAAAGGCTTAATGTGCCTGTAAGAAAACATTTTTGAAGATAATTCAGGTCCTAATGAATATTTTTCACTAGGAAAGTGAAGTATTCTTCTCCTCCCAACATAGAAGCAGAGGGCAATTTCGCACTCTGGTCAGATAAAACATTTCCGCGTAACAAAAGGAAGGCTCCCCTGTAAAACCTCTTCAGCTCCAGGGTTATTGTTACTATAGGGGTACCATAAATTTGCTGAAAGCAAACAATTTGAAGGGTTCGTCGACAATATGTTTGCTTTCTTTGTCCTTCGCCGGCTTCCAAACGAAGATGTGAATTTTTCAACATGACTGCTGTAAGCGGGCGATTGGTAAAACGGTAAAAGTGTATTTTTAAGTGTGTGTGTGTGTGTGTGTGTGTGAGAGAGAGGGAGGGAGGGAGGGAGAGAGAGAGGACAAAACTTTAGTTGCAAGATGTACTTCAATTGCCGTTTTCAGTTCATTTAGTAAAAAGAATACCGCCGCGCCACCAGGGAATAAAGACAAGTGTTGTCTGTTTCTTTTTGCCACCTCAGCCAGAACTTTCAACTACAGCCTGTGATGAGTATAGACCTTACCCAGTTTTCAAATTGAATAGCTGGTGGTGGTAGTTCGGTTTCTTGACCTTGTAAAAATCTTCCCTGTCTTTGTTTCGTTTGTCATCATTCCAGCCAGAAATGAAAAAAAAAAAAAAATGAGAAATCCTTGGTTTACAGCAAGGAGAATTTGGGACAAGAGATTAAGGATGATATTCCTGGAAGCTCACGTATCACGATTGTTTCATTCAATAGACAGAGGATACTTTTCTATGAATGCTTTTCAACATGTTTTCTCACAAAGGGGATTTTCCTTTTGCAATCTATATGACCACTGGCAATTTCAATCTTGTCCATTCCCGCCAGCGTTTTGGTTTTCGAGACACGAGACGAGACGAGACATTTCATGAGACGTCTCGTCTCGTCTCGTGTCTCGTCTCGTTTTCGAGACGAGAAAAGTAGTCTGCCTCGTCTCGTGTCTCGTCTAAAAGGGTTCTGTCTCGTCTCGTGTCTCGTCTCGTTTACGAGACGAGACGAGACGAGACACGAGAAATGTCCCGTCTCGTGGCAACGCTACTTTCATTCAAAGAGGGAAAGAAAAAATTCTGTCATACACATCAAATTTTGACACTTTTTACGCCTCAGAAGCAAAAATCAAATATGCCGGGGCTACAGCTTCTCTAATTATCCTATTGAAACTTTTTATGGTGCGTTCTATAGGGCAAAGAGGAAGCTTTCAGGTAGTGGTACGTTTGTTTCAAATGTAGCCAGTAAGAGGGTAATAATAGAGGGGAAAAGGGAAATTTTCCGAATTTTTCACCTAATAGCGGGAATTAATTGTTTTGGCTGGAAACGCTGCCATCAGACAGACAAAAACTATCTGAAAATAAACCGTAGTACTCCAAGAATACATCCTACAAGTATCATGGCGATATATAATAAAGTAAGCATGAAATTTAAAGAGAAATCTCATTCTACCTCAGAAATTCACCATTTTCTTACGAATTCCAGAACATGGTTTATTATAAACCTCAACTGTACTTCCCTTAATTATTCTAGTGAAACTTTTTATGGTGCGCTGTGTAGACTAAGGACGAGGCTGTTAGACACTGGCACTAGCGGATTCAGAAGGATCGTTTGGGAGGGGCGGTTCGCTTTGTCGAAGATGAGCGCAGCTTCAAGGTGACCAGTATTTAATTTGCATGAATGGGACTCATATGAATCCGGGGCTGGAAGGGGTTGGGAAAAAAAGATTCCCAGATTCCACTTTGGAACCCGAAATTGTATTTTTTCCTTTTCTTTCTTTTTTTCTTTTTTCTTTTTTCTTTTTTCTTTCTTTTTTTTTGTAATGGGAGTATTTTTTCTGTAGATTTAAATTAAATACGTACTTCCGTTTCGGAGACGTGACGGTGTCATGATTCACTTCACACATAGTCACCGCAACATATGAGATGCACTGTCTGGCACAGTACTTGCACAAAAGTAAATACTGTATTGACGATATCATTCATTTTAACGAAAGAGTGTACAATTTGCTCTAATCATTTATATTTTGAGTAACTTGCGGGACAGCAGTTAGAAAATTGTGTGGGGTCCACGAAACATAGTATAATTATAGTTATGCTTACAACAATAAAATTACCTAGGTATATTATACTAGCCTTCGTCTAGATGGGGCTCACTCCAGATCTCCAATCTGGTCGACATACGGCCGTAGCAGATGTTCCTACGTGGTACTGTGGCACAATATTTCGCGTTCTTCCTTCTGCCTTTCATATAGAATTGGATTGAGCTAAGACTGTGTCACGAAATTCAAACACCTCGTAAGGCATTTTAATGAACCAGCCCCACCTTTTTTCTTCTCTTCTACGCTAAGTAAAAAAAAAAAAAAAAAAAAGTTCAAATAAATGTTGAATTATTTTAAATGAAAAATCAAACTACCAACTTTCATGTTCTTATTATCTTATCTCAACTATGTTTTATAATATTTGCAATCGCCGCCACTTTTTCTTTCCATCTCTTTTTTTCTCCGTTTTACTCTAATATCAAAAAAAGTTGAAACGCGTGTCAAATTATTTTAAATGAGAAATCCAAATGCCAAATTTCAAGTCTCTAGTCGTAACGGATTCGAAGAGATGGCCATCTTATTAAAGTAATTTCCCCCCCATTCTCCCTTCCTTCCTTCGAATTTCAAAAAAAAAAAAAAATCCTTCCTTAGTAATACCCTACGTAACAAATCTTATATACTGTCCTAATTTCAAGTTTCTAGCTTAAGTGGTTTGGCCTGTACGAAGTTACTCACTCAGGATTTCGTCTTTTATGTATGAATTACAATAACAAACTTGTGTTATTTCTCAAGAAAACATGAAATGCCATTTGAAGTCACAACAAATCCCTGGTCCCTTCCTAATGTTTCCGTGTTGAACCCCAAAAGTCACGGCTCTCTTTGTTGATCTAGTAGCTAGCGAACGTACCTTTGATCTTTGATGCAAGGGGTTCTGTGGTTTGATTCCCGGTGAGTGAGCATCGAACGCACTACAGTGGTTCAGATCCAACTTTAAACTCTAGTCCTCGTTCTGTAAAGCATCGCTTTTGGCAAACGACGTAAATACATATTAATCAATCAACCAACTGAAAAGTCTCAGTTTCAGAGAGCTTTCCGGTAAGGAGCGCTGAAGATTCTATATTTCTCTTTATTCAAGGTAAAGGTACTTGAAGTTTCAGGACCCGAATTCCATTCCTATATCATTTTTCTAGGACACAATTTTAAAATATACGTTTTTAGTTCAAAGAGTCCCTCCGTCTTACCCTCCTTCTTACAGCTGTTCGTCCAACGAATGAATCATATTCTCGCTCCTTTGGGGCTTATGGGACCGCCCCAAGGAACTAGGGAGAAACGTATTCACAATTCAAATATGTCTGTATTAAGTACTATTAAGTACCACACATTTTGATCAGACTCTGCTGCGCTTGTCACACATATTGGATCGGTCGGGAAAAAGATCATGTTAGTATTTTCCAATGATAAAAGCTAAAAGTTCAAAAAACTCTTTGGAGGGGGCGGTCGCCCCCTCCGCCCTCCCCGTGGATCCGCCAGTGGACACTGGTATGTTTGTTCGAATGTAGCCAACAAGTAGGAAATAATAGAAATAGAAAAGGATTTTTTTTTCCAAAATGTGCCCCTAAAATCTGGAATTAAAATTTTCTGTAGCTGGCAACACTACTCTCAGACACACACAAACTATCTTAAAATAAGCTTAGGTATCCCTCTAATATATCCTACAAGTATTGTGACGATATCTAATAAAGTAAGCATGTCAATAAAAAATATCTCATTCTACCTTTTAAAAAAAATCACAGTTATATTTCCAATAAGAGAACAAGGTCTACTGTAAACCTCAACTGTACGTCCCCTAATTATCCTATTGAAACTTTCTATAGTGCGTTGTGTAGAGCAAAGACGAGACTTACAGATACTGGTATGTTTGTTCCGATATAGCCAACAAGGAGGATATAATAGAGACAAAACATATAATTTTTCCAAAATTTCCCCCTAAAATCTGGAATTAAAATTTTCTGTAGCTGGCAACACTGCTACCAGACAGACGCAAAGTATCTTAAATTAAACATTGGTACACCACTAATATATCCTACAAGTATTATGGCGATATTGAAGGAACAAAGCTTCTAATTACCAAAAATGTTTACGGTAAACAGAAAAGTAAGGAAAAACTAGAAAATTCAAGGGTTAGAACCTAAATACGAATTTTACGTGCGCCCCCTAATTACCCCATTGTAACGATCTGTACTTGCGTTTGTTAAGTAAGGACAAATGTTCGATTGGCGTAAGTTGACTTGCACTCGGAAGTATAGGTACGGATTTATAAACAAAAATTTGTAATTTTGTCCCCAAATATAGGAGAATTTTAATTTCCCTAATTGGCAACACTGCGGACAGGCCCGTACAATTGATGTCAACAGTTAGATATCCATCCGAGGTATCTACCTTGCAAGTCTTAAGGATGTCTTTCTACAACGAAGGAAGCTACAAGGAAAAAAGAAGTAAAGGAAATTGGAAATTAGAAAATTCTCGAATTTTTGACTGGGGTGAAATTTGAAAAGGAAATTCGACACCAGAAGAAAAAGAAATTAATATGATAAACTATAGTCCAACCAATTTTGCAAGAATAATATCCCGATATCTTAGGCCACCTGGGCCACCGAGTATACATTTGATTACATTTTTTTGACTACAAACTCGTGTTGTTGTTGTAGTTATAGTCTCGACTAATAATATCGTTGTAAACAATAACTTTATAAGGAAAATTTTCTCTCTTTTTTACATCTTAGTTCCAACACTGTTGGTGAGAAATGCAGGTTGTTTAAAAATAAATTTTGGGGTTTTCGTAGTACTTATTACATTTTACGTACAATTATAAGCAATGCATCAAGTAAAAGAACACCTCAAACAGTCTTTGCTACAAGTGTTCAATGTGAGATTCATTCGTCACACACGGCACACGTCTAGTCAATAGGCGAGAAAGGCCCATAAACTTTCCGCCATATGGCAGAAAACACATTCAATTTAGGGGAGTCTCGTTTCAACTGTACCATCTCCTGAGGATTTGCTGATGGCCAGACGCAAACATCATGAGTGTTCACAGTAGCTCTTTGGTGAAACGTCGATTTATCACTGAACACGACACGATCCAGAAAATCTTCATTGTTATGCAGGAATATTTCACTTGAGAAATAGGCACGTAAACCGTGTCTATTGTCCGAACTCATGGAGGTGATTACTTGAATTCTTTAGTTGTATTACGATGTTAAAATATTTAATATTTATGTTGTTTTTAATACCTTTAGGCTTTAATTTTAAATATGGGTGAGTTGTTCAGTTTTGACTTATTAGAGTGTTTTTTATTTATAATAAGAAATAGTATAGGACTGGTTCCTTGGGAAGTAGGCTATTATTTGTGAAGAGAGAGTTTAAGATATTCGTTGATTTTATTAAGTATTTGAATTGTTATTCTTATAACTATGGCTAGAGAAGGTGTATTGAGAAGTTCATTTTATAGTACAAGTTTTATTAGTTTAGTTTTACTTCTACTTGTATTACTCTACTTGAGATTTTCTTCTTCTAGATTGTTTATGTTTTATTTATTTATTTATTTTTTTTTTTTTTGAGGGTTCATTAATTCCTACATTATTTTTAATTTTGGGTTGAGGCTATCAACCTGAACGGGTGCAGGCAGGCATATACTTGTTGTTTTATACCTTGTTTGCTTCACTGCCACTTTTAATTGGTATTTTTTTTTATTTGGAATATGTTAAGGGTAGCTTATTGATGATTAATATGAGAAATGTAATAGATTTAGGAATTACATATTACATATGATATTTTGCTTTAGTTGTTGCTTTTTTAATTAAAATACCTATATTTCTAGTTCATCTTTGATTACCTAAGGCACATGTTGAAGCACCCGTAAGTGGTTCAATAATTTTGGCAGGAGTTTTATTGAAGCTAGGAGGATATGGACTATTACGTATTCTATATTTTATAGAAAATGTAGCTGTAAATATAAACTTAATTTGATTTGGTATTAGAGTTGTAGGTATTTGATCAGTTAGATTAGTATGCTTACAAGTTGATGTAAAGTCTTTAATTGTTTATTCTTCTGTCGCTCACATAGGTTTAGTATTGATGGGCCTACTAACGATGGGATTATGGGGATTTAGAGGTGCCCTTACATTAGTAATTGCCCACGGCCTATGTTCTTCAGGATTATTTTGTCTTGCAAATATTTCTTATGAACGCTTAGGAAGTCGAAGACTGTTAATTAATCGAGGAATATTATCTTTTATGCCGAGTCTAGGGCTGTGATGATTTTTATTAAGAATTGCTAATATAGCCGCGCCACCAGCATTAAATTTATTAGGAGAAATTAGTCTGTTAAATAGAATTGTTGGTTGATCTTGGTTGAGCATATTAGGCCTAGCTTTACTTTCTTTTTTTAGAGCTGGTTATAGATTGTATTTATATTCATATACTCAACATGGGATACCTTATTCTAATTTATATTCTTGTTGGGGAGGAAGTGTGCGAGAATATTTATTATTGATATTACACTGATTGCCTTTAAATTTATTGATCTTTCTTGCGGGGTCGAGATTTTTATGATTGTAGTTGCTTGAGTAGTTTAGAATAAAATTTTAGTTTGTGGAACTAAAGAACGTTTATTTGCCCTTAAGTCATGGTTTGGCCTTTTTCAATTTGTGTAACTAGATTTGTTTTTTTAAATAGAATAAGTGTTTTTTTTATTTATAGTAGGCTTGAGTTTTTTAATCAATAGATATAGTGTATTTATTGAGTGAGAAGTTATTTCTTTTAATAGAAATAAAATTATTATAACTCTTCTATTTGATTGAATATCATTTATATTTATAAGATTTGTACTTTAAATTTCTAGAATAGTAATTTATTATAGTGGACAGTATATAGGATCTGAACGGTATCTTAATCGGTTTATTATACTTGTATTGATATTTGTTCTTTCAATAGTTTTATTAATTGTTTCTCCTAACTTAATTAGAATCCTCCTTGGGTGAGATGGGCTAGGATTAGTATCATATTGTTTAGTTATTTATTATGAAAATGTGCGGTCTTATAATGCTGGTATGTTAACCGCCCTTTCTAATCGTATTGGAGACGTAGCAATTTTATTAGCTATTGCTTGAATATTGAATTATGGAAGTTGAAATTATGTCTTTTATTTACATAGAGTTTTAAATAATAATGAGATAGTAATTATTTCTAGCTTGATTATTTTGGCGGCAATAACAAAAAGTGCACAGATTCCGTTTTCTGCGTGATTGCCGGCGGCAATAGCTGCTCCTACACCAGTATTAGCATTAGTTCATTTTTCTACACTTGTGACTGCTGGAGTGTACTTGCTAATTCGTTTTAGAGATGTTTTATTGAGTGTTTATGCGGGAGATGTGTTACTTTTATTGTCAGGGTTGACAATATTTATAGCTGGTATTGGTGCTAATTATGAATATGATTTGAAGAAGATTATTGCTTTATCTACTTTAAGTCAGCTTGGTCTTATAATAATAATTTTGTCTATGGGATTTCCCGTATTAGCTTTTTTTCATCTATTGACGCATGCCTTATTTAAGGCATTACTTTTTTATGTGCAGGGGCAATTATTCATGGTGTGGGAGATACACAAGATATCCGTAGAATAGGGGCACTTGTAAGTCAGATACCCCTTACTTTATCTTGTTTAAATGTAGCTAACTTGGCCCTATGTGAAATGCCATTTTTAGCTGGGTTTTATTCTAAGGACTTAATTTTGGAGATTTCTTCTTTGTCTTTAATTAATGTAGTTAGCTTTTTCTTATTATTTTTTTCTACAGGCCTTACTGTATGTTATTCAGTACGTTTAAGATTTTATTTAACAGGTAAGGGCTTTGGAAGGGCTAATATTCATTCTATTAGTGATAATGAAGGCTGGACTATATGTAAGGGAATATTAGGATTAGTAGTGATAGCAATTTTAGGAGGTGCAACGTTGAGTTGATTTAATTTTTCCTACTGTTAATTGTATTGTTTTACCTTTACACTTAAAAACTGGTGCACTACTTGTAAGTGTAGTAGGTCTGTGGGTTGGCATTTTATTGTCAAGTTATTCTATTGGGCAGTCTTTAATGTGTATAAAGCTTTATTTTAGCTCTACGATGATAGGAAGTATATGGTTTTTACCTTACTTATCAACAAATTATATTATTAAATTACCTCTATATGTAGGGGGTGCATATTATAATAATATTGATCAAGGATGGAGAGAATGTCTTGGTGCTCAGGGCATGTATAGTAGTTTTAAGGATGGTTCAATATTAATTCAACAATCGCAGGACAATTTATTTAAAATGTATTTATTAATTTTTTTTAATCTTTACAATTTTCCTTTGTTTCTTTATATTTGTGTATTTAGGTAGCTTATACTGAAAGCATAGTATTGAAGATACTAAGAAATTGTACTCCCTAAATATACTCCCTGAGAGTACTCTCTTTTTTACCTCGAAAAGGTAATGTAATATTTATACTAAGGGGGTTTAATTATTTTATATTAAGAGATGTTAACGGTCTAATCCGCTAAAGATAGAAGTTAGCAGCTTCTTCTTGATTATTCACATCTCCTTAGTTGGGGCATGGAATCCCAATGGTATCATTAACAGTGAAATGCCTCTTTTTGGCTTCAACTAACAAGTAGGGGTCAAGAGACCAAAGGCTCAGTTCGAAACTGAGTGCAATTGTTTGCTTCCTACTTATCAGATAAGTTGACAGCAACACCTTTTGGATGCAAACCAAATATTATATTTAACTATTATCCCGCTTATTAATCAGCCCATGTTAAGGACCCTTGATTTTATTCATGATAAAAACCTATTAAGAGAATTACTAAGAATGTTAGTCTGACGAGATCAGGATAGTGTATTAGTGTTGTTAATAGTGATTGTTATTGGGAGTAGAAGGGCAATTTCTACGTCGAAGATGAGGAAAATTACAGCAATGAGGAAGAATCGTAGGGAGAAGGGAATTCGGGCTGATGATTTAGGGTCGAATCCACACTCAAAGGGGGAATTTTTTTCTCGATCATTAATAACTTTCTTGGAAAGAAGGGTTGAAATGGCTATAACGATTAAGCAAATAATAATGGTTAATAGACCGGTTGTTAAAACTGTATTAATTGCCTATTTCATTTAATTGATCCTTTTGATTGGAAGTCAAATATACTGTATGTATTAAATAGGCTAGCCTCCTCATCAATAAATAGAAATATAAAGGAATAATCATACTACATCCACAAAATGTCAGTATCAAGCAGCGGCTTCAAATCCAAAATGGTGGGTAGGAGAAAAATGTGATAAAAGGTGGCGTAATAGACAAGTGGCTAGGAATTTGGAAGCAATAATAACGTGAAGACCATGGAAGCCTGTTGCTATGAAGAATGTTGAGCCATAGACAGCGTCTGCAATGGTGAATGGGGCTTCATAATATTCGTATGCTTGTAGGGCAGTAAAGTATAGGCCTAGGAGGATTGTGAGTAGTAAGTAGGCCTTGTGTGGCTTGAGTGTGGTTACCCTCTATTAATCTGTGATGAGCTCATGTTACAGTAACTCCTGAAGCTAGTAGAATTGCGGTATTAAGGAGGGGAATGTGTATTGGGTTGAATGGTACAATGCCTGCTGGAGATCAGAAAGATCCAATTTCTACTGTTGGTGCTAGTCTACTATGGAAGAAGGCTCAGAAAAATGAAACAAAAAAGAATACTTCAGAAATAATAAATAAGATTATACCTCACCGAAGACCTAATGTAACTTGTATGGTGTGTAATTATTGATATGTTCCTTCTCGAGTTACATCTCGTCATCATTGAATTATAGTTAGTAATGTGATTAGTATGCCTAGGAAGAATAGAGAAGGGTCATATTGGTGGAATCACTTAGTGAGCCCTGTAGTTGTGGTTAAGGCTCCTAGGGCCCCAGTAAGTGGTCAGGGGCTTTGATCAACAAGGTGGTAGGGGTGATTTTGTGGTGCTGACATAAGTAACTTCTCTTGAGTATAGTGTAACTAGGACTGCAAATACATATGACTGAATTACTGCGACAGCAGATTCTAGTATTAGGAGGGTAATTTGTCCAATTATTAGTAACGAGAGTATGGAGAGAGATAAGGAAGGGCCTGTATTACCTAGTAAGGTTAAGAGGAGATGACCTGCAATTATGTTTGCTATTAGTCGAACAGCTAAGGTCCCAGGTCGAATGATGTTACTAATTATTTCAATACATACTATGAATGGTATGAGAGGGGCCGGAGTTCCAGAAGGAACGAGGTGGGCAAATATATGTTGAGTGTGATTGATTCAGCCGTAGATTATGAAGCTTATTCAGAGGGGGAGGGCGAGAGTTAGTGTAAAAGTTAAGTGACTAGAACTGGTGAATACGTAAGGGAATAGGCCTATAAAATTATTAAACAAGATGAAGGAGAATAAGGAAATAAATAGGAAGGTTCTTCCTTGATGACTAGTGGGTCCGAGAATAGTTTTGAATTCCTTATGAAGAGTTAGGGTAATTTTATTTCATAAAATGTTTGGTCGTCCTGGTAAGAATCAGAATGGAATTGGAATAATTAGAAGTCCAATTACCGTTCTAAGTCAGTTAAATGATATATTTATAATTGATGTGGAGGGATCAAAGGTTGAAAAAAGATTTATCACTTTGAATTTATGGTTGTTTTCTTAATATTGGTACTGTCTAAAGAAGGATCAGGCGTATTTGAATTAAAATATATAATAGATGCAAATAGAAGGTAGCATAAGGAGAATATAATGAATAGTATGAGTCATTTTAGGGGGGATATTTGTGGAATAGAAAAATACTATTGAGTAGTAATTTAAGCTTGACATGCTTACGTTATAATTTAACTAATTTTTCCATTGGAAGTAATTGTTATTTTACTATCTTTTGGTTTAAGAGACCATTGCTTACTTTCAGCCATCCAATGAAAGTTCTTGTATTATTTTTGTTATTCATTTAATGAATACTGAATGAGGGCAGGCCTCAACAACAATTGGCATAAAACTATGATTTGCACCACAGATTTCTGAACATTGGCCGAAGAATAGGCCTGTACGTGTAATATTAGCTGCTACTTGATTTAAACGTCCTGGAGTAGCGTCTGCTTTAATACCAAAGGCGGGCATAGCTCATGAGTGAAGAACATCAGCAGCGGTAATTAGGATACGGATGTCAATATTAATAGGTAATACAATACGATTGTCTACATCTAGTAGACGAAATGAATTAGGATTTATTTCATTGATAGGGATTATATAAGAATCAAATTCTGTTAAGGAGAAGTCAGAGTATTCATAACTTCAATATCATTGATGCTTAATTGTTTTAAGAGTGATTGCTGGTTGATGAATTCGTCTAGTAAGTATAGGAGTCGTAAAGATGGGAGAGCAATGAAGATTAGTGTAATGGCAGGTAGAATTGTTCAAATGGTCTCTAGGGTTTGCCCTTCTAATAAGTTGCGGTTAATATATATGTTTGGTAGAAGAGAGGTTAGTAAATAACCTACGAGAACTAATTATGGTTACAATGAGTATTGTATGATCATGAAAAAATACTATTTGTTCTATTACAGGGGATGCTGCATCTTGAAGACCTAGCTGATTTCAAATGGCCATTTCTAAGGAAGGTGATTACTCTTATATTTGAGGCTTAGACCCAAGGCACTTATCTGCCACCTTAGAAGTTTGTTAGTAGGGGAAGTTCTGCATAACTATGTTCTGCGGGTGGTAGGTTCTGAAATCATTCTAAAGATGTTGTTGATCTGAAAAGACTACTGGTCGAGCTCTTGCAAAAGCTTCTCATATGATAATTACAAGCACTAAGACGGCAGTGAAGGAGAGAAATGACCCAATACTTGATACTATATTTCATGTGGTGTAGGCGTCAGGGTAATCTGAATACCGACGAGGTATTCCTCTTAGACGTAAGAGATGTTGAGGGAAGAATGTAATATTTACCCCCATGAATATTACTAAGAATTGAATTTTTAGACATGTAAGATTTATCGTTGTTCCTCTAAATAAGGGGAATCAATGAATAAGTCCTGGTATAATAGCAAATACAGCACCTATAGATAGTACGTAATGAAAATGTGCTACCACATAGTAAGTATCGTGGAGAACAATATCTAAAGATGAATTTGCTAATACAACTCCTGTGAGACTTCCTACAGTAAATAAGAAAATGAAGCCTAAAGTTCATAAGATTGAAGGTGAGTAAGTTATTTGTGCTCCTTGAAGTGTGGCGATTCATTTGAATACCTTAATTCCCGTAGGAACAGCAATGATTATTGTGACTGCGGTAAAGTAAGCGCGAGTATCAACGTCCATACCAACAGTGAATATATGATGAGCTCAGACAATAAATCCTAGGAATCCAATTGCTAGTATTGCGTAAATTATTCCTAAAACACCAAAAGTTTCCTTTTTACCACTTTCTTGGGTTACAATATGTGAAATTATGCCGAATCCCGGAAGGATTTAAATGTAAACTTCGGGATGACCAAAGAATCAGAATAGATGTTGATATAGAATTGGATCTCCTCCTCCTGAAGGATCAAAGAAGGAGGTATTAAGAATTCGGTCGGTTAGAAGTATTGTAATAGCCCCTGCTAATACGGGAAGAGATAAAAGAAGTAATACAGCAGTGATTACTACAGACCAAACAAATAATGGTATTCGTTCTAAAGTTATTCCAAGAGTTCACATGTTAATTACAGTTGTAATAAAATTTACTGCCCCAAAAATTGAGGATACACCACCTAGATGGAGGGAGAAAATAGAAAGATCGACGGAGGCTCCGGCGTGAGCAATGGCTCTGGAGAGAGGAGGATATACAGTTCATCCAGTTCCCGCACCACTTTCTACAATTCTTCCCGTTAATAGTAGAGTTAGTGAAGGTGGTAGCAATCAGAATCTTATGTTGTTTAGACGGGGGAATGCTATGTCAGGTGCTCCTAGTATTAAAGGTACTAATAAATTACCAAAGCCTCCAATTATAATCGGTATAACTATGAAGAAAATTATAATGAAAGCATGAGCAGTAACAATTACGTTATAAATTTGGTCATCGCCAATTAAGCTACCTGGCCGACCAAGTTCTGCTCGAATGAGAAGACTTAGTGATGTTCCTACTATGCCTGCCCAAGCTCCAAAGATCAAGTATATTGTACCAATGTCTTTATGGTTTGTAGAAAATAATCATCGTTGCAAGTGAAATTAAATAGGGTGGCCGAAGCATTAGGTGATAGATTGTAAATCTATTTATGGTTAATAAACCTCCTATTAGGTTTTATAGTCAATATTTATGATATCGGACTGCAATTCCGGAGTAGTAGTTAATATACTAAGACCTAAAAGATTGCCTTTTATTTATAGCTTTGAAGGCCATTAGTTTTTTTAACTTAAAGTCTTTGTTTAAAGGATGTTGACAGTTAACGGTAAAATAAATTATGCCTCTTAATGAAATAATAACAAATATTGATCTAATTGACGTTTCTTGATTTTTTTCATTAAGGATGTTCATGTTTGGTTATGATGGTTAATAATGAAGGCAGCATAAGCAATTCGCATGTAATAGAAAAGGGATCAAGTTAGAGGGATCATGCTATGTCTCTTAATAGTAGGGCTATAAGTATTCAGCCAGTGTGATTAATGGATAAGAATGCTATGATTTTACGTAGTGATGTTTGATTTAAACCTCCGATTGAGCCTACTACTAAGGATAAAATTAAGGTTAAGTAGATTAGATTTGTAGGTTTTAAGCTGTAAGAAAGTAAGCCAAGGGGTGCTAATTTTTATCATGTTATTAAAATAATGCAGTCTGTTCAAAGTATGGCCTCTATTACTTCAGGCATTCAGAAGTGGAGAGGACCTGCACCTATTTTAAAAAGTAAGGAAATAGTGATTAAATAGTATGTAGTTTGCAGTCCTATATAGAGTAAAATAATTGCTATTAAAAGTAAGGATCTTGCAATGGCTTGTACTAAAAAGTATTTTAAAGCAGATTCGGTGTGACGTTGATTGTTGGTCTTTGAAATCAGGGGGATGAATGATAGGAGGTTAATTTCAAGACCAATTCAAGTACCAAATCATGATGAGGAAGTTAGGGAAATAAGAGTTCCTAACACAAATGTAGAGAATAAAAGAGTCTTAGGATTAGTGAGCATTAGAAAAAGAAGAATAATCTTCATATGCGGGGTATGAGCCCACTAGCTTATCTTAGCTTATCTTTCTACACTTTAGTGTACGGTGCACGTTGATTTTTGATGTCAAAAGTGAAAGTTTAATTCTTTTAGGTGTAATAAGAGTATATTGAAATACTTGATTTATCCTATCACGATAATCCTTTAATCAGGCATCTTATTATTTAATAATTATTTATAGTAGTATATGAGAATTTAAATAGATCAATATTGTGTTGTAGTAATTAAATTTAGAAATATTATATATTAATAATAATTAAAACTTGAAAATCTATTAAATCCTCCTAATTAGCCTGAGATACCGGCTAAAGGTATATTAATAGGCTTAACGTATCCAGTATATGCTAGTTTTTACAGCATATGTGTGAGGAAAAAATAAATATACTTGTATAGGATACAATTTTGTTTGAGGGGGGAAAACAAAATTGTATCCTAGACAAGGGGGAAAATAGGGTTTATTTAATACTATTTTTTATTAATTGAATTAAATATATGATTAATAATTATTTATTTTAGCGTTATAAATTAACAATAAAGTATTATCCTGGCTTTTCTTCTCTTATTTATCTAGTTGTACATGTAACCTTCCGGGTAAGAAATAAATGTTATTGACCTTGAAGGTAAATAATGGAGTATAATTGGTCGCAGTACTCGTTCTTGTTTATTGATTAGTGTTTGAAGCAGTTAAGGTTTAGCGAGACCCGGCGAAATTCGTGCCAGCTGCCGCGGGGAGACGAGGGGGTTGAAGGGAAGATAAGTAGTGATGGTTAAGCTGTAGTTATAAGTTTAAATTAAAGGGCTTTGTTTTATTTATTTTTAGGTGAAATTATTATTTAAAATAATGAGTTCTATGTTTGAGGCTATGAAATTATTTGTTAAACTAGGATTAGATACCCTATTATTTTTAATGTAAAGTGTAATACCTGGGTAATAGTAGTTATGTTCTTGAAACTCAAAGGATTTGACGGTATTTTTGACTGTTCAGAGGAATCTGTCCCGTAATCGACAATCCACAATATATTTTACTTACTGTTGTTTGACAGTTTGTATACCGCCGTAGTTGAAGGTATTAAGGAGAGGTTAGAGACCTTCATTATCTTTATTGAGGGAGTCTTCAGGTCAAGGTGCAGCTTATCAGTAAGAGGAGATGGATTACAATGGAATGTTTATACGGATTTTATTGTGAAATTATTTAAATGAAGGTGGATTTGAATGTAATATTAGTTATGTTGCTATTATGAGTAGGGCTCTAAGATATGTACACATCGCCCGTCGCTCTCATTTGTTTAGGTGAGATAAGTCGTAAGATAGTGGGTGTACCGGAAGGTGTGCCTAGATTGAGTTAATAGCAAAATAGAGCTTATTAGTTGAGCTATTCGTTTACATCGAGGAGGTTTCTGTGCAATTCAGATTATTTTGATTGAAGGATGTACTTATATATATAAAATTTTTATATTGGCCTAAGTGAATCAACTTTAATTAATGTTATTGTATAGGGTATAGAATTAATTTGTTGATATTATAGTTAATTAGTACCAACGTATGCGCACCAATGGAATTTATGACCCTGAAAATATATTCATTCATTATTTGAATTTGTAAAGAAGCATACGTTAAACGAAGTCGACGATCACATGTATGTTGGCATGACAATAGAAAGTTCTGATTCCACGATCAAGAAGCCAATATACATATCATAGCGTCAAAAGTCGCAATTAAGCCCTGAGGTTCTGTTTCAGAGTATTGAAAATGTTTTAAATAGTAACGAAAATTATTTATTTGGGGACAAAGTAAGTTTCAAAATTCATATTGTTGATTCACGTAAAGGTAGGGGTCGAAGTATGGGTTCAGCAAAATATAGCAGTCTTGTAACATACCTGGAACAGTGTACTATCCCAATGGAAAAGGATGTGTATTGTCTTCCCAAGAGTATTGTGCTTGGGAAGGCCAAAGCTGATCGTCGGCGGAATCAAATGTACGAATTTAAAATTAATCCTAAACGATTGTTGAAACAAGCAAAGGATTTGTGTGTCAGTGCTAAAGTTGACATTGAAATCCGTAATGGATGTACTATTGATGATGTGAAAAAGTTCCAAAATAAGCTAGCGCCTCATTACCAAATTGTCATCTACGAGAAGAACCGATCGACTCGAGACTACACTAATTTATCCTAGAATTCACGCATTAAAGAAAATTTTCATTTTGTATACTGAAGGACACTATGAATTAATTACTAACATTAGAACTCTATTGAACAAACATGGGTATTGTAAGTATTGTTTGGAAGGATATTATCATACAGAAGACCATAAGTGTAACTTTAAATGTAGGATGTGCGAGAAGTATCACGTTTCTGATGATGATGATAATGATATTAAACGCGAATGTGATGATTGTCGCAGACTGTTTTCTTCAGAAGAATGTTTTGCCAATCATAAACCGGCGTTTGCTCGAGGGAAGAGTTTATGCGAAACGAAGAAAATTTGTGTTCAATGTGGTGATATGGTTGACATGCAAAGCCGTAAGTCTGAACACGAATGTGATGAACGTTATTGTAAAACGTGTTATACGTTTGTGAACGATGACATTTGTTTTGTTCAGGCTGCTACTTTGCAACATGTAGAGACCTTTTTATACATCATCTTTGATGTAGAAACGATGCTACTTCCTAAAAATGAACAGGGAGAATAAGAACATTACGTGAATTTCGTAAATTGTATTCATGCCTGTTACAAGCGTAAGGACGCAAAGCTGGATGATCCTTGCTCTGTATGCGGGGATAAAAATGTGTTCCGTTCGTTTGATTTCCAAGACATTGGGGTCTTGTTAATCATGTATTAATAACACGATCAATGTTTAAAAAATCATTGTACTTTCCCATAATGGGAGTAATTATGACATGCAGTTCTGTGCTAAAACTTTGATAACGACCCATCATCATAACCTGAAGTAACAATGTCAGGGCAAAAAATTATTGAAATACGTTTAGGACAAAAGATTTACTTCCGTGACATATTTATATATGGGTGTTAAATTATCAAAACTCCCGAAAATGTTAGGCCTATCTGGAAATTTAAAAAAAAGAGATTTCCCATATTTATTTAACACTTTAGAAAATCAAAATTATGTAGGTCCGGTTCCCGCTCTTGAATATTTTGATCCTGATTCGCGAAGCACGGAAGAAAGACAACTAATCACCTGGCACCAAGAACGTTCTGCAAGTGGCGAGGAGTATGATCTCCAAAAGGAGATGGTGGCGTATTGTCGAAATGATGTCAAAACTTTAGCAGAGGGTGTAATTAAATTTTCAAACTTAATTGAGGAAAAAACGAATGGCATTCAATGTTCTATCGTCGCGCCTACTATTGCTAGTTTGGCCATACTGACCTATCCTACCTTATATTTGTCTAAAGAAATTATTCCGATTACTCCACCCTATGGGTTCGACCATCGTGACCGACAAAATCTGAAGGCAATATATTGGCTACGGTACTTAGAACGTACCAGGGGTAATAAAATCCAACATTCCGGGAATGGCTTGGAAAAACGATTTGGAAGATATAAGGTCGATGGGTTTGAACCTCAAACGAATACAGTTTTCGAATTTCATGGGTTTTTTCCACGGGTGCTTAACCCGCTATCCTACACTTCGACATGTGTCTCTGGATTCCACCTCTAAGCAAGGTATATCCTTACAAAACCGATATGAAAGAACTGCCACGAAAATAGCATTCCTGAAAAATTAAATCTTAATATTGTTCAAATGTGGGAATGCGAATGGGATCATTGGATGAAGACTGATAAGACCATGCAAGAGTTTATTCAAACTCATTGTAAGGATCTTGTTGATCACCTTGTACCCAAGGACGGTTTTCATGGTGGTCGTACCGAATGTTTTAATGCTTTGTACAAATGTAGGTGGGAAGAAACTGTGGCATATTATGATGTAATATCATTGTATCCTTGGGTAATGGCACGTAAACCAATGCCCGTAGGTAAACCAAAAATATACAAGGGGCCGGACTTCCCAGATGTGGGAAGTATCAATGGGTTAGTTAAATGTACTGTTTTACCCCCAAATGACTTGTATTTTCCGGTGTTACCATATGCGTGCAATGGTCATATTTTGTTTGTGTTGTGCCGTACGTGTATGGAAAAAAGTATTAACAATTGTCTGCATAGCGATTCCGAGCGTGCCTTAACGGCCACATACTGTTCCCCTGAACTCCATGTAGCTTTACAGCTCGGATACAAAATTCTACAAGTAATTGAAATCTGTTAGTTCGAACTCATGGATCCAGAGGAAGGGGATTCAGATGGTCTGTTTGAAGACTATGTAAATTCCTTTCTTCAAATGTAGCAGGAATCTTCGGGATTACCTGATTCTTGCAAAAGCGAAGAAGACCAGCAAAAATATATTGCTGACTATTATTCCCATGAAGGCATTAAATTAAATTATGATAATATAAGGAAGAACCCGGAATTGAGGTATATTTCTAAAATATTCCTCAATTAACTATATGGAAAATGGGGACAGCGAACGGGTTTATCGCAATCGGTGATTGTCGATACTCCGGAAAAATTTTTGACTTATCTATGGGCACCACAATACGAGGTGCAAACTGTATTACGTATTGGAGAGCGACATCTCATTGTAACGTATAAAAACATTGAGAACAAAAACAAACCATGGAAGTTCTCAAATGTTGTCCTTGCCGCTTTTATCACGTCGTGGGCACGTTTAAAACTTTATGAATTATTAACAACACTAGGGTCTGACCGTGTGCTGTACTGCGACACCGATAGTATTATGTTTGTACAGCCACGTAATGAAAAACCTCCGCCTTCTTTGGGTTCCTACCTGGGTGAACTAACTAACGAAGTTCCTGAAGGGTGGGAAATTAATGCATTTATAGAAATAGGGCCAAAGAATTATGCGTACCGTTTAAAAGAGGTTGGGACTGACAATGTAGATTATGTATTTAAAATTAGGGGTATAACTTAAAATCATCGTACGCGCCAAGAAATTCATTTTGATCATTTTTATAATCTAATTCACGATAAAGTTGACAATAAACAGTTAAACAATCCTGGGAGGATTGTTCGAAAGCCGGGGTTTGTCATTGTATCCAGGCCTGAAACTAAAACACAAAAAAACGTTGAAAATAAAAGACATCGACTTGACCCTCACAGTATGACAGACTTTAGAACACTGCCGTACGGGTATCAAAGTATTATGCGTGCCGAATGATTAGCATTATTAGTATGAATGTTCGATAAATATTTGTATATACGCTATGTTAAATGTGTCCTAACATAGTGACAGAGTCACAATAATCTCGGACAGAAACAAATTTCATAAATATTTTCACACCATTCGTCAATTGACACTTCCCTACGTTTATATATGTGAATATGTAAATAGTATATTGTTATTGTAAATAATGTAAAAATGTAAATATTGTAAATATTATAAATATGTAAATATTATAAATATGTAAATAGCATATTGTAAATAATGTAAATACTGTAAATATTATAAATATGTAAATAGTATATTGTAAATATGTAAATATTCAAATATATAAATAGAACATCAATAATACAATTAACAATATCAATATTGTAAATACATAATTATTTATCATATTGAATACTTATAAATATATCAATCAGCTAAATATATGTAAACAATATCTCTAGTCAATAACATAGCCTGTCACTGTAGAACAAAAATTAATACTAATAAACAAAACACAATTTCAATTACATGTTTTATTTTATACATCCAATAATAGGTATCATATTAAGAAGTATGTGCATTCTGTATAAGATAAAGGAAGAATATATATACCGCGTCATATCAAGTATTTACCGATCACTTTTACATGGTTTAATAATACTTTATGTGACGGTCAAACCTTTATATAAAATATTGGTATCTTATAAATAAGTATTGGTATTCTATATAAGATAAAGGAATACATATGGTTCATATAAGGTTATTTATGTGACAGCATACAATAAATCAGTATGTAGTGCAAACCCTGATGACGTCATAATGCCTTCTACAAGGACGTACAAATAAATTATTTCCAAAATTAGACTTCAGTTAAAACTTCAAATTAAACATTAATATCATATGTGGTTAAAATACAACTAGAACATAGCTAACAAATACTTACATATGTAAAAGTCACAATAAATATCTCAACATCACATTTAAAACATGGTTAAATCAGCTACATACGTCAAGCACCCCAATATATAACCATACAAAACAAACAAAAGTTAAGGTTATGCAAGCCATCATTAGAATCATAACAAGAGGTCCTAACAATCGTGTCAAGGTAAGGTTACATGTATAATGAGGCACAATATATGTCTACAGTACAATCGATAAGGTAGAAGCTATGCAATCAACATTATACCAATAGTAGAGCTTATGGAACCCAACATTACGTTAAAGGTAAATTAAAAAACTTATATACGTAAAGAGTCACTATACAAATCTAAAAGGTATGAGTTATGCAACCTAGCATACCATCAAAGAAGAAGTTATGCAACCTTACATTACGTTGAAGAAAAGTTACATGCATAAAGAGTCTTATATATAAGGCTACAACACAAACCAAAGGAGGATGTTATGCAACCTAGCATACCACCAAAGTAGTTATGCAACCACACATTACGTTAAGGGTGACTATAAAACACTTGCATGGGTACAAAACATAATATGCATGCACATATATTCCTGTCCACATATCAGGTAAAACATATACATACGTCTATTACCAAAAAGTACTTATATACATACGTCATTTGTGATTCAAGTGTGTTGCTTAAGATACTTTTTTTAGAGTTGCGTCCGTTTCCTCCCACAATATCTGGGTATGTGTGTAACTATACGATACATATACGATACATACGGTGTGTGTGTTTAATCTATACGATACATATCATAATATACCGCTAAATACGAAAAATCATTGTTTCTAACTCTTTCATTACCAACTAATTAATATTCATGAATAAATAATTCATTAATCTAATTTATGCAAAAATATTTTAAAGAAATCTTGTTTGGCTGCAAAGAAGGAAAGAAGACTCTGGTCAGGTAAACACTTTATTGTATCCCTCATAAACCTAAAGGCAGGTAACAGGTTTATTGCACTCTGCAATAAAAATAAACTCAGGTAAAAAAGGGTCGATCTTCCTTATCCTCGGGTGGCAGGATCATAAAACAAGCTGGTTGACAGGGGACAGGCCAATTGAAAAGGGAACTTTAAGCCGTAAAGGACCTCCTTCAAGCAGTGGAAATCAAATTATCATTCGTTCTTCGCTCTTGCCTAGTCCCTCCTCTTTCCTTTTATTATTGGTTCCTACAAGTTTTGAGTTGGAATAGTTGTAAATCCATTCTCTAAGCCTGGTTTTTCATTTGCTGGAGTCTTTCTATACAAGTTAACAAGCTCCACCTCCAGCCTCGAAGCTCAAACCAGTTACAACAGAAAGAACTACCTCTTACCAGGCTATATTCTCGTATCTCCTAAGAACCAAAAACGGCTTATAATTCATGCAAATTTAAACATAAATTAATACAAATTAACATAATTGATTAGATTTTCACCTCTATTCAATCAATATGGTCTCTAGACATAATATAAATATTTCATCTACCTATCAATAACCCAGACAACACGTACGTGTACGACACATGTGCACTATCCATGCATAAGCCGTACATGTGCACATGTGCATTTGTGTGGATGATGAACACATACATAACCCGTGCATAAGCCGTACACGTGAATTTGCGTGGATGAAGCACACATACGGAACCCGTGTATGTGCACATGTGCATTTACGTGGGTTATGCACACGTACATAACCAGTGACTAAGTCGTGCATGTGCACATGTGCATTTGCATGGATAAAGTACACATTTACATAACCCGTGCTTAAGCCGTTACATACACATGTGCATTTGCGTGGATACAGCGCATGTACACAACCCGTACTGAAGCCGTTATGTGCACATATGCATTTGCATGGATGAAACACATATTTATATAACCCGTGCTTAAGCCGTTATGTACGCATGTGCATTTGCATAGATGCAGCGGACGTACGTAACCCGTGCTTAAGCCGTTATATGCACATGTGCATTTGCATGGATGAAGCACACATTTATATAAGCCGTGCTGTAGCCGTTGTGTACACATGTGCTTTTGCGTGGAAGCAGCGCATGTACATAACCCATACTTGAGCCGTGCATGTGCACATGTGCATTTGCGTGGATGAAGCACATTTAAATTACCGGTGCTTAAGCCGTTGTGTGCACATGGGTATTTGCACGGCTACTGCACGTGTGTATGAGACGTCCATAATACCGTGCAAGTGTATACTTTTACTTTCATTCTTTTACTCATTCTCATCAACAGAAAGTAACCTCCATTTTTGGTAGGTGTCGTTTTTCCTTCAGGCGGTGTTATAGACACTTTTCGACGAATAACAGCTGAATGATTGTAAAAACTCCATAACGTCCGCTGAGCTAGGATACAAGATCAACAGGTGGCAGCATTGTACTGATGTAACTACAGTCAGACAGTTCATGGGTTTACAAAATTATTTTCGTGACCTATTACAGCAGAATATGTTGCGTTATTTGTTACTTGGCAAACATGTCAAAGATACTACCTAAAGCTTTGCTCGTTGCAAATAATAACCTCCAAAACTAAAATTTTCACTGACAATTATTAGTTACTTGTTATATACTCTGAAGGTGATGTCTTTGCAGTTATAGATGGTGTTACTGCGTAAGACACAAATATATAAACTCATTTTTTTCGTTGCATCTCGAATATGCTTTTATATCACCTCTGTATTACGAGGAAATCACCTGTGCACTACATGTAAGTCATCTGGGTACTCCTTCAAATCACCTCTATCGTACATATAAATCATCTGGGTACTGCGTGTAAATCATCTGTGTGCTACGTGTAAATCATCTCTGTCCTACATGTAAATCACCTGTGTACTACGTGTAAATCACTGCTGTCCTACATGTAAATCACCTGTGAACTACATATAAATCGAATACGTGCTACATGTAAATCACCTGCGCGGTAGGTGTAAATCACTTGTGCAGGACGTGTACGTGTGCATTGCACATGTTCTGTGCACGTGAAGATGTTGAATAGGACCTGGCATGTATATGTGCATCACATGTACAGGTGTGCATTTATACAGATGATGAACATGTTGCATCCGTGCAATTGTACATGTACTATATGGATACTGTACGTGCATTGTGCTGTCTGGGAAAAATATCAATAACCAATACTACAACACAACAAGGACACTTTGTTCTTTCAACTATCAGTTAAGAGGCCTCCCTACAATGATTGAAATATTTTACCTTACCACCCTATTATCAAAAATTTCATCTATCAAAACATTCAACCCTTGCGTACGTGCATTCAGTCACGTACGCACTCCAACGACATTCCTGTCACAAAGGATAAAGGAAGCCGGCATGTCAATGACCCTAATTTATTACATACACACACATCTGCGGCATCCATTGTTCCCACCTGCGTACGTGAACATTCAAGGATAAACCACATTCATCTTAACAATAGACCTATTGTCAAACCTACCCTAATTTGCATAACAAAGGACGTTATGTACGTCCATCCCCTACTCCTTGAACAAAGGAATTCCTAGCATTCTTTCATGCACCTGGGTCTCCTTCTTCCCACTCTTTTCTGGTAGTTTCTTCAAGTTCATTCACCTGCTCTTCATCGCTTGAGGAAAGGACAAGAAAGGGACGGAACAAATTTCTTTAGAGGCTGAGGAAGTTAACTTTGTATTCTCAACCATTTGTGTGTTTCCATCAAGTCTTTCCAACTTAGATATCAAATATATTACCAAAAATATTTTACAATAATTTTTATTGGATGATAACAATAAAAAATCACTAGAAATATGAAAAATCACCAAATACTGCATAAAGTTATCATAAAATCACTAGGAATATTTTAAAAAAATCACCAAAAACAGTATAAAATTATCATAAAATCACCACAAATTGTATAAAATCACCATAAATTGTACCACAAAATAGGATAAAATTTATAAAAATTTAATAAACAGATCATTTTTATCATAGGGGTTAGCAACACTTTTCTGGACGTTTGCGGTCTATGCTAAAATTGTGAGGTATGTGATGAGGCCTTTTCCATGTGAATACGCACCAGATTGACGTCATTTCCGTACATTATTGGAATCTCATGCTCGTAGATCGGCCGCATGATCTGCTCCTGAAAATACTGCGAATTTATTTTGCAATTCTTCGCCACCCTACGAATCTTCAGTTTACCTCGGTAACTGTAGCCAGTAACGACCATAAACGCTTTTGGGAAGGATTCTTTACAGACACGGACCCACCTTCTGAAGTTCGTGGCGCCTTTCTGTCGGTACATGATGGCTCTCGGTTTGCCGCAGTCGGAAAGGTAAATCCATGTTTCATCGATCGTTACGACGTACATCCACCTTTGTTTTGCCAGATGCCGTTCGTATAGCTTCCGGGCGTTACACTTTCGTTTCTTTTGGTGGGCATCCGTGAGAAGATGGCCGCGAGTTTTCTTGACTTTTTCCAGCTTGAGTTGATGGTGTAACGTCCGGCTCACAGTCCCCAAAGAAACGTCAAGACGATTAGCCATACACCTTTGCGTTGGCGGATTTTCTTGCACTGCCATTTTGCGAAGTTTCATCTGCATGGTGGAAGGGGCCTTGGTGCATTCCCGCTTCCTAGGCAACTTCGTTGGTGATCCAGATGGTGGAGCTTCGTTGCCCTTGAACTTTTTTATAGCATTTTTTTATTCCACTTAAACTGATGTTGCAACCATTCTTCTTGCACTGTTTTCTAATGACAGAAACACTAAAGTGGGCGTCATGAAGAGCCGCAACATAGCCTTCCCAAAACCGGCTTAGTTTTGGGCGACATTTTGATCACAGAACGGAAACCCACACACTTGGAAACAAATTTAACACAACACTCACAACAATGGTCCTGTTTGTGCGTTGTTGTCGTCCACGCGGAAAAACAACTCCGTTCCCAGGAAGCCACTGCACAACACTGCAGGACGCCACGAGCCAGGTCGGGTGAGTCCATTCTCCCCGGGAGGAGAAGGAACGAAATCGGCCAAACGTATTCTAAACAACCTCTGTACTCATTCTATCGAATGATGATTTGGCTGTTGAAGCAGACAGGTTATTGTCTATGTTATCTCCTGTAGTTACTGTGAATGTTCCCTTCACTAAATTTGGAAGACACACAATGCTATTGTTTTCATACTTCTGGCAAAGAGACTCTGCAATACAGCTTGACAGCTCAAGAACACGGTAGAATGAAACACTAAATCCCAAATCAAGCATCATATCGACTGTACATGACTCTGTAGGTATAGTTGAAGCCCTACTGGTAAAGCAGGTTCACGAGAACACTTACGATAAATAGTCTCAGGTTTACCACGTGCCGTTTCGCAGTTTAAGGCCAGCATCTGGGAAATTGTTAAAGGATCAGTATTAGGATTTAGATTTCTGGACTCTCGGCATCTATGGCCATTTTAGCCCGTCACGTCTTAGGGATGACGTCCCTCGGCGAGCACACTATCCGGGGAAAGGGAGGGAATGAAGCGAACTGGGACCTATATGTTTGGTACCACCCATAGGTGTCCAAACTCGCGAGCCCGACGCTCGTGAGCTCGTCACTCACGCTCAACCGGGCTCGGGCTCAATAATTGAGCGCGAGCCCGAGTGAGCGCGAGCTCACTTAACAGAAGTGATCGCGGGCCCAGTTGGGTGAAGTGAGCGCGAGCGCGAGTGAGTGCGAGCTCAGTTGGGAGAAGTGATCGCGAGCGCGAGTGATTGCGAGCCCAGATAAGATTAGTGAGTGCGAGCCCAGTCCAGAGAGATGAGCGCGAGGCCGAGTGAGTGCGAGCTCAGTTGAGTGCTCGCCCGCGCTCACTTCACACTCACGTGGACTAATTTGCTATAGAGTCAAAAAATAGGAAATTCATTCCATGTGCAGAATTGTAAAGGAAGAATTAAACAACTTTACAAAATGAAAAATCACATTCTTGAGGTCTGAGCTGTCATTTTATTGTCCAGAGGACTTCAAGCACCTTTCGATAGAGAACCGACTTTCTCATGGCTATTATGAGAGGATGGTATTTGAGGCAGGTATTTGTTTTTGTTGTTTTAGTAACAACTTCCATGACCCAAGCTTCTTTTTGTGTGTGTGTGTGTGTGTGTGTGTGTGTGTGTGTGTGCGAGATCATAGAATAAGGAAACTACTTGACCTTCCGAAGTAGGAAATTTATTTAGTAACAACTAATGAAGCTGTGCGTTCATAGAAAAGTCGAGCGAAATAATTGTGTATTATT
The DNA here is from genome assembly GCF_964235325.1 of Thermobia domestica. Lineage (NCBI taxonomy): Eukaryota > Metazoa > Arthropoda > Insecta > Zygentoma > Lepismatidae > Thermobia > Thermobia domestica. The sequence continues at coordinate 180,537,165 of NC_137462.1, forward strand.
TAATTAGAGCTTCTTTAAATCCCAATAAACAAGAGTAGCTCTTAGGAATGTTGATAGCTTGCATCATAATGGTTATTCAGCCCATTAATTTATATGAGGAAACAAAGAATTTTAGCCAGTTAATTTTACTGACTACTTCTTCTTGAGATCTTTAAATGTATTCTATGCGAAATTTAACCACTGTATTATGTAATTTTAATATATATAAATAAAAACTAAAACAATATTACATTGAATATTTTTAAAGCAAGGAACCCTTAAATACGTAAGCCAGAAGAAGAAATTAGTAAAATTGAATGAGTAAAATCTCGTCTATTTAAAAGAAAAATACTTCCTCATATAAGTCAATGGGCTATTAAAAGAAAGAAAGATAACAATTCAACATCCAAAACAAAAAATAATAAAATAAAATAAAAAAAATAACACACACACAAATTTTCAATAAAGTCTTTTCTCGAAAGCTACCCTGAAACGATGGCGTGTCGTTTGTTGCAACCAGTTAAAAGTGAAGGAAAACATGGGGGACGTCATCTCCCACTACCAAAAATACCTATGGCGTCCCTCCACTTCCTAAAAAATATAGTGGACAAAGATAGGCACAAGGGATGACATGACGTCATGCGTTCCACAACCTTTTCAGATCAATTTTTACCCCTGGTTACAACTCGATTTTGATGTTGTTTGACAATATTTTCATTGCGGATTTATCAAATGTTATTACCGCGAAGATTAGCACATACCTGACGAAATATTTAAGGGTTGCCAGTCACTTATTCATATTGATTCACTGTGAATAAGTGGTAAGTATTCTCATCTTCCAGACGAGCGAGATCTCATATAACCTCACTGATGAAAAAGAATATTAAGCTCCAAACAAACAAAGACAAAACATTCTAAATTTCATTTTCCGTTATGTTACGCCATTAAAGAACTGGCTTTTAATATACATAAGGAAATGTACAGATGAATTGAAAACTAGAACCACAATATGCTTACCATTTTCGAAAGTATTACACATAACTTCTTGACTCAAACTGATGTTATGACGTAAATTTCATTCATAAACATCTTTATTGAGCTTTCATTAACTTCTAATTTTCTTTGGTGTTGTTTTAACAAAATACAGGCTATAATCAACGCATACTTTCAAATTTTCAGTTTTAATACTATTAAACTTGGCCCAAATTAAGAAATATTCATATTTAATGTATTTTAGCAGGACAATATGCTTTCAAATACATAACTAAAAGTAGTGGTTGCTCCTGAGGGAAGTCACAAAGTTAAAAAATTAAAGTTTTCTTTCTTCAAACTAAGGGGTAAAAGTAATCTAATGGACTTAGAAGATGCAGGCCCGAATGGGAACACTATTGTGGGACTCCCGGTTCCAGAAAAACAAGTAAAAAAATCGCATTAAGATTATATCATCCTGGTATTCATTGAGGTATGTCATATCACTTATTAGGCCTATTTTTTCATCGGAAGTTGGAAACGTAAAGAAATAAAGAAACTACTGCAGAATTAACTTTAGAAAATATTGCTTGTTTGTTAATACAAACTATTCACTCCCTCAAATTCTAGATAGAGGCCAACAGGCTATACGCTCCCTTGTTTATGTTCATGAATGTACATGTATTACAATATGTTATTGTGAGTATTTCACAAGCCAAGAGTAAGAGCCATCCAACAGTCTGATGATCACTTGGCCGAGGAACCCGCGAGCAGAATGTATTAATTGCATGTATTACATGCAGAATTTAGTCATAGGAGCCACACTGGTTTCCACAGGGGAACATTATGCTGCTAAGACGGCACTGAATAGATTACCCTCTAGCGCGGGACCCGACTGGGAACAATCGGTCCAATCCGCTGAAGTCTGGCCCTGATTGTTGTATACGACAATTAATATAGTAGGGAAGTTTTCTTCTTTTAGTTTGAAGCAACAAAAAGTCTTTTAATTTTTATCCGTGTTACTTCTCTTGCAAGCCCCCTCCGATTAAAAGTACATTTTAAAAAATTTAGAAAATATTTTTCTACTTTTCCTTCTCTCTATATATAAAAGTTATTGCTCTGGAGGTATACACTACCAACATTTCTCAAAAATCTCTAATTTTTAGTGCTTTGATTAGCACATCCCTGTAGGATAGGCCGGAACTCCTGCAAGTATTACTGGAGCCTATGAGACCATTGACATTGCAATACCCTCTGAAGTACTATTATTTCGTTGTGCTACATTCAAACCGATATAAAGGGATCAGAGAAAGTTCCCTTTTACCTTTTGGTTTGCTTTTAGCTTCTGCAGAGGTAGCTGTAGTCACTGATATCAAATCCTGTTACTTCCTTTACCAAACGTTTAACAGATTTTCGGGAAACGTTTAGCTCTTGTTATTATAAGTTCTGTAATTTCACGAATGTTGAATACCTGTAATGTCTTCCTAAATTTCTACTTCTAATTTTACTTCTAAAGCTGTATTGTCACAAAAATATAAATAAATGAAAAATTGAAACCTAAGAATCTGTGTGTTAGTTAAAAACAAGAGATATCTTTGCCTAATGTGGGTGTAGGACATAAGCTCACCGGCAAAAAGCTCACCGACAGTCTCATATTATAGGGATGGACAAAAGCTTACCGATAGCAAACATAAGCTTCCTTGAAGGACTTGTAATAAAATTAACCGAATATTGAAATTCAGGTGTTAGTTACTTCCTAAGCAGAAAATGGAGTTACTATCTTATATGACTTATCTATCAGGTATAAAAAAAACAATAATAAGGACGTTGCGGAGTTGCGTTGTAGACGTGTAAACGTGGGTAGACCTTGAGGAACTTGTAATAAAATGCCCTGGATATTAAAATCTAGCTTTTGACTACAATTACAAATAGGCCAAATAACTCGGTAGAAAGTAAAGGTACTAACGTGGTATAGCAGTTATCAGATATCAGAATAAAGTAGGGATGTTTCAAGTTTAATGTGTGAAACATGGGCGACAGTAAGCCTAATTTTGGCCCTGGAAATTTTCGAACCAAATTTTTCTTATAAGCCTGACAATTCATCAACTGCATTAAAATAATTTCATGATAAGGCATGAGTACTTACATAGTAGAATTTGTTTGCTAACAGGACTGGTGATTTTTTTTTTTTTTTTTTTTTTTTTTTTTTTTTTTTACGAAATCATCATACTCAGATATATTTAGGCTTTGTTTCTTAGTGCTGCCGTCGTGCTTGCAAACACACAAACAAGTTTCTTTCTTATTTACTAACACTAAGCTTTTTTTTTTGTTTGTTTGTTCATAAGTTGTTTTGATCTTAGTAAATAAGAAAGAGATTCATTTAATGAGTATTGGTCTGCAAGTGTGATGACAGCCTTAAGACTTGAAGTCTGCAACACTCTTAATATTTTATTCTGATGTCTGATAACTCCTATATAACGTTAGTCATATAGCCTATTTTCCATTGAGAAACTAGGCCTACTAGTAGTCAAAGCCCAGATTTAAATATCGGGAGCATTTTATTTCAAGTTCCTCAAAGTCCGCCTACGTTTAATACATTAAACCCTGCAACATTTTTATTATTTTATTTTTATATCTGACAACTGATATATAGCATTAATAGCTCTATTTTCTACTGAATTAGGCCTACTGCTAGTCAAAGTCTAGATTTTAATAAATTTTTATACCCATCATATACCCGCGAGCCCAATTAAGGCAAGTGAGCGTGAGCCCGGGTGAGCGCAAGCCTATTGGAGAGAGGTGAGCGCGAGCCCGAGTGAGTGCGAGCCCAGTTGGGAGAAGTGATCGCGAGCGCTAGTGATCGCAAATCCAGTTGAGACAAGTGAGCGCGAGCCCGGATGAGTACAAGCCCAGTGGACAGAAGTGAGCGCGAGCCCGAGTGAGTGCGAGCCCAGTCGAGAGACATGAGTGCGGGCCCGAGTGAGTGCGAGCTCAGTCGAGAGAGATGAGCGCGAGCCCGAGTGAGTGCGAGCCCAGATAAGATTAGTGAGTGCGAGCGCGAGTGATCGCGAGTCCAGTTGAGACTGGTGAGCGCGAGCGCGAGTGAGTGCGAGCCCAGTCCAGAGAGATGAGCGCGAGCCCGAGTGAGTGCGAGCTCAGTTGAGAGAAGTGAGTGCGAGCGCGAGCCCAGTTGGGAGAAGTGATCGCGAGCGCTAGTGAGCGCGAGCCCGAGCGAGCTTAGTGGAAAATGGCCACCTTTGGTCTACACCATATGAATATTTTTGATGCACAGTACTTTGGTTTGTTTGTTGTTATATATGTGAAAATGAATTTTGTTGGATAATTCGAATTTTGGATAATTTGAAATTTTTTCGTGTCCCCTTGCACTTCGAATTAGAAAGAGTCCACTGTATATAGTCTGTTCGGGCTGTCACGAGAGTTCAGAGAGATGGGGGTGGAACCAAATTTTCATGGAGAACCGACTTAAGTGATAGCAATTGTTGCAGAACAAACGACCAAATAAAATCAAAATCAAATAATCAAACAAGTTTCCTAACTGTTGCTAGTAACCACTGATACTCTTCATTCTTTTAGACAAGCATTTACTAAGGGAACGCCTTCCCTCATGCCACCCTGGAGGATGTGAAAGGGTTACGATGTGCTTGGAGCGCAATACACCGATCTTTTCCTTGGTGTGATTCTATTTGGTCAACCGAAACCTTAGCAAAGCGAGCGGTTTCTCCTCGCCTTCAAATTTATTTCAACATGAAGCCACCGTCCCTTGAATGCTCAACATGCCTGGATACTGCATGATTCGACTAGCCAATCTTACGTAGACGAGCAGTGAACCCCCTTTCAAAATTTGTCAAATGCTGGTAATGTTGCCTCACATGAAAACGTGACATTTTACACTGTCCTTCACGGTACTTACTAGGTCTAATCGTCCGATGCTGCGCATATTTCTTATATGGCCTATCAGGCCTACTAACACGATCTCGTGGTGACAACACCCACTCTGGGGCAGTTGTAATCTTCACAGATAATTGCAGCTCTAACCACATGCGAGGCACATGTTTAAGAAAGTCGATATTAAAAAAAAAAAAAAAAACAGAAAGCAATAGGGGTAGAAATTTATTGTGATTTATATACAAGTACACACTGTTATTTTTAGACATAGTGACCATGAATCTCCAGACGTTTGTGGAAGTGTGGTACAGGCTTCCGTACACCATCTGTGTAGAAATCTGCCTTCTGAAAGTGCAGCCAGTCCACAATGTCGAGCCATCGCCGGCTAGCCGGCGATGGTCGAGCACTTCATTGTTGTTGCAAGCCACTTTTTCAGGTGAAGAAAAGGAAAGAAATCGCTGGGGGTAAGGTCGGGGTTGAAAGAGGATCATTGAATAGTTCTCACCAAAATCTTTAAATTGTCTCAACAGTACTAGCAGGTGTATGTGGGCGGGCGTTGTCATGGATCAGGAGAATTACAGAATGTTGCAATCTCCTCTGCCAATTTCGGATGGCACATCGCAGATTATTCAGTGTTTGGTAATACATATCTGCTGAAATTGTTCGTCCTGACTCCAAGTATTCCAAAAGAATCACACCCTTTTGGTCCCAAAACACGGTTGCCATGATTTTGTGAATAGATGGTGTTTGAATTCGTTCGCTTTAGAAAACTAAAGTGCCGCCTTTGCATTGACTGCTGCTTTGAGTCCCAAGTGGCGTAGAATATTCAGATTTCGTCCCTCTGTCCCTATGTGAGAAAAGAGGTCATCCTCATCTTTCCTCTCCCCAGCGGGCCAAAAATTCACGTGCAGATGTCATTTTTTGTTTCTTTCAAGCATCTGTCAGCATTTTTGGCACCCACCTCATGATAACGCACTTTTCGATGCACTCTTTTTGTATACACTTCTGGAAACTCTTTGGGAATAGGTTTAGTTATTGTGAACCGGCAATTGGATCGCACTTTTTCGTTAACGTTAACGTGCTTTCACCAGATAGTCCGTCTGAACACTAGGCCTTCCACTATTCTCATCGTCATGAACACTTGAATGTCCTTCCCGAAACTCTCTGCACAAAACCTTCCAGACAAAACCTTCTCTTCATCAATATTGTCGATCCGTAAATGATACGTAATTCTTGGTCAATGTTAGCTGTATTATGTTTTTTGGGGGGGCGTTCAGAAAACTATGACATATTTCACTTTAAATTTGGCGGAATTTTGTATTACGGCTGCTATTTTACTTTACTGGTACTTGCACGTACGAAACTCCACTCGGACGATTCTCTTTTGTAAGCAACTAATACTAAGGCACGCTCCTGTACATACTCAAGTTTATCAGTGTTACCCTCAACCCCATGTGAAAGATATTTGAATTCTTTTAGATGTCCTTCGTGTGTGAAATTGGGTTGACATTGGACTATTACTTTCACATGCTTAACTTCTTTTTGTCTGTCGTTGTATTATTATTATTATTATTATTATTATTATTATTATTATTATTATTATTATTATTATTATTATTATTATTATTATTATTATTATTAAAGGAAGAATTGAGAATTGAATGCCTCATGTGAAGTTGCAAAAGTGTTAAGACACAAAACGCGTATGACCAACGAGCTGGAAGGAGAGGGTATGTGCCACGTAAACAAAATTGGGAACCACTATTCTGGGTGAAATTAAAAAGAAAATAAGGGCATATTTTTTTCATAAATTTACAAAACGAAACGAGAAAGAATTCTTCTTGAATCGAGACAAAAATCCGACAAAAATACGAGACGAGACAACCTTATTTCTCGTCTCGTCTCATGGGCAACACTACTCAGAAAATGCCAAAATGGATGTTTTACTGTTGCTGTGTGTTAGATTTGTTATTGAATAGTATAATAACATTAAAAAATGAGTGCCTGTGCCTTGTTGGATAATATAAACAGCCTATAGTGAAACATACACTGTACATTTACTCCTATTGCGAATTCAGTTTATTGCACCAAGACAAAACTTTGTTTCTTATTGTTGTACAGTATTCATTACTCTAATTATTATTCGAAGTTTACTACGCGGTCGGCGTTCTATTAACCATGGATATAAATGTATTGTTGAATTTGCCCAATGGGGCGAAGAAAGAAGATAAGTTGTGTGTGCGCAAGCGAGAAAATATAAAAAAGTTAATACAAAGTGATATAAGCAAGCTGATACGTTTATTTTAAACATATCAAGTGTTTTATATATAAAGAAAAGACTAAGTAAATAAAAAGACTGCAATTGCATTTATTTACAGCCACAATTGTGGCCTCTACTTGTCAGTTCACATAGTGGCAGTGATTGATAATGGACCGACAAAGTGACCCTGAAGACCTCCCTGGTCCATCAGGATTGGGACGAAGGACCGAGAGACATCGTCAGCAGTCGCCTGATGAACGTAACCCAGAGCCAGACATTCCACACGTACATGAAGTTCCAAGCGAAGAGGAAGTGTTGCAGGAATTCGACTACACGTCGTTTCCGCAATGTATCCTTCGTAGTGTACAAAATGTTCCAGTAACTCCTACAGATATGGTAAATGTACTTGGAACTGTTGGTACCCTGACAGGAGCAGAAGCAGCAAGAGCTGTTGCTGACATGCAGGAGGGATTGGCTGGTCCTTCTGCCGTTATGAGTACAGTTGGAATGCTGGTACTATCTAGTGTAATGAACTTAGTTGAAGCCAGGACACGAGCCTCTATTAACAATACTAATGATGAAGATCCATTATATGTTGGAATGGACATAGATGTAGATCCCTCAGATCAACTAGATGTATATTGGCCTGTAATTAGAGATGCATTTGAACGCAGAAGACGCATTTTGTACGTAAATCCCGAAACTCCGAGAAATCTTCTAATAGAAACAATTTTTGTTGGAGATCGATATCATTGGACATCGATAACACTTGGAATTAGTGCTTTGATGTCATGCTCTATAGCTAGTGGAAGGAGTTTATGTTTTGGTATATGCAGTCTTCTAACATCTGTTGCCTGCAGTGAGCATTTCAGAAACAACCATGAACCATTAGAAGACTATTCTGTTTCAGAAACTTCTGTAGATAGAGAAGTTGAAATAGCTGGTGAAGTGGTTGTCAGGAACTATGCTGTTATAGAAAGAACCCATAAGAAGATTCCGAGATTGGTTATAACAGTGAGTGCAGTAGTGTTAGGATCATACTTCTATATAAAAAGACGGTGGTTATAATCATTCTACTTGTTAGAAAGGACTAACTTTCTTCTTGGTGAAGTGGTTATGTTTACAAAAAACTTCCTTGTTTTAGTGAAGCATTTCCCTTAAGGAAACTCCCAGTTGTTTACAAGTTTACATACATATATATTAAATATAAAATACGCAAACTTCGTTGAAAAATTATATGTATTTATGAGCTAGTGTACAAAAGCAATCAGTTTTGTATTTTCGTTACGCACTTGCAAGCATTAATTCGTCTTACTTCAAGAACATGTTGATGAACTCCTATTTAAATTGCAACTAAGGCCGTGTCCAAAAGTGCATAGTGCACACTTCGAGGATGCACACTCGAAGTCTACAAATGGAGTGCACACTAAATAGTGTACACTTCGTCAAATTAGCTTTTGATCCACACTTGTTTACAGCGCCTCAGCGTGGTGGAATATGGAACATTGATAACAAAAGAAGGGAGAATTTCGAATACTAGAAAATATTAACATGCTTTTTTTTTTTAAAGATGAATGGCTTTCCAGTTATATTAAAGATAAATATATCGTTCAGATTGACAATATGGGGTAACCATAAAATGACTTAAAGAGTTTCTTTCATGTATGCCAAGAGTTTCAGCTTTCCTGTATCTGCAAATATCAGCATTAAAGCCCACTAAACTATTGGCGACGTTCTATTTTATTAGGCATGCTTGCGCGAGGGAATATTTATTAATCCCCCGAAAGAAAAGTAGCACTGGTGGTTAGGGCGCTGATGACACTGTTGCGAAGTAGTTTAGGAATTTTATTGCAGATGAAAGTAGGAAATTTGCAAGAGCTTTGGGACACCGAAGGTACCGAACTAAGCGCTTTTTACAATAATGTGGCTCAAAACTACTTTGGGAGGGAGTTCACATATAGTATAATACCTTTATGTACGGTAGATAGGCCTACACAACAATGACACTATAATTGTCGTCGTTCTACTGTAGGCCTATTGTTTCAGTTACAGGCATACTGATTAGACTATTTCTACCATATTGTGCTAATGTTGAAGTTCCTTATATGTTACTCTTTCTTTGTGAATCTATAGATTTTACCCGTAAATCTTCAAGATCGTGCTTCCATATTCTTAATCTACACCAAAAGTTAACACTAACAGGCTTGACAAGGAAAGAAGTGATGGAGTTGAACAACATGAGAACCAAAATTTACAGGAAAAAGCTATTATGTCACTATGAAATACCAATTTATAAGGATCACGTGTACTAAAGGTGGATAACCCTGATTAAAGTAATATGTTAAATATATATTACTTTATAAATATTGCACTGCAAATATATATTTTGTGCACTATTTTATAAGCCCACTTAAATTGAGTTCTGTACATTGTATACACTTCAACATTTGCGTGCACTTCACTATGCATTCGGCGCCCTACATCTTTCTTGAAATATACCCGCTGTTCCTCCTACATGCTTCCCACTATATAAATGTTTACTCAGTAACAAAACAAATCCCCTCGTCCAAATATAATCATAAAAAGCTACTATTAATCTAATAAGAATTTTATGAAAATTAAGAGACGGTTTTATGAAAAAATAGAGTATGCAACGTAGTGGCTCTCATTGATCAACTATACGGGAGGAATTATTTGTTCATAATCAATTCATAATGGGTACTGTAATGGGATTATATGAATTAAAAGGAAGGCAAGTCTTTACTTTGACCATTTCATTCAATGAATCGTTCAATAAACCGATTCGTAACCAAGACTGAAAAGAACGTACCCTGCGAGCCTTTAATCTTCCTTCACTTGCTGATGCTCGCTCGGCAATAATATGTGAAATAAATATTAAACTTTGGTATAGAAAGAAACCAACCTAGTTACTAACATATATATATGAGCTAACAGGTAAGTCCTCAAAACCGGAACCGAAAGATCAAGTCGCTGAATCGAATAATAATAATAAAAATAAATGAAATGGCCAAAGTAAAGACTTACCAAGAGGAATTTGTGAAATCTTTGATAAATGTTTAGAAAGAAATTTTTGATCTGCATTTCACTTGTGGGTAGCTATCAAAAATGCAAAATGTATGGTAATTGGTATATGACAGTCTCTTAGGTGCAAGGAAATATGGTAGCTTTGAAGGGAATTTGTTTAGAATCAAAACTAGAAAATCAGGCCTATCTACCTACGAATTAACATTTCCAGCTGCAGCTGTAGCTATAGAGAAATGAATAATCTATGTATTCATTACTCTATGATAGAGCTTAACATTTTAATTCAGACGCCACTAAAATTTGTCATTTACGTGCAAATATATCCATTACCGATAGTATAATTATTTCAATTAAGCTACATAAACCATGTAATATTTAAGCACAAATGTCTTTATAGCATTATTAAAGAAACTATTTGGTTGTTTTCCCTATACTATTTTAAATCCTATTGCATACTCAAAGAACACAATGTAAATATGTTTGTTATTTGCGTAACATTTTTATATTCCACTTGTAAAATCACTAATTTGTATATTTATCAAGTAAATTATTATTAGATCATCCCACAAATATATTCACCTCAACAAATACATTACAAATATGTCTTTTAAAATTTTATTAAGTCACTTTGACATTATTGTTGTTCCTACTACGAAGAACTCCCATCTTAAGTGCGCAAGTGTGCTAACGTAGTGTACATCCTCGCACACTACGTACTATGCACTCGCAGACTTGTGAACTTGGATCTTTTGACGCACACTAGGTGACGTCAGTTCCGGAAATAAGCGTACTTGGAATGCACACTTGTATCTTTTGGACACGGCCTATGTATACCTATTATTGTAAATAATCATTGAAACAAGTGTGAAGAACGATTTTTAGTGTAAATATTCGTTGAAAGCAAATTAAATATTGTCAAACATATATAAAATATTAGTAGTTCAATTATAGCTTCAAAACAGCTTATTTATATATAAACAATGTTCTTTTATAGTTATGTTAAAGTTTGCAGTCACATTTACAAGAATCATATATTTTGTTAAGGACTTTCAGTATGTTTCTCTCCACTTTTTCTGATATATATATATATTAAGCAAACGACTACGTAACAACATACACTCGGATTATATAATTCTGAAAAGTGGACTATTTCATACTTCCAGATTGGTACTAAAATTTTCTAATTATATTGGTTTCATGATCTTTGATAGAATGCAGAAATTTGAATATCTGACAATTACGTCGTTATAAACTGTGCATTCAAATTCCTATTTTGCAAGAAAGCAAAAGAAACGTTAGTCATCTTCACTGGCCGAGTGGCTAGAGAGCGTGCCTTTGATAGAGCAGTTCCTGAGTTTTATTCCTGGTAGGAGCATTGAACGCATTACAATAACTCAGATATTTAAAACTTTAGGTCTCATGATATATGGCCTACCCACTGACAAAGATCATAAATACAAACCAATCAATCAGTTAAAAGATCTAGAAGCAGTAATTAGTTGTCAACAGTAGTTTATATACACTATGTAACGCGCTGTCTAAATGTTTGATATTCTGTGTTATCTTTAACAATGTTGTGTACCTAGTTGCGTGCATAAGGTGGGTTTTGGAGTTCTAACCTTCTCCAGCAAGATATTATGCAAAAATAAACATTTATTATGTTAAGATTTATATACAAACACCTAAAATTATATCAAGTTATGAGTTTGGCCCTCCTAGACGAACTTACGCCACTGTGTGTAGCTACGCCATCTTCGTTGCTTAGCACATTTATTTACATATGGGGTTATTTTTCTGTTTTTTTTTTAATGACTTGGCATTTCAATTATGTAATTATATTGATTTCTTAATGTCTTGACTAAAGTTTATTGCTTTTTTAAACTGAATTTGCATCATCGTCAATTTAAAAGTATTAATCAAACTTTTTTGGGTTTCAATTCATTTCAAAGAAAACAGAAAAATAATTCTGCAAATAAATAAATAAATAAATAGGATAAAATCCAGTGGCTTGAGTATTTAACATCATTAAGTTCACTTACTAAAATTAACAAAATTGGTGGAGAGTGTATGGTAGATCCTTAAGAAGAGAGATCATAACACTTAGGGTCTACAGATCACATGTAAGTTACGTGCATGCCAAGGAAAGACCAAACATTATATTTCTGTCTAGCACACAGCTCTCTGTCAATATATAAAAGTAACCAAAGCAGTTCTGTCGCCTTTTTTACCCATCACCTTCGACCATCGATATGTTACCTAAGACTTACCTAGAAGATTAAAAATAGTCCCCATCAGCATTGACGACCTTCTGCCAATGTTCTGGAAGGCCATGGATTCCATCGCCGCAGAACTTGGTGGGCAGTGAAGCGAAGAAGGTATCAAGTGCATTTTGCACCTGTATTAAAAATTTGAATTGGCGTCCTCGAAGATGATTGTCCAAGGAATGGAATAGCTGGTAATCGGACGATGCAATGTCCGGGGAGTATGGTGGATTGAATAATCTTTCTTATTAAGGCGTAGAATGGTACCCCAGGTCATCTTAGCCACGTGGGGCTTAGCGTTGTCCTGTAGAAAGAGGACCCCATTGGTATTCAGAAGTGCTGGCTCCAGAGTTCTGAGTTTTTCTTGAACGCGGCTCAACTGCTGACAGCACACGGTTGCATTGAAGACATTATGTATTAGAATCGTGAATGGGAAAGTCGCTGACTTGAACTGAAATCTTTTAATTTGATAATTCAGCCAAATATGAAATAAAATAAATGAATTTCGGAATTCTTACTTCGTATGTATGTTTTAGGATTAACTAATTCATATCGGACTTCCGAAGAGGAACATCATTGCAATACAAGAACCAACAGGTCGATGTTTTCCTCAACAATGAAAACAACCAGAAGAACCAATAGGTCGATGTCCTCCCCAACAATGAAAACAATTCCACCCTGTTCAGCGAGATCAATTGCGGTACTGACAATCAATGGAGGAATTTGCTCTTCATACGATATAGCATACGCCCAACACCTCATCCATATTAATCACGTACGGTGTTGCTAAAATGTAGCAAAATTTTATTTTTAAGCCAAATGTATTATCTTCTGTCGTGTTTGCTTTTTCTTAATGGCCACTAGTTCACACATTGCCGCAATCAGATATGATGCTTTGGGCGCAAACTCTCCCTTTAGACTTTCAGTAAAATAAATGTTAGTCAAATCAGTGGTGATTTCAGGGGGTTGCTCAGGACAAACAAACACATCCCCCACAAACATATCTCTTATCATGTTCACCGTGGCTTACCAGTATTTTTACTATTTTCACCCTCCGTGTATTTAAAATCTCCCAGGGTATAATTACCATAATTTCTGGATATTTTTAAGAATGGTGTATGTTTATTGAGAAGTTAAGAAAAGTTTAATCTTAAGTTCCAAAAATGCTTATGCTCATTTTCTATATTTAAAATATATTTTAATATTATTGTATTAATTATTTTCCTGAGTTAAGTATTCTTGCGAAGAACACCATATAGCTATTGATTTTTTCATAAATATCAGCACAAGACAGAATTGCAAGCCAAGCACTTGACCAAACACAGCGAAATTTTCCAGTCTTCCATTTTCCCTAAAATTTCGGGCATTAGTTAATCCCAGATAATTTTCCGGACACAGACTTGAATCTAGGACGTATGGTAAGCCTACTCGGGGGAAACCTTGAAATCATCACTAAGTTTAATGAAGATGAAAAACGGAAATAAATCTATTTCCTCGACAGTGAATATACAGTGTAGCATATGTTCTATACAGTCGGTTTGTACATTATGATGAGTCCACACACTAGCGGATCCAGAAGCGTCGTTTGGTGGAGGCAGATTGCTTCCTGGACGAATAATGTAGGCTTTAAATAGGGCTACGTAAGAGTTTTGCATCAATTCAGAATAACGTGGTGCATTATTTTATACAGAATGTTTCTAAACAACACCGCCAACGTTTGGGGGGCGATTCCTGACATAGGGTTGACATATTACCTGATTTTAGCGGATACCACCAGATTTTCAGGTCTTATATTCGTCCCCCGCTTAATCATCTCTTAATCACGAAAAACCACTCCCTTTTTTGGATTGGAGAAAAATCTAAGACGACTTTATTGATAAAGTGTTGTTATATTCAACGTAAACTGCTACATCTCTGTGTCAATCTCAATCGCGAGTGGACAGATGACAGAAACAAGATGAACGTAGAAACTCAAATTATTACTACTGGTTTTGTACAGTATGAAATACGTACTGTATCATGCATAGAAGTTTATGATAAGATTTTATGCAATCGAGATTTTTAAAAGAAAGTTAAAGGGAATGAAAAATGTTTAAAAAAAAATTTAAAAAATTGGCATAATCATACACATTTTGGTTCAACCCATGAATACTAATGTATGATTTCATGGGTGCGTATTTCTTTGATAACATTCTGTCCAGTTCAACTGAACAAGTTTATGTTGTTACGCAATCTATATGTTTAACTAGTCTTTATATATTCAGAAATGATTGCAAATTGAACCACGGTATCCTTACACGGGAGGGTCTTACAAGTTGTCGCTAAAATCTGATTGCCATATAGCACATCTGATAGATCATTATGAGAAATGAAAATAAACAAAATTAAAGTACTATGGACCAGAAGGATAGGGGCTAGGGGACTTCAAAATTTGAATATCCAAAGATTTATATCATGGAATTATGTACGTTTAAAGTAAGTATCTTAAAAACCGTTAAAGCAACCAAAAGTTGCACAGTATAATGAGAACAAAATGCCCTATCGAAAACCATAAACAATATTTTCATAGGTGAAGCAGTGTTGCCAACTCAGCATAAAAATATTTTATTATAAATAGCATCATATACAAGTGTGCACAGATTTAAAATTCACTATTATCATTAACATAACAGTGAAGTGTAGTTTTACAGTGTTGCACACTATTGGAGCTACGTGTGCTGAATGTGTACAATGAAGAAGTCTGTTATGTGGCAACATATGGTAATAAAGGAATCTGGGTCTCATACTGTGAATTTAGTTCAAATGCATAACACAGACAGTATAGCATAGCAAAGTGTCAGCAGTGTCACAAAATATTGATGCGTTTGAAAAACGAAATTGAGTGATGCCATTTTTACGTTTTGTGTCAGCTTCGAAGCTATATTGGAGTGCAAAGTGCGATTCGAATCACTATGAAAGAGAAAGATAATAATGAAATGTAAGGTAAAAAGTACAACAAAAACATGTCCGATTCGGGATTGGAACCCGCGATACCTAATACTTCGGTTGTCTAGCCTTCTAGACCACACCGCTATCTGGTCCGACTAAAAACGAAATGAGGTAGTAACAAAATAATTATATTTACAATGTGAATATGGTAATATTACGGTGTACAAACATTATCATATAGTATGTATGAGAGGAAGTAAAAGAATATGTTACTTAACACGAAAGACCAAACTTAGAAAGTACTCTTCCAAATACTGATAAAATAACCTGGAGAACCAGTTTCCCGAATTAGAAAACACGTGTTTCTTTCCTCGCGGGTATCATTTTGTTTTTGCGAGTTGTCTGCTTATTCTTCGGGACTACAGAAGTATATTGCAAAATCCTCACCTTTTTCTAATGCATTCTTTTATTACAATTTGTTCCCACATATCAGATTTCTCCATCGTACTCCCATGCGCAAAAAAAAAAAAAAAAAAAAAAAATGCGCGTATACTGTAACTCAAGATTTTTCGCATTTATTCCATTTTCCTTACGTTTATGGGTAAAATTCAGTTATTAGTATGTGGAGATAATAGAAAGCAATCCAATTAAGGAGATATTTCCAAAAAATATAATAAAATAATAAAAATATAAGCAAAAAACAAAATTATGCTCGGTTTTGTGTATACTGGCAACGATGATTTCTAGGGATTTTTTCAGTAGCAGATCACAATTGCGGAGGGAATTCAGTAGGGGAATCGAGGAGTTGGATCAAGGAACTGGATGGTGGACTAAAATGTTGCATTTATTGGTTAAAACCTAGTGTGTGGATTGCCTGCCAAATATAAATTAGCTTCTGTAACTAAGATGTCGTACGAAAATATAGAATTAAACAGAAAAACTCTTATCTTAAGGTTCGAAGCGATACGGACCATAGTTATGAAGATTATTTCTTTAAAAAAAGGAGCTAACGCCATGTAGCCTCCGTGGTTGGGTGGATAGAGTGGCGGAGTCGTAGTTATTTTATTATTTTGACACCACATCGAATCCCATCCCATCCCATCCCATTTCTTTTTCTCTTCTTTCTTTTCTTTCTTTTTTCTTTTTTTTTACAAAACATTATAATTTTCATGTTAATAAGAACCGAAGCAATATAATAAGGACAACTTACTGATATTTTGCTGTAATGACGTATTTATCCAGGATTAGAAAACTATTGTTAATAGCTATTGTTTTCTGTTCATGCTGTTGTATAGTTTCTCTCATCCTGTTTACTTGGGGAAAAAACAATTTTGTCTCCAACGAAGTGTGAAGGATATATACGGACAGAAAAAGACATCTTAGTACCAAACGTGATTTATCGCGATGAAGTGGACTAGTTTGCCATTATTAAAAAAAAATGAAGTTGGCTTTTCTTTAGGTTTTAGCTAAAAAAAAAAATATTTTTTTCTTTATAAGACTATACTTTATGAGGCAAGGTGTGTGATCATACCCACAAATTTAGCTAGGGAGTGAAAGATAATTGTTTATACAAACATTTTACAGGTTTAGGTGCGTGAAACACCAATACATCATGGTCTCGCTTATCCGACCATCCTTTGTTCCACATACCATATGATCCGATATATCATTGCAAATAGCACCAATCGGCAAGAAGATCTGCAAGTTGTGGTCTTAATCTATTTTTCATGCTGTGGAGTCTGTCACCTAGCGCGCCCGTCTACACCTTGACTCATACGTCTATCATTCAGTGCAGACACGTATCCAGGTTTTCTATTCGGAGGGGGCCCAACACGAATCCTCGTAAGCAAGTAATTCTAATGTTTTTAAATATCAATAATAATAATAATTAATAATAATAATAATAATAATAATAATAATAATAATAATAATAATAATAATAATAATAACAACAACAACAACAACAACAACAACAACAACAATAATAATAATAATAATAATAATAATAATAATAATAATAATAATAATAATAACAATAATAATAATAATAATAATAATGCAACAGTTCTGTACTTCTCTTAAACTTTTTCCTACTTTTCATTTATAAACCGGTTTATTTTGGAAACTGCATTATAGCACAAACAAAATGAAACATATTTTCGAGAGAAATGTAACTAAAGAAAACTGTCTGCTACGTATATCACATAACAAAAATAGCAAGAAGACATGGAGTGTATCGTTCTAATATATTAAAGTTAAAAACAGAACGGAAGCGAAATATTAATCCTATTTAAGACTGTCCTTTAATTCCACCTGGTCAGTGGCGTATTTATTATTTTGTTTCGGGAGGGGCTTTGCTAACTTTCAAAGGGGGGGCTTTGCCTGGAAATGTGAAAATTCTGCAAGATATTTCATTTACTTTACTATACTAAGTAAGATTTCGTGGGGGCTTTAGCCCGGAAGCCACCCCCCTAAATACGCCACTGCACCTGGTATAATGGCATTATGGTATGTTCTTAGAATTATAACAAGACAACAGCACATTGCCCAAAGTTTGGACACTGACTACTAGTAAACTGATATAAAAGAACCTCAAAAGGGTAAAGGCAAGTTTATTAAAAAGTGCTTGAGTTTCGGAGAGAGACAGCTCTCAGGCCCTCACGCTGGATACGTCCCTGATTCAGTGCAGTGCAGTTATTTGTTATAAAACATTATTATTAGATGCGTAATATGTAAAATTATATCATAAGTTTTACTTTTAATAGGTCTTTTCTTAGCACATCCATATTATCCAGCGTTCTGCCTGCCTGTTTATGTCGGATAAGCGAAACTCTACTGTATTTCCAAAGCTAGCATATACATGAACTAGAATTGTATCGTCCTAGAACAGACAATAGTCTGAAATGCTTATATTAAAAGGCTGGAATAAAAAAGCATAAGTACTGTTTTGGAAGCGTGAGAACAAATTAAAAACAATTCAATATATTTCCTAGGTATCAGATTATCATCTTATTATGACGATGTGTATTCTTTTTTAAACATAGTTTTCAAAGTTATACCATTCGCAATGTTCCTAAGGAAATCGAAAGAAAAACTCCTTGTGCCTCTTATGGCAAAGCGGCTTAAGTGCATGGTCCGAAACCGATTCCCACGTTAAGGTATAGATAAAGTTCCCGTACTTCAAAAATGCAAATCCGGGACGCTACTAAATTACGAGAATCTTTGAAATGTTTAAAATTGAAAGAAGTGTTGAATACTAATTTACTTTCCTCCATTAGATAGAGTTGTTCAAGTATTACGTTATCACATTTTTATTCATTTCACTAGATCTTCCAAGGACGCCAATTTCTCTGTAAATTTGGGGGGGGGGCATTCAAATGCAGAAGATATATATATATGAGGATTTTAAGATAAATTACACTCAAATAATGCCAAATATTGTATATTCATAAATACAAAGGAGGCCTACATGAGCTTTGAGCGGGGCCGGGCCCCCAGGATCGGCGCCCTTGCCTTCTTCCTAGTTAAGCAAACGTAAGCAGATGATTTACTCCCTCCCCCTGGCAAGCAAAATTGTTTTTTTTTCCCTCAAGATCTGTTGTGTTTCGTGAAATAACAGCAGGAATTTCCTGATTACTTAACCATCTAAATGAATGTTTTCACTTAGAGCCATCCCGTCGATTCGCGTTGCCTAGGACTAAAATAAATTAAGGGTCAATAATGAAGATAAGATTTCCATATCAAACATGAAGAGACATGTGGATCGGAGATCTTTCTTTGTTCCAACTTTGATATTTTCAAATCCATGATGGGAAATTATATTATGAGTACAATTTTCGAAATTAATAGTATACAATCGTAAAAATATCTTACAAAATGATGGTTTATTGCAAAATACTTTGACTCAAAGAATAAATTACAAGTAATAAACTTGTTACTTTTCCTGAAGAGTCTAAGTCGTGAATGAGACGGAAGCTGTCGAGCGTAGTGCTTGGAACGATTGCCTCACTTGTTCTACCTTCCCGTGGCTCAGCCTTGATTCGACTTGATCCTAAACGGATTATTCAGAAGTCGAAGTCGGAAGATGTTTCCCATTTTTTCAAAACACTCTTGGTCGATTACAATCTGCCTCACTCGTGAGGGGACAATCCCATGCCGTAAGCGTCGGTGGACCACCGATAGGCAACTAGTGACATGTCCCCAAAAATTGGCGGTCCCGCAGCCAAAAATTGGTCCCACTTCCGTTTTGAAAATTATACCACCACCGGCAGAGAAGCGACGGAACGCCAACGAACCACAAAATTATTCCCCTAAAATACGTTAAATCGCCTATATGGGTAATTTCTTTGCATCAAGATGAGTCTAAAAACATTTTTAAAAAATAAAACGAAAGTGCCCTGAGCTGGGCGTGAACCATGAACCTTAGGGTTGCTAATTGCGTGTTCTTCCGAATTCGTCACGGAGGCGATTATGAAGACACAGCTTGTAGAGTGATAAATCGTTGAAGTCTTTTTAATATTTCTAATCAGAGTGCTTCTTTAACCGTGTATATTTGAAGACAACTGTTCGGAATCAAATCAAATGCACTCGTCATGTAATTTTATAACAAAATGGCAAGCGTCTATTTACTTTTTTCATAGTTCTCCCATATTCACTTGCTAGTGATCGGCGACAGTTGCCAACTAAATTCATACAATTATACGCACCCACCTCAAGATTTTTCACTTCATGATGTAAAGGGAGGAGTTACTCTTGACCCCCGGAGCTCAAATATTGTCCTTATAATAACAATTGGTCAGGGAAAAATAATATATAATAATAACCGCATGCACATGACTGGCGATAGTTCATGTTGGTCCCTTTACGATTCTTCGTGACAAATCAAACGAGCGCGGACCAAAATGAAGTCCTCGTTCTTACGTTGTGGTAACTTCAATACCCCCGATTCTAGATATCTGCTTCGATTCGACGAATCTCTGCCACTAGTGGCACGCTAGCGGCAATCCTTCGACGCGTCGCTATATCGACGATCGCCATTTACCGGCAAGTGAGCCACTAGGAGTTGGCGACGTTTACGGCATGGGGAAGCTAACAAACAAACAAACAAAAAAAAATAAATCTAAAGCCTTATAAAAAAGTTTTCTGAAAAGTTGCATCTAGCAAAATCATTTGTTGGTATTCCAGAACTGAGAATTCACCTTTATTCATAATTTACTTCTATCGTAGTTTTGATATGAGAATGATATGTCTGAAACTAACACAGGTCATTAATACTTTTTTTTTTTTTTTTTTTGTTGTTGTTTGCTTTACTCAGATATAGCAGTTTTACTTAACAGTCAGTCAATTTGGATCTGTGATATCAGAGTTTTAGAGATTTCCTTAATTTTTTCAATTCTAAAAAAGTTTGCAAATAACACCATTAACGTATCTCTTTCGATATTTCCATATGTAATGGCTTGGTCACTCCCAGTATATTTCAAACAATAAAATATTTACGGTGTCTTACTCCATTATTCCGAACTACATTTTATATCCAACAACTCTGTGCATTTTCCCTTAGATCTGCAAACTTTCTACTAGGTTAAAACTCAGTATTTTCTATTTTCTTCCTTTCTTGCTAAAACGAAAGTGTTCTTTAGACAACCTGGAATGATGACTCTATACTACATTATGTTGCATAGAGCATTTTATGTAGCATATCATTTGACAGTTAAACACTTTCTTTTTATATTGAAAGCAACAGGGATTAAGTCCTTCTACACTTATATGATAAGTAAACACATTCTTTTTAATTCGTGGAATTGTGCCAATGCACTAGGTCCAGAGAGTTTTTAATTTAAGATAATAATAATAATAATAATAATAATAATAATTATTATTATTATTATTATTATTATTATTATTATTATTATTATTATTATTATTATTATTATTATTATTATTGTTATTATTGACTTAGGTTTTCCTGAATATTAAGCAATATTTCACAAAAAGCTGGTATTTTTAAACAAATGTGTTCGATATCAAGTTTTTATAAAAGTAGTCACTCTCTCCTATAAATAATTTCAGAGGGGCCGCGGTGGCTCAGTGATAAAGCGTTCACCTTTGGTGCATGGGATCCTTGGTTCGACCCCAGCTCGCACCAAGTGAATTTTGTGGTGGAGAAACACCATGTGCATGGGTTTTCTCGGGGTTCTCCCGTTTTCTCCCACTTTTTTCATTCCACCATTGCATTCATTTCTCATCATCACCGTGTCCTTTAGCCTAGCCGGTATAACCGTGGGTCGTAAAACTTAAAGATTTGATTTCAAATAATTCCAACCCAAACAGTTGCAGGAAGTATGTCATTTCGAATAAAACAAACTACTCTATAAAATTCTGAGTATTATTATTTTTTTATATACAATTCTAGCGGACCTTATTTCTAAATCGAAGGGTAAGAAGACTAAATTCACTCTCTTATTATTATAAATTCATTTCAATTGAAGCAGTTAAAATAGTTGGGAAAAATTAGAAAGCCATACCCTATATTCCAGTGTGCCACAACCGGATAACGTGGCACACTGGCGTGCCCAGCAAAATGAACAATGTGACGCAAACTTTTACCTATTATTTACAAGAATATTTGTCGAGTTTATTTTATTTATTATTATTATGAACAATTCTTCCACGGATCAGCTCTCTGTATACAATTAAACAAACAAGTATCACATTGAGGGAATGAGTGCAATTATTTACTTTAATAGTAATAGAATTTTTTTTTTTTTTGTATTTTCTACCGGGAATAACTGCATCCGGTCTAGAAAGCTGGGACTAACAACAAAGGAACCCGATGTGCTAAACACACACCACCTACGCACTTCAATACACCAACGAAGGTGCAGACTATTCATGAATTAAAGTCTCTCACCCAATGTATTCTCCTAACATGTCTACCAGCGATTACAACATTTTTTGGTATCTCAAACACTTCCTAGTAGGATAGCTTTACCTAGAGACCACTGATTAACCTTGTATTAGATGTTTCACTTTCTTACCTTTGGAGTTGACAGTCATTGGTTGGACAATCTCACACGCAAATCTATATATATAAAAGAGAACGCACAAAATCCTTTGTCCGCTCATCACGCTAATACGGCTGAACCGATTTCTTTCATTTTTGGGGGGTTGTTAGGATTTGGACCCTAGATGGTTTTTATCATATCACTTTAATTTTCAATTACCAGTGTCTTGAGATAATTGACCAATCAGGTGTCCATACGTACAAAAAATCCTTTGTCCGCTCATCACGCTAATACGGCTGAACCGATTTCTTTCATTTTTGGGGGGTTGTTAGGATGTGGACCCTAGATGATTTTTATCATATCACTTTAATTTTCAATTACCAGTGTCTTGAGATAATTGACCATTCAGGTGTCCATACGTACAAATCCTTTGTTATTAGTTCATCATAGGTATAAAAATAAACGTATTTATATGCAACCCGCATGACCCTGTGACTCGGCGGGTTAACATAACTGACAGGCGCTATAAATCACTTGAAAGCGAAAAAGTAAAAATTATCTAAGTAACAAAGTTTATTGCGTTCCGGGATGACCGCAGCGAAGCGGGGCGGGTTGGGGTGACCGCAGCGAAGCGGGGCGGGTTAACATAAATGACAGGCGATATAATGTTAACATTAGTGCAATCTTCTATGGTTTTTATCATATCACTTGAAAGCGAAAAAGTAAAAATTATCTAAGTAACAAAGTTTATTGCGTTCCGGGGTGACCGCAGCGAAGCGGGGTGAACGCTGCTAGTATCTAATATTAACAACGTTTCTTCTATAATTTCGTAATATTGTATTATTTCTTTGTATTATTTATTAGGTTGGTTAGGCTTGTTTCAACACTTTTCTCTTTGCACCTACTTATTACCTATACCTTAACGTTGGATAAAAATACACTAGCTCTCACCGGGAATCAAATCCAGAACCAATGGACTTGAACCATTTGGCAACAACAAGGCACATTTAAATAGAAGTTTCGATTTTGTTAGGAAAATTGTGATTAGGTGTAACATTTAAAAATATATTTAAGAATGGGTACGGATGAAACGCACTGAATTTTCTCGCTCGAATTTCTTAAACTGACTCGTGTTAGGCTGCAGTTATTACTGAAACATTTATTTGGGAAATGCGAATAAAATAATGTTTTTTTGGAAAACTTTGTTCGAAGCAACTTATGTCCAAAAGTAAAGTACTCATTCGTCATATTTCTGTTAGAAATAACTTATGCCATATATTAGAATTATTAAAGAAATAATTGTATGTGAACTATGTGCAAAAGCGTCTGAGTACTTTCTGAGAAATCGTCAAAAAAGTCATCCCGAAGAATAAAATATCCCTTGTGTATCTTTTCAGGACAAACGAGTTAGGCTATTTATGAAATACGAACAAAATTGCCAGAGTCATTCTCGACAAAATCGTAGGGTAAAAATTGCCCCGAAAAGTAATATACCACTTCTAGCTTTTTAGGATGTGGAATTATACCATATCGTTAGGTTATTTATGTGACATTCATTTATGAAATATGAACAAAATTGCGTCAGGCGTTAATGGGAAAATCGTCGGAGAAGAGTAAACTACCTCTTCTGAATGTTTACAGGACGAACGAGTTGTGTCATATTGTTAGGTTATTAATGATACAATTATTTATGAAATGTAATTGAGAAAATTGCTCGAAAAAACGCATCCCATACAGTAAATTACACCTTAGGTATTTTTTCAGAGCAATGATTCAAACTATATTTGTAAAAAAAAAAAAAAAAAAAAAGCAAAATCTTTACAGCTATTTTTGAAACAATTTAATTATTTTAAATTTTCATCCTTCAGTAAACTACCCTTATTTTTAGGTGTCGGAAAATATAAAATTCGAAACGATAAAGTGTTATAAAAACTTCATGTCTAGACTTAGGTCCAGATACGTCGAACAGTATGGCCTCTATTTGAATGCATGTAAAAGCGTGACGAACCAACAAACGAACAGATGGACAGACATCAATATCACTTTTTCGATATGTGGGGGCGTGAAACTTGAATTCATTGAAATCTCGAATTCGAATTTAATCACTATTACTACAATTTCTTCTTTCGTCGCTTGAACGTGAAAAAGAATAGGAATACAACGACATGTAAGGTGATAATTTGTAATTCCCAAAATTTAATGAGTTACGTTTAATGTGTTGTTGCCATGCTAGAAAAAAGCTTATGCCTGTTTGTTATATCATTTTAATATCAGTTTTTCACGCTACTATATAATGTAGAAATATGGTATGATTATCGTTCATATTCATTCTATATTTGGAAATATTCATGTTCCGTATACATAGATCTGTATAATTTAGTTACGTTCAACGAAAGCATTCTTGCACTTGTGGATATGAAAAAAAAGAGAGAGAAAGTCAATACTCTAAAAAGCAAAAAACAAGCACACACACACACACACACACACATAAACGATCATTTAACATCAGGTCGATGTAACAAGGGGTAAGACTGGACAGACTTTCAAGGTCGCGTATGTTCTTCCTGACACACAAACCCGAAGTGAGTTGTCTGCTGTTCAAGAACGGGAAGTAACATACAAGACTATAAACTGAAAACAATAACTGCTTCCAATAGTATACGTATTCTAATACTGAATAAATACGTCGATTAAAGGATACTACCAATAAATTATTTCCTTATTATATTGTTTCGGTTCTTATTAACATCAAAATTATACACTTCCTATAATGTTTTGTAAAAAAAAAAAAAAAAATGAGACGGGATGGGATGGGATTCGATGTGTTGTCAAAATAATAAAATAACTACAACTCCGCCACTCTATCCCCTAACCACGGAGGCAACAGGAACATAATATGTTGTACCATTACTTTGCATGTGATGTACACCCTGCATTTGATTAAAACTAGGTACTTGTTGTACATGAGGCACATTAGTATGATGACAACAACACTGGTTGTTATGATAATTTGCGCGTCCTGATCTAAAATTACCGCGACCACCACGGCCTCGAAAATTGTTATTTTTCCCTCTAAAATTGTTGTATTGAGTATTGTTTCTACCCTGATTATTCTTAAAATTGCCTCTCTTACTACCTCGAAAATTATTTCTGTTATTCTGATGGGATTGAGAATTATTTTGCGCACAGTTGGTGTTTAACTTTTGCGAATCTGAAGAACCGCCTTCGATTCTCAGCGACAATTTTTCTATTTCTTTCTGTAACTGGCTAATGGAAGATGTAACCTCGCTACTTTGAGATGATGATGAAGGTGTGTTTGTGTTCTGAGTTTCCGAGTGTTCTGCTCTGTGTTGTTGTTTCTCTACTAATTCTCGAATTGCTTTCCTTTTATTTTTCCTGTGCCTATGTGACGTAATCTCGTCCTCGGACTCGGACGAAGAACTGTCAGTAACCGTAGATTCTGATTCAGAATCAGATGACGAACACCTACATTTCCCTTTTCTACACTTCTTCTTATACGCTTTCTTAATACGTGCATCTATTTCTCTCTTTTTCCTATTTCTAATTTTACATTCATTTGCTTCTAACGTATAGAGAGCCTGGATAAACGCATCTAAAGTGTCAAAAGACTCATAACCTAGGTGTTGAATATAGTACGGTTTCAACCCTGCTGTAATGATTGAAATGATCTGCTCTTCTGTCAAAGTCGGAGCATGTTTGTCTACCATGGATAAAATATCATAAACAAACGACTGAATGGGTTCATGCTTTTTCTGAATCCTATTCTGTACGGTAGAGAAAAAATCTACACTATCTCTAGCATTCTTGAAACATTTAATTATCTCAGCTTTACAATTCGCGTAGGTTGTTTCATCTGTAATGTTCTTTCTCTTTAACAAAGTTCGCAATTGTTCTTTGAGTTTCCCTGGAAACGCGGTGATTATCATTTGTTTTGCTATTTTATCAGTCCAATTATTTAACCGTACACAGTCATCATATTCATCAAAGAACTGCTGCATCGTGATTTTGTGTGGTTTAAATTTCGGAACTGGATAATGGGAATTGTATACATTAACAATAGGATTTTGAGCTCCCTGACCTTCACTGTGTTGTCCCTGCATTTTCTTAGACTTATTGTATTTCCGTTTTAGGGGAGGGATTTTTACTTTTATTGGAATCTTTTTGTATCTTAACGTTCTAAATTGTCCGTCTGAATGTTCTGTATCACTGCTGGAAGTATTATTCATATCCTATATACGAACAGAAAATAAACCTTCTCATTGCGGCTAATTTTGCAACCTAAGCAAAGTACACTGACCATTAGTTTGTAAATGCAGCAAATTCCTATATGACAACAAGAATCTTGGTGTATTGTCCGTTTCTTTAGTAACAAGAGGAAATGAATCTCGCAAGACTATATAGCATTATAACAACTGACGTCTGTAATTTCAGCATACTATGAGAGAGAGAGAGAAAGAAAAAAAACATGAAACTCCTTGTACTCAACTTGACAAACTGATATTATCGTCTAAATAATTTAAACTACGCGTGATATGCTTCATTCCCATATGTATGAGGCATCGGAATCAAGCATGATGTATCTAATTTAATGTGACTTGAATGGCCTATAAAATAAGCGAGATCTCCGAAATCGAAACATATGTGGTAAATGACCATAATCTAATTAATGTTGTCCGGAATCTTAATTTTACCCATAAATGGATAAAACCGGATGCTTCCACCATAACGTGTGCTACAAATTTCTAACCGGAATGTTTTAGTATCTTAGAAACTTTTTATATTTGGGGGCAGAGCGTAGCTCATCTGAAATTTGTAACACCGTGTATTTAGACAACTCGAGGATGAATTTAACAAATCGTCTTAGGATAAGAAATGAAATACTCAATTACTTTTGGATATTTTCGACATCACACCACAAGCTATTAGGATTCGAAATGGTCTTAACTATAGAAATCTACTACATCGTAATGGCACAGAAACTTAACCATTATGGTTATCTAACATCGCAAATAGATGCAGTACTCACAGGTAGTTCAGCTCAGTTCAACTCCAAACGATGTCCTTCCACTCTCCAATCTTAATTACAACTCCCCGATTCTAGTCTCCGTCCTCAACCAGCACAACCCCTTTCCGGGATTCAGGTGCTTCCTGGTTGTCGCGAAGAGCTTAGCTCAGGTCTCTTTCTGCAATCTCTTACTTCCTTATTTCCGTATAGGAAAACTTCCTATAATTGTGGTGTGATGCCGACGTTATCTGTTTTTATTTTTTTTTCTAAGCTGTATGACTATAACTTCCTTGTTTTATAATAAACAACATAAATTAGACAAACACATGTAAGGATTTTGGGTACTTTACAATATTCTTCATAACCATGGTGCGTATCGCTTCGAACCTTAAGATAAGAGTTTTTCTGTTTAATTCTATATTTTCGTACGACATCTTAGTTACAGAAGCTAATTTATATTTGGCAGGCAATCTACACACTAGGTTTTAACCAATAAATGCAACATTTTAGTCCACTATCCAGTTCCTTGATCCAACTCCTCGATTCCCCTACTGAATTCCCTCCGCAATTGTGATCTGCTACTGAAAAAATCCCTAGAAATCATCGTTGCCAGTATACACAAAACCGAGCATAATTTTGTTTTTTGCTTATATTTTTATTATTTTATTATATTTTTTGGTAATATCTCCTTAATTGGATTGCTTTCTATTATCTCCACATACTAATAACTGAATTTTACCCATAAACGTAAGGAAAATGGAATAAATGCGAAAAATCTTGAGTTACAGTATACGCGCAATTTTTTTGCGCATGGGAGTATATTTTCAGCACATGTAGCTCCAATAGTGTGCAAAACTGTACCACTGCACTTCACTGTTATGTTTAGTGATAATAGTGTATTTTAAATCTGTGCACACTTTTATATGATGCTATTCATAATAAAGTATTTTGTGCTGAGTTGGCAATACTGCTTCACCTATGGAAACACTGTTTATGATTTCCGATAGGGCATTTTGTTCTCATTATATTGTGCAACTTTTGTTTGGATTGCTTTAACGGTTTTCAAGATATTTACTTTAAACTTACAGAATTTCATGATATAATTTTTTGGATATTCAAATTTTGAAGCCCCTTAGCTCCTATCCTTCTGGTCCATAGCACCTTAAATTTTGCTCATGTTCATTTCTCATGATGATCTGTCAGATGTGCTCAGTAGAGATGCAAAAAAGCCGGCTTTTTTGAATCGATGTTTTTTTTACATAAAAAGCCGGCTTTTTTGGGAAAAAAACGAGAATTTTGGAAATTTTGGCTTTTTTCATTTTCATGATTTTTCTATCTAAATAGCTTTCTTATAGTATATTCTATAGTTAGATAAGAATTCCATGACCTGAATGCGATATTTCGCTCTGAAATTCACCATCAAGATGGATGGAGCACATGTTTTACGAATTAAAGCTAACATGAAGAATGTAGTATTTGAGGGCAATTTTAGAGGCTATTTAACTTTAACTTTTGAGTTATCGACATCTTTTTTCTTCTCTAGATCATTTTAGTTTGTCATCCGTATTTCATTTCTAAGAGCTTAGTACTCTAGCTTCTAGCGACAAAGTTAAACTTTCCCGTTTTTCTATTTATCCGTCAAAGCGTACGTTTTCCAATATATCCGTCAAACCGTACTTCCAAATTTCTGTTATACTGTAGTTGTGAAGTGATTTAGCAATAATTTTCCGGATACAACCTTGAATACCAATTTATACAAATAATCAGAAGCGGATTTAGAAAAGTACTTTAGAAGGGGTTTTTCTGATTGTTTCGTTTTCTAAAAACTCCTAATTTTATTTGGGAGGTGCTTGAAGTTTATGAGTACAGGCATAACCAGGGGTGTAGCCAGCAGGTTTGCGTAGGAGGGGTCCGTCGTTTTTGAGGGGGGGCCAGCTACAATGTATATACAAAGCCAAAAAATGTGTTGCTGCTAGTGTTTTTGAGGCCTGAAAGAAAGAAAAATTTTGGTTTCCTTCTGGAAAACTAAAAACACTATTTTAGCTTCTTATTGTTATTATTATTATTATTATTATTATTATTATTATTATTATTATTATTATTATTATTATTATTATTATTATTATTATTATTATTATTATTATTCTCCATAAATTATATTCAAGATAGTTTTTATTATGCTTAATCAAGAACTACTGCCCGGAACCAAACGCTGTACTTTTGTGCATAACTATAAAGGTAACCAAGAATGTTCTGTCCCTTTTCGTGGAGGTCCCTGTTCAATTGGACCTCACACCGTGAGTTGAATGCGAGTGGAGATAAGGCGAACGTCAGTTGTTGGTGTGGGTATATCCAACATACTACCTGGTTGTGGCAATTTAGATACACCGTGAACTTGCGTAAAGACAGAGTTAACATGGGACATCCACAGAGCGTCATAAGAGCATGTATGCTGAACGAGTTCAAATGGAGGTCAAACGCCCCTGTAGCGGGGCAGAAGATATGCCAGTCCTTTGGTGAGGGTGTCGTGACGACGCGGGCAGTGCAGCGATGGTTTAACAAGTTTAAGGACGTTGACGAAACACCCGAAAACACCACGTGCCAGAAGACCAACACATGTACAAAGAGGAACTGGGACTACAATTCAGTGTGTGGAAAAACCATTCAGCAGCACATCCATCAACTTGGAAAGCACTATAAGTTGGGTCGATGGGTCTCACATATTTTAACTCAGGCCGGAAGGCAACGCGGCATTCGCCTGTGTTTATTTACTGTTTCGGAACCATTTCTGGACAGGGCGTTGGCATGTGATAAAAAGTGGGTCCTATACGAAGCTCCACGGCACTGTCATCATTGGTTAGCATCCCATGAACCGATTTCAAAACAGCCGAAACCAGCACTGTACCAGAAGAAGGTCCTTCTCTGTGTTTGGTGCATCGTGCATCGGGTACTGCTACCAGCTGGTCAGAGTATCAATGCAATTGTGTTGTGTCAGCAGTTGAACTGTGCTCAACAAAAACTCAAAACTCTGGAGCCATCACTTTTGAATTGCAAATGGGTCCTCGTTTACGGGACAACGCTAAGTCCCACGTGGCTAGGATGACTCAGGACACCATTCTCCGCCTTGGATGGGAAACAATATTGCAACCACTATATTTCCCGGTATTGCACCGTACGTTTATCACCTGTTCCATTCTTTGGACAATCACCTTAGAGGACACCAGTTCAAATCCCTAGTAAAAGTCCAAAATGCACCTGATACGTTCTTCGTTTCACGACCCACCAAGGCCTTCCATGGCCTTCCAGAACGTTTTCAGAAGTTCATCGATGCTGATGGGGACTATTTTTGATCTTCCAGGTTAGGTGACATATCGATGTTCGAAGGTATTGCGTGAAAAAGGAACAAAACTTTTCTTGGTTACCTTTATATTTAAATTTAAGACCTTGTATACATAACCTATCTACACAAGATTGATTTTCTTTGAAATTTCACAATTTCTTTACAGTTTCCTGACAAAAAATATTTATTTATTATTCGTGACTAAAAAAAACATAATTATTTTATTACACTGAGTAGAAATAAAAGAGAGAGCGAATGAAATCCAAATTGAATAAAAACATTGTTTCTCACCAAATTTTCCATCCTGTATGTGTTTTAAAACACTTGTTAAAGCTTATAAAAATACACTGTACTTACAAATCAGTTTAGTACCTTTGTTTTATGGCTGTATTTGTAGTACCTTGTTAAAAGGTTTGTCTTCAAAGTGTCAAATATAAATCGCTATAAGTTATGTAATCACAAAAAAGTATTCTATTTTTCGATCGGTATAAGGAAGAGATACTATACTATTTTTCGATCGGTATGGAAAAGCAATATTTCTCCATACTATTTTACCGTAAATTATTAATCTATATATATAAAAGAGAACGTACAAAATCCTTTGTCCGCTCATCACGCTAATACGGCTGAACCAATTTCTTTCATTTTTGGGGGGTTATTAGGATTTGGACCCTAGATGGTTTTTATCATATCACTTTAATTTTTAATTACCAGTGTCTTGAGATAATTGACCATTCAAGTGTCCATAACGTACAAATCCTTTGTTATTAGTTCATCATAGGTAAAAATAAACGTATTTATATGCAACCCGCATGACCGTGTCACTCGGCGGGTTAACATAAATGACAGGCGATATACAGCGGAAAATAGCTTGAATCTTCTGTTTAAAATTTTTTAATTGATTTGCTTATTTTTACAGACACTTTTACAATATGCCAGCACCGGGATGACCGCAGCGAAGCGGGGCGGGTTAACATAAATGACAGGCGATATAATGTTAAGATTTACTGCAATCTTCTATGGTTTTTATCATATCACTTGAAAGCGAAAAAGTAAAAATTATCTAAGTAACAAAGTTTATTGCGTTCCGGGGTGACCGCAGCGAAGCGGGGTGAACGCTGCTAGTTGTCAATAAACTTTGTTACTTTTAAATGAATGAAGGGAGATAATTTTACTATAATGTTTGAAAAGCTGGTCATTTGGGGGGGGGGGGCAGGAAACCATTTGGGAGCCTGGCCCCGATGGGCACCCCTTTGGCTACACCCCTGGGCATAACTAATATTTCGTTTCGTTTATATGTTTAGCAATAATCTTCTGGATACAACCTTAAAGATCATTTTATACTGAGAATCAGTGGCGGAATTAGAAAAGTATTTTGGGAAGGGTTTTTCTTACTAATGTTTAGTTTTTCTAAACATTTGTATTTTGTATTTGACGGTAGCTTAAAGTTTATGAGTAAAGGCATAACTAATAGATATTTCGTTTGTTGCAGACATTCCATAACCTTGGGGTACAGGCTTCAGTCCGAAAGACTCAGTGGTAGAGCGTTCACCTCTGGTACTTGGGGTCCCGGGTTCGATCCCAGCCCCCGCCAAGTGAACTTTGTGGTGGACAAACACCGTTTGCGTGGGTTTTCTCGCGGTTCTCCCGTTTCCTCCCACTTTCTTCATTCCAGCATCTCATTCATTAGTCATCATCACTGTCTCCTTTAGTCTAACCGACATAACCGTGGGACGTAAAACTCAAAGATTTCATTTCATTTCATTTCAGTCCGAAAGACCGCCCCCCTAACCTTCGTAAAACTGTCACTGCTGGTAATTAGTAATAATAACGATTTAAAAACAATAAGAAAGGAAGTCGGCCAACTCACAGTACACGCACTATTTCTACTTCACAGATGGAATGAAGAAAAGCTTTGTCAGTATGGTCGAATGCTGGATTGAATCCCGGACTTCCCGATAGAAGCGCAAAAGCTAATCACTCACTCATGTTTGTTATGAGTTGTATTTAGCTTAACTTAAATATATTCCGTAGTCCTTTAGCGGGGGGGGGGGGGGAGTTCCGTAATGATATGTTGAATCCCTCTTGTTAAAAATTCAGAAAACTTGAGGATTGGGTAAACCATGATGGTGGTTATCTAAAACTTAACTGTAGAATTTCAAGAATATACAGAACCAAAAGCTCTAGATGTGCAGCCTTTCACCAAACTAGTATAAATTACTCTTATAGTAAGTCTTACTTCTTTAGTCTGGATTACTTTAGTAAGTTACTTCCGTAGTAATATACTCTTTTAGTAACTGTTGGATAGCTCAATTTCAATTTACTTCTTTAGTTGTAACTAAAGTAATAACGCCTTTTTACTAAAGAAGTAACCCTTTTTTGCACACTGCTGGCACGTGCATTTTGTTTCCTATCGGGAATAGGAGGTTATCAGATGTGCCTATGAAAAAAGACAGAGAAAATGCGGTTGTAGTGGAGAACAGGAAGTTTTTGGGAAAAGCAAACGTGCTTCATTCACTGAAAATGCATTTAATACGAGAGAAATATAATACAAAAATGTTCTTAATTGAAAGACAAAGAAAAATCATGGAAGAAAAAGTAACCCTAAAATGCAAATTATGAATAAGTTCAGGAAATGGAGCAAACTTCAGGTTCCGGTTCTTCAGGCAATGTACTCGAGAAATTTTTTTTTTTTTTTTTTTTTTTTTTTTTGTAAATGAATATTAATATGTTTTATGTTATAAATCATATTTTATTTGCTTGATATTTTTTACAATTGTTAATATGTTCTTGTTTTACACATGGCATATTATTTGTGTTTATTGTTTCAACATCAGAACATTTAATTTTGGAAATAAAATGAAAAAGTTAATCATCTAATTGCAAAAAGAAAGAAAAGAAAAAGAAAGAAAGAAAAGAGAGAAAACATAACTATAAAATTATACATAAATAAAATGGGCCTCTTTTCGCTGCAGTAGTGATCATCTAGTGCCTTATTTATTTATTTAAGAAGAAAAGGTCTTTACTTCTTACTTCTCTTACGAATTAGGTATATTTTCAATTGAAATACTTAAGTATTTATTTATTGAACAAATTCCCAGATTCAGCATAACTTTGCCATTTTACACAGGGAAATAACAAAAGAAATTTAAAAAAACAAGAACAAGAACAATATAAAACAGTCAAAAACGAGTTTAAAACTAATATTATTCCGTCAAAACTCGTTTAATTGGCCTATCAAACACCGGGTAACTCGAAAAAATGTCCACATCAGTTGTTACTTGATTATAACAGTTTGGTATTCTGTAAAAAAAAAAGAGACCTCTGTATAATTGCCAACCTAGGACGAGCAAGATGTAATAGGTGGGTATTCCGGGTTATGCGGGAAGGGACACGCAAGGATAGTTCCTGAAGTAATATTTCCAATCTTAAGTTTCCATTAACTATTTCATGAAGATATTTCAGGTTAGAGATAATTCTGCGTACTTCCGGAGTCTGAATATTAAGATGTCGCAAGAGTTTCTTCTTAGATAATATTAGAAGTGCAGGAACACGAAAACGGACTATAGCAATAAAGAAATTAAGAATAGAATCAAGTTTGGAGAGATGTGTAGGTGCTGCCATGGCTCATATGGGAGAGCAGTATTCAATCTTGGAAGCTATTAAGGTTTTATAAAAAGTTGCTAATGATAAAACAGTGCGTAGTTCAGTGAATCGATAAAGAAGTCCCAACATGCACATTGAAAAATGAAATGAAATCTTTAAGTTTTACGTCTCACGTATATGCCGGTTACACTAAAGGAGACGGTGATTATGAGAAATGAGTGAAATGGTGGAATGAAAAAGTGAGAGGAAACGAGAGTACCCCGAGAAAACCCACGAGCACTGTGTTTGTTCACCACAAAGTCCACATGGCGCGTTCCGGGATCGTACCAAGGACCCCAAGCACCGGAGGTGAACGTTCTACCACTGAGCCACCGCCCTCCCTACATGCGCATTGAATTCTTAAGTATTGAGGAGATGTGGTCAAAGAATGTGTTTTGAATCAAAAATTACATAAAGATCATTACGACTAGCAGAATGTATGATAGGGAAATCATTGATATGGTATGTGGAGGGAACAGGAGACTTTTTAAAAGTAATAGTAATACCTTTTGTATTTTTCAAAGTATAATAGTCCTTCAGCCAGCTTGCCCTGTAGCATCTGCTTCTGGGTGAAATGCGTATTAACCCTTGTATGCATATGCAGGGCCTCTCAGGCCCTGTGGGGTTTTATTTTCAAAGTTGTTGCAAATCAATTCAATCAATGAGCCTTGCTCATTGTCTATTCTTTTAACATTCTTTTATGCATTCATGAGTAGCTTTAGAATATTTTTTGCATTATCTGGAAAACAGTAATATTTGATTTAATTTAGTAACCCCTTAAATGCATATGCAGGGCCTGGGAGGCCCTAATGAAATAATAATGGTATGCGAATTATTTGACATACTTTTGTAAATAAAATTGGCCCTAAACGAATATGTTACTTAGTTTCATTACTTCTTTTTATTATTATTATACTTATTTGCAATTAGTCCTATTTATAATTGCTTATTTTATGCCCAGTAGTTAGCGCTGCAATACATATCCAAGCTTTTATCAATCGTTTGTATATAAGATTGTTTATATAATCTATCAGCCATTTATTTCCTTTGTTCGAACAATTACAGCAACAGAGTTGATACAATAAAGTTCTAATATATATACGGCTAGTGGAAGGTGAACTACGAAGAGAGTGTGTGAGGCTGATTTTGTCCGTTTTGTAAATGAGTGTCTTGATGATAGTGTACAGTCGAACAGTAATAGTGAGGAAATTGAGGATCAAGAATCCAATAATACAGTTCATCAAGGAAGTGTAAGGGTAAGTGTAAGTGATGAACATTTCGATACGTCATCATGCTCTGAAAGCACCAGTGGGAATGAAGCTATTAGTGATTTCGATACACATTTTAGTCCAAACGACAATTTTTAAGAAGAAAACACCTCCATCACGGACTCAAGCACATAATATAATGAAGTTTTCCCCAGGTGTTTCAAAGGGAGTGAAACGAATAAGTCCAAAAGATGCGTTTGACTGTTTCATTTCAAAGGAAATCTTGAATGGAATTTTATACTATAGAAAACGAGGGAAGAAGGGTTGCAACATTGAAACGAAAAGAGTGGAAAACTGATAGTCTGGACTAAATGAATGCTTTTCATGGCATTTCGCTACTAGTAGAAGTAGAAAAAAGCTGAGATGTGCCAATCATTGAACTGTTCATCTCTATGAAGTCAAACCAATGTTCAAAGCATTATGTCTGTCAACAGGTTTGAAGACATAAAGAAAGCCTTACGATTGACCATAAACGTACAAGGCAAATCCATTTTGAAAATGATATACTGGCACCTATTCGTTTTGTGTAGGAAATATTTCTGTGAAACTGTACAAAAGTGACTGTTCCGTGTGAAGCACTTACTGTAGATCAACAGCTAGTGCCACTTCGAGGTAGGTGTGGGTTCATTGACACGTATATTGACACGCCTCGAAAATCTTGAAGGTACGTAATAAAAATATTTTATTTATGCGATGCTCAATCATCATAGGCCGTTGATGGTTTTGTATACACAGAAAGAAAGCCAAAAGAAACCAGTTGAAGAGAAATCTGGGAAGAATGTGGTAAAACACCTCTGCAAAACCGTTTCTGGAACTACACCAATGACTTACGGTTATGGAAACACTAAGGCAAAACAAACGCGACGTTCCAGTTGAAATGAGAGCCTCATCTCTTTGAGGAGTAGGTTCATCAATGTTTGCATTCAAGCAAAATTTCACTATGGTCAGCCAAGTGCCAAAGAAAAAGAAGACAGTGATTTTGATAACCACCATGCATCATGATAAGACAGTTGATGAAAATAGCCTCAAAAGAAAGACAGTGATTATAAACTATTACTACAAAACTAAATGTGGAGTAAATATGGGTTAAGATGTTAGGGACTATACATGCAAAAGACAAACTAGAAGGTGACCCTTTGCTCTCTGGTCAAATATGATGGATGTGGCAGATAAATAGTCACATTGTTTTCAGGATGCAGAATCCAAATTTCTATGAAAACAAGAAAGACAATCGTCCATTATTCTTGCAGGAACTGGCAGAAAATTTAATGAGAAACCAGGTGATTCTAAGATCACAAATACCCAACTTGCCAGTAGCAACAATTAGTGTTTTGAAGATATCCGGAACTGAAAAAGAATAAACAGGTGAAAAAATAAGATAATATGAATTTTGTCCATACAGTATTCATAGAAACAAAGTGTTGGTATGCTACTAGTGTGGCAAAAGCATTTGCAAAGAACACATAAAATGATTTGCAATTCATGCATTTTGAAGATACATTTTTTCTCAAAACTGCTAAACAATTATGTCATTTGCATACAAGAATGCCAGAAATTATATAAATATTGTTCTTTTGATGATTATAGTACCATTTCACACAGGTGTGTTTAGAATTTTAAAATAAACTAGAACATTATGAAGTGTATGAGTAAACTGACAAAAGTATATTTGAAGAAAATATATTGTTACAGTGTATTTTATGTATTTTCTACTAATTGTAATAAATATAAAATAATTGTAAACGTTGTTTTAAAACTTGTATATTTATGAAAATGCGCGTTGTTGGTCTATTGTGTAATAAATTAAGCTAAAAAAAGGCTGCAAGTAGTAATTTGCATCAAATTTCAAATAGAACCCTTTAAATACCATACAGGGCCTCGGAGGCCCTGCATATGCATTAGCGTATATTTACTGAGCCATGCGGACAAGGGTTAAATGATGTCATTCACATCCACAGCATCAGGGTGAAACACATCTCCAATTTCTATTCCACAGTTGTGCAGAATTGCAGCAGCCACAACAACATTCCCACACTTGTTTTGTTTTATTGAGAAAAAAATATAGCATTATTTTAATGAGAATTTGGAAACGTTTATTTGGAACACCGAATGTACGCTCTATTACTGGTACTCGTAGCAATATGGGCTCTATTGTAGCGCCCTTCAATTCCTGTGTGGGGTCGAAACTAGGATGGGCAAAACCGGTTTTTATAAAAACCGGAAACCGGTTTTTATAAAACCGAAAAATTGACATTTCATTTTTCTCCAAAACCGGTTCGGTTTTTCATCGAAACCGGTTTCGATTTTCTTCAAAACCGGTTTGGTTTTCACCGAAACTTGTTTTGGTGAAAAGTTTTGGAAAACACATGAAACTATTTCTGTGGAAACGGAATCGGTTTTCGGAGAACAACGAAACACTATTCTGGTCTGAAATAAAACAAATTTTGAAAAAACTGGATGCGGTTTTGAAGTAAACCGATAACCCGTTTCGGTGAAAAACTGAACCGGTTTTGGAGAAAACCGAACTAATTTTGGTGAAAATCGAACTGTGTTTGGAGAAAACGGAAATCAGTTTAGGTAAAAAAAACTGTTTTTTGAAAATTTTTAAAAATTGGTTTCGGTTTTCCTAAAAACTGAAAACCGAAAAAACCGGTTTTTGAGCCCACCACTAGTCGAAAGATAGAAGTCATAAGATGTGTGAAGAGAGCATATCCACCATCTTCAACAAGCAACCCATCATATTGTCCATTTTCAAACTGTGCAGAAACTCTACTATTCTTCAAAATGTGTACATCATTCGTGGAACGCGGCCAACGGCTTACCACGGTCAAAATCTGCATATTGGCATCACAAATGATTTGTGAATTGATATAAAAGAAATTCTTGTGAGTTCTGTATGAGTATATGTACACAATCTATGGCCTCTATGACATTTGGGAATCCACCAGTTCGATAGAATTCCCTTTTGTTCCTTGATGTATTTTCTTGGCTTTGTGGCATGAACACACACAGTGACTTTAACGCAATTGAACTCTCTATCATACTGTCAAAATCTCTTCCAGCAGTAGTACGATAGATGTTGAGGTCCCCAGTGCAAAAGATTCGCAATTCACAAAGAAGTTGCACGCTTCCTATCAGAATTATGCTGCAGTTACGGCTCCAGAATACCAAGCAGCGGCTGAAAAGATTCTTTACGAATTCCAAACTGCTCTTTGAAATCATTATCGCTATACATCTCAAATGGGTCTTTCTCTCCATTAAAGCCCTCATTTTTGGGATGTATACCTCTTCCTCCATCTTTGTATATTTTTTTGTATTCCAGGTAATCCATAGAATTCGATATTTAACACGCAGAAACCAAAAAACACACCTTACTCTCTAACTTTACTCCTACTACTGCTTAGGAGTAAATTTTGGTCTTATTTACTCCGTAAGTTACTAATGTTGTAACATACTCCTTGACGGTGCTCTCCACCAGTTATGGAGTAAGTAAATTTACTTCTCTAGTAAATGAAAATTTTACTCCTGTAGTAATTTACTCCTTTAGTTCAGTACTCTCGACTGGAAGTCGCCGATTTCCTTCTCTCTTAGTAACTTACTAATTTAGTTTCACTTACTCTTGGTTGTTAGATTAATTTTCCATCTAGTAAAAAATAACTTATGAATAAAAATCTATTGCCATTGCTTATACCTACCTAATTTGCAAATATATTACAGTACAGTGTTTTCTAGACGATCCCCCCAAATTTGTAGAATTCCTCCAAAGATTTTTGAAAATACCTGCAACAAAAGTTAAAAAGTCATGAATATCCTCTAGAGTGTTAGATTCTCCTCAAAATTAACAAAATTAGACAAAACACTGCTGATGGTTATTTTACAACTTTATCTCACAACGCTTGAAGAGCTTTACATAGTTCATAGTTCATAGAAATGAATAGTCATAGTTCATTTCTATGCTAAAAGTTAATGTTCTAATTTGCAGTTATTCATTGAGAAACTAATACTGCAAAATTCTAACCTTCGGAAATAAAAATGAAACAAAATGTTTTGTTTTAAATAGGTTATATCTATATCTATCTACATTATAACTCACAGCATTATTAATCTAATTAATGCGCTTATCGTAGTTCCAGTACTCGGTTGCAGGGGCGTAAATAAGGCCCCCGCGGATCCTGCATTGTGGGGGCCCCACACCATCAGGGAGCTCAAAATTGTGAAGTGGGACGTAGAGAAGGGGCCCCACTCCACGCTGTCTGCGGGAGAGCCCCAAGCTTTTAGTTACGCCACTGTTCGGTTGTGCCATTTGTTTGTATGGCTGGAGAAATCAAATTTATGTCAAGATAAATTTGACTTCCAGTCCTGGTTTCAGAGAGTCGCTTGAGTAATCAATCACATTGAAATTAAGATCAATGTACTAAAACTACGAGGTCAATTCGGAAAAGGACTGCCGTTTGATATCAATGGCATACACTCAGTAGTATGGGCCCCACCTGAGCGCGTTTTGGACTTTGACCCCGACTTTTATGACGTCATAGGTCAAAGGTCAATGACCTTGGCCCGAAGTCAATGACCTAGGGGTACATAGGACCACCCCCTCTAAATTCTGGCAGGAGTACCTTGGCCCACCCCCTAAATTTTGGCAGGGGTACATAGGACCACCCCCCTTAAATTTTGGAAATTGCCAAATCTAAAAATTTGGTATGGTAGCCTAGGACCATAGTATGTACCTCTATCAGTATTGGGTGTCTATGTTGTTCCCTTTCATGGGTAAAAAATTGCCAAAAATTCAAATTTCGGGGGTTTTTGATTTAATTTATCCCCTTTGATGAGGTATTATTACCCTATATAGTTATATGGGCGTATACAGGGTTCCATTACCTTTCATAAGCCATGGGTATATTAATGCACCCCTTGAAAATTTTGGAAGGGGTACCTTGGCCCACCCCTTAAATTTTGGAAATTGCCAATTTAAACATTGGGTATTATAGTACAGGACTCTAATGTGTATTATTATAAATTTGGGTGGTCCACCTCATTCCCTTCTAGGGGTACAAAATTGCCAAAAATATAAACGTAAGCAATACGTTGTACCACGTGTTTGGTTTTCGACCTAATTTATCTGCTTGGATGAGGTCCTATTACCTTATATAGTTATATGGTCATGTATAGGGGTCCATTACCTATCATAAGACATAGGTACATTTGTGCACCCCTTAAATTTTTGGGAGGGGTACCTTGGCCCACCCCTTTAATTTTGGAAATTGCCCAATTTAAACATTTGGTATTATAGTATAGGACACTAATATAGATCACTTTAAATTTGGATGGTTTACCTCGTTCCCTTTTAGGTGTACAAAATTGCCAAATTTTAGTACAACCACGTGTTTGGTTTTTGGCCCAATTTATCCCCCTTTGATGAGGTTCTAATACCTTATATGATTATATGGTCATGTATAGGGGTCCATTATCTATCATAAGACATGGGTACATTGGTGCATCCCTTTAAAATTTTAGGAGGGATACCTTGGCCCACCCTTAAATTGTAGAAATTGCCCAATTTAAACATTTGGTATCATAGTATTGGACCCTAATATATATCACTATAAATTTGAGTGGTCCACCTCGTTCCCTTTTAGGGGTACAAAATTGCCAAAATATAAACGTAAGCAATACGTTGTACCACGTGTTTGGTTTTTTGGTCCATTTTATCCCCTTTGATGAGATCCTATGATTACAGGGGTCTATTTCCTATTATAAGACATGGGTATATTGTTGCACCCTTCTTAAAATTTGGCAAGGAGTCCACTGAAATTGTCCAATTTAAGCATAGTACAGGACCTCAGTATGTTTTGGGTGGTCCTATTGCCAAATTTTTTAGTACAACCACATGTTCGGTTATTGACTCAATTTATCCTATTTGATAAGGTATGGACGGGTATCCCCTTTCAATTTGGTAGGACCCTTCGGGTGTAGTACGGTCACGTGATCGATGATTTTGTTTTGATGCGCGACGAGGTCCCTGGTCAATGTTCTCTAGGAATTAGGTGGAAACTTTGCCCAGAGTTCTCGTCTTATATCGCACAGTTCTTTAGGAGAATCCGATAACGTTGTACGTATCATATTGATGGAATGAACAATAAAAACACATAGATAAGCATAAATTGTATTTTATTCATATTTCTGGTTTCTTCTTTTTCTTTCTTGTTACACTAATGTATTGACAATGTTTGTATATTGAGCTGGTTTTCTTCATTAGATCGCCTCCTCTTCTTGATTGTGATGATTTGTTTCCATGTTTTGCAGCATAGCACCCGTTTGCAAAGCTTCGTATTGTGAATTCTGTAAAAAGAACAAGGAAAAAGATGATTAATATAGAAATAGATGATGATAAAACAAATACACTTTCAATGATAAATATGATAAAATTACCTGGAATGTATATTGCAGCAGTCTACGATCATTAACCGTGGGTACTGTTGTGAACAAGTATTGAATTTCACGCAGAGATTTTCCTTGGGCTTTACAGCACAAAAAAATAAGCATAATAGCCACATACGGATGAACCAAGGCTTTGCATTTGGCTATTATTATATTTATAGTACATACAATGAAGTTTTAGGAATGCAACATGTTGTGATACATAAGGAGGAAGGCCATAGCTGTCAAAATATTCTCCAACACCGCGATCATCAATATAAATTGCAATTCAATGGCTTCCTAATTTTGTGGATGGATCTGTATTTACAATGATTGCCAGAGGAAGAGAAATCCGTGAGGGCAACTCATCGCTTGCAAATACCCCGGTAAAATGATTTCTGAATAATGGACTACCGTTTAAAGCACTAGCTAATTGTAATGTGTTCAACATCGTGAATGGAAATGATACATAACGTATACGTGCCTTGTAATTTAAAAGTCCAGGATAATGTTGCGCTGGTGGTCGATCTCTAGGAGTGAGGAAAACTCTCCATACACAATAGTTTGCAGGTGCTGCTAATTTCTCTTGGAAATGGACTTCCAATCGGATGGCTCCATGTCGTTGTAAATTCCAATCGTGACAATCTCCAGCAGAAGAATCGAGAGTTAGGTCAAATACAAACAGTGTATATCCATTCTTGTAGTCGCCTCTTGAAATTGTATTTCCAGTATTGGTAAAATGTATGCTAGAGCCTGAGAACAATGTGTGGTACGATGAAATGTAGAGATTTTCTTCAAGGTAGGGTTGCAATGATTTTGAAGGTACAGCTTTTCCATCCACGTACAATGTAAAGAAATTTATTTATGGATGTTCAAATTCAAATGGATTGCTGGTAATAGTTCCACTGGATGCTTCATTCGATGTAAATCCTACAATAATACGATTTGGGAATGTTCCCATAAACAGGTTATCAATAGTTTTGGATTGTATATCCTTCGGGATGGTAAATGATTTCATTTGAACCCTTGTCAGAGGATACTTTGCCGGTGTAGATTGTAAAATTTTATTGTGTGCCAATTTAACACTAGGGCTAATGTTGACTTTTTTCACCTGCAACGATGCATCTAGAATATTGATTTTTGCATTGACACCACTTTCACTGGCCATGAGACAAAAGTTTGGTTTTGCAGGAATAAAGTTTCACACGTAATTCCACTCCATGAATTAAAAATTTATCTTGATTAAAAATGTCACAATGAAGGTGTCCAATCATATCGAATTTCATACTTTATTTTGTCAGTTCATAGCATTGTTGAAATCCTTTGTTCTCCCTGGTGGTTGCGTTCATATGACCAGCCGTATCTTGAAACCACATTGCTGTTTGTAAATGTGTATTTTTAGCTCCATCACTATAATTGAGCAGTTTTTCCAGGTACGAACGATATGGATGATTATGTGACGGAAATGAAATCAGTTTATTGTTCAAGTAGATTTGTAATTGATTAAACATAGCATTTAGAAAATCATTGACAGGTGCAATTGCTTTATCCGTTTCGGTGAAGGAGGAACCATCTGGTTTCACAATTTGTGCTTGGATGTACAATAAGGTTTGTGGCAAATCAATATATTCATCACTGCTACAACTCACTACAAATTCTATTGGTGAATTTTCAGCTATTGAACTAATTGGTTTGTAGC
Source organism: Thermobia domestica (assembly GCF_964235325.1). NCBI lineage: Eukaryota > Metazoa > Arthropoda > Insecta > Zygentoma > Lepismatidae > Thermobia > Thermobia domestica. The sequence continues at coordinate 180,580,912 of NC_137462.1, forward strand.
CAATAATACGATTGTCCAGAACACTGGTTTGCGTGGGTAACGTTGAAAAAATGTCCAATTCACTTTTTACACATTCACAGGATTGATGATGTAAGAAAGCCATCGTTGAATTAATCAAAAATATCTGGTGACGATGCCAATGATCTCTTCTTCTTCTTATGTGATAATTTACGTCTCTTCGTAGAATTGATGGTGTTGTTGATCGTTGGAAGGTCAACCTCAAACTGAGAGCAGTCATCCCATTTTCGTTTATGATATCCACTTCCCAGCATAGTTTTCAACTTATTTTCAGCTTTTTCTTGTAAATTTGTTTTTGCCTCTTGCATACGTTGATGAAACGATTCTTCCAGCGGTTGATTCGAGATCACAACATCATTAATCATATTGGCACCTGATTTTAATAATTCTTTTCCCACAGTTTTAGCTCCTTGCTTCACAAGTGGTAACACTGAACGAAATAAGCCACCAAGGAAACTTCTAATGCCATGTCCTGCTTGATAATGACTTCCCACATAGACGTTGCCGATACCGGACAACGCTTGTTTTTGGCAGTATTGCAAATACGGATCAGTCATGACGACGACGACGGAAATGTAGTTTTGTACACACCGTTCCAAAGGTGAATGGCATACAATGACCTGTGCTATCCCTTATATCGATTTGTATTTGCTCAAAATTCATTTTTTCCACCGGAACATAATGTGCAGGATTAAAGATTTGTACTGCATGACTTCCAAAAGTATGATTGACAGGATCCATGTTGATAATTCGTAGCAAGGGTACCATTGTATCTCTAACAATGACAGATTCAATAATGTCACAGTAGACGTACATTTGTGATGGTAAGCCTAATCGTACATCCGGTGTATATTGTCACTTTTCCATATCTTTGAAATCACTTTTCGGTTCAAATCCAAGCATTAAACTAACACTTGGTGAGATTTGTACAGAAGTATGGATTTCCTTATTGGGATGTCTATGAGGCATATATTATTAGTTGCGTCATGCGATATAAATAAATTGGTTTCTTTATGATGTATATTAATTGCATGAATAAGATCCCGTATATTGTTATAATAGCGTACAGGGATCGTTACAAACTTCCACGGTTCTTGATCACTACTACTTGATGATTTGTAATATATTTTATTGTTTTTACTGTTAATGTTCAGCAAAGAATGTGGATAATGAATCTCTACAATTGCCACATCCCATTTCTGCGAAACTCTACACGTCGTTGTAATTTCGTAATATATGAAGTCAATATATTTTCTGGAAAATAATCCATGGAACTATTACTGGGAAGTGTAACGTAAAAATCTTTATCAGGTTCCATTCTTCTTCTTCTTCAATGAAGCTGCAGGGATCCACGAATTGAATGAGGGAGGATATCCTTTCCACTGGACGAGATACTCCTTCCTGCGACCTTTTGTTCTTGTACGTAATATTTTATCGATGAGGAACGTCGAAGGGAGCGGTACTGGTTGTAATTCTTCTCTGTAGAAAACACCATCGATGAGTTGATGATTTAAATCCTCTAGTCGATACACTGGTGGGTTTCTTGGTACAATGGCTTTTACTCTGAATATTTCCCAAGTCCAGTTCTCGAGGTAACCCTTGTCAAAGATACGTTTTGCTTTACTTATACGAATAGTACCACCAACAGATAAATCCGTATCTTGTTTTGAACGTTGTAGCTTTTTGTCGTATAAGTTATGCCACACCTCCAGTAAATTATCTTGAGAAACGTTTGCAGGTGCCATTTTAATACTGGAATGCCGACTTTCATTGTATGCTTTTACAAGTAAAGGCAATACTTTGATGTAATTGTATGTTTGATATTTGGTAAAGTATTTCCACATACGATGTTTCAATGTCTGATTAAATCTTTCTGCGATGCTGGCTTTAATATCTGGATCCTTTGTTGTAACATGTTGCACGTTGTGTTTCCTGAGAAACTTTTGTACTGTCTTGTTGGAAAATTCAGTTCCTTGATCACTACGTAGCACAATTGGTTTCCTGTCCTGGAAAATCATTTCAAATGCATTCATTATATCCTCGGCACTTTTTGATTTTAGTCGTACAGCCCATCCGTACCGATTAAACACATCAATGACTGTAAGAATATAGCGGTAATTGTCATTATAGTTTTGAAGTGATTGTAAATCATTTAAATCACATTCCCATTGATCATCAATATTGTTGACAAGATTAAAATCTCTACGGAAACGACGACGTACAGGACGATGTAACGTGTAGGTAGGTTGTTTGTTTAACCAAAGTTTTATTTTGGCTAAAGGTATAGATTTTCCTGTGCCTTGCCATAATTTCTTTGCAGTAGAAAATGATGCAGGATGTGCTGGGTTGTAATAAATGGCTTTCAACTTTTTGTTCATGGTTTGTACGTTGACCATTGTGGAATGATACGTTTTCTTTTTGGTCAGACTTCTAAAACATCATCATCATCATCTTCTTCTTCTTCTCCGGAAGAAAATAATTCAGGTGCCGGTTTTGGTGGGGCAGATCCTTCAGATGCTGTTATACTATTATGCTTGACAATATAGTTTAATCTTCGTGGATTACCAATCAATTTTTGAGGTGTGTTTGATGATGCAAGGTAGTTGCAAAACAATTCCCAGCCTTGAGGATTAGAATGTTTCCTCGGTCGAGTCACATCGCACATTAAATCTACAATATTGGATCCAAGTAGTTTATTATCGTTGATGTACACTGTTCCTTTATGATCCCACGTAATTGCGCCATCTTGTTTTAAACGACGGAATAGTAGTTCGGCTTTCTTACGATACATTTGTGGTATTGCGGCTAAAATTTCTTGTTTCGTGCTATCGTCAACATTCGGGACGTCACCATCAGGTTTCATTGATGTAATTGTAAGTGGTATTGGTTCTTCTTGTTTACGCATCACATAAAGATATTTCTGTAATGTTCTATTGTACTGATTCCATTTTTCTTCATCACTTGGATACGATGTATTCAATATAGATTGCATTTCACGATCGAGATTAGATTCTCGATTTTCACTCACACGGGACGATGATGCATGCATTCGTTGAAGCATTTCTGGTGGCACTAAAACCATCTTCTTGCTATGTTCCATGATGTTTATTGTTTAAACAAAATACTGGATAACACACTTCCTACAATAGGTGCAAGTAATGCAGGTAAGAATCCTCCTTGTTGTACGGCTAAATGTTTCTTCTTTTTATCAATGGTTTTGTATTGTCTACGAGATAGCGGAGGGTGTTCTTGTAACGCTTTAATCTTGACTTCTGTGCACTTGTCAGTGGAACATTGCCTTTTAAGACAATAACAACATTCACAAATACTATGAATTAATGAAGCGTCTGCATTGGCAATAATAGCTTTACGCAATCTTGGTTTAGCTTTGTGCAGAGCACGTAGCAGATCAGCGTGTTTCACTGTAGGAGACATCGTGACAGACTAAGTCATTCTTTTCACATGCACAATAATTTAAACATGTTTTGTTGGTACGTAAACATAATGATGCAGATGGTCGGGAAAAATATTTGTACGAAATCGCATTTCATCGGGTGTATCTTGTTTAAGATCCATCAGTAAATAGCCATGTGGATTTCTCGTTGCGTCTGCATAACTTTCTTGTAGAAACAGTGGATGCTCAGGCAGGATTTGATAACTCATATGCTTGATTTGTGACTTGTCACGTGGATTTTTAAACAGCACCAAATACGAACAATTTAAACTCATAGTTCTATTTGCTTTACTTTGATGAAATACATTTTGTGTTATAAAAATTACACTAATATTTCGATGATGCGATCCTTTTGTGAACATATCAAAAATATCACTATTCACTTCTCGCATATGGTCATCAATAATAATCAAATGTGGTCCATCTTGAGGCTGAAAATCTTTCATTCGTGGAAGTCCTTCGTGAAATTCTACTGGAACCGGCATTGTTGCATATACGTCTTGCCATTCTGCATAATACCAGTATATCTTACGAATTTTCGCATTGATCATGGTTGGGAGGTGTGACAATAATCGCTTCACAAAATACGTTTTTCCACACCCACTAGGCCCTGCGAGAATACTGGTAAATGGATGTTTCCACTGTGTATCCATGATGAACACTAACACCTTGTTTCAAAAATGATGCGTATTTAAAGTGAGTACAAAAATTTTTTGTTTTAGTTTGTAAATTCTTGCACTCACTGGTGTGGAAAGGAAAAAACCGTTCATCTGTTTATCGAATAGTTGAAAACCGTTTATTTGTTAATCGAATAGTTGAAAAACTTTTATTTGTTATTCGAATAGTTAAAAACCGGATAAAGTTTAACGGTTAACCGTAGAAGCTGATCACTGATTTAAATTTTATTTGAAATTTTTTTTTGAAATTTGTTTTGAAATTTTTGTTTCAAAAAATTTGTTTTGAAATTTTTGTTTCAAAAAATTTGTTTTGAAATTTTTGTTTCAAAAAATTTGTTTGAAAATTTTTTGTTTCAAAATTTTGGTTACAATTATTTTTTGTTTGAAATTTTTGTTTGTAAATTTATTGTTTCAAAATTTTTTGTTTCAAAATTTTTCGTTTCAAATTTTTTTGGTTGAAAATTTTTCGTTTCAAAATTTTTGTTTGAAATTTTTTGTTTGAAATTTTTTTGTTTGAAAATTTTTTGTTTGAAAATTTTTTTTCAATTTTTTTTGTTGAAAATTTTTTAGTTTCAAGATTTTTGTTTAAATGTTTTCGTTTCAATTCTTTTGAAAACTTTCGTTTGATTTTTTAGTTTGAAAGAGAGAACATTGACCAGGGACCTCGTCGCGCATCAAAACAAAATCATCGATCACGTGACAGTACTACACCCGAAGGGTCCTACCAAATTGAAAGGGGATACCCGTCCATACCTTATCAAATAGGATAAATTGAGTCAATAACCGAACATGTGGTTGTACTAAAAAATTTGGCAATAGGACCACCGAAACATATTGAGGTCCTGTACTATGCTTAAATTGGACAATTTCAGTGGACTCCTTGCCAAATTTTAAGAAGGGTGCAACAATATACCCATGTCTTATGATAGGAAATAGACCCCTGTAATCATAGGATCTCATCAAAGGGGATAAAATGGACCAAAAAACCAAACACGTGGTACAACGTATTGCTTACGTTTATATTTTGGCAATTTTGTACCCCTAAAAGGGAACGAGGTGGACCACTCAAATTTATAGTGATATATATTAGGGTCCAATACTATGATACCAAATGTTTAAATTGGGCAATTTCTACAATTTAAGGGTGGGCCAATGTATCCCTCCTAAAATGATAAAGGGATGCACCAATGTACCCATGTCTTATGATAGATAATGGACCCCTATACATGACCATATAATCATATAAGGTATTAGAACCTCATCAAAGGGGGATAAATTGGGCCAAAAACCAAACACGTGGTTGTACTAAAATTTGGCAATTTTGTACACCTAAAAGGGAACGAGGTAAACCATCCAAATTTATAGTGATCTATATTAGTGTCCTATACTATAATACCAAATGTTTAAATTGGGCAATTTCCAAAATTAAAGGGGTGGGCCAAGGTACCCCTCCCAAAAATTTAAGGGGGTGCACAAATGTACCTATGTCTTATGATAGGTAATGGACCCCTATACATGACCATATAACTATATAAGGTAATAGGACCTCATCCAAGCAGATAAATTAGGTCGAAAACCAAACACGTGGTACAACGTATTGCTTACGTTTATATTTTTGGCAATTTTGTACCCCTAGAAGGGAATGAGGTAGACCACCCAAATTTATCATAATACACATTAGGGTCCTGTACTATAATACCCAATGTTTAAATTGGCAATTTCCAAAATTTAAGGGGTGGGCCAAGGTACCCCTTCCAAAATTTTCAAGGGGTGCATTAATATACCCATGGCTTATGAAAGGTAATGGACCCCTGTATACGACCATATAACTATATACTGTAGGGTGCAGTGATATGTTATGTAATAATGACAGCAAATGTGTTGTAGATAACGCAAAAAATGATAATTTTCTAATGTATTATATGAATGCGAGATCACTTAGGAACAAAGCATGTGAGTTTTCCAGCAACATTTCATTGCACAATTATGATATCGTAGCAATAACAGAAACCTGGTTGTCTTGTGATTATTTTGATTCAGAGTATTTCGATAACAGATACCTAGTGTATCGTAAAGATAGGGAATATAATACAAGTGGTAAAGCAAGGGTGGGTGGGGTGTTGCTGGTAGTACAGATCCTGGAAGTGAGTCAAGTGACTGTTACTGACCAGAACTCAGAAGGCATTCTAGTGAAAACTATGGTTAATTACAAACCGCTTTATATCTGTGTTGTGTATTTTGAACCAAACTCACATCCATCATTATACGAATATTTTTTTCATTTTATCGAAAGTAATTGTACGATAGGTAGCACTATTCTCCTTGTAGGTGATATGAATTTGCCTGAAATAACTGGAACAAACTTTGATTTTCTACAGTCAACGAGTAAATCCCAAAGTCTCTATCATTTTATGTTATATCATGACATGGAATCACTCAATAATGTTACAAATAGCTTAGGGAGAACATTAGATTTAGTAATAAGTAATCTTTCCAATGTAACAGTAATAAGAGAACCACGCCCATTAATTAAAGAAGATAATTACCACCCATCTATTTGTATAGGCTTTCCGCATGTTAAATCATCTAGAATAAAAAACAAAAGAAACATATTTGGTTTCAATTTTAAGAAAGGAAATTATGATAATCTCTATAATGAGTTAGCGAGAATAGATTCGCAATATCTAAACGAATATACGGATCCAAATAAAGCAGTAGAAGAAGTCTATAAAGTAATTTATGACATTTGAGAAGTGCATTCCCATGAAAAGGCCAACGCAAAAAAGGTACCCTTGCTGGTTTAGTAACAGTATAATACAAAAAATAAAACTTAAATGGCAACATCGCATAAAATGGCTTAAGAGGAGGGGAACGACTAATCACCAATATCATTATAACGAGTACTGCAGACTACGTAGAGAAGTGAAGCGTGAAATAGCAATAGCACATAATGATTTTATCTTTAATGCTGAAAATAATATAACCAAAGACCCACAACACTTCTGGATCTACATTAAAAGTAAATCCCGACATCTTTCTTCTGAGTCTATGACCTATGACGGATGGAGTCTGACTAAAAATGATGAAATTGCGGAAGCTTTTGCTTAACACTTCCAGCAATTAACACTTAACAATATATCCTCCTCCTCAACTAAAAATAGTATTCACTCACATGAGAAAAAATACCTACATGGGGAATATCAGAACTTACTTCATATTATGGAGATTAGTTAAAGAGATATTGAGAATGCAATAAAGAAACTGAAACAGAATAAGGCAATTGGGTTTGATAATATACCACCTTATATTGTGAAGGGTTGTAGTAATATTTTGAAATATCCGCTATATACCTTATTTAACCTCTCAATAAGAACACATGTTTTTCCGGACATATGGAAAGAGTCAATAATATGCCTAGGTCCCAAAACCCGGTAATAAAAATAGCATAGAAAACTATCGTCCCGTAGCTATATTACCAACAATTGCAAAGGTATTTGAAAGTGTCATTTATGATCAGGTCATGCATCATGTTAAATCTTCATTCTCAATATATCAGCATGGCTTCCTACAGAAGAGATCCACGATAACTAATCTCACCATCATTTTAGATTTCATAACTTCATCCTTAGGTAATAATGGACAGGTAGATGTAATATATACGGATTTTCATAAAACATTTGATACTGTGGGTCATGACATACTAATTCAGAAACTTGCCACTTTCAATTTTAGTTCCCCTATGATAACTTTTTTCAATTCATACTTGAGTGAACGTAGACAATCCGTTCTATGTAAACAATATAAAACTGAAAGCTTTCGTGTAAATTCCGGAGTCCCCCAAGGATCTAATCTTGGACCTCTTTTGTTTTTATTATTTATTAATGATCTGCCATTTTATATCCATAACTCTCACAAATTACTCTTTGCAGATGATTTAAAAATATTTGCAAATGTGAAATCTATAGATGACTGTCTACTTCTGCAACAGGACCTAAGATACTAAACTGGTGTACTACCAATAGACTTGAAGTAAATATTAATAAGTGCAAAACCATGACACACAGTAGACGTAAAAAAACGTATGACTTTACGTATTCGATAAATGGAATAAATTTAGAAAAATTAGATACAATTAAAGATTTAGGTGTGATATTTGATAAAAAATTAACCCTTGAGCATCATGTGGCAAATATTACCAAAGATGCATATAGAAATCTTGGGTTTCTTATCAGAACGACCAAAGAATTTATAAATGGCAACACTTTAAAATTGTTTTATTTTTCTTACGTAAGATCAAACATTGAATATGCCTCACTTATTTGGAACACTTCTGTAAAAACACGTAACCAAAAAGTAGAGCAAATACAAAGCAAATTCATACGTTTTCTCACGTACAAGAGGAAAGGACTTTACCCAAAATATGAACCGTATGATAATTTACTTGATAACTTTACACTTCAGACACTTGAACAAAGACGGACGTTGAACGATCTCCTTTTCTTACACAGACTTTTGCATAACAAAATAGACTGTATAGACATAAGTACAAAAATAATGATACAAGTTCCATCCATCAAAACACGCAAGGAAAATAGTGGCCTATTCTACTGCTGAAAGGCACGTACAAATGCACTGAATATGTCACCTACAAGGAGAATTTGTGCTACATAAAATAAAATCATTAAAGATTACGAACATGTAGACATATTTCATTGTTCAGAAAAATCATTCAAAAAACTAGTATTGAGTGTTTTGTAAAAGAAAAAAAATAAGGGTAAAACGTATTATTTTAATTTAGTATTCTGTGTGTTACGACCTGCTTTTGGCAAAAGCAAATCGTATCATTGAAATCAATCTTAAATATGCTTATTGTTAGGTATGAGTTTAAATATGCTTATTGTTAGGTATGAGTTCGTTTATCTTGGCGCGTTTAATTTTGACCTGCACTTAATGTTATTTATTTGGCCCTGTGGAAATGCATAATGTTCCCCCGTGGAAACCAGTGTGGCTCCTATGACTAAATTCTGCAAGTAATACATGCAATTAATACATTCTGCTCGCGAGTCCCTCGGCCGTGATCATCAGACTGTTAGATGGCTCTGTTACTCTTGGCTTGTGAAATACAATAACATATTGTAATACATGTACATCCATGAACATAAACAAGGGAGCGTATAGCCTGTTGGCCTCTATCTAGAATTTGAGGGTGTGAATAGTTTGTATTAACAAACAAGCAATATTTTCTAAAGTTAATTCTGCAGTAGTTTATTTCTTTACGTTTCCAACTTCCGATGAAAAAATAGGCCTATTAAGTGATATGACACCTCAATGAATACCAGGATGATATAATCTTAATGCGATTTCTTTACTTGTTTTTCTGGAACCGGGAGTCCCACAATAGTGTTCCCATTCAGGCCTGCATCTTCTAAGTCCATTAGATTACTTTTACCCCTTAGTTTGAAGCAAGAAAACTTTAATTTTTTAACTTTGTGACTTCCCTCAGGAGCAACCACTACTTTTAATTATGTATTTGAAAGCATGTTGTCCTGCTAAAATACATTAAATATGAATATTTCTTAATTTGGGCCAAGTTTAAGAGTATTAAAACTGAAAATTTGAAGACTATAAAAGGGGACATATCTAAATTGTTGCTTCTTAATCGATAGGCCTAAATGTTCTATCACTGAATTATAAGAGGTCACGATATATATATAATCTAGCAAGACCAAGTTAATATAATCATGCGGAGAAAGTAACTAACATAGCACACAAGATGTTACATATTTAAATTAGTTCAATAGAATAACGATATTTACCAAACCATTGTTCGGCCGAGTTAATAGTTCGCATTTGCAGCTCGTTTTCGTTGGAGTAGCTTTTTTTTCAACTCAAGTATTGATAATTTATTAATCAGTATGAAATCGAATTTTAACATTAAACTAAGAAAAATATCACATCATCTTATTTGACTTTTAATGATATGTATACGAGGATGATTCATAGGATCTATGCACTGGTTCTCCAACCTAGAATTAATTGTTAAGGGAGGATAAGATCTTAATGAGATAAATTCGAGTCGGGAATTCTTTTATCAATGATAAATAGGTTAAGTTAGCTAGGTTAGGTATAGTATAGGTATAGCGTTTTAGACTAGGGAGGTTAGTTATTAATTGCGTTACTTTTGTGTTAATCGTATATACTAAAATGGTAACGAGATTGAAAGCTCATATTACTGAGATATGAATTGTGATAATGTGCACATATTATTCTTATTGAAGTGAGTAAGTTATTCTTATAAAAAAATCGACAAAAAAATCGACATTCTTGTGTTGCTGAGCTCTCATTATAGTAAAGCTTTATGATCTGAAAGGAGAGTAATATAAAATGTATTTTGTGTTGTCGTCATAAATTGACGAGGGATGTTCCTGATTGTTCAGTCATAAAAGAAATAATTAAACATGGAAAACCAGGCATAGATTCCAGCATATGATATAGAGATGTATAAATTGAATAAATAAGCGTGTATTGGAAACAAAGTATTTATTAGACAGATTAGCTACATAACTGAAAATTATTATAAATTATCACTGTGATTTATCGTAAAGCTATGTAATAAATCTTTAATTATGGATATAAATTATCCATGGTTTTGTAAAGTTGGTAATTAAGTTCGTTGTTATGAGATGCATCATGCATCTGAAAATAATAAACGCCAAAAGTTATAGATTTTCAGAGATATGCTTCATTTCCATTTAAACGAATAATAATATAGGCTAGATATAATATATATACATATAAGCATTTTGTTTCCTTAATAGTATAGTATGTAAGATACGCGGAGGTTTCTTGTTCGGAGTGGCACTGCTGCAAGTTCCTGGAATACTTATTTATAAATTTTGGATAAATAACCGTTGCGCTTGAAAACAACTTGGACTTTAAAAATCGTAAATTAAAACTTTTGAGTATGTTTTAAAAAAATCGTTTACTATATGTTATAGAATTGTTTAGTTTAAATAAATGCGCCAAAATGAGTGCGTTTTACGAGCTGCAAATGCGAACTATTAACTCGGCCGAACAATGGTTTGGTAAATATCGTTATTCTATTGAACTAATTTAAATATGTAACAGCTTGTGTGCTATGTTAGTTACTTTCTCCGCATGATTATATTGATTTGGTCTTGCTAGATTATATATATATCGTGACCTCTTATAATTCAGTGATAGAACATTTAGGCCTATCGATTAAGAAGCAACAATTTAGACATATCCCCTTTTATAGTCTGCTCAAATATGTGCAACCGCGAATTTACCTTAATTAGCCATAGTAATAATAACACATACTCCCATCAAACTTGTAGAGGAAAACATCCGATGAATAAATTCTTGTAAGGAAGTTCCAATACACCTTTTACGAAATTAAAAGTTTAAGAAAACAGGACCCTCTTTAAACTATTAGCAAGATGGCGATCTTCATTACTTTTTGGCTATTGGACTTTTTCACAATTTCAATTACGTTACCTTCTAAGTTACGTGGCCCTTAAGTATATATCCCAAACATTGTTCGATGTCCAAACTTCCTTTTTAAACAGATTTTATAGTCCAAATTTTTTACATTAGATATCAGTCGTCCAAATTTCCGGGCCAAAACTATACGATGAACTTGTTACTTTTTAACTAACTTTTTCTATTGTCACAAACAGTATAATTAAGGTAATACGAAATTTCATGGAGTATAAATGGAGTATAAATAAATTCGTTCAATTGCACCTATGGACTATTTACTCGAATTACATTATAAAATGTATATCAAATTTGTGTACATTCGCTTGAATATGTTAGCACTATACTTAGAATTTACTTTCTATGGCCACACCAAATAGCTTTATATATATATCTGTATTTTTTATAGAATGCAACGGATATCTATGGATAATGTATGCATACGTACGACACATTATCCATGCGACGCAGGTCAACATTAATGGCACACAAGTAAACATCTTTTTGGTTAGCACAGGTCAACATTATACACACACCAAATAAATAACATTAAGTGCAGGTCAAAATTAAACGCGCCAAGATAAACGAACTCATACCTAACAATAAGCATATTTAAACTCATACCTAACAATAAGCATATTTAAGATTGATTTCAATGATACGATTTGCTTTTACCAAAAGCAGGTCGTAACATTTTTCCCCGGCGGCTGAGAGAAAAATAATAATTTTATTATTTTTTTATTTGAAGTCCTTCAATAACTCTTTTCTCTTCTCATCGGAGCAATCAAATAATTTTATGTTTGATAAGTTTTGGCTAGCAACTTCTCTCCCCTTCAAATCTTTTAAACAAACAAAATTTTTACATACTTTAGTAACAACATATGGACCACTATATACTGGCATGTATTTATGGGTGATCTTTCTATACGCATCAGAAAGAAAATGTGTTTTTACCATAACTAAATTTCTCTCACATATTTCTACTGGATTAGATGTTTTTGCATGTAATTTTCGTTTTCTCTTGGTGAGCATTCGAGGAACTACCTGAATGTGTTTAGTTGATTCTTCTAATTGTTGCAATTTTAACGGCCACGGAAATTTCTCCTGAAACCTATGACTAGCTGAATATGATAGGAAAATTTCTGCTGGTGTACGATTAATGGTGCTATTATAAGAATAATTTAGTAAATCTTGCACAGGTTTCAATACATCTTTCCATTTAGTATGGTTGTCATGGCACATCAGTCGAATAAGTCGATTTAGTTCCCGGTGGGAACGTTCTACGATCCCATTACCTTTTGGATTGTATGGGGTCGTTAGAACATGTTTTATACCATGTTTTCTGCAATAACTTTACCATCGTTCTGAGACGAATTGTGGGTCTTTATCAGATATTACATGACTCGGATATGGCACTAAATAAAAATAATCCTTCTCTAGGACGCGAATAATTTCTGTAACTTTAGCCGTTTTTAATGGTAAATAACACACGAACCTTGTGTATACATCTCTGATTGATAAAATAAAATAATATCCGTAACTGCAAGGCAATTTCCCAACCAAATCTATACACAATTTTATCAGCCTCAATATGTAAATCCTCTCGAGCTATCTTTCGATTCGAAAATTTTGTTCTAGCACACACTTCACAGTTTTTAATATACTTTACAAACGTTTGTTTTTGTTTCCTCCAAAAAAATAAAGTTTTCGCTTACTTTACACATTTATTCATCCCAAAGTGCCCTGTATTATGAATACGTTCTACTACCCGATTAATTAACAAAGATGGAACTACAAGTAACCAGGGCTTTAATTTCGAGTTTCTCACAAAAATTAAACCATTACTACATTTTATAGTTTCACATGTCGGTGTAAGCTGAAGTTTCCCTTTCAATTGCTGACAATAGGAATCAGTAGTTTGCATATTAGCAATCTCTTGTTGTTCAAACCAAGTTTCCGGATCGTAATCAACAAAATTTACGTAGTATTGTTCTAGATTATCAGTAACTTCCGGAGTATTTCGACTTAAAATATCAGCTATTTCGTTATCCCTTCCTTTTATGTGCTCAAATGTTAAATCAAATCGTTGCAACCATAACAAAATTTTTGTGGTTCTAGTATCTAAATTTTGAAGTGTAAATGCAAAGGTAACAGCACTGTTGTCACAATGTACTGTGATTTTCCTTTTTAAAATATAGTAGGAAAAATGTTCGCATAGAAATAGCACGGCTAACAATTCGAGCTGGAAAATAGAATACGACATTTCGTGTAACTTTAGTTTCCTACTAGCGTATTCGATCACCAATACCTCCCCTGCATCATCATATTGCGCTAGATATTCCGCCAAATTCTCACAGGACGCATCTGAGAATACATGAAAAGGTTTTGTAAAATTTGGTTGGCTTAATGCAGGTGGCTCACTTATAAGAATTCGTAATTGTTGAAATAATTCAATAAGGTCTGGGGTCAACCTAAATTTCCTGTCCTTTTTTATTAGATCAAATAAAGGTGCCGTAAGAAACGCAAAATTAGGTATGAATTTCCTTCTCCAAGATAGAAGTCCAAGGAACGATCTCAACTTCTTTTTGGTAGTAGGAATAGGGAAATTCTTAATGGCCTCATTTTGTTTAGGATTTGATTTTACTTCCTTTCCATTTATAATATGACCTAAAAATAAAATTTCATTTTTAAAGAACCGACACTTTTTGAAATTCAAAGCAAAATTACCCAATTCGAGAATTTTAAACACCTCTTCTAAATGAGTGAAATGATCTGATATATTTTGACTAAAACATAAAATGTCATCAAGATAGATTTTCACGAAATGTCTTGTATCCAATCTAAAATAAGAATTCATAACATTTTGGAACACGCTTGGGCTAGATTTTAGTCCCATAGGTAGTACACATAGAACATACTGACGACCTAAATATATAAAACTAGTACATTTATACGAATCTGGGTGGAGTCGAACCCCATAGTAGCCCATTGTGGCATCCATCGCACTAAAAACCTTAGCTCCGGAAATTCTTGTGAGTATCTCATTAATCGGTTCAACTTGTATCTTTGGAGAGATAACTTTATTATTAAGTAATCTAAAATCAATTACAGGCCTAATACCCCCTGATGGTTTTCGGACGCGGTGTATCGGGTTTCGATAACTGCTAGGGCTTTCCTTTGCAATACCTAACATTATCCATTCCTTAATTTCGGCTTCGAATTCAGGTTGCATCGCCTGCGGTATCGGATAGATCTTACCTATGACTGGTTCGCTGTCTATTAACTCAATTCTATAAGGTTCACATTTAATCGGCTTTGGATACTCGCAAAACAAATGTTTGTATCTGACTAATAAATCTAATAATTTTGTTCTTGTCTCAGTGTCTAAATCAGTTCGTTCTTTAATATAATCATTCAATTCTTTTTCCGAAATTTCTCCCAAATCTTTTATATCCGGAGGTAATGTAACCCGTTCGTTTGATAATTTATTATATGTATTGACTGTATCATTATCACTTAATTGTACCAATAAAACCTTTGGATAAGAGATATCCAACACTACGGTTTCTTGCCTGTTGTTCTTCAAGGTTAATTTCCGATTCTCACTATCCAAAACGACGTTGAACCTCACAAAGAATGGTGAACCCAGTAGTAAATCTGCTTTCATGTCTTTTACTACAAACACTGGAACGTCAAACAAATTACCTTGAATGTTCAGAGTTAATTCTATCGATCCTTTTACTATGAAATTGTCTTTTCCAGCAAACGCATTTAATTGTGTCTTGGATACAGGCTTCAGTTTGGCTGATCGAAAAGAATTTTGTAAAGTTAACCATGTACTATAATTTAGAAGGCTAAGCTCCGCACCAGTGTCCAAGGTACAACTTAAATTTATTCCTCCTATTTCACAATTTACAGTTGGAGAGGGGTAGACTTCAAGATTTACCGTATTACTATCCTCCTCTTCCTTTAACACAAAGCGAGTTAAAAACTTTAAAGCTTCCGGTTCAATTTCGAGATTTTCTTTTTCCAATTTGGTTTTCTCTTGTGGGGAGAGAAGTTCCAATGAGCAGACGCCGTCTCCCCTTAGGGGCGACTGCTTACGATGTTTTCCGACCTACAACTATTCCCGGCCAGCGAGTAAGTTGGATTACCCGAATAGCCTCCTACAGCCGGATATGGTGGATTTAAAGCAGAGGTTACTGAGGCTATTACCGGTACTGATAGCTGCGAATTAAACATAGTCATTGCAGGCTGCGTATTAAAAGATGGTTTCACCCCATAGAAATTAGAAGGTAAATATGGTGAAGGAATATTAGGGATATTACTATAACTACCCAACGACACCGGAGTGGATCCGACGTTCAAACTAGGACTCCAATTTGGATTAGTAGGGCCAAATCTCCTACCTTCATTCCAATTGTTACGTCTTTGCATATTATTACAATTTCCACCTGACGAAAAATTTCGTTTATTACGATTACTATTAACCGAATTACCTCTTCCGAAATTTCTGTTTAGTTTTATAGGTTCCGTTTGTACTGCGTTATCGGTTTTAGCTTTCTTAGTTCTTTCCATTCCTGTTTGTCTAACAGTCGGTCTCTTAATTTGAGGTTTGAAAAACTCAAAGTTTTGGTTTTCTAAATTTGAGGGATGGCCCTCCATATCTTCCAGGTTTAAGGTTAGTTCCTGAACAGTACTAACCGTTCCTAATTTGAATATTTTTGCCTCTTCTGCCGGCAAACAGTCAAGAATCAAATCTTTAAGTTCCTGGTCTGAAGGCGAACTCACTATGGCGTGATAATGGTCAATTATGTACCATACAAACTCTGACAACGATGCAAATTTAGATTTATCATACCTCAGCGAGTAGAGGCGACGTTTCTGAGCTCTCTCTACTTGCGGAGATATGTATTGTAACTTAAAGAGCTTCAGAAAATCTTTAAACGTTTTTATTTTATATTCGATGCTTCTATACCACGTTTTTGCAGCACGCTCTAAACACCAAGATAGGATAAGATAGGATCTTGTCCTTTTCGCGAAGGCGGTACATACTCATTGCCTTTAATAGATCATCAAGAAATATCCTAGCTGATCCCGTTGTTTTTCCATCAAATTTAGGAAATTGGTGCAAGTTTCGTAAATATTCACCAGATCTTACTCCTGATACAGTATCACATGAATTACTTCCATCCGGACTATTTTCTCGACTCTTACGACTAGAATTTCTATTCACGCTCATACACTGATTCACTACTACTTCTCGCTTCCGGTTACGCCTTCTACGTCGATCATCAGGGCTTTGTATTTTGTCACCGTCATCTGACTTTTCATCCCGTTCACAACTTACTACTGACGTCTCAGTAGTATCTCCACTACTATTTTCATCATCCACAAACTCTTTTAACTGAGTTTCGTACTCATTTTCTTTTTCTTTTGCTCTTACCGGCCTACCACTTTTACCTATAAATTTCGAACTTATCTTTTGATTTCTTGATGGGACCTGGAGATCCCTACTGGATCCCTCATCATGCCTCTCCCGTCTATCCAACCGACATGAAAGATCATTAATTCTTTCACCTAACTGACTAATTTCTCCTCTGATCACATTTTCGTATTTCTCACTTATCTCATCAATCCTTTGACTAACTAGATTATTCACCTTCTTTTCTTTCTCGCTACATTTTTCTGAACTTTTCCGAAACGCAACAGCTGTATCCCGTTCTAACGCTTTCATTTGATTCAACATCTTCTCATTTGCCTCTTTTAAATTTTTACATTTTTCATTCGTCTGATCTAAATTGACTTTACAATTTTCTTTGATACTATCTACTTATATAGTTAGCTTAGAAAAATCCTCCGCTACAACACCTATCCTGTTTTCTACACTTTCGGTTATGGATACAATACTCTCATTAACATTTCTTTCTACATTCAGCATATTTTCCTTTATCTTCTCTACATCTGTTGCAATGACATTTACCTCCTCTGAACATTTAAGCCTTACTTCGTTTAAATTTTCAGTCAGCTGTGAGGTAACTAATTTAATTTCCGACTTTACAGCAGATAACTCGTGAGACATCTTTGTATCTAACTCAAGAATAGATGATTTCATAGAGCTAATTTCGGATTTTACAAGTTTAAAATCTGATTTTACAGAGTTAATGTCCATCGACAGCTTTCGTTGGAATCCTTCCATTATATTCTTCAAGCTCTCGAGGAGCGGTCCCCCTCCAATTTCGATTTCTGGTATTTGTTTCCGTGAAATTATTTTGGAACTTTGATCCATTTCAGTATTATTTCTTTCTGCTTCAGAAAGAACGGATACATTTGGTCCAGATACAATAACATTTTCTTGAGTCTCAGAACCTGTTTCATTACCTTGTCCATTTTCACTTAGGCAGTCAACAATATCGATTCCCACTGAACATGTTTCACATACCCAATCACCATTTTTTTGTTTAATTGATTCGAGCTCTAAACTCGATAACGTTATACAGTTCAAATGAAACAATCGTTCACACTTATCACAGCAAAGAGATTCGCAACAGTCTGGAATCCTTTTACGTTTACAACATACATGAGTATCTAGTTCCATATCAACCATATTAAGGTTAATCAACATTATAATTCCATTAAAAATTCGCTAGTCGCACACATCTGAACAGACAACTAAAGGGACAAAAGAGGAAAGTAACAAAGATCTATCATTAACATCTTGTTGGCTTCTTAAAAGCTTACCCACTTTCACGTCGGAGATGTACACCCCACATATTTTTTTTTACTTACTAAATTTTATTCACATTTCTTTCCTGAGACAAATCCACAATTAAGAAAAGGAAAAATCGTAAAGCATAGGTCACAACTTTAACACTAGTACTATTTAATAAATCCTGACGCTGGATGTCGCCACTTTAAAACGCACTCATTTTGGCGCATTTATTTAAACTAAACAATTCTATAACATATAGTAAACGATTTTTTAAAACATACTCAAAAGTTTTAATTTACGATTTTTAAAGTCCAAGTTGTTTTCAAGCGCAACGGTTATTTATCCAAAATTTATAAATAAGTATTCCAGGAACTTGCAGCAGTGCCACTCCGAACAAGAAACCTCCGCGTATCTTACATACTATACTATTAAGGAAACAAAATGCTTATATGTATATATATTATATCTAGCCTATATTATTATTCGTTTAAATGGAAATGAAGCATATCTCTGAAAATCTATAACTTTTGGCGTTTATTATTTTCAGATGCATGATGCAGCTCATAACAACGAACTTAATTACCAACTTTACAAAACCATGGATAATTTATATCCATAATTAAAGATTTATTACATAGCTTTACGATAAATCACAGTGATAATTTATAATAATTTTCAGTTATGTAGCTAATCTGTCTAATAAATACTTTGTTTCCAATACACGCTTATTTATTCAATTTATACATCTCTATATCATGCTGGAATCTATGCCTGGTTTTCCATGTTTAATTATTTCTTTTATGACTGAACAATCAGGATCATCCCTCGTCAATTTATGACGACAACACAAAATACATTTTATATTACTCTCCTTTCAGATCATAAAGCTTTACTATAATGAGAGCTCAGCAACACAAGAATGTCGATTTTTTTGTCGATTTTTTTATAAGAATAACTTACTCACTTCAATAAGAATAATATGTGCACATTATCACAATTCATATCTCAGTAATATGAGCTTTCAATCTCGTTACCATTTTAGTATATACGATTAACACAAAAGTAACGCAATTAATAACTAACCTCCCTAGTCTAAAACGCTATACCTATACTATACCTAACCTAGCTAACTTAACCTATTTATCATTGATAAAAGAATTCCCGACTCGAATTTATCTCATTAAGATCTTATCCTCCCTTAACAATTAATTCTAGGTTGGAGAACCAGTGCATAGATCCTATGAATCATCCTCGTATACATATCATTAAAAGTCAAATAAGATGATGTGATATTTTTCTTAGTTTAATGTTAAAATTCGATTTCATACTGATTAATAAATTATCAATACTTGAGTTGAAAAAAAAGCTACTCCAACGAAAACGAGCTGCAAATGCGAACTATTAACTCGGCCGAACAATGGTTTGGTAAATATCGTTATTCTATTGAACTAATTTAAATATGTAACAGCTTGTGTGCTATGTTAGTTATTTTCTCCGCATGATTATATTGATTTGGTCTTGCTAGATTATATATATATCGTGACCTCTTATAATTCAGTGATAGAACATTTAGGCCTATCGATTAAGAAGCAACAATTTAGACATGACCCCTTTTATAGTCTGCTCAAATATGTGCAACCGCGAATTTACCTTAATTAGCCATAGTAATAATAACACATACTCCCATCAAACTTGTAGAAGAAAACATTCGATGAATAAATTCTTGTAAGGAAGTTCCAATACACCTTTTACGAAATTAAAAGTTTAAGAAAACAGGACCCTCTTTAAATTATTAGCAAGATGGCGATCTTCATTACTTTTTGGCTATTGGACTTTTTCACAATTTCAATTACGTTACCTTCTAAGTCTACGTGGCCCTTAAGTATATATCCCAAACATTGTTCGATGTCCAAACTTCCTTTTTAAACAGATTTTATAGTCCAAATTTTTTACATTAGATATCAGTCGTCCAAATTTCCGGACCAAAACTATACGATGAACTTGTTACTTTTTAACTAACTTCTTCTATTGTCACAAACAGTATAATTATGGTAATACGAATTTTCATGGAGTATAAATGGAGTATAAATAAATTCGTTCAATTGCACTATGGACTATTTACTCGAATTACATTATAAAATGTATATCAAATTTGTGTACATTCGCTTGAATATGTTAGCACTATACTTAGAATTTACTTTCTATGGCCACACCAAATAGCTTTATATATATATATCTGTATTTTTTTATAGAATGCAACGGATATCTATGGATAATGTATGCATACGTACGACATATTATCCATGCGACGCAGGTCAATATTAATGGCACACAAGTAAACATCTTTTTGGTTAGCAAGGTCAACATTATACACACACCAAATAAATAACATTAAGTGCAGGTCAAAATTAAACGCGCCAAGATAAACGAACTCATACCTAACAATAAGCATATTTAAACTCATACCTAACAATAAGCATATTTAAGATTGATTTCAATGATACGATTTGCTTTTACCAAAAGCAGGTCGTAACATGTGTTCAAGCATCAGGTTCATTATATATATACTATTATATATAGGTATTCAAATTTTATGTTATACTGTAACATTATGTATTTAAGTTCATATGTAGACAGTGTAATTGGGCAGTAATACCTGTTGTGTTGATAAATAAATAAATAAATAAATAAATAAATATTTTCATTGCGGATTTATCAAATCTTATTACCGTGAAGATTAGCACATACCTGACGAAATATCTAAGGTTTGCCAGGCACTTATTCATATTGATTCACTGTGAATAAGTGGTAAGTATTCTCACATTCTAGACGAGCGAGATCTCATATAACCTCACTGATGAAAAAGAATATTAAGCTCCAAACAAACAAACACAAAACATTCTAAATTTCACGATAGATTCCTAAATTGACAAAATTACATTTCCTCTTTTAACGCAGTTTTTAATAT
Source organism: Thermobia domestica (assembly GCF_964235325.1). NCBI lineage: Eukaryota > Metazoa > Arthropoda > Insecta > Zygentoma > Lepismatidae > Thermobia > Thermobia domestica. The sequence continues at coordinate 180,602,241 of NC_137462.1, forward strand.
TACCTTATTTTATATAAGTTCTATTTTTCCGTTATGTTACGCCATTAAAGAACGGGCTTTTAATATACATAAGGAAATGTACAGATGAATTGAAAACTAGAACCACAATATGCTTACCATTTTCGAAAGTATTACACATAACTTCTTGACTAAAACTGATGTTATGACGTAAATTTCATTCATAAACATCTTTATTGAGCTTTCATTAACTTCTAATTTTCTTTGGTGTTTTAACAAAATACAGGCTATAATCAACGCATACTTTCAAATTTTCAGTTTTAATACTCTTAAACTTGGCCCAAATTAAGAAATATTCATATTTAATGTATTTTAGCAGGACAATATGCTTTCAAATACATAATTAAAAGTAGTGGTTGCTCCTGAGGGAAGTCACAAAGTTAAAAAATTAAAGTTTTCTTGCTTCAAACTAAGGGGTAAAAGTAATCTAATGGACTTAGAAGATGCAGGCCTGAATGGGAACACTATTGTGGGACTCCCGGTTCCAGAAAAACAAGTAAAGAAATCGCATTAAGATTATATCATCCTGGTATTCATTGAGGTGTCATATCACTTAATAGGCCTATTTTTTCATCGGAAGTTGGAAACGTAAAGAAATAAACTACTGCAGAATTAACTTTAGAAAATATTGCTTGTTTGTTAATACAAACTATTCACACCCTCAAATTCTAGATAGAGGCCAACAGGATATACGCTCCCTTGTTTATGTTCATGGATGTACATGTATTACAATATGTTATTGTATTTCACAAGCCAAGAGTAACAGAGCCATCTAACAGTCTGATGATCACGGCCGAGGGACCCGCGAGCAGAATGTATTAATTGCATGTATTACTTGCAGAATTTAGTCATAGGAGCCACACTGGTTTCCACAGGGGAACATTATGCTGCTAATATGGCACTGAATAGTAGATTACACTCTAGCGCGGGACCCGACTGGGAACAATCGGTCCAATCCGCTGAAGTCCGGCCCTGATTGTTGTATACAACAATTAATATGGTAGGAAAGTTTTCTTCTTTTAGTTTGAAGCAACAAAAAGTCTTTTAATTTTTATCCGTGTTACTTCTCTTGCAAGCCCCCTCCGATTAAAAGTACATTTTAAAAAAATTAGAAAATATTTTTCTACTTTTCCTTTTCTCTATATATAAAAGTTGTTGCTCTGGAGGTATACACTACCAAAATTTCTCAAAAATCTCTAATTTTTAGTGCTTTGATTAGCGCATCTCTGTAGGATAGGCCGGAACTTCTGCAAGTATTACTGGAGCCTATGAGACCATTGACATTGTAATACCCTCTGAAGTACAATGATTTCGTTGTGTTACATTCAAACCGATATAAAGGGATCAGAGAAAGTTCCCTTTTACCTTTTGGTTTGCTTTTAGCTTCCGCAAAGGTACCTGTTTTATTATAAAATGGTTTTAACAAACACTTAGAGTCACTGATATCAGATCCTGTTATTTCCTTTACCAAACGTTTAACAGATTTTCGGGAAACGTTTAGCTCTTGTTATTATAAGTTCTGTAATTTCACGAATGTTGAATCTGTAATGTCTCCCTAAATTTCTACTTCTAATTTTACTTCTAAAGCTGTCTTCTCACAAAAATATAAATAAATAAAAAATTAAAACCTAAGAATCTTTCTGTTATTTAAAAACGAGAGATATCTATGCGTAATGTGGGTGTTGGACATAAGCTCACCGGCAAAAAGCTCACCGGGCATAAGCTCACCGACAGTCTCATACTACAGGGATGGACAAAAGCTTACCGATAGCAAACATAAGCTTCCTTGAAGGACTTGTAATAAAATTCACCGAATATTGAAATTCAGGTGTTAGTTACTTCCTAAGCGGAAAATGGAGCTACTATCTTATATGACTTATCTATCAGGTATAAAAAAAAAGAATAATAAGGACGTTGCGGAGTTGCGTTGTATTAAACGTGGGCAGACCTAGAGGAACTTGTAATAAAATGCCCTGGATATTAAAATCTAGCTTTTGACTACAATTACAAATAGGCCAAATAACTCGGTAGAAAGTAGAGCTACTAATGTCGTATAGCAGTTATCAGATATCAGAATAAAGTAGGGATGTTTCAAGTTTAATGTGTGAAACATGGGCGACAGTAAGCCTAATTTTGGCCCTGGAAATTTTCGAACCAAATTTTTCTTATAAACCCTGACAATTCATCAACTGCATTAAAATAATTTCATGATAAGGCATGAGTACTTACATAATAGAATTTGTTTGCTAACAGGACTGGTGATTTTTTTTTAATTTTACGAAATCATCATACTCAGATAGGCTTTGCTTCTTAATGCTGCCATCGTGCCTGCAGACAAACACTCAAACAAGTTTCTTTCGTGTTTACTAACACTAAGCTTTTTTTTTTGTTTGTTTGTTCATAAGTTGTTTTGATCTTAGTAAATAAGAAAGATTCATTTAATGAGTATTGGTCTGCAAGTGTGATGACAGCCTTAAGAGGGAGAAGGAGTGAGCCACAGTGGCCGTAATATTGGTGTTCAATTTAACATGGGATCTCAACCATTTTTTTTAGGGAAATCATGGTTTCATTTCGTTGTTTCGCAAAAATGTGTCAATAGCTCACTCAATATGATGCATCTCATTTTAAAGGTGCAATCTGAAATCTGTGCGTGATATTTTCTTTTTATAAATACAGATAATTATAATCCAAATTCCCATAAGGAAATGATCAAAATTAGAGGGAAAAGTCTTCTGTTTTTTTACAGTAAGGAAAAGAGCTAAAAACTTCGGACTTTTTTGAGAATGGAGTACTATCTTTGCATTTGTGCGCTACTGTACTATTTTTTCGCTGTTTCCAAATACATCCATTACACAATCGATGAGAAATTATATCCTTCATCATTGAATCTACAGAAATCAGAAATCAGATTTTTTCGTGTTCACGTACTTGGCCGTCTAACTGCTAGATGGCAGTATAGTCATTCCTCATCCCACTTTCCTTCTCAGCGGGAGCCAGTCCTTTTGAAAACCTACTTTGAACTTCTTAACAGGGACGCGAGAAAGGAAATCATTGTGAAGAACGGGAACTTCAAACACGAGGAATGGCAAAATTTATGACCTCTTTAGTTGATGGTTTCTGTTTCAGCAGTACAGTGTATTTGTAGATGGTTTCTATGAGAACAAGTAATTTGTGTTTATAGCGATAAAGTCAACCTTTCGACAAAGATTTGTGAAGGAGAAGCCGAACCAAAGCCTTCGTTTATGTTTTCCAAGAAAGAAATGAAAACTTCCTGCAGGACTGAGAATATACATGCAAGAGAAAAGATATGATACATTATTAGGGTAGATATATCTTTAGGGTAGATTAATCCCAGAAATATTCTTTGTTTACCTATCAAAAAAAATCAAGAATAATATAGAGCTCTTTCATCAGCTTCTATCGTACAATACTAGACACACACATATTATATACAGCAAGGCCGGCCTAAGGTGATGCGGGGCCCGATTGGGAACATTTTGTGGGGCACCGGGCTTATAACTAATTTGCACCAAGGTCTGTAGAGCCTATATATATATATATATATATATATATATATATATATATATATATATATATATATATATATATATATATATGGTCTAACTCAAATGTCAATACAGACAGTGAATGAATATTTAAAATACATGTTTCACCCTTGTGCTTTGCATTTTTTAAAGAAGGTTCTGTACCAGTATTTCATAGTTTTCATCTCTTACAAGTAAACTTATCGATGTCGAAATCTAGTTTCTTGACCAACTTGGCAGAGAAGTGTAGAATATCAAGAAACGAGCGTAAGCAAAATTTAAAGTGTTTCTGTCCATAAAGATGGCCGCAGTGGCGAAAAACCTGACTGACCGGAACAAGCCATAACAATGCGTTTTAAATTTGAAAATTTCGTTTTATTTGTAAAACGGGTAAACGGATGAAAACCAAAACCACATTAACCGACACCGGGGGAAGTAGACATCTACTTGAGGGTATGCTTATTATGGCTGCCATCTTGTATCTCACTTAACTTATATTTTCTTTTTAATAGGAAGGCGGTCACATATCAAATTGGGCTAGACTTTTACGAGAAATACAGTGGTGCAGTCTATGTTTCCATAAGTTTATATTTGTAAGAAATACTGAAATACACATTGATATAAATTAGTTGGTTCAAAGATTCCTTAACAGCTGTATCTTTTTGAAAACAATTGAAGTCAGTGAAACCTAATGTACGCTAGTGAGAACATCGTAGGTAGCTACTTATGAAAGGTATAATCAGCTCGAAATCGTCATCGACTGTAGACAAAATGAAATGGTGATGAGAGGATTACAAACTTCAAGGAACTGATTGCAGATGAATGACATATTTTCCATTGGGTTCTTCTAGTTAGAACACAAACCTTCATAAGCAGCCACCTATTCAGTATGCACTAGTATACATTCGCTTTTCCTGACTTCATTTTTCAAAAGAAAAAAAAAATCCACAGGATTTTTCGCAGGAGAGGGCAAAAGTTTGTCTTATGGTTTTGAATTTTTAATATAACTATAAGAGAAAGGATATGCAAAGAAATCGCACTGAGGCTGATTTATTTGATACCATCTCGGTAGTATCACATGACGTAATCAGTAAAAACTCCAGGGACTTTTACTTACTAAGGTGTTCAAAATAAAAAGGGTGTGTACTTAGAATAAAGATATACATTTTTACACAAACTCAAAGAAGACAACAATATTTTTACGCCCAGGGATGTGTGTAAGGAAATTTAGGGGAGTGTTAAGGTGTGCAAGCAACTCCCCATACTAGCTATTTTTACAACAGAAGTTATAAACATAAAAAAACTAAATAAACTACTGCAGCATTAAATTCAGAAAATATTTGCTTATGCCCGGAAACTTAATATAAACTATTCATTTACTTGTTAGGGAGATGCAATACCTTCCCTTGTGGAGTCAATGGATATACCTGTATTGTAATATGGTGTTGTGTGTACTTGATAACCGAGAGTAGCAGAACAGATTCACTTGACTGGGGGCCTCGCGAACATAATGTCATGTATTAGGAGCAAAATTTAGTCATAGGGACCACAACACACTTGTTTGCTTTGGGCTTAATATACTGTTAAAACGGTACTGGAGAGTAGATTAGACTGGACAGTAGAGTAGACGACTCTAGCGCGGGGCCCGATTGGGAGCAATCGGTTCAAGGCCGGTCTTGAAATATTATATATATATATATATATATATATATATATATATATATATATATATATATATATATATATATATATATATATAGTGGCGGATCCAGGCAAGCACGTACGCAGAATTTTGTTTCGGGGGGTCACGTCGAAGTTTATATTGATCCCTGTATAGAATATTTAATTTTTTATGTCAGGCTACAGCTTTAAAGGTTTATAGAGTTCACTTTATAATAATAATAATAATAATAATAATAATAATAATAATAATAATAACCTATTACGTGGTCCTAATGTGACCAGCCAGTGATTTGAAACTAACTGAGACATGTGTGAACCCCATCGCTGTCTTTGATAATACAGGGTGGCGCAGAAAAACGGTAAATTTTGAAATAATATAGTTTGCACGAATAAACACAGGAGAAACATCTTTTATTGACTAACTGTATGCAACTTATGTTTTAATTTAAAATGTCACAAATTGTCTCTAGAATATAGTAGTGCTTAGTTTCTTAACAAAGCAAATTACTAAAATAATTTTATGTACTTACCTCATTTGGTAATTTTATTCCAGAAAGTTCCAGATAATATCCACATACTTCTTTTCAGCCTTCATATCAAACTAGTGGTTGTAAAATACATGTCCCACGCACAGTTTCACATTTGTTTTATTAAATAGATACAACACACGCTGTTTCACTATATACACATCAAGCAGCAATTCCTTAATATCTACATAATTTACACGTACACACCACACTAATAAAATAAACACACACATAAAATTGTTCAAAGAACCATGTTAATGCGACGTGATTGCCGACTCATCACATCTAGGACTTCAATCGGTGATAAATTAATGTCCCAATGTATTGACATCAATGCAAGGCCCGACAATCTTTCATCTCCCATTCTGTTCCGAACAAAAGACTTTACCCTCTTCATTGTAGAAAAAGATCGTTCAACTGCAGCTGTTGACACAGGTAGAGATGCAAGCACTTTCAACAACATGTGAATGTTGGGATAAAATGCTATCTCACACGAAACAAATGCTTCTATAGCTGTTTTCGGTCTTAACTGTAATGGTATTGAAGACCACTTCAAACATCAAAGTTGATATTCATTTTCCAGAACTGACGAAGAAACACAATTTTGCAAATAGGGTTCAAGCTCTTTTAAGATTTCTGCTCTTTCTTTCGCCAGTTTGCGAGGCAGAAGAATTTCAAAAGCAGCAATCAGTTCAGCAGTTTCTTGAAATCTATTTTCTAGTTGGGTCACTAAATCATCTAAGCATGGAATAAAAGCAGCTCTACGATAGAATTCTTCTGGAGTGCTTGCCGGGTGATTGTCTCGATTCACTTGCTGAAAGCAAGTTCGTGGGATTTTAATCTCTTCATCAAGAAGTTCTTTCGTCATCATACTAGCTCTCACAAATATTTCGTGAAACCTATGTTCCGCATTGCTTCGCAAAATTCTAAATTGAGCAATAATATCGGACACATAAGATATAGCAGAACTCAGATCATGTTCTGGATTCTGTAAGTATGTCGATAAGTTTACTGTGAAACCAAGTAACTTTTCACAGACCAAGAGTGATACCAGAAAAGAACCCTTGCTAACAGTAGAGAGTAAGACATTAGCCTCATGTGATATGCCTTTGTCGCTCTCTGTTAAGGTCTGAAGACTAGCAACAATCGGGGTTAGAAGTTCTACAAAGATGAGAATAGCATCATGTCTTTCCACAAATCTTGTTTCACATAGAGCTAACAATCTGGATCTTTTGCTCTCAGGAAGATACTCTTTTATATTTTCCTTTAAAACATGCGATGCATATAGATGATTGCGAAAGAAATTACAAATGTCTTGAACAGTTGACAGTGCATTTCGCGCATAAGGAACTGAAAACGATGATGACAGAGCTAGGTTCAAGCGATGATTAGCGCAATGCACATAAACAGCCTTAGGGTAGATTTCTTTAATTTTTGCCTGCACACCTTTGAACTTTCCTGACATAGAAGCAGCTCCGTCGTAACCCTGACCAATCAATTTGGACATATCAAGGTTTAACTGTGAACATTTTGAGATAAGACTTTCATATAGCCCTGCTCCAGTAAGGTCTAAAACAGGAACAAAAGAAAGAAAATCGTCCCTCAATATGTTTTGCGAATTAACATATCGCACGCATAGAGAAAATTGCTCGGTACCAGAAACATCGAATGTCTCGTCAGCTAGAATGCTAAATGCACCTGAATCATTAACTTCGGAAACTAGTTTTTTCAGAATGAGATTAGCACAAATTTCTATGACTTCATTTTGATTTCGAGGGCTTATGTAAGAAGCATTTTTTTACCATTTGTTAAGTGAGCTTTCAAAGTTTCGTCACTGGATGCAAGCAAACGCAGTATGCCCCTGAACTTCCCATCCTTTTCAGCTGGTTTCTCTAAACTAAAAACCCCACTGTCCTTATTGCCTCTAAGCGGTATTTCGTATTGTCCACACAATATGATGGTTTTAATTATAGGAAGCAGAGCAGCTCTATTTTCTTCTGCTTCTATTCGGCGTTGAGAGTCTACTTTCTTAGCAATATCATCTTCCTTACCCTGCATCACAGACAAGAAGTTATCAGCGAAAACTGTACATTTTTTGTGATAGTCGCTCTGTTCATGTTCAGTAAACCTTTCAATAGCATCTTTCCATCTTACAAATGGAACACTTACTAAAGAACCCGAAATTTGATTAGAGCCTTTTCCAACGAACTCACTACAAAACAAAACACAGTATCTACAGAAAGCACCATCTAACACTTTGGAGTAAGTAAGCCATTTCCATCTGTCCAACCATTTCGCCTGAAATTTTAAATTTCGTTTTCCAAAAGTCCGAACAGGAAATGCGAATGAAGGTGAAGGCCGAAATTCGTGGCGCAATATTTCAATCTTTCTTTGCTCTGATAAACACGTGCTACGCGTGTTTTGAGCTATGCATCCAATGTCATTTTCATCTTGTTCCGCAAAATTCGACAGCAAATTTTCAGTTTGAGAAACTACATTTTCTGAATGTAAACGTACCGTATTGTGTGATTCAACATGTGTCCATTCTGTTTCATTGTCGCAAGTAGCCGTAGCAGGAGCAACATCCGTAAAACTACCTTCTTTTAATATTTTACTTACCGGCTTAAAAAACTCGTTTATTTTTGCGTTACGTTTCATTTCTCTTCCACTCAAAACGCAAACAGGAACATTAAAACAACTCACACAGTATTAGATGTAAATTAACGGAATCACAAATTTTCGCACCCAACACACGACAACACACGCACATAAGATCCAACTGTTGAATGGAAATGGAAACTGAAAAGACGAAGTAAAATCTGAACAGTTCCGCGCCTCTTTTGGAATTTACAAAGATTTGATTGTTAAGAGTTTCAGGAGTTGTTGACTGGTGGAATTCTCTGCTGGAAGCCGAAAGTAGGTCAACGCGTAGGTCAAAGTCCGTTTCAGAACAATGACACTTGTGCAGGAGGAAGGGTGCTCGCCAATTTTTGTTCTCTCTGAGTCATCTCGCTCCAGTACACATTTTTCATCGTAGATGAGAGGGAGGGAGACATAAAGAAGACCAAAACCAAGAATATGAACAGCAGTTAATGTTCACCGTGCCACCCTCAGAATTGCTGTGGTGTATCCCAGCTGTTATATTGGAAGGCATACTATCGTCCCGCGTTAGAAATTCCATTTCTCGTACTTACTCCACCACAGCCAGTTTTTTTTTTTTTTTTTTTTAATTTTATTATTCTTACGGAGACAAATGGTAAGGGAAAATATGTATTTGGGATAGAATAAACATAATAATTTTCCTTGTGTAATTATTGTAACTATACATTATATAATGAACTATTTCAATTAGAACAGTCGTTTCAACATAAGCTCTCATTATCAAATAAATTGCATCACTTAAACAAAACATTAAATATTTCGGGGGGATTCGGACCCCCGAAACCCCCCCCCTTCCGTACGTCACTGGATCCAGGATATGATCAAGGGAGGAGCTAAACCATAGTTTGCCTCTTTATCCAGAGTAAACAGGATCGAAGCCCATTTTATCCAGTGTATACCTGAGCGTCAAGGGGGGGGGGGCTATAGCCTCTAGAGCCAGTCTTGGATCCGAGGCTGTATATGTATACTATTTGCACTGCCAGATTTTCGTATAAGATAAACAAGCTATAGCTTAGGACCCCGCTCTCTTGGGGGCTCCAAAATCTAAAGAAAAACTGGATATGCATTTCTACAATATAAGGAAATTAAAAAAAAAAAAAATAAATAAAATTTAAATATACGTAGCAACAGTGCTTCCTACTGTGTAGCCTACATTCATGTAATTAATGGGGCTCCTTCTGCTAGTGTGCTTCCTAAATTATCTCTAGTTTTTTTATTCTGTATGTTCATCTATGTTCATCTGGACACATAAAGGGCCCCCATTACCTTAAACAGCTTGGGGCCCCACTAAACCTAAATCCGACTCTGACTATCTATTTATGCATGTTTGCTCTCTCTCTTTTCGAAGCAGTGTTTCTTTGATATTGCTTCCAATTCTGGCAGGTTTTACCAAGGGGGGAAGAGTCCTTACTCATTCCAGGCATTCAAACTAGGGACTGGACTACTTGCTTCCAACATTCCGTCCCTCATGTATCCCGGTCTGAATCAATTGTCTAAAGCCCATAAAACATTCAAATTCAAATGTAGATGTTGCTCATCAGTGTCGACACCTAAATATTTCTCAATCAACGGTAAGGGTGTTTGGTACCCTCAATCTGTCTCCCTCTTATTAGCGGAGAAACACTCTATATTCGGTAGTAATTCTTTTTTTAAAAAAGTGCTGTTTAATGTACAGTATGTAGTAACGCATAGGAAACTAAATTTTAATATACCCTAATAGTATAGAAACGCGTCATACGGTACCTTACCAAAATAAACACCCTGTGCTAAAGATGGAAACATTAACAATAATAAAAAAGATAATAATAAACATTTTAAAGGAATTCTTTTATTAATCAAGTCGCGCTTAAAAGTAAAAAACAATTTTGTTTATGCATGACTTAAAAAAAATGAGACATAAACAAAATTATTTTAAACTTTTTAGTGCGAGTTGATTAACAAAAGAATGTCTTTAAAAGGGGTTTTATCATTTTTTTATTCGTTGGACATATTTTCCAAATCTTAAAGTGAAATGCAACCAGGGAAACCAGGGCTGGTTATAGGCTAGTATTTATTTTAGGATAAAGAAGTTGAAAATAAAAACATTTAAAATTTGCTTTTAAAATAAATAGATATATTGCAAAGTATGAAAATAACAATGGAATGTTGTATTGTCACCGGACTTACGTCGCTCTGCAACAGTTCTTAGTTCTATGACGTTAGGAAATAAGTTCAATTTATACGAACACTTATTCAATGTTTGAAACAAACACATGTTACGTCATTGTACACTCATGCCCAAAATGATTGTCGCATATCTATAACTGTCTTCTTGTAAGAGTATAATGTAATAATGATTTTGCTGGGTACTTTTAATACTGATACTATGTGTACAATTAGGAAATGTATATGTGGTCAATTTCATAGGAATATATTTATAAATACCAACATTAGAATGAGTAAAACAAAATGTTGCTAAATGGACACGAAAGTTTTATTTTCGTTTTATTGTTCTTATTTACTGCTCGTTTGAAATGAAATTTGCCACATACATGTCTCTGCCGATTGTACACATACTAACATTATAAGAAATACCGGATGAATTCGTTATCAAATTATATTCCTATTGCTAATGAAGTGGCCTATTTCCTAAAATAAAAACCAACAACCAAGCAGGGCATATGCTCTCTCCTGTCCTTCTAAGCCGGTCCCTAAAGCTGAATGTAACATTGCGGCCCTTTCCTATTGTAATAGGATTAAAAAAAGACTCAGGATGGTCAGCCACTGGTATCGAATCCAGGACCATTCGAATGTGAAGGTGAGGGGGTAAATCTGGTGGTCATATTTTGAAAAGAAAATAAGGAAATGGATTCCACTAAAAAAGAGTCACATTGTCAATACATTTCAGATCTTTGCCTGGGTTTTCTGCCTTTCAATTCCAAGTTTTTTTTTTTTTTTTAACCAGGAAGGCTCTAAATAAATTAGAATATCGACTCTCCCGTGTTTATATATATATATATATTGGCATGGTTCTTCATTTTATATCAGACTCTTCCCGCACTATGGGGGGCGCGGTGGCTCAGTGGTAGAGCGTTCACCTCTGGTGCTTGGGGTCCCGGGTTCGATCCCAGCCCCCGCCAAGTGAACTTTGTGGTGGACAAACACCGTGCTCGTGAGTTTTCTCGGGGTTCTCCCGTTTCCTCCCACTTTCTTCATTCCACCATTTCACTCATCTCTCATTATCACCGTCTCCTTTAGCCTAACCGGCATAACCGTGGGACGTAAAACTTACAGATTTCATTTCATTTCTTCCCGCACTATTCTGTTATTTACCATAGGTAGAAATCTTTTGAGAAAGAGACAGGCGACAAGTGCTTTAGTTCTCTATGGTATGTTTGTGATCGTTGTAGATATTTGAGTGGCTCTCTAGATACGGGACTGAGGGCTGATATCATGCTGGTCCCTCTTTATTTTTTCTTCAGTTCTGTTTCTCTTTTAGCCAAAACAAGGAATTTCACTCTTTTGTCCCATTTGCAACCGTAACCACCCTCCTCCTGGGCTGTCCAACTTTGACCACATGCAGGGGAAAAGAAGGAAAAGGAGGGGTGCCATTTGCTTTGACGGCATTTCAGCAACAACCCCATCTGTTGCCAAAATAAGGAAACACTTTGTACTGAAAGGAGAAACTGAGGAAGCTGATACCTTCGATTTGTCAAGGTCACTTGAGTCCCCCTGACTCTTAAGACTTGAACTCGGCAACACTCTTAATATTTTATTCTAATGTCTGATAACTCCTATATGACGTTAGTCATATAGCCTATTTTCTATTGAGGAACTAGGCCTTCTAGTAGTCAAAGCCCAGATTTAAATATCGGGAGCATTTTATTTCAAGTTCCTCAAAGTCCGCCCACGTTTAATACATTAAATCCTGCAACATCTTTATTATTTTATTTTTATATCTGACAACTGATATATAGCATTAATAGCTCTATTTTCTACTGAATTAGGCCTACTGCTAGTCAAAGTCTAGATTTTAATACCTCTTTATACCCATCATATACCCGCGAGCCCAATTGAGGCAAGTGAGCGTGAGCCCGGATGAGCGCAAGCCTATTGGAGAGGTGAGCGCGAGCCCGAGTGAGTGCGAGCCCATTTGGGAGAAGTGATCGCGAGTTCTAGTGATCGCAAGTCCAGTTGAGACAAGTGAGCGCGAGCCCGGGTGAGTTCAAGCCCAGTGGACAGAAGTGAGCGCGAGCCGGAGTGAGTGCGAGCCCAGTTGGGAGAAGTGATCGCGAGCGCGAGTGATTGCGAGCCCAGTCGAGAGACATGAGCGCGAGCCCGAGTGAGTGCGAGCTCAGTCGAGAGAGATGAGCGCGAGCCCGAGTGAGTGCGAGCCCAGATAAGATTAGTGAGTGCGAGCGCGAGTGATCGCGAGCCCAGTTGGGAGAAGTGATCGCGAGCGCTAGTGATCGTGAGTCCAGTTGAGACTGGTGAGCGCGAGCGCGAGTGAGTGCGAGCCCAGTCCAGAGAGATGAGCGCGAGCCCGAGTGAGTGCGAGCTCAGTTGAGAGAAGTGAGCGCGACCCCAGCTGAGACAGGTGAGCGCGAGCGCGAGTGAGTGCGAGCCCAGTCCAGAGAAATGAGCGCGAGCGCGAGTGAATGCGAGCTCAGTTGAGACAGATGAGCGCGAGCCCAAGCGAGCCCAGTGGAAAATGGCCATCTTTGGTACCACCTCGGTATTTGCCTTGATGTGAAACACCCTTCTGTTCCCCATGTAGACGCAGGCTGAAAGGTGTAACTAGCTTTGTTATTTTGTCCTGATCTACTGTTTGGACAACAAACTGTCTTTAAATTTAGAATTTTATCCAGATTGCAAGTTCCGAAATACGACGGTGTGGCCCTCGGACGAAGGTGAATATAATCGGATGTAGTCGATAAATCGGTTGTATACTGTACACAAGTTAAGTTATAGATAACAATATTTAAAGTAAGTATACTAAGAAAGTGACAGACTGTTATAGCTATGTAGCATGAACGGACCATCCAACGACCATAATATCAATGTGAGCATATCATCTCAGTTGTAATTCATACAATCTTAATCCCTTCCACTTAACCTCGCATATATATACTAATACAATTGCTTCTGTTTATCGTTGCAATACTATAGTAATATACCACTAAATAAAATACGTAGACTCAATTAACATATTCAATCTTCTTTTAAGAAACATTTATATTAGTGAACGGAGAAATCTGAATTACAACATAAATGAATAAGTACATTGATACGATTTAATGAATTGGTGATAAAACATCGGATGATCAAGTTAAAGTGTCTTCAGAAATCATGTCGTGAACTAAATATAATGACTTTAACAACTTACTTGTATTGATAATGATAAATTAAAAGTACATCCGATATATTTCTGTACAGCAAATGTTATCTTTTGGATTCCGGAAGGATATTATTTTATAGACACATCGTTTTCACAAATCTTTAATGCCAAATCAAACAAAATTAATTTCAAAGTAATTTTTCGTTACCTTTTCTTTTACGACGACTACACAATGTACATCACGCTACATTTTGTTTCAATCTTGGTTACAAAACTTTCAAAGGTAATTTATATCTGCTAGAAAGTCCATTGTGCAGTATCCTAGGTGCAGATAAAGAATATCATATCCTATTACCAGAGACATTAATAAAAATGGAATATGGATTTCACTGCACATAGCATAAGTTAGTTAACAAATAATAAATGAAAATAAACAAGTACAGATTGAGATAATGTGGCAAATAACAAATAATAAAATAAACATAAATCAGTCGACATTTGAAAGTTGAAATAAAAGTGCACATTGTAAAATTATTCTGGAATATTATTCTGTAAACGGATCGGCTGAAACGGTCCGTTACAGGTTGCGACGGGCTTAAGAGAAAAAAAAATGTTGCGAAGAATTAGAAAACATTTTTTTTACAAACACATTTAAAATTCTTAACAAGACATATTTCTAGATGTGCAAACGAAATTATACAGTTCAACATATGTATATAAGTATATAACAATTATTAACAAGTTAAGAATTAAAACACAATAAAGCACAACTCTTAAATACGCGTATGACTATATAGGGTCCATGATATGTATTTAAGTATTAAGTAAACACGAAACTAACAAAAAAACTTGAAACAGAATTGACATAAGAATAAACAGAAATTTTCATTTCCTATATACATATTTTCCTTCCATCTTTTCCTTTTCCAAACTATCTTTTCTTTCCTTCTTGTATGCTTTCTTTTCCGAAACTTCCAATCTTTCTTAGAATTCCACGTCTCTTGTTTCTCATTACCGTACTCTTCATTTTCTACTTCACTCTTAATTTTCTTTCTTTTCACTTTGCGATGAACAATTCGCATTCCCTGATTCATAATTTTGTTCACATACTTCTTTACTTTTGACCTATTGACTACCGTTTTAAATTTTCTTTTCGTCTTCTTTCTGTGGTCAATCACTGTATTTCCACGTACTAGTTTCATTTGCAACTGAGGACAAGATTTTCTCTTTCTTTTCTTCCAACTCAAATTATGCTTCTTTTGCCTTTTCACAGTTTTTGCCTCATTTCCAACTGAACTATGTTTTCGCCTTTTCCTCTTGTAGTTTTTCACAGTTTTCTCTAAATAAATATTCTGTCCATATGCTTCTTCCCATTTTCTCAGCCTTCGACCTGTTTTTATAACTGTTTTCTCAAAAGATCTCTTACTGATTACATTACTCTCTTCAACAAACTTAGATCAATTTACGTCCTTTCTGTCTTCAGGCAACTCAAACTTTTCTTCATCATTTATATCATCTAATTTCATTTCTACGTAATTTAGGTTCGGTTGTGCTTTCTCTTTCATATTACATTTTGTCACTTCATGGAAACTAGCTATTGCATTTTTGTTTTGCAGTGCTTCGACATTCTTCCGTTTTCCTGAATACGGTTTTATATCTTCTACAACATATTGCTTCAACTGACTTACTTCTGTTCGTTTTCTTTGCATTTTCGAACTAACTATCTCAAAATTTTCTTCCATACAAACGGTTTCTATCTTCAAATCTTTGTGCCCAACTTCCCAAGTTGTTCTTAACTCGTCTTTCATTCCTTCTGATTGTGGTAACAAATTAAAGTTGCTATTTCCATTTGCTTGTATTTCAGTTGACTCTTCTTCTTTACTAAATAATTCCTTCAGACTGACAACTTCTTCATCTTCTAGTTCTAGTAATGTTAAAGGACAATCATTTGATTGCTCATCATCCATATGTTTTCTCGGTTCTTTACTTTGTTCTTTTATAACATCTCCCATAGCCCGAACTTCCAGGCGAAATGTTCGAAGTCCCTCATGATACTCCTCTGCCTTGTCGACTACTTGACATAGCTTATTCAAAATCATTTGTAATGTAATTTCCTCTGTTTGTCCTGATGACGCAATATCAGTAGTATAATTGTTCCACTCGATCACGTTTCGACAAGGCTTTGTTTCTAACCGGGTTGTATCAGAGTTTCCATTCAAATTATTCAATGCGTTACTTCCGGACAAACGCAGTATTGGCACTTTGTCTTCCCGATGCACGTCTTCTTCGGGTGCACTATTTGCAGTTCCACACTTAGTACACAGCCATTTCACTTCACTTTGACTTAAAGAATCAAATTCTTCATTTGGTATGTTCATGAAGTCGAAATGGTACCAGGACTCACAGCGACTACACATTATACAATTTACGGTTTCGTCACTCGATAACAAATTAGAATCGGACGCGCAACACGCATACTCATTGTCCTGCTTATTGGCACTGGAAGGTCTATGAAGCCTCACAGCCATTCCTATCTCCATAAAATACCCCCGGAATCCTAAGTAAACATAGGTTTAGTATTGAATTAGTTAGAATTTCAACACTTCTTCAACGACAACACAACTTCCGCCGTAGTTTCTCTATCAGAAAGTTGTTCTTAAAGCAACCTGATAAATCCTGTTCACAGTCGCCATTTTGATGTGAAACACCCTTCTGTTCCCCATGTAGACGCAGGCTGAAAGGTGTAACTAGCTTTGTTATTTTGTCCTGATCTACTGTTTGGACAACAAACTGTCTTTAAATTTAGAATTTTATCCAGATTGCAAGTTCCGAAATACGACGGTGTGGCCCTCGGACGAAGGTGAATATAATCGGATGTAGTCGATAAATCGGTTGTATACTGTACACAAGTTAAGTTATAGATAACAATATTTAAAGTAAGTATACTAAGAAAGTGACAGACTGTTATAGCTATGTAGCATGAACGGACCATCCAACGACCATAATATCAATGTGAGCATATCATCTCAGTTGTAATTCATACAATCTTAATCCCTTCCACTTAACCTCGCATATATATACTAATACAATTGCTTCTGTTTATCGTTGCAATACTATAGTAATATACCACTAAATAAAATACGTAGACTCAATTAACATATTCAATCTTCTTTTAAGAAACATTTATATTAGTGAACGGAGAAATCTGAATTACAACATAAATGAATAAGTACATTGATACGATTTAATGAATTGGTGATAAAACATCGGATGATCAAGTTAAAGTGTCTTCAGAAATCATGTCGTGAACTAAATATAATGACTTTAACAACTTACTTGTATTGATAATGATAAATTAAAAGTACATCCGATATATTTCTATACAGCAAATGTTATCTTTTGGATTCCGGAAGGATATTATTTTATAGACACATCGTTTTCACAAATCTTTAATGCCAAATCAAACAAAATTAATTTCAAAGTAATTTTTCGTTACCTTTTCTTTTACGACGACTACACAATGTACATCACGCTACATTTTGTTTCAATCTTGGTTACAAAACTTTCAAAGGTAATTTATATCTGCTAGAAAGTCCATTGTGCAGTATCCTAGGTGCAGATAAAGAATATCATATCCTATTACCAGAGACATTAATAAAAATGGAATATGGATTTCACTGCACATAGCATAAGTTAGTTAACAAATAATAAATGAAAATAAACAAGTACAGATTGAGATAATGTGGCAAATAACAAATAATAAAATAAACATAAATCAGTCGACATTTGAAAGTTGAAATAAAAGTGCACATTGTAAAATTATTCTGGAATATTATTCTGTAAACGGATCGGCTGAAACGGTCCGTTACAGCCTGGTGTGAATGAGAAAAACCCAGGAAAATCTCATTCACGACGTCTAGGCTGAAAAAGGTTTCTACATTTTTATGACTGAGTATCCCCACCGGGAATCGTAGCTGGGACCACTCGCACCAAAGGCGAGAGCGTTAGCGACTATGCTACGCGGGGACTAATTGTTAAAATCGACAATGTTGAAACATAAATGTAACTGCGATCTTTATTGTGTCTCATATAGAAAATTCCAAATTATCTCACTTACAACTCCTACCATCTATGAATTTTCTTCTTTCTCAGTTGCTTATTTTCCCAGTAGGTTTCTAATTTCTTTTTAAGAATATCTTGAGAACAACTCATCGTACAGGAATAAAATACACATCCCTGTAATCATTGCAATGTTCTTGTTTATATATATATATATATATATATATATATATATATATATATATATATATATATATATATATATATATATATATATATAATGGAAGTCGTCACGCTAAAACCACCAGGAAAAAAGCAATTGTTGAATTTGTATCTTCTTTCGGACAATATCTCGGAAACTAACAATCGAAGAACAACAAAGTGCACATTCTTGTAATCATCAGAATATCCAAGTACATTTTTTAAAAAGAAGCCATCATGCTAAAATCAAAAATAAGAAAGTTACTGTCGGTTTTCGAAATTTGTATGTATGACACAGGGGGCCTTTTAAGACGGCCGCCAGAGGTCGTTACTGGGCTTCCTATCATTTTTGACTCCCTATCATATTAGTATTTACTTTTATGTACGCTACATTTCGGCCAAGTTTCATGCTTTTATCAGTAAAAGCACAATTGTTACTGAAATGTGCTCCACTACAATGGAAGCTCTGCATGAACTAAATGAAGATTAAAATTATTCTCCAATAGAAGGAAAGATACAGCTTATCAGAAAATGAAGCGGGATTTTGGAGGCTGTGTATTTGCCGAACTCACCGACGCTTGGGCTGATTCAATTAAGTAAAAAGAAAACAAACATATAAAGACTGCTTACGACTAATAACGCTTGATTTGATCACAACACAAATATTGCTAGATTTGTAAATAAATCGGCAAATCGTCATTTAAAAATGACACACACACATAGTGTTGTAAAAAAACGGTTTTTTTTCTGTGAAGTTTTTTTTCAATAAAAAACATCGTTCTTTTTCATGTTTTTTTTCAAATGTCTGTTTTTTTTCTGGCAACTATTATTTATTGATTTATATTGCAGATTATTGAAATAATCGACAGAACTTGAGTCGAAGCCCTCGTAACTTACAAATCGTTTGTTTCTTTGTACCTATAAGAGCAAAATTGTGTGATTATTCCTTTCGGCCCCAGGTCATTTTTGGCGTTTTCCTACTTTTCCAGTTAGTGACTTATTGCTCAAAAACTATTCATTCGATTGATATAGTTAAGGCCTTGTTTTTTAGAAAATGAATGTGGCTATTTTTTGGTGTACGTTGCATTGCAGTGTTGCCTAAGGGTGGGAAATTATTGAGGGAAATGCAGGGGTGAAAATTTACAAAAAATTCCAAAACCGAATTTAATTTTTTTTTTTTTTTTTTGTATCTAGCACCACTGCTGCTATATGGGTTCAAGTCACCTAAACAAATCTTTGGTGTGTTGACAAGGTATAATGAAATCCTGAAGTCGCTGGCTTTCATTCAAAGAGGGGAAAGAAAAAAAATGTCATACAAATGAAATTTTGACACTTTTTAGGCCTCAGAAGCAAAAATCAAATATGTCGGGGCTACAGCTTCTCTAATTATCCTATTGAAACTTTTTATGGTGCGTTCTGTAGAGCAAAGAGGAAGCTTTCAGGTAGTGGTACGTTTGTTTCAATGTAGCCAGTAAGAGGGTAATAATAGAGAGGAAAAGGGAAATTTTCCGAATTTTTCACCTAATAACGGGAATTAATTGTTTTGGTTGGAAACGCTGCCATCAGACAGACGAAAACTATCTGAAAATAAACCGTAGTACTCCAAGAATATATCCTACAAGTATCATGGCGATATATAACAAAGTAAGCATGAATTTTAAAAAAAATCTCATTCTACCTCAGAAATTCACCATTTTCTTACCATTTCCAGAACATGGTTTATTATAAACCTCAACTGCACTTCCCCTAATTATTCTAGTGAAACTTTTTATGGTGCGCTGTGCAGACTAAGGATGAGGCTGTTAGACGCTGGTACGTTTGTTTGAATGTAACCAACAAGAAAGAAATAATAGAAATAAAAGGGATTTTTTTTCCAAAATTTGCCCCTAAAATCTGGAATTAAAATTTTCTGTAGCTCGCAACACTAGGGAAAAGGCGCCTTATTTGGGGAGGGTTCCTAATTTGGGGAGGTGGCGTATCTCACAAGTAAACCTTACGTTTGGGTGAATTGAGTTGCTGACTGAGACACACATGAGAAAGTTGTACTAAATGTGGTCAGTATTTCAGTGAAGTTGTAGGTGCGAAGCTCCAGGGGTTTAGGAGATACAGCTACCAGAACATCACATGGAAGTACAGAATAGTCTTCATACAGTTGGAGGTAAAAGCTCTGTAAGACCTCTTGTAACGACAAAAGGTGAATAACAAATATATGAGTACATATTAGGACTAGGGGGAAGTCATATAGTAAGGGTATACCTGACGGCGGCCATCTTGAAATCCGCCATTTTGAATTAAGGTTAAGTTTTTAAAATAGGAATAGGGTCATGTGATACATGATTTAAGGCGCAAATTTAATCAGAAGAACAATGGTGACGTTAATTTTGATTTACGCGCAATTGATAAAAAGTTACAGGGAAATTAAATATTGTTGCAGCATATGTATTAGTCCTTTACCCCACCTTGTACATTTTGTGTTAATGATAATAATTAAATAAATAGCAGGTGGATAAATATTAGGTCTATGGTAAGAGTTGCCTTGATGGCGGCCATGTTCAAATCCACCATTTTGAATCAGACAAAAGTTTTAAACAAAACGCATAACATTGACACCTTATTAATAGCAACTTTTACCATAAATCCAACGGTATAACCATTTTTGCTTTATCATTAACCAGCATTTGTTATCGCATAAACAAGTTGCTAATTTAAGGAAAATGACCAAAGTGGAATTGAGTCATAATTGAACTTGGGTCTTTCTTCCAGAAAAGTCCTCAATTAGTACAATCAATATGTAGTTCAGGAAAGAGTACATGACTTGCACAAATGCTCTGCTCACAGTGAACACACCTAACAAAGGCAATCGAGTTAACTTGACACATTTGTCGTTAACAATTCCGTCAAAGCAGTAGTCGTAAGGAGCGATCCATTTAATTTTGTGCTGGTTAATGATAAAGCAAAAATGGTTATACCGTTGGAGTTATGGTAAAATTTGCTATTAATAAGGTGTCACTGTTTTGTTTAAAACTTTTGTCTGATTCAAAATGGCGGATTTGAACATGGCCGCCATCAAGGCAACTCTTACCATAGACCTAATATTTATCCGCCTGCTTTTTATTTAATTATTATCATTAACACAAAATTACAAGGTGGGGTAAAGGACTAATACATATGCTGCAACAATATTAATTTCCCTGTAACTTTTTATCAATTGCGCGTAAATCAAAATTAACGTCACCATTGTTCTTTTGATTAAATTTGCGCCTTAAATCATGTATTACATGACCCTATTCCTATTTTAAAAACTTAACCTTAATTCAAAATGGCGGATTTCAAGATGGCCGCCGTCAGGTATACCCTTACTATATGACTTCCCCCTAGTCCTAATATGTACTCATATATTTGTTATTCACCTTTTGTCGTTACAAGAGGTCTTACAGAGCTTTTACCTCCAACTGTATGAAGACTATTCTGTGCTTCCATGTGATGTTCTGGTAGCTGTATCTCCTAAACCCCTGGAGCTTCGCACCTACAACTTCACTGAAATACTGACCACGTTTATTACTACTTTCTCATATGTGTCTCAGTCAGCAACTCGATTCACCCAAACGTAAGGTTTACTTGTCAGTCGACGAGATCCTGACACCTAGTATAGCACTCTGAAAGCATTGTACTGTACAAAGGCTTTGTGGAAGATTCCAGAGCTCAGAAGCCGCATGGCTGTTATAGTGGAAGCAGTAGTGTGAAGTGTATGTTTTCGGACTGTGCGAAAGTTTTGGACTATCGTCAATGCTTTTAATGTACAGAACAGTGATACTTGCTGGGAAGGCGTGAAGGATCCTGAGAAGTAAGTAAAGTCTGTAGAATTGTTTCACTCTATTGTAAGGAATTGTGGTTTGAAGGACTACAAATATATGACGAAAGTGAAAATAGGAGGGAGCCTTATTTGGGGAGGTCGTGCGGTGCCTAATTTGAGGGGCCCAAATTTTGGAAACCATTCGCAACAGAGAGTATTACATGACGTTTTCCCGTTTTCCAGATAGCTCCGAGAAGAGAGTGGGACCTAGGTCGTATGGTTGCGGCCATCGAAGCAGTCAGAAAGGGAAAAAATGGGATCGTTTAAAGTAGCACGAGTGTTTGGGGTGCCACAGACTACGTTAGAGCGATATATAGGTATGGAGAAAATACCTAAGGAATAGGAAGAAGACCGGTATTCCCTATAGAACTGGAAAAGGACTTAGCAAGTTATTGCAAGATAATGGAAGAGCGTTATTATGGACTCACCAGACAGGATGTCAGACGTCTGCCCTATCAACTAGCGAAGAGTAATGACATTCCTAATTCGTTTTCACAGAAAGACGGAGCAGCGGGAAAAAATGGCTGAAAAATTCATCGCTCGAAATCCAACACTTTCGTTTCGAAAATCTGAAGAATTGTATTTCACTAGCTATGGCACAAGAATCGGGAGCAGTAAAAAGAGAATGATACAGTACAATTGTGTTTGATTTCGCCTGTCCTAAAAGTTTGTGTTGGATTTTTAGCTTCCTCCCCAAATTAGGAACTTCAAAATCCACTAACAAAAACTCCTAATCTGCTATCACTCAACATTTTTCACAAAACTTTTCAGCGATGTCACTGATTGGCACTTTGCTGAGTTGAGTTGAGTTGATTTTAGTTTAGCGTCCCTTTCAGCAGCGAGGCTATATGAGACGTGGACCTACTGATTAACGTGGAATCCGAACCACATGAGCTCCCGCCGGGAATCGAACCCGGGTCTCCCACGCCAAAGGCGCGTACAATTGGCACTTTGTATTAGTTAGTTAATTTAACTACGTACACCATTCATATTTTGCTAGAACCCTGTTACAAATAGGGAACGTTTTATAGCTTCCTGAAAAAAAAAAACCTCCCCAAATACGGCTACTTGCCCCTATTATCAGACACACACAAACTATCTTAAAATAAGCTTTGGTATCCCTCTAATATATCCTACAAGTATTGTGACGATATCTAATAACGTAAGCATGTCAATAAAAAATATCTCATTCTACCTTTAAAAAAATCACAGTTATCTTTCCAATTAGAGAACAAGGTCTACTGTAAACCTCAACTGTACTTCCCCTAATTATCCTATTGACACTTTCTATAGTGCGTTGTGTAGAGGAAGAATGAGACTTCCAGATACTGGTACGTTTGTTCCGATATAGCCAACAAGAGGGAAATAATAGAGACAAAACATATAATTTTTTCCAAAATTTCCCCCTAAAATCTGGAATTACAATTTTCTGTAGCTGGGAACACTGCTACCATACAGACGCAAACTATCTTAAATTAAACATTGGTACACCACTAATATACCTTACAAGTATTATGGCGATATTTAAGGAACAAAGCTTCTAATTACCAAACATATATTACGGTAAACAGAAAAGTAAGGAAAAACTAGAAAAATCAAGGGTTAGAACCTAAATACGAATTTTATGTGCGCCGCCTAATTACCCCATTGTAACGATTTGTACTTGCGTTTGTTAAGTAAGGGCAAATGTTTGATTGGCGTAAGTTGACTTGCACTCGGACGTATAGGTACAGATTTATAAAGAAAAATTTCTAATTTTTTGCCCAAATATAGGAGAATTTTAATTTCCCTAATTGGCAACACTGCGCGCAGGCCCGTCCAATTGATGTTAACAGTTATGTATCTATCCGAGGTATCTACCTGCCAAGTCTTAAGGATGTCTTTCTACAACGAAGGAAGCTACAGGGAAAAAAGAAGTAAAGGAAATTCGAAATTAGAAAATTCTCAAAATTTTGACTGGGGTGAAATTTGAGAAGGAAATTCGACACCAGAAGAAAAAGAAATTAATATGATAAACTATAGTCCAATCATATTTTGCAAGAATAATATCCCGATATCTTAATTAGTGTCCACACAGGAGCGGATTAAACAAGTGACACACCCTTGTGTGCCACTTTGGCCACCTGGGCCACCGAGTATACATTTGATTACATTTTTTTTTGGACTACTAACTCGTGTTGTTGTTGGAGTTATAGTCTCGACTAATAATAATATCGTTGTAAACAATAACTGTATAAGGAAAATTTTCTCTCCTTTTTACATCTTAGTTCCAACACAGTTGGTGAGAAATGCAGGGTGTTTCAAAATAAACTTTGGGGTTTTAAGTCTTCGTAGTACTTATTACATTTTACGTACAATTATAAGCAATGCATCAAGTGAAAGTGCACCTCAAACAGTCTTTGCTATAAGTGTTCAATGTGAGATTCATTCGTCACACGGCACATATCTAGTCGATAGGCGAGAAAGGCCCATAAACTTTCCGCCATATGGCACAAAACACATTCAATTTAGGGGAGTCTCGTTTCAACTGTACCATCTCCTGAGGATTTGCTGATGGCCAGATGTAAACATTATGAGTGTTCATATTAGCTCTTAGGTGAAAGGTCGATTTATCACTGAAGATGACACGATCCAGAAAATCTTCATTTTTATGCAGCAATATTTCACTTGCGAAATTGGCATGTAAACCGTAGTCTGTAGGCTTTAGACCTGTAGCAACTACAAACTATAAAGACTTAGTTGCAAGCGTCTCCTTCATATTCTTCACACAGACGGTTGCACTGTACAGATTCAGTCTTTATTAAAACACAAAAAGCTTTCTGCTCTCTAGTCTCCATCTTTGCTGCTTGCTCTTTCTAACGGCAGACAGAAGAAACAATGCATGTACATGCGTGCGTACAAAACTGTTTGAGTTGCTCTTTCATTTGATATATTTATAATTGTAAGTTGATTGTAATAGATACTACAAAGTTTCAAAACCCTAGTATTAATTTTGAAACACCCTGCATTACTTCAAATTGAGTCATCCTATATTCATGTCTTTTATATACATATCATCAGGGCCGGTCCTAGTCAATTTGTCGCCTCGTGCAATGGCATAATTTGCCGCCTCCCCCTTTCTCCAAAAAGAACAAATCTTAAGTCATAATTTTAAGTATGCTACTCCAGCATGAACAACAAAGGTGTGGGTAAGTGCAGTTGCACTCAGAAGGATTAAATACTTACTAATAATGCAATCCCGTTGTCTGTTCTTTTTTTTCTTTCTTTAAATATTAATCTATTATGTTAGTGAAAGATAAAGCAAACACGCCTGCAGAAAAAAGATGGTAATTCTTCTTATAGAAATCACTATCGAGCTTCAATCTCAATGTATCAGTTTGCAATTCCAGTGCAACTAGCTCTTTTATCTTTATTTCCTGATTTTTCTTTTACATCTTCTAACATTTTTTTAAAAACTTGTTTCTATCTTCAATGATAAGGAACTTGTTTCTGACAAAAACAAGACTAGTTTCATATCAAAACTGTGATAAGTTACTAAATGGAACAGATATTCACTACTATTCGAGAATTGAATTCTTGCATTTGACAACAATCAAGCAATTTGTGCTCGGATTTATTCGACCATTTGTTTTAGCATTGTCCATGTGGCCTTAAACTAATGCAACGTAAACAAAATTTATGAATGTAGTATTCAAATAGAAGGTCAGCTTAGTAAATGTAACTACCATCATCATGAAGTCTGTTTCCAACAAGAAATATTTAATTTAAATAATATACTTATGACAGATTTTGCCGCACCATCCAAGCTTGCCGCTCCATGCAAATGCACGTGTTACAGATATGATAGAGCCGGCTCTGCATATCATATATATTAGTCGACAAATTATTTATATATGACATTTAGAAAAATACTATTAGGCAAATTAGTGTTAGTTTTTATCTTTAGACAAGTTATTGGAATTTTTTACTGTTCGTGACATTATTTTAGTACTTATTAAAGACCTGCTTTCACGAAAAAACCAAATTTCATTTCTACTTTTATTTCTTAGTTGATATTGATGAAAACTGCTGAAACCCGAATTGTTAATAGGTATAGTATTTATGTAAATTGTAAAATATTTGTAGCGTATTAGTATCTAGCGTTTAATTTATGTTGCATTTTACGGTGATTACACCTACATAAAAATATTTCATACTTAAAAGGACGTAAGATGCATTACAAATGACTATTTGAAAAAAAACGAAATTTAGAAAAAAAACGAGAGGCAATGTATTTTTTCTAAAAAAAACGTACATTTCTGAAAAAATACGAACCGTTTTTTTTCTATTTACAACACTACACACACACATAAAAAGAGACGCTAATCGGAAATATTTCTTGTCGATATTCTAGAAGTCGAATCCCCTAGATTTGGTGATTTTCCCTGTAATTGGCAGCACTGCCGGAGAAGCTGGTGATAGGCAAAATGTTTTGAAAGGTATTGTTGCTAACACTGGGAGTGCATGAGACAGCAGAAGGAAGAGGGTGTTTAGAAGAAAGAATGTTGCCACAGAAATTTGGACAAGTGTGCAAAATTAGTAGTGAGTAGTTTAACAACAAAAAGATTTTATGGATTACTCTCTCAGAAGTGTGTAGAAACATCCGCTCAGGTCAAGTTTTGCACACCACTCGAAATAATTGTTGAAAAATTATAATTCTGGCAATAATTTATTTTTTACAATTCTCCAAAATAATTTACGCTAGGGAACGTGACATAACCCCATTTAGCATAGATAAAGTTCAAGGGGACACCAAAAGTAATTGTTGAAAAATTACACTTATTTTACGTTTGTATATAAGTACGGCGTCCAAATGGATGGCATAAAAATTACACTGCATAAAACGCAAACCAACATGTGCGAGGTGGCCCATGAAAAGTACGAATGTCAACAGTCAGGGTAGGACGAAGCTGGTGGACGGCATCATAGCGAGGACGTGCATCCGAAAAGAGCAGGCGCGTCAGGGACGGGAAGTACGTGTATGCGAGGGTAGTAAGAACAAATGTGTTTATTCTGAAGTTGGTCGTGCGTCTGGTTTTCGACAAAAGGCGTACTAACAGTACGAAAATTTAAAAATCTTTAGTTTTTAGGATTGCTTGAAAAGGAAATGATAAATGAAATCTTGAAGTTTTACGTCCCACAATTATGCCGGCTAGGCTAAAGGAGACTGTGATAATGAGAAATGGGGAGAAGGGATGTTGGGAGAACATCTACAACTATGTTCACGATACAAATACTCGTTCTTTCTCACAGTATAACCATGCGGTAATCTTGTGCGAAGTAGTTCCCTCCGCTTGCCAAATACCGTAGTTTCATGTTTGAGTTGAGTTGAGTTTAACGTCCCTTTTCAGCAGCGAGGCTATATGAGACGTGGACCTACTGATTAATGTGGAATCCGAACCACATGAGCTCTAGTTTCATGTTTGTAACCGCTTATGTAAAAAGGAAAAAAAAAATAATGAATAAATAACAACTTCCGCTCTCCTTATCTATTGTCAAGCATACAAACAAGCAAATTATCTATTTCTTCCCAGTAAATTTTCAAAATCTTGCTAGAAACAGACGACCAACTTTAGAACTTAACCCGAAAATAGGGCTAATATTTAGTATCTCGCCTAATCTAAGAAGAAGAAGTAATAATAATAATAATAATAATAAAAATGGGTTAGAAGCCCTGCAGGGGTTGGTTGTGTTCTGTTCTCGACATAAAATAGGCAAATTAAAGAGTTTGGGAGATACTAAATGCTATCTGAATATAATGTCTATTACAGTCGTCTGTCATATGCACTCTCTTGTTTTATCTGTTGTAAGCACTAGTAATGATTTTACGCTTGTAAATCTAAAATACAGCTGTATTTGTATTTATTATGTCGCTTGCAGAAATTTATGTCTTTCCATGCAAAGTATTAAATATTATCTATAAATTTTGGAAAATGTGGAATTTTGGAAACTTTACCAGCACGGAAATATATTTTTTAGTGTATAACCTGCACGGTCAAATCAAGTGTTTTATCAAATGTGACTTCATAATTGTAATAAATGCCACTGGTAGGAGTTTTTAATGTTTGATATTAGAACATTACTTCTATATCGTGCATTGAAGGTAAAGCTCGTCGAATAGTCGCTTCCTCAATCTCACAATTGGCTACGAGATTCATAAGGCAATACAAACATGGCCAACACAATATAAATATGATTTAGATGAATTCTCTGGGAGTCACACCGATAACATTGGACTCGAACAAGGGACGGTGTGATTTAAGATTCTGAGGGTAGATGCTAAGGCCTAAACAATAGGTCAGTTGATCAATCTGACAGTGGCGCAATAAAGCATCGAACCCAGGTGGAAGTCATAATACGAGATGACGAAAATAAACACTGAGGAATTACTTGCCCGCCATATTACCCCATTATACACATTTATAGTAATTTAAGCACAATAAATTAATAGAAATAAGTGGGCCATGCGGGTGGCAATAGGTGACACCCCACAGGTCTTGTACAGTCCGCAGCAAAAAACCTGCAACATGAGCATGTAATGTTAAGTTTATTGTGAAACGACGAAGTCTTTGCTCCAAAATAAGTGTGCAGGGGAGAACGCCGAGGTTTCTCCTGGCGTGATTCGTACCACTTAGACGTTGATTCCCTGCGCTGTTAGACGTAGTTTCACAATAAACTTACATGCTCATGTTGCAGGTTTTTTGCTGCGGACTATACAACAAAGGAGGGATTTCAAACACATCCCGCTATCACTAGTTACATCAAAAGGGGGCGGGCGAATAACAATGTTTGAGTGCACTGTCGCCATAAAAGAGAGGGTTCGAGCAAATGAGCAATTGAGAATGTACGGTAATTAAACGACCAAACAACTTTACAAAAGAACATTATCAATGTAATTAATTAAATTCAAAGGCTTAAGAATTATTCATTTATACATCAATTAATAGGCCAGTTGAGGAAGCGACTTCCTTTAATCATTTACAAAATTAGATCACAACCACAAGATTGATGAACGCAAGGATAGGGTGACGGTAACGTTAAGGTGGAATTCACTATTACGAAACACACGATCTTCGTTAAGAGGTACTTTCCTACCAAAGCCCTCCTAAACTATTCACTGGTGCCACACAACACAAATTGCGAGTCGAATCGCAAGACTTTATTATCGTAGGCGAAATTAACTCACACACTAACAGTCGACTCTTGAAGAAAGACTGCCAGTGATTATTAGTAGCCCGAGCGGATTGGCTAAAGGATGATTAGTTTTTACTTGTAGGTGGAGGCGGCGGAGACATTAACTGCATGCATCTTAGTCGAGACAGAATGTCGGCGAAACTTACCCAGGTGATGTCCCTCCCCGGAAATCAACAGGACTCGAAAACGCTAGACAGCTTGCAGAGATCACTCTCATGACAGCCCACCGGGAGGCGGCTTACCATTTAATTCACAGCGTGTGGTCCAAGGTGGGAAGCGTTATCTGATAAATGCTTACAATGAGGTTTGGGATTTTTATACCGGTCTGTACGAGCAATGACGAGATTAACAACAGAGCGAATGTGTTCCAGTAAGATTTATTAAAGAGTTCAATTTCTTTACAAACCGTAATCACATGAGTGTTTACGAACTACTGGTAAGTTACAATATAAGGTCAAAGTTCACAGGTTTCCAAAGAACAGTTAATTTAGACGTAGGTGTGGCTTTCTGGTAGAATCACAGTCGACATGTTAAGATTGTTAGATGCGCACAAAGAATCGGTGCGTGGATAAATCACTGCGAGATAGTTCATATTGCTTAGGGCGATAGTTAACAAAATAAAACGGCCCTCTGAGTGGACCAGAGGGTATTCAGTACTTACGGCCCAAACGATAGTAGAAGTCCACTTGTAAGATATGGACATGGTAGCTGCGATCTCACACTTATAGAGTTGGCACAAAACACTTCACAATTTCACGTACTTAAATAAACAGGGACAAAGATGTCCAGGAATTTAACAAACATACCATTACAAGTACATGCCTAGACAGAGGCATTAGTCGACTTCTTATCTAAGTAAAATACAAAGTATTTTAACTCTGCAAGAATTGCACAGTCCTGTCTTCCGTTGAGGGAGGAACTAGAGCACGAGTTAGGCGCTGATCTCGGACATCGTTGGTAATGACCTCGAGAGATCTCAGTCCCGAGATTTTATGTAGGTCGAATGTAGGTGTGTCAGTATTGCATCAGATGGTGCAATAGTTAGAAATGATTCTCTACAATTTGGTTGGCTATCGATAAGGTAATGGTTTGGACCACTTGGTGAAATGTAATTGGCTGGGGATGATCTCATAAGACGCAGGATATCCTCGTGTCGATTCTAGTGACTTGGGTAATTTTTTCCAATGCTCACACACTCACAAAGATACCCATAGTAAAAAAAAAAAAAAATAAATAAATAAAGAATACAGACATGGGTGCTAACAACAACCAGTTGATATTGCACAACATTATACCAGAGAGGATGACGCATAGTCACCACCAGTGTTCAGTTCAAAGGTCAGACTCAGCAGCTGTAAAAGCGTATTGCGTCAGCGCTAAATATAGAGTCTTATATAATACTAGGAGTAATACTCTAAGAAGGATTGGTAACATTGGTATCAGTTATGGTGAGTAATAGCGACATATAGGAAACGAACTAAACCAAGTGTTAAGGTCAGGAGGTCGCACCAATGGTTGTACATGGCGAGATGATTCATAGGAAAGCAGAGAAATTATTTTGAAAGAAAAGGGAAAAAATGAATCTTATCATGTCATAGTTGGTCGTAAGGGTTGGAAAGAATGTCTGAGACGGAAGGGAACCAGACACTTGTTAACATCTGTGTTCTTTGTAAGTTTTTAAGAAATAGATTTATTTCACAGAATTCGTAAAAGAAGAAAAATTAGGAATAAGTCTTGTTGAAACTTGTATAACAACTGATTTTAGTAAATTTTGAAACGTATGTAGATGAGAACTTGTCGTGGATGTACAGGGTGTTTGCAAAAACACCGCAAAAAGTTGAGTCAAAATTTTAGCCACGACATATTTGTTAATATCTTCTACCAGAAGGCCACTTCAGAAAAAATGTGCAGTAACTGAAAAAAGCAGTCAGAGTTCTCATCTTTAACTAACATGTGATTCATATCCCTCTCCCGTTTCAATTATCGGTTTATCTTAACAAATAGGCAAAACGTAAAAAAAATGTTTCACTTCCTGAGCAAAAATTCCCAGTTTTCGTTGATTTCTAGTTTAAGTACTATTTTCTTTGACTAGTCTCTTACTTTTTCGTAAAATTTCCTTTTCCTATATATCCCTAATTTCTAGACTTGTAACAAAACATGTTTTCGAACTGCCACATAAAATATGGATAGAAATTCCACCTAAAAACTTTGTAGGTCTATGGGAACTCTGCTACAGGAAGCGTAAAAACCAGAAAAAAGAAAAGAAAAAATGCATGTCATAACCAAGTGGAAGCAGTGACAGGACTCAGCGCAGGTATCCCCCTGGTTACCATCAACATACTCACAAAACAGAAGCCTTTAACAAAAATGAGGACTTTTCTATTACATGCAATGGAAAAGGTAAGATTGAGAAAAGCCAGGTTTTGTTGTTAAATTCCAGGTTTATCAGGTACAAAACTAAATCCTAGGCTGCCTAAGTCAGTAGACACCCTGTTGAAGAAAGTAATTAAAAACACATAACATTATCATTTCAGCTTGAAGTATATTTTTGGAGATAAGTTTTCTTGGGTTTAACCCCCCCCCCCCCAAAGAAAAGAGATTTTTGAGCTAGGGAAAGTTCCAACAATCCTTCATAGTACACATCACTTCGATGGTAATGTTCGGCATGAACCAGTCCATCTTCATGATATCATTTTCGTCTCGAAACTCATGCTACTTGCTTTCTACAAGATCTAGTGGACTGGATGGTACAGGACTGACCTTGTGGTTCCATTGTTTCATTTGCGGACCGTAATGGTGAAACTAAGATTCACTACCAGTCACCAACCGCGTGAAGTACCCGATCGGATCACCATCTTGCAGTGACAATAGCTCACGACTCCTGTCCACTCTGGTTTGTGTTTGTACCAGTGCCAAAGATCTTGGAATCCAATCTGCACAAATATTTGACAATTTCAATTCATAGATGATAGGTGCAACGTGCAGCGATGGAGACCAGTTTCACATCCAACTCATCGAACGTGATACGCTTGTTTTCGCCAGTACGCTTGGTAACATTGCAATATTTACGTCAATGCGGAAGGCTGATGGCCAGCCACTCTTTTCAATTGTGACGGGGCACTGTCACCACACATTATCTGCAATCTGCTGTAAATGTTTGCAGGCATATTTCTTCCACAAGAACTAAGCAGTCCACTTCTGCACACGGTAATCACCTTCCATGATCT
The DNA here is from genome assembly GCF_964235325.1 of Thermobia domestica. Lineage (NCBI taxonomy): Eukaryota > Metazoa > Arthropoda > Insecta > Zygentoma > Lepismatidae > Thermobia > Thermobia domestica. The sequence continues at coordinate 180,634,565 of NC_137462.1, forward strand.
GACATTGACGATAAATAAGTTGCCTATCATATGGCACGCTAGTCATATTATTACTGGCATTTCCTGGCCTCCTGCATCATTCTTCAAGATCAACTCTTTCAGTCATATTGTCGTCGGATTGCCACTTGCAGCGTTCAAATATCAGAACAATCTAAATCATTTGTAAATTACCTTTGTATATAGATGGAAACTTAAACAAAGTTAATATGAAAAGGTCATCTTAGTTTGGTTTTGGGGCACCTACGAAAATAGAATGGACACCAGATATTTATATTAGTTTTCGTAGTACACATGACAGGCTGCGTGCCTTTGAAGAAGGTACAAAAGCCATGAATTAAAAAGAAAATTAGAAATTCATGGGCGGAAAAACATTTAATTAAAAATTCTTTAATAAATGAAAGAATGTTTGTCGAATAATGATCTAGAAGGAAAAATGTTACAATTGATAGCTATAGCATCACATTACTCAGAGTACAGTTAAAACATTCTTCCAGGATTGTGACTAGAATGTTGCATTGCTCATAACATCTATTTAGAACATATTCAAAAATGTTTCAGCTCGAAATTCAGATTCTGAGGCAATTACCAAATCATCTATATTATCTGAAAAGTTTTGCCTGATTCGTTCGGTGGAAAACGTCCGGTTTTAGGTACTAATCCAGAACCATCGTTTGACATTATCTATATAGGACATATGTCATGTTATTTCCTGTTCTTGGAATGGAATGCTTTAGTTGAGAACATTTAATACTTCTTAGATGGATTCTAGATTGAACTATTCGTGGGATAACTTTCCATCTGACGATTTCCTTCTTGATCCTGCAAGATACAGCTTTTAATAACTAAAATAAAATCAGATTTGAAAGGATTAAACTTCTGTGAAACCTCACGACCAAGTTTGTAAAGAACAAAATTTTGGTTGAAGCAGTTACTTGCGAAGACCTTATGGCGTACACACCATTGGCGTGGGAACTCCGCGTTCGATTCCGGGCGGGAGCTCGTGTGGTTTGGATCCCACGTTAATCTGTAGGTCCAACTCTCATATAGCGTTACTGCTGAAAGGGACACTAAACATCAAATCAATCAGTCAATCTGAAGACCTTATGGAAATTCTCCTCGATGATTGTAGTAAGATGTCAGTTTCGTACAGCTTTAATGTCAGAGTAGTTAACTGAATTCGATATCTTATGTTTTCATAAGAACTGTTTTCATATTTTAACATGTCTGCAAGAACATTATTGTAAATCACTGTTGAAATACATATCACTTCTGGCACAGCATGTCGTTCTTCAAACTTAGTCTTAGACAAGAAACTTAGGTAGGAACAAGTAAACTGCGGAAACGCGTCGTTTGTCTGGTCTTTCTGCCGACGAAGTAAAGCGACTTTACAATAAATACATACATACAAGATATACGTATGCAAGAACTAGTTAGGCAAAAAAGAGTAATTTTGATATGCCTATGGATCCTTTGAACTGCCTGTCTTCAGTGATATGAACATCACCAACTTTTCATTGTTCATTAAGAAGATATTACTTGAAAACATCTCGGTTGAACTTAGTTTCTCTTTGAATAAGGAGTGTCTTGTAGATGATTTACACAGAGTTCGTACTTTCACAGACATTGGCACATGATTCTGTCACATCCTACTGTGGTTGGTAATTATTGCTTATCTCGAAACAACTGATTCAAGGCAACAAGAAATGCAGGTGCCAACTTGAAAGAGGCTCACTAGAGAAATAATGTAACAACTGAAGTTAAGAAGAAAAAGACATTTATACAAATGAAAAGACGTACTGAAACGATCGGATCTGAAGAAAACACTCCAGTAGTATGGTAGAAGATCGTAAGCGGAAAGATCGTGAATGTTACTGTAAAAAATGTTCTTAAATATTTATACCTTAGATATGCATTCTTTGCACTTTTCATATATATATATATATAAGGGTGGTCCAAATTTATATGGGAAAAGTAAATTTAGGAATTTCTTTGGACTCACCCCCTAAGATGGTTCCGTATGGAACCAAATTAAGCCAGGAGAAAAATTAGATCCATTGAATAATTTTAAATGGTGCCTCAAACAACCTAAAATTTTGAATGCGTTTACAATACATAGTGTATGGGGAAAAGCTGGAATAAACTCTCGTAATTTAGAAACGACTCAAGGGAATGAAAAGATGTCTTGGATAATGGAACTAGAGGAAGAGACCAACCTAATCTTGTATACGTTATCATGGCGGCCATCTTGAATTCAGGTCAAAATTTTTAAATAGGAAGAGGGTTATGTGACATATCTTTTTTAGGTAGCATTTTACCAGATGCACAAATCTGGTATTATTTTCAAGTTACCTATATTCATGTAAGTGTTATTACGTATGAAAAAACAAAATGCTTCATGTAATGTTATTTTATTGCAGTTATGGAACACAGATATGTAAGAATTTTGGAATAAACTGAAACAAACTGCTTGTTTCGCTTTGAACTGCAAATAAGTTTTTTCCATCAACATGATTCATAGACCATTAAGAGGAAAAAGAAAAAATATAACTTATAAGAAATTGAAATATCCCTTATTTATGTAGTATCTTTTTGGTAAGTTATGAATCTTATTTGCTACATAGTTCACTTTGTCGCATATAAGAAAAGATTGCCTGTGGGCCTTTATTATCTGCAAAAGAAACTGTTTGTGCTCCTCATTTTTCGTAAGAACGTTGTTGTAATCTTCTATTAGTTACACTCCCCTTTCTGCACACCGTTTGTTACGTGGATGAATTAAACTATTGTCTTTTCTTGAAAATAGTCATTGTTATTTGGCCATGAAGTCGGATCACACTCAAGAAACCCTTTGGGTATTTTAAATCTCTCGAGGAAAATTTGTTTGTTGTAACAAAATCACTGATTTCTCTTTTCACAAGGGGGCCGCGGTGGCTCAGTGGTAGAGCGTTCACCTCTGGTGCTTGGGGTCCCGGGTTCGATCCCAGCCCCCGCCAAGTGAACTTTGTGGTGGACAAACACCGTGTGCGTGGGTTTTCTCGGGGTTCTCCCGTTTCCTCCCACTTTCTTCATTCCACCATTTCATTCATTACTCATGATCACCGTCTCCTTTAGCCTAACCGGCATAACCGTGGGACGTAAAACTTAAAGATTTCATTTTCTCTTTTCACAAGAATTTTTATGGTATCATCTCTTGCGTCAAGCCTCTTTGTTGCTCCACGGTTTCCCCTTATAGTTTTAATTCTTTCAACCATTTTTTGCTTTTCCATTATGGTAACTCCATCATCAAAAAACCCCAATGCTACGTGTTTCTCCGTCAAGTACCAGAGTCGGCGTGAAAATTTAGAAAGAGCCACTTCAGAAAATTCAGCATCTATTTGTCTTTAACTGTACAAATCTTTCAAAAATTGTAGATCTTGTAATGGTGAATGGGATGTTTGATCACATTTAAGCCAACTGTGAACATATAGTCGGATCAGAAAGTGCATACTCTCCGAAGACCCGTTTCTATTTGCTTCGTTAAACGAAATTGGCGAAAGAGAAATATTTTAAATAGTAGCTTGCTTTTCCCATCCACATACATGGTGAATTGCTCCAGGCAAACGAAAGAAAACTCCTCAAGGAGGTATGCCACCCAAGAATATGATGGTCAGTTCTAAAAATTCCCTGTAATCTTCTCTGCAGTGTCCTGCTTCTACAAGTTTGATAGCAAAATTCAACACTTCATTTCTTACATCGGAAATATTGTTTGTTACATCATCATCATCAATTTTTGGAATAAAGTTAGTGCAATCTATTTTAGACCACTCGTTCTGAAAACACTTCAATAGGAGAACGTCCGGTCCAGATGCAAACGAAACACAACAGTTATCAAATAAACATTTTAAAACTAATTCATAAATGTGGTGTGTACAAGGAAGGTATAGAAGGTTATTTTGGAGCTACAGCTCTAGCAGAATGCAAGCACCGTTGACAAGATCCATATTGCAATAAACTGCCTGCACGAACTTTACCAAGTTCCATTCTTCAAGCGAATGTACTATAGTAGAATCAATATGTTCTTCTCTTGATGACGACAAAATGGGAACACCAATTAGCCTCTCATGACCATCTCCTGTAATAATTATTGATAACCTGCCGGCAGTCTCTCTGCCAGTCAAATTCAGCAGTAGTTTTCCGTTCCAATGCACAACTAACGCACTTGATGCACTCTGAAATTATTTCTTGTAGCTCTGTGCAACTTCACCACAGGTTTTCTCTCAGCATCGGTAAATAGAAGACCGGGACGGTCCGGGAACACACGCATTCGTATTTACATTTTCTTTAACATTCTCAACTGGGTTTTCCTCTTCATTACTTGAACTGCTCCATGTCTTTTGGCGTATAAAGTTCAAACAAATTATTTTCAGAAGTGCATTTTCTTTCGCGTTCCTCTTTCGTTTGAAGCCGTGCATATCCCTTTCGTTCTTTTCATGCCAAACTCATGTCTTTACTTTTGGTCGTGTAAGAATTATTAATCTGAAAAGGAGAAATCTTTTCACAGGTAATAATTCTTACATGACTAAAGCTATCTTTAAAATAGTGCCAGATTTGTGCTTTTGGTAAAACGATACCTCAAAACGATATGTCACATGACCCTCTTTCTATTGAAAAATTTTGACCTGAATCCAAGATGGCGGATTTCAAGATGGCCGCAATGGCTGGTACTATACAAAATTAGATATGTTTCTTCCTCTATTTCTATTATCCAGTGTATCTTTACATTACCTTTAGCCGTTTCTAAATTACATGAGTTTATTCCAGATTTTTCCCACTATGTACTATAATCGGATTCAAAATTTTAGGTCGCTTGGGGTACCATTTAATATTATTCAATTAAACTAATTTTTCTGCTGGCTTAATTTAGTCCCATATGGAACCATTTTAGGGGGTGAGACCAGCTCGATCTGAAAATTGATATTTATGGACCACCCTAATATATATATATATATATATATATATATATATATATATATATATATATATATATATATATATATATATATATATATATATATACAATTATTTGTTTTGTCACATGATCATATGTATTATTTTATATTTTTAGAATGTTCGGAATGTTAGCAGTTGTTTTAAAACACATGAATGAGTATCAGTTGCTATGTAGGGAGATAAAAGATTATCAAAAATACTTCAAGTTTAGAATTACCGTTTCTCCTAATGACTCCCACATATTTTTAACACTCGTTTCATCTATGAAAGCATAAAAGTATTTAGCCAACGAATTTACAGCAATAGGTGATTAATCTTCAGCACAACCTTTATTTAACTTCATTAAAATATAGTATGGAAAATTTTCTGTCTAGGTCAGGAAAAGTCAGGGAATTTACTGTTTTTTTTTTTTTTTTTTTAAACTGCGCTAGTTTCCCATGAAAAGAGAAGAAAGAAATCCTGGAGAATTGTTTTTCGCAAGGCAGAAGATCTGAAGTTAAAAAGTAAATAAATCCATATTAGATAAATGTAAATTCTTTATTTTCATTATTTTACACCAAAAAAATGTAAGAACTTCTGCAGGCCACCCATCCCGAGCGAGATGTTCCCTTGGCTTTCCTCATTCACGCTAGGCAAATGCTGGGATGGTACTTAACTTACAAGTCCCAGGCCTCTTCCTTCCTTATCCACTTCGTCGGATAATGTGCTCGCTGTGGTACGTCATCCCTCATACGTGACGGGCTTAAAGTCATAGATGCCGGTAGTGCCCAGAAAAATATAAATATATAAAAACATATATTTTCATTCTTTTCTCCTCTTTACTTTTGCTTTCCCTGGAGCTGTTACTTTTACACTTTTTTGTATGTGTATTATAAACAATTATTTGAGTACTTGCTGTTACATCTAATGGATGTAATGAACTAAACAAATGCTTGCTTAATTATTGAAAGTACTACACATTGAAATCACTACATAGAGATATTAAACTTCCGAGTCACGAAAATTCAGCTTGGAGTAGATGAGAGAAGTTAAAAAAGAGCTCAGAGTTGTGTATCTTGTCTTCCGAGTTGATCTATTTCCGAGCGTATAACATGTATTTCAATTCATATTTTAGTAACAACTAATGTATGGTGTGATGGATTTTTTCCCTTAATATAAGGTATTTCATGAAAAAAAGTTTCTATAATAATAATTCTCACGAGTTTTTTGATTAACAATAGTGTATTAGGTTTATGTATGATTGGCATCCAAATCTTAGTTCTATTATTAAAATGAATGCAATTGAAAACTTTTGATGTAATAAATATTGTTGTTGATTTCAGGAAACGGTGCAAATTTTGCAGTGTGGAAACGGTTTTGTTCATCTGAGATGAAAGAAGCTTCGAATTACGAAACTCTTAAGGTTGAAGTTCCGAAGCCTTTCGTTTATCATGTACAACTTAACCGTCCTAAAAAATTAAATGCATTCAACAGTACAATGTGGCTGTAAGTAAACAATTATGCAACTTTTTACAGAGAATAATGTGAAATAATCATTTAAAGCAGTCCAGTATAGAAACATATAGTAAGAAAGTGTTCCTGTAGTTTGTTTTAATGAGTCCTATTCAGTTATTAGTTATGTCGTTAAGCATATAATTGATTAATACCATATTAGCTTCAAAGTTAGAGTTTTAGAAGGGAGGAGTTGAATCCTTAGAATTGTCTCCCCCTTCCCCTCATGTATACTTACCTGCTTAATACGTCCTCTGTCGCGGTTAGGCATTCTTGAGGTTAGTCGTCTCTCCTGAAAATTTGGCTCCTTGACACTATAAGAAGTCAGAGTGGTTTGTATCAGAGAAACATTAATTAATGTGTACAAGTGACTACCTGTGTAATGAATCCATAATTATACAGTTTTTGCATACGTGATATTCTAATCCTATTTATCAACCAGTTTCTCTGTCAACTCTTATTAATTTCCACTTCGCCATATGTAGGGTTAGCACATTTCTTGGTATTCTGAACTGGGATACTTCGTTGAGAGGTTTACTGTCATTTCTTCCATCGCAAGACCTATCTGACCAGCCAGAATGATATTTTTATTTCTTTCCTTTTCAGTGTATCAGTAACACTCATCTTAGCTCCACGGATTATAGGCCTATTTGAATTTATGTCATGACGTGGTATTTTCTGACAATATTCAAGTGTACTATAAATTAAGCTGCGTAGATAACTGTTAATGTAAGAGTATGTAGCACCGAAACTAATATTTTACAATATTGCAATTAGGATAGCGCACACTAAAAAAGGCGAAAAGATTGCTACGAGTGAAAACCTAAACAAAATATAAACCGGTGGGACAACAAAGAGGCTTCAAACTGGGACCATCCCGTTCAGAACGAAACATATTTAGTTTTGAACCACGGGAGGGAGACTGGCCACTCTATACCTGCCTAACTGGATTAGTAGCATCACCTAGCTACATTAGGGCAAGTGGGCCAGAACCTTTGGATAAAACACTTACGACAGACATCTCTGGTAGTGTAAACCTTTATGCCCACAGAGGAAAAGAGGAAAACAACGTATAAAATTGTATGGCATGAGCATGGCGAAGGGAGTGAACCTGTACTTAGTATGGGTCTAGATCAGCGTTTCCCAACCGGTGTGCTGCGAATGGGCCGCTGGTGTGCCGCGAGGAAATCGAAACAAAATTATTAATTCTATAACAACCAAATTGCAAGACATAGGAAAAAAGATGTATATTTTTGTATTTCACATTACTATGAATTTCTACCATGAAAAAAAAAATACTGTAATTGTAATATATTATTCTATATCTATTACTGTGTAGCAGACAGTATTTCGGTTCGTACTCATTTCCACGGTTAGTTGCTATGTTACGCTTCAATTGAGAGTCATACTAACACCGAGAAATGGAAGCACTTGTATGGTACGCGTCATGTCAACGTTCGTAGAACATTCATTCGCACGTGAATGACAGAACAACACTTTGTTCAATAGCTGTGTTTTGACTTTCACGCATCGCAAGCTGTGTGATTGCAATAATATGCACCGGTTTTGGTTAAAACAGCAAAGGTAAAAGTACAAGACATTTGTTTGTTCGTTCGTTATTTAGTGATCTTCGTTCTTAGTGAAAGGTTGGATACAGTTTCGAAAAAGAAAGTATTTTTAAAAATCTGAGTCCTTTATTTCATAGCAATTGTTTTCTATTTTAAAATTAGAACAAAAAATAAGCATAATGAAATAGCATAGGGGAAAACCAGTGATCGAGCTTTCATCTCTGTGAGAAGGAGATCAGTAATCACAGAAAAAATATCATGGTATTTTATATTTGCAAATAATAATAATAATAATAATAATAATAATATCATCTATGAGTGTGCCGCGAGAATTCAACTTACACCCGTAGTGTGCCGCAAGTTGAAAAAGGTTGGGAAACGCTGGTCTAGATAGATGCCAATTGGCTTCAAGGTACAGTGAACCTGCTGAGTGGCAGATAAATATTTAAATCATGTATGTAGAATATAATATCGATATACTACAAGGATAAATCATAAGTCTTGCAGGCGGCGCGGTGGCTCAGTGGTAGTGTGTTCACCTACGGTGCTTGGGATCCCTGGTTCTATCCTAGCTCGCGCCGTGTGGACTTTGTGGTGGACAAGCACTGTGCTCGTGGGTTTTCCCGGGGTTCTGCCGTTTCCTCCCACTTTCCTCATTTCACCATTTCATTCATTTCTCATCATCACCGTCTCCTTTAGCATAACCCGCATAACTGTGGGACGTAAGATTTCATTTTATAAGTCTTGCAGTATTTCCACAACCAAAACAGCAGGCACGTGTATACGTTGTTATCGACCATAGGTACATCACACTGGCTCAAGAGATAATGTGTCAAGCGGACTGTTTATCACTGAGGTTGCCACTACGCCAGTATCTTCAATCAATTTTTAGTGGCAGTGACAATAAGTGGTCAAAAATGTCTGGTACGTGAACTGTTACTGTATGAGTTCGAACTCACGCACAACACTGTGGTAGCAGCTCGAAACATTTGTCATGTGAAAGGAGAAGGTGCGATGAACCGCACACAGTAAGTTGTTCATTTTAGAAATTTTGTGCAGGTTGTAAAATTGTCGAAAATCATTCAAGTTCCTAGCACCTAAGGATAACAGATTCTGAGGTCATACGACACACCACTAAGGAAACTCCATCTACCAGCACACGACAATTATCAAACTAACTCGACATGTCCCAGTCCATTGTAGTGTGTCATCTTCATAACTCATCAGGAGCTGCCGCATTCTCCCACACGAGTTGATCCCTCCTCAGGCCCGAAGGAGAGTGTCACATATGAGGATTTTTTTTTTTAATCCGAATGTGCAAAACGATTGGTTTAGCAAGAACCAACTTCCAGAACCCCAGTCGTCAGACAGGGTCATTTCGAGCACAAAAATGTGAAACTGTGTATGGTGAAACTACGAGGGGCTAATTGACTTCGAGTTCGTTCCTATCTACCATCAATACCGATCTTTGCTCCGTACAATTGGAGCGGATGTATGCTGCAGTACACCAAAAATATCCTGCTTTGGTAAACCGAAAGCGCACCCTGCTGCATCATAATAACGCAAAACTATACTTGGCTCCCAAAATTAGCAAAAAAGTCAGGAACTCAACATCAAACTGATGCCACATCCGCCCTATAGTTCTGACCTTGCGCCTTCAGATTACTACCTGTTTCTGTCTATAACACGCTTCCTGAAATCAGGAAGCTTCACAAACCAGGAGGAAGTGGAAACAGCAGTGACTGACTTCTTTGCCTCTAAGGACAAGATATGGTATCGATGTGGAATCTAGGAACTGCCAGGAAGGTGGTTGCTGACAGTCCAACATGAGGGGCTACTTTAACCTGCTTTTAGTGTATTGCAATAAATACAGGTATGTTGTTACTAGAATATTGCAAGACTTACGCTTTATCCTTGTATTAACATTACATAGAGCAATATTTGGTATCAATATAAAAATTACTACTACTATATGAAAAAAACATATATATTTTCTTTATTTGTACCTTCTGAGAAAATTGATTTATTACAGTATATGAGTTCCTCATTTTAAAGAACATCACTCTGTCGCCTGATAAATTCACTCAGATCTGTTTAATCGCTGCTAGAATATTCTTCATAAATTCGTAAAATGGAATGTACTACTGCATGCCATCTGTTTTTAAAAGGCTTTCTACTTATACTGTAGTCGTCATATTGTGCTTATGCTTGCAACAAATGTTTGAATATAAAGCTTTTCAAAGTAAAATAAGTACCCAAATGTTTCGAACATCATATTTTTCCGCCAGTTGTACAATTGAATTTAAAAACAATGATAAGTTAAAGAATTAGGGATGTTACATATTTTACTCATTCAAAAGCCAAAAGTACTTTCCTACCGATAGAAAATGAAATGAAATATTTGAGTTTCACGTTCCATGATTATGCCGGCTAGGCTAAAGGAGACGGCGATGATGAGAAATGAATGAAATGGTGGAATGAAGAAAGTGGGAGGAAACGAGAGAACCCGAGAAAACCTACGCACGCGGTGTTTGTCCACCACCAAGTTCACTTGGCGGGAGCTGTGATCGAATCAAGGACTCCATGCACCAGAGGTGAACGCTCTACCACTGAACCACCGCGGCCCCTTCCTACCGATAGAATCTTTGGAGTGAATTGAACTATTTTAATACTATTTTCGATAATGCACAAAAATTAACGCTCTTTCTGCATTAAGAAACGTTAAACTCCTAAATTTCCTCTTAATTTGTCAATAACTTAACTCTAGGATTGGGAAATCATTTTTGTTTTCGACTGTAGCACTATTCAAATTGGACCTCGTTGATTCATGTTTTTAGTTATGTTGTGAGTTCCATTAATATTTTGGCATTTAACATAATTAAAGAAATTGTCATCATACAATAGAGTGGTTCCACATAATGATAACTACAATGAAAAAACAAAATATTCACGTAACGATGCTTTCAATATGCGTAGATAATGAATAAGAAATAGAAGAGGTATGTTCAGTGCCTCATTGGAAAGGAAATGCAATGGTGAACCATTTTTATAAGAGGTTTCAAGACTGTAAATTTGATCTAAAGCCATATAATTACCTATTTGTTATTATATCTACCGTAAATGACCGTCAGCAGCGTCTATATTAGATTTAACTATCTTCCAGACTGAATATTCTTGAGAATTTTTTTAGGCTTTCTTAGAATGGGCTCAGACCGGAAACTATTCAAGAAAGAATATTTCTAACTGAAATTAATGGTTAAGTAGTTATATTCAAAGTAGGAAAGATACTGTAGAGAGCAATTGAGATTAGTGAAAACTACAGCGCAACCAATTAAAAATTCAGTAAATCCATAGAAACATCCTGAGAGTAGTACCTTCTGATGACGAGTACAATCTTGAAGGAGCTCTGTCGTTTTTGCGGAACTGTTAAGAATATTGCTGAAAGAGATCGCTACAAGTTCAGATTCAAAAACTAAAACCACCTCCTTGGGTTAGTGTATAATCCAGTTCGGCCAAAAATGATGCAAGCTCACTACAGATTGGTTTAGGCATGCAGGTGCGTCATTTTGGTTCCCTCTTTCTATTGTATACCCGCCTCCGGTGCGAGCGGTCCCGGGTTCGATTCCCGGTGGGGGCACTCGGTCGAATAAGTGTAAAACGCTTTTTCAGGCCAGCCACCTTGAATGAGGTTTTCCTGGGTTTTCCTCATTCCCACCAGGCAAATGCCGGGGTGGTACCTAACTTATAGGTCCCAGGCCGCTTCCTTCCTTTCCCAATCCTTTCTTCCTTCCCTTTCCCCGGATTGTGTGCTCGCCGAGGGACGTCATCCCTCAAAACGTGAAGGGCTAAATGGCCTTTGATGCCGAAAGCCCAGAAATCTAAATCCCCTCCCCCCCTCTATTGTATACCCTGTATTGTCACGGGTTTTGCATTTCATATTTTGCAGTGCAGATATTTGAAATTAGTGCTGCTGTTTTCAAGCCGTCAACATTCCGGGGTGTACATCTGGAAGATTCTTGAAATTCATGACCGACAACAGTGAAGAAACAATATATTCACATAAACGATATTTCCAATATGTGTAGATAATGAATAAAGTGCAATAGAGATATGTTCAGTGTCTCATTGGAAAGGAAATGTAATAGTCAACAACTTTTGGAAGAGGTGTTGAGGCTGTTTTTTGATCCAAAGCCAATATGTGTAATATTCATTCACGGAAGTTTTTCGTATTGAGGAAGAACGTTTTTTCTTTCTTTCTTCAAAATAGTGTGAATAACAATAATATTTTTATCCGTTCTTTCAGTGAAATTGGCAAATGTTTCAATGAGTTAGCAGAGAATCAGGATTGTAGGAGCATTGTCCTTTCCGGTGCAGGAAGATTATTCACAGCAGGTGTGTACCAACTGATATTTTCGAAATACTGACTTACAATACTAATTAAGTGTAAATTAAGGAAGGTTTTAGAGAACGTATTTTCTATAGTGGAAAACGGGAAATACTAATTGATTTCATCCAGTAGTTAATTTTTTCATGAAAAAAGATTATTATTGTTGCTCCTGCTTTTGTGTAAGTATCAGTGATTAGTATTGCTAATTTTTCGTATAGAATCAATGATGCTTACATGCAATATTATCATTCCATAATTTTCAAGTTTCATTCAAATAAATATACGGTATACAATATATATGATGTTCCTAAAAATTAGAATTAACGTATGTTCTCATAGAATTACTTAGAATATCACGAAGTTTGTTTTATATAATAAAACTTTGGACATTATCGATATTTTCATTATGAATAAAAATCTTACATTGGCTTGTTAGGAAATTAGATCAGCAACATTCCATCTTTACAGATTAAAAGTAAAAAAGAATCTGCTTTATTTAATCTTTATTAAATTTACGGTTTAAAGTAATAATCGCGAAAGTAAATAACATATAATTATCAATGAAACAATCTTTCCATATATCCTCTGTATGCGAATAGGTACATATTTCGACTAAAAATCATCAACCTTGTTCACGAAGGTGGAATGAGATTGTTTTGAATAGTGGAAATAAAGATTTCGGAAATAAAATGTAAGAACTATCGTTTTCCAACTAGTGTGATTATTTTTATTATGTCAATTGTAGGTATTCATCAATAGCATTCATATTCTGTTGATTTCATTCAGTTATTTCTTCATATGGTTTTTCATTAAAATAAAATGATTATTCTTTTGCTACTTGCCCTTGTTCAGAGCTTAATATTAGATTATTATTATTAAAATTCATTCTACAACTTCCCTTTCGGAGAAGAGTACAAAATCCTAAGTTTTAAAAACAGTTTTAACAGGTATTACATTAATCTTAACAACGCAGTTTTAACATTTTCGATGGTCCTAGGTAAGGGTCACTCAGTCGAACTACAGAAGATTTTCAGGCCAGCCATCCTGAATAACGATCTCAGGCCGATTCCTTTGTTTCTCATTCCTTTCGTCATTCCTCATAACGTGACGGACTAAAATTACCAGAGATGTCGAAACCCCAGAAATGTGTCTAATTCCTAAAATTTTCGATGTGCACTTCTCACCCTAAAGCCCTGAAAACTGTGGTTATCTTATTCTGAAATGCCGAAATGCTGATGTTGAATAATTAATTATTTTATAATACTATATTCTTGTTATTAATACTGGAAGCGTATAAGGAGAGACAGCATCTCGGTATGCCTAGATTTATCCATCTAAATATAACAATATGTTCATAAAACACTAAGATAACAAAGCTCGGTAGAAAGAACTGGAAGCATAGATACGGAAGGAGCGGAAAAAGAAATCGACACGAGACGCTACGAGAGCAATTATCAAGTTAAGATATCCAATCCCTACATTCTTCATTGAGCGCTGTAACCATTATGACAGGGCAGATTAGGAAGACAATAAACAATTAGCTTAGAAAGTACGGACAAAATAGGAAATTTTGGAAGATATATGCAGACGGAAATTTTTAGTTCCCAAATGCGGACATGTCCGCATGAATGCTGACGTGGTAACTGTACTCAAAACAATTTTCTCCTGTAAGGTTGACAGTTTTCCGTCGAAATATTGAAGCAGATGCATTTACCTATACAGAATAATTCGAAGTGGTAAGGTTAAGAATCGAATTATACAGACTGAACATAATTTTCTTAAGTTTTGCCTTACATTTGTATCATTAGTAAATTCCTAAAATGGAAACTAGCCAATTTCGCCAGTCTAAAGATTTGATCATTCTTGCACAGCTGTTTCTGAAAACGCGAAGAGCGAATTATACGTAGTTCAATAATTTCAAAATAAATAGCATATGATTTATAGTCTTATTTCCTTGTGTCCTCTAACTTTTTTTTTTTAAAGGATTTCCAATAGAATGCAAAGAGCAAGTGTTAATAAACGTGAACATTACAAAAGAAAGTTAAAGCTTTGGGAATAACCAGAGAGCTTGGCTGTTAAAACAGTAAACAGTCCCAAGGTACAGGGAAAATGTAGGAACAAAGAAACAGTATAGATACAATATCAAATTACCAAGAAAATAAAAGTTATTTTTAGACGCCAGTAAATGGATGATCTGTCTGAACTGTTTATTTAAAAAATACAAGAGGCGGTGTAGAATCATAGTAATTGCGTAATAATCAAGGAAAAAGGACACTTAATTGTTGATGTTGCGGCGTTTCTTTTATTCTATGGGTTATCGAAGGTTTATAAAACAAAAAACTCAATTTAGGTTTACCATTTCAGGGATTAAGCATTCGCGTATCTCTTGTAAATAGTTAAGAAATCAGAACACAGCAGAAAGAAACATTTTACAATGGACAACGGCGAATATGTTACAACGGACGCCGATCCAATAGTAAATAGACGTCTATGCTAATCAATAAGGTCAAATTAGCTTAGATAATACCATGAACTTGTACTCGTCAAGTCTGTACATCTGTAAATTGAGTGAATATTCCTGAACAAAACAATAACCAAATTTTGAAACTAAGGAAATCATTGAACTTCGTTTGTCTTAGTATGACGCCTTTCAGTTTGAAAATATCTATTGCCAGCAACGTGATGGTGTGGCGATGGCAGCTTGCTTTTTCTGCTTGTGACGTAAGGAAATTTTATTGAGAAGGAAATTTTAATGTACAATGAATGTATATACACTAGATACTGCGCTACGTGGATGACATTCTATACCTTTACAGAACTGAAGAAGAATTGGATTTTCTGTTTAACTAACTTAGCATGATCAATTCCGTATAAAAATTTACCATTAAACATGATTTAATGGCTCCACCGCATTTTTGTATTCTCACATTTATAGGAAAAAAAAAACGTTATATTAATTCACAGAAAGGCCACACAGGCCAGAAAAGCATTCATGCTGCCTCGACGTATTTTCTGATAACAAAGACAAAGTGGATATATTTTGTAAAACGCTGTCAAAGCTTTCCTTCAGCCAGAATGATTTATCAGAAATTGAATACCACATTGCTCCGAATGTATAGTGTGATCTTTTAGACTTCCAAATTATGCTATGCATAAGTGTCCGAAGTCTTACAGAACAGCTTTGTCTGTCCGTCTGTCGACAGGTATGAAAGGTAAAAACGGTAAGCGATATCGACTTGCGGTTTTCTGTAATCGACTCAGCGTCCCAAGCATAAGTTCTATCTCTTCCGTTAACTCTGTTAAAACCGGAAGTGCTTCAAATTAGTCATTTCCAGTTTCAATGTTAATCGCCATAAAACAGAAACAGGAACAGATAGCGAGAAGCGGGTTTTTGCAAACGATTCAGCGTCTCAAGGCAATATACCATGACTATCCCAAACACATTACAAAACCGGAAGTGGTTCAAATTTAATACTTTGATTTCAATATTGATTTTCACAGAGCAAGAACGGTAAGTGGTGTTGAGGTGCGGTTCTCTGCAGTCAGTTCATTACCTCAAGAATAGATTTCATCCTCTTCATTAACTTTGTTCAAACCGGGAATGGTTCAAATTAGCCATTTCTGGTTTCAATACGTATCGCCATAGAACAAAATGGGCAGATAGGGGCATATGATTTTCTACAGTTAGTGTCTTAAATGAGCATATCCTCACAACACGCAATTCTCTACCAAAACAGGGAGTGGTTATAGTTTACTACTACTTCCGGTTTCAATACTGATTTTCGTAAAGCTAAAACGATCAGAGATATCGAGATAGTGTTTTCGCAGTTGATTCACCGTCCCAAGAAAAGTCATTTTCTGCGTTATCCCTCTGTTCAAACAGGAAGTGGTTCTAATTATTCATTTTCAGTTTTAATTTTTATCGCCAGAAGTCAAAAATTACATTAGATAGTGGCCAGCGGTGTTCTGCAAACAATTCAGGTTCTCAAGAGGAGATACATTACAACCTGCAACACTACCAAAACCGGAAGTGGTTAAAATTTACTACTTCCGCTTTCAATAGTGATTTCCATAGAGCAAAAACGGTAAGAGATATCGGTATGCAGTTCTTTGCAATCGATCCAGCTTCCCAAGAGTAGGGTCTGTTCTCTCCATTAACCACCTATTGAGTCTGGAATTAGTTCAAATGAATCATTTCTGGTTTCAACCTTTATTGCCATAGAACAAAAACAATGTGGCGTAGCGAGTAATGGCTTGTTGATAAGGATTCAGTGTCCGAGGAACAGGTATTATCGTTGATCTTATTAATCTATTGGAAATAGTTATAGATGTTCTACTTCAAGTTTGAGTATTGAATTTCCATAGTTTGGAAGTCTACCGTAGTTTTACTGTGAAATGAAACTAGCTTTTCTCAATATATATATATATATATATTTAAAAAAAAGTATTACGATCTCAGTCTAGCCCTTTACACTTGCTAAAAAGTATATATTTCATACCACGTAGGTCTGTAACATTTGTAACACTATCCCATAAATGTGCTGTGCCGTTGTGTCTATAAAAGTCAGATGTGCCTGTAAAAATATGACTCTCGTTGCAATTTGGATTCAGGTGTATTATTCAGATGTTGATAGTTCTTTGTATTGGGAATTGGAATTCTTTTTTCCTTCTTTCTTTTTTTATTTTTTGTTGAACATGACATTTAGTAATATGTCAGCTTCTAATGTTAAAGCTAAAATGTTTGTGCATTACCTTTTAATTGTATCAATTAACATGATTATCTTTGCACGTACCACTCATGTATTTCAGCAAACAACGTTTGAACCCACACAGGCTTTATCTTCAGGATTTTGAAGGAATCGACGAGAAAACGAAACTGGGATTAAACTCAAAACTGAAAGGAAAACCTACATGAATTCATTGCACGTGGAGGCAATTTCACAGCAGTAAATTTCTCCAGAGACAGCAGTAAATTTCAAATTCTCTAAGATACCGCCATTTATTTGCCATCAGGGTTGTCAAGTTAAAAACTGGGAGCACCCCTCCTCAGTCCAAAAATTAATTGTCCCTATGTTGCCCTGTATCCAAATTATTATTATTATTATTATTATTATTATTATTATTATTATTATTATTTAATTTGAATAAATACCTCTCTTGGTTAGTTGGTTATAGCTTAGCGTCTCTTTTTATATCTTTTAGAGACTATGTAAGATATGAATCTACAGTTTAAGATGGAATCTGAACCACCGTAATGAGTTCCAATTTTTAGGGCTCTCCCAACGGAAATCTAACCCGGGGCCCTGTGCATTAGCCACGCACACTAGCCACAGGACCAGCTTGAGTATAATTAACCTTTTCATATTGAAGCTTTTTTATTGGGTGTATATATAGTTGTCATGTCATGTAAATTAGTGCATTTTAAATTGTGCAGTAATATAGAAGACGAATATTCCTTTTGCATACTAGTTTTACAATTTCTTTCGGTTTTTAGGGATCGATCTCATAGATATGCAAAGTCTAGGAAGTGACTTGGCTGAGGAAAGGGATATAGCTAGAAGGTGTAAAATACTTCACAAGAAGATAAAAACATATCAGGAATCTATGTCTTCTCCTGAAAAGGTAAGAACTATTAGTTTTATTGCTTTTTTTTAAAAAAAAAATATCTAGTTAATATTTTATTTTTCTTAATTTAACTGACTAATATATTGAATTAACAGGTTGACTGCCAAGGTGATTTGAGGGTACTGGTCCCAGGAGACCATAAATTTCTTCTTACATTTGGCTCGATTATGGATAATTATATCACATTTTTGTCGCGATATTTTTTCTCCCGAAAATGTACCAATGGGAGCCGAGCACCATATGTAATGCTCATTGTCTCACAGTAAATTTGACAACGAGCATCATATATGATGCTCAAGAACCTGAATAGGTTAGTAATTTGAGATATTAAGCATGAGCATCATATATGGTGCTCATGGCCCCACACAGAAATAAGGTGAGCACCACATATGATGCTCACGGCAGTCAACTTGTTAAGTATGACTGTGATACAAAGTTAGGTTTTCCATGGTCAGTAAGCAAAACATGACATATTATGCTAGACTGAAGGAGAGGAGTGATTAATGTACGCGAATGGTTAGGTAATTGATTGGGTAGCAAGAAATTGAGAGAAAATAGAATTACACCATAGAACGGTATAGACATTATATTAATGAACACAAACTCTCATGACATAGGACCTAACTTATGACTGCGCACTATAGATGAGCACTAAATCACGAAGCCACTGGTGTCACCATAATGTTTGAATTGGTTAAGTCTAGTTGGTTGACTGTCGTGAATTGCATTGTTTCTATTTTACAAGTAATATTCATTGTTTAATAACATAAATTTGATCAAAAGTCTTACTTTGCTCAGGAAATAATTATAATAATTTTCGTAATGTTAATTTGGTTGAAACGATTGGTTTTATACGAATCATTAATAACTTAAAAAAATGATTGAAGACATTTGTGTTAAGTTGAGCATTATTGAGTTTTTTTTTTTTTTTTATTATTAATTTAAGCATCGCCAAAATTCATATAAAGAGAAAATGTGTGTGTGATATGAAATCATGTTTTATGTTTGATTCATAATTAAAACTAGTATTAGTGCACTAAATATGGTTTCAATAAGGGTCAGAGATGAACATGTGTGGCAATGAAAACACTGAAGCAAGTGTAACTTAGCAGATTAATATGGCTTTGGATCAGCTTTTACCCTCTGGATAGTTCTGATGCGACATGGAGCAGAATCATGGAGGTTGCGAACGATAGCAGGTAGAAATGACACCATTCTGCATGCAGTACATCACTCAGTTCCGTGAGAGAAAATGAAGGCAGAAATCTGCTCCGGTTTCGTTCCCAAAACAGACCACAGATGTTCAATTATGTTCAGGTTCGGGGATTGGGCAGGCCAGGGAGGTCTTTAACTTCATCCTGATGTTCCTTAAACCACGCTGGAACAGCTCCAACTGTGTTAATGAGAACATTATCATCCTGAAATACGGCGTCATTCCCCGGAAACATCTTGACAATAAGATGCACATGTTTCCCTAAAATGGCAGCATAATCACCAGTAGCGAAGCGACCGGTGAGCGTCAACATAGGATCCACTGAAAACCAGGATACCACGATCACAGCATCACTGGGAGGCCGTCATGTTTTAGAGTGGGGCGGAGACACTGCGGATCATACGCTGATTTGGGCGTCCGCAACACATAAACACGGCCCGCGGTGTGAAATGAAATGAACGATGACTCATTCGAAAATATAAGGCGTTTCCGATCATAAGCGGCCCATGTTACATGTTCGCGGCACCATTGTCATCGTGCTAAGGCATTATGATCCCTTATTAACGGTTTCGTCCGTGCAACCTGTCCCCGCATTGTGGCATATTGTGGTTGTTGAAACATACTGGGAGGAGCTACTTGAGTTCCTCCTATCACTTCCACCGTAGTCACACTACGATTCTGAGTGCAATCAATCTTAATTCACGGCGGGACCTGTTGGAAATTGCGTAAATATGCACTTTTGAAAATGAAATGAAATGAAATTTTTGAGTTTTACGTCCTACGGTTATGCCGGTTGGGCTAAAGGAGACGGTGATTATGAGAAATGAATGAAATGGTGGAATGAAGAAAGTGGGAGGAAACAGGAGAACCCCGAGGAAACCCACGCACACGGTGTTTGTCCACCACAAAGTTCACTTGGCGGGAGCAGGGTTTGAACCCAAGCACTTCCAAAACATTTACCACCCAGGAACTTACGGAAAAGGTGGAAATCTCTAGGAGCAAGGTCCGGAGTATAGGGTGGATAATCAAAAATTTCCCATCCGAATGGATCCAGCAATTCTTGAGTTGCAGCAACAGTGTGAGAGCTGGCATTGTCGTGAAGAAGCACAATTCCTCCAGAAAGCATTTCTCGCCTTCGGTTTTGGATCGCTTGCCGTAGTTTTCTTAGAGTCTCACAATAACGATTTGTATTGATTCTAGTGCCATTTGTCATGAAATCCACCAAACGAACACCTTCACGATCCCAAAAGATGGTTGCCATGATTTTACGTGTTGGGGCGATGAGGGATGATGCCCTCAAGTGATTGGCGCATACTCTCTGGAATGATTTGACACTCCAGTCACCACCACCAGTCACATTCCGATCAAGAAAGGCGTTTCCATCTGTATGATATTGTGTCAAGATTATCAGTGCTGAGCCCATTCTCCGAGTTTTGTGTTGGTCATTCGTGTTGGCGCGGAACCTGTGTTTCATCCGAGTTGGGTTGCACCTGCGCACATGATTTTAGAGAGAGAGGTGGAAGAGTGGAACCTATACCGCAGCTCCCTCTATAAAATCCGTTGCGCCGACACGTCCCAACTCTGAAACAAGGTTATCTTGATAGTGTACTAGTTCCTCTAATATTTCATTTAACCGTCTTTGATATGTCTCATAGTTTTCGAGCTAGGCAGCCTCAAAGTTACAATTTTCTCAATTTCGGCATTTCGTAACTTTGAAACAACGCGTTTTTCGCCTTCATATGGACTTTTTTTTAATTGTTTAGGTGTGAGGATTTCACCAGTGGATTTTGGCTACATAATAAATGAACACCCTATGTAGAAAGAGAAAGCGCGGGGGGGGGGGAGGGGAACCTACTGTATTTATTCAAGCAATTAGTAATTTACTGAAATAATTCTAGAGCTAATGATGCTTAAATTATTGATTATTGAAGTAGGTTTATTGACCGCTATAAGTTGAATTGCTATTAACTTGTGAAGTACTTTATTACTTTCAAACCTCATTCGTTTCCTTAGTCAGTTGACCGTGTAAACGTTGCATGGGAGATCAATTCCTGGAGTCGGAATGGTATTGTAAACTATTTTAACAATGTCTCATAAATTGAATATCGGTGGTTCACGAGCTACTTGAGGTATTTTCATAATCATGTTTTGATATTTTGTAGACGTAAAAGGTAATGTACATATGTTCTTGCTTAACATTCGCGTATAGTCCAACATATCATTAAATTTCATGTTTAGGATAGAAAGGGTTTCTATGTGATAATATCGAGTGCCGACATATGAATAATAAAAGTTATTAAATACGGTTGAATCTGTAGTACAACAGGTTCTTGCCCATATCTATTCATCTTCACAATGTGGATATTTTGTACGTTTTTCTTTCTTTTTCTTTTTTCTTTTTTTCGTTTCTCCCTACTCCACATCCTCCATATCTCCATATCTGATGAAGAGAAGTACCGAAAATATGCTTAGCTTAAAGTTAATGCAGTTAATTTTTACTCACCATGTGCTTGCAAGCTAATAAATGATATTTTGTATTTTAAGTGTCCAAAGCCAGTGATTGCCGCCATTCACAATGCCTGTATAGGGGGAGGAGTAGATTTGATAACGGCAGTGGACATCAGATATTGCACTAAAGATGCATGGTTCCAAGTGAAGGAAGTAGATATAGGTATGTTATGTAGTTCGTTGTTGAGTATACAAGGTGCGCTTCAGTTCTGGACTTTGCATATTTGATAGAATGACAAATATACACTAACCTAGGGGAAAGGTCTTGTCCTGACACTGTATTTATGACAAGGAAAATACTGTTTAATGTTCATTCTATTTAGGTAAGTTGGATTTCTTATTCCTAATCAATTCTAGAATTATATGAATTGTAATAGAATTATATATTATATTAGATAGATAGATAGATATATTAATTATATGAATTAAATAGGAGATAAAACCACATGGTCATTTTCTTTCTGAATAGTACGTCGTAGGTGCATTGTTTAAAAGTATGAGAAATCAGTTCATCTAATGGACATTTCTTTTCTGAGCAAAAGTTTGAATTTAAAAATTTCATCTCTTAGAATTAGTATTCAGTATATTGCATATCTTAAATCTCAGACAAATATTTCTTAGTTGTGGAGATACGACAAAGCGTCAAACGTTGCAAAAATTCGCTGCTTACATCACGGAAAGAGAAACGAGCTGTTTTGAAGTGACTTCCCCTCTCGAATTCAAATCCCCTCTCTAAAGTCATATATAAAAACTTCAGTCGGATAGTCATATTGTATGTAAAAATAAGGTGTTATTAAGGTATACGGCCTTATGCCGTGCTGGTTTGCGCCAACGGGATGCAAAATTGGCATTGTAGTTTGCGATTGTGGGGATTAGTTATAATTTACTTGTTGCATTATTTGCGTAGCGTTGCGATCCGCAAATTGGCAAAGCTTTACAGGATGAGGTCCTTATCATTCTAGTTTAAAGTATGGTAAAAGTAATTTGTAATGTTGTATAATTACCGGTATTTTAGATATATTGTACACCAGCAGGGATATTTTATTATTATATCAGACCAGAAACATTATGATCCTAAGTACTACATCAATTCAAATTAAAAATAAATCACGCACAGTTTAACAGTATCATGACTCCCACATTGTAGATACAAATATAATTTTCTTTGTGTTTCATGCATTTACGTAAAATACATATTGAAACGACCAACAAAATCGTTATATGGAAAAAGAGTGTATGTAGTTCCTTAAACAGATGAATTATAAATTAGGTTATAATGTTGGTATTATATAGTTTTCTTTGTGTGATATGCGAAACCAAATATGTATAATATGTTTCTTCAGTTTAATTTAACTATACAAGTCCTTGTTTACTTTTGAAAATATATAAATGCAAATGTGGGGACACGGTAGTTCAGTGGGAGAGCGCTCACCTTTGGTGTGATGGCTGTCTGGCCATGTGTGTTCGTGGATCCTGAATGCCACAAATGGAAACTACATCAGTACAAACCAAACTTTATCGCTTCATACTAATGGGAAAAGCTTCCCTTATATATTAACTTTTTTTTGCAGCACTACGCGTCTGATACCTTTACACAGACAGCAGGACTTTAAACTCATTTCATTGCTTACAAGTGATGTCAGACTATGGCATTGTTATCATATGTACTACTTTTACGTGAAATTTCTTGCATGTGCATAAGTTTCTCAAGATAACAGAGAGGTTAAGTTCAAGCTAATCAAATGTGTGTGAGGGCAGTTGTGTATGTGTTTTAAGTCGTTTTTGCGATGAGTGTATGAAACTGTTAACATGGGATCAAACATTAAACCTTTCATATAGCTGCTAACGTAAATTATCCTATATGATAAAAAAAAAATGCATTTTTTTTTTAAGCAGCAACATTACTAATACGTCTACATTGTAGGGTTTTTTTTCTTCTGTACAGAATTGAGGTAATTTAGATATAGATCTTTCAGTATCAGACCGAATTACTTTTTAAGCCATAGTTTTTCTGACATTTCCGTTTCCTCTTCAAATCATAATCACTACTTCAACAATCGTAATAAGCAAAACGAGAAATGAACTGTATCTACTGGCTTTACTCGTCTTACTTCTTGGTAACCCTATAAAGAAATGGGGAAAACCACTTACCAATCCTTCGTCCAAGACCACACAACAAGAACTCTACAAAACAAATGCATTAACTCATGATATATTTAAGGTATTTTAGTTCTGTATTGTCAAAATATACAGGGTGACAATTAATGAACTATATGAAATAAAACCGTTATAATTTCTAAACGGTTCGCGTGATGATGTCCAAACTGCGTGTCTGAGCACAGGGCATATGGTAATTTGTATGCACATGCGCACACAACGTGTTAATGTCGGCCCTTTGCAAGTGAAAACGTAGATTTATAAGCAAAATTGGCGCATTTGGGGGACTGAGAATTCGGATTTCGCAATGGAGAAGTCTCCACCCTGAACGGGTGACGGTGTGGTGTGCAATGCCCAGCCATGGAATAATCGGTGCGATATTTCTTGAGGGCACGATTATTACTGCACGATACATGACGGTTTTGGAAAAGGATTTCATAATCATTATCTAAAGTGACCCTGATTTCGACAAGATGTGGTTCATGCAAGACGGAGCTCGACCCCATCGGACCATGAGAGTGTTTGACGTCCTGGAGGAGTATTTTGGGGACTGCATTCTGGTTCTGGGCTACCCAGAGGCCACTGGAAGAGGTCTCGCTTGGCCGCCATATTCCCCGGATCTGAACCCATGTGACTCATTTTTGTGGGGCTATGTTAAGGACAAGGTGTACAGCAATAACTAAAAACCATTGCCGAGCTGAAAACTGCCATCAGAAGGTCATTGGCAGCATCGATGTTCCGACACTTCAGCGAGTCATGCAGAATTTTGCTGTTCGTCTACGCCACATCATCGCCAAAGATGGCAGACATATCGAACATGTCATAACCTAAATCCGAATGTCTATAGTGCCGTTTACATGTGCAGTACAGCTTGTGTACTACATAGTGTTACTAATTTCCGTTTTATTTCATATAGTCCATTACTTGTCACCCTTATTTTTCTCTGAATCAAAAAAAAAAAAAAAAAAAAAAAAAAATATTTGCTATTGCAAATCACAAATCCAATACATACATACCGTATATACAAAATTATTGAAGTTAATAATAAATGTTTATTTCGGACAAAAAGTTCAAGCCCTTTCAAAGTAAAATTGGCAGATTTAGTGGAGAATAATTAACGTTGCTTAACCTTTTAGGATTTCCACTTTCTGAGTTAAATTTTAGACTTTCACTCAAACAGTTCCTGCTTCCTTACTATTTATCGTAGGATCATACATGCTTCATACCTCGTTTTTTTTAGGATAGAGCATACTTTCCAACGGTAACACTCGCTTGTCCGTATTATACACCAGAAATAGAAAAAACAGGGAGATTTTTAGAAAAAAAAAATTCGAAATTTTTGCGCCCCATTGGCCCGGTTCCTGGGTTGACGTAGGGATCTGAATTTTAAAAATATACGTTGTTATGTACATAATACATGTGCAAAATTTCAATCTTGTATCTTGAAAACTAAGGTCGGGAGAAATTTTGGAAAAGTCTGAAGGTGACCCATTATATATATATACACTTGAAAAATTTACTGCGTCATTACTATTTGTGAGCTCCTCTGTGGCTAAGCGGTTAGCGTACGCGCCGTTGGCGTGGGAGACCCGGGTTCGATTCCCGGCGGGAGCTCATGTGGTTCGGATTCCACGTTAATCAGTTGGTCCACGTCTCATATAGCCTCGCTGCTGAACGGGACGCTAAACTAAAATCAACCCAACTCAACCAATTACTATTTGTCTTAGAGTCATGATTCAAATGGGTTCCTGTCACCACGGCATGGCGCGTCCTCAGGTTGCGGATCGAGGAGAAGGCCTCTAGATATAGAGGTTAGCTGCGAATATACTGAATAAGCAGTCGCGGACAGACGACTAGGAGTGGTCCTCCAGCTTGGGGGTTTGGGTAAGGCTAACAACCTCATCCTGTAAAAAAAAAAAGACACTTGTTCAGAAATATTCACAAAAGCCTCGGACAAGGACTGATAACTTGGCACGACATCAGCAAAAGAAAATGGACATAAGATTTGGAACATGGAATATTAGAAGTCTTTATAGGGCAGGCGCGTTAAAATCCGTAACGAGTGAGTTAGAGAAATACAGGATGGACCTAGTAGGAGTTCAGGAAGTTAGATGTGAAGGAAATGGATCTGTGAATTCCGGAAATTTTACGTTCTTTTACGGGGAAGGAAATAAAAATCACCAGTCAGGAACAGGATTTTTCGTTCACAAACGAATATTACCAGCAATTAAACGGGTTGAATTTGTCACTGACAGACTTTCTTTTATTACTCTCAAGGGACGGTGGTGTGATATTATTGTTTTAAATGTGCATGCTCCAACTGAAGATAAGGGTGACGATATAAAAGATAGTTTTTACGAAGAAGTGGAACGGATATTTGACCAACTCCCGCGATACAATATGGAAATTCTATTAGGGTATTTCAATGCGAAGGTAGGACGAGAGGATATTTTCAAACCGATTATAGGGAACGAAAGTTTGCATAAGGAAAGTAATGACAACGGTGTTAGACTCGTGAACTTTGCAACATCCAAAAACCTAATCGTGAAGAGTACAAAATTCCCACATCGCGACGTTCATAAATACACTTGGACATCACCAGACGGAAAAACATAATCAAATTGATCTCGTTTTAGTAGATACAAGAAGGCAATCTAGCATAATTGACGTCCGGTCGTTTAGAGGGGCTGATTGTGACACTGATCACTACTTGGTAGTAGCGATAATACGAGAGAGATTATCGTTGAATAAAGGTAATATTCTATGTCCGAAAACGGAGAGATTTAATTTAAAGAAATTAGAAGAGAGCCAGGTAAGAGAGGAATACCAGATTGAAGTTTCGAATAGATTCTCGGTTTTAGAAGATTCGGAGTGTACTAGTGTTCAGGATACTTGGATTGAAATTAGAGATAGCATTAAAATTTCAGCAAAAGAAAAATTGGGACACGTGGAAATACGTAGGAATAAACTATGGTTCGACCAGGATTGCATTAAACTAGCAGAGAAGAGAAAACAGGCAAAATTACGCTGGCTACAAAATCCGAATGAAATAACTACACAAAATTTCGCAAATATCAGGCGGGAAACTTCCAAAACTTTTAGAACAAAGAAACGCGATTTTTTAAAAGCTAAAATTACGGAACTTGAGGATAATAGTAAAAACATTCGGGACATGTATAAGGGGATCTGCGAATTTAAGAAAGGCTATTAACCTCGTGCTTATATATTAAAGAAAGTTGACGGTACAGTTCTCACTGATACGGATAGCATCTTAAATAGATGGAAAGATTTCTTTGACGATTTGCTGAACATGCAACCAAAAACTAATGTGCGTGGAGAAAAAGAGATACACACCGCAGAACCGTATATTCCAGAACCCAACCGAATAGAAGTAGAAACCGCTATAAAGAAATTAAAGAAACACATATCTCCGGGTGTAGATGAAATTCCGGCTGAGTTAATTTTAGCTGGTGGCGAAAAATTGTGGAACAAGATACACAAACTCATTCTCCTTATCTGGAACAAGAAAGAATTCCCACAAGAGTGGAAAGAATCAATCATTGTTCCAATTCATAAGAAAGGCGATAAATGTGACTGTAATAATTATCGAGGCATTTCTCTTTTGTCAACATCCTATAAAATCCTTTCAAATAATCTGTTAGCAAGATTGACCCCCTACGCAGATGAAATTATTGGAGATTATCAGTGCGGATTTAGACGAAATCGATCAATTATCGACCAAATATTTACCAAATACTCGAAAAAAAGTTTGAATACAATACCCAGGTACATCAACTATTTATTGATTTTAGAAAGGCGTACGACTCGGTTAGGAGAGAAACATTATACATTGTTCTTACAGAACTTGGAATACCTAGAAAGCTAATTAGATTAATTAAGATATGTTTAAATGAATCCCAAAGTAAATGCCGGGTAGGAAAATTTTTGTCCACGAACTTTCACGTCGAAAATGGCCTGAAACAAGGAGATGCGTTGTCGCCATTATTATTTAACTTTGTTCTGGAATACGCTATAAGGAAAATCAAAGATAGCAACCAGGGCCTAGAGTTGAACGGTATTCACCAGGTTATGGCATATGCTGATGATAGAAATTTAATAGGGGATGATAGGAGAACAATAGAAAGAAATGCAGAGGTCTTATTAAACGCTTCCAGGGACATGGGTTTAGAAGTAAATGCAGAGAAAACTAAATACATGGAAGTGCGTCGGGACCGTAATACGGCAAATTGTGGATGGGTTAAAACATTAAATAATACTTTTGATAAAGTGGACACTTTCAAATATCTGGGATCAAAAATTAACTGACGAAAATCATATTCACGAAGAAATTAAATGTCGATTAAAATCAGGGAATTCGTGTTAATATTCGGTTCAAAATCTCTTGTCGTCGCGAATTTTGTCGAGAAATTTGAAACTTAAAATATACAAAACGATAATCATGCCTGTTGTTCTGTATGGTTGCAAAACATGGTCGCTTACTCTGAGGGAAGAACATAGACTGAAAGTATTTGAGAACAAGATCCTGAGACGAATATTCGGACCCAAGAGGAACGGGAATGGGGAATGGCGGAAACTTCATAACGAGGAACTACATAATTTATACGGTTTACCCAACATTGTTAGGATCATCAAGTCTAGGAGGCGCAGGTCATGTAGCCAGGATGGAAGAAAGTAGGAACCCCCTAGGAACACTTTCAAAACCTTAACTGGAAAACCAACTGGAAAACGATCATTAGGAAGACCTAAGCGCAGATGGGAGGACAGTATTAAGATGGATCTCGCAGAGATAGGAATACAAAGTAGAAACTGGATCCAATTGGCCTAAGTATAGAAGTCAGTGGATAGCTTTTGTGAACGCGGCATTGAATCTCCGGGTTCCATAGGCCATAGAGTTAGTTAGTAGTTAGTCATGATTCACATGCTTTTTTTTTTTTTTTTTTAAGTATAGCGAGCCCTTTCTAACGATACCACTCTCATGTCTGTATCGTACACCTAAACCGGAAAAATCGGGAAAACCCGGAGATGTTTCTGAAAAAATCACCTTCTCGGAACACTTGCGCTCTTCGGGCCCGGCCCCGAGATCACGTAGTGGTCTCAAAAAAAAAATGAGAAATATCCAAAAGTGCACACAATCCGTATGCAAAGCTTCAATCTGATATTTTGAAAACTAAAGGCGTGAATTTTTTTTAAAAAAATTTGCCATAAGAAAAAAGTCTCCCCTCCGCCCCCCTTGGCGCCGCCAAGTTAACCATCCGCTTCCAAACCGCATCTGGTGTTCTTTGGTCCATCCTTGACTTGACCAATAAAAAAAGGCCGGCTTAAATGCCTGATATAGAACCTAAATAAGCAGTCAAAGACGATACTACGCCATGGTATCTAAAGTTACCATAAATCCTATAAGGGTTAACTTTTGAAATAGGCACAATATTTTCGTGATGTATTGAAATTGAGGTATGTATTGCATTTCGATCGTTTCTGAACGAAATGAATGATTCATATACTGGATATATATATATACTTGCGGTAAATACGTAGTAATTCGTTCAGCAGTTAATAAATATTGCACAATTTTTTATTTGTGTCTAATACAAAGTTCTACCTAAAACACATGTTGAAATGACCAACAAAATCGTTATATGGAAAAAGAGCTTTATGTGGGTTCTTAATCAGATCTATTATAAATTAGATTATATTGTTGGTATTATAGCGTCTTCTTTGTGTGATGAAGGTGGTGTTATAATGCGAAACCAAAACAAAGTTTATAATATGTTTCTTCAGTTTTATTTATCTATACAAATTCCTGTTTTCTTTCGGAAATATATAAACACATTCAGTGCATTTGCCGGGACACGGTGGCTCAGTGGTAGAGCGCTCACCTTTGGTGCGAGGGTCCTCTGGCCATGTGTGTATGTGCTGGACAGTGTAGTGTTCGTGGGTTTTGTCGGAGTTCGTCCATTTCCTACACATTTTCATTCTATCAGTTATTTTGTAATAATTCACTTTTATTAATCATCCGTCTCAACCTAAAACATAATTGTGGATAATGAAATTAGAAAGTTAATTTTATTTTCTTTAGGTGCAAATGCCTCAGTTCATTTTTTTTATATTCCTTCCCCCCAGTGAACCCTTCAATTAATCCATGTATTTGAAGTTCTATATTGTGTTTTAGGAAATGTGATATTAAAATAATGCATAATTATATTTATGAAAGTATTTCATACTTTTCTACGTTTAATACTCTTTATTTAATGGATGATAACAGTATTTGTCATTGCTTTAATTTTAAGGTAAGTATAAAGATGGCTTGGCTAGCACCAATAGATGGCAGCATGTGCCTTCTGTGTTCCCAATGTATTTCGTAAAGAACAACAATATTCAAACCCAAGATATGAATATTCAAACTTTGTCCAAAAGCAAGTTTATATCTTTCATTGTTGAGAGCATTCAA
The DNA here is from genome assembly GCF_964235325.1 of Thermobia domestica. NCBI lineage: Eukaryota > Metazoa > Arthropoda > Insecta > Zygentoma > Lepismatidae > Thermobia > Thermobia domestica. The sequence goes on from NC_137462.1 coordinate 180,664,969, forward strand.
CTTTACTCTTTAAAAATATGCTCCCAATAATGAAACCATTTCAAAGAAATATAAAACTATAAAAAAAACTGCACGGATTATCCTCTTAATTATTTATTCAACTTGTCGTTGACCAAAATTTCGGTGTTAGTCTCTTGAATTCCACTGAGTTATTTTGAATATTGTCGCTCCTTACAAAATACATTGGAAAAGTAGGACACGTTCTGCCAACTATTTTAATTATTAGAGCTCCTTAAAACTCACCTTAGCTACATATTTCAGAATGTTGTGCGTTTATTGCAAATCTGGGGAAGAAAACTGAAATCTCTTGCCTTTAAATTTCCAGGCATGGCAGCGGATGTTGGATCCCTCCAAAGATTACCAAAAGTAATTGGCAGTTCAAGCTTAGCAAGAGAACTTATCTATTCAGCTAGAAAAATGTATTCTGGAGAAGCCAAAGAATGCGGATTTATTAGCAGAGTATTTGATGATAAAGAACAGTAAGTTTTTTTTTTTTTTTTTTTTTTTTTTTTTTAGCTTAACGTCCCAATATTATGTACAGAGGGTAAGGAAGATGTACTGGTAGAATGACAGAAGTTGGAGGAAACGGGAGAATCCCGAGAAAACTCATGCACAAGATGTTTATCTACCATGAAACCCAGTTGTCTGAAGCAGTAAGTTGAAGATATATACACAGAGTGATTCACATAAATTTTCAGTACTTATAAAGTAGGAACGGTTGAAGATTTATATATATATATATATATATATATATATACAAATGGTGATCAGAAAAATGGAAACACCTGTAGTTGGCAACACGTAAGATGTATGGGTTGGCAGTGGTGTCGTGGCGCCCGCAGCGCCGGACCGCTGGTGGTGGTGTGTTAGGTCGGTCTTCATACTACGTCAGGCGCAGTGGAACAGCAGTGTCCAGTGGCTGCAGCAGACGGAGATAGTGTAAAATGGGAGACCTCTCAGATTTTCAAAGAGGGCAAATTGTTGGTGCGCGGTTATGTGGAGTCAGTGTGACGGCAGTGGCTACTGTGTTAGGTGTGTCGCGTCGGACAGTGTCGAAGGTGATGACGGCCTACACAACACACGGGAAAACCACATCGGGGAAGCGGAACAGTGGGCGGAAGAAAATCATGAGTGACAGGTCACGCCGGGTATTAAAGCGCATTGCCACGCACAACCGTAGTGCCACTGCGGAGCAAGTGACGGAGGAACTCAATCAGTACCTCCCCCAACCTGTTTCGACAATCACAGTCCGCCGCGATTTACATGACATGAACTTACGGGGTCGTGTTGCACGGGCCAAACCGCTCATCAAGGACCATAAAGCTTTCGCACGCCGCAAATGGTGCCGCGACCATGCAACTTGGACCGTTGAGGACTGGAAATGTGTGATATGGTCGGATGAGTCATCCTTCACCCTATTCCCAACCACGGGCAGTGTTTATGTGTGGAAAACGCCCAAAGAAGCTTATGATCTGCAGTGTCTCCGCCCAACTGTGAAACATGGTGGCGGCTCGGTGATGCTGTGGGCCGCCATAATATGGTTTTCATTGGTCACACTTATCGGACGAATCACTGCCAACGATTATGTCGCAATTTTAGGAGACCACTTGCATCCTATGGTCCGGATGTTGTTCCCGGACAATGACGCCATCTTCCAGGATGATAATGCACCCATTCACACAACTGGCGTTGTTGCAGCGTGGTTTGAGGAACATCGAGATGAAGTTCAACACCTCCCCTGGCCCGCCCAATCCCCAGATCTCAACATAATTGAACATCTGTGGTCCGTCTTGGAAACACGACTCCGGCGACGATTTCCACCTCCATCCTCTCTCACAGAACTGGCCGATGCCCTGCACGAGGAATGGTGTAAAATTCAACTTGCTACCATTCACGACCTCTGTGCCTCCATCCCACGTCACATCAACCCTGTTCTGAAGGCGAAAGGTGGCCCGACACCATATTAATCTGGTAAGTTGCAATTTCGTTCAGGTGTTTCCATTTTTCTGATCACCATCTGTATATATATATATATAAAAAATTAAATAGTGAGATAGAAAAATGTATGTTATATATATACAAAAAACTTTTCTACAGAAGTTGATTGTATTTTCATGTTTTTATTCGATGATGTAAAAATTACATAACTTGCTTTTAACAATTTTAGTGATCCTTGAGGTCTTGTGAAAGAAACAGATCATTCCACTCGATGCGTCATATAACATTTTTCGTATATATACACCCTCCATTCCAAAAGAAACCGAACGTTTTAAAAAAACAAAAAAGCAATGTACATTTTGGAACAAATCATTTTTATTAATCAATGTATTCCCCTTCTGCATCGATACACATATTTGCACGCTCTAACAAGTTGTCAAACGACTTCTCCATGTCCTTTATTGGAATGGTCTTTAGTACGGCGGTCGTCGCCTTCTCAATGGCATCAATCGATGCGTGCCACTTTCCTTTCATCGCCAAGTGCAGTTTCGGGAACAGATAGAAATCGCACGGAGCGAGATCTGGTGAATAGGGCGGATGATGCAACTGAATAATGTGATTTTTGACCAAAAATTCAGTTAAAAGTCGCGAACGATGTGATGGTGCATTATCGTCCAAAAGAGTCCAACTGCCGATTTCGCGATATTCGGGTCGAATACGACAAATTCTTGCCAGCAAACGCTTCATGACGCCCAAGTAAAACTCTCCAGTGACTGTCTGGCCGGGCTGAACAAATTCTTTGTGGATAATTCCTTTTGAATCGTAAAAACAAATCAGCATCACCTTAACTTTTGACTTCACCAAGCGACTTTTTTTGGGTGTTCCTTCATCCGGCGCTCTCCATTCAGCTCTTTGCCGCTTTGTTTCGGGCTCATATTCAAAACACCACGTCTCGTCACCAGTTACAATCGATTTCAAGAAGTTTCGATCCTACCGAGCACTTTTAACGATGTCTTTGCAATGCGCAATTCGATCAACTTTTTGGTCTTCGGTGAGTTTGTGTGGTACAAACCGCGAATTAACCTTCTTAAGGCCCAAAACTTCGGTCAAAATGCGGTATGCGGTTGTTTGAGGAATGCCTAATTCCATTTCAATAACTTTCACCGACGATTTTTTGTTATGTTTGATGAATTCACGCACTTTTTCGATGTTTTCTTCCGATAATCCGATTCTGGGACGGCCTGATCTTTCGTCATCATCCAGCGTCTCTCTACCCGATTTGAATCGCCTGAACCACTCGTAAACTTGCGTACGGGATAGACACTCATCACCATATGCATTTTGTAGCATTTGGTGCGTTTCACTAAAAGTTTTACCCAGTTTAACACAAAACTCAATTGCAGCTCGTTGTTTGAAACTCATTTTCCGACCGATGTACACAACACACTGACAGTTGAAACGCAATAACTTTGTTGCCGTGCATCCAAATGTCATGACATTTATACCAGTTGTCAATGAGGGACTACGCCATCTACCGGTAAAATATTACAACAGTTGGCACTAGTGGTACTATTTGTTTTCAAAAGTTCGGTTTCTTTTGGAATGGAGGGTGTATACCTAGGTATATATAGTACTGTTTACAAGAGACCTCCATATAGTTGTGAGTTCTTGCGCATGAAGATAAAACGTCCAATGCTTATAAATACTAATGGCTAGAGATAAAGGATGAGAGAAAAAGTGAAGAATATGTCAAAAAGCCGGATCGAATAGAGCGCTCTGTGTGACCCACAAGGCTCCCTATTATAGGACCACGGGGAGGAGTAAATCCGGAAATTGTAAATAGTAATGTATTGCATACTACACATCATCGAAAAGATTATGGGAAAAGGAAACAATTTTTCTATGAAAGTTTTCGATTTCTGTAATTATAAAGGTAACCAAGAAAGTTCTTTCGCTTTTTCACCCACCACGTTCGAACATCGATATGTCACCTAAGACGTACCTGGAAGATCAAAAAATAGCCCACATCAGTATCGACGACCTCCTACCAACGTTCTGGAAGGCTATGGATTTCATCACGATAGAACTAGTTGGGCCGTGAAGCGAAGAAGATATGAAGTGTATTTCGCACCTCTACTAGGAATTTGAACTGGCGTCCTCTAAGGTGATTGTCCAATGAATGGAACAGGTGATAATTGGACGATACAATGTGCGGGGAGTATGGCGAATGCAATAGTTTTTCTCATCCAAGGCGTAGAATTGTGTCCCGGGTCATCCTAGCCACATAGGGCTTAGCGTTGTCCAGTAACAGGAGGACCCCTTTGCGATTCAGAAGTGCTGGCTCCAGAGTTTTGAGTTCTTGAATATGGCTCAACTGCTGACAGTACACAGTTGCATTGATGCTCTGACCAGCTGATAGCAGTTCTCGTTGCACTATGCCGCGAGCAGAACACCAAACACACAGGAGAACCTTCTCCTGGTGCAGTGCAAGTTTCGGCTGTTTTGGAACCGGTTCATGGGATGCTAACCAATGATGACGGCGCCGTGGAGCTTCGTACAGGACCCACTTCTCATCACGAAGCGACACCATGTCCAGAAATGCCTCCTTTGTGAGACGAGACAGCAAAGAAAAACAGATGTCTGCTCACGTTGCCTTCTAGCCCGTATTCAAATCATATGGAACCCATCGACCTAACTTGTAGTGCTTCCCAAGTTAATGGAGGTGCTGTCGAATGATTTATCCACTCACACTGAATTGTACTCCAGTTCCTCGCCTGTCTGGCCACTGTTCGCCTCAATTGCTGCCTGATGATCTATATTTTGTACATGTGTTGGTCTTCCGGCACTGCTGCGTCTTCGAATATCTTGTCACCGTCCTTAAACTTTCTAAACCTCCGCTGCAGTGTCCGCATAGTCACATCGTCACCAAAGGCTTGGCATATCTTGCGCCTCGCTGCAGCAGCATTTGACCCCAGTTTGAACTCATACAGCATACACGCCCTTACGACGCTCCGTGGAGGTCCCATGTTCACTCTGTCCTTATGCAAGTTCACGGTATAACTGAACTGCCACAACTAGGTAGTATGTTGAATATACCCACAACAACAACTGACCTTCGCCTTATCTCCACTCGCATTCAACTCTCGGTCTAAGGGCCAATGGAACACAGACTTCCACAAAAAGCGACCGAACTTTCTTGGTTACCTTTATAAGTACAACTTATGATCAATTTCGCACCATAAGAGCGGTTTGACAGTCTCCAACATGAATGACAAATTAAAAATAAATCACGCACAGTTTGACGATATCATGACTCCCACATTGTAGATACAAATATGTGATATGCGTAACCAAATATATATAATATGTTTCTTCAGTTTAATTTAACTATACAAGTCCTTGTTTACTTTTGAAAATATATAAATGCAAATGTGGGGACACGGTGGTTCAGTGGTAGAGCGCTCACCTTTGGTCCAGGGTTATACATTTACTTGCTAGTAATTTCCGTGCGTTTTTTTTTTTTTTTTCGCTAGCAACAGTTGTCAATAGATAAATGCAAAAATAATATTGCTTTCCTTCTTTCATTGTACAGAATGTTAGGTGCAGCAATTGAATTGGCGTCACAAATAGCTACAAAGAGTCCTGTAGCCGTACAAGTATCAAAAAGAAGCGTAATTTACTCAAGAGATCATACAGTAGAAGAAGGTTTAAATGACATAGTGAGTATGAATTATAAAACTTTGTAATAGGCCTTTACGTATTATCTTCCTATTACCATGGTAATACGAGGCGCACACCAAAAGTACGTGCTGTTTCGTTCTAATTTTCAAGAACAAGAAAATACAGGGAACTAATCTGTCTGTTTCTAAACAAACTCTCCCTCCTTATTGATACGCAGTTGCCATTGCTGCGTCCATTGTGTGTAGCATGTGGCATAATCATCTTTGGGAATATGTTTCAGATATTGGAAAATAGCACTCCCCAGGGATGATATACAGGCAACAGGCAAAATGACGTCCGCGAAGAGAATCACCATGGTTTTGGAACAACCAGAAGTCATTCGGGGCTAAATATGGTGAGTAAAGTGGGTGTGGCACAAGTTCAATACCATGGTCAGCCAAGAACGGTCATAACATTGGCACAGTGTGGCGGTGCATTATCCATGTGGAGGATGAAATTGCCGTTTGCGATCATTTCTCAATCAATTTTGGCAAAAATGATGTATCCAAAATTCTATCAAAATATTTGCCCATAGTTGTATGACCTTTCGGAACAGGGTGGGACAATATCACTTCCTGGGAATCTCAGAAGAGCGTACAGCACCTTATCATTGGATGCCACCTGACGAAATTTTCTGGGAGATGGTAAGTCTGTGTGTTTCCTTTGCATTGCCTTTTTGTTTCTGGATTGAATAATGGAATCTGATTCATCCATTTTCACAACACTTTTCAAGAAATTGCGTCTCTCTCTCTTCTGAAGCGTATGAAATTTACAATACTTGTTCGAATCCTTGCCTCTTTTTGATCGTCATTAAGCATTTATGGAACCTAGCGAGAAGAAACTTAGGACCAATTCATTCTACTGTTCCCACTGTTAGCCCCTATGTATCACAAATCTTCTGCATAGTGACACGCCTATCTTCCATGATAATGTTTTCAACACTGGCAATGTTAGCGTCAGTTAATTCTTTTTTTGGACGTCCCGACCTCTGTTCATCTTCCACACTCGTTTGTTCTGCTTTGAACTCACACACCCGCTTCCTAATAGTGTTTTCTGCAAGAGCACTACCATCACACACACACACACTCATTTGCCGATGAATATCAACTGCACAATGTCCAACTCTGAGAAATTTCACAATTACCCGTTGCTCTTCAACTGAAAATTCCATGTCCCGGGCAGTATCAGAAACGCGTCTTAGACTCGTTCAGGCACTGTGACTCGACTGCTGGCACCTAGCAAACAAAACCTTATGCCTAGAGACAAAGGTTGGAGGTCTCCAACGGACTTTAGAAAAAAATGGCACGTATTTTTGGTGTGCGGCTCGCAGATACTAAGTGTATTGTATTAATAGACTGGAAGTAGATTGATAATATTAGTAATCTTTTTTTCGAAAAAAAAAAAAAAAAAAAATCAACTTTTTTTCGAATTGAGGAAAATTTCTAAAATATATTCAAAACTGCTTCAGGTGTGTTGCATTTTTGACGAAATCGCGATATGCATTCTTTGTCTATATCAATACTAGCAAAGGCCTTCATGTGTTACTGAGAGCAGTTTTGCGTTCTTCCTTCTGTATATTTCACATAGAATTCATCTTAGAGAAAACATTCCCACCCCTTTTTCTTCCATTGTAGATTGTAATCATATGGTTCAGCTCATCGAATATTAATGAAAAAAAATTAACTTTTTAAGTGAACCTCGTATTAAGGCACTCTTAAGAATTTTTCTCTCAGCAAACAAACGAATATTTATATGTGTATGTGCCTCGCGTCTGCGACGGAAGTCTTGGTGAACCCTCTCGTCTCTCCAAATAAGGTGATAAAATTCAACACAAGGAGCAAACTTCGTCTCCAAAAATTCCTGCCTATAGGTTGTCATAGTTATTTTTAGCTCTGACATCAACAGTTTGCATCGCTAACCTCTCTGTTGAGTAGAAACGCGAAGAAGCGGGGAGAAAAGCCAAGTTAGTCTGACGATTGTTTCTGGTGTAACAGCATGTAACCAAGGATTCAGCTCCGGATGAGCAGATGAACAACACTGCGCGTACTATAGTACATTTGTTATGTAGTTAATTATAGTGTTTAGCGCATTAAAAGTTGTATGGTCCACTGATGAACTTACATTAAATATATGGTCTATTGATTATGACGTTAAATGTTGCCGAGAAAACAAAACCCAAGTTTAAAACATTTGTTCGTAATTGTTACTTTTAAAATCGTCTTGATGGTAAGGAGCTAGCTGCACAATAATAATAATAAAAATAATAAAAAACTTCAAGACCACCCAAAAGAAGATAAAATGGAAAGTGAGAATTCATCCCCCCAACCTTAAGGACATCCCCCTAGAACCGCCAAAGATTATAACTCTTCAGCATCAAAGTGAGTGAAAAGTGACAGTACGGAATTGCGGAAACTAACGATGTAGTGACGTTCAACCGGTAACCCGCGACTACCGCATCTTCCGCGATTGTAATAAGAATAATTGGGCCAAGTGTTAAATTTTATTATCATATTCAATTAGTTAAAAGAAAGTGCCAAAATGTAATGGAATATGTGTTTGTGCAGTTTCAGTGTTGTTTGCTAAAGTGAAAAGTGAAATTTCGCATATCCTTTATCAAAATAATTATCGTGGTATAAATTTATATTTCCTAGTTTAAGAGATAACCAAATTTACTTTTCTTTCCAGCATAAATAACTAATGCCTATGCAACATAATAATTTTCGCATTATTAAATTGTATCGGCATTGAAAATACAATTAGAATCAGCTTTTATGTCAGTTTCCCAAAATGTTCTGACCGAACTCTGAATCGTGTTGTCCAGTGGTTATATGGTCGGCTTTGGTAGAAAGTCCGAACTGGTATTGAAGTCTAAAGGAGACGTCCTAAACATAGAGGATCGAATCCCGGACTATCATGAATGCCTAAGCCCTCATAGGGAACTGCAGGGCATGAACCAAGACACTCATAAAATGGCTGTTCCTTCACAGGGACTTGAGGCACTACTCTCATAAAATGGCTTCCGCGGGAACAGGAACATTTGATAGAATTGCGTAAGGGCGACGCTAATTGTATCTTTTATTAACACTTTCAGCCCCAACCCTGTTTGAGTAAATTTCACCCCGGACCAGACTACAGTTTGCTATGAACATTGTCAGCCAATGTGTATCTATTTGATACACGTGGTCCATCAGTAAACCCTCACTGTGTATCAAAAAGATACACATGGGGCTGAAAGTGTTAAGATAAATTGTAGTGCCTTTCTAGTGTTATTTAATTTTGTTGTTTTGGCATTAACAAATTAATCATCATGTCCGTAAATAGAGAAATAATGTTTTGGATGCAATGTCCGTAAATACCTGTTTTGGATGCAATGCGAAAAATTGGAAAGAAACAGAATGTTTAATAGTAGAAAGTCAATTCAGTTATCGAAAAGAACTATTTATGTTGTCTGAAATCCAGAATGCTTTAAAAATAGATCAGGAAGTATGTAAAACTCGAAAAAGAGCTAAGCAAGAAATTGCAAAATATATTTTAGAAAGGAACATAGAATACAGGGCTGAAATTGAAGATAAAATTGTTGCAAAAATGCGTCAATTACGTAAATCTAATCTTTATCAGAAAATAAAAAATGAGTATGTTTTTCAAACCGAATTTGTTTCTTTGTCAGACATTGAATGTAAGTTGAAAGTTCATTATGAAAATTCAGACATTGTACGCATTGCGAAAGAAAGGTTAGCTGAAAGAATATATAAAAAGCATTTAAAGTATCACAATGTTAGTGGTAATAAGGATTCCAGTGATGACCGGAAGGCAAATTGTAAAATCGTTCTACCAAAACGGGTTAGATTTGCAGATTCTTCTGAGGTTATAACATTTGCGCACACTTCTGTAAAAGTTAGTAATTTAGAAAGTATTCAAAATTACGAGAGTTGTAAAAGCAAGGCAGTACCATTAGAAATAAAATTTGCTAAAAATAACTTAGGATGGGGTAGACCTGAGTTTGCAGGTATTTTGCAGGACATTGCCCCCGTAGCCCAAAAAGTACTCGCGCAAACAGTGAAAAATGAATGTGTTGAGAGTTGTATTATTTTACCGTGTGTTAGTTCTCAACCATCAGCTGTTGTTTTAAGCCAGGCTAGAATTGAATTTCTTGACTAAATTTGAACAGGTTGAAGAAATATCCAACTGTAAATTAAATGTAGAAAAAGAAATAATTCCTGTTGTTAGTCATTAAAGTTGAGTTAGACAAAGCCAAGGAATTTGTTGTCTTCTTTAAATAGTACTGTTGACTTAGAAGCAAAGCAAAAAAAGAAAAAGTAACGAACGCACCCCAGCTGTTGAAAAAAATGTTTCTCGACCGCTACCCTCAACCATCAAGTTGGCCACGCCTACCGCAGATAGGGCTACACATGTGAGTCAGCGGCCAGCTGATTGTTTGTTTTGTAAAGGAACAGAAAATATTCTTGGGTGCAACATGTGCCTCACTACAAAAAGGTTTACGAAAGTAGTAATAAATTGCGTTGAAAATGAAGGCAAGAGTAAGCCACTCACGCATCCTTGTAGTGTATTATGTTTGGTAAAGCAAAACTGCTTCCACGGCACCTTGCTAACCAGTAAATTAGAATGTGGTTAAATTAGAAATTTTTTTCTGTCTGTTACGGTTGTTGAGGTATGTCATGGGCAGAGTAGTCTTTTAAGCTGTGAGTTGAAAGTAAAAAAAATACAGATAAAACAAATGAGATAGATTTTCTGCGTAGTCATTTGCACTCAAATTATCAATTTAGAAGATAGTAAAAATGGCATTATGTCTTGTAGGCCTTATGATAGTAACAATAACTCAATAACGTGGGAAAAGAAATTAAAAACCTGTCAAGAAAGTTTTAGTAGGTTACGAAATGTTGTTCGTCACATTGTAAGGAAATACAATTTGCAAGTTCGTTATAGCAAAAAGCACCGCCAACATAAAAAGAAAGTAGAGTCAAACGTATGTTGTGTTGTTTTCGTAAATTTTCAAAGTTTGTTTGCAAATTTTCTTTGAAAAATAAAACTCATAGTGAATGCAATGCACTAACAAGTAGTCGTAAACGTAAAGTTGTTTTATTGCACCACGATAACCAATATTCTGCATGTGTTTTGAAAGGGGTGATCAAAATTTCAAATCGAATCATAGTAGCAACTTAGCAGTTAACGATTTAGTAAAGGGGTCAGGTGCTGACCACGTATCACCTGCAGTTAATAAAAATTACAAACCTTTTCAGGAACAATGTGGTAATTGGGTGAACAAACCCCTTACGTATAAGCGTCTTGAAGACAAATGTAACAAAATTAAATGTCAATCACCAATTACTATCAGTGATGTGCCATCAGCTGAGTGTGACGCCATAGCAAAGATCAAGCACACAGGTAAACGGAAAAACCTACTGAAACGAAAAAGGCAATCTAGTGTTCAATCTGAATACAATGAAATTGGTGTGCATAGAAAAATATCGCGAAAGAAAAGAAATTGCAAGTTAAGCTGTAAAAAGTTAGTCAATTCTTTGTGTAATGCCGTTATCATAAATGTTGAGACACCAATTTTGTGTTCTAAGCTACTGCTTCCTAAAGCAATGAGAACTGCTGAAAACCACATAGTAGTTTATACATTCACACTAGTTGTTTGTTGGCAAATGAAACCTTTCGAAATTGTTTTTGTGTTGAAAAAGCCTCGAGTAGGTGTAGGGTAAACAAAAACCTCGTTGAGCCGGACTGCTTGTATTTTATGAAATTGACACTTGCAATGATTTTGGTAATAAAAAAAAAAGTGTAACAATATAATTACTCTGTTACATTTGCAGTACTTGCATAGTACGTATCGGCGTTAGTAGGCGTCCGTAACCCACTATGTGACCTCCGGACGGCCGAAGCCTTTTTATCGAAGAAAACATATGCCAAGTGGCTTACCAAGGCATGAGATGAGGTTCCCTCCCACTTTTGGGTAACATTATATATATATATATATAAAGCCTTCGTAGGCAATATTCCCTTCTTTATTCTTTTAAATTTTAACCTTTTTATTCTATCTTTAACCCTTATCTCGGGGTTGGGAAACAGATAATTATAATTTTAATGTGGGTGGTGTCTTCTAAATTTCGGAGGGCAGACACTTCAAAAAGTGTAATGCTCTGACAAACCATCCACTGCTCGGTCCATTTCTGGTCAATTTCTAACTGGAATGTAATAAATGTAGAGTATCATGACTAATTAATGTTATTGTAGATTTACGTAAAACTTTTGATATTGTAACTAATATTTTAAAAGTATTTACGTGTATTCTTACGCGAATTTAATTTGTATGTGATATCATAGTTTCATAGTAGTAATAATAATTAAACTAATACTACTAGTTATAAAAACTGAATGAAAATAGACATATATTTATTGTGTTGCTTTTTCAATGTGTTCTAAGTTGTTTTTAATGAAAGTAAATATTGAATATGAATGCTTTTTTTATAATAGTAATAAAATTAATTTATGTAAAACTTGAGAGTACAAGGCACTACATTAGTAAATGTTACAATAACTATTCAGTATATTTATAAGTATAATATTTTTGTGTTTAATGGTAAAGAATGCCAGTAATTAGTTACTCAAAACCTCAAATATACTATTTTGAAAAAAAAAAATAACTTTGTTTATATATTGATGTGTTTAAAATGTGGCACTTAAGTATTCTAATACAACAAATATTAATGTAATAAAAACATTAATAAACTTTATTAAAATTATGGCCCAATCTTAACCCGAAATACGTCTTGTATGGCCCACGTGTTCGTTACTGTACTCCCCAAATGGACTTGAAAAATTTTTCGGCATATCATCACAAGAAGATTTAATCGATGTTAACACTTTGAAGACCAGTGGAAGAAATTTGGTGACAGTGGAGTGATCAGTGTTGCAGGGTTCTGTTTGTCTTGTCGAGCGCCTATGTAACCATATGGTTCAGCTCATCGAATATTAATGAAGAAACTTTTCACTTTTTAAGTGAACCTCGTATAAAAGCATTCTTAAGGATTTTTCTCTCAGCAAACAAACGAATATTTATAAATGTGTGTGCTTTGCGTCTGCGACGGAAGTCTTGGTAAACCCTCTCGTCTCTCCAAATAAGGTGATGAAATTCAACACAAGGAGCAAACTTCGTCTCCAAAAATTCCTGCCTATAGGTTGTCATAGTTATTTTTAGCTCTGACATCAACAGTTTGCATTGCTAGCCTCTCTGTTGAGTAGAAACGCGAAGAAGCGGGGAGAAAAGCCAAGTTAGTCTGACGATTGTTTCTGGTGTAACAGCATGTAAGCAAGGATTCAGCTCCAGATGAGCAGATGAACAACACTGCGCGTACTATAGTACATTCGTTATGTAGTTAATTATAGTGTTTAGCGCATTAAAAGACCACCCAAAAGAAGATAAAATGGAAAGTGAGAATTCATCCCCCCAACCTTAAGGACATCCCCCTGGAACCGCCAAAGATTATAACTCTTCAGCATCAAAGTGAGTGAAAAGTGACAGTGCGGAATTGTAGAAACTAACGATGTAGTGACGTTCAACCGGTAACCCGCGTCTTCCGCAATTGTAATAAGAATAATTGGGCCAAGTGTTAAATTGTATTATCATATTCAATTAGTTAAAAGAAAGTGCCAAAATGTAATGTAATATGTGTTTGTGCAGTTTCAGTGTTGTTTGCTAAAGTGAAAAGTGAAATTTCGCATATCCTTTATCAAAATAATTATCATGGTGTAAATGTATATTTCCTAGTTTAAGACATAACCTAATTTACTTTTCTTTCCAGCATAAATAACTAATGCCTATGTAACATAATAATTTTCGCATTATTTAAATTGTATCGGCATTGAAAATACAATTAGAATCAGCATTTATGTCAGTTTCCCAAAATGTTCTGACCGAACTCTGAACCGTGTTGTTCAGTGGTTATATGGTCGGCTTTGGTAGAAAGTCCGAACTGCTATTAAAGTCTAAGGGGTACGTCCTAAACATAGAGGATCGAATCCCGGACTATCATGAATGGCTAAGCCCTCATAGGAAACTGCAGGACACGAACCCAAGACACTCATAAAATGGCTGTTCCTTCACAGGGACTTGAGCCACTACTCTCATAAGGTCAGTTATCTAAAAACTCTGAAATATGTGTTAAATTGTTTATTTTAGACTAGCCTTCGGCTAGTCGTGAATTTGCACCCGACCTGCAATTGCTTGGCCTACACTTCATGTTTTAGCCTAAGTTCTTCGCATGGCAAGAATACGTTTATGGCATTATTCTTTGCAAAAAATTGACCCCCCCCCCCCAAATCTTAAAGTACGCATTTCAAAGTAAAATGAGAACATCCCATGTTGGACGGTGTGTTGAAACATTCATCTCAAATAGTTCACATTTTCTTGTGATGATGAGATTGATAATCTTGAAGTGATTTTTGTGTATTGAGAAAAAGAAAGAAAAAAAAGTGCCTCCTTTCTTTAAAGTGGAATTTCCGGAAACGTTGTGGCAAATGCCCATTTGTTTTGAATAAGAATTCATATGCCAACTGTCATATCCCTGACATGCATCTAATCTTAAGGGATTTCGAAACATGACCATCTTATTATAATAATTGGAACCCCACTGTCTTTTCATTTTCCTTCCGAGGAAAAAAAAAAAAAAGAAAAACAATCCGCTGGAACATCTCTCAAATTATTTTAAATTAAAAGCTTAAATACCAATTCTATTGTTTCTAACCTAAAAGGATTTTGAGATAAGGCCATCTTTTTCCTTCCTACTGTCGCTTCTAGGGAAAATATAAAACGCCCAAACACGTCTTTATTTCCAAATACCAAATTTCATGTTTCTAACATTAAAAATTTCAAAATATTGCCATCTTATTTTGAGAATTGCAATTTCCACTCTTTTTCCTCCTCTTATAGGGGAAATATTAAAAATTGCTGAACCACGTCTTTAATTATTTTAAATGAAAAGTCTAAATACCAAATTTCATTTCTCTACCCTTCAGTGATTTGGCGATGTGGACATGTTGCTAATAGTAATTGCCACCCCTTCCTCGTCAATTTAAAAAAAAAAAAAAGTACTTTGCGTCACAAATCTTACGCATTTTCAAATTTTTAAGTTTCTAGCTGCAGCGGTTTGGTCTAGGCATTGACCAATTGATCACTTATTCACTCAGGAATTCTTATGTAATATATAGAGATTACGCATCCGCTATATATTTAAAAGGTATCATTTACCAGGATATAATGAAAGAATTACACAATACTAAATAAAAAGGCTGTGAGCCCTCTCGCTAAATGCTTCATCAGATAGGGATGGGAAGAAGATGAAAGCAAGAACAGAAACGTAAATCCGTATGAAACGTCCAGGTGGTCACCATATGGAATGCAGTTATGTGGTAATTGATGCCTCGTTGAAAACAGAGAGAACTTAATGGAGGAAATGAGAACTAATACAGTAAGTGATTGGTTGGTGAAAGTAGCATAGAGAGAAAAAGTATATAAATTACAAAATTATGTAAAAAGAAAAAACAATAAAAAATACTGAGGAATATGAAATTGATAAAGAAGTTAAAATCTATTTAGTAAATTAACAATAGACAGCGAAAGTATTTACGAAAAATAATTGTAAAAACTAAATTTAAATAATAATAGCAAAGGTAAAAATTTTGGGCTGAATGTAGTAAGAATAGTATTATAAATTATCAAATTCGGGAGTGGGAATCGTGCAGAGAGTGGTAATACGTGTTTTCGTACTCCCTTTCTGAGGAACATAGAAATGTTTGGAGAAAAAATTTCATGATACTTAACACGGAACGTGTGTTTGAATGTATGATTATTGCTCTTTGACAGTACGTGGGGAATTTGAGTATTTGTAACAATATCAGTGATTGTTGTTGATGATGAGTAGTAGTAATAGTTTTTGCTTCACTAATGTTTAGTCAGTAATTTATAGATTTACGAAATTGACATTATCTTTCCTTAATAGTTGTATTACAAGTAGTGTGTGTGTTACTGTTAGGAAAAGACTAACTACACTCTGTTGACTACTTGTATTTTGATACATATACACCCTCCATTCTAAAAGAAACCGAACGTTAAAAAAAAAAAAAAAAAAAAAAGCAATGTACATTTTGGAACAAATCATTTTTATTAATCAATGTATTCCCCTTCTGCATCGATACACATATTTGCACGCTCCAACAAGTTGTCAAACGACTTCTCCATGTCCTTTATTGGAATGGTCTTTAGGACGGCGGTCGTCGCCTTCTCAATGGCATCAATCGATGCGTGCCACTTTCCTTTCATCGCCAAATGCAGTTTCGGGAACAGATAGAAATCACACGGAGCGAGATCTGGTGAATAGGGCGGATGATGCAACCGAATATTGTGATTTTTGACCAAAAATTCAGTTAAAAGTCGCGAACGATGTGATGGTGCATTATCGTCCAAAAGAGTCCAACTGCCGATTTCGCGATATTCGGGTCGAATACGACGAATTCTTGCCAGCAAACGCTTCATGACGCCTAAGTAAAACTCTCCAGTGACTGTCTGGCCGGGCTGAACAAATTCTTTGTGGATAATTCCTTTTGAATCGTAAAAACAAATCAGCATCACCTTAACTTTTGACTTCACCAAACGACTTTTTTTGGGTGTTCCTTCATCCGGCGCTCTCCATTCAGCACTTTGCCGCTTTGTTTCGGGCTCATATTCAAAACACCACGTCTCGTCACCAGTTACAATCGATTTCAAGAAGTTTCGATCCTGCCGAGCACTTTCAACGATGTCTTTGCAATGCGCAGTTCGATCAACTTTTTGGTCTTCGCTGAGTTTGTGTGGTACAAACCGCGAATTAACCTTCTTAAGGCCCAAAACTTCGGTCAAAATGCGGTATGCGGTTGTTTGAGGAATGCCTAATTCCATTTCAATAACTTTCACCGACGATTTTTTGTTATGTTTGATGAATTCACGCACTTTTTCGATGTTTTCTTCCGATAATCCGGTTCTGAGATGGCCCGATCTTTCGTCATCATCCAGCGTCTCTCTACCCGATTTGAATCGCCTGAACCACTCGTAAACTTGCGTACGGGATAGACACTCATCACCATATGCATTTCGTAGCATTTGGTGCGTTTCACTAGAAGTTTTACTCAGTTTAACACAAAACTCAATTGCAGCTCGTTGTTTGAAACTCATTTTCCGACCGATGTACACAACACACTGACAGTTGAAACGCAATAACTTTGTTGCCGTGCATCTAAATGTCATGACATTTATACCAGTTGTCAATGAGGGACTACGCCATCTACCGGTAAAATATTACAACAGATGGCACTAGTGGTACTATTTGTTTTCAAAAGTTCGGTTTCTTTTGGAATGGAGGGTGTACAGTACATAAGTGACAACTTCTTCCACCAAAATAAAAACTCAATTATTATAGATTACAAATATTACGATTTTTTCTTACGATTTTCTCGAAAACTGCACATGAGAATTTAGCTTGAATCATTTATTGTTGTTCAGCTCGATGTAATCTATCGACTGATACATGTTTGGATAATATTTTAAACGGAAATTAAATTGCGTGAAGAGTGAGTTAAAAACAATTGTAACCTATATGTCATTATTCGTACCATTTATTAGTCTTGCTAGTAGTATGATATAATCAGCGGTCGAAGTAAGACGGTAGGCGGTGGTACGCCATACCACCTCTGGTTTTTCAGTGATAATTTCATACCGCCTCTGGTTTTTCAGTGCTGAAGGCATACCACCTCTGTTTTTTTAGTGATCAAGACATACCGTCACTGGAGGTAGACGCTAAATACCTTTAATAAATCCATTTTTATGCACAGTAATTGACGAATAGCTTTGCACGTAAAAATATTTTATTCTTTATATAGAAATAATTTCTAAGCTGATAACCCAGAAATTTTTGTTATCATTTTTCTACCTTTTGTTTTTAAAATGAGGTTTCTTCAAAGAAATTCATCTAGTTTATATTTTGATGTATCATTAATTTTCTTTCTTATATATGTGTATCATCTTGTCTTGATGCATATAAATGTCTTGTGTTGAGCATGGGCGGATTTTGGGGTTGTCTGCTGTGGGGTGATCGGATTTCCGGGGTTTGGATTACCCCTCAGTCGAATAAGGTTTTCGGAAGTTTTCCCACAAGAAATTAATATAAAACACTGGTTTTGACCATTTTTGTGTATAATTTTCTATAATGCATCATAAGTGGACATTTTTAAAAATTTTTGTTTCAGAAAGTCGTCGGTGGTGTATCAAAGTATTTCCATGTTTCCCCACCCCGGAACTACAGAGAAGCTCTCCTATGGTTTTCAGTCATTATGTAAATAGAAATGCAATCTTTTAGACAACATACCCTCACTGTATTTCAACATTTAGGTAGCGGGTATGTCGAGTCAAAATCATAATAAAACATACCGTCTCTGCTTTTTTTTCACTTTGAACACTGAGTATAATGATTGAATATTTCATTAGCACTTCAATATATGACATGGTTCTTGTACAGCATCAGTTAATTGGATTTTCTTGAAAACTACGCCTGAGCTTTTACACTTACGCATATCATTATGTTTAGCTGAATAAGATCTGTCGTTTGGTATATGTCAACTCTGGACATTTTTTCCATTGAAAGCTAGTAGCATTGTAGAATTTTCCTCTGGTTTTTGAATTAGTTAATGGTACAAATCTTTTTGCCAGTTCTCATTTGTTTATTCATTTTTTAGGCTACATGGAACATGTCAATGCTTCAAAGTGAAGACTTCATCAATGCAGCAATGACACAAGCTATGAAGGAACCACCACCTACATTTTCTAAATTGTAAACATCCAAGTTGTATATTTCTTTTAACGTGTCTTTGTTGTCTATCTTGGAGAATATGGAGGGGGAATTTTGTGATAATTTTTTATGTAATAAATTGTTTCATTATGTGAAAATGTGTTTTCAAATCTTTCCATCAAAATTTTCTCTACAGTAAACAAAAAGAAATGAAATGCTTAGGTTTCCGGAATATTTATCGTTGTAGAAACAATTTTCTCTCTGTGCCAAACCAATGTAATTTAGGTTATTATTACCTATCTCTCATCTACTTTCATATTAGCCCTGCTCCCGTTTTCTTCGTGCCTTATCCAAAGACATCTCACCTATAGATGTTTCAATTAGTGCTCGCAATTTTCGAGTAAACGGATACCTGTTCACTTGTTACTCGATGCTTTCAGTTTTACCCGATCGCGTGTGAGCTCAGGACCTTTCGACCCGTTAAAACCATAGGACAGTTAGATCCAGTGGACTCATTATGAATCCGTACATCCAAAGTGCAAGAATTTGTCATAATCGATAATAGTAATAATAAAAACACGCGCATCATGTGTAACGTGTTTGATTTCAAATGGAGCATAAAGTCTCGAATAAAGTTTCTAAATAAGCTTGCCTACGGAACAAATGTTCAGGCTATTTCATTTAGAAAATGTGTCATGAGACTGTATGTTCCTATCAGAAGACTTTCTCTTGTCACAGAAATTGTCTAATCTCGTCTCATGGGTAATTCTTAAGTACTGTTTCATATGCTTTAAGCACAAGGCTCTGTCTCACATAGCCTTTCGATGCTGAAAAGAAATGTTAAACACAAATAATCACTTTTCAAAGTATCGGCACCAAGAGTAGACTGGCCAGCCGCGCAACCGCCTTCCCTTTATGGCGACCCTTCCCCTCTATGCAAAAATATATATTAAATAACGTACAAAAATTATTCTCAGCTCATACTTATTTACTAAAGAAAGTAGTACTTTTTACAATCCGAAAATAAATCTTCAATTAATGCCTTTAACTGATCCAGCAATTACGAGCAAATTCCGATCAGAAACTAGTGTCCGCAGATTTTTCCCAACAGTGCATAAATAATCATGATTAGCTAGTACTAAGTTTCCAGTACTTCAAAACTATGCTACTTATTTTTAGTTTAATGCCCTAGGATTATGCAGTTTCCAGTTGCAGTAAAGAAAGTTAGAGACGAATCTTTTCTTCAGACGCAGATTCCAGGGCCGGCTTTAGGTAGAGCGGGGCCCCAGGCTTACAACTAACTTGCACCAAGGTCTGTAGAACAAATAAATAAATATATTATATATATATATATATATATAAATATTTATTTATTTACCGTATTTCTTCGAATCTAAGGCGCAGAAATAATGTACAAATAGATTCCTATTTCGATAAGCATTTTCTTATCAGTAAAACGAAATGTTCATTGTTCGTGAGCGATTACCATCTTCATGCAGTCTGTCATTGTTATATTACAACCAATTTTAAGCAAATTAGTTGTAACTACAGTACCAGTATTAAAGATTGCAGTAGATTCTATGTTGTAACCTTCGTGCAATGAATAAATATGTATATTGCAGTACATACATCGAATCTAAGGCGCACCTGAATTTTGGACGTCTAAAAGCTGACAAAAAGGTGCGCCTTATATTCGAAGAAATACTGTATATTGTGCTTGAACCAACCAATAATAATAATAAATAACTACTAAGGAAAGAATTTTGATCTGACATTTTCTTCTTTCATGGTTTGGAGAAGAAACTTCCAGGTAATGTATCGGTATGTTAGAAACGTTTTTTTTTCTTTTTTTTTTTTTAAACTGCAACTTTCCCCTACACCTCTTATAATTATGTTCAACAAGCAGGGATACCGGCAGGGTTTTTCCAAGGGGGAGCAAAATATGGACTCCAGCGCAGTCGCGAATACGCTTACAACTTGATAACTTGAATCCACGCATGCACGTAGTACTTAATGTACATTTGTAAAACAAGTATTTACTAGTGCTGTTGAATTTTTGTGACATTTTCGGTTTTTGAGAAAACCGGTTTTCTGAAAACCGAAACCGCAAATGCGGTTTTCAAAACCGAAAAAGCGGTTTTCAAAACCAAAACCGCAGATGCGGTTTTGGAAACCGAAACCGCAAAAGCTCTTTTCGAATGCAAAAGCCGCCCGAAACGGTGTTTGCGGTATTTTAAACGAAACCCTGTTTGTCCTTTTCAAAGCAGAAACAATGTTTGATGTTTCTAATTACACCTTTTAACAATTGTGAAAGCATCTATCGATCGAGATAATTGTATTGATTTATGTCTATGTTTCAACTTTTTTTATTTGCTCCAAGACTATTATGGTAATATATGCAGCACTGTGCGAAAGGGATACTTCGATGGTTGTACAAGTCACAGCTAAATTAGGGTTGGAATATTTTAAAATCAGAAAAGTGGGGAGTTCTAAACCGTAAGTACTGATGTGAACTTATGTGTTACAAATACTGACCTGGGATCCTTCGCATTTTTTTTTAGTTACTTCTTTGATGACACTTCCAATGTACTTTTCGGCTGCAGGGAAGCAAACTGGACCCCACCTGATTTTTATATATTTTGTAAAGTGGAGCACGAGGAACTCGAATCTGAATGAATTTTGACATTCCGACTTCCCGAACTGGAGATACTAGAACTTATACAGTAGTTTTACATAATATGTATAAAATTAACGAAGAAAGTTCTGTCGCTTTTTGACCTATCACCTTAGAGCATCGATATGTCACCTAAGATCAGGGGTGTAGCCAGCAGGTTTCTGTAGGAGGGGCCAGCTACAATCTAAAAAAAGTGTTGCAGCTCGTGTTTTTGAAGCCTGAAAAAAAACTGGAAAATTTTGGTTTCCTTCCGGAAAACTAAAAACATTGTTTTTGTCATCATCTTATTATTATTATTATTATTAATAATAATAATAATAATAATAATTTCATAAATTATATTACAGATAGTTTGTATTATGTTTAACCAAGATCTACTGCCCCCAATCAAACATTATACCTTTGTGCTAACTATTTCAATACACAGAACCGATCTATAAAGGTAAACAAGAAAGTTATATCGCTTTCTCACTCACCACCTCCGAACATTCATGTGTCACCTAACACGTATCTGGAAGATCAAGAATAGATCGACAACCTTCTGCAAACGTTCTGGAAGGCCATTTATTCCATCGCGGTAGAGGTTGGTGTTCCATGAAGCGAAGAAGGTATCAAGTGCATTTTGCACCTCTACTTGGGATTTGAGGTGGCATCCTTTAAGGTGATTGTCCAAGGAAGGGAACAGATGATAATCGGACGGTGCAATGTCCAGGGAGTATGGCGGATGCAATAGTGTTTCCTATCCAAGGCGTAAAATGGTGTCCCGGGTCATCCTAGCCACGAGGGGCTTAGCGTTGTCCTGTAACATAAGGACCCCTTTGGGATTCAGAAGTGCTGGCTCCAGAGTTTTGAGTTTCTCTTGAACACGGCTCAACTGTTGACAGTACACAGTTGGATTGATGCGATGACCAGCTGGTAGCAGTTCGCGATGCACGATGCCGTGAGCAGTTCATCAACACACAGGAGGACTTCCTTCTGGTGTAGTGCTGGTTTCGGCTGTCTTGGAACCGTTCATGGGATGCTATCCAATTATGACGGCACCGTGGAACTTCGTACAGGACCCATTTCTCATCACATGGCAACACCTTGTCCAGACATGGCTCCTTCCTAAGACGAGACAGCAAAGAAACACAGGTGTCTGCTTGCGTTGCCTTTTGACCCGGAGTCAAGTTATGTGGGACCCATCGATCCAACTTCTAGTGTTTCCTCAGTTGCTGAAGGTGCTGCTGAATGGTTTCGCAACTCTCACTGAATTGTTCCCATGCCGTAAGCGTCGGTGGACCACAAATGGGCAATTACCGACATCCCGCCAAACATTGGCGGCGCCGCAGCGACGATCCCCGGTGGCCCCTCCACCGTTTTGAAAATGATTCCACCAGCGGCAGTGATGCGACAAAACACCAATGAACCACAAAATTACTCCCCCAAAATGTTAAATCGGCTATATGTGTGATTTAGTTACATTAAGGTGAGTCTAAAAAACACTTTTAAAAAGTACCAAAAAATTACCCAGAAGGGGACTCAAACCACCAACCTTATGATTACTAGGCAAGTGTTCTTCCTACTTCGCTACGAAGGCGATGAAGAAAACATCGCTTGTAAAGGGATAAATCGTTAAGATCTTTTTAATTTGGTCAATCAGAGTGCTCCTTTAACCGTGTATATACGACGATAACTGTTTGGAATTAGATAAAATGTGTTCGCCATGAAATTTTGTAAAAAAATGACGCGTGTCTATTTACTTTATTTCATAGTTCTAGCATACTCACTTTCTAATGATCGACGACAGTTGTCATCTAAATTCATACAATTATCGCACTTATCTCAAGATTTTTCACTTCATGATATTGAGGCAGAGGTTATTCTTGACCCTCGGAGCTCACTTTAGGAACAATTCGTCAGGAAAAAATAATATATAATAATAACCGCATGCACATGACTGGCGATAGTTCGTGTTGGTCCCTTCACGATTCTCCGCGAAGAATCTAAGAAGTGCGGACCAAAACGAAGTTGTCGCTGGTACGCGGTGGTAATTTCAACACCCCGGCGCGAGATATATGTTTCGACTCGACGAAACCCGGCCGCCAGTGAGGGCCAATTATCGCAGACCTCCGCAAAAAGCGACAGAACTTTCTTGGTTACTTTTATACATAAGACTGATTTTCTTTGAAATCGCACTTAATGCGGTGAAGACTTTCTGAAAAAAATGTTTATTTATTATTCGTGACTAAAAAGACATAATTATTTTATTAACAGCTATATCTCACTTCTTGTTTTACACGAAATAGCATTTAAAAAGCGAATGAAATCCAAACTGAAAAACTGAATAAAAACGTTGCTTTTCACCAAATTTACCATCTGATAAAAAGTTTTCTTGAAACACTAATTACAACATATAAATAATATAATTTACATACGATTTAGTTTAGTACCATTGTTTTATGGCAGAATTTATAAGGTCAAAAACGAAACGAGGGATGGGTACAAATATCCAAGTAGAAAATGCTATAGCAGAACGATCTTGCGCAAGCTGTGTACAAACAAATCAGGAAGTTTCTTCTCTTCAAGAAATAATAAATATTTTGATGAATGATGTAGAGTCGTTGAAAGGCAAATTAAACGAACTTCAAAACCAACGAGATGATAAGAGTGCTGAAGTGCAAGGTGAAATTCATAGAAATGGTCAGTGGTCAGAAGTTGTAAGAAACAATCGACTTTCTGTATGTGTATCAAATGTAGAAACTAGAAATAGGTTTGCTGCTCTCGATGAAGAACAATGTACAAACAGTAACAATGACGTAATTGAAACAGTGAATTATGGCAAGTGTGAACATTCAAAGAAGTGCAAGTGTTATCAGCAGTCTAACTTACATACGAATTGTAAAACAGCAGTAGCTCCAGTAAGTTCATCACCAAAGAACATGCAGTGTAAAGTAAAGAAAAACAGTGAAAGGAAGTTTAACTCAAATACAAGGGTACAGGAGAACATTAAGAGAGCACATGTGAATTCCGTTAGCAATATTAGTGCATCCAATAAAACACAACAGAACATTCTTTCACAGAATGACAGTCAAGAACATTGTACCGGTACTAGAAGTTTCAAGAAGACAACTGGAATCTCTTCTCGATCAGAAGAAAAGAACAGGCAAAAAATGCTACTATTGGGGGATAGTCATTTAAGAAACTGTGCATCTATTATCCAAGATTGTGCAAATAGTGGCCTTAGTGTGAGCAGCATTGTGAAACCAAGTGCACCCTACGAATCTATCGTTGAGAACGTTCACAAACTAACTAGTAATCTCAATGAAAACGATTGTGTTGTGTTGGCTGGTGGAACTAATAATAACCTAAGCCATCCACTAGAAACCCAGAATGTGTTAGTGTCTTTAGAAAGAGCACTTGAAAGCACAGGTAAAAGAAATATTAGAACAGTAGTATTGTCAACACCCTATAGGTATGATTTTCCGCATAGGCCGAACGGTAGTGTAAACAGATCAATATTTGAATTTAATATGCAGGTGAAAGAAATAATCTCTAGAAAGTACAGCCATGTTAGATTTGTTAGTTTAGGTGCATTGCGTAGACAGGATTACACTAGTCACGGCTTACATCTAAATGCAAAAGGAAAGAGAAGGGTCTGTGATTGGATTATTGAGGCAGCAGATGCTTTTTTATAGGTTACGAGTTCTGCAAAAAAACGAAATTTTTGACGTGTACTTCACCTCCGCAAAATAAACATAGAGAAGTTTCCTGTAATTGTTATGACAAAAAAAGTAATATAGGTTATGTGTGTTGTGGTATGCCGTCTTGTATCTCGGATCTAAATGTTGTAGATACTGTAAGTTGCCCAAGTAATACTCCCCTACTAAAAGCAGTAGATATAACTACCGGTAATGTTCCTAATCAAAAAGTAGAAGACGTAAGTGAGTCCAAAAATATCAGTCTCCAAATCCTACATCACAACGTCCAAGGATTAGGAAATAAAATAATCGAATTAAAAATAATTTTGGAAAATGAATTAAGTAAAACTGATGTCTTGTGTATATCGGAGCACTGGCTGAATAAAGAAGAAATAGAAACAATTTCATTCACAGGTTTTAAACTATCTGCGTACTATTGTAGGGAAAATATATCCCATGGCGGTATTGCCATATTTGTCAAAGAGGACTTTCGTATCAAAATTCTAAGGAATACCCTTACATTGAACGTTGATAAAACTTTCGAATCTGTAGCACTTGAATTTTGCGATCATAATTTAATACTTATCTGTCTCTATCGCACGCCAGACAGTAATGTCAATGACTTTTTGAATAAATTAGAAAGGAGTGAATTTGAATAAGGCTTATATCGGAATTGTCGTCCTCTAAAAAGTCGTTAGTAATTTGTGGTGATATTAATATTGATTTTTTACTAAATAATAGCAAAGAAAAAGAAGATCTCATTTCGCTCTGCACATCATTTAATCTGAAACCTATCGTAAATACTCCTACCAGAATAGGCAAAACAAGAATCTCTGCTCTTGATCAAATTATAATTCCACGTGATGATTTCGTATCTCATGTTGATGTACTAAACCTAGGCTATTCTGATCATAATGCTCAACTCCTTTATTTTTACACAGAAATAATTAATAAGAATAGAAACGTGGGCGTGGAATGGTCCGAACGGCGTTCATTTACACCCACTAACGTGGCATATTTCAAATACTTGTTGAAAACTGAGTCGTGGGAAGATGTTTATATTGAATGTAATGTTAACGACCAATTTAATTCATTTTTATGTATATTTACTCATTATTTTAATATTGCTTTTCCTAAACAAAAATTTAAGATAAATAAATCGGTAAATGTCAGTTCGAAGTGGAAAACTTTTGGAATAAAAGTTTCTCTAGAAAAAATGCGCTATTTACATCAACTATCCCGACGGTGCCGTACTCCCGTGTTTAAACGATACCACAAAATGTACAGACGAGTTTTACATAAGGTTATAAAACAGGCAAAAATGTTAGAGAATGATACTTACATAGGAAAAGCTTCCAATAAAATGAAAGCTACATGGCAAATTATTCGGAAAGAATCTGGGGAACGAAAACCCTCCTCTAAGATAACTAGCGTTTCTTGTCAAAATAAAATTATAAAAAATCCGACTGAAATTGCACATGCTTGTAACGATTACTTCACGAATGAAGTGGAAAAGCTTATCACTAATAACGTGAACAATAAACTATCTAGCAAACAATACGTTAGTAAACATAACGATATTTTCGAAAAATCATTGTTCTTGCGCCCAGTAACTAGTCAGGAAATCTTAAATACTACACTGAAAATGACAAATAAGAGTTCTTCAGGATATGATGAAGTTCCTGATAAAATTCTAAAGCAATGCTCTTGTGAAATTGCTGATATCTTATGCTTCATAGTAAATAATTCATTTAGTAGTGGCGTTTTTCCTGAGGCATTGAAGCTAGCAGTTGTTAAGCCCTTATATAAAAGTGGCAAGAAAGATCTTACATCGAACTATAGACCAATATCATGTCTGTCTACCTTCTCTAAACTTTTTGAAAAACTTATGTATATAAGACTAGTTAGCTTTCTAAATAATTTTAACTTAATATCTCCTGCTCAAAATGGCTTTAGATCAAATAAGTCTACTGAAACTGCTCTTGACTCTTTTCTCTATTCTGCTTTAAATTCAATAAACACTAAGAAATATACAACCGGCATATTTCTTGATCTTAGCAAAGCTTTCGATACAATTGATCATCAAATTTTACTTAAAAAATTGCAAGATTATGGTATTAGGGGAAATGCGTATGAGTGGTTTAAATCGTATATATCCAACAGAAGGCAAACTGTTGAAATTAACTGTCAAACTCGAGACACTCAGGGAGTAAGCAAATATTATTCAGATACCAAAGAGTTAAAATTTGGAGTCCCTCAAGGTTCCATCTTAGGCCCTATTCTATTTTTAATATATATAAATGATTTGCCACAATGTTTAGACTCTGCTAAAATTGCTCTGTATGCTGACGATACAAATATATTAGTAACTGGAGAAACTTACGTTGAGTTATGTAATGCAGTAGATTCCACCATGTCTGCCATCAGCGACTGGATGGATAGAAATAAACTAATACTAAACACAACAAAGTCTTCGTGCATGTGCTTTCACGTAGCAAAAAACGAGATAAGAAAACGCCCTTGTGTAACAATTAACGGCAAAACGTTGAATTACGTCTCGGATATCAAATTTCTTGGTCTTTGGGTGTCAGATACATTAGATTGGAAAATTCACATTCAAAAATTATCTAGTAAATTGGCTCAAACCTGTTACATGTTAAAGCTTTTACGAAATAGTGTCAGTCAACATGTTCTGCTCACAACTTATTTTGGACTTTTTCATTCTAAATTGAAATATGGTATTATATTCTGGGGATCTACTGCACTGCTAAATTCCATATTCGTTTTACAAAAGAGAGCTTTAAGGTTTATGACCGGAAGTAAACCTCGAACTTCTTGTAAACCTCTATTTAAATTTCTTGAAATCTTACCTCTTCCATGTTTATATATATATATATATATATATATATATATATATATATATATATATATATGAAATTCTAAAATTTGTAAGAAAAGATATACAGATAGGTACAAGCACCTTCCGGTTGAACTCAGATATTCATATGCATAATACAAGACAAGCGTCTGACCTTCATGTAGAGTCCTCACGTTTAAAAGTACATAAGAATAGTACATTTCCTATGGCAGTGAATATTTATAACAAGCTTCCTTCCACTTTAAAAAACAAAACATCTGGTTTCAATAAAGCAGTCAAGTCCTACCTACTCGAGCACTGTTTCTATTCTGTAGAAGAATATCTCGCCTGTAGTAAATAATGCTTAAAGTATATATATTTTGTATATCTATAATGTAAGGTTTTATTAACTGTTATGTTGTTTTATATCGATGTATGTAAATTAGAATAATGAAAAATTGTACCTTTTTTGTTTTATATAAATTCACACTATTTTAATATTGCATGTAGATTTAAATCTATACATATGTACACATTCAGTGTTCTTATGACGTGTTCAACTCATACGTTCACGTTGTGAACAATTTGTATGAAAAAGGATGAAAATAAATACAATACAATACAATATAGTACCTTGTCAAAACGTTTGTCTTCAAACTGTCAAATACAAATCGCCGTAAATTGTGTAATCTGCTGTCACAAAAAGTATACCATACTATTTTCGGATCGCTATAAGGAAGAAATGCCATACTATTTTGTGATCGGTATGGTAAAATACTATTTTTCTATACTATTTTACCGTAAATTATTAATTATATGTAAACTTTGTTATTTTTAAATGACTGAAGCGAAGTAATCTCACGATGATGTTTTAACATCTGGTCATTAGAGGGGGCAGAAAATCATTTGGGGGCCTGGCCCCGATGGGCCCCCCGTGGCTACACCCCTGCCTAAGACGTAGGCTACCTGGAAGATCAAAAATAGTACCCATCAGTATCAACGACCTTCTGAAAACGTTCGGGATGGACATGGATTCCTTCGCGGTAGAACTTGGTTTGCCGTGAAGCGAAGGTCAAGTACATTTTGCACCTTTACTACGGAGTTGAACTGGAGTTCTCTAAGGTGAGTGTCCAAGGAATGGTTCAGGTGATAATCGGACGGTGCAATGTCCAGGGAGTATGGCGGTTGCAATAGTGTTTCCCATCCAAGGCGTAGGATGGTGTCCCGGATCACTCTAGTCATGTGGGTCTTAGCGTTATCCCGTAACGGGAGAACCCCTTAGCGATTGAGAAGTGCTGGCTCCAGGGTTTTGAGTTTTTCTTGAACACGGCTTAACTGCTGACACTAGACAGTTGCATTAAGAGCCTGCCTTACTAAAAATAATACGAAACTTATAATTTTCTTTTGCTTGATTATTCATCAGTGAAAGGAGATAATGAAATGCAAGTTACCACATTCATTGATAATGCTATTCTACAACAGAAAATATTAACTTGAAGAATGTTCAGTGTTGCCATCCATAGAAATTACAGTGTTGCCAGAAAAACAATTTCCCTAACATCTAAGTTAAGGTACCAAGTAGAGGAATGAACTCAACTGCATTTGATTACGTATCATGTTCTTTTGGTTTCTTGTGAACTACTTTTTAATTAACATTATTATTTAGTTTTAATAACTGTATGTTAAAACTGTTTTGTTTATTGCAAACTAAATACAACTATAATTTAAAAAGTAGTTCACAGGAAACCAAAACAATATGATACGTAACCAAATCAGGGTGGCCACTCATTTGGAATTTCAAAACTCCCTGACTTTTCCAGAAATTTTCCCGGTTTTCTAGAAAATTTCTAGAGAGATCTAAAATTGGTATATCATTGTTTTTCAAAGCTTAAACAGAAGCTACAAGTGAAATGCAATGTGGACTAGAGGATCATTATTAAAAAAAGAATCACAAAAAAACACTAGCGAAGATAAATAGTCTAATTTTAATCACTTATTGCCTAATTTTCAATTCTCCTGTGTGTTTCCACTCCACTGTAACCAACTGCTGCACAGAACGAGAAGAGGAATGTCTATCCCTTTCGCTTTCCAACCTTAAGCTTAATACTAGTTACAAAAGTACACACACTTACAGTCCACTACTAAAACACAAATTACTGGAACGAACACTACTTTACTGAAATGTTTTATAACCTCAAATCACAGACTTGCAGTTCACTAAAATCAAACTGAAGTTAAGACCACATCCACTTAAATGTTTTAAGACCTCAAACCAATAATCTCATCATCAATTGCAGACAGTTTCTCCTTGACATCATTCAACAACTTCCTTTTCTTAGCCTCGAGTTCAATAACTTTATCCTTAATGGCATTTCTCTTCTTCTGTTTCTTCTCTTCCTCTTCTTGATTCCTCAGAGACTCAACATATACTCCATGAGCATTGCGGGCAGCATGGACAACCCTCTTTGTAATTGGAAACTTATCAACACCACCCACAGCTGAAATTTTATCATGTACCTGCCTGAGTGCAATTAGACTCAACTCGCTTTGATTTTCAATTAAACATTCTTTGTTGATTGAAAATCCCCTCTCCACACTAGCATTTCCATGAGATAAAATGAGTAGAATTTTCACAAAATCAGTCATATGTACTGAGCATGCGCTAAATGCAGCATCTCCATCCAATGGTCGTCTAATCTCTTACTTTTCCTGTTATAAGTTCTCATTGCTTCCAATACAAGAGGATTTTTAGCAAAAACTTTGAATTCACCTTGGATTTCATCAGCTAATGTTCCTGAAATCCAATTCTTGGATACTACAATTTCTAGGCAATCGGACAATCTCTTTGCAGCTACAGTGTCATCCATAACAAACACACTTGGATCCAGGAAAGAAATTGCTCTTGTCAGGTTGAATTTTAGAGGTGACCTGTCCATTATTTTCAGTATGAATTTCTGACATCCTGCACGACAGTCTTGTCGAAATTCAAGAGTCTGTCTATCCGATACGGTATTGGGTTTTCGTGTAGCATCCTTTGATGTGTACCCAATGTTTACAAACTTGGCTGGCTTTAAGTTTTCGCTATTATTGAAATCAATCTTAACCAATGGCCGGCCTTCCAAAACACTATCTTTCACAAAACGACCTGCAACAGACAATACTATGGCCTGGAGCGAGTTGTAAAGGAAAGGAGCTAATGGAGCTTCTCCCTGAAATTCACGCAGGAAAGGTTCAACAGTTTTTGCTAATGTTGTGAAAAAGTCAAGTTTTTACAGTATCAAAGCTTTTGCACTGTGGTACTTTCTTCTCATCAACAGCCCACTGTACGTATTTCTTTACGTTCGGTAATATTTCCATCGCCCGGGAAGCAACGTCTGAATTTTCTGTCCATCTAATGCTGCAAATTTTTTTCGGAAACACAGAAGACCCTGTGCATCTTATGTAATCTGCACGACGAGCTGGAACGTCTTTGAATAAATTATAAGACGCCCTTAGGAATTCTTCTTATTTCCAACCTGTTGCTTGCATGGCAGCTTTAAAAGCACAATTCATAGTATGCAGCCCACAACTTCCAATATCAAGAAGAATTGGATCTGAAGGTGAACTTGCAAGATCTTTCTGCAGGTCACTTAAAAATTTGAAGTTAACATGTGGGCCATCCATCGAAACTTGAACAATTTTCTTGAGGTCCAAACCTAAGATACCATTCTTGAAACTAACTTGAATGTCTGCTGACGTTGAATGTCCGAGGAACACTGAATTTAAATATCTTGCTGACACTTGGTTTTTGTCATTGTCCCAAAACCGAATCGAAGGTCCATTTGCTGCTTTTGCGGGACCTTGTTAAGGCTTTCATCAAACCCAATAACATAATGCTTGCAAGCTTCTATTTCTTTGAGAAGATCACCTTTAAAAAGTCGTCCAAGACCATGAACGATAGTATAAGCTAACTTGGTACGTTGTAATTGCATCTTACTACAAATTTCGCTATCAGGGAACATGAGCTTGAAATTTGATGCCAGTCGGGAAGCAGATCGGAATGACAAGTGTTCCATTACTGCCTGCAAACACCACAGAACTTCAGCTTTAGTTACTGACTCAGACACTAGAAACGACTTCATAACATTAGCATGTTTATTTTTAATAGATTCTTCGGAAGCCACCATCATCTCTTTACTTACAACCAGTTCTTCAGCGGGACAAGAAGGACCTGGATTCTGACCACTACATTCCACTGCATTCTTTTGCTGACAGAAAGTTGTTATCGGCCGAGTTACTAGAGAGTTCTTCGCAGCTGCAGTGTGTTTTTTACCTTCCATGTGGCTAATAATTGCCCGTTTCCCCATGTTGCTGAGGTTAAAAGTATTTCTGCAAATCTTACAGAATGCAGCATTCCTGTTGTCCTTCACAGCAGAAAGCCACAATGAGAAATTTGGGTTGGACAGCCAGTCGTTCGAAAAAGTAGCTTTTTTAGACATGATTGAGACGCAAACTGAAATGAAAAATAATAATAATATGAATATGAGCGTACAATTAATTCACATCAGAAATTAATATATATAACAACATCAATAAAATAAGTACACTGTCTATTGTTTCTCATTGCTCAACGTTGTTACTGAATTTGGTATACTGAAAAAGTTAGTTAGATTAATAAGATGTGTTAGTTAAATTAATAGATTAGTTAGTTAGATAGATTAATAAGATTAATTACAAGCCACACGACGTGTGATCACACGCAAACATAAAACAGCACAATCGTGATTCGTATATATTCTGAAATAACTCTTAATGCTTAATATATTTTTTAATAACTGCATATGCATAATCTATCTTTACTTACCTCCTTAATCCTCAACCTCTTAAATCCAGCTGCCGGATCATAAGGTCCAAAATACACGCGTAGCACGTTTAAATACCACACAATTTCACACAAGCACACATTGATGCGGCGTAGCTAACGTATATATATGTATATACACAGGGGCGGATCCAGAATATGATCAAGGGAGGGGCTAAACCATATTTTGCCGTTTTATCCAGTGTAAAGCAGGATCAAAGCCCATTTTATCCAGTGTATACCTGAGCGTCAAGGGGGGGCTATAGCTCCCCCTTTGATCAGCCACTGTATATGACAACCTCTTCAGTTCGTGTCTAAAACGGGGATGAAAATGTTGAACTGAAAAAGGTCACCTTCCACTCACCATCTAAAATGAGTGGGAACGTTTTCTACTTCTAAGCGAGAGGTTAATGATTCGTACATGCCCTTATAAGGATTTACCGTGCGTGCGGTGGTTATGTAACCGGAGAACAGGTCGACATAGATAGGAAATATTGTGTAACAAAACAACGGAACTGAAGTAAATGAGCACTAATAAAATGTGTTTTTAAGAAATCAGAAAATTTTGTTTGTAGCTTTTTTTTTTTTTTTTGAACAGTAGTACATGCAGTAGCGGAATTGGGTGTAAAAACTAGGGGGAGGAGAATGCCACTACTTCAAATTGGTGGTCAAAAGGTCAAATATCTGTAAAAAGCATAGCCAATTAATCGTGTGTCGCAAAAAGTACTGCCGCCACTCAGTACAAATGCATGTGGAATCCACACAGTTTTTGATTCCACATAGAAATACACGCATCAACCAAAATTCCACACATTTTGTGGAATTCGACACACATTCGGAACTCTTCCGGCAGAAATGCTCAACTACCGTTCAGCCTTTATATTAATCACGTGACTACCAAAACGGGATGCAGGGGTGCAGCGTGTCCCGATAACAAGTGTGTGAATTACAAAATGGTCCCGATTTCGCTCCAGCTCAATTCATGCGCAGCACTAAATGATAAAAGAATATGAAGAAAGTATGCGCAGCCCAAACCAGCAGAGCTAGACAAACGAAACCTGGAACGAAGGAGAGATCTGGGGGCGAAGCACCCAGCGACCAAAGCTATTTTATATATAAATAAACCGGCTAAATGGCTAGGAATACAGGAGAACGTAAATTTCTCCCCGAGTAAAAATTCCGTTTTTCATCAAAATTCCCTGACTTTTCCAGAATTAAAAATTTCCCTGACTTTTCCCGGTTTTCCAGGTGAGTGGCCACCCTGCAAATGCAGTTGAGTTTGTTTCTCTACTTGCTGCCTTAACTTAGATTTTAGGTAAATTGTTTTTCTAGCAACACTGTAATTTCTATAGATGGAAACACTGAACATTCTTCAGGTTCATATTTTCTGCTGTAGAATAGCATTATCTATGATTGTGGTGGCTTGCACTTCATTATCTCCTTTCACTGATGAAAAAACAAGCAAAAGAAAAATGGTACATTTTATATTATTTTTAGTAAGGCAGGCTCTTAATGTTCTGCTCTGATCAGCCGGTAGCAGTTCCCGATGCACGATGTCGCGAGCAGTCCACCAAACACACAGCAGGACTTTCTGCTGCATTACTGGTTTCAGCTGTTTTGGAACCAGTTCATGGAATTTTAACCAATGATGACGACGCCATGGAGCTTCTCATCACATGTGAACATCCTGTCCAGAAATGGCTCCTTCCTCAGACGAGACAGCAAAGAAACACAGGTGTCTGCTCGCGTAGCCTTTTGGTCCGGAGTTAATTCATGTGGGACCAATAGACTCAAATTGTAGTGCTTCCCAAGTTGATGGAGGGGTTGCCGGATGGTTTCTCCACTCACACTGAATGTTAGCCCCAGTTCCCCACAGGTCTCTCCACTGTTCGCCTCAATTGCTACCTGAAGATCTTCATTTTGTACATGTGTTGGTCTTCCGGCACGTGGTGCGTCTTTCGTGAGTGTTTTGTCACCGTTCTTAAACTTTCTAAACCACCCTTGCACTGTCTGCGTAATCACGACACCCTCACGAAAGGCCCGAGATATCTTCCGCCCCACTGCAGTGGCGTTTGATCCAAGTTTGAAGTCGTACAGCATACACGCCCTTATGACGCTCTGTGGAGGTTCCATATTCACTATGTCCTTACACAAGTTCACGTTGTAACTGAACTGCCACAAGCAGGTAGAATGTTGGATATACCCACACCAACATCTGACCTTCGCCTTCTCTCCATTCGCATTCAACTCACGGTGTGAGGATCAATTGAACACAGACCTCCACAAAAAGCGACAGAACATTCTTGGTTACCTTTATATATCTCACAGGACATAATATGTTTCGTATAGAGAATATATCTATATTAAACTTAGTTTTAATATCTCGAGTTCCGGAAGTCGGAATGTCAAAACTCCTTCAGATTCGTGTTCCTCGTGATCTAGTTTACAAAATATATAAAAATCAGGTGGGGTCCACTTTGCTTCCCTGCACCCTACTTTTCAAACGAAACTGAGTTTTCCAGAATGTACATTTTGCTTCAAACTGAGTTCTGCCCTGGCTAACATACGTAAATTCGCTTCTATAAGAGTCGTTAAAGTTACACTTGAAATTGTCGTTCGGCATTCTTGTAGCTTATGAGCTTATGAAGGCATGAATAATTCAAGTATATTTGTCAACATCTACAAAAGAATATTCATTCGTATAGAACCTCCAATACATTACATTAAAAACACATGAACTACACAAAGAAAACTATTGTGTATTAGAGCAGATCTCTTATTAGCAAATGGCCCTACACCCGCGCACTGCTCAGATAGCTCACAGCCTGAGCCTGAGCGCGAGTCCCAATTTAACTCAATCGCGATTAAGATTGTCAGAGGTGTAGCGGTTTACGTTGAATATACCAACACTTTATCCACTAAGTCGTGTTAGATTTTTCTCGAATCCCAAAAAGTGGGTGGTTTTTCGTGATTAAGATAGCGAGGGACGAATATAGAACCTGACAACCGGGTGGTACCCGCAAAAATCGGGTAATATGACAACACTAAGCTAAATAGAAAATAAGGTATATCCCCATTTAAGATCACAACACCTGCAACTCATGAAATCCAATTTGAAATCTCATCCACTTAGACTGAGATCTTTTATATTATCATTACTCTTTCACCTTGCTTTAAATAGTACTGCCACTCTTTCTTTTGTTAACAAACACCACCTCCCTTTCTTTAAAAAAGAAAAGAGAAAAATTAGATCGCAATACACAATTTTATTGTTGATTTTGTTGCCACTCCAATAAATGTGAATGTTGTGGTTTTGCATGTGTTGACTGGTTTCTTATCGCAAGTCCCAGACACCTGCAATAGTTCATACGTGAAGGGAACACCGATATTTTATTCTGCACCTTTTTACTTCCCAATAACGATAGCCGTGCCTCTTTGTGAGAAACTGCAACTTATTATTTTTTTTTATTCTGCCAATTGTAAAAGAATACTAAACAAGAATTTCCCTACACATTAAGACATTTTAAGAAAAAATATATTCTTTCACGTCTGCAAATTTTGAGCATTTTTTCCCTACGCCGGGGGAAATTTCCCTCCATCTGGCAACTGTGAGCCGAAGATGGGAAAGATTCTTTGCTGTTTTCTCGTCGTTACTTAGTGCTGTCGAATTTTTGTGACTTCTGCAGTTTCAGTTTTTGAGAAAACCGGTTTTCAAAACCGAAACCGCAAAAGCGGTTTTCAAAACCGAAACCGCAAATGCGGTTTTCAAAACCGAAACTGCAAATGCGGTTTTCAAAACCGAAACCGCAAAAGCGGTTTTGAAAACCGAAACCGCAAAAGCGGTTTTGAAAACAGACATTTCGGTTTGATGAAATTTCATTTTTTCAAAAACCGGTTTTCGGTTTTTTCAAAAACCGATTTCGACAGCACTAGTATTTACGTAGGCCTACTTGCATATCACTGGCGTAGCCAGGGGGTGGGTTCAGAGGTCTGGATCACCCGAAATTTTGAGGAGTTGTTCAAACAAAACCTAAAATTGCGTTTTCAGCCTCATATTACCACACTGAGAGCCCACGAACCACTCAAAAATATTAAAGTTCTTAAAAGAAACCCTAAAATTGCGTTTTAATTTCCCTATTGCCGAAAACTTTCCAGGGGAGGACCCGTTCCAAAATGAAAACCTGGCTACACCACTGTGCATATATTAAATATCCATAGTACTGTAGAATTTCTACTAATCTATTAAATATAAGTGTATCAGAAAACCAATCTAACAACTTTTGACATGTATTTCGAAGAATTTAATACTTTTCGAAAATGTAGATGATATAACTCACCTTCTTGCCCCCCCTCTCCTGCGAGCGCCTATGCATAGGTACAACATATATTTTAAGACGGTTTTAAAAATTTAGCAAAAGCTTCCAACAATTCTCATATTGTGGAGAGCATAAAAGAATGACGTCTTAAATGCGTCATAATAACTATAAATACTGTACTATAGTTTCTTTTGTCAATTTGGCATTTTGCAATTTAAGGTTAAAATAATAGGCTCTACTTGCACTGAGTGTTAATATGACTGAATAACACAATCCCCGCCTATAGTTTCTTATGAAAAGTCGCCCGATACTAAATACAAGATGAATGAATGAAAGAATGAATTCATCTTCATTGTTTGATTCGATGATATACGATAATCTTTTACCTGATGTTTTATTGATATTTCCTACTGCTCTTTATGCTATTTTTTTTTTTCAAAAATTAGGGAAACACTAATTCACTGAAACTTACCTCAATTGTATTTCAATGATATAATAATCGTAAATCCCAATCAACTGTGTTCACAGTACGAAAACGCACACAAGCTCATTCGTTGCTAAGCGGTTAGCGTGGGAGATACGGGTTTGGTTCTCAGCGGGAGCTCTTGTGGTTCGGATTCCATGTTATAACTCATTCTGAAAATATTATCATAGGTCTCACAAACAATCGAATGTTAATCCTAACTCGATTAATATATAACAAAAGGCAGATCTAAACAACTACTGACTTGAGATGAAAGTGGCATAATTTTAGTACGTTTAAAGATATACTAAAGACTAAATGATGGGGTGTGCGCAACAGTGGTCTAACCCCGAAAAATGTGAAAATGAGATTTTGATGTAATCTTTTGTCATTTAAATTGAATTGTCTTCCCACTGAGTTAGATAAAATTCACCTACTATATTTTAGTTCTGGGTCTCAATCTAAGGCCTAAAATATTCAAAACAGGAGTCCGAATCTGAACTTCGAAATTTCGGGTGTGGATCCAGGAACCGGATATCCGGATCCAAGATCCGAAATTCCGGATCCAATATCCGAAACTTCGGATCCGGATCCAAGATCGAAAATTCCGGATCCGGATCCAAGATCCAAAATTCCGGACCCAAGATCCGAAATTTCGGATCCGAATCTTATAGAATCCGGATCCGTCTGGCCATTCCTAGTATAAACGTGGACCTTGAGAGAAAATGGCAAGTGCAAGCAGAAAGGAGAAACGTGTTGTTTTAAATAGTCAATCTCGGGGACTTGTGTATAATTTGCGGGAATATTTTGAGGCAGAAGGGAAAATGGAGGACCATTACTTCCACTTTCTAAGTTGTCCAGAGAGTGTCTGCAGCTTTGCATATCGGAACAGCCACAGTGACAAGAATCACTAAAGAAAAGTGCCCAGTAAATTTGAATGAGCCTTCAAGAGTGACAAATCTGGATGCATTTCAAAAAGATGCGATCCGGCGGCATCTTTAAGATTACTATCAGCGAAAAGAATTTCCCACCCGGAGAAAACTTGTGACCCGCCTGGGTTCGTATCTTGTCCGGTACGCCTTTCTTATGGTGGTTTTAGTGGTTAGAGGCAACAAGCATTTCACTCCGCTATTGGTAATGGCCAGAATAAAGGGGAAGCAAACCTCTACTTGGATCACGAACCAACATGGAGTCTGATTGAGGTTGCACTTGCGCGTACCCACCGTCTTCGGCACGCCCGTTAACATTTACAGAGTGAAGGTAAATACCTGGATGTAATACCCACTATCTTGGTAGTAATTCATGCTGAAAGAACAACAGGAAACAAACAAATATATGAAATAGAATTTATTTGATTAAAAATAACTCACATATGAAATTACTTACGTACACCCTTTTTCAATAAATTTCTGTTAATAAATTTCTTTGTACGTTTTCAATACCTTTAGCCCACTGCAGATTTCAATAAAAAAATAACGAGGAGTAAAATTTTGATAGAAATAATAGATTTTTTGCCTATGAATTGCCGGATTGGTGGTGCATGACCATCTAACACACGTTAATTCACTATTATCACTTCATTTCACCAACAGGGTATTAAAATGAGGAAAAGGGGAGAGATTGAAATTAATTCCTTGTGGTCTCGCCTTCTTTCTTGTCTGATAGTTTTCTGTCTTCGTCCTGGTTATCGCGACTCACTTCGGCTCAAGATGAAATTTGTGACAATCCACTTAATATTAAATAAATTAATGGTGCTGCAGATGGAATTATACTTGCAAGTAACCCATACAGTGTTACCGTAGTTGTTGAGAAATTTGATTACGAAACTTAAAAATTCTTTTCTTGATGAAAACCTCTACATTCCTAAGTTTTACGACGTGGTTTCAAGCGATTCTAAGTAGTTAACGTTCCTCTGGAATATGATCGATAATTCCATTAAAATTTCACGTTCAAATAAGTGCATTTACCTTTCTTCACTTGTGCATAATTAATTCACTAACATTTCAAACGATGATTCGTTAAATAAACGATTTTTGTAACACAGACTGCACTTCTTGGTCCATTCAATCATCCATGGCGGCACAGAGTACCACTTCGCGCGTTCAGCATCAGGCGTTTGTCTTCTTACGCCTGATACTAACTACGCTTATTATTGAAAAGCACCTTTTCATAGACAATATACATATCGTTGAATGTCATTTTTATTCGCTATCAAAGTTACATAATCAAAATACTAAAAGTGATAAAGGTAAGCATCGATGATGCTGGAATTCGCAGGATTATTTCTTGAAACAGTGCAAACACTTTCCTTTCCTTTGTGCTTCGAACAGGAAATGCAAGTCACCACTGCACAGAGTTGTCAACACGTTGAAAAAGATAAAACCATAACGCAAAATTTGCGTCAACGTATAATCCATGGAGCTTTATTCCACTTCAGACAAGAGTAACTGGAAAAATTAAAATGGAATGGGAGTGAAGGAGAGCACACGCTCATAAACTACTTGTTTCACTTAAGGATAGTGGTTTGTTCGATGGGGGTAAAACTAGTTTATCGTTGGTATTGAAAGGGCTTGGGTTCGAGTGGAAGAAGTATTCAAGGCGAAAAGTTTTGTTGGAAAGAACAGATATTGTTGCCAAAAGATGGCAGTTTTTGCGGGACATTTTACAAGAGCATCGAGAAAACATCGTGTGGATAGATGAAACTTGGGTTAATGCAAATCATAGTAGGTCGCAGGGGTGGACGGATGATACCATTGTAGGCACAAGAAAAACACCTCTTGGAAAGGGCAGTCGTCTCATTCTGTTACATGCAGGTTCATATGAAGGTTTCATACCGAATGCCTTACTGCTGTTTCAGTCAAAAAAAAAACTAATGACAGGGGAAAAATTTTATGATTGGTTTGTCAATTCACTCCTTCCAAACATAAAACCCAACTCTGTCATTTTGATGGACAATGCATCCTATCATTCAGTACAACTATGAAAAGCCCCTACACTCAGCAACAAAAAAGCAGAAATTTTAGATTGGTTACAAAAGAATAATATTCAAGATTTCAACACGTCAATGACAAAAATCGATTCAAATAGTAAAGCTTCATAAACACAGATATGTACAATACACAATAGACAAAATAGCTAAGGATAATGGGCACAAAGTAATTAGGATTCCTCCGTATCATTGTCATTTTAATGCTATTGAAATGATTTAGGACCAAGTGAAGGACTTTGTAGCAGAAAACAAGTTGTTCACGTTAACATCTGTGCGAAACCTCGTAGAAGAAGCTATAGAAAAAGTTTCACCCGAACAGTGGCGAAAAGTAATTGATCATACATGGGGTGATATAAAAAGAGCGTGGGAATCGGAAGGTATTTTGCAAGAAAGAGTAGGCAGACTTATAATAAACGTTGGAGATAGTGACAACGATAGTGATTCTGAGGCTGAAACATCTGAAGAGGAAAGTGTTCCCTCGGGCAAGAATGAATTATTCGAAGATTGTGGTGTTTTCTCTCTAGAGGAGCAGTCACAGTAAAAGGTATGTAGGAACATTTTTCATTATGTATATATAAAAAAAAGTGCTACATTGGTGTATATTATATTCAATGTTCGCTGTAGGGTTTTTCACACTAAAATTTATTTTCTTTCTTACATACACTGTAGATTTCAACTCTATCGTATTGCTGTTATCGTATATGAGCCACTAATACATAATTAATATTATACAATATATTGTTTTTCATTCGTTTTTCATTAACAATTAGTACGAAATGTTAAAAATCTCGCCCCCGCATAGTTCGGTCGCCCCCAACGAGGAAGCAGATGATTCTCTCCTTGCGCGAGAAGCACATGGCAACACCGCACTCCTCAGTTGTCCTCGCGAGCTGAGCTGTCAGAAATCATCATTCATCAGCCAGGGTATAGTAGGAATTAATGTTGAAACCGAAAGTTGTAGTTCATTCCTATTATTTTCAATTAGGATAGAGGAGGAAATTTGGAGATGAACGCATTACGAAGGTTCGGCAGATTTCACATTGAAGTGTTGAAAAGGGACGCTAAGCTCCAACTAACCACACAAAAGCTACTACATATTAAACTTTGTTTATTATTATTATTATTATTATTATTTCTATAGCGATTGAAAAAGAAATCTTTAAGTTTACGTCCACAGTTATGTCGGCTAGGCTAAAGGAAACTGTGATGAAAAACGAAGGAAATGGTGGAACGAAGAAAGTGGGCGATTCCCGAGAAAACCCACACACGCGTTGTTTGTCCACCACAAAGCTCACTTGGAGCGAGCTGGGATCGAACCAAGGACCCAATGAACCAGAGGTGAATGCTCTGCCACTGAACCACCGCGGCCTCCTATAGCGATTGAAGTTGAAACCGGAAGTCATTTTTACCACTTCTGGTTTGAGTAAAGAAAGAAAGTTCAAGATATAACCATCTTGAAACACTGAAGCTATAGATCTCTAGCTCATACTGTTTTTGCACAATAGAGCTAAATACTGAAACCGGAAGTGATAGTAATTTCTACCCCTTAGAGAAGGTACAGAGATCAAGGCACCCATTTATAAACTGACACTCAATGTGTCGAGACGAGATCAACACAGACACTTGTAATGCGAGATGAAACAAAAACCAGTCTATACAGACTTTGTCCCGTCTCGAATATTGACCAAAAAATTACTGAATTTATTTTTAATTAAAATTTTAAATTCATGTAAGGTAATAGAATGTCTACAGTCGGATGATCGGAATTTATATTATATATATAATTCTATTTCGTTCATTTAATTACCAAAAGAACACGTTGCCGACATATTTGGAAACTTAATTTTGTAAAACAAAGACGTAAGATCTCTACTTCGCAATACTAAGGTTTTTACTCAGTTCAGTTCTGTAGGGAAAGATAAGTTTAATTTCTTGTTTTACTGCAACCGCCCGTACAAGCAATGATACGGACTCTTTTTTTGAAACTGAGGGGAAATCTTCAGTTCGCAAGAGAATATGGCCTGGAATTCTAGAATAGGCTACGCAAAATCATGGAAAGATGGAGATCATAGGATTAAAACAGAGATCACAGAAAAATCATGTCTCTCAGCAAATCACACCGAAGCAAGAAGAAAAAGATTTTACGACATGCAACACCTGAAGTGTTGACAAATGGAAATAAAGAATACAAAGGATAGTGTATGAATACGCTTCCCTATGCTGGCATTGCCATAATAGTTATTCTAGAACACTTACACTTTGTACACAAGTAGATACATCTGTAATTTATTTCTCTACAATTATTATTTATACACTTTATTGATTCTTTTATTCAGTTTTTGCAACCATTTGATGCTTCGTACTGTCTTTGGCATGACTAGCAAGAGCAGCACATCTTACAGGGTCATACGAGAATTAAATGTTTATTACATATTCTGTAGTTTCCTTAACTTTTAGTCGTTTCAACTAAGGAAATTCATTTTTCCACTTTTATTGAAACTGCATTGAAAGCATGACTATTTGTTACCATCTGAAAATATAGGACCAGAAATAAATAAATAAACGCCTGAAAATCAAGTTAGGCCTACAGAAAAATGAACGACTGTTCAAACTGAAGCCAGTTTATCCTTTGTCAGTGAAAAAATGCCTTTACCCTCCTTTTACTTTTTAACTCGTACATATTTTCTCAAAAGTACTGATATCTGTATTTTTGAATAACTTCAAAGGTAAACTAAAAGCTGAGGAATCAAACACATTACACTTAATGTTAACTGCGTATGGTAATGTCAGGGAAACTTTTTTTTTTTTTTTTTTTTTAACACTGTGGACTTAATTCCGTAATGGTCTGCGTCAACACAACACAAAATCTGCGTTTAAAAGTTCGCCATCATCGGCATAGCAGTTATAATTGATTTTTGCATATTCATGTGAAAAACATGCATCCGTAGGGGGAAGCCGGCGCGTTAGCGAGCGCGTAAACCAAAATATCCTAATAGTTACTACTGATGTCTATACTTACATATCATTTATTTTTCCTCTGCTGTGTTTCTCTTGCGAAATATCAGACAAATTCATCTATAACCTTATTACTAGAAATTAACGTAATGTCTTCGTCACGTTCATTACATCCAACAGGTTCTTTTATTAAGCTCAAAACAGTAAATTCGAAACAAGATCATCTCATGTAATTACTATTTGCATTCAGAAATAATGAAAAACTTGGGAATAGTCTCTAGCTATAGTTGAAGCGAGCGTAGAAAAATCTTCTACCATTCGACTCGATCGGCATTTGTGTATCTGACCATCCGTACGGCGATGTGAATGTAAAGTTATTTTCTTTTTTTAAATTGCTCTTTCTTACAATGTACAGTGTCATTAGTAATAAAATAAAAGTATTACTATTATTATCCGAAAGTAACATTAACAAGGCTTTCCTATTATTAGGTTTTATAAATAAATAACCCATTACCTAAGCAGGTTTTATTCTTGTGAATTAAAAATAAATTCCTGGAATGGTTCATATTGTAAGCAACAAAAATGGCGGTAGGCAAAATATAGAAGTTAAATGAATTAAGACATATTACTATGATTTCAAATAAATACTGCAGAAAAAAAAGCACGTTGTGCTTTATATTTACTCATTCGCAACTGTAGACTGCAATTATTATTACAAACTGCTGAGGATGAATTTGGAGACACAATACAATAAAAATAGTATTAGAATTAAATATACGAGGTGGTGCAAAACTTCGATACCAACTTGAATTGTAAGTAACTACTAAATGAAACGACATGAACTTGTCATTTAAATTTTAGATTCGACTACATATCATGCCATTTATAATTATAACA
Organism: Thermobia domestica; assembly: GCF_964235325.1. Taxonomy (NCBI): domain Eukaryota; kingdom Metazoa; phylum Arthropoda; class Insecta; order Zygentoma; family Lepismatidae; genus Thermobia; species Thermobia domestica. Next base: position 180,709,134 of record NC_137462.1, read on the forward strand.
CTTCCACAATATGCTTTTCAAATTCAATGATTTTATGCAATCTTATTTTAAATTTTGATACGATTTTGTTAGGACTATTCGCAGAAATGTGCGCAGTTATTGTTCAACAAAATATAATAAGAACCGTGTGCACTTCAGGTACTTAATGTTTTTATCATTAATGTATACTGGGCAACAAATTATAATCAAAAGCAGTTTCATTAGTTGCAGACATTATCGGAAGAGTTACAGTATTGTAGGTAATATTCATGTCTGTAATAATGAGTTTTTACCTTTTTGAAAGAACTATTATCAAATTTAATAATAATAATTTACGCATATTGACAAATAACTACACTCGCTATAATTAATCTCTTGCTAATAATTTTTAATAAAATACACATTTACTAATAAAAATTTACAGAAATATTCAACAAGTCACTAGTGTAACAAGGAAAGTGCAGCCATAATACATCATCATTAAACTAACAATGGAACAACTAATCGATAACTTAAAACGGTATCACTGGAAAGTTTAATCAACTATAAACACTGGGAACTTCCTTTATTAACTTAACTATTACATTTCATGTTCAAAATATTTGTAACCAATCTTGAGTACGGATTTAAATATTTAACAAAATCGTACTCAAGAGGAACTGTGGATTCTGTTCTAAAATATTTTTTTCCATTCCTTTCAAAAACTATATATGCGAAATATAATTGTCTCATACACTACGATAGAATGTATGACTATTGTACTATCACAGAATAGCTCGGGTTTCCCTATATTTCATTTATTACATTTTTTTATATTTCTTACTCAAGATACAGAAAGGCAATGACTTAAATAGTATTTTAAAATTCTAGAAAACAATGAAACTCAAGGAATAAAAATCGAATTTCATTAAATTCGTATCTACTAAGCATGAAATGTAAGAAAAAAAATCTTTTCCTTTCATTTCTCGATACATAGAACAAAACTTAGCTTAGAAATAAACAGCCTCCAACAATGGGATCAAATTCTTGGATCCGATTATTTCATACTGCTGAAACAGATACTTCCGGAGGTAGAAAATAAGAGTATCACTTTCGTATTATATCACACACGCACATGCGCGCACACAAACACACAAGTAAACACTGCCCACGTGCTTCTTTAAAATCATAGTATCACCTAGTAAGTTCTCGATTATGTAAATTTGGCAAGAACGTACGAAGGCACTTTATTGAGTTTTTCTTCTTTCTTGAATTTTCGATGAACTCATTCGTACTAATAATGATACAGTGTAGGTCATATAAAATGAGCACTATATACCAACTATCTCTTCTTCATAAATCACAATCCATTTTGGAGAATATGATAGGCTGCTCCAAGAGCCCAACTCAGTTCATGTCCATCGATTTTCTTCACTAACTGCAAGATAAATAAGTTCATTCAACCTTATTGAAGCAATTATAAATTTTACTTCTACTTAATCAATAGTTCTTACTTTCCATAAGCTATATTGCATACTTTTCTTTTTGGAGTAATCGAGATTTGAAGTTTAAAACAGAGCACGAAAGGCAAATTATTTAGTACCTAGTCTATATTTTAAAATTGAAAGTGACTATGCTTGTGACTCTTAATCTCTTGAACCGCCCGACATATCTCGATCAAATTTTCAACGTAGATGCGGTTCTGGGCTGGGAGTATTTTTAGCTATTTACTTTGACGGTAGAACTTAGGGGAGGGGGAGGGGAGGAGGGGAAATATGTCAAAATGAATAAAACTTAACTCTTGAACCGCCCAACCGATCTCATCAAACTTTCAACATAGATAAGGTTCGGGCCTGGGATGTTTTCGTCATTTCACTTTTACGGTGCAACCTGAGGGAGAGAGGAGATATATAAAAATTTATATAAGACTGAAAGTGACTATTTTTGTAACTTAATAACTCTTGAACTATCGGACCGATCTCAATCAAATTTTCAAGATACATGAGGTTCGGATCTTAAAACTTATTTGCAATTTCACTTCAACGGTAGATCCTAAGGGAGGGGGACGTATAAATAAAAACTAATAAAACCTAATAACTTTTGAACCACCCAAACAATATCGATCAAATTTTCAACATATATGAGGGTCGGACCTTGGGAGTTCTTTTTATCGTTTCACTTTGACGAGCCAACGTAGCGAAGGGGGAGATATATGTTATAAAAAAAAGTGCCTTTGTGACTTCATCACACTTGAACCACCCGACCGATCTCAATCAAATTTTCGATATACATGAGTTTAGGGGCAGGGATTGCTTTAGGCTATTTAGGCGTTCAGGCGATGCAACGTAGGGGAGGGAGGAGAAAAATTTCAAAATGATCAAAAATGACCGATATTAGTGTTTAATCCATAGTTTTCGGGGTCGATGATAGAAACAGTGACACCTCGGATGCTGTTTTGAATCCAAGCTCAGCCCTGATGGTTGGGGAGGGGGAGGGCATAAACATTTAAAAATGACCGAAAATGATTAATATTAGTGTCGAATCCATAGTTTTAGGAGTAGCTGAGATTGATAGTGACAATTCTGATGCCGTGTGTCACAGTGAGAAGGGGAAGGGTGAGCTGTATATATAATAATCGAAAATGACGAATATTAGTGTCTAATCCATAGTTTTCGGGATCATTCAGATGAACAGTGACACCGGTTTAAATCTAAAATCAGCCCCGCCACTTGGGGAGGGGAAGAAAGAGATATATAAAAATGATCGAAAATTGCCACTAACAGTGTGAAATTTAAAGTTTTCTGGATCCCTTAAATGAACAGTGGTACTTTCGATCCCGTTTAAATCCAAATTCAAACTCACAACTTGGGGGAGGAAGAGATATTTAAAAATCATCGAAAATAACCGATATTAGTGCTGAATCCACATTTTTTGAGGTCGCTGAGAAGAATGAAGAATGCCATGGCCCACAACATGGGGGGTGGGGGAAATATATATATATATATATATATATATATATATATATATATATATATATATATATATGTGTGTGTGTGTGTGTGTGTGTGTGTGTGTATGTATGTATAAATGGTCAAAAATGACAGATACTACTGTTGAATCAATAGTTCTTCCGGTCGCCGAAATGAACAGTGACATTTCTGATGCTGTTTAAGCCCTGACACTTGAGGGATGAGGAGAGATGACATACATTAAAATGATTCGAAATGAGCAACACCAGTGTGCATTTAAATTATTTATTTCAACCCAGCGAAGCGGGTAATATATGCTAGTTATTTTATAAATATTGTCAAGAGATTTTGACCATCATTTGCTATGCTGGGTATGAAATGAATGCTGCCATCTGGGTATTGTGGGTCCCTGAGCTATTTATTCTACGGTGAGACGCGTGGCAGTGGGAACGTGTAACGAAGGAGTGGGGCGACTACGAGAATCGTGTTGCAGTCATAGCGCTACATAAGGTGACCATGCCACCAACACGGATCTTCGCCACCGTGAAACCCCTGCAAATCAGTGAACGATCTACCAAACGCATTATCCAGTGTTACAATGAAACGGGAAGTGTAAATGGTCGGCAACATAGTGGCAGACCGCGCACAGTGAGGACACACCACAAGCAAGTCGTAGCCGCAAGAATTCGGCGAAATCTTGTCTGGACTCTACCTGTGATTTTCTGATAGATGTCCATTTCGATACCAATCATGTCACAAGTGCTCAATCAGGATCTGGGACGCAGAGCCTAGAAAAAACATACACATTTACTGACTGACCCGTTACACCACCAGAGTGATAAAAGCCAAACCTCTCCTGAAGCATTACGCAGGAAATTATCACAGGACAATTCTCTTTTCCGACCAAAAACTGTTCAAGCTCCGCAGTCCTTTAATACTCAAAATTACTGTGTGTATGCATTATCATCAGTGCAAGCTGCTGAACGTGTGTCCAGGGTGCAAAGATCCCATCACCCAGCATCAGTCATCGTATGGTCGAGTATGAGCTTCAACGGCATAACAAGGCTCCATTTTTGTGGAAAGAAAAAAAAAGGGGGGGGGCTGAAAACATAGGCTACCGTGTACCAAACCAGAGTTGGAGTCTATTATGAAATCAATAAGTACTACGATGTTCCCCAACCAACAGTGGACCTTCCAACAATATTATGCTCCCTTGTATACGGCACGGTCAGCACAGGAGTCGCCACAGGCCAATGTCCCAGATTTCATCTCCACATCAGATTGGTTCTCTAGCAGTCTGGATTTGAACTCACTCGACTACAAACTGTGGTTAGTGCTTCAGTCAAATCTGCAAGAAGAAAATTTGGACTCCCTGAAGCGCGCCCTGGTCAAGACTGCCCGCCAATTCCCTATCAATACCGTTCTTAATTCCAATGACGAGTCACCCACCAGATTTTGGATCTGCCTCCAGGCTCAAGATGGTACTTCATGCTCCATACTTCCACGTATCATCTTGTAAAAGGGTATCAATATACCGTCAACATTGTTCCGAATCTAACTTTCAAACCTTTGACAGTATTTACGAAATAACTACGTAGGATCTAGTTGAAACTTTACCATACAATATTAAAGAAGATTCACTACAAGATCTTTCACTAAACTTTTCATCAGGTATGGACGGAAAGAAGCAGAAAGAAGATTTAAAGAATAAAAAAGTACAGTTGGGCACCATGTTTCCCGCTCCTAAAAGCTTACCAATCTTTCTCCACATTCAAGCTAGCAACTCTGAAACCCTGAAATCCAATATGGCGCACAACCGGGCATCTCAGTTACTCCTCAATTCTTTAATGCTTCTTTTCTCCCCTTCCACATCCGATTTTAGAAAGCGTCAACGAGCAGATCACATTAGGATTTGCCAATGCAGAGAAAACATTTCACAACACCCTTCATTTAAGATAAAGATAATTCCTAAGACAAACACCCAGAAGAGCAACAAAAACATTTTATATACGCAACGTGCGAGGAAAGATCAAAGAGTACCGCACACTAATTTTATTGCCATACATTTGATAGATAGCCTAACTAAATCATATATATAATGAAACTAAATGTCTTACCTATTTTTCAATATAAGAACAAAGATCCTCGATACATTTCTTCCAGAATGACACCTATTTAAGTATACTTTGTTCATATCAGCACTCTGTGAGTAGAGTGGGAGACTGAATTTCTTAGGAAGGTGGAAATCAGAAAGTTTCAATTTCATACTAGACTTCTTTGTTACAGGAGTGTAGAGGAATATCAACGACTCGACGTTCGATACTATACCTTCCAGAAAATTATATTAATTGAGTGCCTAACGAAATAAGTGGTGAAAAATGACATCATTTTCTTGACCTACTCATCTATCATAGATTCTTGTGCACGCACCGCGCACCAGCTTTGCCAAATTTTAATATCTCAATATTCGCAGAATAATTTGTCGTCATTCTTAATTACCTCCTCACTACTTCTGACAGTGGCTGGCATTATAGCTTACACACTGAGTGACATTAGTCTAATTTATACGTTTAACTACTCTATCTCAAAAAAACTTGTTCATTTTGCAATGTTGTTGTGATTCACATATTCAGTATCTATCATTTCTCTGTGAATTTTAGCTGGAATTTTCAGTTTGTCCTACACAAATTTGACTACACTTCTTTGTTCCTCTTTCTACATTAAATATGAAAGATCTTAATCCCTCATCATCAAAGAACGTGATAAAAAGTAAAGAATGACTAATATTGCTAGAAAATGAAATGAAATCTTTGAGTTTTACGTCCTACGGATATGCCGGCTAGGCTAACGGAGATGGTGACGATCAGAGATGAATGAAATGGTGGAATGAAGAAAGTGGGAGGAAACGGGAGAACCCCGAGAAAACCCACGCACACACGTCTGGTGTTTGTCCACCACAAAGTTCACTTGGCGGGAGCTGAGACTGAACTCGGGACCCCAAGCACCAGAGGTGAACGCTCTACCACTGAGTCACCGCGGCCCTAATATTGACAGAATACAGAAGTTATAAATATTAATGATTCATATCTAGAACAAATTTCGCTGATTAAACGAAACGGCGAAAAGAGAAGGAATGAATACAACCAAGAACAGTGTCCCACCGCGAGTTTCCAAACAAATAGTTATTTAAAATATACAGGATAAAACTGTCAAAATACAGAAAAATCTTCACATTTGATATCCAGACTGTACACAAATGAACCTGTGAGTAATGAAAAACCGGTGTTTTGAGCAGTGTCATAAATATACTACATATTAAAATAACTCTGAACAATATCCTAATGCTATTATTCCGTTCAAAGCATTCATTTAAATTCTTTGTGTTGAAAATAATTTCTTACCAATATCTTTTATTAAACTTATCATATGTAGAAAAATATATAGAAACAGAAAACAAACATACACATGCAATTATTAAACAAATATTAACTACATAATTATCAGAAGTACATAGCAACAATATCATAATTTACAGCTACTATTTTGAAGCTATTGTCACTTTTTCTTTAAAAAAAAAGTAAGTTCCAATATAAATAAAATAATAAGACCTAACTCTGAATTCGTGACGAACTTCCTTTTATTTGTGAATAATAATGGTTTGCTCTGTGACTTTCCTCAGCACCAATTCTGACTGTAGTACTTGATTTTTAAAATAATTAATTAATTATTGTTGAAAGTTGTTACCCTGAAAATAACACAGGATCATCTGAAATAACAATTACTGGTATGTTACTTCTTACAATTCCATTTTTTCACTTCCAGAAATTTTAGTTCTCATCTTAGAAAAGTTTTCCATCTTTTTTTAGACACGTAAAATCACTTACTTTACGTTATGAATTTAATTTTTAGACCACAAACAAAATTTACAGGAATTCGCTAAGGGACAACTATGTTTTTCATAATTTTGATAGGAGCACTTGACACACACACACACACCAAAAAAAAAAAAAAAAAAACTTTTTCAACAGAAACTGTCTACGATGAGAACGAATTCCAAAGTTTAATAACTGGGGAAGTAACAAGTAATAAACCAGTAATTGTTTTCTCAGATGATCTTGTGTTCTTATAATTTTCCAGAGTAACTTCCAACAATTATATATATATAAAAAAATAAAAAAAAAAATGAAGTACTACAATCAGAATTAGTTTGAAGAAAGTCACAGACCGGACCGATATTACTCATGAATAAAAGGAAATTCGTCGTGGGATGCAGAAGTACGCCTATTATTCATGTGATATGTATCTTATAACGTCCATATTTATATTCTCTAATTGACAACTTAGATCATATGGACCCTCATTTATGTCATATTGCAATGTTGAAACAATATGATATATTTTATTGTTACTGATTAATTCTCTCTAAATATCAGTTTTGTTTTCTGGACTGAAAAGGACAAAATTTTAGTCTAATCCCTGAGTCGATCGATAAAAGTAACTATAATGACTGAACAAAAATACTAAAATGGCAGTAATTATTTCATTACCTTAGATTTTAGAATAAAACAAAAGTACAAACCATTAACTCATAATCGTTAACAATACTTACACTAAGTTTTGTCTCTGGTTTTAATCCAAAGCCGTCATGGAGTAATACTGATATGAAAGACAGATCTAAGCACATGAAAGGCTGATCAGCATTCGGAGTTCCGCATACTAAAATCGAAAGATAAAATTATTTTCATAGTAAATTCGAACTTTATTTAAACGGTAAAATCAAATCAGCTCAACACTTTACACCAATAGTTTTCAACTTGCTCGACAACACACTTCAGTGAACGGGCAAGATACCGGGACACATATTTTTATTAATAATAATGCTAATATTATTACCGATAATAATAATAATCAGTATCTAACTTTACGTATTAGACATCCAGTATACATAGGCCAATGTTTACACGCAAGGGATGTATTTCTCTAAATATAAGCAACATAGTAACACACCGATCGGCGTCAGAAAAAGATAAGTGTCTGGAATACTGGCCTATCTATATCGGAAGTTAATTTTATATATTTTAAGGTTTTAAAAAACTCAAAACGACAATTAATGTGAAACCTGCCTGCGCTTGGTGTGTTCACAAAATTTGTTAACATGTGGCCTTATGGTTGACAAGCCAACACGCAAGTCATTTTCAAGGTGTACCTGTCTGTTTCTCTGTTTCGATTTTACTATTTTCATTATAGACAATGCTGATGGACACAAGGATGACGTTAAAACGGCAGCGGAATTTCTATGATTTTTTCTGCGATTGTGGAATACTGACATCACGCATAATTTCAAAAGATCTCTACAGAAGTGTCTACATTTTATTTTCATGGTAGATGGCAACGAAAAAAGAGTTGAGAAAGATTAAGAACACAGTGTATGAAATACTGAATAGGGTTAAGAATAGAGCTTATTGGAAGTAAGTTTTTCTTTAAACATGTCTGTGCAACGCTGGTTTTTCGTGACAAATTAGCTATATAAAAGAGTCGTAACATATCTATGTAAAAGTCACAAATGGAATATAGTATATGAAAGCAGAATCCGTTTCGGTATGACTATAGTAAAGGGAGAAGGACTTGAGGCGAGTCAGCCCTCTGCCTACCCCACTGATATCGATTAAATCATCAGCTTTGTTACTCTCACCTAACTGGATGCATACAATAGCTATTAGCCTACTACGCTATTGCATAACTGTCTGAGAGTTATCTTACTTTTTCCTCGATTTTTCTTATTTTCGCCATTTTTACTTTCGAACGATGATAGGAGAGAAGAAATATGGTGACCGTGAAGAAAATAGAATTCGAGATTTTTAGTTGTTTTACACGTTTCATGGCTTCTAAACCTCGAGAAAGATTTTTGGATGCCTGTCCGTTCGTCCTGATGTAAAGATGTTCACTTGCGTTGAAGCCATACCGTTCAATGTATTGAGACCAAATTTAAAACTTTCTAAACATTGTAAGATTTTGTAAGTTTTTATACGATTCCCTAGGAGCATTCTTTGAATTTTTTTTACTACCCCTAATAAGGGTAGCTTACTGAAGGGTGAAAATTAATATTTGCTGTTTTCTCAAAAAACGGTTCTAACAATTTCGTTCGCATTTCATAAACCAATGGAAAAAACAGGAGAGTATATTTTTGAGGAGACTTTTCCAGGAATATTTTTTCAAAAACGACACACACGCGATTTTGTTTATATTTCATAAATAATCTGACAATATAGCATAACTCATTTGTCTTAAAAGAATCCACAACAGGTAATTATTCTTGGGGATGTTTTCTTTCCTGGACATTGTATTAGGAACAACTAACTTTTGTCATATTTCATTAATAGATGTTTTATTAATAACCTAACAATATGGCATAACTCATTTGCCCTGAAAAAATTCACAAGGTGTAATTGTAATTTATTCCTCGGAGTGAATTTTTCTCAAAAGAATGCGTAAGACGATTTTGTTCACATGTTATTGCTGTGCAAATAGTTTGTCACGAAAATTTTTAAAGCGTAGTTTCCTTTTTATTATTATTATTTACTATATTCTCAAATGAGATTAATGCGACTTTGTTGATACTTCATAAACAAATATTTCATAAATAACTCTAATACATAATAGTCATTTGACATCAAAAAGTCCACAAACTGTAGTTTACTTTTGAGGCTGTTTTTTTTTTTTTTTCTTTTTTTCGAACGAAGTTTTTCGGAAACATAATTTTGTTCGTATTTCATAAATAAATGGTTCAATAACAACTGCAGCATAACATGATTTAGTTTAAGAAATTAGAGCGAAATGAAATGAAATGAAATTTTGAGTTTTACGTCCCACGGTTATGCCGGTTAGGCTAAAGAGACGGTGATAATGAGTAATGAATGAAATGGTGGAATGAAGAAAGTGGGAGGAAACGGGAGAACCCCGAGAAAACCCACGCACACGGTGTTTGTCCACCACAAAGTTCACTTGGCGGGAGCAGGGTTTGAACCCGAGACCCCTAGCACCAGAGGTGAACGCTCTACCACTGAGCCACCGCGGCCCCCCAAAATTAGAGCGAGAATCCGTACCTTTTATTTGTAGTCTGCAGCAAAAAACTACATGAGCATATAAGTTTATTGTGAAACTACGCCTAACAACGCAGGGAATCAACATAATGTCTACATGGTACGAATCACGCCAGCAGAAACCTCGGCATTCTCCCGTGCACAGTTATTTTGGAGCAAAAGACTTCGTCGTTTCACATGAAAGTAAGAAGAAACAAAATTAGTTTTACATATACGATTATTTAGCCGTATTTAATGTTCAGTTCTTAACACTCCTTTGCAACGCAGCTCTATTTATTTTACGTTGTAGATTGTGATTTAACTAGTTATTGAAACCAGAGACTAATGCTCCACCATTGAGCCACAGTGGCCCCAAAAATTGCTTCCAAAAATACATTTTACAGATTAGCCTTATAATCACCTCTTAACATTACCACATAAACAGCAATCTTCAACAAAACCTAGTTGTAACGTCGATATTCATTAAACAATTTCTATATTGTAGAAATCTCGGTTCCTCTTTTACATAAATCCTAGATGAATGCACAGCACTTGGTTAATGATTTGATATTTAATTATATATATATATATATATATATATATATATATATCGGGTGTTCTAAAACTGGCGCCCACGGATCACAGAGCACTGTTCTGCAGGTCAAAATAAAGCAAAATAAATATATAATTATATTCCTTTCGGATGGTCGTCTGAAGACGCGATTTGCACTATGTGGCAAATCGCATTGCAGATAAAGGAGCATACAGTTAACCTACCATCAAATAATTACATCAATTCATTCCAGATGGCAGTTAAGTCTATAGACGTTGATACTAGCACCATCTATTAGCGTCGGTACAAAATAAAACAAACTTGCTAATAGAAGAGCAGTTCTACAAAAATACGTATTCTAGCTAAATCAGTGTAATTTTATTTTGTAATGAATCCCAAATAAAGAATTGTTTTAAAAAAGAGAATGACTCAGATCAAAAGACTTGCTACATTCAAATAATAAATTCTGCTTCATTGCTTAGATGTTTTTATAATTTCTCACCGCAGTCTCAGTGAGATCTCAAAATATATGCCTATACATAAATTTTTAATATTCCTTCTAAAAAAAAAAAGGGATAATTACATAATATACATACTGAAAATGAATACATTAATTATACAATTAGATCGTAAGAGAAAAAATAAATCGTAGAACACAGCTAGATTTGAAACAGGTAAAAATGATGTCTTAAATTTACAACATTAGTGTGAAAGAAACATAACTCAACACGCTCGGCTACCAAGCCAACTACAAAATAAGATGCTGTTACACTATATTCTGTACAATCCATACAACTATCTTCAGCTTTTTTTTTTTAATTACTGTCTTTGGTAAACAAAGTATATAAATTATTTTATTCTCAGTTAGCAAAGGTAAAATAATATTTTCGAAAGATAATTTACATATACTTTATGTAATAACAGAATATTTGACATTCCAAAATTTGAAGTAGTGGAATGATCGTTGGTGCAGTTGGAACATTTTAAATTTTAGAAAAATAAATGAATACAACTATTTAGATAACTTCACGTTAACGTGTGTCTAAAATATAATTCTCATACATTACGAGCTCATGCATTAAGAAAACAGAAAACATTTATTTTGGCGTACTTTTTGTGGAAGAATAACGTGTAATTTGTATTCTTAAGTGTAGGAAACTCACACGAAATTTTCAAATTGTACAGAATCTTCTAAAAGTCCTGCAAAAAAGTAAAAAGCTGCAACCTTGAAAGTACTACTTACAATTTTGTATTTTGTTTGTAATGTTTAATGGAAATGTTAAAATTTTTGTTGGCAACAATGAGCGGATGCAAACGTTGACGTCATAACCGCAAAACACGTGACAAAGATGGCGTCTACTCAAGAGAAAGAGCAGTGTGTGGCGTGGTTTTTGTGAGTTAAAATCTAGTGTTTTGGTGAGAAGAAAATTCCGACAAAAATATCAGAAACAACCACCTGCAGGTTCAAGTATCAAGAGATGGTACGATAAGTTCCTAGTTACCGGAAGTGCCTTGGACTTTCCTCGTAGTGGAAGACCAACAACCAGTGTTGATGTGATTCAGTCCGTGCAGGAAAGCGTGTTGCGAAGTCCAAAGAAATCGTTGAAACGCAGATCCTTAGAGCTGCGAGTGCCAATGACAACGCTACACAATATCGTTCGTAAGAAAATAAAGGCAAAACCTTAGAAGTTGAAACTTGTACAGGAATTGACGGAAGATTGTGACATAAGAAGTGAATTTTGTGAAATGATGCTTGCTCGGTTGAACAGTGATCCAGGGCTTCTTTCAAAATTACTGTTTTCAGATGAATCCACGTTTCATGCGTCTGGTAAAGTAAACCGACACAATTGTAGAATCTGGGGAATTGAGAATCCACACGAATTTGAGACACATGTTCGTGATTGGGATTATTACGGATGAATCACGTCGAAATGCCATTCTTGGATTCCCGAAAAGACTTCAGCAATGTTTGGATGTAAATGGTGCTCAGCTGGAGGTTTGGCGTTGAAAAAATGCTTGGAAACAAAATTTCAGACTTTCTTACAAGTCCACTAAACGTTTTGTACACATACAATAAATGGTTACTAAGTTACAGCTTTTTACTTTTTTGCAGGACTTTTGGAAAACCCTGTATTTATTATTTACAGGTTCAAGCATAACAGGAAAGTGTCATTTTTGTTTAATCATTACTTAAGTAGCATGGCGTGCAGTTTTATGAGCTGTCGTCTACTTTATAATATTTAATTTAATTTTCCTTTCTTAATATCTTAATCCGTGCAGGTTTACTTTTGGCGCGCCATTCGAAATAATTGTAGAAAAAATATACTTTCACTAATTTCCTCCTTATTATTCCCTAAAAGATTTGCGGTGGACGACATGAAAATATCTCACTTAGCATAGATAAAATTCAAGGGGACCACCAGAAGTAATTGCTGAAAAAATTATAATTCTTTTACGATTTACGTATGAATACGGCTTCCGAATGTATGGCATTAAAACTATGCTAGGTGGGCACTAAAACGCACGAACGCTATCTAACCGAGGAACAGCAGGGCGAATCTGGTGTGCCCGTGTTCAGGCACGTCAGCGATAATGAGTATACTCATAAGCGAGGGTAATTAAAAGAATGGGTTTTGGCAATGATATTAATTTCAATTGCACTTGTCATGGTTTCATACTAGTAACGTTCCACTTATAAACATAAAATACAACTTCTGTACACTATGCAGAAATACACCGCCGGTGGAAAATAGCATCTAACAGTGTCACCTTTCATATGTACTCACTTATTTTATCCTTCGTAACGCACTTGTAATGATTTTACACTACTAACCCTATTTGTAAACCCAAAATACAGCAGTATTATCTTGTATTTAGTTTGTCGCCTGCAGAAATTTGTTCGTTATAAATGTGTCTTTTGATAAGTATTCAATTTTATCTGTAAATCTTCCAAAATGTGGTGCGCCAAAACTACACCAGCACCCCTTATTTCATTCTAGAGTGTTATTATCTTGGTGCTAGTCCAAATAAATGTACAGATAAGGTTGCCATTCTTCCCGGAAAATCCGGAACCGTCACGGAATCGAGATCTGCGTCCCGGCGTCCCGAAAATATTTCTCAGGACACTTAAATGTCCTGCTTTTCAGCGAAGAAAAAAGGAAGGGTAATTATAGTTTGCTTTTTTCACAGAATTAAGCTTCTCTTCAACTTCTGAGTATGGCAATTCAAAAGTTGAACAAAAATCTTGAATACATAAAACATGAATTTAATTAAGTTCATGATTTAACTACTTTGACATTGAACGAAGCATTCGTTTCACTGAGCCAGGGACTAAAACTTTTACTGTTCAATCTTACTGTTATCTTTAGTACTCTGTTTCAAACAGCATCTTCCTTCTAATCAGGGATAACAGTGAGGGGTAACGCGTGGGGGAAGCCGTCCTCCAGTCTCCAAAGAATATGTACGGCGTCCCCCCAGTTCAAAAAAAAAAAAAAAGGCAAATATAGGCAGGCGGACGGCGTGATGTCATGCCGCTACCTATCGTCGCCCTAGCTTTTCAGATCCACTTTTACCCCTGCTTCTAATATATGTTAATCAATAACCCCTGACCGATATTTTTGCCCGGTCTTTTCTTTAAAAAAAATCAAGAAGAAAAATAATTGTTTTAATTAATAAAACTGAACAGACTGAAATAAACTGAGAACTGAAATAAAATAAAACAGAAAAAAAAAAAAAAGAAGAAGCTTACGAGGAGGGGGGAACGGACTCTGAAACACAACAGACCCTGAGAAATTAAAGAATTCTTACCAGGAGGGGCACATCATCAGATTACGTTTGCTTAACTAGGGAGAAGGTCTACTAAAATGACTAAAAATGTGATTACGTAATTCTTGAACAACTCGATCTAATGGAAGGAAGTAAATTAGTATATAACACTTCTTTTCATTTCAAGCACTTCAAAGATTCTCGTTAATTTAGCAGCATCCCGGATTTTCTTTTTTGAAATATAGCAACCCTATGTACAGATCAATAATATGCCTGCAAACTGATACCCCTTAAAAATGTTAATGTAAACATGCAGCAACTGTACAGTAATTGTATATATTGTTTCCTTCATGGCTGGGCGAAACTTATGAGCATGTGCAGGATTGAACCTGTAGGGTGTAGGCGCAAAGCGACTGTGAATATAATCGTAAGCGAAGATCCTTTCGAAACTACAGTAGCTACTCATATTATAACTTAAAAAGCACTAATATTTTTTCTATCTTCTCTACTAAGGCCGGAAGTGTTAGAAATCTACTACCACTTCCGGTTTCAATATTAATTGAAAAAATATGTAATGCCATATAAATAAATTCCTTCACGAGATATACACGTAACACTGTTACTTGTTTTTATGCATAGTCTATTACATCAGGCCGCAACTAGAGGGGCCTGACCCCCTAAACTTTTCGTGGCCCCTCCAGATCTCAACACAAAAAACATAATTTTGATGTTTGTAAGAGAATTTTTGATGATTTGGCTCCCCCAAACCTCTGTGTCTGGTTTCGGGCCTGTATTAGATTATGGTATTTTGTAGTATGTCTTAGGTAAACGTAATTCTAGCTCGTTTCACAGTATGAATCACAAAATGTTTGGCGTTAATTCAATAACTTGAGATAATTGGAGATCTACTGGAATTAAACCTATAAGACTGCTACAGTGTGGAAATTTAGAAATAACGGCAAAAGGAATCATTTCCTGACTATACATAATCCAGCTAAATGCTGTCGAGCAGGATATTTGTTTTAGACTAATGCATACGTGTATTTTGTAGGTACAGTCTGAGGTTTTTTTTATTTTTATTTATTTATTTATTTATTTTTGTGCACGACCTTGGTGAGAAAGGAAATTGACGTCTTTAACGTTTGTTACTATAATATCACCTCTTATTATATCCAGTATATGTTTCCCTTACATACTTAATGTCTTATTAACTGATGTGTGCAAATGAATGTGTATTGAAGATATGATCATTCAATTCTTTGATAGATAGAACGTTTATTTTTAATTCTCAATTTATGATCCCACTCCTACTCCCTAAGTTCACTTTGTCATATATTAGGTGCGCGAGATCTCTTGATTCAATCCCAGCTCACGCCAAGTGAACTTTGTTATGGATAGACATCCTGTACAAAGTTCTCCTGTTTCCTTCCGCTTTCTTAATTCACATTTCGTTCAATATAATCATCGTCACATCCTCTCTTAACCTCGAGGCATAATCCTGGAATACTAAACTGAAAAAAATATGCGCAGATATATCATGTTTTATTCTTCTGTATATAGGACGCTAACAGTTTATTACAAGTGGAATAGTTTCTGACTGTTGTAAAAGAAAATTTTAAAATCGGTTCACATGACTGAAAAAACTATGTTGCTCAACGAAACAGAATCGCAGACTGCGGAGGAGCACTCCGCAGAATTTTTGTGGGGTTCTCAGCAGCCCACAAAAACAGACAAAAATAGGAAAATTGAAAATAAAAGAATTAAGACAAAAGAAAGAAAACTAAATTCTAATCCAACGTAATTCCTAAATGGGGTATTCAGTGCACAATGGATTCAAATTCACTTTTTTGGTTAGTTTGGTGATATGGTTTTATGTTTAAGATTTTTATATGAAATTCCTTTCAGTGCTTGAAAGATTCATGTCCAGGTATTATAAATACTTCTTATATTGTAGAAAACAGTGCTCCTTTTTTCATGTATACAAACTGTCATTTTTTCTCCCAGCTTTGATAATTGAACTTGAATCTGTTGTGCTCTGAACAACCCAAATGATAGTAGGAACCGACATCTTAGGATGACAAAAGATACAGTAGGGTCTATATAAAATTTAAGCTGGGATGGAAAAATCCGAAATTGTGCCGCTGATGATGAAAAGACAGCAAAAATCATATTCACTGTATTTTTCTCAACGAAGTGGCGATTGCTATAGATGACAGATTCAACCATAATTTTTATGCTTCATATATCACATACGACAGACGTAAATGGCATGGCGAGAACTAAGGTCGGGGTTAGAATATCCCTAGTTACATCACAATACTCTCATGCAAGAATACATATTTTCCACTGTGGAAAAAAGAAGGGACACGAAAAGAATCCATTCATTCAAAATCCCTAAAATTGTAGTTCTAGAAGAGCCAATTTCCAGAATTATCTGGGAAAGGGCCCTCCTATAAGCCCGAGTTGTTTCCGTACCCCTAGATTCCCGGTCTTGAACAGTTAATTAAATGACCCCCTACTGATTTACAAAAACCGGCGCTTCTGCATCGAAATATTTCTGAGGATTGGCATTTTTGGTCCTGTTTCACAGAAAGTACTATCCTGGTAATATTAATGTAAGAATGATTTTTAAAAAGTTTTCTTCAATTTCTACAGTTATAGTTAAAATGATAATTATTTCACTACTACAAGTATTTACAAATGCATTTTATTGTTAATGCATTTTAAACAAGTCAGTAACACGAGATTTGCTTCTGTATCAATCCGCTGCCTCAGTTGTGTAACACACACACACACACAAATTACTCTAGATGTGCCTTTTCTTGGACCATGATATAATGCTACCAATGCTAAGAGATGGCGTTAGTATCAACATCTTCAACACTAAAGGAAAATATGGGGAATGATAATCTATTCTGAAATCGAGAAAGGATTAACCAATGAACAACGCTGAAACACGATCAGCCAATAAGCATGTTCGATATAATTCTCAGATATCACAATAAGACTTATGAAATATGTCATATAATTTCCATTTACTCTGCACTAGTCAGCTATAACTCCATCTGGCGACAATCGATGTAACTAATTGATGAAAACTTGTAGAGTAACTGCTTATCTTCCAAAGTTAATCTACAATGTTGCCACATAGTAAAGTTTCAATTCTTTGTAGCAGCTGAACGAGGCCGCGGAGGGTATTTCATCATATAGCATTTTAGCTTTATTTTGAGCTGTAGAATAGTGCTCTGTGGTCCGTGGGCGCCATTTTTAGAACACCTGATACATATATATACAGGATGTTAATGAACTATACCGACAAACTGTAAGAGGCGATTCCTTACATTAAAATAAGAGACAAAATTCCTGTGGATCTGTGGGGAAAAGTGCATAGTTTCAAAGCTAGAGCTGTCCATAATCGCGAAAAAGCCAAATTTCAACAGGCACTATTTCGAATTCCAGAAACTGTGGATGGTGATCCTTATCAGCGTAAAGGAAGTCACGCATGCGCAATCCAAAAGTGCATATTTCATCAATGTTCAATGGGTGTACAGAGTATTCCATACAGGGTGAAATTTCCAGACATGCCATCAACCGAATTTTGAGATATGCTCTGACTTTATGATTGGTCTAAAGTAGGCAAAAGATAGCAGTGAACACTGAATCCTTTGGCGCAATGTTGGAAGTGTTAAGGATCGTCAGCAGCCCGGTTTTTCGTACTCAGGAAAACGCATGCTGCAATGTTTTCTTTAATGCTTATAAGTGAAGAAAACGTGAAATATACCGTGACGAATTATATCGCATCACATTATTCCAAATACGAAAAAACATAGAGCTGCCGGTTCCTAACACTTCTGACTTCCCTCCACAGCATTGGATGACCATTGTTGCCAAGGCTTACCTTCTGCCTACTTTGGATCCTCCTTGAAATCAGGGTATATCTGAAAACTCTATTTACAACATATCTGAGAATCACACCCTATAGGGAATACGTTGTATACCTATTGAAAATTGACGAAATATGCACTTTTGGATTGTGTATGTGTGGCTTCCTTTACGATGATAAGGACCATTATCCACAGTTTCTGGAATTCGAAATAGGGCCTGTTGAAAGTTGGCTTTTTTTTTCTGATTTTGGACAGACCTAGCTTTGAAACTATGCACTTTTCGCACTAGGTCTATATGAACTTTTTGTCTTATTTTGATATGAGGAATCACCTCTTAGAGTGTCGGTATAGTTCATTAACACCCTATATATATATATATATATATATATATATATATATAGGGTGGGCCATTTTAATTAATCCACGGAAATATCTGAAAAATGATAAAACATAGAAGAAATTTTTGAAGTACACGTTATATATTGCTAAGGGGGAAAACCAATTCCGCCAAAAGTACCCCTCCCCGCCCCCCGTAAATGGGGGTAACGGGGGGTAACTTTGAAATGTCAAATGGGAACATGGGTCGAGTAATACCTCGTTCAAAGGTCTTGGAAAACTAAGTAACGCTGTACCAAAAGATGTTTCATATTGTGCACCAGTTTCAAAATGGCCGCCATGATATGGTTCGGAAACTCCAGTACCCGTTGTATGAAAACTATGGAAGGTAAATGAATGGAACAAAATTGAAATACATAAATATCATAGGGCATATCGAATGATGTAATCCCTGTAATCCCAGTGGCTTCCCTGAAGGGGTCTTGTGGGCTAACTTCAAAATTTCAATGTCCGACCGGACAACGGTTCGGGCGTACGCTTGACCTACCCAATGCTGTTTGGAAGGCAGACTTCATGCATAGAGAATTGGTGCACTAAGTTAACGCGGATGGCCACAGTTACATTTTGATTAACTATTAGCATTCATGTCATATTGTGAGCTTGAGGGACGAAACGGTGTGTACGTATATCCCCGAAATGCTTTCTGAATAACCAGCACGCATTGCATAAAAGTTTCTCTTTTTTTTAGTCACTACAGCGTCATCCTTACAAACAAATGTTTCAATCACAATCACACCATACCTATTTGTAAGGTTAGCCTTAATTTACGAATTAAAGTAGAGTTCTCGTTTGAACTTCACTTTACTTTCCACCCCACTCATATACAGAGCGCAGGGAGAGATTATTTTGCAGGACTTGGATTTCTCTCTATACATTATGGCAATTTTACTCTAATATTTTTATCTCTGTTGTATTATTCTCGAGCCTTGGAACGCCTCCGTGGTTTTCCTATTTAATTTTCGTTATTTTCATTTATGTCTAACCGTATTCATACTATGGGCACTAGACGTTTTCTTAGACACAGTCACCATGTCTTTTCCGATCATTTTGAAAACGGTGTCTCATGTCGAAAATTTTCTTACAGAAGCTGTTTGATATTAATTTGTCTATGTAACGTTATGTTACTCGCTTCAAGCTGCTATTTGAAATTTTCAAGTTGGCCCCGGATACCTTTCAGTTGGCCCTTGGAGTCACCCCGGCAACACTTCTCGACGTGCCTTACGTCAGTTAGCTACTCCAGTTTTTCTTTTGTTGATTTATCTCCAATCGCTTTCATACTACGGGTACTAAACCTTTTCTCTGACACGGATACTATGTTTCGGCGGCCTTTTGAGAACACTGCCATTTCACATCAATCGTTTTCTCCTGCAATATGTTAGATTTTGCAAGATTTATCGAACGAGGTACAACTCGACTCATGTTACTATTTGAAATTTTGAAGTTAGCCACCAAGACCCCTTTAGGGAGGCCACTGGGATCACAGGGACCACACCGTTCGACATGCCCTATGATATTTACGTATTTCAATTTTGTTCCATTCATTTACCTTCCATGGTTTTCACACTACGGGTACTGGAGTTTCCGAACCATATTATGGCGGCCATTTTGAAACCGGTCACAATATGGAACATCTTTTGGTACAGCGTTACTTAGTTTTCCAAGACCTTTCGAACAAGGTATTACTCGACCCATGTTCCCATTTGACATTTCAAAGTTACCCCCCGTTACCCCCATTTAGGGGGGCGGGAGGGGGTACTTTTGGCGGAATTGGTTTTCCCCCTTAGCAATATATAACGTATACTTGAAACATTTCTTCTATGTTTTATCATTTTTCAGATATTTCCGTGGATTAATTAAAATGGCCCACCCTGTATATATATATATATATATATATATATATATATATATATATGATCTTAATACACGAATCTATAAACTGAGTTTACAAGTAACCTTGTTAATAAAAGTCATCAGTATACTTTTAAAAGTATTAACCGATAATGTGGCTATTGTTTGTTCGGCCTTATCCCTGAATCGCGAAAAACAAAGCCGTGTGCAACTAAAGCAAACTGATCTGCTGTTGGCCTACCGCCGCTTGTGCTCCTCCGCTAAATATTTTGCCGCTTTTAATTATTAGTTTTACTATGAAACAACCATATAAAACTATGACATTATTTTAAACGACAAAAATATACCACAGGTTATCTAATAATACCAGAATCGAGTATGCTTAATGAAATAATAGAAAGATACATTTCAGCATGCATAGTTATTGCGGTGCCAATTCAACTGTAAAGTTGAAAAGATTGTTAACCTGAATCCTGGTTCCGCACGATACAGATCTGTCAATATGCACATGTATAATTTGCTCCTCCTGTTGCGAGAGTGGTGTATTAAGTCAATCACAATTTTAAACAGCAAAATAATTCGTATATTTTTGTTTTTCTCTATTTAGAGGCAAGCCGGAACAGATAACAGTATATTTTTATTGATTAATTTATATTTAGATTAATGGATTACTTGAATCTTATCCAAAAGGAGCATGATATTTAAATGGATTGACCCATTCCATACCTACAAATAAATAAAGCCTTTGCGAAACATCTACCTGGGGAAATGAATAAAAAAGAAATCAGATACGATTACAAGTGCAGATCATTCCTGGCATTATTCTGGCACAGCAAGCGACCAAAGCGTACCTCGCACTTTCTAAAACTCCTAAATACGCTTCCTACACAATAATACAAATACTTTTTTCATACTCGTCAGAATACTGACCAAACCAACTGGTTCGTGGATAACTAGAGATACGCAGTGCGATACGAACAATATATTTAATTTTCCAAACAGTCCAAATTATATTTTTCGAAAAGAAACAAAACCTCCCGTTCCTTTGAAATATGTTCAAATACGTCCTATTATCTACAGGAACGGCAAAAATTCCTCAACTGTATGCCCTAAAGAAAGCTTGTGAAATATTGCTTCAAGATGACAATAAATAAAAATAAAAACAATGAAATTCAGATTTACGTCCCACGGTTATGCCGGTTAGACTAAAGGAGACTGTGATTATGAGAAATGAATGAAATTGTGAAATGAAGGAAGTGGGGGGAAACGGGAGAACCCCGAGAAAACCCACGAGCATGGTGTTTGTCCACCACAAAGTCCAAATGGCGCGAGCAGAGATAGAACCAGGGACTCCAAGCACCGGAGGTGAACGCTCTACCACTGAGCCACCGCGCCTAAATAAAAATAAGTTTGAAAATTATTTGTATATGATAATTCTAAAATTAAGAAATTTACCAACCTGATTTGGTTGCCTTCAAGAAGTCCTGGACAGTTATCATGCCTCCCTTAAAAGGATCTGAAACGATATGACGGATCTCGTTTATACTTATGCGTATCATATTTTTTTAAAAAGACATTTTCAATATAAGCGTGTCATTTATGTAATAAATACTTAACTACTACTATTTTTTTCTTAACTTTACTATAAATACAACAATAATATTGTGTACTTCAAGTAGTTTTGTATATTATCCTGATAAAAACAAGTTTCCTTCATCGTCCTTTTTAGAAGAAAAAGAAATATGACACTGCAACTAAAATATCACTGTTTACAACTACTACATTAATATTTCAAATTGTTCCAATTTTAAAAGCCTTGTATTTCCACGATCAGAAACCAAATATAAACAAATGAAATTAATGTTATAATTTTAAAAACCTTGAATTAAATATACACAATTCAAATTATTACAATATAAGTTTTTTTAAAAAAAAATGCTTACCAATCAAACCAACTTCCGTAGCACGGTCATAATAATAAGAAAATGCGTTAACCTCTCGACTGCTTAACTCAGTAGGTGCGTGGACTTTATTACCCACGTAATTCTTAACTATTTTTGTACACTTCTCCCCATTTACTATTGGTCGCTTCTCTGGTACTTCGCCTTTTTTAGCCTTTTTTACTTCATAAGTTTGGATTTTTGGGCCACTACAACAAAATATATTCTATTTTAATATCCGAACAAACTACTACACTATCAATTTCATTTTTATTTATTCAAACTTATAATTAATAACTGATTGGATCTAACTTAGCATCACCTTACAAATTTGTAATTTGATTTTTCTTAGCGGATTGTCTTTACATTTGCTTTCTAATGCTGTTAGAAGTATATTTTTTTCGGAACAAATGGTACTCGACTCATACTCTGATAAGAAAAAATAAATGGACAAACCATTAAATTATGGAATGAAACATTTTCTTTTTAACATATTAATAAATAATTTTGTATCCACTATGCAGTCGAAAGCATCTTATAATGGAAACAATTACGTAATAATGTTTTCGCAGGAAGTGGTAATGACTGCGCATACAAAACGCAGGAAGCAGTCCTGCGCAGGATCTTTACCTATTCACACATTACATATATCTATGAGGGAAAATCTAGAATTTGCAACATTTTCGAGACAAAATCGAGATGTATAAGCGATCGGGTAGGCTTTCTTGGAATTCTTCCATTGCACGCGATTTATCAGTTGCCAAAGATGGGTAAAGTGCTAAAGATGTCCACCCCATATGAGCAGCGAAGTATTATTTGTTTTCTAAGATGTAAGGACTACATAGCTGCAGGTATCCACAGGGAAACGGAACCGGTATATGGGGATGAGTGCTCAGCAGTGCGAAATGTGAAGTGGTGGTTCCTGGCTAGACAGAGGTTCACGAAAGATACCGATGTACAAAATGTTGTTCGTCGTTGCTCCCGTGATCAGCCGGCCGCCTTCTACGTAGCAGGCATCGATAAACTTGTGGTACAGTGGGACAAGTAGCTCAACGGATGTGGTGATAATGTGTAGAAATAGACAAAGATGCGTAGAATATATATATAATCTTGTTTTTTGTTTATGGTTTGTAATCTGGGGATAAATCAGTGGGCGCTAAGACTTTTCGACCAGCCAAATTCGCCTGTTTATTTTTGAACGAAATGGTCGGGTTGACGTAAGATTCATGTGGGGCATAGCAGAAACGTTCGCATGACGGTGACAGATCTCGCTCAATCGGTCACTGCTGTGCTTGTACGTAAAATTGGGAATGTCGGCGATATATCAGGGTTTGACAGAAGTCAGATTGTAATGGCCAGAAGGCTGGTAACGAGCATCTAGGAAACGGCGCGATTCTTCGGTTGTTTGCGAGTTGCTGTGGTTAACAGTCTTCCAAAGGTGGGAAAAGACGGTAAAACCAGAACCAAATGACAAAGAGTGGGGCGGTCATACCTTATAAAGATGTAGAACGTCACTGATTTCGAGGTTGGTAAACCAAGTTAGGGCGCAAACTAAAATTAACGCAATTAACATCTGAGTAAACAGTTTATCGTACTCTCCTAGATATGGACCTCAGCACCGACGTCTCATACGTGTACCAATATTAACCGCACGGCATCATTGATTACGACTGGGATGGGCACGTATCTATCGTCATTGGACTGCCAAGCAAATGGCACAACGTTGCATGGTCCAATAAATCACGATACTGCTTTCATCACATCGATGGCCAGGTCAGAGTCCGTCGTTTTCCAGGGGAACAGCTCCTCGAAACGTGCAAATCAGAACAACAGACTCCACGATGATTTGGGGAACCTTTACATGGTCACCTTTAGGGCCAATAGTGCTTGTGGAGGGCACCATGATGGCTCCTACCTATCGGGAGGTCATTGCTGATCATGTACACATATTCACGTCGTCATGTTTCCAGTTGGTAATGACATCTTTCAGTAGGATAACGCTTCTTGTCACAAGCCAACGTTATGCTGCAGTGGTTCGAGAAGCACAGTGGTGAATTCCACTTACTGCAATGGCCCCCAAATTCACTCAATCCAACTGAATATTATTCGGATGTCAGTTCGAATCCGAGCTCATCGCCATCCTCCGTAGAATGACGTGTGTGCAGATGTGGTACGCCATGATTCCAGTCCACCTATTAAGGCCTCATTTGCTTCCATACAAAACTCACTGCGACTGTCCGAGTCAAAGGTGGACATAACAGACATTAGGTAAGTGGTCATCATGTTTCGAATGGTTTGATATATATACTGCTAAGCATAAAATTGAAACCAAGAGAAAGCATCGGATTATCGGATTACCTGCACATTTGCCAAATATAGAAAGGCAGGAAAATGACTAGAGGTTTCGTGACGTATTACGTGCGCCGCCACGTCTCTGGAAAAATAAACTTTAGGGCAGACAACCATAGTTTTTAGTCAGTAGCTTTTAAATGTTTGCGCGACATGAGGGTGTCATGTGTGTGAACGCCTTGTCGTCGAATATGACAGTAATATTAACTTATTTTTGTCTTTGCACAGATTTGCAGTTGTTACACAGCGACCAGTGTCCTCACGAGACTTTCGACTCACCATATTTTTACAGCATCAACTGCTGCACAGAATATTGTGTACGGCTGCAATGATGCTATGAATGTAGCGTACGGTAGCCAAGTGGCACAACATTCTCTTCCCAGATGAATCACTTCTGTCTGTAGCATCATGATGGCCGCATGTGTTTGGCGGTGCCGTTAAAACAGGAACGACATGTTGCTATTCATTGCAATCGTAACATTAGTCCGGTACTGCGCATTTGGTATGGAATGCCATTCGATTTCTAGCCAGCTTGTGTCTAATAAGGATCGATGAGTTTCTGATCAGCCACCAGTACATCACGAAGTCTTGGATAAGGTTACACTTTCCAACCGGATAACGATCAACTGTATGTGGCACGCATTATCTTATACTTCCTGAGTGAAGAAAGATTGTTCTCTTTCTTGGCCAGCGCGTTTGTCTCCTTCTCTCTCTCTCTCTCTATCCTACTGAACACGCACAGAGTTTACGATTTCACAACGCCTCGCACATCAGTGATCTTCCCTAGATACTACAGTTCATGTACAACGATAGTGTATATTTTTGTATGTACTCCTAAATATTGTTTCTATTTACGGGCAAAAGTGCTATTTAAAAGGCACAAGCTACTAAGAAGAAGACGAAGAAAATATATGAAGAAATAATTTAAATATTGTTTTCGTTGAGATGACAACTTGTTTATCTGGTTGACATGGTAATGTAGAAATATATAGAACGAAGAACCATATTGTTATAATTGGATGTATATTATTTTAATGTGACAAATAAGGTATATGTGGAACAATATATAATCTAAAAGTGCATAACTGTGGTGCAATTCATTTGTAATCTCGTGGACTTTATAAGTATTCAAAATATATTTGAATCACGGAAGGTAACGAAGAAATAACTTTACAAATAGCTTTAGTAATGTGTCGCAGACACATGGTTTGGCATACTCCAAGATGACATCCAATGTCTCATTTTCCCTATTTACTGTCGTGTCACATTTAGACTTTCTGGTGAAGTCTCGTAACATTATTACAAATCCCACAAGCTCACAAATGTAGCAATCCACATTTTTATCTTAAGTTATATATCTGCCACATTTGAGGATGCTACTTCTTACTGTTGCATTCTAATATCCAGCAGTGGATCAGTAAGTCTGTTGAATGTAATTTTACGATTAATTTTATGTAATTTCAATTTTCGAGCTTATCTTTTTCAAAAATCATACGCTACTTTTATTTGTTATACATTTCTACTTACTTTCATAAATAAAATCAAAGTTTATATTACGCATTAGACATAAAATTCAAATTAATAAAAGTTTTATTTACATCATATGTCAACAATCTTTAATTTATTTTACATTAGCAAAGAATAAAAACAGCTTCTACTTACACAATATTGTACGTAATACCCCCATACGTCCAAGTAGTGTTAATAATAGGATTTATGCACTCACTCCGCAGCAAAGTGGCCTCTTGAGGATTGCCTACACTAAGAATTTCTTTCCGAGCTGCTTGAAGACCCAAACCTAAATAACTAAAATATAAGTTACGATTATTACTACTTAATGTTAATCCTTACTTTTATATATACTGATGAAAATGCATTTAAGTACATTCTATATACACTGCCCTATTCTAACCCACCCATCGAATGTATGTGTGTAGAGAAGGGATGCAGATCTTTGTAAGTTCTGACACACCGGCCACCGCTGAGGATAGGTGGCTCATAGTATTTGTAGAGGACATCTGCTATCAGTTTGAAAGTCATAGGACAACAGAGTGAGGCTAGTTTCGTGTGTATGTAGATTACAGTCTTTGTTTGCAATCTTAAGAAGACGCTAGCAAACGCCTGACTTGGAACGTGGTTGTATAGTCAAGTTGCAAAAGGCCGATTGTACGTTCTACAGAATTGCTGCTCGCGAAGCCTGTGCCGTGTACTTAGCCCATCGGTGGTACATTTGATAGAAGACAGAGGTTTTACACAGCAGGTGCTTTCTCCTCAACATTCGGGAAGCGCATGGGCAGAAGGATCGTTCGGGCTGTCCTAACTGACAGAACGACTACCATCAGCGCAATTAAAGCCACTATGGTCCGTTGTATGAGTCCATAACACTAAACAATAATCGACTGTTACAGGTCTACGTTTTCATGTTCCTCTTGCATTATTACCAATCGACAAACTCATCGCCAAGAACATCTTTCGTGATGTCGGAAGAAACTAGAGTGGCGTCGTTGAGCGAGAAGTTTCACTATGTTGTCGAATTTGACATATAGAACCACCTCTGGCAATCTGGTATGAGCTTCCCTCTGGCCGTTATTCAGAGGTGTATGAACAACGCGTTATACATTCATGACGTCGACAATCCTGTCCATCGATTTATTTGGACACTCTGCGAGACCGCAACTTTCAGAGGATAACGCGCGTCCGAATGTGGTCTACTCGACATACACGTCCTATTCTGGTCTGCCAAAATGAACACTTATAAGACAAGGTAAAATGATGCCTGACGGCAACGACTATAGGCTAGCTACACGATCTATAGCCAGCAAGGAATACTTCAACACGACATACGCATTGATACGACTCTGTATACGATCGCCTATCTGCCCAAACGGCTGTCTGTGGGCGATTGGGTGCGTACTGTGAGATCTTTTAACAGCCTATTCGAGTCGGGTGTCATTTTATTCATTTATTTACTTTTGAGTTTCACATTCAACGATTATGCCCTTTTGGTTATAAGAGACCATGAGAAACAAATGGTGAAAGGACAACATGTAACAACCATCCCCTAAGTGAGATTCGAGACAACAATAAACAGATTTTGCAGTCGCCAGCCTAATGCCTTTGACCACTAAAAACCATGTACGCCATGTTGAGATCACTATCACCTACCATCGCTTGCTTCTTGTGTACCAACGACGGGCCAGATCCGTCATATCCTACTAGACACTTTAAAATGCATTCCCACCACTATACGCATATACAGTTCTAAAAATATTTTTGGACACGTATTGTCCGTTTTTAAATCATAGTTTTAGACTGTGAAAACAATTAACTGTTTCTTGTTTATACAATAAATCCCATAAGTAGAGACTCATGGCTTTCACTTCAGCCGATAGCTATGCCGGTACATATATTCTGACAAAAACACATACATACGTGTATTTTATATTATATATATACACAGGGTGACTCAAAATAAATGTTACAAGCCAATATCTCGCGAACTATACATCAAATAAGAGAAATATTAAAGAGTCAATGTACAATACAGAGGGGCCTAAAAGTGAGTCAAATACGAGGTTCCTCCTGCCTCCCATTTTAGGGGGAGCGGGGTGTACGTTAAATTTTCAAATGGGAACATAGGTCGAGTGATACCTCGTTGGAAAGAACTGGAAAATTGAACAATTTTTGTAGGAAACAATTTTTGATATGGGGCACCGATTTCAAGATAGCCCCCAAAAATGGTCCTCTATCAGATAAAATTTCCAGTACTTATAAATCAGAAACGGCTGAGAAAAAAAAGAAAAAGGAAAACGCCATAGACAACGTGGAATGGTGTTGTCGCGGTGTCCCCAGGGCCCCCGTCATGGGGCTCCGGGACCAACTTGAAAATTTTAAATGGGAATTTAGGTCGAGTGATACCTTGTTTGATAGATCGTGGAAAACCAAGCAGCTTAGTACAAAATTTGTTTTGATTTCGGGCAAGCCTGTTTCAAAATAGCCGCCGAAAAGGGTTCCACATTCAGATACAAAGTGCAGTGTTCAAATTGAGTGTTACACGCCAATATCCCGCGAACTATGCATCCATAAAAAAAGTGTTAAAGAGTCAATGTTCAATACAGACGGCCTAAAATATGGGTTAAACACGAGGTTCCCCCGCCCCATTTTGGATGCAGAGGTGTACGTGGAATTTTCAAATGGCAACATAGGGCGAGTAATACCTTCTTTGATAGATCGTGAAATACCAAACAGTTTAGTACAAAATTAGAACCTCGTTTAACCATCTGTCCGTATTGTACATTTACTCTTAACATATTTCTTATTTGATGCATAGTTCGCTGGATATTGGCTTGTAACACTCAGTTTGAACAATACGCTTTGTATCTGAATGGGGAACCATTTTCAGCCGCCATTTTGAAATAGGCTTGTCCGAAATAAAAAAAAATTGTACTAAGCTTTTTGGTTTTCCACAATCTATCAAACAAGGTATCACTCGACCTATATTCCCATTTGAAATTTTCAGGTTGGTCCCGGAGCCCCATGACGGGGGCCCTGGGGACACCGCGACAACACCATTCCACGTTGTCTATGGCGTTTTCCTTTTTCATTTGTTTCAGCTTTTTCTACTCAGACGTTTCTGATTTATAAGTACTGGAAATTTTATCTGATAGAGGACTATTTTTGGGGGTCATCTTGAAAACTGCGCCCCATATCAAAAATTGTTTCCTACAAGAATTGTTTAATTTTCCAAGCTCTTTCGAACGAGGTATCACTCGACCTATGTTCCCACTTGAAAATTACACGTACACCCCCCTCCCCCAAAATGGTGGCGGGGAACCTCGTGTTTGACTCATTTTTTAGGCTCCTCTATATTGTACATTAACTCTAATATTTTTCTTACTTGATGTATAGTTTGCGAGATATTGGCTTGTAACACATATTTTGACACTCTGTGTATATATATACTTTTTTAATTTTTATTACAATCCTGTGGATTCCGTTATCATTACGTGTGCACAAGTTCATGGAGGTCTCCAATTAATGAAACAGTCAGGGCATCATTGTAAATCTACAGTATAAGATATGAACATGAAACGTCCCAATAGATAGCTATAGTGAAATGAAGATGAATAATTACCTGTGAGTATATAAATCCATGGTGGTATGAAAGATTGACACATGATGAAGGTATTCCGATGGAGAACTTTCAATAGTAGCTTTTTCTTTGGGAGCGAATGTTATTTGAGTCGATCCTCCACCTAAATCCAATGCAACAACAGTTTGGTCTGCTCTACCTCCAAGGCGATCTGTAATTGAAAATTTTCCAAATTGTCCACATTTCAAGTATTTATCTTTCCTTCACATATCATTACACTTTTAACAGTCTATTGACTACTTTTCAGATTCTGTCATGAAAATTTAAACCATGCACACATGACCACCAATTTTTATAACAAACACAAGCTAATGAAATCTTTCTGCTCAATAGTACTTTTAATAATGTCACGGATTTGTTGCAAGTGACACCGCTTGTAACATAATGTGCACATACGAGCTCGTATAAAAACAACTATTTCAAACTAACACTAATTAAACTACCTTAGTGTTTATTACTTCTAAGTTATGTTTTGAATAAACTTACTGATGCAAGGACGTACATTCAGTCAAGAAAGTACTGGGAATTGTACATTTACAAAGCACAATGAAAGGGAACGTCGAAATAATTCTTATCGCTACGTTAGTACAGCTGCCCTCTATGCTCACGTGAAGTTTGAGCGCTATCTGTCAGTTAGTTTGTTTACAGTGCTCTGTTTGTCAGTTCATTACAACTGTGTGTAGGTAATTTTTACAATGGATGAAACTATCGAACAAAGAATCTGTCTGAAATTTTGCATTGCAAATGGAATTACGTATGCCGAAGCGCTGGAAGTGTTACATAAAGCTTACGGTGAACTGACTTTATCAAAAACGCGTATGAGTGGAGTGGTATAGTGCATTCAAAAGCGGTCGAGAGGTGGTGGAAGATTTGCCTCGCTCTGATCGACATCACCGTCTTGAACTGAACTGAACATTGCTAAAGTAAAGGAAATGGTGACTGAAAATCGTCGTTTAAGTCTGAGAGAGCCGCTGAAATTTGTGTACCTCACGAATCAATTCGTACCATTTCAAACGATTGTTTGGGCATGAAACGTGTTGCCGCTGGGCTAGTGCCGAAAGACCTGAATTTTCTGCAAAAACTCAATTGCTTAAGGATTGCTGGAGACATGCTAGAACGAGCCAATTCCGATCCCACATTCATAAAATGCAGTGTAACTGATGATGAGACATAGGTTTACGAGTTTGACATGCAAACCAGTCAATAAGCTTCGGAATGGCGCCTTCCAACTGAGCCGAAACCAAAAAAAGCACGAATACTTAAGTCGATCCCGGAAAATGCGTTTCAAAAATGTTTTGATGATTGGATCATTCGTTGGCATGTGAATTATTTCGGAAGGGACCTACTTTGAAGGAAATACAATAAATTTGGATAAATAATGCATATTTTGTGTTTTATTGACCAATTCCCGGTACCTTCTTGACAGAATGTATGCTCTATTTGATTTACCAACATAGTTATAAATCGTTTTCCCGTACAATATCAGATCGTATTACTTAACATTTATTGCATATAAAGTCCGAACTATAAGCATAGGAATCTAACATGTAAAGTTGTTTTAAACTTCTTAGGTTTACTACAATTTCTACAATTATAAAAGTTACAATCAAAGAACTAAGGACCCTTTTAAATTATTAAAATATTCTCACCTTTGAACATAACTGTTCCCAACTGACACTATACCATCTTAAATATTAAAAGAAAAGTTCAAAAATACAAAGATGCATACTACACACAGACATGTACACCAAACGGGCATGTAACTAATAGCTATTTATATGACGAAAAATTCAACTATTATTTTACAAGCAAAATAGTTCTTTCTGCTATACGTACCCAACAAAAAATTCACTGTGAACCACGAAAATATTCCCTCATCATCTCCATCCATAATGGACACAGACCTTTCATTTGTATAAAACCCAGATTTTGCCAAGACATTTCTCGCCTATATTAAAGGGAAATTTATTAAACTACTGTTTTTACAACGAAAGAAACGGAATAAAAACAAATAAATAATAAATGAACAAATATTTTTAAACTATATTATATATGATTATTAATAGTTGATACAGTTAAAACAATATCATTTGTCTAATTCTAGCGTAAAATTAAAAAAAAAAAAAAAAAAATCGACAACGATGTATTCATTTAAAGTTGTTAAGAATTGTACCATATATTATAATATACGTAATATTTTCTCAATTTTCGAATACGAATTAGATAAGATTATCTTTAATATTAAACAAAATAAATTAATACATATTTTAACTTTATCAACGAAACTACTACTTTTAATTTTTTTCCGAAATGTTTCAATGTAAATTCGCATATGACCTTTTGCACCATTTATTACTGAAGTCTTGATATATGGCTTTTAAAAAAGTAAATAA
The DNA here is from genome assembly GCF_964235325.1 of Thermobia domestica. Taxonomy (NCBI): domain Eukaryota; kingdom Metazoa; phylum Arthropoda; class Insecta; order Zygentoma; family Lepismatidae; genus Thermobia; species Thermobia domestica. Next base: position 180,741,420 of record NC_137462.1, read on the forward strand.
AAAGAAATTAGTTTTTACCCTATATTAAATTCACGAGATAGTATGTTAAGCTTTTAGAAAAAGTACGTTTCTTGCCTTTATATAAATAATTATCACACGATTTACCGTTCCGCTTTTATAACCATACGTACCACGGAATGCATGAACACGAAAGCAAACCTACTTGCAGTTCCCGAATGCAAAATGATATGAACCAAACAGTCCAACTTGACATCAATCATGCAGCTACACTACACATACAGTTTTATTATTTATTTATTTATTAATTTTTTAAAGCTTACTTACCTCTGCAAGTAGAGCATCTGCTTTCTCTTGAGGAAGTAGCCTGAGACCAGCTGTTGCCTTCATTGCAAGCGGTGTTTTCTCCCAATCAGGTTTCGGAATAACCTCCTTAGCTCTATCTAATAACTCGTTAAGTTTGTTCGCACCCTTAGTCAACAACAAAAATAATTATTTAGAAACAATTACATACTACGACTAAACTTTCGACAAGTATAATTATCTTAAAGAAACAAACAAAACAAAAAAAAATCTTGTATTCACACACTTTCGAAAGAGCTAAAGCAATTTTATTCAAATGCGAAATATGCTTCAGGTTTGAATAAAATTGCTATCAGTTCTTGGGGAAGTAATTTTATAAAATGTTTACATCTGACGCCAAAAAGTGTTATGATGCTGTTAGTTCTCTACTGCATAAATATTTATACTAACAAACTGCTATGCAAAAGAAATTAACATGTCTCATCGCTTCACAGTAAATGTATATGCTTATCTAGTATAGATATAACTCGCTTATATCAAAATTAAATAACACAGCAGTAACTTCAACAATGAAGTATCTGCGTTATCTGTTTTGATTTTAAATATGATACGGAAATGATGAGGTATAATTTAAAATAATAGTTGAAATAAAGAGAAAGTACAGAAAGAAAGAACTGAAAAATTAAGATACATTTTACCTGAAAAATTAAGCACGTCAATCAAAATATTAATCACCTCGTAGCTAACAATGGTGTTTCTGTCATTATAGATAGCATTTTATTGGTAACGTGACAAGTCACCCATCAGCGCTGACACATGACCATTGCAATTAACTTGACGTGTACCAGTGGGTTAAATGAAAACACCTCCAGATGGGTTGAAGCAAAGATGTGACAAAATGGCAAAAAAATAAATAAATAAATAAATAAATAAAATAAAATAAAATTGTGTTCGGACAAGCCCATCGTACAATGAAGTTCCCTAATTTGTTGGTGTACCAGAGCAGGCTGACCAATGCATCTACAATGAATGGTCTAACGTGCGTGTGAACGAAAAACGGAGTGAAAACTTTAGTCACAAAGATTCTAACTCAGGCCGTCGAAAAGTTCACAGCTGGTCAAGCAAAGTAGTTTCCAAACTCGACAGGAATTGCTGCAGTTCGTAAATGCAGATCAATTTCAACCCATTTTCGAAACAACATTACGAAGAGAACTTCATGCAACATATTTAGAATCGGATACCAAGGAAGGAGACACTTCTCACTGCAGCCCATAAAGAGCTTTGTCTTCAGTGAGCTCACGAACAGATACGAGACTGTAGCGGATTTAAAACGCATAGGTGGCACAACGAGTCTGTTTTTGTCTGTATACCAATTATGCAAAGCGTCGAGTGCACCGAAAGCCCAACGAGGAATTTTACCCACAATGTGTAAAGGGTGTAGTTCAAGCTGGAGGAGGTTCTGTAATGAGCGGGGATGTTTTTCGAACCGTAACTTGAGCCCACTCATACACGTGAATGTGAACAAGCATGTTTATTTGGACATTCTGAGTGTCCAGGTTTTGTTATTTTTTTCAACATCTGTATGTAGTGGACGCTCATCTTATAAGATGACAACTTCCGTGTTCATAAGGCTTAAAGTACTTGTACATGGTTTGAGGAACATTCCGGTACCGTATCGTAGCTGGTATGTACTGCAAAATCCCCGTACTTAAATTCAATTGAAAATTTACGGGATTATTTGCAGCAGTGAGTAAAAAACACGCTGGAACCCAAATCCTCGTACTTTGCCTGAACTAAAGCATCTACTGACGAGCGAGTGGATTCATATCAATGTGACATGTCTACAACACTTCGTAGAGTTACCTCGAAACAGAATTCTGAGGGTTATTCAGTCCATATTAAAATGCTTAAATATTAGTGAATGAAATGTCTGGTGTAAAATTCACCGCAGCAACACAATACAGAGATGGATTAAGGTCACGTATCTAACGTCACGAACTATGTACGTGTCCAACAAACAGACTGAGATACCCAGACAGTCAGGAGGTAGTGCGCTGTTGAGCAGGGTCACATGAAAGTACACGATGGACAATACACAACTGTAAGTGGTTTTCCTTTACGAATTCAAATTGGGACATTCAGTATAGCAAAGCACAAAATAGATTAACAGTGCATTTGGGCCAGAAATGGCGAATGAACGTACCATTCGCGGTCGGTTTTGTTAAATTTCGTTCTGGTAACATAGCAGTCCAATATGTGCAGCGTGGGCGCCAACCAACATCATGTTTGGATGAGTTCCTCAGGAACACTGTGGAAGCGTATTCAAAGGACTAAAATCTTGCAATTTCAGATCTATCAACATTTGACCGACACTAAGCACATCATCATAAAATAACTTCACAAATATATACTTAAGGTATGAATCTTACTTTATTAGGGCTAAAAGGATAGAATTAAACCTATATCAATGATCCTTAGAGAAAAGTTGAAACTATATTATCACTTTAATAAACTCAACTAAATTCGTTTTATTACAATCTAAATTAAAAACTACAAATTTTTCATACCATCGCAAAAATCTTTCATATTTTTTTTCCAACTTTTTCACAATCGTAAGACATTAATATACGAGGGTTTGGGTAATATGATCTATGGTGGTAGGTGTGATTGAAGTGTGAATGACGAATGATTATTTTTCATGTATAACCGTATGAGTGACGAATGGTTCTTTTTCATAATTACGTGTAAATACATCTTATAATTGAAGAGAAATGTATAAGTATTCAATGAAAATTTAAGAAGTTGTCTACGTGGGAACATATGTGAGAAAGTCACCACATACTAACGCGTTGTTCGATTACATCTTCACTAAGCTATTTCCTCTGAAAGTGTTCCAAGCTGCTGCGAGTGAAGTATCAGAAAGCTTAAATAAATAAAAATAGAAAAATATACGCAAGGTACGTAAAGAATTTTATTTTATTTATTATACTGCGTAAATAAACGAAAACTGAATGTTGTGATAAACAGTTTTAAGTGACTGACTAAAATATTCTTCTGGTTATGAAATAAAATATTTGAAAATAATTTAGTTATTAATCTAACCATATGCTCTCCTAGTTTTTTTTAAGTATAGGTTTCTTTAAAACTCGAAAGTATACTGTATATTTGTATATTTTTTACTGTATATTTGTGATTCCATATGTACTTGGAATAGTTCTGATAAATTATGTTATTAGAATCACGCAAGTGGTGGAACTTTAATTTTAGTGCGTCTCTTACTCCCCACAATACCTCTTGAACGGAAGCGAATTTTAAAATTTATTTGACAACAGATAACTAGGGCAATTATCTTGAACAAGTTCGTTAACGGAGTCAATGTTAAGGAATAACGTCAACTTACGCTTGTCCGTTAGTGGACATAGTAACTCTTGAAAGAAAGCGAATTTTTGAATTCTGTCTTTTGCAATATATAGCTAGAGCAATTATTTCGGCTAAGTTTGTTAACGGAGTCCATCCAATAACATCCTAACAGGTAATGGTGACCTATGTCCATCCGTTAATCTACGAGATAACCGAACTTCTGAAGTCTATTTTCTGCAAAGGCACAAAGCTGAGTCATAAGTCTTGCAACATTTCTACAAACTAAATAGCATGCAGTGAAGCAAAGCACACCCAACTCGTTGATTCCGGAAATTTCGTCCAGGTTATTAAAATGAAGATTGGCCAAGAGCCGGCGTCTCAGGGTAAGATTCTGAGGCTATGCGATATTCATTGAAGAACATGCATCTACCAGCACACGACGATTGTCAAAATAATTTGGCGTGTCCTAGGTGAACTTTAGTACGTCACCTTCACAAACTCGGGAAAACTATCAGTAGCTGCCCCATTGTGCCCCATGAGTGGATCCCAGAGGGGAATGAATGTGTGCAGACAACTCCTACAAAATCCGTGATATCTGCATTTTGTGAAACGGATTTTTAACTGAGACGAAAAGTGGGTGTTTTTCCGTAATCCAAATGTGCGAAAACAGTGGTTGAGCAAGAGTCAACTTCCAAAACGGTCGTCAAACAGGCCTGTTTTGAGCATAAAGTCATGTTGTGTGAGGTGGAACTAAGAAGTGGTAATTCACTCCGACTTCGTTCCTGATAGTTGTAGCATCAATGGCGACACTTATTCCGAACAATTAAATCGGATGAATGATGCACTACACCTAAAACACCCTGTGTTGGTGAACCGAAAGCTCGCCCTGTTGCAATATAACGCAAAACCACACTCGATCCAAAAGCAGAACAAAAAGCGTAGGAACTCAATGATATCGAACTGATGCCACACCCAGCAGATAGTCCTGACCTTGCCCCATCAGATCTGTTCCGATCCAGGCGCATTTCCTGAAATTACGATGCTTTACCAATCATCAGGAGGCGGAAACAACAGTAATTGACTTTTTTACTTCTAAGGATAAGACGTGAAATCGAGAAACTGGCAGATAATTTAACGCGAGGGACCATACTTTGAATATTAACCTGCTTTCATTTTACTGTAATATATCAGGTATATTGTGTATCAGAATACTGCAAGACTTATGACTCATCCCTGTAATAGAACTTATACGTCTCACCGCTAGATAGCAGCAAACATCCGACGGTCGACATCTACCCGACGAAATTGGAATTCCTAACATCAAATTTAAAATAAAAGGCGACCCTAAAATTTTATTTAGAATCGGTAAATAAAATAAACGTAATGACATAGACCATATCAATTCAGGCAATAGGGGTTACCTTGATAGTCTCAGATGCTATTAAATTTAACAGCCGTTAAAATTAAGGACAAAGTAAGAATTTTTTTTTTGTTTGTTTGTTTGTTTGTTTGTTTTGTTCAAAGAAATTCCTGGTCTGAGATACAGATTACCAAAGATGGCCCTCCGGCGCAATTTCTTACATCTGACTTTCGGAAAAATATTAAAATGGTCTATCTCTGAAATGGTTCAGGATATATTTTCGTTTGTTTGGTTGGTTGGTTTACTTGCAGATAATAACTTACTGATTCAAATTATATCCTCCATTTGGAAATATTGTCTAAGTTCTCGTGATGTAGAATTCTGATTATATTTATACTGTATGTTCAAAAATGCCAATCCAAAAAATTCTGAGAATTATTCAGTAGTTGTATCTCTAAAGATACTACATATCCTGAAAAGGACAACATGCCACTTTGGTTATTGAATTAGTAATAATGTCTTTGTACAAAATTTACTCTCGTATCAATGTGCTATGTAATAGAATGAAAACGATAAATTAGACACGGTTGGAACTGGTGAAATGTTTTATTCTTCTGGATATTCTTTACATAGAACCTTCCAAATCATGAAAGGTCTTCTGGAACAGTGGAATCATCCAGATTATTCCAGAAATTCTAGAACACATTGAAACCATTTCACAATATAACAGAACCTTCTGGAACAATCTAGATAATTCCAGAATGTCACAAAATCTTCTAGAACTATCTGGAACCATCTAGATTATTCCATAATGTAAGAATTTTCTATAACTATCCAGATAACTGTGTGTTTGGCTCAGCATATAAAAGGGAAGGCACATGAAATCACAGCTAAGTTGTCAACAAACAACGAGAGCAGTTCCCGAAATTTGTGATCCAACATTATCTGCATGCTTTAGCGAGAATCCTGCTGATTTTTTTTTTTTTTTTTTTTTTTTTTTTTTTTTTTTTTTTGAAAGGACTGAGTTTGAAATGTTTTCTGAGTGGGCCAAAGACAGACTTTCTTCAGGTTCGGAATAAGAGTGCTCAATTCAGATTTAGAGAGAGTGTTTCAAAACGAAGATGTTTCCAGTAATGACGTTCTGTGTTCTAACTGCTTTGTATTCTAAATGTTTCTGTGTTCTAAATACTTCGACGAAATATCAACAATGACAGTAACTGAACAAAAAGTTTTCCATGGTGTGGACGATAAAGATTGTGTACCTACAAGAGAAGAATTGCATTCCCTGAATCAGTCAGCTATAGATGTTGGTGTTAGTCCTATTGAGAAATCACGGTTAGTGAAGTCAAATCGCAAGCTGTATGCATCAAGAAAGCACAGCAAAATTACTATAGTTGCGGGTTAGTACATCAAATCAAAACTGACCACACTAGTCAAAGTACAAATTCCATCTTCAAAGAAATGAACTAAAAAAAGCTCTCTTCCTTCATAGGCAGTAACCTTTGCTGCATGTTCAGCTTCTTCATTACCAGCTATGCCAATATGGTTTGGAACCCAGCAGAGTTGTATCTCTCCCTCTGTACAAATGATCTATGACAGGATGATTTGCTGGACGAAAGGATGTTTACTGTGCACATCCACGAAGCTACTCCGAGCACTTTGAAAATCACGCAGCAGATTACGATACTACGTACATGACATGCAGATAAAGTTTGTAAAATTGCAACTAGTTCAGCAGTATATATTGAAGAAAAGCATGTAATTTAAAACCATAAGTACGTGTAGTTGAAAAAAAAAATGTATATTAAAAAAAAGAAAAGAGAAAGGTATATTCAACGGAATCAGCATCTTCGGAATCATCAGTAAAAATACAATGTAGTCTTGAAACTGCTCTAAGAAGGAGTGAAACTCTTGATGATACTCATCAGGACTGGTGCTTGGCTTCTTGTATTGGGCCAGATGGAAAGAAATAGCTGGTTGACGTATCTTCCATAGGGAGTAAACCCAACAGACATAAGAGGGGAACTTCGAAGGAGAAGTCATCCGAAAGTTCCAGAACGAATACCAAAAGGTCTTGTAGTATTGGGTTGCAGGGTTGGCAAAAACCATGGTTTTTATTTAAAGAAACAAAAAACCCGGTGTTTTTTTTTTTGTTCAAACCAGTTTTTTTGTTTGTTTTGTTTTGTTTTGTTTAAATAATTTGCTCTATGTATTTATATCATATATGGACAGAAACAAGTTTATTTCGCCTTGGTGTTATTATGCAACAATCGGGTTATGTTGGAAGAGAATCCAAACCGCTTCTCGGCTTATATCCGAGAGAAATTGCCCTCCATTTGAACTCGAAGCCGAGACTAATTGGCTACAAATGCGATACGTCTGCCGACTCACTCACGCAGGACTCCTGATAAAACTACGTTGTACTACCTTTACATACTTGTTAATATAACTGTCAAGAGTCATTTCAGAAGGAGAAAAAGATAAACAGTTGCACAAGTGAAACCATAATGCAGAATTACATATGGATAATTTTAAAATACTGCAGAGTATAGAAGAACTAATTTATTGCAAGTTAGTTCACTACGACTTTTATTAGTCCAAGTTAAAGAAATACAACGACTTAATTTGCATATCAGTAAGAAAAGTGAATAAAGATACGAATTATCTGAGTCCACTTTGGCTCTGACCCATTTATACATAAATAGATACCAAAGATACTTCTGATTTCAATAAATGCATCTCGCGAGGTTTGTATGACCCCCCCCCCCCAAAAAAAAAAGTACGGCAATTCGATATATTTTATCAATAATAAACATTATTAAAAACGAAACAATATTTACAAGGTTCCTTTGATTGCAATTGCATAACAATAATAACAATCTATAAAAAAAATCACAAAAGAAACATTCATAAACTTATTTTAAAAATGTTGCTTTTGTAGTATATTCTCTTCGAGTAATGAACAGGAAATTTAGGTCTGAATATAATACGAATAATATACGGGAGTGGAACTGATAATCCACAAATGTGTGTTCATCAAGATTTTACGAACACTTACACTTTTACTAACATTTTTCGTTTTTTTGGTTTAAACCAGTTTTTTTTTCTCGAAAAAAAAAAAAAAAAAAAACAGCTAGTTTAAAACATTGTTTAAACCAGCCAACCTTGTTGGGTTGTGCCTAACAACGTTGTTAGCAATGTCCAGCTTCCAATGCAAAAGATGAAAGATGGTAAAGTATTGACTTTAGACGAGCAAAATAGTGGAGCATTAGCCGATAACTGCGCTGAGTTAATGATGACTCGTGCGCTTCAACATAGAAGCTGGGAATAAGACTGGTACGGAATGCAAGTCCCCAAACGTACGCCAAAATAATGGAAAATGTTCAGTTGGTGTAACGTTGTAAATCTAGCTGATTCATAAAGAATGCATTCATAGTCCAATCTGTGCGGATCAGGGTACAATACAGTCGTAAAAAGACAATACAATCAGCACCCCCAAGAAATATGAAGTAATACTTTCATAAGATTCAGTGCTCTCAATATGCAGATAGCGGTATTTTAGTTCTCTTAGATGGACTGCTCAAGACAGCCGGTGATCAAACTGAAGACCCAGAAATCGGAAGCTGTCAACAAAAGACAAGCATGTACGGCCCAGATAAAGATCTGGATGATATGAACAGTTGTGTATGCGATAAAAATAGACATAGTCTTGTCGATGAAAAAAGGAAATCCAGTGATCGTTGCCCAACGTGAAGGCTTGTTCAGAATGAGATGTAATTGTTGAGCAGCAACACGGAGATCGTAGAATGGTAAATTGCAGGTCGTCCCATGCAACATTCCATGAACGGGAGTTAGTATCTGTGTCAGAATCATTTATCGCCAAAGCAAAGAAAATCACAATATATTAAAACAGTTGAGTCTTAAAAACATATTACATCAGAAAAGCATATTATTATGAAACAGAATTTTAGGTCTTCTCCCAACCACAGATTACGTAACCATCAATAGTCTACATATGTCGTTCAATAAATGGGACATACCTTCTTCGGATCATCTGCGAAGGAAGACAATCCAGGCTTTACCTCTACAAATAATTCATCATCAAGTTTTAGACTCCCATCTACAATCAAAATATGCAAAAATTAACACGATAATAATAAGATCTTAAAAATTAACCAGTAATAAAGATAATGAAACAAGAACAACTTATTTATTTCATAGCCAGTAACAATTTTCCTCTTTACATTATGTATAAAGAAAACTATGCAAAATACAGGACCTAAGTTAAAAAATCAGTTGCTGCAGAATTCATATTTACAAGTTACTGGATTAAGAATTTACTTCTGCATCATTTTGCGTAATACTAACTTTTTATACAAATCTTATATAACCTTTCCTAGTGAATTTACGTAAGTTACTTTTGGTTTAAAAAAAAAAAAAAAATCTTCACTTCATTGTTTCTCCGGCAATGAATAAGCATATTTTCTACGTAAAAGAATATCTAGACAACTCACTATTATAATTTGTTAGGTTTCCTTTATTGTAACGACGTAACGACAAGTTTCTCAACTTATACAGTGCTTTTCACTAAATTTTAACTATGGCCTATGGAACCCGGAGGTTTAATGCCGCGTTCACAAAAGCTCTCCACTGACTTCTATCCTTAGCTAACTGCATCCAGTTTCTACTTTGTATTTTCACTAAATTTTCGCACAGCAAATATTACTTTGTAGCAAAAGCAGCATAGTACAGCTGAAAGTATGTTATTACTATTGAAACGAAGCGGTAAACATATAAGAGAAGTTTACCTATAAAAGATTTATGGAACTTGAACGCCAAGATTCGAGATCCAGTACTGCCTGCATCAATCACTGCCGCATAACTGTGTTCTTGCATTCCAACCATGAGGGCTAAATTATCAATAATTCCAGTTCCATGTTTATGAATATGTCCCGGCAAATTGCTGTAAAATGAGCCTGAAAGAGAAAATATTAGACACACTAAATAAATAAATAAATAAATAAATAAATATATATATATATATATATATATATATATATATATATATATATATATATATATATATATATATAGAGAGAGAGAGAGAGAGAGAGAGAGAGAGTGTTAATGAACTATACCGACAAACTTTAAGAGGTGATTCCTCACATTAAAATTAGAGAAAATGTTCATATGGACATTTTCTCTGATTTTGATGTGAGGAATCGCGAAAAAGCCAAATTTCAAGGGGTCTTATTTCGAATTCCAGAGACTGTGGATGGTGGCCCTTATCAGCATAAAGGAAGTCACGCATACGCAATCCAAAAATACACATTTCATTAACGTTCAATGGGTGTACAGTTTATTTCCTGCAGAGTGAAATTCCCAGACATGCCATTAACCAAATTTTGAGATATGCTCTGACTTTATGATTGGTCTAAAGTAAGCAAACGATAAGCCTTGATACCAGTAAACACGGAATCCTTTAGCGCAATGTTGGAAGTGTTAAGGATCGTTAGCAGCATGGTTTCTCGTACTCGGGAAAATGCATGGCGGGATGATTTCTTTCACACTTAAAAGTGAAGAAGTCGTGAAATATACCGTGCCGAAATACATATCATCACACGTCATTCCGAACACAAAGAAACATGGAGCTACCGGTTCCTAACACTTCCGCCTTCCCTCCGAAGCATTAGATGTCCATTGTTGTCAAGGTTTACCTCCTGCCAAAGTTACCCTTCTTGAAATCAGGGTATATCTGAAAACTCTATTGAAACCTGAAACCCCCAACTACGTCACTCCTCCTACATTCTGGTTATAATTTGTTTTGTTGGTCGCCAAGGCAATTGTAATAAGCCTAACGGATTTAAATGATTTATGAAGGTATTAAAGTTTTAAAAGGCAATGGACTTCCGAAATTATATTTTATTTTCTTTTAGTTATATGACCGTGTCCAGAATGGAGGAAGAGGACGAGTCGTTTTCAATTTAAAAGAATGACACGAAATTACCTTTTCTAAGGTAATTTCATGCTATTGTTAACTTGTAGTATCAGAAATTCGAAGTTAACAGTAAATTGGAACTAGGCCGATTCATATTCAATTACGCCACATAATTGAATATGAACCGAGACCCTCCTTGGTAAGCTGCAAATTGATATGAATGTACTAATCATATTTCAGAGTGAAATCCTAATAAAATGGTACCGTTAACTTAAATTACCGTATTCATTATTTTCTTCTAACCTCATATTTTATTCATTAGGCTTTTGATGGTAACTCTGTTAAATGTTGATATTTATGGATTTCCAAGTTTAAAGTAATTCTGTTGACTTGTCATAGATTACTAGTATCACACCAAAACTATCTTATTACATATTCCTAAATTATACTAAACACTAAAGTCAAAAGTCAGGTACTACTCACTACTAATACATGTTGAATCAAATAATTCAATTCCACAAAACATTTTAATAAACGAAATATTCATTTTAACATACAGAAAAAGATTGGAAGAAAAGAAAAAAAATTGTATAACAGAATATAATAAAATTCGAAAGCAAGATTTTAAAATTTTATTATTCGCAAAACAGATTTAACTAATGAGTTTTAAGAAAACGGTGTTACATTTGAGATTATTAAAGTATCCAACATATCGGTAACCAGATTATTAAAACATAAATGAAATTAGTATACATAGATATATTACACATTTTAGAAAGTTTCGTAGCTTTTGCGTATGTGAAATTTAATAAGCACGTCTAGAAAACAAAATCTGTTTCTTAGCTCCACTATCAGTGTGGCATTACGATTGATACTATACGAAGAATGGTTGATAATAAAACGTCCAATAATGAACCACTTCCTTTAAGATACTTGAAAGGGTTTCAAGTTAGCAAAGTAACGAAAAATAATAATAATAAAACAAAATCCTTGAAGAGGTTAGGATTAATTAGAACCTTGAGTCTCTTCGCTCACATCCACTTAAATCTTAAATCGTTTGATAAAAAAAAAAAAAAAAAATCTATATTGGGTCCTATCTCGATTAGATCGTAGTTCAAAATTTCACTAAGAGTACACAGCACACCTTTATAAGTATATATATATATATATATATATATATATATATATATATTTCCCTTCTTCTGATCAGCGCTCCAACTGATCTGCTTGGAGGAACCATATCGGTTTACTTATTTATATGTATCATACCTGAAGAAAATTCGATTTCCACACAGAAATCATAAGTCTCATCCGGGAATAGCATAATTAGTCATTATGAGGAATTTTAAATGATGGATTGTAGTCTAATATTTTACTGCTTCCACTTAACATAACGACCGCAAAACTTCTTAGATCAGGATATATATATTTTTGGGACAGCTTCTTAACTTTGATTTCACTAAGTTGGAAAGATATAATTTGGTATTCCTGAGCGCTTGGTTTAGACTGTTACTATATTACTTGCCACCACTGATTTTTGAAATCACTATTTCGCTGAGAAGTTGATGCATAATTATGTCTCTCCACCCAATTTACAAAATTTTAACAGTATTGAATGATACGTATACACAAATATCGTGCTTGAATTATATTAAAATCAGCAAATATATATTAAAAAAAAAAAAAAAAAAAAAGTCAAACAAAATATGGCTAACACTTCAGATGGCAATTCGAACAATGTACTGGCAGGTCGGGACTCGACAAAAATCATGTAGAATCGGTAAATACAGGGCTAACTTTACATTTCTTTACTTACTTCAAACATTTCGTAATGATTAATTATATATGTTTCATCGTAACGTTACAATTCCCTGTAATCATATAATATATGCATCACAATTCAATTTTATTTTCAACCCCTTTTCCACTGCGTACAACATATTTATATAGAATGCTCTGTGGCGCTAGGAAGCTTTACTTCATTATATATGTTACAAAATGACTTTGGGTGAACAAAATTATTAAAACAAGTCTACTTCAAAATTAGGTATATGAGTAAAAGAAAAAAAAAACATAGTATTTGTAAGATCAATAATTTTCTCTAAATGCATTCAAATGTATCGACAACCGTAACAAATAGGAGGGGAGAGAACAAAATCAGGTGGTATATTGTGATTCTTCCTACACAGAATGGGTATTTGCACTCAGCTCAACAAGGAAATACGATATCAGTTAAGTTATGTCGCAAGAAACAGGAAAGAAAAAAAAACATGTATTGAAATGTTAATCTGGCACTGAATAACCCAGCTCGCCATAATCCAGACACACGACCGAAGAAGGTAGCAGATAGGCCCGAAACGTAATCATTGAGTATAATATATATATTGTGTACAATACAAACCAATGTATAAACAGCAAAAAAGTTAACAACCACTACGAATTGACGCTCAAACTTTTATATAGATATATTAACATGTTTAGGGAAAATAGGGGGATATTACAATAAAGAGATAGGTTAGAACAAGGAAAAATCAGGAGTCAAAAGAAATTCAGGCAAAGTTACTTAGTTGAGAGTAAACGAAACTGCGAGTCGTTTTTTTTTTTTTTTTTTTTCAAAAACTTAGCAACTATTTTAAATGCCAAATATATTTTCCCCTACTCCAAAAATATCGCTAGCATTAATTTAGACAATTTCCCAACTCGTAGTCCTCGTTAATCATCATCACATGCATAAGTTTCAGGGTATGAAGAAGAAGTAAGAAGTGGACATTGATAGTTTCCCACGCTAAAAAAAAAAAAAATAAAAATAAATAAATAAATAAATAAATAAATAAACATTCGCTGAATATCCAAACTATTTCATAAACTCCGAACGAATACCGCCCCCAAATATCGGGCGGATTGAAATGTCCCGACATGATCGCTGAAATTGCTGTGTCCTAGCATGGAAACCAAGAGAAAACACCCTAGGCGTTACTCTTAGGTTCCCCGCGCTCTAGTCGCTGTAATCTGCCAGAAACGTCCATGTCGGTTACGGCCGACTACATCGGAAGGTTGGGTTTTCCTGTTTAATTTTGAAATATTCTAAAAAAAAAAAAAAAAAAAAAAAAAAAAAAAAAAAAAAAAAAAAAAAAAAAAAAAAATCGTGGTAGTTTTAAATGTCCGTAGAAGACAGGAAAATAGTAAAGCACTGACTCCAATCTAAGAAAATAATAAGAAATAATAATAATAATAATAATTCAAAATTCCGACATTTTGGGAAGAAAACTGCCAAAATCCCAAAATGAGCTCACAAAGACATGCTCGCTACAGACATGCGCCGCGTTTCTAGAACGTAAGAGGAAAAGGGAGCGGCGTGTTATCTTATAGTAGTGGGAAGTCAATAATAAAGTTTGAACATCATCTCTATCGATTTTCTCCTTGCATTTAACAGATTCCGAAAGTACGAAAACGAAATCGCAGAAAACAACAAAATTTGCATCCTCCCAAATCAACACACACACACACACACATACAACACGTTGTCTACTGCACGCCAGAAGCACACCACGCAAGTCAGCCGCTTGGAATAATGTTTGGACTTCGGGATAAAATATTTCTTTGCCGTTCGACAGAGAATAAAACTTAAGTGTAGACCATAACTTTCATAAAACAGTTTTAGTTGACCATCCACATTAGTGAAATGACATCATGCACTTGTGCATGATGAAAGTGGTAGGGTAAAAAAAAAATCCATATACATGAAGTGTATATACTGATGAAACCTACTTTGACACTATATCTGAACAATTGTCAGTTGTTCCATTAAGAAAGTTCACTATTGTGCTGTTGGTTTCTACCTAAAATCTAAATTTCCTTCACTGCAACTTCTTACCTAATTCAACCAAATAACCTTCCTTTCCCAACGCGTACCGAATTATTCAATTTTGTCAGCAACAAATACAGTTAGCGCAAGACGCCGAAATATCACACGCACTCATCATTACACATGTACTTCCATTAATCGTGGCCTATACTCAAAATACCATGGGGTCTTTATCAATATTCTTATAAATTATCATTGGTGTTGGGCCCAAGAGTCTCTCACTTGTCGATAAAACATTTATATTTATATTTATTTATTTATTTATATTAGTATTACATTACGTTACGGCCACAACACGGTCAAACACATTTTAACTTTATTTACTTTTACACCTATAGACCGCCACGAAACTATATTTTTTTTTTAATGTGAGTAAATGTTAGCCAGGTAAGTGACATGGCTAGCATTTACAACACGAAAACACACTCTCACTTTTCTGCAGTCTTGAAATAACTGGATTTGCTTGAAATAACTGAATAATACTCACTCCCAACACATTAGGCTTAAATTTCTACATGAAATTACCAACAGCATATCAAGATTAAAACTTCATATTTAAAATAACCCAAGACCATTTTTTGTTGTTGTTGTCGTTGTTGAAGCGTATAACTGCATATTAGCAGCTACTTATCAAACTCGCCGCAGGAGTTTGGTGAAAATTGTTCTATTGAAACAAAAAACTAACATTGAGCGAAGGGTAACAGATGGCACCCTAGTCGACACAGTAGACAACGATAATGCATCCCTTGCACCTAACAATAAAATTTGCACTTTCATACGTATATTTTCACTAAATGGATGTCATGGACTGAATCAAATTTACGAAAATTATCGAAAAACACTCGCGGCATAATTATTTTAGTCTTGAAATTATTTAAAAGAAATGAGGTTAAACAAAACAAATAAATAATAAGTAAATACTCTAATCAATACTACATATCATGGACCTGACCTTGACCTTTACTACGACTAAATCACACAATACATTAACTAAAATCAACAATTATATATTTTCGGTGTGATACTTAACTACGGTAGAACTCTTGCCTATTGTGGATTGTTAAATTTTGTTGTGATATAGCTCGGTTTGCAAAGCAATGGTCTATTTCTACACCGAGTGGAGGGGAATATTGATAATAATGGTTATAAAATTACATATTACAAGTTTAAGACATCTGCAGAGATCAGTCAAGGATCTCTGGCAGATGCCTCGCCGAAAGAACTACATTTTTGAACCCTGGTGGGCCACTCCTTCCTAACCTGACATTATGTTAATGTTTATAACGGCATAGAAATTGCATGGGGCTGCCATGATAACAGAACAACAATACTACGTTTTATTACAAAAAAAGACAAAATGTTACTTTTATTGGGTGAAGATACCTACAATAACTTTTCACTATTTCTTTTCACTGCTGAAAATTCTGGATTTATAATTTAAGAATGGATGGTTCCAGTCACTGCAAACATGGCTGCCCACATGACTATTGTTGTCGTTACTTTCGATTATTAGTTTGTTACTAAATCTTCAACGTTTTGATGTCGGAATTTCACTTAATTATTATTGTTTCCTACCTCTGTTTACTCTTCTGTAATAGTCGTTGAGATGGAGCAATAAGAATATATATTTTTATTCAATTTATTTCCTCACATTCGTTGGCCCTCCTGTGCTCACAAAGGTTCTTCAAGATTAGACGCTAACATCACAGATTTAGCGGTCTTTGTACACTATCATCCAATGGTTTAAAGGCAAAATGCCAATCGGACCTATAACAATCAAGTTAGAGATGGGGGCGATAGAAGAGAACTACAGGAAACCGTTCTAGCGCCTCTCATTGGATGAGATGGTCCCTATCTTTACAAAGTATTTTCCTTCCTTCCCGTGATTTATATTATTTATTTATAGTCATCTATTTTACTTAAATAGAAACTTTAATGTCGAAACTAAAGAGATGAGAGTATAATAACGTGGTCATTAAAGAAGCAGTGGCGGAGAAAGAATTTAAAAAGGGGAATAAATATTTTTTTAAAATTAAAATTTAACAGGAATATAGAAAAATACATGTATAATTGTAATAATATTTTAGATTATTACAAACCATATCTGAGAATTACACCCTGTAGCGAATACCTTCTACACCTATTGACAATTGATGAAATATGCATTTTTGGATTGTGTATGCGTGGCTTCCTTTACGCTAATAGGAACCACCATCCACAGTTTCTGGAATTCGAAATAGGGCCTATTGAAATTTAGCTTTTTCGCGATTTTAGACAGCCAT
Organism: Thermobia domestica; assembly: GCF_964235325.1. Lineage (NCBI taxonomy): Eukaryota > Metazoa > Arthropoda > Insecta > Zygentoma > Lepismatidae > Thermobia > Thermobia domestica. Next base: position 180,758,486 of record NC_137462.1, read on the forward strand.
AGCTCAGAAACTCCGCACTTATATATATCCTAACTATATATAAAACTATGAGTTGACAAATTATTGAGCACTTCCTATAGGGCTACAATGATTGAATTTGGCATGATTGTAGCTTTCCGGAACTGACCCACAGGAAAATTGCCAAACGTGAATATTTTTAATTTTTAGGGTTTCTAAAGAGGGGATGAAGAGTTTTCCTATGTTATTTAAATGGACCTTTTTGGACCTATAATCTCATGTTTTAGGTACTTAGAATTGGAATAAAAACTTGAAATTCGGTATGCTTGTACATTTTCGTTAGCACTACCTAAGTAAATCAGTAAAAATAAAAATATTTCAACTTTAGAGTGGTTTTATAGGGAACAGAAAAATCTTTCCCATGTTATTCATATGGGACACCTCTTACACCTCCAAATTATTGAGCACTTCCTATAGGGCTACAATGATTCAATTTGACATGATTGTGGATTTTCGGAACAAATCCACAGGAAAATTGCCGAAAGTTAATATTTTTAATTTTTAGGGGGCCTAAAGAGGAGATGAAGAATTTCCCCATGTTGTTTAAATGGGCCTTTTTTTGGACCTATAATCTTATGTTTTAGGTACTTAGAATTGATATAAAAACTTGAAATTCGGTATGCTTGTACGTTTTCGTTAGCGTTACCTAACTGAATCATCAGAAACAAAACTTTCCAACTTTAGAGTGGTTTCATGGGGAACTGAAAAATCTTTCCCATGTTATTTATATGGGACGTCTTCTACACCCCAAAATGTTTAAGCACTTCCGGCAGGATTAGAATGATGAAATTGGGCATAATTGTAGCCTTCCAGGACTAACCGACAGGAAAATTGCCAAAAGTGAATATTTTTAAATTTTTAGGGGTCTAAAGGGGGATGAAGAAATTCCCATGCTATTTAAATGGACATTTTCTTGAGATACAAAATCTTACCTTTTAGGCAATTGGAATAGGAAAAGAAGCTATAGAATTGTGAGTTCAAGAGATGCGAGGCCGTAGGCCGAGCAAAGACTGTGTGTGGGAGCGAAGCCCCCGGATGGGCAAATTCAGAAAATATGAAGAGCAAGTTCACGAATTCACTGTTGATTCAAAGGCCAATAGATAAGAATGCGAGGCCGTATGCCGAGCGAACGCGGGGGTCTGGGGGCAGAGCCCCCAGCTAGCCAAAGGCCAGTATATATATATATAAAGCTATGAGACATGGACTTACAGTTTAAGGTGGAATCCGAAAAATTTAAAACCTCTAGTATCAGGAATCGAATAACGGGCCCCATGCACCAAGGGGCGCGGAATAGTCATTAGACCAGCAAGAAGAATTATCTTAAAGAGACAAAATGCATGCATGTCTTGTTAATAAATGATATATATATATATATATATATATATATACCATTCCAAAGTTTGTTCAAGAACATCTGTGATACAAGCTTGTGTGAGTGAGATTTTGTGCAATGTTTAACAACTCTCAATATTTAATTTTGTATATTGTTAGTAGCGCTAGGTGTCATATAGGCTAGTGTAAATATGCAAAGCAATAATGACTCCAGAGAAGAAAGTACCTTGCGTGACGTGGTGTGTAAATACAGAAAATCACTGATCCAAGTCCGGTGATATTTTAGGCGAGAGTAACCAAGGACACAACCAACAGGAAGCAGCATTAATTAGTGGTCTGAAAATGTTAACGCTATTATTCAGTATCCTGAAAAAGAAACAGCAGCGGCAGAACATCTATTTCGGAAGAAACTGTTAACTATGTGTCAAACGTAGTCCTACAATATCAGTCCGTTCTACCAGTAGCGAACTTCGAGTATTTTCAGCAACAATCAAGTTTTGCACAAACGTCTTTGCCTTCACATCAACAAATTGTAGCTGGGTCCATAGGTATATCAGAATGATAAACCACGTCGTGCAGTGTGTGTGCCACAAACATACCTGATTGTATAATACCGACCCCACAATCGGGTCATGACCAAGCGTCAGTCATTTCGCGTTTTCATAACAAGCAAAACTGTCTAACTGAGAGAGAGAGAGAGAGAGAGTGAGAGAGAGAGAGAGAGAGAGAGAGAGAGAGAGAGAGAGAGAGAGAGAAGAAAGAAAGAAAAAAAAGAGAGAGAGAGAATCCTCTATACTAACGTTATGATATGGGATAATGGAACACAGCAAATAACCCTAGTTTTTTAACCGGCTACGCAATATACCTCAACATGTTATAATTGTTCGTCATTATAAAACTCCAGGAAATTCAAGACGCCCTATCCCAGCAGAAGAGCAACCCCTACCACTGAATGGCCTGCAGAAAATTATTATTATTTTAGTTTAACATCCCATGTATATGCCCTTTAGGCTAAAGGAGATGGATGATTAATGAAAGTGAATGATTATGAAATTATGTTTCTTGTGCTCTCCCACCGGGAATCGAATCCAGGACCACGTACACCGCAGATACAGGTGCTAACCACTCGACCAGCGGGCAGAGTAATTGGTGTGTGGAGGTCAGTATATGTTTCAACTAACATTTCACTAGTCGATGCATTAGATGACTTAATGATTTAATAGAATGAACAGCCCGTTTTCCAGACAACCTCCTGTGAGTTTGGATTATGCAGCTTCATTCGGAATTACGTACGGGTAAATATAATCCTCCATAACCGCAAAGTCATTACTACACTATAGTTTTCATTCATGTAGCATCCAACATTCTCCAGTGTTTGCAATTTGAAACTGATTTCAGTCTAGACTATTGTCGTAAAATTTCCGGAAATTTTGAACCCATTGGTAAAAAACAGTTTCTTTCTGGAAAAATTGGGAAAATAACAAAAATCTTTATATTAGGTTAATTTTACTAGTAATGCAACCCCCTTTTTTTTTCCGTACGCGTGAAAAGTATAAGCTGGGAAATTTCAATATTACGAATATTTAAAAAAGAAGCATTCAAAAATAAAACTGTTCTAAGTATTCTTGAAAATTAATAATGTGTACTCATATCCTTTATGTGCTTTTTAGTCGTTTATTCGTAGTTGTGCATTAATTACAGAACTTTTACAGTATCATACACATCTACCATAATGAAGCATTTCTCTTCCAACAAATAGGGCTCTTGAGTGAAATTGAGTTCTTAATGTGCTCTTTGATCTGGTGAAATTTTGTTAATTTTAACCAAATTACTTCTTAAAAGAGAACAATAGGGAAAATTCACTAATACTCATACACTAAAACATATAGTTACTTTATTTAATATTTTAATATAGACTTTTATTTAAACTTTATGTACAAAATTTTGTACGCAAACAAATACATGTTTTCTAGTGCGAAAAAATTTATATAAAAATGAAATTGACTATATTTGTAACTTAACAACTCTTGAACCACCAGACCGATCTCGATAAAATTTTCAACATAGATGAGGTTAGGGTTTCGGATAATTTTTGTCATGTCACTTTCAAGATGCAACTTGAAGGAAGGAAGGGGGATATATATTGAAAATGACCGATATTAGTGTCGAATCCATGGTTTTCGCTGAGACACTTCCGATGCCGCTTAAATCCAAATTCAGCACTGCAACTTGGGGAAGAGGGAGAGGAGATATATAAAATGATCGAACAATGACAGATAAATCCAAATTCAGCGCCATAACTTTATGGAGAGGGAAGGGGTGATATATAAAAAATGATCAAAGCTGACCGATATTAGTGTCGAATCCATAGTTTTAGGGGGTCGCTGAGCTGAACAGTGATAATCCTGATGTCGTTTAAATTCAGCCCCCTTTGGAACTCCTATAGGGTGACATGGATAAGTAATTGAAAATGACAAATACTAGTGTCAAATTCATAGTTTTTGGGGTCCCTAAGTTTATTGGTGCCCTTTATGTTCAGAATGAAATGTATTCTTCCCATGCGAATACATTTTGCTAGTCTAATAATAACGAATGGAAGTTTTACATGTCAAATTCTTTAATATATTTCTCATTGCATATATACAATGCATTTACGCCTTGTGTGGTGTATGTCTGTATGTGTAAATAGGATTTTTTTTTTGAGTTGTTCGAAAAATATACAAATAATAAAGAGGGATTTTTACCAGACATCAGAAAAATGAAAAGTAAAATTAAAGCCTGTTGCTTTACGTATTTTTCCTGCTAGCGAAATGCATTGTATATATGCTGCAGACACGTTAGAGCAAACAAGACTAGCATCAGGCGAAAAAACAGTTTTTAAATTATACTGTATTTTCCGGTTTACGTCAATATATCCAAACAAAACGTTTTTTTAATGGGTTCAAAATTTCCGGAAATTTTACACAGCACAAGGAAAATACGTATCCCCATAAAATATATATTTGATCTTAACATACCGGTATTAACTAAAATGATCCTGCCCCCGTTATTTCAACAATTCCCTGTCATAAAGCGGGAACTTCATAAGATTGCTTAAGATAATTTAAATGCGTCTATATCAATAATCTAGCAAAATTATATTTTAGTATCTTTTGTAGCCATAACTCTATTCTATCACGGTGCAAACTTTAAAGTATTTGGATGTGTGGTGCATATATATTTGTTGCCATACATTTTTTCCTATTCTAATACAAGAAACATAAGTACTCAATGGTCTTAACTGTAAACTAGTAAATATAAATAGTTTTCATTTTAAAAGCATAAGTAGTAAAATATTCGAAAATTTCATTTTTTTTTTTCAAAATTTCCGTTTTTTTTTCCAAGCTCGGGAAAAAACGGTAAAAACTGGTTTTTTACGCAAAATTTCCGGTTTTTTCCAGGCCTTTACAACACTGGTCTACACATCTTACACGTAACACAAAGAGCACGTGTGAAGCGTCTTACTTTAAAATGGGCCTTTCAATGTGGAAACGACTACGGTAAACTAACAAACTTTTTGTTATATACAAGCTGAGAGAAGTAGCTTTTAATAATCTCTGCTCTATGAAAATAAAGAAGTCGGAATGAGGAGAGTTTATTACATCCTGGTACCACAAAGAGTGTGCAACGGGAGTGTATTGCCACAAACGAAGTGATATGGATAAGGGTACAAAGAATTTCATAAAAAGTATGGAAGAAAGAATAGGAGACCTAAACACAAATGAAGAACAGAGGAAAACAGATTTAAAGAAGTTCTGGACACAACTAAGGGGAAATGGATACAAAGAAGAGGATAGAGTCACAAGAAACATAGCAAGAGAGAGAAAGAAAGAGGAAGAAGACAAGAACAAAAAATGGTTTGGAATAGAAAGTCTAGGCAAAGAAACAGAGAAGATAAAAGAGAATGCTTCGGAAAGCAGGAATTAGGACGTACAGGAAAGGAGGAAGCAGAATAATTGAACTAGTCAAAAGAACCAAGAGAAAAGCAATAGCGGACAAAGATCAAAGGGGAGTAATATATAGAGTAGGGTGCGCGGAGTGTTAACAAAATTTACTTAGAAGAAACTAAAAAAAAAAAAGAAAAGAAAAAAAGAAAATGTAAGAAAGGATTAAACAGCACCAGGATGATTTAAGATTGAATAGGGGCAACAATGCGATATACAAGCATCAGAAAGAGACAAACCACAGGATAAGGTGGAAAGAAGCAGAGGTCATAGAAGCAGAGAACAGAACTTTGGTGAGAAAATGGAAGGAAGTCAGGGAGATTATGAAGGCAGGAGACAAGGTGATGAATTGGAATGCAAGATTCTCGATAAATAAAGAGTGGGAGAAGATTCTGCTTAAAGCAGAAGAAATGAAAAGCAAAAAGAAAGAGAAAAAAATAATAAGGAAAATAAGGAAGGAGAGGACAGAATGTATCCAGCGAAAAAAGTAAACTTTTAATTGGACACGTGTGTAGCTAAAAAGTGAAAGTGAAAGCCACACAAGTGTTACTTTTTAATGAAGAGGCGGAGCCTAATTAAAAGTTGATCTCCGGAGAGTATATAAGTGATGACCAACTCCCAAGCAGCCAGAAGAAGTGGAAGTCTGATGAAGACACAGTTATTGTGTTGAAACTGTTCCGTGATAGTGTTTTTTACATATTATCTCATAGCCTTGCTCAGTGTGTTATTGTGTATTAGTACAAAACGGAAACAAGGCCTGATAGAATAGTTACTTAATACACCGACATGTCACGCCAACGACCCGTATTCATAAACTAAATTTAATTAAACTTTGCTTTATCATGTGAAGAAGTCACTGAACAAGGTTTACAATTCTATCCAGTTAAAACAAGAGCTACAGGTTGACGGACAATACTTATAAAATACTTTTTAACAAGTATATTTAGTTTTAACTATACTTACTCTTATTTCGGAAAATCATCTCTCAAAGTTCTCAAAGCGAATAGGTTGTCTCCATGTTTGGTCATGTCAAGAATTAAAAATACAGCGTGTGTGTGTTGTTCAGATATATTAGTTGTGAAAATTATACAATACCATTTTTACTGTGTTTACTGATCAGATTAATTTTCACAAACGCTCATTATGCATTATGTGAGTAAACAACTTTGTAGAAAGTATCCAGATAAGCTCGTTCCTAAACAACTCAAACAAATTAGTAAAGAGACTGCCACCGTCAATGACAGATTGATGATTCACTGGATTTTAACGTCCCTTTTCAGCATCAACGCTATATGAGGCAGGACTTACTGTTTAAAGTAAAATCCGAACCATTACTTGGATTTGTCTCTCAAGCAAATACCCTCAGCAGACACTGAACTCGGGACTACAAATACAGAAAGCAAATGCTTACCCACTCGGTCACAAATGTGTGTTCCATTAATGGTCGAGTCCCGCGAAAGTTCTCCAATATGTTAAAAATTGTTTTCAACAGGATTAATGCTAGAGGTGGTCTTTTTGCACATCTACTGTAAAACTTGTTGCGCTCCATTCAAATATTGTAGTCGTTCAAATTTAATTGAATGTACAGGTTTTATGAACGCACCTCAAATAGCTTCTGTGAAACATATACAGGTGATGAGCTACGAATGAGGTTCAAAAGCGACAGTACACAGTTTGGTCCTGTTAAGAACACCCAAATCTAATCTACAGTTATGGAAACTTACCAAAAATAATCAGCAAGAGAACACTCCCCAGAAGAAACAAAAATAATCGTTTCATAGATAGATTTCTCTTTGCTCCCTTCCTCGAATGTTCAGCAACCATACCGACAACATCATTCTTCTTACCCTGAAAAAGAAGATAGAAATCAAATTGCATTTTTCATTGTGTCCGATATTTGCTATTATGGTAATACTTACTTATTGCGTTCTACCGATTACACACTCATGCATACTTAATAGAATTAACATTAAACACGTCATAATGCAAGTAAAATGCAAAACAGAGGATTAAGAATACGTTAAATTTAATACCTCCTTCTTTCTCACCTTAACCATAGGTTGGTGGGCAACTTGGAAATTTTAAAACTTTTCTCCCTCTTAGGAGAGCTGTTTTATACTTTGATAAAGTATCTTCTTCGTAACAGCATCGGAATATTCTATCCTTGGTCTTCCTCTTTCTGGTTTTCCTTTTGCCTTTCACTTTATCAACATGGTGATCCAATCGGAGTGCCGAATAAGATGGCCAAGCACGTTGTTTCTTTTTTTTCCTATTATCTTCATGATCTGTCGTCCTTCATTAGCTTTCTTTAGTATGTCTTTATTCCTTTTCCTTTCGGCCGATGATATGCGCACCATTCTGCGCCAACACCATATTACAAATGCTTCCAGCTTAGATATTTCAGCTTTTCTCAATGTCCACGTCTCAGATCCTTAAAGCGCCACGTTCCATACCAGGGTTTTAATAACTCATTTTCGAACGTCCAACGGCACATTTCTTGATGTTACCAGTCCTCTTTTCCTATTGAATGCTTGTTCAGCCTGCGCTATTCTTGAAATTTAATATAATGCATTGAATTCATATATAATTTGATTCATGCATTGTTCTGGTAATATAAAAGTGCTTATTTTAGTAAAACTGATTTTTTCATCAAGATTTTGTGGCGTCGCTCACATCTGAGTGCCATCACCTTAGGCTTTAAATGCTGTATGAAGCGGTCCAAAAGTTTCGGACCCTTTGTAAAACACTATGTAAGAACATAAAAAAGTAAGAAAATATGCAGCTCTTTGCAAACAACTCATGACCTTGTCCTACAGAGTTCAAATCTGTTTCTAGTCTATAATTGTAAGAGTTTGTCTATAATGAATTTTAAGATTTTTAAGTATCCTTCATACAAAACTTGGTTGATTAGAATCCTTTTTCAAACCAGCCACCGTGAATTCTACGAGTTCATTGGACTATTATTATGTATCTGGGATCTTTATACTACGAAGCAAATATTCTTGTTTCATATGTTTAATACATCTTTTCTGAACCGACAATATTTATTACACTTTCATTAATGTGGAATTCGAACAAATCCCTGTATCGAAAAACTAACTCGGGTCTTTCACACAAAGACGAGAAATTCAATCACTAAGTTGCACGAATGCTCTCTTAATAAGTAAAAAGCAAACTCACTAACCTCCTACCACGTGGCTTGGTACCATAAAAAAGTGATAACACATTAATCAATTCCCGCTAAACTGAAGTTCGGCAATAATCAATATATGCTTGAAATATATTCAACTTTCGTAGGATAATATTAAGATATTTCACACATCAGTGTCTTCACCTTAACTCTCGAAGACTAGTTCTCGCCAAAAGTTTCACGAAGCCCTTAAAAACATTATTCACGCACCCATTCCAAATACACTGATATTCTAAATTAAAGTGACAAAAAAAAGGAGTGTATTTCATTACAAACACCGTGCTTGCCACTAACTACCTAGCAGGGTTGGCAAAAACCATGGTTTTTATTGAAAAAAAACAGGTTCTTTTGGTTTAAATAATTTACTCTATGTATTTATATTAGATATGGACAGAAATTAGTTTGTTTCGCCTTGGTGTTATTATGCAACAACAAGGGTATGCTGGAAGGGGTCACATAAGCTTAAAGCGGAATCCAAACCGCTTCTCGACTTACATCCACGAGAAATTGTCCATTTGGACACGAAACCAGGACTAATTGGTCACAAATGCAATTGCCGACACTCACGAAGGACTCCTGATAAAAATACATTGTACTGATCTTTATATAGGCGTACTTGTTATTATAATTGTCAAGAGTCATTTCAAAAGGACGAAAAGATAAACAGTTACACAAGCAGAATTATATATAAATCGGGAAACTCCCGCCTTAGCCATTGGGAAAATCCTGTTATTACTTTAAATGTATTTGTATGTAAAATTTTAAGGTCAATATATCATAATCACTACGCTAAAACTGAGGTATTAAATTACAAATTTGGTATGTAGATATCATTCAATAAAATTAAAACTAAGTCAAATCCAAGTTGATGTTGGAAGCTACGTAGGCAGTTGATAAATTTTGCCAATTTCTATCAATAACAGGCAAGCATGGTTTCTTTATAATATAAAAGGCATTCATTAAAGTAGAAACATATAATTTGGTTTCATTTCGTATGTTTAGGCTTAACATCCTTATGAAATACCAAGGAGAAGACTTTCGCTTAAAGGGACACCTCGAATCGCTACTTGGTTTACACTTGAAAGATAGGTTGTGGTTCGACCGAGAATTGAACACGGGACCCCTTGATTAAAAGGTGAAAAGTAGATAAACGTAATGCGGATGGTTTGATATGTGGAAACGTCACCATTAAGTTCACATGATTTAAAGCACTTTTTTTTTTTTTTTAATTTTGGTTTAAACCAGTTTTTTTTTTCTTTTAAAAAACAGCTGGTTTAAACCAGCCAACCCTGTTACCTACTACCAAAAAAAAAAAAAAAAAAAATGGGAAACAATCAAAGAAACAAAACAAAGAACCAGAGGAATATTTATGTATTATAAAATGATATGCCGCAAATTGTAGACGAAGAGATAAGTCACAAATTGTGAAAGCTGCACTTAATATGGGATATGATGACCCCGAGACATTTCTGCCTGTTTGATCTGTCTCCATGTAACCAATCATTCTCTACTTCAGAGAAAACATTAAAATACTGTATTTGAGTCACGACGTTACGTATACACTGCTAGCACCTCTTCCGAAACTCTTCTCACTTGAGCTGATGGTCTGCTGGACACTTTAGTATTATGGCTGCGCCTACTCTGTACTGACGTTATCGAATTCTTTTTCCTGTTCGTACTCAGTCACAGCCAGGTGCTACTGTAATTTTACACATGTGTGTAATATAGATAATACATAATATTCCAATGCTAAGGACAAAAATGAAATTAAATAATTCGAATACTGATCACTCTAGCTTTGGAACTACGTATAAACAAAAATAAAATCCAACCAAAAAAAATCACTTATTATTACTAATCTATATTAAAGTTTCGAGAATGTATCACTGTCTTCTTCAGATAACGTATTTATAAAGGCAATGACACTGGCGAAACTGAAGAATAGATTAGTGTTTGCTTTTCAGATTATATATTTTTATTTAAGAAATAATTAGGTCGATTTTGTGCATTTACATCATCCTGCATATTAACATCAAAGTAAACTAAGCAGACATCCTCCCACCGAATTCAATCCTTTTAATGGAATGTGGGGGTAAATGTTTGTGCAGCACGCTCTCCGATCAAACAATTATCTTTCCTGTAGACTGAAGAGCACATAAATAGAGCGCAATCTTCAAAAGTTACCATGACAGGGTTTCCACTTATTTGGCAAACACGAATTCCCTGGTTTCCCCAGGTCACGACTAACAAATTTCCAGGTCTATATATAATGTAAAAATCAACTACATTTTTTTTTTCTCAACCAAGGGGTTTCTCATCTACCATGCATTACACTTATGCTCATTAAATCTTACGCGTAGACTGTAAATCACAATTTTTCATATTTATTACATTTTTCCTTCCGTCTTTAGCTAAAATTGAGTGATTATTAAGTTGAGATGATAGAAACCATTTCTTGTATGAAAATGTTCACAATAAATTATCAAAAAAATAAGTGAAAAACAAAATTAACCTAGACTAAATCTATTCCGGTAATTGTGCTTTCCAGGAATTTTTGCAGTAACGAAAGGAAATTCACAAATATCCAGTAAAGGAGCTGGGTTACGGATGGGAGGGAGGGAGGAAAGAGAGTAAATTGTTGAATCTATCGGTTTAAACTTAATGTCCAGATTGTCTGCCAAATATATACGAGGTGTGGCAATTAAACAACGAGACTTGGTCATAAATGTGATATATTGCAAAGAAAGTTACAATTGACTGTTATCCCCTTCAATATATTCCCCTTCCCTATCTTACACCGCTGCATACGTGCCTTCCATTGTTCAAAGCAATGCTGTAGGTCATCAGATGTCACACTGTTCAACAACTCTGCCGTTTTTCTTTTCACCTCTTCCACAGACTGCAAATGTGTTCCCTTCAATGCACTTTTTACTTTTGGGAATAGATAAGTCACAGGGAGCCAGGTCTGAAGAATACGGAGGATGGTCGAGCACAGGAATGCGCTTGGCTGCTAAAAAACTGCTTCACAGAAAGGGCATTATGGGCAGGCGCATTGTCTTGGTGGAGGATCCATGCATCATTCTTCCACAAAGCCGGTCTCTTCTTCCTTATTCTTTTCCTCAGCTTGATTACGACTTCTTTGTAGTAGGTCAGATTCACTGTTTGATCCTGAGGCACCCATTCAGTTATGATGATAGCCCTGATATCGAAGAAAAACGATGAGCATTGTCTTCACTTTCGACTTGCTCATTCGTGCTTTTTTCATTCTAGGCGATATGGGAGTCTTCCAGTGCATGGATTAACGCTTAGTCTCGGGGTCATACTGGAAAATAAATGTTTCATCACATGTGATGACACATGTTAGCAAGTCTGGTTCTGCTTTGAGTCGTTACATGACGTCACAGCAAATGGTCTTCCGAATGTCTTTTTGTTCCTGGGAGAGGTTTCTCGGAACAATTTTTGCACAAATTTTTGTCATGTTTAAATTGTCATGCAAAATTTGTCTTACTGTCTCTTTGTTAATGTTCGTCATGTCTGCGATCATCCGAATGCTCAGACGTCTGTCTTTCCGCACAAATTCATTAATTTTTTGAACATTTTCGTCCGTTCTTGAACTCAAAGGGCGGCCGGGTCGTTCATCATCTTCAACCTCCTCCCTACCTTCTGAAAATCGTTTGTCCCATTCGAAAACTCGCGCACGTGACATAGCATTATCACCATACACCTTTTTTTTTTTTTTTTTTTTTTTTTTTTTTTTTTTTTTTTTTTTTTTAACACTGCACAACATTCCGTCGTTTTATTTCTTTAATTTCACCCGAAATTTGATGTTAACGGGTTGCTCAACTTTACTGTTCACCATGATTCCGGCACTACTACAGAACACTGTCCTCTTCATGCAAGCTTGCAAAGAAAAGGAAAGCTTTCAGAATTATGAAACAAATAGTGGCTGCTCATGAAGGTTCAAGATCAACAACACATCATTAGCTACCTCCCCCCTCCTTCCCTACGATCCTGTGCGACAGGAGATGGGCAGTTTCGTTATTTAATTGCCACACCTCGTATATTAGCTTCCGTTGTCAAGATTTCGTACGTAATATGGAAGGAAAAAAGAAAGAAAGAAAGAAAAAAAACTTCTCCTAAGACTCAAAGTGAAAGCTCAATGTATGATATAAAGTAGGGATGTCAACGGAATGTCTGTGGACGAATGAACGGAATGAAATACTACAAACTCTCATAGTATTTTGAAGCCGAATCGAATCATTTTCTTTTTTCATTTCTTTTAGATTAGTAGGATATCTATAAGAATTTCATATTCATAAGAACTGAAGGAACATAATAAGAAAGTAATTAAGTTTTTCCTTTAATATACGTACCTACTCAGAAGCAGAGTAGTATCGGTAGTAAGTACTGCACGTGTGTTCCTCCCATCCCTCGTTGCATACCAAACGAATCCACTTCGAACTCAGGTAAACAGAGGAAAGAAAGTGAGGCAATGATGCGTTAAATAGAATGAATAAAATAGACAAGGTTGTTGTTATCAAGCCATGTTCACGCATTTTTATTTATTTGTTTTAACCGAAATTTGCACAGAAGATTTTGGGTGCAGACATCACGGGGACGGTTCAGAATAATAAAATGATATGAAATTTCTAGTTTTACGTTCCACGATTACACACCTTTTAAATTAAGGGAGGCGGATAATTGAGGGAAGTAAATAATAATTAAAATTGTTGGAATGAGAATGTAGGAGGAAAAGGATCACAAAGAAAATCCACGGACACTATGTCGTACACTACAAACTCATGTGGCCTGGTATCGAACCAGGGACCCCTCGCACTACAGGTGAGCGCTCTACCACTACATTCACAATAATGTATATTATTAGGTATCTGTTATAAGAAATTCAACAAGTAAAACCTTACATACCGTACAATATAAAAACTAAATTGATGCTGAAATAAAAAGAATCTTATCACACCATAACAGTTTAATAGATGTTATCAGGCCACCTTTATCTTCGTTTCACTGACAAAATGATCATACTGACGTATTTTGTCCTCGGGAGAAGATTATACAGAAAGAACACATAGTTTTAATGTTGCTTCACATCCATGTGACATTCAACTCGTTTGAGTCCTCTTCACTTTCTTCTTCATGCGGTCTTCTGAGCAAGCATTGGTTTCACAAAGGAGGTCAGCTTTTATACCTTCCATAGCATTGGATATTCTACTAACTTTAAAACTCTTGAAGATGGTGTCTTCTGAGACTTTTTCCATGCTAAAATTATCCAGACGTCCAGTTGGTGTTCTAGCATCAGCACGAGTTAAAATCCAGTTACTATATCAACAACAGTTGAAAGCTCTTTGAATGGCTTATTGATGGAAACATCAAGAGCTTGGAGCATCGACGTTACGCTGTCAAATCAGCGCGAGTTCACTTCGTAATGCATGGAGATGTTTTATTTGTTCTAGTTTGTCCCCCCTGAATGATTGCCAAGAGAGAATGACAACTCTACCACCTAGCCATGAGGTCTTGAGAAAAATATTGGATGAGAGTATAGTTGTAGAAAAAAAATAGCTATAGGAGAATGAGACCAGTAATAATAAAATAATTAAGAACATGAACAATATGTACGTTACATGTTATAGAAAAGAAAATTAGAAACTCTTAAAAAAGATGGTTGCAGTGTAGCGTTCCTTTTTAGTACGAGCTTATATGTGACATGGACCTGGCACTTAAGGTAGAGTCCGAATCAACGTAATGTGTTCAAATTTTAATGCTCTCGCACCGGAATTCGAACTCTAGGGCCATGTGCTCCGAAGGTCACCGCACAAGGTATTAGGAGAGCGGAGGGGACTCCTTTCACGCTTAATCCTACACATGGACCACAATACCCCTTGGAAATGTCTCCTTTAGCAGTTTTCCTCTTGAAAATGACAAACGGTGGAAGTTTTCTTTCTGGCAGCTGTTACAGCTAATATCACAGTGACTCGTGTTTTTTCAGTCGCACATGTGGAAACTTAAACAGATTACTAACACTTGTGCATTACTATAAGCCTTTGCATACTCATCGTTCAAATATTTCAATCGTTTTTCCTAAAAGTCATGCAACACCTTGCATGTTTTATCATGTTTCCTTTTTTTTCTTTCTTTCTTTCCTGTTCTTGTATCGCGACTTTATTTGTTACAGGGAACACGGAGCACAGGGTACACAAAAGCTCCTTAGTATATATATGTAAACCGTTGTATACTGCACATTTTCTAGGGGCCGCGGCAGCTCTGTGGTAAGCGTTCACCTCTGATGCATGGGATCCCTGGTTTGATCCCAGACCGCGCCAAGTGAACTTTGTGGTGGACAAACACCATGTGCGTTGGTTTCCTCGGGGTTCTCGCGTTTCCTCCTACTTTCTTCATTCCACCATTTCATTCATTTCTCATCATCTCTGTCTCCTTTAGCCTAGGGACGTAAAACTCAAAGATTTCTTTCTTTTTATTTTTGCACATTTTCTGTCCGATACAACAATATTAAAATAACACCACTGTTACAGCAATTATAGTGTCGTTGCTGCAGTTCTCCATCTGCCTTGGTCTGTGAAGAAACAGAGCTCTTTACAAGAATTTGTTCTTCCTTAATTACTATTAACATAGAGGCTGACAACAAATCTCCGTGTGTTATACACGAAAGAAAATTTGAATGAGATGATTTCGGGGTCACTAAGATGAATACTGGCACGAGAATCAAGGACGATATCAGGAACTGCAAGGTCATTACGTTAGGACTATTGAGACATTACATTCCTCAGTCCTCATTCGGGACTTCTAGGTTTTATAAAGGTCTTCTTCGTTACTTGATATGTGTATTTGAAACTTTCTATACGTGAGTTAAAGGAGTTTTAGACAAGGGTTGGGATATCATATGCACAATAATCACACGGACGAGTGAACTTATTTTTAGGGTTTAACTTTTTTTTTTTTCCCAGCCACAATTAAAACTTGTCAGTATGGAAAATTTCTTCATCGGTAACTGGGAACTGTTTCAGAAATTATTTAGTTTGTGGACTTTGCGATAACAATTTTTATGATACTAAAAATATTTATATATATAACCGTAGTCAATCATTTTTGAAAAATGTAAAGAAACCAGTGGTAAGTTTCCTATCCTCAATGGCTCGGATGAAGGAAAAGGCAGTTTTTGAAACTGACAGAAAAAATAACATTCGATTTTTTAAATCATCTCTGTAATTCTTCCAAAATCCCTCTCAGTAGATTGACTGGTTAACGGGTGCCTTTGGTGCATATGGTTCCGGATTCGATTCCCGGTGGAAGAGAAGAAAATTTTAATTTCACAATTATTCACTTTTATTAATCATCCGTCTTCTTTAGCGTGAAGGGTATAGCCGTGGGACGTCGTTCAAAATGAATTATACTTTTTTAGGATGCAAATTTGTGCTAACTCTGCTTCTACTACTTACACTGCAGTGTTCGATTGAGTTCACAATAACGATCTGTGAACAGGTTTTAGGTCTACGGTGCACTGTAGCTTTTTTTTTTTCTAATTGCTCCTACCAAATTATTATTATACTTCTTACATTAACTCAGTCTTATCACCATTTTTTCACGCACTTCAAAATACTGCGAAACTCAAAAAACAAAACAATGAAACCTCCCTTAAAAGACATCTCCATAATACAATCAAATTTTCTTTAGTCCTGACAAAAAAAAAAAAACTTATTATGAGACAGAACCTTTCTTTCACATACACGGACATAATCTTACTCCTCCAGTGGTATAATAATCCATTCATAACAGACAGGATATTATTCTGAGCTCATACGTGTTTGCCACGGAAAAAATTCTCTATAATTTGAAAATAGATCTACTATAAACACAATAGATAGAAAATCCCTTCTTCACAAAATACCATCGCACTGAACAGTTGCAAGTTGAACCTGAAATTACTCTTTTCCCTGTTGCTTTCTGGTGAGAATCATACAAGATCTTGAATGAGTAAAACATTCGAGGACAGCCAGTCATGTGACGAAGAATTCTATGAGCAATTTCGTTCTTTCCTGACAATTCACTCTTGTTGTCCTTGAGCTTGCATCTTTCTCTAGAATCCCAATATCCTTTAGAGATACTTTGTACCTTTCCAGAGGGGAAATCCTCCCGAACAGTGAATATAGTATTTCGTATTAGCCTAAATTTATTTTTATAACTAATATACAGGGTGACTGGTAATTCGATGCATTCCTTACAAAGGAATATTCTACAAGTATTTTTGGAACATTTTCACCTATATGAACCGGGATTCGAAAATCAATAGTTTGAGTAATTTGCACATGTATGGTTTCTTTGAAATTTACCGGCTAACGAGGGGTGCGTGAGAAAGTTTTACCCTGACCCACTTCTACATATCGTAAAACGCTGGAATTTTGCAAATGTAATCCTGCATACCCATGTAAGTCATGTGGTAATGTACAGCTCGTAACTCTGCACCTAACGTGAAGTAAGGCTTAATATTAAATGACAATTATGCCATTTAAGTGAAAGTATTTTGGTTTAATTTCGAATTAATCCTCAATCGTTAACCTATTTCAATCCGAAACAATATTTCTTAAGCATTAAGGAAAAAACGTACAGCAACGTTTATCAACATGACACTTTTCTTTTCACGAAAGTTCCTGATATTTGGCAGGAGTATATTTTTTAAAACATCGAAACTACCCAGCGGCACGAAATACATGTAAAGTACATAAATTTCGCCCAAAATTAACTGTTTAACTCTATGGCCTATGGAACCCGGAGGTTCAATGCCGCGTTCACGGAAGCTCTCCACTGACTTCTATCCTTAGCCAACTGGATCCAGTTTCTATTTTGTATTCCTATTTCTGCTAGATGCATCTTAATATTGTCATCCCATCTGCGCCTAGATCTTCCTAATGGTCGTTTTCCGATTGGTCTTCCAGTTAAGAATTTGAAAGTGTTCCTATTTTCTTCCATCCTGGCTACATGACCTGCCCACCTGAGTCTCCTAGACTTGATGACCCTAGGATCTTGTTCTCAAATGCTTTCAGTCTACGTTCTTCCCTCATAGTAAGCGACCATTTTCGCAACCATACAGAAGCAGGGTGTCTACCAGTCAGGGAATTTGCAGGGTCAGGGAAAATGTCAGGGAATTTCATTGTGTATCAGGAAAAAATCTTTCCCAGGCTGTGAGGGGTAAAGAAATGCCACTAAAATAGTCATAAATTACAGGTAAATGAATTGGTTCGTTTGTACGTCTGTAGAATATTGTATAAGTATATAAACAATGGTGAAAACTTACAGTTCACTTTACAGTAAATATAAGTTGGGGGCGCGGTGGCTCACTGGTAGAGCGTTCACCTCTGGTGCTTGGGTTCCCTGGTTCGATCCCAGCTTGCACCGTGTGAACTTTGTGGTGGACAAACACCGTGGTCATGGGTTTTCTCGGGGTTCTCCCATTTCCCCCCGCTTTCTTCATTTCATTCATTACTCATCATCACCGTTTCCTTTAGCCTAACCGGCATAATCGTAGGACGTAAAACTGAAAGATTTAATTTTCATGATTTAAATATAACTTACTTTTCATGAGTTACTAAAAAAAAAAAAAGAATGACGGAGTCACGGAAAATTATAATTTTGTCAGGAAAAGTCAGGGAATTTGATTATGCTTGCTTGCTAGACACCCTGAGAACAACAAGCATATGTATTTTAATCTTCAAATTTCTGGACAGAATTCGTAACAAGAGATTTTGAACTGAATAATAACACGAATTCTCTGCGTTTAGTCGACATTTAATTTCTTCGTAGACATCGTTTTCGTCTGTTTCAAATATTGATCCTAGATATTTGAAAGAATCCACTTTATCAAAAGTATTATTCGATATTTTAACGCATCCAAAATTTGCCGTATTACGATCCCGAGGAACTTCGTTCTATGTATTTAGTACATAAATTTTGCCTAAAGTTTTATTTATTTATTTATTTATTTATTGTTTCGGAAAGGGGATCGGGCCCCTCTAAATACGCCCTTATTATCTGGAAACAAACAAATAGACGTGGACATAAAAGAATTTTTGTCTTAAATGTCGATGGTGATTTCTCCGTTGAAATAGTTAACGATTTAAAAACCCTATGTTACGAAGAGAAGAAAGCAGGATTCTCCCGTTACCCGTTCAAAACGGGATTTTCCCTAATCATCCTCTGCATGATACTCGTTTTCATACTGTGTTGTACATACATTGGAGTCTCATTGTATTATGATTATTATCTTCCATAATAGAAATAACAGAACAGAAACGAGATTTTACTTATTTTCACTTTAAATTAATTTATTTCGAAATTTGATTTAAATCAACGATTTTTATTAAAAAAAATCAAGTGATTTAAATCTTGATTAAAATCGTGATTTAAATCAGACTGATTTAAATCAATCCACCCTGCGATCAAGTATTAAATAGTTTTACGTATTCAGCGCAAAATTATTTAAAGTATGTGTACGATTGCTTTAATTAAGTTGGATTCGGTTGAGTATATTCTTTTCGTTTTCATGAAAAATTACATATCAAGTAAAACCAGTACTTCTGACAACCCTGTCACGTGGCTGATGTCACTTGTAAACAAGGAAATTAGTTCCAGAACTTCGTCGCATGCAGAGATAAATCAAACGAGTAATACTGAGAGAATGAATTTATATGGTGCCGATTGAATGTACGGATCCACATATTTGTAAAAATTTACACAACACATTTATAATGATATTTTAACTGACGAGTGTCTATACAACTGAAATTATGCAAAGTTGAAAGCAGTATGTGAAGTGAAGAAAAGGAGCCACTGAAGTGTTGGAGAAGTAGCACCTGTACACTGGAAGATTATTTACAGTGTTTCTATCTGACGAATTAAAGCGCAATGAAAAATCAACCGAATAACTGCGCTATTAATAAATTAATTGTTCAAAGTAACGACTACCGAATCTCCGAAAAAGAAAAAAAGACGTTCAATGATGTACACTCATGTCCAAAATTATTGTCACATGTCTATAAATATGTTGTTGTAGGAATATAATTTGATAACGAATACGCCCTGTATTTCTTATAATGTTAGTACGTATATAATCGGCAAAGACATGTATGTGGCAAATTTCACGTCGAAAAGGCAGTAAATAAGAACAATAAAACAAAAATAAAACTTTCTTGTCCATTTAGCAATATTTTGTTTCACTCATTCTAATTTTCGTATTTATAATTCTTTTCCTATAAATTTACCACAATAATACATTTCCCGATTATACACATAGCATCAGTATTAAAAGTACCCTGCAAAATTATCATTATATTATATTCTTACAACAAGACAGTTATACATATGCGACAATAATTTTGGACATGAGTGTACATTAGGGTGGTCCTTAATTTTTGATTTCCTAATTTCTTTGGACTCACCCCCTAAAATGGTTCCATATGGGACTAAATTAAGGAAGGAGAAAAATTAACTTCATTGAATAATATTAAATGGTGCCCCAAGCGACCTAAAATTTTGAATCCGATTACAGTACATAATATATGGGAAAAATCTGGAATAAAATCTTGTAATTTAGAAACGGCTTAAGGGAACGCAAAAATACCCTGGATAATGGAACTAGAGGAAGAAACACACCTAATGTTGTATAGTATTGTCACAGCGACCATCTTGAAGTCCGCTATCTTGGATTCAGATAAAAATTTTCAAATAGGAAGAGGGTCATGTGACATATCGTTTTGAGGTGGCGTTTCACCAGAAACACAAATCTGGCACTATTTTAAAGATAGCCTTAGTCGTCTAAGAATTATTACCTGTGAAAATATTTATCTTTTTCACAAGTAATAACTCTTACACAACTAAATGTAAAGAGATGAGTTTGGTTCGAAAAGAACAAGAGGGATATGCGCGGCTTTATTAGAAAGAGGAACGCAAAAGAAAAATGCACTTCTGAAAATGATTTGTATGTATTTTACATCAAAATACACGGAGGTAAGCATTTCAAGAAATGAAGAGGAAAACCCAGTTGAGTATGTAAGATAAAATGTAAATATGTGCCTGTGTGCGCCCGGACCCTGCAAGAGATGTAAATGGGGAAAAACTAATTTAAAACTCCAAGACAGGTTGCTGCTCTTGATCGATACAAGTCCACTGATAGAACGAGAATACATATTCTGACAGCGACGGCAGAAACATTAGGCCATAATGTAAAGGAACT
Organism: Thermobia domestica; assembly: GCF_964235325.1. Classification (NCBI taxonomy): domain Eukaryota; kingdom Metazoa; phylum Arthropoda; class Insecta; order Zygentoma; family Lepismatidae; genus Thermobia; species Thermobia domestica. The sequence goes on from NC_137462.1 coordinate 180,779,268, forward strand.
AGTAATAAATATGAATCGATGCTGAAGAAAATCCGTAGCGAAGTTGCATAAGACCACAAAAACAATTTCGGAGTGCATCAAGTGTGTTAGTTGTGCAATGAGACGGAAAACTACTGCCGAATTTGACTGGCAGAGAGACTATCGACGGGTTATCAATATTTATTACAGATGATGCTCATGAGAGGCTAATTGGTGTTCTCAGTTTGTCATCATGAAGAGGAGAACGAACATATTTCTACTACAGTTCATTAGCTTGAAGAATGGAACTTGGTAAAGTTCGTGCAGGCAGTTTGTTGTCACACTATTCCCTGCAATATGTGTCATGTGAACGGTGCTTTTATTCTGCTAGAGCAGATGTTCCAAAATGATCTTCTATACCTTCCTTGTAGGCACTACATTTATGAATTGGTTTTAAAACGTGTATTTGACAAGTGTTGTGTTTCGTTTGCATCTGGACCGGACGTTCCCCTATTTAAGCATTTTCAGAATTGTGGCATATGTTTTTCACAATTATTATAGATTTCTACAATAACACAACGATACAAAAAAATTCTATAACCCAATCTTCGGAAATTCCGATAATCGCTTCTCAAGCAACAATGAAATTACAATAAAACTGCTATTATTTTTAGTTCTGAAACTAAGATCGAAATTTTTCTTCATTATTGTGTTCGTCTCATCGAGATCTATAACAACTGTGAAAAACATTTCTTGTGCCACAACGCTTCTCAAGTAAAAGTACCCAAAAAGGTGCTGGTCAAGTATAAGTAGACCACATTTTGGAAAATTTACATGTAAAATTCACCACTTAACATGGAAAGACACATTTAAACGGAACTAATTTCTGCAGGTGAAAGAATTAAATAATAAGATATACAGCTGTATTTTATATTCACAAGTGTAGACTTACTAATGTAAAATCATTACAAGTGCTATACGACGATCGAAATAAGTGAGAATATATGAAAGGTAATTTTATTCGGTACTATTTTTCGCTAGCAGAGTATTTCTGCAAGTGTACAAAAGCCATATTTTATTTACAAGTGTAGTGTTATTGATGTGAAACCATTACAGATGTATACGAACCTACATGTTTTCACTACCCTCGCTAACGCGCCTAGTTCCTTCAGACGCACACCCGCGCGGACCCATCAGCTTCATCCTGCCCTAATTTGGTTAGATAGCATTCGTACTTTCCAGTGGCAATTTAGCACAGCATGATTTGTTTCTTGCACTGTAGTTTTTATAGCACATGTCTGGACTGTATTTATATACAAATCGTAAAACAATCGCAATTTTTCAATAACTACTTCTGATGGCCCCCTTTGAATTTTATCCATGGTAAATGGAGTAATGCCCTAATGCCATGTCTCCCAGCGAAAATCTTTTGCAGAACAATTTGAAGGAAATTAGTGAAAAAATTATAATTTTTCAACAATTATTTCGAGTAATGTGCCGAAATTTGACTTACACGGAAATGCGTTTTGTCTTTTTGGGTTCACTCGAGCAGACGGTTCTACCAAATAGAAAATTTATACGTAAAATACGATGTGAAATATTTTTCGTGAAGGAATAAGAGTATGTATATGTAATTTCTGGAAGTCTGGTGCATATTGAAATGAATTTAGAATGGAAGTGAAAGTATTGTATGTGTAACTATTTACTGAAGCGGAAGGTGACAGAATACAAGAATTCAAATTGGGTAGAAATAGGTGCCGGGAACTTTCGGTTCGTACGTTAGTAATGGACGTTTGGAATGGATGTAAGACGGTTCTAAGTTCTAACCTAACCTTTCGTTTCGTACGTTAGTAATGGACGTTTGGAATGGATGTAAGACGGTTCTAAGTTCTAACCTAACCTGACAATGTACGAAATTATCAAAATTTGGAAGAGCCAACCTGAAAGCCCTAACCTAAAAAAATGTAACCAATCAGTCAAAATTTGATAGATCCGTCTGATCATGTATTGCAGTTTTTTCATGCAGAGTACTGACTTTTACCTGTAAACTTGACTGGCCGGTCCAATATGTGGCGTGCCAAAACTTGACCAGCATCCTTTCTTTGAAATTCTAACTTAACAATGTACTCTTACATTCAGGATCAAGTTAATTTAGGTGTTTTTTAGAGTGCCTTTGATCAAGTTCAGAGATATTGAGCCTAACCGAAACTGATGTACCCTACCCTAAGCTAACCAGTTTTAACATTCTGTACCTATTTTGCGGTACAAAGCCTATTTTTAATAATTTTATTTTAAAGTTTGACGTTTCTCGTACGATTTACTCGTGTTTTAGAGCACATGCAAGTCTTCTGCACGCGAAATTATACATATTTCCATGAAGAATATTTGCAAATAATGGTTTTAGGGTCGTATTATATCTCTTCAGAGCGTGGTAGTTCACATCATTTCCTGTTATGCAATCAATAAATAATCGATCAAAACTGCCAACAAGTCGTTGCGTGGTTGTTTGAATAACTGCTGTACCAAACCAGACGTTTCAATAAGCGATATTGGCGTATTACATTATAACAGGATGACGTATTTGAAGGAAATAGATATTATGTACCACTGAAAACAAATTACAAATTCCACGGAAATTCCTTGTACTTAGAGAAAATCCATCGTTGCTTGTCTACACTGGAGCAAAGAAACCATTTTCAACTAGACTACAAGAACTTAAATCAAGTAATGTATGTTACTTACGGCTACCACAATAGAAGTAGCTCTGTACGCACACCCGAACTCGCCGGTTCGGAACTGATTTATAATACAGATTACGCTATGGTTACATCAAAATTCTTTACAGACTACTTCCAACCATACACCTTGCACTCAAAACACTTGCACGAACTCACACTTTTTAGAAAAATAGAGAATATACTGTGCTTCACTTTCACAGGATAATTATAAAATATTTACATTACCCGTGCTTTTCGTTGGCGAACAGTAGACATTTCGCACTCTCGTCACTCGTTTCCTTTCTGTGCATAAGCTTTCTTCGTTAATTTCTCTATAAATGGTAGGTACTTCTACGTTACATAACCTGAAGGCAATAGAAATCGCAAATTGCTACTGTAACAGAAATGGAATACTTTTGAAAGCAGATAATTTCTACCCAAGGATGTAACGAGATACTGTAAAAAAAAAAAAAAAAAAAAAAAATTTGTTAACTAACAAATTACGTAATCATGACTTGCTATTACCGTTATCTCTGGGATAATAATGAGTAATAATTCGACATCATGAATGGCTTGATCATTGTTACAAAAGATAAAAGAATTGGACACTAAACAGTGGCGGAGCGAAGATCCCTCTAGTCCAAAATTTGACAAGGCGGAGAAGACAACAATAGCAACAAATTTCCAATTGAATTCAACAAGAAATCGCGATGAATATAGATCATTGTGGTGGTGTTTAAGTAGAATAGGGAAATATGGCTCGCTAATTACAAGTGGACATCATGGGCGTCGCAAGAAAATTTTCCAATGGAGTCAAGAGAATGTGGAAATTATATGCCAGCCATACGTCCCTAAAAAACGGAACAGTCCCGATTTTAGACCCGAATGTCCCGCGACCCCAAGAATTTAGTTGGGACAGTCAAATGTCTCATACTTAATTCCGTTCTATTTCTACTCTCAATATCAGCTTATCGAAAAGTGAAAAATCAAAAAATTTGACATTGACTGGGAACCAGGGCCGGCCTTAGGTGGTGCGGGGCCTGATTGGGAACATTTTGCGGGACCCCATGTTTACAACTAACTTGCACCAAGGTACGCTAGTCTGTAGTACACTAATATATATATATATATATATATATATATATATATATATATATATATATATATATATATATATATATATATATATATATATATATATATATATATAAGGTAAGTGCACCAGTAGCTGACACTGCTCCAAAAGCTGACACTTTTATCTTAAATTGAACATAATAAGGTTATTTGTGATCATTAACAGATTTCTCAGCGCTCACACTTTTCTTGATGGTTTAGCAACATTTTGCTTAGTCGTGGTTAATTTGCGTGCCAACTGATAGAAGTATGACAAAGTTGAATTACGTGCTAGGAAGAAATATGCAAAATGAGAAGAATTCTTAAGAAATATGGTCAGTGTTGAATTCAGACATTTTCACCCGGGGGGGAATGTCAACTCCTCGGGGGGGACGGTTGTTTTTCTGTATTTTTGCAAGAAAGCAGCAGCATATTTAACAATTCCATTCACATACACATCTTACCTAATATTGAGACTAATTGCTGATAAATATTCAATGTGAAATTATAATTTAAAAAAAAAAAAAACAATCGTTTGATTTCATCTAAAGCATTAAATAAAGACTGGCAAAAATATTTTAGACTAAACTTTAACTGCTATTTACAGTAGCTATTTTTGTTATTATTTCCTATATTCAGTAGTTATTGTTTGTTACTAATGTAGAAGTTTTTAAAAAGATTTAAATTAACTCAAATATTTTTTGTCCTAAAACAAACACACACAGAAATATCTTAACAAAAAGTTATCATTCTTTCTCACACTTCTGATTCTAAATCAAGCATATTAGCCTTGGTTTCTTCACTGCATACACATCAATAGTTTAGTTTACGAAATCTTCAGTAGAATTAGTGCCGTGTCGTGGAAAATCAGCGCTTGGCGCGAGAGTATACGACGGCACCCCCGTATATATGAGTGAGGTCAACAGACCAGCCGGAAAGGTGAGAAATTTTTAAAAAGTAAACCATGCTTTTCCTTGATTTTGAGCACTTTTCATTACTTTTTTCTCTTTTATTTTATATAATATGTGCACGTGTGTTTTATTCCTGTTTTTCTTTCCCTCTTGTCTTTTTTTTCCCCTCCCGAATTTTTCACCCCTTACTTCGGCACCCGGGGCCCTTGCCCCGCTTGCCCCTCCCCCATGGCACGGCTCTGAGCAGGATCTTCAACACCTTCAATAGCGATCTTTCACTTATATACTACTATCATATTGATAAATTATATATAAGTCTCTAATCCAGGAGGGATAACTGTTCCTCCCTGATCCCTCTAAATGACGCCTTCTGAATCTCACCCTTTAACTGACTTATTTTTAATTAAAGAAAAGTGTGTTTACTTTAACAATCGTAAAACACATTACGTCTGTTATTTCCGATGCGAGAAATGGGATTTAGGCGCTCTATTTCAGATAATGCAAGAACTACAGTTTCAAGAACTGAAGTCTGCTGACATCAGAGATCATATAGAATGGTCGAAAGATCTTCTCTATCTTTTCTTTCCTATCTCAACCTGTGCTAGTGCTACCTACAAATATACAATATAGGGCGAGAGTATAGTACCTACTAAGATACAAACCTTTCTTCAACAGTTGACAATTTCATGTTCTGCCAAACTCGGTCATAGCGTTAAGAAATACAAGTTTTATTGGCTATTTGGTATTCTGTCTTAGATGTTACATGTTTAATATTTATATAGAATGGGTCTGCGTCATTTATGTGTATATTGAGAGATTGGATTGCACGGAAAGAAAGCAAATAATTATGTGAAGTAATTTCTACATTTTGTGACTGAAATTCTTTGAGTTTCTCCGGGGGGGAATGAATTTTCTTCGGGGGGGGGAGATTCCCCCCGGGCTACCCCCTGAATTCAACCCTGAATATGGTAAGCTTGCTTACCTTGTTACTCTTATGTTAATTTATGATTTTTTTCTAGTTCAGTAGCATGTTCAATATGTATTCTGTTGGTGAAACAGTGTAGTGAATTGCGGGAGGAAAATTTTGTTAAATTTTAAATTCTAAAACTTCAGGAGGGGGGGTGTCAGGTATTGGTGTCCTTTTGTGTAGGGTTATTCCAGTAGCTGACACTGCATGTCAGGCATTGGTAAACAGCATAACGGCATTAATTTATGAATTTCATACATAATTTACACGAGAAAGTAACACTTGTCTTCTGTTATGAATTTCACTAAATTTGGATGTCTCGGTCCAAAAGCTGACAGGGGTTGTCACTTATTAGAGCAGCAAAATACTGTTTTGTACCAAAACCTGACATAAAAATTTTCAATGGATTTGAGCAACGCAATGATGCAAACATAATTTTACAGAAAAAAAGTGGTTGTTCTGAAGCAGATTTAAGACAAAATAAAAATTCGTGGTCTGCTTCTTTTTAACTTTTCATTGATTAGAACACAAATAGATAGTGGCACTTTCTCCTGTAGTTGGAAACTAGATGAGCCGATGTGTGTGACCAGCCGAGAGTGCGGTATTTTTCCAGGCACCTTAAGATCCATCCAGAATTCTTAACGCAGACGAGACTGCATCCTTTTCGTTTCCGAAAGGAAATAAGGTGTTAGTTCGTAAGGAAGAAAAAACTATATACACATATGCAAGCAATGATGAAAAAAGAATGTATGACAATGCTGATTACAACTAGTGCATGTATTTTGGCTCCCCCGATGGTTGTATAGAGTTGCTGGGGTATTGGTAGATCTGAGTAGGTTGGATGACAGTAGAGCCATTTTATGAATATATGACTAATGTGTTTCAACCATGGCTTGAAAAGTCAAATATCAAAATTCTTGTGTTGGTTTTCCTTGATGGTCATGCATAGCATCTCACTGAGCCTCTAAGCACTTTTTGTAGTAACAATGGTATTGTGCTTGTAGCTTTGTATCCGAATACTACTCATGTTCTTCAACCGATGGATGTTTCAGTTTTCCATCCACTCAAGAGTGCTTGGAAATGTGGTGTGCATCAGTGGAGAATCAAACATGACGGTAGAAAGCATAGAAATGAAGACTTTGCACCTCTTTTGGAAAAATACAATGAAAATGTCAATAACTCCTACTGCAATACAAAATGGATTCAGAGCATGTGGTCTCTACGCATTTAACGCTGATAATGTAGACTATCAAAAGTTCAGGAAAGCAGGAACAACTTGAGAGATATCTTCCGGAAATCTCTCCAATGAAACTCATCATGGCCAAATAAATTAATTCTTGTGTTTCCTAAAACAAAGAATTTGTACTGAGAAAGTTAAAAAAAATATCCGATTGTGATGGCACGCTTTTACGCAACATAGAAGATAAAAATCTTTTCCTCCTATGGATGCAGAGAAGTGTAGCAGACATGTTTCTGCACCCAGAATAGACAACAAAGTTACGGATGAAATATCTACTCAACAAAATTCGAATGACACTACTAATATATCAATTTCAAGCACTTCGGAAACTACACGAACACACGTTTCTACGCAAGAACAAGTTGCAGAAGTAACTAAAACTTCTACTCGACAAAATAGAAGTGAAACTATGTTTTCAATTCCATGGACTTCGAAAACTACAGAAACTGACGTTTCTAACCATGAACAGAGAGCAAAGAAAAGTACTGATACTATTAATTCCCTTACCATTTAAAAGATCTTTATTTTGGCCGCACCATACAATCACACCTACCTTAAAGAGTAGGAGAGAGAAAATAGCTTCAGTCGCAACATCGGCAGAGTGGAAAAAATATAATATAATATAAAAGTGAATTTTCCAGGATGGATTTTGAAGACTAAGAAAAACGAAGCTTTCGTCAAAGTTACGCTAAAGAGTAGACATGGCTGGTGTTGGCCGAAAGTTGAAGACAAGCCATTGTATGCATATGAAGACATATTAAAAAAAAAAATCAATTCACCTAAATATGATTTGATTCCAAGGTGGGAGCATATCTGATAGAAGAAATTGAGAATTATCGCGTTAACAAAAGGTAAGAAATGTCTTGAAATTTTAAATGGATATATTTGAATAAGTACTAAACAAAGAGCAGATTCTACCTATTATAAACCTGTTACTTCTGCTTAACCTATATTTTAAAAGAATACGTGATGTTATTCTTACTAACAAGTGATTTCATTATATATACATTCTTTAAAGTAAAACTGTCAGCTTTTGGCACATTACTATGTCAGGCATTGGATCATTGGTATTTTCTGTGTGTCAGCAACTGGTACAAGTGGGTTATGTTCCATATAAATTTCGGTAACTCATATATGTTTATCTGAAGGTCTTATATCAATTGAAAACCTTTCCTTAAACTTAAACCTTTCAGTTACTAAAGCCATAATCTTTCTACGTTGTTTTATTTACAAACCAAAGCATTAGATTTAGAAATGCATCCTTAAAGTGTCAGCTATTGGTGCACTTACCTTATATATATATATATATATATATATATATATATGAAAACCTAATGTACACTAGTGAGAACATCGTAGGTAGCTACTTTTGAAAGGTATAATCAGCTTGAAATCGTTATCGACTGTAGACACAATAAAATGGGGATGACACTATCACACACCTTAAAGAACTGATGGAAGGTAGATAACATATTCTCCATTGGATTATTCGAGTTAGAAGATAAACTTTCATAAGCAGCCACTTATTCAGTATGCATTAGTATATATTCGGTTTTCCTGGTTTGATTAAAAAAAAAAAATAAACACTGGATTTTTCGCAGGAGAGGGCAAAATTTGTCCTCTGGTTTTGTATCTTTAATATATAGCTATAATAAGAGAAACATGGGCGTGCCAGCCGGGGGGATGAGGTGGACGCGTTCCCCCAGAAATTTTCTAGGAGGGGACTGTCCCTCCCAGAAGACTGTATAGCAGGAATTCTTCCCCAAATATCTCGGCAAAAATGATGAAATATTGGAATGGAAACGTCGATTGTCAATTAATAATTCCTGGAATTGAAAGGAATTACAGTTTCATTGAAGAAAATTCTGTAACAATTACCAGGGTATATACATGTACAGAAAGTAGCGACACTGTCGTCGAGAACTACCATAAAGCGCGCACACATTCATTTGCAGCAAACAGAAAATGTTGTAATATCTATATATTAAAATGATACGTTTATATGTTTGTGGTCAAAGAAAGTTTATATGTTTGTGGCAAATTATTTTAACAATGATATCTCGGAAACTACAAGCTCTGGAAAGATGCCGTTTTCACTGATCAATTGCAAATTTTGTGAAGATTGTTGAGTTATAATTGAATATTTTTTTAATGGACGTTATTTCTTTATTACATTTTTTTTAGAAGTACGCGGAAGTGTTGAAAATTTTAAAGTAAAGCATCATATCTCAATGAGTTATACATCCCAACACATTTGTATACGAGGTTAGTATATGTCTCTGGCATTTGTTTCATTGTCAAATGATAATGAAATACGAAGCATAACTATTTCTCCAGTGTAAGATGAGTCTTTATTGTTTGGAGTGTTTGGCCCAATGAACACCATATAGCCTATCCCTGACAATATAATTAATTGTGTGTTTGAGCTAGTATCTTTATGAAAATAGTAGATTCTAATTAAAAGTACGCAATTCTTAGTGTGTCTTTTCATTTTCAACAGCTACTGCTTTGTAAAAGATTTACAACTTGGTTCCAAGGCAAAAATATTTCGAATTTGACTTAGTACTTATCAAAAGTTTCATGCTCAGTTTGAAATATTTCTGCCTTGAGATTTTATCTTTAGTCTTCCAAGAAAGTGGTAGCTGCAAGAAAAGAAATGTCGCTTTCTAAAGTATCTAAAAAGATTCGTTTCCCTCTACACTATAGCATTACAAAGAGAAAAGAGAAAATGTGGAATGATTTTTTTTTATTAATATTATTTAATATACCGACTCTTGCTGTATCGGCTTCGTGGAAAAATACCACATTATTGTGCCAACCTGCACAATCGATGGAAGACTTACAACACTGTTTAGCTTCGGAAATATAACTCAAAACCTGCCTAAAAAGACCTTTTTCTTCGTGCGGGTAACGTAGGTCTCTTTGTGTGTACGTCTGATGAGGATCTTGGCTAGAAGATCGAAACGTCACGTGTGTGTGTTTATTTTTCTGGTTTTTATTCGCAAGACGTATGACTATGATTGTGTGTCAGTCTCTGAAGGATCGAACATTGAAATTTGTGCCAACTTGGTTTCGTCCGTGGCTGCAAGTAGATCCAAACAAAATTAACGTCATTTTCTGTTTTCACTGTATGGATATCTTGAAAAACAATTTAAAAAACGTTCTTACTAAAACTGTGGAAGACGCTTTCTCTACTGTAGGATTTTGCAACTGGAAGAAGGCTAAAGAGAAATTAAGTATACACGAAACTTCAGAATGCCATAAACTGGTTGTACTGCGCAGAGAAAAAATCCAATAGAAAACCAACTAAACAGACAAGTTTTAGTTGAACAACTGAAAGCCAGGAAATTCCTGGAAAAAATGTAATCTCAAGCATATGTTATCTTGCAAGACAAGGACTCGCATTTAGAGGATATGACTCCCGGTTCAGGAATTTATTTCAGTTGATGAGCCTTTGCTCTGAAGATTTTCCACAATTGAAGAGCAGGATAAAGGGAAACGTGAAGAGATGTAGTTTCATGAATGTTAAAATCCAGAATGAAATCTCGAAACCATGGGCCAAGAAATTGTTTTTCATATATGTAACAAAATCAAATCTCAAAATCCTCCTCTGTTCTCTATCGTGTGTGATGGTTCCCGTGATGTGAATGGCGAAGAATAATTAAGTATTTGTGCCAGGTGAGTTGATGAAGATCTTTGTTCTCATAAAAGTTTTCTTGTGTTCTACAATATATATTAAAAAAAAAAAAAACTACTGGTGAGTTTATAGCTTCAGTTATTTTGAATGAGATGGTGAGACTCCATCTTTCCATTGCTCAACTCAGTGGACAAGTTTATGATGGCTCTCGAAATACGAGTGATGGCTCTGGAATTAGTGTTCCATCTATTATATGTAAACAGCAACTTCTTGCCTTGTACGTACATTGTGGAGCTCACAGTACTAATCTTCTGATTAAGGGTGCCTGTAGTGCGTCAGAAGTAGTGAGAAACTCTGCAGTGGGTGCACGAACTATGAGTTCTGTTTTCACGGTCACTTTCACTGAGGTCACGATTTTCTGCTCTAATCGAGGCTAATGCTTATAGTGTCGTCTAAAACATTCTAAACATTAAATCCTTGTGTCCCACTAGTTGAATTGTAGACTTAGTCTAATAACGGTAGTCGTTTAACATTATGAAGAAATTCTCTCTACGTTGGAAAAGATTAAGACTGACGGAGTTGTTAACACATCTTCAGGATCAGCAGCTGGGCTTTTGCGGCTTTTTGAAGAAGGATCTACGTTTCTTGGTCTCACATGGCTATAGATATTATTAGAGGTTGGAGCTTTTTAACAGGACACTTAAAGACCCAATTTCAGTGTCAAAATGGGAAACAATACAAATCATAAATGAAAACATGAACTTGAATAATATGCTTACTCACTGATCATAAGTTCATTGTACAGCGGGGGACACTTTTAAATGGTACACCTTAGCCGTAAATCTCCATATGGCTGTACCATTTAGAAGTGTCCCCCGCTGTACTAGCATGAAACCTACAAATTAATATCATCGCCCTGGAAATTTTCATTAATTATAATAAATATTGTCAACAGTACCATGAATATGATCTTTTGTGTCGCTGGAATAGAACCTGTTATCACCATTGATAAGGATTTATCTATCCTAAATTGCGGCACTTTAATTCGTGTTATGTGACATTTTGAAAATTAAGGGGGTGCAATGACATCAGCCTTTCTTTAAATTTGGCCCACAATGTTGAGTAAAGGGTACTGTCCCCCTCAGAAAATTTTTGGTGGATACGCCTATGAGAGAAAGGATATGCAAAGAAGTCGCACTGAGGCTGATTTATTTGACACCATCTCGGTATTCACGGTAGTATCACATGACATAATCAGTAAGAGCGCCAGGAACTTTTACTTACTAGGGAAAGTCGCGGAGTGTTACTTTGACTTCATATCGATACTATGCTCAGTTAACTCCTTTTTATATATGAAACAATTACGCAAACGGAGAAATTCTCGATCACTAGCGTGTTTGAATTACGAGTGTTGAAAGTTCAAAATTGAACAGATTTTGCAAAAGGTTTGAAACGACTACTTTTGAGATAGACGCTTCATTGTTGGTATCGGGGGGCTTTTTTGGGTGCCCAGTACAATGGTTGAGGTCAAAATGTACACATTTTGCAAGATGAGAACATTTATTAGGGAGGAGGTGAAGGGTATAGCGTCTTACAACTTGCAAATTGCCTCCTGTTTGGCATATCGGGTCGATAGGCTGTCAAAATGTATTTGCCATCCCTATTCCACTGTATTCATTCAATTCAATTATTACTTTCCTGTGTGGCCACCTTCAAATTGAACAATGACATTTGCCTTCAAAACTCTTGGCCACGGAACTAACGCGAATGAAACTATGAACCCAGTCGGCTTCTGCTTATGCATTCTCGAAGACAGTGTTTCAATATCTCATCTCTAGCATTTCTTTTCTTTAAAAAAAAAAAAAAAAAAAAAAAAAATCAGCGGATTTTAATGGCGATTCTTGGAAAATAGTGTCGAATCTTCAGGGAATATTTTACGATATTCGACGATAAATGTGGCTAAGAAACAAACAATCGGCTAGCGACGATGTATGCAAACATCAGTTTTCTCCAGAATAAAAGCCACCTTGTTCACAACTTTGAATGCACATTCCCGCTATTCATTTCTTTTAAAAATTTTGTAGCTGAATATCTTCAAATATTCACTGGAGTTTGATCAATATTTTTGCATAATCGGCATTTCAATTCGCTGAAACAAAAAAATGGCAAGCGATGATGTATTGGAACACCGTTTTCCGCAATGAATAAGCATAGGCCGATAGGGTTCGGAGTACCGCTTAGGATAATTCCGTAGTCATCTGTTTGAAGCGACAGTTCCTTGGGATTGACTACAAATAAAATGAGGGTGGTGTAAACTGATATTCGTATTCACTGTCAAAACCTGCCTGTGGTGGATAATTTATTTAGTTTAACTTCATTTTAACCTTAAACTGATCTTTATTTTCCACATATGATACTATGTTGTAGTGCGCAAAGTGCAAAATCTTTGCTGGACAGCTGATCCGGGCAAAACACATTGGTGACAGAGTCTTTTGAGAAAATATGGGTCCCACTCTTACCTACAAAACGCAAGAACATCGGAATATAGATTATCACAAGATTAAATATGAATAACATGACGTTCTTCATCGAATTTCTGAAGCCTGGCAAAGTGTTTCGGAAACAAATGTCATTGTTCAATTTGAAGGTGGACACACAGGAACGGAATATTATAATCATACAGTCGAATAGGGATAAGAAATACATTTTATTAACTTTTCGACACGGTGTGCCCAACAGGAGGCAATTTGCAAGTTGTAAGACGCTATTACCTTTCACCTCCTCCCTAACCCTGCCCTTACCTTGCAAAATGTATACGTTTTGACCTCACCATTGTGTTGTTCACCGAAGAAAACGCTCCAATACCAAAAATAAAACGTCTATCTCAAAAATAGTTTCTTCGAACCTTTTGCAAAATCTGTTCAGTTTTGAGGTTTTGATCATTGTATTTCAAACATGCTTGCGATCGAGGATTTCTCAGTTTGCGAAATTGTTATATATATATATATATATATATATATATATATATATATATATATATATATATATATATATATATATATATATATATATATATAAAGGAGTCAATTGAGCATAGTATCGATATGAAGTCAGAGTAACACCCCGCGAACTTTCCTAGTTAGTGAGTTGTTCAAAATAAAAGAGGGTGTGCACCTAGAATAATGATACACATTTTTACACAAACTCAAAGAAAACAATATTTTTACGACCAAGGGTGTGTGTAAGGAAATTTGGAGGAGCATTAGGGGAGTTGTGGGTGTGCAGAATACTCCCTGGACATAATATATACTTTTACAACAGAAGTTGTAAACGTTAAAAAAAAAAAAAAAAATACTTCAGCATTACATTCAAAAAATATTTGCTTATGCACGGAAACTTAATGCAAACTATTCATTTACTTGTTAGGGAGAGGCCATATACCCTCCCTTGTAGAGTCCATGGATGTACACTCATGTCCAAAATAATTGTCACATCTGTCTTCTGGTAAGAATATAATTTGATAATGATCTTGCAGGGTATTTTTAATACTGATACTATGTGTATAATCGGGAAATGTATATTTGTGGTAAATTGCATAGGAAAATAATTATAAATACGAAAATTAGAAAGAGTAAAACAAAATGTTGCTAAATGGACAAGAAAGTTTTATTTTCGTTTTATTATTCTTATTTACTGCTCTTTTGACATGAAATTTGCTACATACATGTCTTTGCCGATTATATACATACTAACATTATACGTAAGAAATACGTAAGAGCAAGGAGAAAAATTAGCTAAGTTTTCATCAGATTAAACTCACAAATGTAATTTTGGCAAATACAGCCGTGTAATTAAGTATGGCTCAATGTACGAAGAGTAGATTGTGTCACTGATTTAAATAAAACAATTTTGCATATTGTTTTCCTGTAAATCATTTTTATAAGATATCAACTTAAGTTATTAAGGCGATTCTTTTGTAAATATCTTCACTCCGTATAATTAATTGCAGGGAACGAAGAAAGAAAAGATGCTGCAGCTGACGGAACTTTCGCTTATTATACTGTAGTTCATAACCAGAGCTACAGTTCATTGGATTGTGTTCGAAAGGTTTTCTTTGGGGGGGGGGGGGATATCGAAGGTGTCCCGTATTCTCATAAGAAAAATATGTCAAGCTTAGGAAATTTCCTAGTGTAACCTGTGTTTGCGTATGCTGTGGTGGACATATACGGTACACTAGTATGCAAAACTTAACGACGAAAGCAGTGACGCAACTACGATTTATGGCCCCCCACAAGAGAATATCCAGCTTTCCCGCCTTAACTTTTTTGTGGCATGATAGATAACATATTAAATAACCATAAACCACTTTGTTATATATATATATATATATATATATATATATATATAATTTATTCAATAAGCTTCAGAATGGAATATGTCGCATGGGTCCCTGGTGTTGAATAATAATATTCTGAAAATCTTCTGCTGTGTACATCTTTCGGAAAAGAGCCTCCAGATTGACACGGCCCTTTCCGTATTATGATTTTTTTTTTAAATTGTCACTGATATCAACACTGAAAGCATCCCTTATCAGTAGGATTGACACGGTTTAAGAGATCATGAGAAATTTCTGGAGGTCCCCCCCTTATAATGGAACCGTTAACACGCTATTTGAATTTATTATTTTTCTCCCTTCATGCTGTGAACTAGTACTTGTCTCGGTAGATTCTGCAACACTATCACCACTTTCGGTATTCACACTACTAGTTGGAGGCAGGCCCGTATTTATATATTGTCCGCCCCTGGGCTCTAAATAATTTGCAGCCCCCCGCGACATTGTTTATTTTGAACTTATCACATAATTAAAGATTATCGTGAGTATAGTAAAAAGCATTTTATAAACTTTATATGTAATACTCGAACGAATAAGAGAAACTCTTTCCTAAGTATTTGCAAATAAACTTTTTCTCCTGTATACATTTCCTTTTATCATGTTTTAGGTTACTTGGATAATAATAAAAACTTCCCAAAGTATTTGTAAAAAAAAATATCTTGTATGCGTTTTCTCATGTTGTTAGATTACCCAAATAAAAATACTCTTCCCAAAGTATTGGCAAAGAAACGGTTTTTCTCCTGTATGCATTTTCTAATATGTTTTAGGTTAGTTGAATATAAAGAAAACTCTTCCTAAAGTATCCGCAAAGAAATTGTTTTTCTCCTGTATGCGTTTTCTAATGTTTCTAGGTTTCTCGAATAAAAGTATTCCCAAAGTATTTGGAAAGAAACTTCTTTTCCTGTATGCGTTTTCTCATGTTTTAGGTTACTCGAATAAAAAAAAAATATCTTCCCAAAGTATTTGCAAAGAAATTGTTTTTCTCATGTATGCGTTTTTCCATGTTTCTAGGTTTCTCCAATAAAACATATTATTCCCAAAGTATTTGGAAAAAAGCTTCTTTTCCTGTATGCGTTTACTCATGTTTCTAGGTTACTCGAATAAAAAAAATCTTCCCAAAGTATTTGCAAAGAAACTGTTTTTCCCCTTCTGCATTGTTTCATCGGTTTTTAGGTTACTTGCACGCGCACAAGAGAAACTCATTTATCATCTTACACAATTAACGGTTTTCGTCTAGCTTGACTGTGAGCAAAGTCATTGATTATTTCGTCAAAACTTATCCTGAGTAGTATAGCACGTAGATCTCACCATCTTGTTCCGAATTTCTCACCAAAATGGGCCTAAAATCCGCCATTTTCTACCAAAATTTACCGAGATACCCAAAATCTCACCAAAATCGCCCTAAAATCCGCCATTTTGTACCAAAATTCGTGTACAGACCGAAAATCTCACCAAAATGCATGCAAATTTCCTTCATTCTCACAAGAATTGAACAACAGTGCAAATTTCTCACGAAAATGGGTGTAAATTTCCTCTGATCTATTTTATTATATATTTTAATACAATTTTATGTTGATTTATTCAATTTATGGTGATTACTTACCGTTTTCCCCAAGCCTTTAAGAAACTTGTTTCTTCCTTTCTTATTTCTCCCTCAAGTGGTGAAAAAATAGCTGAAGAAACTTCAGAACATGTCCACACAAGTCTTTTTGTTAATCTTGAACGCAGTTGGTCTTGGTATTCAAGAAACTAATTCTATACAAAGAATTCACATATAATAAAAGAATGGGATGTCGTAAGGTGAGGTAACCATAAGGGGAAGGCGGAAAACAAAGGATAAAAAAGTAGCTGTATTCCAATATGTAAACATTCCTAACAGCGTGATACCTTTGTTAAATCAATAGCAAAGGGTTGAATATGTAATTGAGAAGCTTTTTTGTAACTGTCACGTAATTTCATCATCCTGTCATTTAAAGAAAGAAGAAAGTGTCAGTTGAAAGTGACATATAGATGTCGGATAATACTTTAACTGTTGGAAGCCAGAGAGACATGTCAAATAATTTAGTTTCATGTATTTAGAAAACATGGGAAAATCTGGATAAAGAACAAATGTTAAAAGACATTGAATGTTAGGTAAGGATGGCGGGGGGAGGGAGAGAACCCTTTGATGGGGGAGTAAAGAAAGGAACATAGACGCAGCTGTGTTGTAATTTTGGGTGGTCCAGCTTGTTGGAGGGGGCGAAGTGTGCTGTCCATGGAGTAAAAGACCTTGTTTAATTGGGACTGTGACTTGCACCCTACGGAGAAATAGCACTTATTATTTTGAGGACAGAGATTTTAAGAAAGAGATAGTTACATGTTACTTTTTAAAAGTTATTGGAATGGAAAGCGAAACAACATATTGCTGAACTATTGACATAAGATTGCATGGGGGAATTGTAGTCTCCTTTTGAGCAAAGGACCACTTTTAAATTAGCGTTCGACTTGTTACGCATTTTGTTAAGGACCTTGCCACATAGTGTGAAAGAAAGAGTGGCCCTTCCTACCTGAGTTTTAAAGGGGAAAAAGAGTGAATGAATTGTGTACGTAATACAACTTTCCCTTTTGTGCTTTTTGGAAGAAGTCTTCAAACAAGATTTTTTTAAGGTATTTCCACATAAATGATTTTATCCTTTTAAAAAACTAGATTATTGAATTAATTATTTATGAATATTAATGACATGATAATGAATATTAATGAGGTGCTAAGGAAAGGGTTAGAAAGAATGTTTTTTGTGTTTTTCGTATATTTAGAGGTATATTGCGGATATATGTAATATAGAGCACTACATATTGTACATAAATGTATGAGATAATGTGGAAGGAAATGGGCGCAACTCTAAGAAACGTATTTTATGTATTGATATTGTATTTTCAGTAGCTGATATGGGATTTTAGCATATCATCTTTTGGATACTGTATGGGTCTAATGGTGTACGAAGCTTAGACGAATAAGAAATTACATGTATATATGATTAGATTGTAAGTGGGTACATGTATGTGTAGCTGATATGGGATTTTAGCATAGAATATTGTCTTTTGGATACTGTATGGGTCTAATGGTGTACGAAGCTTAGACGAATGACAAATTACAGGTATATATGAATAGTTTGTAAGTGGGTACATGTATGTGTAGCTGATATGGGATTTTAACATAGAATATTGTCTTTTGGATACTGTATGGGTCTAATGGTGTACGAAGCTTAGACGAATGACAAATTACAGGTATATAGGAATAGTTTGTAAGTGGGTACATGTATGTATGTATGTATATTGGTTTTTGATATCGGGACAGGAATATATGTATCATATTGTAGACATATTATCTTTCGTTTGCATGTAAGTGTTTTAAGCATGTGTTGTTGGGTTGCGTAGCTTTAGGGGCTATACTAGGCTGGATGCAAACACCTGAAGTGTTTTTATTGTATTAATATTGGTTGTATTGTATTAATATTGGATTGTAGCCTTATTTTATCGTATTGTAGAGCTGTATATCTTGTTGTAGTGATATGCTAGGTGAATGCAAACACATGAACTGATTATATTGTAGACTTATATTCTGATTGCTTATGTATATAGATTACCTTGAATACCATGTTAGAATGTATATATTGTGATTTTTTACGTACGTAGATGTTTGTTAGACATGTTCTAGTGGTATTTTAAGTACATAGGATATTACTATGGTATAACCATTTACTTATAGATATCTTTTTACTACAGTATTCTAATGACATTTATTGGTACCTTTACTTACTTCTAAGATGCTTGTTCACCTTGTAGAAGACATTATGCCATCATTATGGTTTCCAACGTAGGGTCATTTATTGTAGGAACATAAAATATGATAAATACGTATAAATAACCTTATATGAAGCATACGTATTCTTCCTTTATCTTATATAGAATACAGATACTTCGTATTATATCAATATTTGTTTGGATATAGTCATAGGAATAAAACATAATATCGTAAATTGTAACGCTTTATTATATTTATATAATCTACAATATTCTATTTCCAATATTGGCATATTTATATACATATATAGATAAGATATTTACTATACTTAGAATATTTTTAATAACTTATTCCTATATTTACATTATATATACGTAGAAGTACCAACTGATAGATCTTGTGAAAACTTATGGACATATTTGATGATATTATGACCATGTTACTCCATCATGGTACCTTTAGACAGTCTACTATTTACATATACACAGAATACCAATCATTTAACACACTTAATACTTTGATAACCATATGGCAATGTTCTATAGTCAGTAATACTGTTATGATTTAATCGTCGTCTTTTATTTTGAACTTTCTGATGTGTTTTAGTTTCAGACTTGGATACGATGACAAACCCAGGCTTACGAACAATTCTTCCTGGATTGTGTAACTGTTTTTTCTGAGCTTTATCCCGAACTAGTTGATAAAAATGATCAAAGTTAATTTCTTGTCGTGTACGATGATTTAAAGTTATTCCTCTAATTTTAAATACATAATCTACTTTCCCTGTTTGAACTTCTTTCATTCTATAGACATAATTTTTTGCCCTAAGCCTATAAATGCATCAATTTCCCAGCCATCAGGAACTTCATTAGTTAACTGACCCAAATAGGAACCCAAAGAAAGTGGAGGCTTTTCATTACGTTGTTGTACAAACATAATACTGTCAGTGTCACAATACAATACACGATCAGAATCTATAGCTGTTAGTAACTCGTAAAGTTTTAGACGCGCCCACGAGGTGATGAAGGCTGCAAGGACAACATTGGAAAATTTCAATGGTTTGTTTTTGTTCTCATTGTTTTTATATGATACAATGAGATGTTGCTCTCCAATAGGCAATACAGTTTGTACCTCATATTGTGGTGCCCATAGATAACTTAAAAAATTTTCTGGAGTATCTACAATTACAGATTGAGATAAATCTGTTCGCTGTCCCCATTTGCCATATAAGGAATTGAGAAATATTTTGGAAATATATCTTAGACCAGGATTTGATTCAATGTTATTTTCCGTTAACTGAATGCATTCATGTTCATAATAGTCTGCAATATATTTCTCTTGATCTTGTTTACTTTTGCACCAGTTAGGAAATCCTGAAGACTCCTGTTTCATTTTTAAGAAGGAATTGACATAATCTTTAAACAGATTATCTTCTGATCCAGATAATTTGAATTCCCAAATTTCGATAATTTGTAGAATTTTGTATCCGAGATCTAAAGCTACATGAAGTTCAGGAGTACAGTATGTACCAATAAGCACACGCTCAGTATCATTATGGATGCAATTGTTGTCACTTTGTTCCATACACGTACGACATAACCCAAACAAAAGGCGTTCATTACATGTATATGGTAAAATTGGAAAATATAAGTCTTTGGGAGGTAAGATACTACATTTAACTAATCCATGAATACTTTGCACTTGTGGAAAGTCAGGCCCCTTGTATATTATAGGTTTACCTGTAGGCAAGGGCTTACGTGCCATCACCCAGGGGTAAAGACTGGTAATATCATAATATGCCACAAACTCTTCGCTGGTACATTCGTACAAGGCACTAAAACATTCTGTACGTCCGCCATGAAAACTATCTTTAGGTACCAAATGATCAACAAGATCATGACACTGTGTTTGAATAAACTATTGTAATTTTTTGTCATTTTTTACCATGTGGTCCTATTCACATTCCCACATTTCAATGACATTAAGATTTAATTTTTTAAGAAATGCTATTTTTGTAGTGGTGTTTTCATACCGATCTTGTAGCGATGTACATTGCTTAGAGGTAGAATCTAGGGACACGTGTCGTAGTGTAGGATAACAGTTTAAACACCCGTGATAGTAACATCCATGAAATTCGTAAACTGTATTTGTTTTAGTTTCAAATCCATCAACCTTATACCTCCCAAATCGTTTTTCCAAACCATTTCCAGAATGAAGAATTTTATTACCAGTAATACGTTCTAAGTATCGTAGCCAGTACATTGCCTTTAGACTTTGACGATCACGATGGTCAAACCCATAGGGTGGAATAATTGGAATAATTTCTTTGGGTAAATATAAGGTACGATACGTTAGTATTGCCAAACTAGCAATAGTTGACGCGACGATAAAACATTGGATACCATTTGTTTTGTATTCAATTAAGTTTGAAAATTTAATGACAGCCTCTGCTAAAATTTTAACATCATTCCGACAATATTCAATCATTTCCTTTTGGAGATTATACTCCTCATTACTTGCAACACGTTCTTTGTGCCATATGATAAGTTGCTCTCGATCTTCAGTGCTCCTTGAATCAGGATCAAAATATTTTAGATCAGGAATTTTGCCTATATAATTTTGGTTCTCTAATGTATTAAACAAGTACGGGAAATCTCCCTTTCGTAAATTTACAGAAAGACCTAACGTCTTAGGTAATTTAGATAATTTAACTCCCATATACAAATATGTGTCACGGAAGTAAATCTTTTGTCCTAAACGCATTTCAATAATTTTTTGCCCTGACATTATTACTTCAGGTGTAAAATGATGGTTTATTATCAAAGTTTTAGCACAGAATTGCATATCATAATTACTGCCATTATGGGAAAGCACAATGATTTTTTTAAACATTGGTCGAGTTATTAATACATGATTAACAAATTCTTCAATGTTGTTGAAATCAAACGAACGGAATCCATTTTTATCACCGCATACAAAGCATGTATCATCAAGTTTTATGTCCTTACACTTGTAACAGGCATGAATACAATTTACGAAATTTACGCGATGTTCTTGTTCTCCTTGTTCATTTTTAGGAAGCAACATTGTTTCTACATCAAAGATAATGTACAAAAAGGTATCTACATGCTGCATCATAGCCGTTTGAACAAAACAAATATGGTCATCGCTTACATATGAGTAACATGTTTTACAATAACGTTCACCACATTCATGTTGAGACCTGCGTGAACGCATGTCAATCATATCACCACATTGGACACAAATTTTCTTTGTTTCGCATAAACTTTTTCCGGAAACATTTATTGTTTTATGATTGTCAAAACATTCATCCTTAGAAAACAGTCTATGACAATCAATGCACTCGAGTTTAATATTAATATCATTATTACAAACATTGTGATACTTTTCACACATTGGACATTTGAAATTACACTTATGATTTTCGGTACGATGATAAGCTTCCAAACAATACTGACAATAATTTTCCTTGTTTAATAGCGTTGTAATACTAGTAATTAATTCATAGTGTCCCTCAGTATACAAAATTAAAATTTTCTTTGATGCATGTATTCCATGATAAATTACATTGTAGTTTCGAGTTAGATTTTTTTCGTAAACAACAATTTGATAATGAGGCGCTAGCTTATTTCGAAACTTTTTTACATCATCAATAGTACATCCATCATGGATTTCAATGTCAACTTTAGCACTGACACACAAATCCTTTGCTTGTTTCATCAATCGTTCAGGATGATTTTTCAATTGATATACATAGTTATAAGGATGATCAGCCCTACCCATTCCAAGGACAATACTTTTAGGAAGACAATACACATCCTTTTGTACAGGAATAGTACATTGATGCATGTGTGTTACAAGATCAACATATTTTGCTGAACCCATAGTTCGTCCCCTACCTTTATGTGAATCAACAATATGAATTTTGAAATTTACTTTATCAGCTAATAAATAATTTTTATTACTATTTAAAACATTTTCAATATTACGAAATAAAATGTCGGAGCTTAAATTTGACTTTTGACGCCACGAAATGTATATTGGTTTATTAATTGTGGAAGCAGAACTTTCTATTGTTATACCAACATACATATCATCATCGGCATCATTTAAAACGTGATCCTTTACAAATTCAAATAACAACTGAATATATTTTTCAGGATCATCTATACCACCAGTGTGCATACGTTCAATTGAAATTTCCTTTCCCGTAAGTCCAAAATAAGTATAATGTTTGGTTGTATTATTAACAATACGAAAATATTCATTTGTTTTACCACTCCCATACATGGTAGGTTGTGATACAGTATTAGTATTAGGACTTGGAAAGTTTATAAAATTTTCCATGAACACGCTAAAATCATTTGTAGTTAAACTATCAGCTTTTCCTTCAGACACAAGTTCCATAAACTTTTCACGAGCTAAATTCTTTATATTATCTTGACGAAAGAAGCCTACATGATATAAATCAATAATATCTTTTGCAGACTTACATTTTTTCAAAACAACATGAGGATCACAACCAAAATGCATAAACAACGCCTGCAATAGCTTGGAATAAGCTTCATTGCTTACCCTTGCACCCGTAGCATGACATTGTGTTATCACTTCCCATGTAAATAAAACTTCGTTTGGATTTTCATATCCACGTGCTTCTTGTGCTGACAACATGGTACAGATGACAGACTGTCCTTCCATTGTATTATTGACACACTAAATATGTAATTGCAATTTGAATTATTGTCTTATACAGTAAATATTTTACACAATGATGTACACAGAACTTTGATATTTGTTTTCACAGTTTTTAAATGACAAGGTTTCGTAAGTAGACTTTTATGATATGATTCACAATGTGTTGACCAAAGATACACTTTTTAAGAATTTTTACACTTACCAGTAAATATAACAATAAAACTTTCCCGAACTTGTTTCAGTTCACAACAGATTTAGTTGTAAGTTTACCGACACTACACTTGAAAGCTTGTCGGGAATTGCACTAACACTTGCCGTTAACTACAATGATAAATCTTCCCGTAACTTTTTTCAGTTTAGTATCGATGCACTACCACTTGCCATTCACTAACTATATTTTAGTTCACCGAAGATATACTTTTAAGTTTATCGGTTAATCCTTTAGCACTTTCCGATAATTGTAATTTACAAATTGCCGTAATGAAATTGTTTTAGACTAATTACAGCACGCAGAGTACAAACAGGAAGTGTGTTTACTTTTATCGATTGTTTATTATCAACACTAATAAATGGAAATTCCAAGAACTCCATACGAAGATTCCCGAAGATTGCCGAAGTTTTCCGAAGTTTCCCGAAGTTTTCCGAACATTGCCAAAGATGAACATTAGAGTTTATCCACAATTCCTGTACATGTTGGTTAATGTACCACATAAATGGTTCCGAAAATTGCCGAACTTAACCGAAGATGGACATAAGAATGTATGAACAATTCCCGTACACGTTTAGTAAATGTAACTTGCAAAAGTCTTGTAACTTTAAAGATCACCAAAGATATATTTCAAAGTTTATTATTAGATGTAACTTTGTAACAACATTGGTATTTTAAAATAAATATTGTTGTGAAGTTATAAATAATTTTTAACAGAACACTGATAGAGTGTGATACAGGATGATGTGGAAGATAACAACTGCTGCTGCTGTTCACGTCTTCTTCTGTAACTTTTCGCATGTGACCCAGACTTAAATACTCATCCATAAAGGCGGCATATTGTTTATGAAACTCAGGATTTTGTAGCAATCTTCTTTCAAGCTGCTTAAATCTTTGTAGTGCCATGTTGTAAGACTCTCCTAAAACTGCATTCTCTTCCTTCTTTGGTAATTTGACAATAAATCTTCCGTCTCCATTTCTGGTTGTATTTTGTAAAAAATGCTTCTCACAATTTCTTCTTCCGGCGTGTAAATCTTAGTCTGAAGATCTTCGAGTTCCCAGAATTTTCTCAATTGTGTATCCAAGTCTGTCTCCATCTGAGCAAAACATGAAATTACCGACTGGTTGGCTTCTTCGGGTATTGAAGGCATATTTCCGACGACAACGTATCCTAGCTTCGTTTCCTGCAAAACTGGATAATGTCCTTTTCTAGTCTTCTGGCCTGGCTCGAGGAGACTGTAGAATAACCCCGCACCTATAAGCATGTCCACTGACGACGAGCGATTAAAATTTGGATCGGCTAAGCAAATATCCTTTGGCAAGTTCCAATTACTGTAATCGATATCCTTAGAAGGTATGCAACCTGTAATGTTTGGCAATACTAAACAATCGACCACTGCATTAAAATCACATGTTCTTGAATAAATATGAACTTCAACACTGTACTGAGCTTCGGAGGTTACAGAATTGATACCTCTAATGGGAACACGATTTTTCGTTTTCTTGAGACCTAATCTATGAACTAAAGCTTCGCTTACAAAATTCGATTGAGACGCTGCATCTAATAACACTCTGCATTGTTGAAAACGACCTTTAGTGTCTGTTACGTTAACTAACGCTGTTGCTAATAAGACTTGCTGACCATAATTAATCTTAAATGAGCAATAAGAGTCCTGTGGTTGAACTTTAACCTGGTTCTGTTCCTTTAGGTACATTAGTATTATTGTTATTGGTTTTGCTTGAACTGTCTTTGTTAGTAGCCTCCTGAGTAGTATCTTCATGCAACAATGTGTTATGCTTAAAATTACATTTCTTACAAGTACTTGATTTGCATGCCTTTACTTGATGTTTATTACCTAAGCAATTAAAACATAGTTTATTTTGCTTCACGAGCTCCTTTCTTTGATTAATGTTGGCACTCAGAAATTCTGGGCAGCGAAAAACAGCATGCGTTTCTTTGCTACGGCAAATATTACATGCATTTGGAAGCACAGTAACAAACGCATTCACTTGACTGTTATTCTTTCTTTTTGCTTTGGAATCTACACTTTTGTTGTGATAAGTACTTTCAGATTGAGTAGGACGAATGTTTTCTAACATTTGACAACGACCTTCTAAAAATGAAAATAATTCCGATAACGATGGAAAGGAGTCACTACTTTGCTCAGCTTCCCATTCCCTTTTGCTTGCCGAATCAAGTTTTTCTACTAAATGTTGTGTTAGGAGTTCGTCATGCAAAGGTTTGTCCAAATTCAATGCTTCAAGGGCTTGAAAATTACTACGTGCAGTATTTACAAATTGTCTAATGTCTTTAGCGTTTTCTTTCATTACTGGCTTGATATTGAGCAACCCTTGTACATATGTCGAAGCTATCAACCGTTTGTTTTCGTAGCGTTCAACAAGAAGCTTCCATGCAATTTCGTAATTTACTTCTACCGTTGGCAGATTTGCTATTAATGTAAACGCTTCTCCCTTGAGTGATGTGCGCAAATATTGAAACTTACAAACTGTACTTAATGATTCGTTATTGTGAATAAGGGAAATGAAAATGTCCTTAAAGGGCGACCACTCCTCGTATTTACCGCAAAATGTGGGCAAGGAAATTTTAGGCAATTGTACTGAACTACTACTAGAATTTCCAGCTTTGTTATTTGCTGTCCCTGAATCCGTTTTTTGTTCAAAACTATCAATAAATTCTTGTAGCTTAACCTTTGAATCATAATACAGTTCCTCGAATGTAATTCTGTGCGTTTCTTGTTCACCCGTCTCATCCAAGAGCTCTATTTCTGACTGTATCTCATCTAACTTAATAAAAACCCCTTCAAGTGCAACTAGCCTTGTTCTTGCTTCTTGTATGCTAGGTTTATTTTCATTCTGTAGTTTTTGAAGAAATGTCTGTATTCTTGTTGCCTGACCTTTGACCGAAGCACGTTTCTTAATTAATTGACCCAACTGCACTTCTGCCATTGTTTCAGTCTTTTTTTTAACTACTCAAACCGCTGACAATATATTTTTCTTTTTTTTACTTCTGAGTGACCTACAAACGTGTAACCTTGAATTCAGCTGGGTTGAATGCACACACACCACTGTACTGATATGAACAGTTCTGTCCTGCCTATGACAGCCAGAACCCACACAAACACACACGAGAACAAAGAATGCAGTCACGTTTCTCGTTCTGATATCCGTGGACGGAGGACGAAAAAAATGATGATGTATGAAGGGGTGATATGTTTATGTACTTTATTTACAAATCACACATATCACATCCAAAGCTAATGAACTGTATGATTAAACCCATTTTACTGATTCACCCAGATATCATGAAGAAACGAGAAATAAGACTTGACGAATATTTTAGATGTTACTTGCTTCAATTCTTATTTAAAGGTACATGTGTTAATATGATAAATATAACATGCTTTGTTCATATGTTAATATACTGATATAATACTTAAATATTAGTACAATGAATTACTTATCTTAACATCTTTCTGCAGTAATATGCGTTGCTTGCTGCTAGCTAAACCACATGTTGCTTGCTAACCATCATACTTTGTCTTCGATCACACATAAACTGAGTAACACTCTAAAACACTGTTAAGAACATGTAAATCTTGTATATTAATGAACATAAGTTTCTCTAAAGCCTATGAATAAATATGCCTTTCTGAAACTATGAATGAATATGTTTGCCTAGTTGCACTTCACAACACATTGTCGAATGCACAGACACAACTTGAATAGCACTCTGAAGGCACTGTTGCCAGCCAATGCAAACACAACTCACTAAAACTCACCAGAAAAATCACTAAAAGAATCACAAAGAATTCACTAAAACCACTAAACTATATACAAAAAATGAAACTAATATGAATAAAAATAATGCACATATGCAAGCTTATCCACCCACCACAAAACTACTTTCGCGGGGTTTGAACCAGGGACCCCATACAGCAGAGGTGAACGCTCTATCACTGAGCCACCACATCCCTTACTGGTGCGAATGAAGTAGAGGTATTTGGTTCGAGCTAATGTGTTTGTTTGACGTTGGGGTGACCATATTTCCCTTCTGATTATACAATTTGGGGCCACACATGGACCATAGCATTAATGTGAATGAGTTAGAGATGCTTTGGCCCGGGATTGCATTACCTATTGAAATTTTGCTTATGCTTGCTCAGGGGGCAGGGAATGCATAGGATCACTCAGGACACATATGATCACTGATCAGGGACCTCACACATTAGAGACAAACGCTAAGCAACCGTACTCCATTGAGAAGTTTTAGTTTGTTGATTACTACGTTATAGACATTGCAATCGTCCGAGTTCGATTCTTGGTGTTAGTTTCAGGAAATGTTGAGTTCAACGTCCCCTTGAAACGATGATGAGAAATGGTAGGACGAAACAGGGGGAAACAAGAACTTGCTTGACTGAGGATTGAAGTAGAGACCTCACACATCACAAATAAGCGCTGAGCCACCATGCCCCCTTCGGTGCGAGCAATTTCACGTATGAAAAGAACATGGATAATTATGTTACATTACATATTTCGGTGTGGGCAGTTTTTACACTAGGTTTATGTTTCATATAGAAAAATAGAAGGTCTGTGTTGCTATCATTTTACTTCGTGTGCGACTTTGACCTTGAAGGAAACCTTTCTGACTCAGTGCTAAGCGTTGGCATTAAAACGTATAAACATAACCTTATTGTTTAGTTGGATGTATTTAGAGATGAATCAGGCGTTTAGGATTGTTGGTTCGAATCTAGTTGTGTTCGCTGTAGCTCATTGCCTGAGCGATACTTAGCGTGATTTTCCAGTGTCGCCACCATTATCAGAATGAATCGATTCCTTTAGTCGGAGCAGTTTCGTGATGAAATCTGATTTTTTTGTTTCGTACACAAATTTTTGTGAAACAGAATATTGTTTTGTACACAAAATTTTTTCTGAAACAGTTTTGTTTCGTACACAAAAAAATTCTGAAAGTTTTGTTTTGTACATAAAAAAAATTCTGAATCAGTTTTGTTTCGTACACAAAAAAATTCTGAAACAGATTTTTATTTTGTACACAAAAAATTTTCCGAATCAGTTTTTGTTTCGTACACCAAAAAAATCCAAAACAGAATTTTATTTTGTACACAAACTTTTTTATTTCGTACACGAAAAAGGTCTGAAACAAAAATTTAGATTTTTTTCGCAAAACATTGATTTCAGAAATTTTATTTTACCGGTAAACTGATTCAGAAAAAGAAATTGAAATCGCAGTACAGAAAAAAATTGATTTTAGGATGTGAAATAAAATACAATTACTTTTTTTCATGTTTCTGTACATTTTATTTAGCATGTGAAAGAGAATACAGAATTTCTTTTTTTTCATCTTGGTGTGCATTTATTTTCTTCAAAGAAAGACGTGTCCGTGACGGGTACAAATTGTGTAAAGAGAAAATAAAACATATGAATATACGTGGTAATATTTATTTTGTTTCCTGTGAAAGAAGAAAAAACAAATTATTAACAGAGAAAGTGAGGTGAGAAAAAGAAAAGCAAATATGACGTACCTGAATTCCTTATTTTCTCCACTGGTTTCTGCAAGGTGATGTCATCTTCTGCACCCGAGTTTGTCTCCGCTGTGGCATAAAAAAAGGAACTCGTGCATCGTTGAAGCATGTCTCGTGTTGTGGTTGTCTCTTTGCTCATCTTTGGGAGGTGATGTTGGTGGGATTAGGGAAAAATACGGCTGTTATTCTGTTTTGGCTTTTTTATACCCATAGGGCAATGTCTCGTATGTGTCTGGTATTAATCGGCATTTTTTATAGTTGAAACTGTACTTCTTTTCTTCAGGTTTTGTGACAAGCTGATGATCGTGGGTTCTGTAAATTTTGTGTGGCGTGCTAATGGAGATTTTTTTCACTGGATTGATTTACGATCATTTACTCCAGACTATTGAAATTTAACTTTTGATTTGCTGTATAATTGAGTGTAAATCCACGAATTTTGCATACATACTGGTTGATTTCGTGTCGGGGTCGTAGATTTCTAAAGCGTATTGTTTTGGGCCACCAAACACGAATTTTTTATGTATGCTTTTGTTCCAATTGATTCCAGTTCATTTGACGTTGAACCAAGAAATACTTCTGGTTCTATTGTGGGCTCTGATGGTCGCTGCGTGAATATCACGGAATCTGTATCGAAATATAGTACTCTTTCTTGCAGCAATTCTAAATATTTGTAGAGTTCCAGACAAGCTTGACACGTTGTAAATGCTCCAAGGACAACATTCGCATTGTGATTTTGTACTGGAACATCATCTTTATACTGCCAATAAAGGTATAACAGCGAATCATTAAAAGGTAAAATTTGGTTGACTTTTATATCTGGAGCAGTTAATTTTTGATAGTTCTTTGGGGTCGTTAATGATGGTCGTTTGGCTGAAATTGTCTCTTATAGTGAGTCGTTCCCAGAAGGCATTCAAAGAGAGCTTTGCAAGACTACGACGTGCTGAATTTGTCATTATATTTGCTGCATCCAAAGTTATGCCTTCACGTTGTTGTACCATTTGAATATACTGCTGCTTTTCTTCTTCGGTGACGCAATTGGCATGCCAAACCAGAAGCTTCTACCTTAGATTTCAAAAATGTGTTAATATATTCGCTGAATAATCCGCCAGTCTTGCTTTCAGGATCATATACGGTGATGTCGTAATCCCAAATTTCGTAAATTTCAATGATTTGATACCCAAGTTCAATGGCTTTTTGAATTTCATAGGACACCCACGTTCCTGTTAGACTTCGTTCACTGTTGGAATGTGTACATTCAGAATCTTGATTTAATGCTGTGGCAGAGGCAGCACAAAGTGGAAACAACAACTTATTTGAGCGAAATGAAAGTACTGGATGAAACACATTTCTGCTAGGCAAAATCTTTAACTTGACTAATCCGTTGACATCTTGAATGGCGGGCGTTTCTGGATGTCCCTCTAGATATATTTGTGGATGCCCTATTGGATACCGTCCACATTTATTTACATATAGATACAGGGAAACAATATCCAAATATTTAATTTCTTCGCCTTCATTTTCATTTGTGACGTGATACAATTTAATGGCATTAACACGGCCACCATAGAAGCTCTCTTGGATTTAACGGTGTCTTATTAGTATAAGGATGTGTGCTTAAAGAAGATCCCAATTCTGGATTGGATTTTAAGACTTGACGAAATTCACATTCCCACATTTCATGTACTTTATACTCCATGGATCGTAATAATTTCATTTTACGCTGTGTTCTCTCGTAGCGATAGTTCATAGTTTCTTCGGAGTTCTCATAAATGGGCTGATCACGGCCTGTAGGGACGGAGAGAGGACATGCATGGACCCTACAACCTTGAAACTGATACACGTGTTTCTCTTCAGTGTCGGGATGTTTGTAGTAGCCGTCCAGATAAAAACTAGCAACAAACTTCTTTTCCTCTTGCTGCATGTAGAATTTGATGTCCCTCTTTTTTTCATGTAGGCAAGCCACTGCAAAGCAATCCGTGACTGATTGCTTCTGTGACGATATCTTTGTGCAGGAAGAGTTTTAAGAAATTTCGTCGAAATACTAAATTGCACGCACTCGCCAAAGTGATAGCCTCCAGGAAAGGATTGACGTGAGTTTCTTGTTCAAACGTGGTCATGAAAGATATACAATCCATTCGAGGTACGTTGACGTCCTGGACACAACAGTTCACCAATTCTTCTTGGAAAATAAACGTATCGTTCTGGTTTTCGTTGTACCATGTCATGAATTTCCCTCATTCATCCACTTTCATTTCATCTGCACCATAATAATGGATGTCCGGTAATTTTCCCACATACGTTTGATTTGCAGCAGTATTAAAAAAGTGTGGAAAATATCCTTTGGTCGCTGGTAAATGAAATGCCTTGGATAATTTACTTAAAGCCATTGGCATGAAATTTAAGGAGGCAATAAACGATAAGTGATTCACTTTCACGCTTAAAATTTTTGCTCCGTTCAAGATCAAAGTAGGTTTCAATTCATGTTCTTCCACTAAAGATTTAAGAATAAAATGACCATCATATCCCTTAGAGTTATGTGCCAAAGATACAATAAGCTTGATATTGGGTTGTGGTTGACGTAAATACGCAAGAAAGGCTTTGATCGGATCATCTTGAAAACTATGTTCCCGCTGTCCACAAACTTCACACGGATGATGTATATCTTCATCTTGAACACAGTTGTAACATACTTATTGGGCCACTAGTAAATTGGGCTTATGGATGAACGTGTCTTCATCAAAGAAGGTATCCTGTGTGGCTTCGATATCATAGAAGACAATCATAGCCTTCTTGGCATGTAACACTGATGGAACTCCAGGTTTTAATTGAGTCGTGTCAGGCTTCATGTAGATTGGTGGGTAGACATAACCGGCGGTATTCAGAGAGAGTTCGTAAATCGAAGGTTAGTCACAGACTAGTTAGTAAGCACACCAACTCTTTACTAAGGAAGGTGCCCTTTTTGCTATTCAGAGTCTACTTTGAGTACAACTAAAATGATGATTTGGGTATGATTAACTTGTAGAACCCCATTGCATCGGTGAGTAAAATAAATGTGGCAACTACGGAAAAGTAGATGAGCACATGCGTCGTCTGTAAAGATGAAAATACATGAATTATGAAATACGAAATGTTGTGTCTCACACTAAATCGTGGGTAAAAGATTAGTCTCTGCTCTAGATTAATTAGTCACATGTGATTAACTTCGTCCAATACTACGTTCTAATAAGAGACTCTGAATACAATTTTGATAACAATCCGTTAGTCAACCCCGTAGTATAGTGTTAATCAGACGTCAAAACGACTCTGCATAAGACCCAACGTGTTTACGACACACATTACAAAAATAATCTGTGCAATCGTGTTCTCTTTCACCTGTATGGACAAATGAATAAATGCGTAGACATTTGGAACAGTGTTTTACCATCTTGCATATTGGCTGGCCCTTATGATATGGTACAGTCAGATGATTTGTATAACATGTTTCACCTTAAAATTCACGATTGCATTCTGGACACTGCTTCTCCGTATTGGTCTTGCTGCATGGCGGTTTCTGCAAACATTTATCACACATGGCCGAACAGTTCTTGACGTGTCTATACCTGTTATTATATCTTTTGTGGCATGCTACACAATAATACACAGTAGAAAAAACGGACGTTAATGACGTGATGATATCATAATGAGAATTGATGCACATTAAATTGATTGGAATCTTGTCTTCGCCACCAGGCCCTTCATACAGAATATCTTCTCCGGAAAAGCTTGTGTATACGGTAAGTTTATAATCGGTCAAGTAGCGTTGCAATTGTCGCAATTCTTAAACGGATCCTCCATGATCTAAATTCACTGAAGATCTGGACAAAAGTTTATCTACGTTAACGACACACTTGCTCTGGTTCTGATATTGTCTGTACAGTTTCTTGTTCGTATTCTTATATTTCTTTAGGCCAACAGCAATCACAATCGCATACGCCAAACATTTCTTGTCGGTGTTTTTCACACGTAAAATGCCATTCTTGCGTTTTAGTAACTCTTCGTTTGATAAAAGACCTCGACGCATTCTTCCAAATCCACGGGGCACATCCACATGATGAAAATGTACAATGAACGGTTCGTTCATGAAAAAACTATCGTTACTTTGAAGGATGCGATCAAAGGAAGCCCATAAAGTCTCCAATGTCAAATTTCTTGCACGCCTAAAAGATAAATAAAACGGCTTGTTCTTTTCATCGTGAGATAAAATCGATGATCCAACCATCGATGATTCGTCGACATTTTCCAATAAGTAATCCAACATATCTTGAAAGGAGGTCTGAACCCACTCAACAATATAGGTGTCACTGGTCGGAGCATTGATTTGAATTTCCAGCATTCTTCCTTCGAGATTAAAACGTCGATAATGTCTATTGATTTCTCGCAAGACAGTAAAGCCAGAAGTAGCCATATTCAAATAGGAAAAGGTAAGGTAAAACAAAAAGGAATAGGCAAATAAAACAAATATCTAAAACGAGAGAGAGAAAAAAGAACGAATTAAAATTGAATTCAGAGATCGCTAACATGTTTAACGGTATCAAAATGACTACACGATCAATCCTAAAATAATTATCATATCTCAAATAGTTCTACTGTTAAAAAATTTTATTGTCGTCATACTGGAAATCAAACCCGGGACCAACATCAACATGTAACTGACCTAAGTTTCTGTACTGATAAAAAGAATGAATGAAATTGTTTTCCAACTCAGCTGAGAGAATCATTGTAGTAAGCATTTTTTCTTCACACTGAACTTTAAATGTATAGTGAAAATGAAAATCTCATGCGTTTGCTTTTTCAAGCTAAGCGGTTAAACAAGGAATACTCGAATTCGATTCACGGCGGGAGATCAGATCCCACATTAAACTGTAGGCCCACGTCTCACTGTTAAAAGGCACGTTGTAGGGAAACAAATTCGTGCGTAGTTTTTTGAAAAACTAAAATTTTGTATACGTTAATGGTAACTTTCAGAAACTGAGCTTCCTCCTAGCTAAGTGGTTAGCGTTACGCACCTCTGGCCCGGGTTCAACACCCAGTATGCGCTCAGATTTAACATTAAGCTGTATTCCTAGCATTAACGCTGAAGGGACGCTAGATTAAAATCAACAAATGATATCATTTCTCCTGCTTACTTCTAATGTGTGGGATTCCTCGACCCCCGGTCAAGTAAGTGAGGGTACTCCCACTAATTCTTCGATTTGCTCTCCCATAGACTAAATATTTCATGCTAAAAATAAAACAGTGACAACAATGTTATCCTCATACGTAATACATTTCAAAAGCACTCTATTGATATTAAGAAACGCGGTTGATAAACTCTTAATAACTTACCTCAAATTCAAGGAACGGAGTAAAGTCACGCTGACACAAGAGGTACACCTGCTCAATTTCAAGATCTTCGTGGAAATAGGACTTGAAAAATAAAATTAAGAATTTTATTTAGGTCTGATACATGTTCAACTATAAAGTGACATCACTATCAGCCAATCAGAAACGAGGAAATTAATAAATGAAATCACGGAGAACCAATGAAAACATAGCTTTCATCATGTATCATGAGCCGAAACGTGATGCAAGAAACAATTTGATTGGTTTTGACATTATTCACGTTTTTCTCCTTACACATCAATCGTTACACATCTAGTATCGCAGTTCTAATTATGACTTCATACCGTTGACTCGTTCGTTTATTACGACATTCAAATTAACACATCTAAAATGTGATTCATTTTTCTTAAACTTAATTGAAAAAATGTAACACTCATCGATATGTTACGAAACTGTCTTTGACATGAATGTAAAGTTGAGCTTTAAAAGTTCGCCAGCTGAGAAAAATGCTGATGTAGTACTCTTCGTAAAAGCAATTCTGCAATTTCACAATAACAAACTTCTATGCGTAACAACGAGGAGAAATGTGTAATGTAACATAATCTGCTCGTCTTCTTTTCATACGCAAAACTGTTCGCACCGAATGGTGACTCAGCGATTATTTCTGATGTGTGAGGTCTCTGCTTCAATCCGCAAGCAAGTAATTTTATGATGATTTCTCATTTCATCATTTCTCATTATCGTCGTTTCGCTTAGCCGCGATGGAACGTTCAACTCAACATTTCCTGAAACTAACACCAAGAATCGAACTCGGACGATTGCAATGTCTATAACATAGTAATCAACAAATTAAAATTTCTCAATGGAGTACGGTAGCTTAGCGTTTGTCTCTAATGTGTGAGGTCCCTGCTTCAATCCTCAGGCAAGTAGGTTCCTGTTTTCCCCTGTTACGTCCTATCATTTCTCATCACCATCGTTTTCGCGGGGACGTTAAATTCAACATTTCCTAAACTACCACCAAGAATCGAACTCGGGACGATTGCAACACATGTAAGGTATCCATGTTCACCCCTGAAGCGGAACAAAGTGGATCACAAAGTACTTATCAAATTTAAGGGAATAATTTTAAATACGCCTCCATATAGTCATATAACGTAATAAGGCTCCAAAATCAATATTCATCAAAGGGAACGATGACTCCCAAATTTAAAAAGTAAACCATTGTACCCTATTATATAACGAAAATGTCTCATCAAAAGTAATAGGATAATTTTTTTAAAAAACTTCCAAATTTTAATATTTTTATACTCATCAAAGGGAACAAGGTCCCTCTCGTCAAGTGGATCAAGGTGATCATATGTGTCCTGAGTGATCCTACGCATTCCCTGCTCCCTGAGTAAACATAAGCAAAATTTCAATAGGTAATGCAATCCCGGGCCAAAGCATCTCTAACTCATTCACATTAATGCTATGGTCCATGTGTGGCCCCAAATTGTATAATCAAAAGTGAAATATGGTCACCCCGACGTCAAACAAACACATTAGC
Organism: Thermobia domestica; assembly: GCF_964235325.1. Taxonomy (NCBI): domain Eukaryota; kingdom Metazoa; phylum Arthropoda; class Insecta; order Zygentoma; family Lepismatidae; genus Thermobia; species Thermobia domestica. The sequence continues at coordinate 180,815,377 of NC_137462.1, forward strand.
TCGAACCAAATACCTCTACTTCATTCGCACCAGTAAGGGATGTGGTGGCTCAGTGATAGAGCGTTCACCTCTGCTGTATGGGGTCCCTGGTTCAAACCCCGCGAAAGTAGTTTTGTGGTGGGCAACATTATGCTCGGGATACTCCACTTTCATTTCACCAATTCATTCATTTCTTATCGTCACCGTCTCCTTTAGCCTAACCGACATAATCCTGGGACGTAAAACTAAAGATTTCATTTGCATCAGTGTTAGTGCGTTTGCACACGGCAACGATAATATCGGTGGAAGTACCGATAATGTCGGCGGTGAAATCGACTTCAATGTATTCAAATCGTAGCTTGCACATGCCACCGATATTATCGGCCGATCCTCCGACACGCAGATGCTGTCGGCCAAGCCCCCGATAGTGTCGGCGGTATCGCCGACACCGATTTTGTCGGGGGCAATGTTTTCTTATGATTGGATGCACACGCCACCGATAATGTCGGGCGACCAGCCGGTTAGATGAAGAGAGTGAGTGACAAGGCGCAGTGTATTTTTGTTTCGTTTCTTGTCTTTGAAATTTTGTTGTTTCCATTTTATCTATTACAATTGTATAATATTATTATTATTATCTTGTCCTATAAACAACTTCGGAACAGCTTATTATTTTTTTACAGTCTCTGTTTTGGAGTAGCTAATTCCTTTTATTAAATAAATATAAAATATGGGAAGTCTGAAGAGTACTGGTTTCCCTCTAAATAGCTATTACCAAATAGAATGTAGGAAATTTAGATAAGAAATTTCTTGATTATTTTCCACTCCTTTTTTATTTTTGTTTCTCTCTCTCTCTCTCTCACACACACACACTCTTTGATGGTATATTTTTTTAATCTATTAATGCTTTTAAATTTTAATATATTCTGCAAATTAATTTAAGCGTAATTTCCAAAGTTTGATACACTGTGAACATAAACATATGGAAAAAATCCTGATTATTATTACTTTCTTTTATTTTCATCAGAATTGTGTGCAGATCACTTTTCCCGGTTCCACTCAATAAGCACTGATTGAATAGAATATTTGTTGACAAGTCAAAGTAGAATTATTATTATTTTGAAACGAAACCAGCACAATCAAACACTCTTTCCAAAGCTCCAAGGACAAGTTACTCATTTGGCATTTTCTTGATTGTGATCTCAACAATAGAGATGTGGCTTCATGCTTCACTTGTTGCAGATTTTTTCTCTCATTTCCAAAACTATCCCAAATCCCCCCTTTTCAAAAATAATTTGTGGAATGGCAATTGAAAACAAAGACCAAAGCTATGTATCCAAGTTTTCCCTCTCCCCTTTGTACCGGGATCGACCCCCTGATAGAGTTCTGCAGTTTAGCTACAGTGACTGAATGAAAAGGTTGTGTATTATTGCATTCGTATCTTTCTAGTTTTGCTTAGATTTTTAGAGGTGGCAGGAATTTTTCCATTCGATATTTTAACCCTTATTGAACTTGTGAAATGTAGACCTTGCATATGGGATAAGACAGACTTTTTCAAGGACAGAATTGAAAAGCAAAAAGCACGGCGAGAAGTTTATGCAAGCCTTGCCCAGGATTTTGAGATCATGGACAAAAAGAAACGAGAAACGACAAGTATGTATGCAACAGCGCAAATCTGTCTTCAAGATTGGGGGGGGGGTAAGATCGTTCCCATATTATATATATAGCGATGTTCAAACTATTTCTGTAGTCGAGAAACAATGCTGTGGAGGATCAGGGGAGCAGAGTTGTCTTTAACATTGGGAGGCGGACAGATTTGAGACTTATTCTGAGTGGACATTAATTTCACCTCACTTTCCTTTCTGGCGATCGGACACAATCAAATTAATCTCCCAAAAAACACATTTCAAATCGGATTATTGAGGGGGACAATCTCCCCAGTTTCAAGATTGGAGGGGACATGTCCCCTTCATCCCCCCCGGGATTTGCGCCAGTGTATGTATGGAGCAATGTAAAACAGAATTACTAATTCGAATCTTATCATTTAATCTACTATGACATTAGTGTTAATTGCAAGGAAAACAAAATAATATACATACAATATGTAACAGTGTTCCAACAAAAATTAAAACTAATATAGTTTGCAATGTACAGCAGCATCAATTCTCATCTTAACGAAAATAATATGTTTACAGCATCTATTTAAAACGGCACTGTTAAATCTAAACATGTTTAGGCATAGGGCTATTTTTTCTGTTTTGTACCGTCCTCCACACCTCTTCAGAACAGTTTCTGTAGTCCTTGTTTTAAAAAATAATTTTCCCAATTATTATTTTTTTTATTTGTTTTCATATATGGAGAAGATTTTTTTGTGTGTGTCGCTTACTTCGCTCACCACCGGCAACGATATTGTCGGGGCTTCCACCGATATTGTCGGCGACGTGTGCAAAGTACGCCGACACCGACATTATCGGGACTTCCACCGATATTATCGTTGCCGTGTGCAAACGCACTTAGTCCATCTCATCAAAGGGATAACAATCTCCAAATTTTATGCCATAAAAGGGAACGAAAATAAAAAGCATTCATAAACCTGTATTAATTCATAACGTAATAAATCATCAAGAATATGTTTTTAATAATTTTAAAGAATCATCATATCCTCTAATCCAAAAATCCCAATTCAATGACGTCATAGCCGGGCCAAAGTACCTCTGACTCATTCGCACCAGCGTGCATGGCCCCTGAATAAACATTAGCAAAATTTCAATAGGTGACGCAATCCCTGGCCAAATCATCCCTGATTCATTCGCTATGGTCCATGGTGGCCCCAAATTGGATAATCAAGATTTAGATAGGGTGACCCCAGTACTACTCACTCACACATGACATAGTTTGTCAAATTTGAACCACACCTAGTGGTGCTATTCAGCTGGCTAGGCCCGCAACTAGCCACAGAGGTTTGGGGGGGTCATGAATAAGAAAGGGTAACCAAGTCATTAAAAATTTTCTTACAATTATCTAAATTGTGATTTTCGTGTTAATAATAGTATTTTGCATTGACGTCTGGGGGGGGGATGAAAAGTTTAGAGGTGCAGGCCCCCTATTGCCCTCTCGTTGCGGACCTGCACCGCTTCGCTACAACCAGTTGTTAAAATATTTCGAGTTGGCAGAACCGTTTGTTATACCGAGTCATTAACTCTCTCTCACACACACACGCATACACAGGCTTGTTGCACACAAATTTTTCAGCAAAAAAAAAAAAAAAAACTATTTAAACAATCTTGCTTTGCTCTGTACTGGCAGGATGGGAGAACGGTAAATTTTAGTTTATCTTTGCTTTTAGAAATTCTAATAGCTATAAGGTTCAACATATGCCGCCTTATGCATAGTCGTTTTGACGTATGATTAGCGTCATAGTGAAGGTCTGACTACTGCAAGAACATATATTAGTTGAACTCTTTAGTATGGCACTAATCACGCCTCAGAACGACTCTGCATAAGGCCCATGAACTCTTACAAGGGAAGAGAGGGAGATTATATATCGAAGTGGAAGATGGCTTATACACCAATCGAAAGAACTAATGACGCCTATTACGAAACTGTAATAAAAATTTTCCGAATGCATATATTGTGCGAGTTATATGAATATACAGAGTGTACAGAAAATCCGTTTTCATCTCTAGAATCGCAAACGGTGAGACAGATGCCAAAACAAGAAAACATGTATTTGATCATTTTAAAAGTACAACGTATCAAAGCAAAAAGTGTTGTGTTAGGGCCACCCGAAGGTTCCAGGCGGGGTCCAACTCAAAAATTGCAATTGATAAAGGAGTTAGGTAGCATATCTCTGGAAATGTATTGAGAAATGAAAGAAGAAGGAACAAGTCTCGACTCTCTAAAATTACCCTGTGCAAAATGGCGGCTGCTCAAAATGTCAACAAAAACGTTATTGTAAAGTCTATGACCACCCTATAAATCTGAAACGGTGAGACAGATGTCAAAACAGGAAAATACGTGTCATCATTTCAAAAGTACAATGATTGAAAGTAAAAATATTTGTTCCAGGGTCCTCCACAGAGTCCCAGATGTACTCAAAATTTTCAAATGGCAAAGTAGGTGAAGTAGGATATCGTTGAAAACTATTGCGAAAAGAAAGAAGACGGAACAAGTCTCGACTCTAAAATTAGCTCAAAAACGTTAAATGTTGTGTCTTTTCTTTATTTCTTAATTTTCTTTTATTTTATTATATTTCTTTGTTTATTTATTCATTTAGACATTACTGGATCCAAAGAGCAGAATCTCAGAGTAAGGGCATTTCCTTTCTTTTCATTGAGTACAAGAATCCCGAGTACAGAAAGAACTGAAAAGAAAGATGTTTGTACAGTGTTACCGTAGGGCGTCCAGACTTATTTCATCTACTTTCATTTAACAACAGCTTTTCAACGATATATTACTTGATCCCCCTTGCTATTTGAAAATTTTGAGTAGGACTCCGTCTGGGACCCTGTGGAGGAGACCCTGGGACAAATATTTTTTACATTCAATCGTTGACTTTTGAAATGATGGCACATGTATTTTCATGTTTTGACGTCTCCCTCACCGTTTCAGATTTCTAGGGGTGGTCATAGATTTTAGAATGACGTTTTTGCTGACAGTCTGAAAGGCCGCCATTTTTACAGCGTAATTTGAGAAAGTCCAGACCTGTTCCGTCTTCTTTTACTTCCCAACACGTTTCCAACGATGTGTTACTTGACCCCCTTACCATTTGCAATGTCTGGGACCCTGCTGGTGCCTCTGGGACAACACTTTTTGCTTTAATATGTTGTACTTTTAAAATTATCAAATACGCGTTTTCTTGTTTTGGCATCTGTCTCACCGTTTGCGATTCTAGGGGTGAAAACGGATTTTCTGTACATCCTGTATATTCATATAACTCGCACAGTATATGCATTCGGAAAATTTGTATTACAGTTTCGTAATAGGCGTCATTAGTTCTTTCGATTGGTATATAAGCCATCTTCCACTTCGATATATAATCTTCCTCTCTTCCCATGTTAGAACAAGGTATAAGCGTTTATTCCTAATATAGGGGAGAGGGGGGGACATTGGTACACGGAGCACATATGTACGAAGTAGATATTTTTCCACTGTTAAGAGGTAAATAGACAACAGTTTGGTGTTGGCAACATAATGACAAACACACATCGTGAGGCACAGCTGATGGATGGACGCAGCGTTCTTCTCTTTGAGCAAAAAAAAACTTGATTTCTTAGAGCAAAAGTAGGTTTTCACTTATGTCTTTGTAAGCTTGTATTTGTAATAAGCACTGAATTTTTGAAAACTTATGTATGTTGCATGAAAGTGTAATTCTTTACAAATAATTTCATTTATGTTCAATTGCCCTGCGTGGAGTAATTTTTCAGTTAGAGAAATTAATGATCCTGAAGTTCGGTTGGGGCATATTAGTACATATGCATGTGGGGTGGATTGGTACGGACCAATGTGCCCCCACTACTCTATACTAATCTACCTCTTCCATTTGTAATTATAAGGGTAGACCACTCTTTGTGCATTTCCCATGTATCACAGTTTTCATTGTGATTAACGTCAAGTAGAAAGAGTTACTAATAATATATGCTATCTCTTGGGTGATCGCTTGATTTCCATAATCAAAACATAAATATAAATTAACCAAAGTAATATGGAAAATTTTCCTTTTATTATATTTCCCACTTTACAGATAGCCGGTGTCGAGAATTTTGCGCCTGGCAAATTTCCGCCCTACCTCAAGAAGAGGGAAAATTGCGCCCGTAATGTACCTGCACCGGGAAGTTTGCGCCCTGAGAAATAAATGAACCTGTTCGAGCTCACGCACCTGCTCAGAGGGTCGGACATTACAGAGTAAAGAATCCTCTCCCACAGTCGTGCCACCTGTGATTTATTTTCATTGGCTGATTGTGATAGATTGGAACTATAGTATATCAGGGAAGAATAAATTTTAATTATAAGCCAAACGAACAGAACGGATCAACTAAACATGTTGTATTTAGTTTTCATGATAATATTACTGAAATGATTTTACATTCACTTTACATTTACCGTAAGACTGCACCAGATTTAGGGAATTTTAAAGAAAATCGCATGTAACTTACAAACATAATGATTTAGAACGCTGTAATATTTAGCTAGATATATAAGGAAAATATTTGTACATTAGTAAACATTTAGTATGACCATAGTATGTTATTGAAATATAAGCTTTGATGCAAAGTAACCTCATAGATGGGGATACTTTGCACAACATACAAAACAGTATGTTCAACATACGAACGTAATGTTTCTGGGCAATGTTTTCTCTTCAGTATTTATACATTTCACTTCCTATACAAAACTGCATGCAGTCTACAAATATTGATATTAGAATAATGGTACTGGTACCAGTACTTAGTATGAATTATTGATATTTGTAAACAAAATTATGTATTTTCTGGTACCGGCATAAGAACCACATTCTGATAGTTTAGCATGTGCTCCACAAAAATGCCAACTCAGGAACAGAATAAAAATCCCCGTGAACTGATTTGCCTTGGTTGCTCTTTATGTTCGAGAATATCATCCCAAACATAATCAGTTGAATATTTACGGTGTTTGGGACTTTCAGGCTGAAGCCCACCAAAATTGCATGATTTCTTTTCTTTTCTTTTTTTAATTAATGTTAGTCATTCTTATACATATAAGCTTCAAGCACCTCACCTAAAAGTCCAGTGATTTCTAAAAATAAAAAAAGTTAAGCTTTTCTGACTGAAGCTCCTCCCAAACTAATTTTCTGGATCCGCCACTGTTCGTAATCTGTTTTCCAACACGAAATCCATTCCGGCATCTATCTAAATAGGAAATTTATCTAAAATTAGAAGGCAGGAGGTACCAGCAGTAGTAATTTCCTAAGGGATTAGTTTGGACCGGTGCAAAGTAACCCCGATTAGAGGCTGAAACCGCTTTCTCCAAGTTTTATCTTTTATATAAGACTTTAAAAGTTTCACATTTCAATTTCAACTACTGTTTCAAAGCTTCATTATACACAGTAATATAAATTCTTGTAGATGATATTTTTCAAATTTTGGCGGCCTTAACAATGACTGCTTTCCATAAATCTACAACAACAAACTCTACGGGTAATTAGAACTGATGTTAACCCCCAACGTTATAACCAAAATACAGTTGGATGTTCTATCTTACGGTGGCAGTTGAAACTTTTACCGACAGAGTTCAGAGACCTTTACCGGCACAGTTCATGGTTTTACCGACATAGGGCTTTGCAACTCTTTTAATCTTTTGTGCAAACCCTACCAGCACAAGATGTGCTAGCCATGTGCCATTTAGGTGTCCCAGCTACTTTTTAGATACCCGACACTTAGCACCTTCAGCTACCTACAGTTTTAGGTATTTGTTACACCTAATAGATATTTGCAACTATGTACCACAAATATAGCACTTATATACCCGGCTCAGTTTCGCACTCTAACAGTCATTTGTTCTTATGTCGTCACTTGGGATATATATCTGCCATGTTCTAGGTACGTCCTTTAGGTACATGCTTATTCAGATACCCTAACAGCACAAGATGTGCTAGGCATGCTACATTTAGTTGTTCTAAATTCATCTCCTACATTTGATGCATTTGTGGCTTTTTTCTAAGCGATTGTGTACTAGAAGCAACAAACGCATCAACTTCATTAGATTTATTAGAGAACAAAGTATGGTACGATGAAATGTAGAAATTCTCTTCAAAGCTGGGTTGCAATGGTTTTGGAGATACAGCTTTTCCATCCACGTACAATGTAAAGAAATTAAAGTGTATATGTTGGAATTCAAATGGATTGCTAGTAATAGTTCCACTGGATGCTTCACTCGATGTAAATCCTACAATAATACGGTGTGGCAATGTTCCCATAAACAGGTTATCAATGGTTTTGGATTGTATATCTTTCGGGATGGTAAATGATTTCATTTGAACTCTTGTGAGAGGATACTTTGCCGGTGTAGATTGTAAAATTTTATTGTGATACTAGGGCTAATGCTGACTGTTTTTCACTTGCAACGATGCATCTAGAACATTGATTTTTGCACTGACACTACTTTCACTGGCCATGAGACAAAAGTTTGGTTTTGCAGGAATAAGTTTCACACGTAATTCCACTCTATGAATTAAAAATTTATCTTGGTTAAAAATGTCACAATGAAGATGTCCAATCATATCGAATTTCATACTTTGTTTTGTTAGTTCATAGCGCTATTCAAATCCTTTGTTTTCACTGGTGGTTGCGTTCACATGACCAGCCGTATCTTGAAACCACATTGCTGTTTGTAAATGTGTATTTTTAGCTCCATCACTATAATTGAACAGTTTTTCCAGGTACGAACGATATGGAAGGATGATTATGTGACGGAAATGAAATCAGTTTATTGTTCAAGTAGATTTGTACTTCACAAACATGGCATTTAGAAAATCATTGACAGGTGCAATTGGTTTATCCGTTTGAGTGAAGAAGGAACCATCTGATATCACAATTTGTGCTTGGATGTACAACAAGCTTTGTGGCAAAACAATATATTCATCACTACTACCACTCACTACAAATTCTATTCGTTAATTTTCAGCTATTGAACTAATTGGTTTGTAGTCAATAATACAATTGTCCAGAACACTGGTTTGCGTGAGTGACGTTGAAAAAATATCCAATTCACTTTTTACACATTCACAGGATTGATGATGCAAGAAAACCATCGTTGAATTAATCAAAAATATCTGGTGACGATGCCAATGATCTCTTCTTCTTCTTATGTGATAATTTACGTCCGTTAGTAGTGTTGGTGGTGTTGTTGATCGTTGGAAGGTCAACCTCAAACTGAGAGCAGTCGCCCCACTTTCGTTTATGTTATTCACTTCCCAGCATAGTTTTCAACTTATTTTTCGCTTTTTCTTGTAAATTTGATTTTGCCTCTTGCATACGATGATGAAACGATTCTTCCAGCGGGTGATTCGAGATCACAACATAATTGATCATATTGGCATCTGATTTTAATAATTCTTTTCCCACAGTTTTAGCTCCTTGCTTCACAAGTGGTAACACTGACCGAAATAAGCCACCAAGGAAACTTCCAATGCCATGTCCTGCTTGATAATGACTTCCCACATAGACGTTTCCGATACCGAATAACGCTTGTTTTTGGTAGTATTGCAAATACGGATTAGTTATGACGACGACGACGGAAATGTAATTTGTACACACAGTCCCAAAGGTGAATGGCATACGATGATCTGTGCTATCCCTCATATCGATTTGTATTTGCTCAAAATTCATTTTTTCCACCGGAACATAATGTGCAGGATTAAAGATTTGTACTGCATGACTTCCAAAGGTATGATTCACAGGATACATGTTGACAATTCGTAGCAAGGGTACCATTGTATCTCCAACAAGGAGAAATTCAATAATGTCACAGTAGACGTACATTTGTGATGGTAAACTAATCTACATCAGATGTATATTGTCCCTTTTGCATATCTTTGAAATCAATTTTCGGTTCAAATCCAAGCATTAAACTAACACTTGGTGAGAATTGTACAGAAGTATGAATTTCCTTATTGGGATGTCTTATGAAGCATATATTATTAGTTGCATCGTGAGATATAAATAAATTGGTTTCTTTATGATGCGTATTAATTGCATGAATAAGATCTCGTATATTGTTATAATAACGTACAGGGATCGTTGCAAACTTCCACGGTTCCTGATCACTACTACTTGATGGTTTGTAATATATTTTATTGTTTTCACTGTTAATGTTCAGCAAAGAATATGGATAATGAATCTATACAATTGCCACATCCCATTTCTGGCGAAACTCTACACATCGTTGTAATTTCGTAATATATGAAGTCAAAGTATTTTCTGGAAAATAATCCATGGGACTATTACTGGGAAGTGTAACGTAAAAATCTTGATCAGGTTCCATTCTTCTTCTTCTTCTTCAATGAAGCTCAGTAAGTACGCCAGAAATTTTTACTTGGGGGGTGTTCAAAATAAAAAGGGGGGTGCTCTCAGAATAGTGATATACATTTTTAAACAAATTCAAATAAAACAGTATATTTTGTTACGAAACTATTGCAATACTACTACTACTACTACTACTACTTATTATTATTATTATTATTATTATTATTATTATTATTATTATTATTATTATTATTATTATTATTAAGCTAAATAATACAGTGAAACCTCTCAAAACGAACATCAGTGGAACCGATTATTTGTCTGTAAATGAGAGATGTCCATAAAAGGAAGGGTTCTCTCTCATAACAGTACACCACACATATTTATGACATGGAAGAATAAGAAAGTTTGTCCTCTTATAAAGGTATCCACTATTGAGAGATGGCCGTTAAGAGAAGTTTTACTGTATTACGAATTAACCTCCACTATTTTACCCAGCAATTACATTTGAATTGATTACATACAAATTATTGTAATTATTTTGCACAATTCTGCTATTATTTCAATTTATTCACCCAAAGCAAGTTTTAGTGAGTGATTTTTTTCCAAAATGTTAATTGGGAAAAAATCCCTCGTCCCATGCTGACATCACAATCGTTTAGTAATTAATACTGTATATTGTTCCAATTTCATTATTTTAATATTCTAACCCTGTTGTTAACGTTAATTGTTGTAATATTATTTGATCTCTTAATCTCCGTTCCTGCCCCTTCTTGGCTACATTGTTGGCTCTGAATATATTTTATAAGAAAATTAATTCATTGAAGTTGTTTTCAAGAAATCCAGTTTTTCAATTTACAAATATTTTGTATCTTTCTGTTTTGTCTTTTTTAATGTATCCTAATTTTAATAGCCCCAGGGCTCATAGTGGTTTGGTCTGTTGTAAATAGTTGTAAAGTTACCAAAAATGACCAAAAGCACACGAAAAAGTGACCAAAATCTCATCATGCCCCTTTTTCCTTTGTCAATTTCTCCACCTCTCTTTTTGTTTGTTGTTTTGTTTCTTCTTTACTTCTTCTTTTTGAGCTTCCTCCTTTCTTAGGTTTTCTAAGTATGCTTTGTAGTTACGGTAAGCAGACGTGAAAACCTTCTGAGTAAGTGGAACCAGTTCTGGCCTATTTCCGAATTTCTTCAACCCAGACATTACATTAACTTAGCATTAAGAGTTCTCAAAAACGGAAAATATTCAAATTCATCACCTACTCCTAAGAAGAACACACAAGAAGCATAACACAAAACGAGCATGATGAACCACACAAACACACACACACACACACAACATTCAGCGGAGTGTTAACTATTACGAGAGAAAACTAAAAGATTATTGATAGAAGAAAGAATAGACACAGAAGGGTTCTCAACCCCACCTTGAGAGCTTAAGCATCTACCAACCGTCCACTGTGCTTTAGAAAGAATAAAACCTGAAGTGAGAATAAAGCTGACTGTTTCACATGTGGCAGCAAGTACTGAAGCTTTCAGAAGAGTAATGAGTAACAAGTTTCTGCCTTTTTCCATTTGTTTTTATACTTTTCTTAGAAAACTGTCAATCCAAAACATAAATAACACACAAAAAAGTGACTCGCTATGAACCCTGTTCCGCTCAATAAATTTATATGAATAAAAATATACTTTACAAAAAATTAAGCTAGCGCCAAATGCATTCCCGCATAACACTAGACTCAGTCTAAAAAATATATAATTTTTACTTCGATCGATCTCTTCATTTCTAAAAACGTTTTGACTACACCCTTCTAACGGCCGTCCGTTGATACCAAGATGTTATAAATAGAGGATCTGCCCATATGTATCTTCATCCTATTAAATCGATGAAGCCAAAAAACAACCGAGCATCGGCACGTCTGATTGGCTACTCTCGTTTCTGCCATCGTCTCATTGGCTACTTTCGTTTCCGCCATGATTGTTGGCTCAAAACATTGCGATCCTATTGGGCGGAGTGGGCAGAGTAGGGGTGGCGAAACTGTGACGTATGGCTTCAAGATTTTGTTGTAAGGGCAGATCCTCTATTTTATAAGATCCTTGGTTGATACACCACTTGCAGAACAGGCTCGAAACTAGCCACAGAGCTTTGGGGGACAATGAATATGTTAGAAGGGGCCATTCATTAAAAATTCTCTTACAAATATCTAAATTGTGCATTTTTATTAAGGTCTGAAGGGGACATGAAAAATTTATGGAGGGCCAGGCACTCCCTAGCCCCCCTCTGGTTGCGAGCCTGTTGCAGAGTAGCAGTTACCAACTGAATCTGGTATAGACTTATTACTACATTGTCATATTTTTCTTTATTGAGGAGGAGGTAGGTTAATGACCGCTCAAGACGTTGCCAATTTCAGTCATCTGCATTTGTCCATCAATCTCTTTTCTCGGAAATGACCGCGGAGCCCTGGAGGGTAGGTATGAGCGGTCTGTTTTGTCAATTGTTTCGATTGAAACACCACCCGAACAATGAGGTCATGTGGTTCTCGAAGCCGTACATGAAAACGAGGTCGCTTCGTATTTTGAAGTGAAATAAAGAAATAAGAGTAGAGCCTTCTTCCCTCAACGCTAAACATTTTTTTAACTTGATGTAATAAATAACCCATATGATACCGATTGATACAATTGGATTTGGGGAAGTATTCCTTTTCCATCCAGGGGTGTGTGTAAAGAAATTTGGAAGGGTGTTAGGGGGGTGTAGATTACTCCCTGATGAAGCTGCAGGGATCCACGAATTGAATGAGGTAGGATATCCTTTCCACTGGACGAGATACTCCTTTCTGCGGCCTTTTGTTCTTGTATTTAATATTTTATCGATGAGGAACGTGGAAGGGAGCGGTACTGGTTGTAATTCTTCTCTGTAGAAAACGCCATCGATGAGTTGATGATTTAAATCCTCTAGTTGGTACACTTGTGGGTTTCTTGGCACAATGGCTTTTACTCTAAATATTTCCCAAGTCCAGTTCTCGAGATGACCCTTGTCAAAGATACGTTTTGTTTTACTAATACAAACAGTATCACCAACAGATAAATCCGTATATTGTTTTGAACGTTGTAGCTTTCTGTCGTATAAGTTATGCCACACCTCCAGTAAATTGTCTTGAGAAACGTTTGCAGGTGTCATTTTAATACTGGAATGTCGACTTTCATTGTATGCTTTTACAAGTAAAGGTAATACTTTGATGTAATTGTACGTTTGATATTTGGTAAAGTATTTCCACATGCAATGTTTCAATGTCTGATTAAATCTTTCTGCGATGCTGGCTTTAATATCTGGATCCTTTGTTGTAACATGTTGCATGTTATGTTTCCTGAGAAACTTTTGTACTGTCTTGTTGGTAAATTCAGTTCCTTGATCACTACGTAGCATAATTGGTTTCCTGTCCTGGAAAATCATTTCAAATGCATTCACTATATCCTCGGCACTTTTTGATTTCAGTGCAACAGCCCACGCCAATTATAACGGTCTGATTTTACGGTATCAAAAAAATCAAAGTTATATTAGATTTAATGTTCAGGTTGCGTTAACTTTAGCAAAAGAAAAGAAAGACACAACGATAAAGCTATTATTTATCATCAGAAGTTTCCAGATTCTTGTTTCGTGGCCAACCAAGAATAAGAGTCAACATTGTCCAGATTAATTAGTATATATATATAAAGAACATAAACAATTAGAACCGTCTAAGTTCAAGTTTATGAATTGCATTTGAAATCATAAAGTTAAGTTCTCAAGACTAATTTATTTGTGCCATTAGTTAACGATTACATAATAACAGATTTAAAAGAAAATTTGTGTCATTAAACATTTGCCTCCATCATGGTATCTCAAAGATACTCTATCAACATCTTATATGGAGATGTGTTATCATAGCAAACATGTTTTTCAACATTGATACATATAGGAAATTCTTAATACTAAAACAGAATCGGCGATCCATCCTCTCTACTTCTATATTTCTAAATAAACATCTTAGTCAAGCGTTCATTCTTTATAGTATCCCTGTCGTATATCATATGAAATACAAACATAGGCCATATCATTACTACTACAACGTCATTCTTTTAACTTAAAGTGAATAAGTAGCATTTTCATACTTCACATTAGCCTATTCATCATTTTCATAATACATATAATGTGGAAAACACTGCTATCAATGAAGAATGAACTATTTACAAATGTATAGTGAGTGAAAAGAAAAAAAAAATCTACTCGACAGGTTCAAATATTGAAACGCCTTTCCAACTATTATCGTTTCAACTTATTATTGTTTCTGTTCATAATCAGTTAAGCTTGAAGAGGGATGGATACGCGTAAGGAATCATATTCTAGTTGAGTGAAGCAAGTTGAGACATATTCCAAAGTTATTGGTTTCGATGAGGCAAAATATATGTTTAATGAACAGGCACATAACTATAACCATGGCACGTTCAAAGTAAACATCAACGTTGCACGAAGTTATAGTTTTAGAAATAATGATATTAAATTCGAAAATATGTCCAAATAAAATTTCACCGGATCAGCACAGGCCGATATCAACATCGAAGAAGCTAATTTAGAATATATGCTGCGAAACAATGTGACAAGACACATGAAACAAAAATTTTAAATTACGAGTATATTACTAGATACTATGAAAAGGGCACATCACTAAATAATAAAACACGTTCAAAGTACAATTTTCCCGATTTCACACGTATTGCGCATGCAGAAACGTATTACTAATCAGTATAAAATTAAAAAAAAAACACACGATGAAATATGGAAAGCGCACATACAAAATATATATTACGAAATGATATCAAAAGAACACACGGCAAAATATGGAAGAACACGTTCAAAGTACAATTATTACCGACAATACACTTACGATATATTTTTCCCTAACCTACACAAATGTATTTCAAAACAAAAACAGTAGTATATAAATGAAGACGCTCCCAAAGAAATTTCATCATCATTAACATTTATCAATGGCATACGTTACAGAGCATTTAATATTTTAACATAAACCGTCGAGTTATCACGAGTGCGTTCAAAGTGAAGTTCACCCCGAAAAAAAAATAAAATATATCACATGGCAAAACGAAAGGCACATATTAAATTTGAAATCACAGGCAAAATTAAATTCTCTAACCTAACCAAAATATTATAGTACACATCTTTCAGATTTAACCTACCTACAGACACATATTAAATTCGAAAGCACGGACAAAAATTCGATTTCCTAACCTAGCCGACATAAATATTATGGTTCACACATTTAAGTTTGATCTAACTTAACCTATAGCAAATATTTCACGAAACAAAACACTATTATAGGACATAATGTATCAATGTATTTAGACTAAACCTACCTAACCTAAACATGAAAAAAAAAAATCTCAAAGCACATTACTATGGAAGAGTGCGTGCAAGGTAAAGTTTATCGTGTCAACACACAAAATTTTCAGGTTCACATATCAAATACATAAGATTTAATCCTTCGATCATACATGCTTATGGCATGCAATTATAAGTACATGAGGGGACTATGACAATGAGCTTGAAAGACGCGTAACGTTTTCTATTTAACTACGCATGGTGATCTTGAAGCACTTCATAACTGAACAAGAAAACAAAGAAAAGATGTTACCAGTTAGGAAAGTTCCACAGATTATGCGAGTCCAATCCTTCCCACTTCTTACACTCCAAAATGGATTCCACTGGATCACTAGTTCGGCACCCTACAAACGCAGGAGACCGTCCGTGTGGCCCATTGTCGTCAACTTCGAAGAATTACATCCCCCTTGCCATTACTATACTTCACCAGTAATGGCGGAGATGGTATTTGGCGGCCTTGGGCCTAACGGTGTTCAAATTAATTTTGAAGTCAGGCTCCTCAATTTTTCTTTTCCTTTTCTTCTACTTATTCAGGTTGACCAAAATATTAAAAAATTTAGACAAGGTTTACTTCCAGAAGTGTTTTAGCTATCGAATTTTCCCAAATTTAGAGGAGCCTAACTCAGACCGCCTTCTGTATTCTTTATCTCATGGTGGTAAACTACGTCATCTTAGTCGCGTCACCGGACCTCAATAAGCGCGATTTTAATATTATATAATCAACTACGAACTAAAACAAATTTATATGTCTTCTGTTACTATACAAAACTCTATTCAAATAAGCAGCCGTTCTATCTATTAAATGACATTTCATAGTTATCGGAAATAACCACATAACATAAATTTTCAAACTCACCTAGCCACGTCTTGAAAACATTTCCCGTTGCTGTGGCGACCGCTGTTCTTACTGTTCAAGCAGGTCGCCATTTGCAAAGTAAATGCCCGCATAGCGATTCAAACGCCCTCTTGTAGTGATAGCCATAATGAGTAACAAATAAACATCAGAATGAGTAACAAATGAACATCAGGGCGCATAACAAATGAAACACGGATAGTATCACGTGAATAATTGACAGACATACGTATATGAGGTAAGGTAAAATATAAAATAAATTTGTACTATATTAAACTATGAATGAAATTATTACAGTAACGCGAAACAGTTGTAGAAAGAAACAGTTCGAAGTTTTAGTGGTAAATCATTGTTGTGTTTGCGTATCTCATATAAAACTGATCACTTTTCGTGTCATTTATTTCATCTGCAACAAACCAATTAACGTCAAAACGAATCTTTGGGAAACACTAGGGTGCAGTATCACAATACACGAACCAACCTTAACACTGCCTAAAACAACCGGTAAACATTACAATACGGGTAAACATTACAATCCGGGAGCCAATTCAAATAGAATGTAAACAACCGTCAATCGGTTTGTTACAGTACCGATTAAACACATCAATCACTGTAAGAATATAACGGTAGTTTTCATTATAGTTTTGAAGTGATTGTAAATAATTTAAATCACATTCCCATTGATCATCAATATTGTTGACAAGATAAAAATCTCTACGGAAACGATGACGTACATGGCGATGTAACGTGTAAGTAGGTTGTTTGTTTAACCAAAGTTTTATTTTGGCTAGAGGTATAGATTTTCCTGTGGCTTGCCATAATTTCTTTGCAGTAGAAAATGATGCAGGATGTGCTGGATTATAAATAGACTTCGGATTTTTGCATATTTGCATGTTTTGTTCCTTATGTGATATCGATATGCTCTTTAAACAGAAATTCGTTTCAGGTGTTTTGGGTAAAATAGCAGCGTTTTATAGTGCATACATTTGCATATTTCGGACGTTAGTGCATGTTTATGTCGTTACTGCATATAAATGCATATTTAAAGGAACGACCAAATTGATAATTTTCAACAACCAACAACTTTCTTCATAAATGGAATTTCAAGTTTCTAATACAAATAGACTCAAGATCTTTAAGTGGTTCATTGTTGTCAGTTTAGAATATCTTCCAAGATTATGTGAAAGGAGAATAACAAAAGGGTGAGTGATTCATCATCCTCCCGGCAATGATGCAAAGGGTGAGTGATTCATCATCCTCCCGGCAATGATGCATGAATATCTGTTTTCTGGAAGAAGATATAAATAACAATGCCAAATCATCTACAACAAATTTTCCACGTCACTCACCTCAGTAGTTAAAGTACCTACTGTTATGTGTGTGTGGGTTTGAGGTTGTGTTGCAGTATAAGAATACCAAAAGAAAAATTTGGTCTATTTAGTTGTAGTGCAACATCTTAATTAGAATTTTAACTAGCTTAGAATTTTGTACAATTTTTGCCCATTTTTGTCCACCCAAGAAAAAGAATCGTATCATTTAAATAAAGAAGGGAGGGCCATTTCAAAACCTGTCCACATTGATCACCTGTAGTGTGACAACTTCAAACTTGAATTTTAACTAGCTCAGAATCTTGTCCAATTTTTTGTTCATTTTTGTCCACTCCTCAAAAAATTTGTACCATTCAAATAAACGAGGGAGAGCCATTTCAAAATTTCGGCCACTTTGATCACCTGTACCATGACATCTTCAAATTCGAATTTTAATTCGCACAGAATTGTGTCGAATTTTTGAACATTTTTGTACCACGAAGAATAAATTCTGTACTATTGAAATAAACCAGGGACGGTCATTTAAAAATTTGACCACTTGCATCACCTGTAGTGAGACAGTTTCAAATTTGAATTTTAAATATCTTGGTGGTACAAAAGTCTACACAAAATAGGGAAAATTCTAAGCTAGTTAGAATTCGAATTTAAAGATATCACACTCCTGGTGATCGAAGTGGCCAAAATTTTGAAATGGCCCTCCTTTTGTTAATTTGAATAGTACAATTTTTTGATGGTACAGTCACGAACATAAATAAATGGAGGTTGGAGCCATTATTTCTTATGGCTCAAACCTCCATTTATTTATGTTTGTGACTGTACAAAAGTGTACAGAAATTGGACGAATTCTGAGCTAATTAAAATTTGAATTTGAAGATATCGCACTACAGGTAATCGAAGTGGCCAATTTTTGAAATGACCCTCCCTCGTTTATTTTAATGGTACACAATGTTTTGTTGGTGGTACATGAATGCACAAAAATTGAACAAAATTTGAAGCTTGTTAAAATTCGAATTTAAAGATGTCGTACTACAGGTGATCGATGTGGCGAAATTTTGAAATGACCCTCCCTCGTTTATTTGAATTTACATTTTTTTCTGAGGTGGACAAAAATGGACAGGAATTGGGCAAACTCCTAAGCTAGTTAAAATTCAAATTTGAAGATGTCGCACTACAGGTGATCGAAGTGCCCAAGTTTTTAAATGTCCCTCTCTGTTAATTTGAATAGTACAAAATTTGTTCTTGGGTGGACAAAAATTGGACAAAATTCTGAGCCAGTTAAAACTCGCATTTAGAGATGTCGCCCTACAGGTGACCGAATTGTACGAAATTTTGAAATGGCCCTCTTTTGTTAATTTAATGATAATTCTTTTTCTTGGGTGGACAAAAATGGACAAAATTCTGAGCTGGTTAAAATTCAAATTTGAAAATGTCGCAGTACAGGTGATCGAAGTGGCTGAAATTTTGAAATGGCCCTCCTTTGTTAACTTGAATGGCACATTTTTTCTTGGGTAGACAAAAATTGGACAAAGATGTCACACTACAACTAAATGGGCCCGAAAAATCTTCTAAAATGTTATCTTCTGAAACAATGGATTGAAGTTGAGAGACGTTAATAATTCAAGGAGAAAATATATTATGCAAAATGTATGCTAAACAAATAATATTTTCAAAGTAAGTAAGCTTGATTTCAGAAGAGGACATTTCTATTTTTTTTCGACAGCAAAAGCTGAAACTTCAGCAGCGCTTAATTGTTTATCCTTCTTATATTTTCATAGCAGTTTCAAGTCTAATAAGGAGTTTATGCATCTATGAAACAACTCAGATATGGCTTTTTTCATATTCGACAGAGTTCATCGCAAAGAAACCATTGAAAAATGTATTTCGGGAAGGAATGAACAATTCTTTGGAAATGAGCTCTAAATTAATTAAAATATTTGCTTTACAAAATCTAAAACTCGTCACAGCAGTTACTTTCTGAGATAAGTCTCCAAGTTTTCCTTTAAGGAGTTTATGAGAGTATTTAAATATAATTTGTGTTGCTTTGATACGCACCCAGGTCTCTCGAAACGTAACTTTCCTACTAAGTCTTCTGTTATGTTTTCGATAACTTTACCTTCTTTCCATTCATGCTCCATGTCTCGCTCAAATCGCTTTATTCCATTGTAAAGTATTTATATTATACATTGTAAATTATTACTATTTGAAACGGACAATGTTACGCTAGAATAAAATATTCTAGGATTTACACATAATTGGATACAAAAAGTAATTTCAAGTGGATTTATTTTCTTTTAAACAAGAACCTAAGGTTTTTGAATACAGGCTTTTAATACAGTAAAAATTGAATTCAACAGGTCCCTTATTAAACGGAAATATTTCACGGTCCCATGAATTTAAAGGTTAAAAAAAAATGGTTAAATTCTCTTGATTAGGCGGAACCTGTGTTGCGAAGAACGGATGTTAACATATATATTTTAACGGAAATTTTCAAGTTCCGGAATGTAGCATTTAGAAAATTCTTCGACATTTTGTAAGAGGTTAGATATATGAACTACGTTGTAAAGGTCTTCGTTTACTTGTTACCCTATATATTTAACCTTTAGTCCAGCGCCACATAAGGCCCTAGATACCGTGCGACTTTTTAAACGAAGTGCAATTTACGTAGTATTTCCAAATACCAATAACTCGTTCTCTAGCTGGTTTAGAGACATGGAACAAGGAGCATAATATACACAATTGTTCAAAAGGGAGTCAACAGTAGAGGGGGAGCGCTGAAAAGGGCATATCATCTACTTTTTGTCTTGGCCTTTGAAACAGTATGTAGGCTTTTTTGTTCACTAAGTTTTATGTGTATTAATTCGTAGCACAAATAAATACTGTAATTGAATACGGAACACCTATGTACAACATTTTATTTTATCTCGCTATGTCCATTATATGTATGTACAGTCCGCAGCAAAAAACCTGCAACATGAGCATGTACGTTTATTGTGAAACTACGCCTAACAGTCCAGGGAATCAACATAACGTCTAAGCACGAATCACGCCTGGATAAACCTCGGCGTCCTCCCCTGAACACTTATTTTGGAGCAAAGACTTCGTCGTTTCATAATAAATTTACATGCTCATGTTGCAGGGTTTTTTTTTTTTGCTGCAGACTGTACATTACTATTTTTTTTTTAAACATACATCTATCTTCGTTTACTTTAAAACCTTTAACGGAAATTTTTGTGAGTCCTGTTCAATTTCGCTAGATAGCTTTTATTATGTTTATGCCAGAAATGTTTCTCCGAGCAATTTATTCTTTATTCACAGATTGTGTGATTATTTATTCTTTATTCTTTATTAATAATTTCACATACTGCCTGTGAGCTGTTTCAACCCGAAGAAACCAAATGTATTCAAGAAGCTTTGGAGGCTTACGGAGCTGAAAATATTAAAAGCGACCTTGCGTTTATCAATACTCATTTCAGTTCATGGGAGCCACAGTGGCTCAGTGGTAGAGCGTTCACCTCTGATGTTTGGGGTCCTGGGTTCAAACCCTGCTCCCGCCAAGTGAACTTTGTGGTGGACAAACACCGTGTGCATGGGTTTTCTCGAGGTTCTTCCGTTTTCTCTCACTTTCTTCATTTCACGATTTCATTCATTTTTCATTATCACCGTCTCCTTTAGCCTAACCGGCATAACCATGGGACATAAAACTCAAAAATTTCATTTCATTTTCATTTTAGTGCAATTTCAAAAATCATAACGAGATTAGAAAAGCGATGATTAGGACTTTGTAGTGTACTTGAGCAGTTTGATTCAATAACGAAACAGACGCCACCAAAAACAATCGGACAAGAATTTTTTCGAAATGCATAGTCAATAGACGCGAAAAATTCTGGCATAAAATTCTTGTCTAATGTAAATAAAGTGTTCCTGGGAACAACGACTCACGAATTTCAGATTTATAGGCAAGTAACATTGCTTCTTTGAAATACTCTCTCTTAACGACCCGTGACAAAGAAAGAACATTTCCATATACAGTAATGTTTTGACAGATAAATACAGGCTTTTGCCAGAAACATCGAAAAGTACATAGTTGTATATTGTAGCATAAATACATAGTTATACACCAAGTATATGTAGTTCATGTAATACACCTTTTTTCTCTACAGATAATAAAATTCCTCATTTAACTTTAGCTTTTGAATGGTGCATATTTACAATTTTTAGTGCATATTTTGCCGTTTTTTAGTGCATATCGATCTGAAGTCTAATTATAATAAATGGATTTCAACTGTTTGTGCATGGTTTGTACGTTGACCATTGTGGAATGATACGTTTTCTTTTTGGTCGGACTTCTAAATCGTCATCATCATCTTCTTCTCCGGAAGAAAATAATTCTGGTGCTCATCCTTCAGATGCTGTTCTACTATAGTGCTTTACAATATAGTTCAATCTTCGTGGATTACCACTCAATTCTTGAGGCGTGTTTGACGATGCAAGGTAGTTGCAAAACAATTCCCAGCCTTGAGGATTGGTATGTTTCCTCGGCCGAGTCACATCACACATTAAATTTACAATATTGGATACATGTAGTTTATTATCATTGATGTACACTGTTCCTTTATGATCCCACGTAATTGCATCATCTTGTTTTAAACGATGGAATAGTAATTCGGCTTTCTTACGATACATTTGTGTTATTGCGGCTAAAATTTCTTGCTTCGTGCTATCAACATTCGGAACGTCACCATCAGGTTTCATTGATGTAATTGTAAGTGGCATTGGTTCTTGTTTACGAATAACATAAAGATATTTCTATAATATTCTATTGTACTGATTCCATTTTTCTTCATTATTTGGGAAAAAAAAAATGAAATGAAATCTTTGAGTTTTACGTCCCACGGTGATGCCGGTTAGGCTAAAGGAGACGGTGATGATGAGTAATGAATGAAATGGTGGAATGAAGAAAGTGGGAGGAAACGGGAGAACCCCGAGAAAACCCACGCACACGGTGTTTGTCCACCACAAAGTTCACTTGGCGGGGGCTGGGATCGAACCCGGGACCCCAAGCACCAGAGGTGAACGCTCTACCACTGAGCCACCGCGGCCCCCTCTTCATTATTTGGATACGATGTATTCAATATAGATTGCATTTCACGATCGAGATTAGATTCACGTTTTTCACTCACACTGGATGATGATGCATGCATTCGTTGAAGCATTTCTGGTGGCACTAAAACCATCTTCTTGCTATGTTCCATGATGTTTATTGTTTAAACAAAGTAGTGGATATCACACTTCCTACAATAGATGCAAGTAGTGCAGGTAAGAATTCTCCTTGTTGTACGGCTAAATGTTTCTTCTTTTTATCCAATGATTTTGTATTGTCCACGAGATAGCAGAGCGTGTTCTTGTAACGCTTTAATCTTGCCTTCTGTGCACTTGTCAGTAGAACATTGCCTTTTAAGACATTATAACAACATTCACAAATACTATGAATTAATGAAGCGTCTACATTGGCAATAATAGCTTTACGCAATTTCAGTTTAGCTTTGTGCGGAGCACGTAGCAGATCAGCGTGTTTCACTGTAGGAAACAACGTGACAGACTGTCATCCTTTTCACATGCACAACAATTTAAACATGTTCTGTTGATACGTAAACGTAATGATGCAAATCGTCGGGAAAAATATTTGTACGAAATCCCATTTCATAAGGTGTATCTTGGTATATCATGACCGACTAATTCAATAGCTTGTGATGGATACTCCAGATGAAATTATATTGATGGCTGGTTATCAGTTTAGCATCTCTTTTAGCAGCGAGGCTATATGAGACGTGGACCTAGTTTAACATGGATCCGAACCACATAAGCTCCCGCCGATAATCAAACCTGGGTCTTCCACGCCAAAGACGTGCACGCCCAGATAAAATTAGAGGTGGCTTGTAGATTCTGTTTTTAACACAGACTCACAATAAATAAAAACAATCTACGGGTGTAATGTTTGGGGAACGTGGAGGCCAATGATGAAGTTCACTATCGGCATAACAGCACGCACAATTCATCTGTTTCGTTGTCACCTATCGAGTTCACTTGTGATTCAATGTAAAAAGGGTGGAGGGCGGAATATGGGATAGTATGTTCCAGCTGCAGCAGACATCACATGTCCACTACGAAATCCCCGTGATTGCTTCCTCATTGAAAAAGGGGCCCTTTGTAGGGTTAATGCGCATAATACCTTGGAAAAGTAGTGCACGTCCTCTCCAAGGGAATGAGGGCTCTCCGTCACCCAGCGTCTAATATGATTTGTTCACTCTACCTGAAAACGCTGAAAGTGGCTTCATCACAAAATGCTAATAATTCCATGACAGTATCGGCTTTCATTAGAGTCTGCATACTCTAGATTAATTTATTTTGTTGACCGCGTCCTGGGTCTGCAACAATTACAATCAGGAGGAATAAAATCGAAGATGATGTACAGAATCTTTCAAACTGTCGGTTGCGGGATGTCAAATGCCTTGCTGATTCTGATGATAGATTTCTGTGAATTTGAAATAAAAGTTGCACGAACGAACAAACTTGACTGTTTCAACTTACTGATGGAGAGCTAAATAACTTCTCTTTTAGATGCAACCTCTTCCTCTAAAATCGGAGTATGGCTTACAAATTGTGTACATTAGGTGGATCTTCACAATTTCTTCAAAAACTATGTTGTATGCTAATACTAAGACAGGTTGACGTAAAAATTTAAAACACAAAACGCTTTTGTATCTTCGTGAGCAGTAATTTTCTTTCATCTCGTCTCTAGGGTGAACTGTAACTAGGCGGTAATTGTATTAGCCGATGACAACTCTGATGTTCTCTTTCTGTACTACTTCTATGGATCTGAGTTTTATTGTGCGTAAGTTATGAATGTATCTAACATAAAATGTATTTGTAATAATCATGTAAAATAATAATAATAATAATAATAGGATTAAGTGTTATCAGTCATCTTGGTATACACCAATTGCATGTCAATTACATAATCATTTGTTACAATCTGTTGTTGTTCCGATAGATAAAGCCAGGCTTCTTGCTGCCTCGTCTCCCGAAGCGGGTGCATGGTTGATGGCGATACCTTCTCGGCCTTTAGGCCTTCATTTGTCAAATGAAATCTTTCGAATTGCTGCAGCCTCACGTTTAGGCTTAGCAGTTTGTGAGCCTCATCGCTGTCCAGCTTGTGGGGATGAGGTTAACCAACGTGGCCTGCATGGCCTTTCATGCATGAAGAGCGCTGGTAGATTCGCCCGACATTCCTCTGTAAATGATATAATACTACGAGCCCTCAACACAGCTGGATTTCCTTCAATACGGGAATCTTCTGGTTGCTGTCGTTCGGATGGAAAGCGACCGGATGGGATGACACTGGTTCCATGGATGAGAGGTAAATGTTTATTGTGGGACTTCACATGCGCTGATACATACGCTCATTCAAGTCTCCCTCTGTCAGTATTGAATGCTGGAGCTGTTGCTAATCGCAGAGAAGCTGAAAAACAAAGAAAATACAACAACCTTCTAGAAAAGTTTGTTTTCACTCCAATCGCTATTGAAACAAGTGGTGCTTGGGGTGCAAGAAGTCTTGAATTCATTAGGGAGGTAGGAAGACGCATTTCTTGTGTTTCCGGCGAAGTTCGCTCCACATCTTATTTAATACAGCGGATATCCGTTTCTATCCAACGTGGTAACGTCTCGTCGGTCCTGGGCACTTTACCATCTGGCAAGGAACTGGATGAAGTGTTTATACTCTGAGGGACTATAGTTTTTCTTTTGACGTTATAATTACATAATTATTTCTGATTTAATACTTCTT
The DNA here is from genome assembly GCF_964235325.1 of Thermobia domestica. Taxonomy (NCBI): domain Eukaryota; kingdom Metazoa; phylum Arthropoda; class Insecta; order Zygentoma; family Lepismatidae; genus Thermobia; species Thermobia domestica. The sequence continues at coordinate 180,840,812 of NC_137462.1, forward strand.
GTTTCCGACCATGAATCGACAATACAATAATTATTATATTTATTCTCGATCACACAATAATTAGTTACGGACAGTAATTAATATTCTGTTATTTTGATTTTGTCAGTAGATTTATATTTTAGAAACTTGAACTATTGAAAGATTATTGTGTCTTCTATACAAAATTGAACTAACAATTATACTTGACAGTTCTAAACTCTAAAATACTATTAATAAATTCTTATGTAATTATTGAAATGTTCAAAATCCAAATTTGCAATAATAATAGGAAGTATTTGTTGTTTTCCAACTACATCACGGTAAATCACTTGAACAATTAGGCTTTTATAAATAAATTCCTTTGAATCTCTATTAAGAAAAAAATTGGATTCTCTGTATCATATGGATGTACAATCTAATTTACTATACAAAGTAGCTTCTAAGAAGGTAGACCGTTGAAAGCAACTGATATTAACCTTTCATTGTCCTTATTCAAAAATAGGTAACACATGATGGAAATGCGCGAACAAGTTAAACAACAATTACTCCAAGTACAACATAGGATTATACCAGGTTATCATTAATGTAATTCCATAACTTAGCTTAATATATAACTTCACCAAATTATGGTCATTGTAAATCAGGGTTGGCAAAACCATGGTTTGTATTGAAAAAACAAAAAAACCTGCTTTTTTTGTTTAAATAATTTGTTTTATGTATTTATATCACATACGGATGGAAACAAGTTTGTTTCACCTTGATGTTGTTATGCAACAACCAGGTTTATACTGGAAGGGGTCACATAAACTTAAAGCGGAATCCAAACAGCTTCTCGGTTTACATCCGAAAGAACTTGTCCTCCATTTGAACTCGAAACCCGGACTAATTGGTCACAAATGCAATATGTCTGCCGACTCACTCACGAAGGACTCCTGATAAAAATACATTGTACTAATCTTCACATACTTGTGAATATAATTGTCAAGAGTCATTTCGGAAGGGCAAAAAGATAAACAGTTGCACAAGTGAAACCATTATACAGAATTACATATGGACAATTTCAAAATACTGCAGAGTACAAAAGAACTAATTTAGTCCAAGTTAATTCACTACGACTTTTGTTAGTAAAAGTTAAAGAAATACGACAACTTAATTTGCGTATCAGTAAGAAAAGTGAATAAAGATACGAATTATTTGAGTCCACTTTGGCTCTGACCCATTTATACATAAATAGACACCAAAGATACTTCTGGTTTCAATAAATGCCTCTCGTGGGGTTTGTATTGTCCCCAAAAAAAGTACGGCATTTCGATGTATTTTATCAATAGTAAACATTATTAAAACGAAACAATATTTAGAGTTTCTTTGATTGCAATTGCATAACAATAACAACAAAACAATCTATAAAGAAATCACAAAAGAAACATTCATAAACTTATTTAAAAAAAAAAAAAAGTTGCTTTTGTAGTATAATCCCTTTGAGTAATAAATGGGGAACTTAGGTCTGAATATCGAGAGTGAAACGTGATAACCCACAAATGTGTGTTCAAGATTTTACGAACACTTACACTTTTACGAACATTTTTCGTTTTCTGGTTTAAACCATTAAAAAAAAAAAAAAAACCAGCTGGTTTAAACCAGGCAACCCTGCTGTAAATTTAATTTAATTTGATAGTTTGAGATATTCGTTAATTTTGTTGGGTATTTGAATTGTCATACTTATAATTATGGCTAGAGAAGGTGTCTTGAATAGTTCATTTTATAATACGCATTATGCAGGTGTAAAGCGACTGCTTGGTTCATAACGTCACTGAAGTTTTCAGATAACCAAATATGTATGTCACTTGGACTAGGTTTTATGCTTTATGAAATGACGAATTACTACAGAATAATATTTTTATTACAAAAACTATTAACAGACAATTACATTGATACTTAAAATCCTTTTTCAAGTAACCAGTTTTGAGTGTCTGTAACAAAATCGCCTCGGAACCTAATCTGGTTGGTTATTTCATGCACTTGAGATGCTAATTTCTTCTTATGCTTTTCTTCCAGAAACTTCTTCAGCTGGTTTTCTAAAAGCTAGAAAAAAGATACAAAAATAATGGCTTAAGCTAACATTTTTACAAAACAGGGTGTCTACTGAGTTTCATTTTCAAAATTCCAGTATATTCAGTATTACTATCAGCAAAATTCCTGTACTACTGCAATGATTTTTTGAAGTTCTTTAGGAATAATCACACTCTTGATGATTTCAGGTTTGTAATTGTTTTACCATTAAAAGAATATTTTATTTTTAATAAATTTAGTTAGCCTTGATTTTTTAATATAATGATTTTTTAAACATTTTTAAAGGGCTTCCCAACTCCCCTCACACTCTCAGCCCTCCACTCCACCCACTGCTTTAAATGTCTAATTACCAGGGCCCGGATCTTGTTGACAAGTCACCTTTTTTTTTGTTACGCATAGAATAAGGCAAGATCAAATAAAAACGTTATCCATCAACTCTAGGTTCTAAAAATATAATTTTTTAGGGTCAACTTTTGGTCACTTTTTGCCGTTTTGAAATTTCAGGTCATTTTTAAATATTTTAAGGTAACTTTTAGGTCACTTATGGCCTTTTTATTCTTTTTTTCTCTACACAAGGAAATCTTTAAATAAACACGGTTTACGGATATTCAAATTACGAAGTTGAATAATCTCTTTTCTTAGTTCCTGACTATTGGAGTGGAAAAACTGCATTCTTAACAAGCTAATGAAAATTAAACTGTAGCTGGTTAACGAAAGGTGGGAGTTGGTAGGTGGCCAAACAGATACTTTTGGGTTACTGACACAAAGAATGTGATCAGGTGAATAACTAAACATGGATTAGAAGGCGTACAAGGTTTCAAACAGGTTTTTATCTATTATTTTCATGTAGTCTACACTTGCGAACTTTTATTGTTTACGAGTGCTTCCTACTTTCAACTCGGGAGTGAATTGACGATTTCAATACTTACAATGCCGTATAATAGACTGATCAATAGAAATAAATGATCAATGGACTGCAACTAACTGAAACAAAACTTTTTGAATATGAGTGCGAAATGCTAATTAAAAATCCAATGGATGTTAAAAATTGTCAATGTTTAACGAAATAAAAGTTTGAGAAAACATAAGTTTTAAGGTCACTTTTTGTGATTTTTAGGGTCATTTTACAGGAATTTTAGTGTCATTTTATAGGTCACTTTTTAAAAATTTTTAGGTCAACAAGATCCGGGCCCTGCTAATTACAAAATGTATACAACTCTTGCTTTGCATCACTTTACAATCTCAATGAACACAAAAATTGTTTGTACGCCTATTAAAACGATTGCAAAAAAGTATTGTTCACAAATTATCAGTTTCATGATTTTTCCAGTATGTGGATCAAAATTACAGTGTATTTCCAGTATCAGCTTTTATTTTATTTTTTAATACAGCTTGAAATTTTTTATTGTACCTTCGTCAAAATCAGAAATTTGTGATATATAATTTAATTTAGCAATGCCATCAATCACTAATTTGATTCCTCACGGCGTTCAGAATTTTGAGAGTTGACTCACGATCGTGTACTCACAGGCAGGGAGTAGCGAGCTCCAATCTAAAAAGCCAAGCACAATGATATTGGAAGCCTATAAGCACACAATGCATCACCTAATTAAGTGTATTTGATCTACTCGACCAGTTCTACATTGACGGTGGACCTACGGGGCTTCGATTTGAGTTTTAAAATCAATTGTTTGATGTTTCGATGAGAAATTTTACTGTCATATGTCAAAACACAAGCCTCTAACTTCATTTAGATTTTTTAAAACAGGAAAATAGAACTAAATATTTTAGCGACTCGTATTTTACAAGTGCTTTAAAAACATTAACATATTGTGTATGTATAGTGAAGAATGCATTACGGGAATGCGTCCAAACTAATATAATCAGTACGGCAAAGCACAATGTTAAAAACAAAACACAAAAGGTACACTATTTTCGACGCTAGTTTGACTCTTAAACACACTAGAACCCACAAAATATACTCATTCCGGCAGGTGCGATTCCTCCAACCTCATCTCCTAGTTCTAAAATAGACTTTGTTCTATATCGAGGAAATTCAATCTATCCATCCATACGTAAACATTAGAACCACTTCTACTGTAATGTCCAGTTTTCCATTTATTCGTAAAAGAATACATAGGTTATCAATATTCCACTTTCGGCAAAAACTTATCGTGTTAGTAACTTGAAAATCTCCAATCCAAATCCGCTTTCTTCCCTCAAAAAGAGATGGGAACATCTAATCTTTCTATTATGCTTGCCTACCGTAAGATTAAAATAAAACGAACGTAACTTTATTATGCCACGTTTTCTTCATACCTAGTATTTAACCTTTCAAACGAAATGAAAGTTCTAATTTAACGTCTCACGATTATGCACCAAGGCGAAGGGAGACGGCGATGATAAATAATATGGTGGAAGGAAGAAAGTGAGAGGAAACAGGAAAACCCAGAAAAAATCCACGCACACGGTGTCTGTCCACCTGTGGAGACTACCATTATTATTACTTTATGCACTTATTAAATATTTCAACTTAATTTATCCACCACTTTTGTTTTCTTTATTGTTCCCATCCCAGCTTTTCCATCTACATTTAGCCAATTTTTGAATATTTGTTATTTAACTTTTATCCCCACCAAATTTTGTCTGCTACTATTTTAGTCCATGTTTTTCGATATTCGAAAAGTTTCTGTATTCTAAGAAAGAAAGAAAGGAAAAAGAGAGAGAGAGATGATGATGATGTGGGTTAACATTCTTGAGAAGTAAAGTGTACCAATGGCAACTGGACTGTTTGTTTAATACTTTCTTCTACCCATGTTCCTTTTTTTAAATAGTGCTTTCTTTTCTTGACACCTTTCTACAACACCTCACTTGCTTATTCGTTCTCGTATCAAAATATTCAAAAAGGCAGATTATGATATACAACCAAACTTTTTTCTTCTCATTCAGAAAGCTATCGCCTCCAACAATGAACAAGCTTCAACTTGTTGCTAGCTGTATGAGTGTACGGAAAGATTTACCAGTAGATATAGAGTTTCAAGAAGGCAAAGACAGTTGAATGATGAACACAAAATGAGGCCCTTAAATTCACAAGCTTGCACTCAACAAAATGGCACTTTATGTAATTTTTAAGCCTCTGCAGTACCGGTTCTCCTTTTTCAAGACTTCATCCCCAATGCTGTCGTACTTTTTCCCTCTTGCCATGTATCTAATTATACTTAAGCTGTAAAGATTCTACATTCAAATACACTTAAGGAATATTAGAGACTTATGTAGCACCCTGCAACACCTCACATCATCAACTCAGTATTGATAGCATTCACGGATTTTCGAAGGGCTGTATCTACTCCACGTCCTATATAATGGCGGAGGAAAAAAGGGGGGAGGAGAAAAATGTTTTAGCTTGAGGACCCTCGAAAATTAAAGTGTAGCAATGTTAACTGGATTAATTTAACATAGGATCAAATGCTGTTCACACTGAACTAGACTTCAGTTTTAAGTGGTGTACATTTCCAACATCTAAATATTAAAGCACGCTAACATTTGTGCACAAACTATTGATCGAATAGAGTCTGTTGTACCTTTTGCAAAGTCTATTGATTGATTGATTAAAGTTTAATATAAAGAATGGGACTTGAAGTAGGATCCAAATCACTACAAGTTTTGATCACACGCTTAAACCATCACCGGAGATCAAATTTGGGACTATATGCACGGAAACCACGAGCAGTTGGCTACGATAAGGCACTGCCTGGCACTTCGATATAATAGCTGTGATAATACCCTTAGAGTCGATCACTTCAAGATTTTATTCAATATAAAATTATTATATAGATAGATACATTGGATCAAGGTAATCTGAAAACAATTTTCACTTTCTGAAACACGATGGTAAATATGTCACGCATGATGTATTAAATGGAGAGTTCCTTTTTGGTGAAACAATCTATCAGACACACAAACGCATCTAACCAGATACTAATGAACTTCTACGATAAGCACCAAGAATTTCATAGATAAATTCACAATTAGTTTTATTTTTTTAAAATTATTTTTTAATCCAACGTAGCATGATAAACAAAAGAATTAACACACTACCATGCTAATAAATACTTATACTTAACATCTATAAATAGGGAACTTCTGCATCACAAAATTGTTTTCTTGTTATGCTGATTATGAAAGTTTTTAAATAAATTGCAAGGGACTCAAGAAGTATGACTGGACAAAAGTATTTTTTTCTGCCTTAGCAAGCGAATGCAAAATTAGTAATTTACATATACCGCTACAGTCAAACAAATGAAAAATCTCGAAACTCAATGCAATTATTTACATTTTTGAATACATTAAAGAATACAACAACATACACTGTAAATAGACACCCGCAGAACAACACGATTTCGTGAAAACATGGAACAAATGTGAACGACCGATGAGTGTAATGTAGATAGTGTGATCATGCAGTATTAGTGGGAGCATGGCATGATGACATGGTTATGAGGAGCTGACGGACTTTACCTGATGTAACATAACTGAGCATGTATTGCGGGTATGGCAGAAGTCGGTACACCATCAGTACAATGTTAGCAATTATTTACAGGATTATAGTGCAGTTGAAACCAGGGTTTGCCCAAGTGGGCCCAGCCCGAAAAAACCCACCTTAAAACCCACCTGGGTTTTTGAGCTTTTTGTTAATATATTATTGCTACAACTAAGTTGATCACATTGAAAGTGATTTTTATCAAATTTTGGACATTCCTCGGGCGAATTAAATGCTTTCACGTTAAGGTATACAACAACATTCTACATAAGCCCTTTATAAAGTTCTGAATGCACTGAATAAATGAAAAAAACTTACCTTAGCTTGAGATAATTATATAACAAATTAGTGTATTGATTATGCTTATAGCCTATTCGAAAAAAATGCAATTTTATATTTTAGAAAATACTTTCCGTAAATAGTGTGCTCGCCGACTTGGCTATGCCGAGGGACGTTATCCCTCATAGGGGAGACCGGGGCACATTGTCACAATTTTCACGTTTTATTTTCTTGTGATGCTCGTGTAAGGCCGAGAAGTATAATTTTTAGTATACACATACTTTGTTATCTTGTGCATAGCATATATATTTCTCTGTCCAATGTAACTCGCTCTGAACTGGACTTATGTACTATGTTTTATGATCAATACAGTTGTGACAATGTACCCCATATGCGGTGTAAGTTGTCACAATATAGGGGGCAAATTGTCACATGTTATTCTTGTGGCACTTTCCAGAAATTGGTAGATATTATTAATGCAACTATTACTAATGCAAAAAGACTATAAATGTTACCAGCATTAAATACTTAGAGTCTGAAAGAGAATCAAAACATAATTAAATGAAAGGGGAAACTATATTAGTTAAATAGGAAAGAAAGTAGGGGAACCTGTAGCTTATATTTTCTCAACCTAAAAGATTTATTGTTACATCAAGCTTTGTAGGAAAACCAAAACTGCCATGAAAACAGAACTAACTCATAGCTAAGGAATCAAAACTACAAACTGAAAGGTCATAACAAAATGACGAAATTATCAAATCATATCCTACGTCTCCAATAGGCCGACACAAAATTAGCCAATTGCATTTAAGTTGCTTCTGATTGTAGTTTATGAATTGCAAAGAATTCCTCTGATAGGACAACTGTGTAGCTACGAGAGGAGTAAATATTATTACGAAGTTTAGTTGCGTTTTATTAGTACGCACCGCAAACTAGTTTGAAAATGTTTATCCTTTTGCTTCTACACCTGGAGGTCATCGTCAGAGCCACAGTTAATACACACGTAAAATAAGTTCTGCTTCCCTCAGTTTTCGTAGGCCGATTCCTTACATCGAATGCACTGAATTTATTTCTCGCTACATGTACTCGCACTGTATGGATCGCCATAAACTAAACACAGTGTATCGTCGTCCTCTGAGAAATAATTGTAATCTTCTCTGGACCTTCGTTGACATTGTTTATAGGTGCAAAACTATTTGCTTGGGGAGTTCTTATAGCAAGAGCACCATGTCTTTTCAGAAATACCGGATACCAGTCTGGGCCAGCAATGGCCTTTCCATTCCACGACTCTGGGCATTTCAATCCTAGCGCTTTTGCATAGTTGTAAGCCAAATCGCGAACCTCTTTTGTAGTGAGTCCAAATTATATGTGCGAAGCTTGTTTTGGTATGATATTAGTAATTCTTCCTAGTATTATGAAGAGTAACCTAATGTAAATGAGGATTGGCCGAACTGTAGTTCGCCATCTGTAACACGTGCACAAAATCTTGCCAATGTTCTGTAGTGGACATGAAATTCTTTAGCAGCTTTAGGCCTACGTATTGATATGGGGTTATTTCTGACAACATGCCTCGTCTTATGCCGGGGCTCTAGGCCCCGACAACATGCCCCGTCTTATTTGTGACAACTTGTCCCACGCGTCGCCGTTACTCTTTTTACAAAATATCTATACCAAACGACAAGATTAGGCGCATTCAAAGTAGCACATTATGAAGCTCTATTTGTAACCTACATAACCACAGAAAGATATTTGCTGCTACAGACAAATGGCACTGAAAACAGACAAAGTTCAACTGACGCAGCACCGTTGTTCCCGCGCATCTCCAAACGAGTACAGTTAGTTGTGACATCTAGTAAGTAAACAAGAAAGCAGCACCTAATGTTTTCGCTTTTTTCAGAATTGCTACTGTGACAACGTACCCCGTCTCCCCTACGTTTGACGAGTTTAAAGCCATATGTGCCGGTACTACCAGTAAATATGTAGTGCATTAGTAAAACTATTAATATTATTTCTTACCTTTGATGGTAGCACAAGTATTCTTTAGTAAAATTTAGTTTTCCAACAATAACAGTTTAGTTCAGTTATTTGTTGGTACTCTTCAAATAAGCATTCTTTAGAATCAACACCAACAATAGCGTAAAAATTATTGTCAAATTTAAGAAGCTTAATGCTCAGAGTTCCGAAAACTACGTAACACTTACTACTTCAAGTGCTGAATTCAAACTTCCTTACTAGTGGAAGTTTCGATGTACAGTAAAGAAAGCTGCATTTTCGAGGGGAAAAAAAGGTCGCGAAAGAAATGCTCGGGAAATCCCCGCAACTGAATGCACAAAGCATCGGAACTAAATACTTCAACAATAAAACTATTTATTTTACGCTGGAAGATATTTAATTTCATTTAAGACATTTTGAAACATTTACTTTATAGAATATGAATTATATCTGTTAATTGTTTTAAATTAACTTTCTGGAAAGAAACGTCTTGCAACAAATGCTCGGGAATTTCACCTAATTGAACGCACAAAATATTGAAAGTGACCTTCAAATAAAACCATTTATTTTACGCTGTTAAATTAATATATTTGGTGTTCGTATTTGGCAAACGTCACTGAGGCTTCTGGGATGATTCGATCTACATTTGTTCGTCGTCTGCCTGTACCACACATACTACAGGGTACCACCATCGATGTTTTAAGTTTAAATTTTCAGGGTACAAACACGAGACACACAATATTTCCAGTATAGATTTTGGCGGCATACCAAAGTACAATTTCAAAATGGTGGCTTAAAAAAAATAGCGGGTATCCACGCTACAAAGTGCAATTTTCGGTCTTTTAAGTTGAAATTTTAAGAATATAAGCACGAGACACACTAAATTAGCTGTATATATTTTGGCGGCGATCTAACGTAAAATATCAAAATGGCAGAATTTTTTCAAAACAGCAGTGAATAGAAAATTGTTGCAAGTTGTGACAATGATAATCTTGAAATATAAATCACATTTTAACACTTTTACCCCAAAGACACGGAAATATTTCGAAAAAACCCAATTAAACCCGATTAAACCCGAAAAAACCCACATGGGCCCAGGTGGGTTGGGCTTTTTAAAAAAAACCGGGTTTTTTCAAACCCTGGTTGAAACACAGACATGCATAGATCGAAGATCGGTTCGACTGGGACCAAGACCTCGTACGAAACGTGCGGTCATTGGATGAGTGCAAGAACTATGCCACCCAAAACTGCTAATAATACAGTAGCGAGGTAGAGGGATCAGCACTGTCCAGCGGTATTTGCAGAATGAGGAAATGTTCTGCCTTTCGGCAAAAGAATCTTTACTTAGAATTTACAAATCACGGAGACACAAGTGGGTTCCACCATGTACGTGTACAAGCCGTAACTCCTTTGGAACCGTGTTGCATTATCCGATGAAACAATTTTACCAAGTCTTGGACAGTGGTAAATAGTGGGTGTGGAAGCGAATGAACGACCACGATTCAACAGAATTCCACCGTCCTACAGCGAAATACGGTAAGTTACTGTCACGGTGAACCGGAATTTGGGAAACGGTCGTAACAGTGTTGCAAAATGCATCGATGTATTACAAGATGGGTGCTACCCATTTTTGAAACAAGTAAAATGCTAACCACCCACTGGAAGAATCAAAATGAGATTAAACGCATCTGTGACTTGAACAATCCCTAGACATGAATCCTACAGAAAATGCTCGGCATCTCCTACAATTGAAATTGCACAGCCATACAGATCCATGACTAAACAACAGTTACTTACTGTCGAATGATAACACCAGTCACAGTATGTAATCCATGTCTTACTGGATACCTTGCCACGAATACTACGTAGGGTTGAACTTTCATATGCTGTCAATGGGGGCTCAGTGAAGTACTAACTCCAGCATCAGTTCTATATGTGCACTGGTACGTATCAATAGTGACGGGTTCACTTTTCGGGTTCCTATTTAGTTGTAATAGAACAGTGTATGTATCTTAAACACACTGTGCTGCAAGCCGGTGCTGCTTATTCCGAGGTTATACGAAACAAAATAAACTCGAGTTTACACATAAATTAAAATTTCAATCGAATTAGTTCAACTAAAATCAACCTTTGTTGCAGATTTTTGGACAACATAAAAAGTCACTATCTTAACACATTATATATACATATATACAAAATACAATCATATAATGAGCATTCATCTTCCTGTTAAAGCTTTTTAATCACATCTCACTGGATTATCTTGTTACAGGAATCACAAGAAGGACGGCTAAAACTATACGGCTTTTAAACAAAAGCAGATGTACCTAATAGACATTTGAACATGATATTCATTTCAACTACGTGAAATTATAGTCTTACCCATATATCTCCTTTAATATATCGTATTACTGTTAACCTCCTTTGACCTCGCTTATCCACAGCCAAATAAACAGGAAGCATGTGGTTCTTGGTTCTTGTTATGAAGTACGGAAAGTCACTAGGTACACCTATCAAAAGAAATAAACTTTAGCAATGCTACTGAATACAATTAATAAAAATATTAATTTTCAATAGACTGGCTTTCAATAGCTTTGAGATATCTAGACATTAAACTTTCATATTAAATATAATGAAAAATTTGATATTACTCCAAAATGGACAGCTAAAAGCTAATACGACTACACTAAAATGAATGTTACTGTTATACGACACACGATTACATATAGATTAATAGAGACTGAGCTTCTATCAGTAATTACTCAAAAGAACAACGGGATGCATACCGACTAGATAGAAGATGAATTTCTTTACTTCCTGATATCCAAGTAGCCGCTTTTCAGCATACAGTTTCGATGTAAGGGTTACATCTTCATCGGTGCAATACTACGTCGGGAAAACTACAACATTCAAAAACCTACATTGTGAAAACTCTTGTCGTTAGATGAATTTTTGAGTTTATTTTTGGTGGAGTACTACTTAAATTATTTCCATATTATTGTGTGTAAGTGCACAAGTAGACGATTTGTCGATTTGTTTGACTTTCATACATAATCTTAGAAGAAAGAAGAAACATCCAAGCCATCAAAGCATTATTAATTTCTTGTAAATAAACTGCAGGATTCATGTAACGACAGAATTCTTCACAATGTAAGTTATTGAGTTACAGTTTTCCACAATCGTAAGAATGAGAGCTACCTTCAAAGTGCTAACAGAAAAATGCTATATTGAATACTAGGATGATAAGGCAATATATATATATACATATATTAAATCAGTAACCTCACGCAAAAGCATGCTAAGTGTGTGACTACTTTAAGCCTTGTAAACTGAGCGCAAGATGCTGTACTTTAGGTGCAGTACATACAAAGTCATGTCATACACTTTCTACTTTCCATTTTAAGCAAAATAATCTCATTGATAGCTTATATAAAGAATTGACTAGGCTATAAACAATAAACGTTGAGCTTTATATGGATATGTCATTGAGTTCGGTAACTTCTAACAATTTCATCAGAGCACAGAAAGGATCGGTCAGGGAAATTTAAGGTTCTAATCTGATGAAGGTGGCAGAGTGTCTTGAATATGTGTTCTTCGATCACCTTAACATACTGACTACAAGGTTATTAGATGTTGCTGATTAACGCCGCTACGGACGCTAAATATCAAGTAACAAGTATTTGCTGTTTCTGTAGGGCTGATCAGACCTACGTGTTCCATTCAGAATGATATGTTAAAAATTTTATAATGGATTCATTATTTATATTAATTGATTGTGCCAAGCTACCAGTGTTGTGAAGTGCCCGTCATTTGCTGAATTTTCTGAAAGGTCTAGATCACTATACTGTTATTACTAATAAGATCAAGTTCTGCGCATATTTCTTCGTTTTTCATTGCACAAAGAAACTACTTATTAGCACTAAAAGCAAGATAAATTCATCCACACTTCTCACACAAAGCTACCTCGCACATGTAATAATGAACAAACGACTATCAAACAGAATTGCCAGTTCAACTGCAATTTATCACCTTGCCCATAAAAAACACGTAGGTCCGATCGGACTCCCAACTTTTATGAGCACAGATTCAATACCTAACCTTAAATTATGTTTCAACAGAACGAAACAAGAATAAGTACGTTTGGCACTTTACTGATGAAGAACTTGGCAGCTAACCAGTCATTAAAAAAATTCGATTTTCAGCAGTGTTCATAAAAAAATCCTTAATTTAATAAGACATTTAAATTTTCTGTCTTTTTCAGTTTTAAAAGATGTTTCATTATTTGTTTTACGTTTCAAATTATCTGATCTATATCTATATCTGTGTGCACACTCAAAATGTAATTTTAATGTGTCTTCGAAAGTTTACAGATAATGGCAAGAAAGCAAAACATCCATCTTATGATTTACCGTAAGATTTGTGCCAAAGACAAAAATAAAATTCTGGGAATTTCGGGTGTTGCATTCTTAAATTCATCAGTGAGACAACAGCCACCAAATACTGAAAAGATTAAATCCACTCGGGATCATTATCTCTGAATACTCAACTTGATAATTTCTTATTGATTGAACTGTGAACATCTTAAAACACTAGCTTTTCTCACATTTCATGGTGAAAGCAAACAAGTTCTTAGCATTCATGCAACATATTTAACTTTTTTAAGGAAATACAAATGTAGAATTCGGATGTATGCAGTAAATAATGTTTAAAAAGGGATTGAACATCTTGGAAGACGTTAAAACAGTCGATCCAATTGTTCAGAAAACTTGAGATCTTGATGTGTGTTACTCAGAAGGAACAAGACGAACTATAGCTAGTGTTCCTCAAGTGTAGTCACCGAACACTTTTGTAAGGATGCAACCGCTCACTCTGATCCTCAATGAAACAGCACAGCTAGGAACAAAAAATGAAATCCTTCAGTTTAACGTCCCATGATTATGCCCTCTGCGCGAAGGGAGACAGATGATTATGGCACGTAAATGATGATAGAAGAATTGGTGGAATGAGAACGTGGTAGTACCCTGAGAAAACTCATGCACACTATGTTGTCCACCCCAAACTTATTTGGCCGGGGAAGGAATCAGGGACCCCACGCACCAGAGTTAAGCGCTCTATTACTGAGCCAACTTGCCCCGATCCCCAGCTAGGAAGAGCATGGACGATTGACGAAGATAATAACAACAAACAACTGCTAAGCTTGTGAATTAATTTTTGGCATTAAATAACCAACTAACACTCCTTCTGTCGGTATGCTTTAATTGCAATAAACTGGAAAGAAGGAAAACAAAATGAACTATCCCCATTTAGTCACGGAAAAGTATGGAAGGAGGGGAGGGATGACTGAAAAAAGTAAGGAAAAAAATTATTAAGAAAGGGGGAAAAAAAACCTCTTAATTAGCCAAATTCTTTCCAAAGATGCATACTTATTACTCACTCGCCGACTGGTAATACAGTTACTATTGAAACAAGCTTACATACCATTTAGAGTAGTAATTAATTTAGTAATTACTAAAGTGTTTGTTATGAAACTAGAACTGAAATACTTGATATACTATGATCTGAACTTTATTTGACAGCAGGACACTTGCTACATTATCATCATAATTCGGGCAAACTCACTATATGAAAGCTACTCGTATGTGATACAGTAAACAGAAAATGACTTCGACTTTCCAACAAATAATGATTTAGAGAGTTTATTAAAATTATGACCTCCGCAAAGAGCTTTTCATACGCAGATAAGCATACCACCGTTTCTACTATTCTGTAGAAATACACATACTAAATAGAACCAGTAGCACAAGTTGCAGTTAGATGTACCCATTATAGAAAGAGCTAAACTCTTTAAGTTCGCACGAGAGGACAAATATTAACTGCTAAAGAGCTTCTTCGTGGCTAAGCGGTTAGCGTACGCGCCTTTGGCGTGGTGGACCACGGTTCGATTCCCGGCTGGAGCTCATGTGGTTCGGATTCCACGTTAATCAGTAGGTCCACGTCTCATATAGCCTCGCTGCTGAATGGGACAAACTCAAAATCAACGCAACTCATTATCTGCTAAAGTGGCATTGGAAGTAATATTCTATTCTTGAAGTAGTATACTATTTCAAGCTAATAATATATTTTCATTCTTACAAAGAAACTGGTGTCGCAGAAACCCACATAAAACAATACAATCTTCACAAAGTTAAGGAGAGAACGTGTACGGAACTCGAACCATTGTACTTTTTTCTTCCGTATAGAGGATACAAGTGACATACTCTGAGTTTCGTACTTGTGAACGATGATAATAAAAGAATACAGCACACAGACAGAGAATGAACATTGTTAATAGTTAAACGAAACACTTGTATTTCAGTGCATGACTGGTGTTGCAAATTTATATTATTATTACTACTATAATAAGCACCGAATGTGTATTTATAATATATCCAAATAACAAAAATTAGACTATGTGAATAATCAAGCGTAGTTTTACTTTAGTTGAACACTTCTTCTTAGATAATTTTCTTATTCTTAGATAATTTAAACGTAGATTCATTCTCTTCCAAAATTTAGTTATTAATTTATTATTTCTTCTGCTGTTCTTTAGCATATTTGACTATGAGTATTACAATAAATAACACTCCTTGAATTTGCATAAATTAGTAAAACTACTTAAGTGAAAGAAATTGATTATAATTGTGCACTAGAATTAACTTTTCATAAAAATGCATTATTTTAGCTTCGATTAGAGAAGTTGTACGAAAATACGATTTAAAACTCTTTTCTAGAATACGACTTCAAACAAATCTAATTCATTTTCTGTAGCTCTAAATTGTTCCTAACAAGACAAAATACATTTTGAACACACATTATACAATAAAAGCATAATAAAAACATAGCTCAACAACTATGAATGTAGTATTAAAGATATTACTTGAACAGGGCAGCCATTTCTTTTGCTTTTTTTATTTAGTTCGTCACAATTCGGCTTGTTTAGCTCACAAAACTTTTGTTATAATACATATTAATAGCTTGAATTTGATTTTAGCATTCGGAAATTGGAAACTTACTTGGCATTACTTTATGGGGGTATATAGTACTACATTACTCAATTACTTTGGCTATATATAAAACAGTTCTTAATACAAACAAGTAAAGCCCTATATCGCACTGAAAATGTTTGCCCCAAACTCATTACCTTCTTCAAAATCAGCAGCAATCTTATTGGTATTTTAGGACACCTTACGCCTATAAAGTTTCCTCATTTTTAGTAGCATCAAATTTGTCACTGAACACATTAATCAAGTTTACGAATTATAGAATTATTATATTCTAAAAGTCTAAAGTTTGCCTTCTTTCAAAATCGTACTAGCTAAGTTTAGGGTAGGACAAAACGAGCACGTTAAAAACTACTTCTACAAAGGACTTGAAAGGCAACGATATGCCTTTACTTCACCCTTAACTAAATGAGAAAAATAACCAGGCTTCGACAAAAGAGCTGAGTGATCAGGTATTTCCCACGTGGTTCAATTTAAAGTTGACCACGACAGTATTCTTCATTCCGCAAAGAAATGCAACCAACTTAAAGAAGTAATATAGTTTATAAGATGCTCACCATCTTGATAGATAAAATAAGTTATAAATTTGTTAAACGTAGTGTTTAGGAGCAGACTGATTTTTAGCTGGTACCGTTCTGACACAACATCAAATTACTAAGTTGTATTAAATTTTTAAAAATGAGTTTACCCTCAAATTAAAGATAATACCACCTCCACACAGTTAATGTCAAAAATTACTTTTAAAGTTATTGGATGTAATCAATTACATATCCTAACAAGCTTCCTGAACAAGAACCCGTACAAGGAATAAGTCCACTCCACTGAAGAAAATCCTAGTGGATGTTGAAATCCTCTGTTGAACTGAAACAAACAACAGAAAAATAAATAAAAATAAATGGAAGTTACAGGAACTTGCCTTTAGCAGGTCTCCAGCCCGATGGATTATTGTCTTTAGGAATTGGCTCTGGAACATGTGTTGGGCGTAACAATCTTTCTACGTATTTCCATTCCTTTGGAGATTTGCACACTTCGACATCAGTATATTGATCAGCAGGTCCTTCAAGTTTGCTACTCATATAAGATGACTGTCTTCTTCCAGGAATCTGAATTCAAGAACAAGCAAACGTACATTACAACAATTTATAGACAGAAACTTAAACAAAATGTATGAACATTTAATCAGTTGTACGTAACTTTTATGAAACATTAAAATGTTGAGAAATCCTTTCTTTACTTTCTACGAGATAGAAGTCCCTGAGAAATCTCTAAGATAATTGGAATGGAACTTTTGTAATCAATACAAATAATAAGAGTGAATTTTATTTCAAGAACCAGTGTAAGAGTGTCTGCTGTCCGAAGTATGTTGTTACAACAATTTTATATAAATCATATGATTTATATACATATAAAATTATTGCACTATAAATGGTAATGAAATATTAGGGCTTATTGAGGATATCCCAACATGCCGGGTGGGAATACTCGGTTGAACAAGTGTAACAGCTTTATCAAGCTAACAACTCTGAATGAGTTTTTTCTGGGTTTATCTCATTCTCACTAAGCAAATTACCGGGATGGTACCTAACACAATGTTTCCAGGCTGCTTCCTTAGTTTCCCATTCGTTTCTTTCTCCGCGATGTGATCGCCATGCGATATCAACCGTCATGCATGACGTGCTAACATCACGTATCAAGATAAATGATTTACCCTGTACTTTGTACATACAAGGTGAGTCAAAAGTCACTTGGCAGCCCTTATAAAATGAAAGTAAGAGAAGATAACCGGAACTGATAATTGTAAGGACACGTTAGGCCGAGGAGGAACCTTTATGGTGCGCGTCAGGTGAATGGTTGCCATCTTGCTTTACGCCATTTTGAATCTCGCTCAAAAAGTTTAAATGAGAAGGGGGTTGAGTGATGTATGAAACAGGGCTAAAATTTTAACACAAACTTAACGCGGTGTAATCATATTTAACATAAATTTAGTAACTTTGAAGTTATAATCACATGAAATTCAGATTACCTCTTCCAAAATATACTCTACGTGTAGCTCTATGCATGTTTGTACACGTTTCTCCTAAGCTGTACGAACACCGAGCAATGTCTTAAGTGTGATTTGTAGAAATGCATACTCGCCATCCTGTATTCATTACTCCAAATCATCCCTAATCTCTTCGCCATATACTATTGATTTTAGGTGACCCCACAGGTAAAAAATAAATAAATCAATGGTGATCTGGCAGGACATTCAACTTGCACACGTCTACCAATTCATCTACCGGAATGTGCTCATCCAGATACTGACGAACCTGTAGTCCATAATGAGGTGGCTCCCCATCATGTTAGTAAAATAAGGGAAAGCTGCCATCCGGGGCCACCACAGTTAAGGTACTAGTGATAACAAATGACCCAATGATACGTGTCCCACAGATCCCTGCTCACACAACAACTTTCCTTGCACCAACTATTTCACACGGATCTGACCACTTGGGGTTACCTGGACGTCAGTAGCGTACTTTTTTTCTTTTACCTTCTTTTTAATATAAAAATTTGCTTCATCGGTGCGTAAAATCTGCATTGCAACTGTTCCACTACCCATTCTCAAAATTGCACTCTCCGATCTGGGTCATTGTCCGAAAGATTTTGGTGTAGCATCTAAGGATGCAACTTATCCGTTGTGAACATCCTGTAAATGGAGGTTTGGTTGACGTGGCATTAAAGTAATAATCGACATGTGCTGCGTTATGAAGACTTAACAAACGATGCAAGCACTGTTGTGGCTGTGCGTTCGTCAGTGACAGTTCTTTTCCTGCCTGATCGTAGCCATTCCTTGACTGTACCCATCTTTTCGAATTTGGTTAGTAAGGTACCACTGCAACGTGCGAAAGTGAAGAATTTTGAGGATGACTTTCATTGAAATTACGAGCTATAACCCGAGCACTTTTACCACCCCACATCTTGACGATCCCGACGCGGTCAGCTTTCGCTAATGGCATGGTTCATCACCTGAGTTTCATGTGATTGTATCTTCAAAGCTATTACAATTTGGCTAAATCTGATTACACCATTGAGTTTCTCTTAAAATTCTGGCCGTTTCACGATCACAAGACCCCGTTCCCATTTAAACTTTTTGAGCGATTCAAAATGGCGGCCGTTCTTGGCTATCCACATTCGCTTTCATTTTACTAGGTGTGCAAAAGGACTTTTGACTCATTTTCCATATACAGTATATACAGACAGGGTGAGAGGAAATAATTATTACATGGATATTTTGATTTGAATGAAACTATTGAAAGCCTGTGTCAGAGTAAATGAATGTGACGAAGACATTAATTTCTGGATATGGGTATACAGATAAATTTCTTTGGCATTGTGCAAAGCAAACATGAAAGAGGAAGAAGTATAAAGTAAAGTCTAGTATGATTAATGAATGTAAGATTTACGAAAATCTTAAATTTACGTACATATTCACATCACTAACGCGCCTTTACCTTTAAGATGAGGCCATGCCTCAAGCAGAATATATACAATTCTTGCTTGTTGCTTGTAGTAACCAATTAGCAGAGATTGTTTCTTCGCATGATTTTATTGATACCAACTTGACGGCATAGCTATTAGGCGCTATCAATTTTTAGGAAAAAAAAAGGAAAAAAAAAAAAGAAAAAATACTTGAGAATGTATGGGTTAACTGCTGTAGAGTATGTTAGGAAATATGAAACATGTATAAAACTTACAGGAGAGAAATACTGAATCGGGTATTTTTCGTGAAATTCGTAAAAAAAAAAATAAATAAATAAATAAAAAATAAAAAAAATAAAAATTAAAAAAATTTTAAAAAAAGTTTAACGTGTTATTTTGACATGTTAAAAGTTGTATATTGGTATTATCTTAAGTGGAGCCATGCTGACATCAGATATTAGTGTGTAATGAAGCAATTAGTTGAAAGATGACAAATTTCTGATGACTGATGTGACGTTTAGATTTTCAGATTTATAATGACGCATGTTGGTGAGGTGCAGGAGTTGACCGAATTATTGAAAAAAAAAAAAGACCATACAAAAATGTAGTAGTTACATATTTAAATATGAATATCGTAGTGATAGTGTGAAAACTAAGTGAACACGTGGAAGGTTATTTACCAGAGTACTTATTCAAGTTCTCTATCACAACGTAAAGGTAAGTAATAGCAGTGAATGTATTAAGAAAGCAACTAACCTAACGTAACCTAGTGTTTTAGCGACACGCATACCACCACCGATAACGTGCCTCCTTCCTACGGACGCACCTCTTTGCTGTTGATCAGGGCCACCTGCTGAGCTCTCACTCTGACTCGGTTCGAAGGCATTCTTGCTTTTTAACCGGCACCTAGGTAAGCTGGTTTATGATTTCTACACTAGTCATTATGGCATATTTGAGGCAGTATTTGCACGCAAAACGGTCAAGTTTTCTTAAAATGAATGGGTACCGAAGAATTCTTGAGAAATAGTGACAGCGAATTTTCTGATAAATGAAATGACAAAAATTTTAACATTTTTACGCTTGAAAATACCGGACCTCTCTGCAGCACAAAGGCTGAATGTATTAGAACAATGTTTAAAGGAACACAAAGTAAAATAATTGGGTTAACTGTCACAGATGTCGGCCCCAAAATACAAAACTTACGGAGAAATGAACAGGATCAGACGAAATGTCACCATGAGAGTAACAAAATAAATAAATAAATAAATAATAATAAAGGCCTCAATGTAGGCTGATCAGTAAGAGAGAAAACCGATGTTAAATTCTGGACTATGTGAGTGTGCGGATTCATGCGATATGAGGTGAACATTCAGTAAAGCACAATATTACAATGCTTCAAACCCACTATGTTATCAATTATGCCCCCCGCTCAAGTACCATAAAAACATCCAAAATAATAATAAATAATCACACCACTACTATAAAGCTAAGATAAGAAGGGAAAAATTTAAAAAAAAAAAAAAAACACTCGTCTCTAATCATAAATCAGTGCATGACAAAGAAAAAAAAAATTACATCTCAACAAGACAACAGGACAAGCAGCAGCAAACCAAATACTTTGCCTAATACTCAAATGCAAAACAAATCAAGAATAAAAATAATATGAATTAAAAAAAGAAAACACTCACCATTTCGCCATAGGAGAAATCTCATGAATAATGAACACATAACTGCTAATTCCACACACGAAAAAATAAGATACCAAGAACACATGCACAGTACTCAACATTACTGAAAAATGTTCCTTTCCGCACACACATCGTTTTATTAAACCGAGCACACTTGCTATTATTACAAACAAGAAACCAATAAACGTCCACTTTTAGAATACGTCGAAAATATCTTCAGTTTAGACCACAACTATGATAGGTTTTCTCTAACTCAATTCAACCAATTCAATTACGCGCTCCCGCATGCCACAAACAGCAGCACATACATACATGCACACAGAACATGTGACTACTAACCAACTACCATATGACTACACAGACACCCAGTGGGAAAAATATGAACTAAGCCGTCACACCAAAGGCACGAACAGTTCTAACAAGTGACTCACGCACAAACAGTTCCAGGAAGTAACTGACCCTATAAGAACCGATTAAAGTCACAGTTGGAGTCAAAGTAAAGACTTACCGGTGGAAGTACTAAATGGAAAGTGTGTACTGTATCGCATAATACTCAATAACAAAGACATGACGAAGGGTATTCCTAGATCAAGGCAGTGTGCAAAGTGATAGTGCAACTATCGCAAAGCTTTACGATAAACAATGGATATGTATTATGCGATATGAAGTGTTTTTTCCACAATTCTACATATACCCACCGCGCTGACGCGCCTAATCCCTACGGACGCACCCCCTCGCTGCCGTTCGGAATGTTGCTTCGTGCTAATTGACTGTGGTTCTTATGACATACATCCACACACTGTATTTAATACTTAGCCCTCGTCAAGCCAATGTGCGCCCATTAATGGAGCTCTTCCTTTAAGAAATACTTTCTAAGGTAGTAAGAGTACAGTACCTATGATGTTGAGGGAAATTAGTTCTTCATGAATGTACGTATTTCCCCATTTAATGATTAGTATGCATGGAAGAAAAAATTTTGTATGCATTTTGTAACTTTTAATGTCCTAGGGACATGTTTCTGATAGGGGACCGCACCCCCCAAATGTCCCTGAAACACACAAGGGTATCATTTACGAATAGTTGATAGCAGTTTCGAGGCTATCGCAATGAGAAGCTTCATTGTTCTAATAGTTTCTGAGTAGTCTGTAGTTTGCAATACTTAACAGTCTGAAGGCACTATTTCTGTGCAGTAATACTATATAGATAATACAGATGTAGGGAAGAGCAACGAAAGCATGAAAATATTTGGTAAACTTTACAATACACGCTCCAGCTGCGCATCGACCGCTTTAAAAGGGTAAAGTGGAATAGGGGAGGATAGAGTAAAATAAGATAGGGCTTAAGTTTAGAGTTGCCCCTCCAGTCCAGATTGCCCTTGGACTTTGCAACATACAAAAAACAGTGCTTAAAGTATTAAAAATTGTTACATTTCACTTAACTTCAGTACTCCGTGGGCTTCACAAAAATTTAAAAGGTTTTTTTTCATTATTTTTGAACATCTGTTACACCTGTTCGCCATATTTTACAACTACCATGCTGCTGAAACCTTCCAAGAATGCTTCCGCATCCGGCAAATAGTACTAACTTCCATATATCTTTTCTCGTATTAAACATAACTCTCCTGCCGAATTTACATTCCTAAACATCAAATCAAAACGGAGTATGTTTAGTACAAGGGGTCCAGAAGCACGTAAAAAACACAAAATTTACAGGAGAAATGAGTGATGCAAGTACTTAGACGTAACATAACGTAACCAAATCTAAGCTAACCTAACATAAACTAACGTAAGCTAACCTGAACTAACCTAAACTAACGTAATATTAGTAGAAATAAGCGAAATTCTATCATTTTTTTGGAAAATTACGAGTGACTCCTACACTAATATAACATAAACTAAACTAACCTAACGTAACCTAAACTAGCCTAACCTAACTTAAACTAACCAACTCTACCCTAAACTAACCGAATGTGAGCAGAAATTACAAAAATAGTAACATTTTTTAGAGAAAAGAGCTGGACCCCTTCTGCTAAACATAGGCCATAAAAACTTCAAATTATCATTTCTTACCTCATTTCTCCTGTAAATTTTCCTGATTTTTATAAAAAGCGGAGGGGTAACACTAAACTTAACCCTAAGATAGCGTTAAGTAGGGTAGGGGTAGGAACAGGTTAGCTTAAGGTTAGGAAGTTTTTATCCATTTTCATAAAATTAAGTAAGGCTTGTGTATAGCCCGCTCCCCCCAGTTCTTTGTCACCGGAACTGGAAGAGTCACTACTACTACTACTACTACTACTATATCCACTACTACTACTACTACTACTACTACTACTATATCCACTACTACTACTACTACTATTACTCCGACTACTACTACTACTTATATCGAGAACAGAACCCAACCAACCCCTGCGGGGCTTCTAACCCGTTTCTACTACTACTACTACTAGTATTGCTACTAACTACCACCACTACTACTACTACTGCCACTACTGCTGCTACTACTACTACTACTACTACCGCTACTACTACTTATACTAAAGCCTCCTTACCACAAGATTTACATCTTAAATCTTTATAACATGTGATTCCGACTCATTATGAACTAATATGAACCGTTAGAATCACTATGATTCGTTAAAAATCACTGGGGGGAGCGGGCTATACTCAATCCTTAAGTAATTTCTCGTTACTGAGTGGGTATTGTAAAGTTAACCAATAGTGAGGCCCAAAAATGAAACATGGGTAATTACAGATAAAGTATATGAAAGAACAGATAAGTAGTAATTCAATGTTGAAAACAAGTTCATATGCATCTTATCCGGGTCCGCTATCTGCGGCACTTTAGCCAAATGATTTTATAAAATGATCCCATATCCTTAATCTGGACACATCAAATACGCAAAGATTAAGTATGCACCAAACTCATCACATAACAGAAAATTTTTGATCTGAACTTACAAAATTACCTGTAGTCTTTCATTCTTTAATTTACACCCACATATCGTTGCCAACTGTTCCACAATAGTTGTGTTAATTAGCCTACGAGATCTGAGAAAAAGTTCCATTTTGAATTTATATTAATTTTTTGCTCTAAAAATTTATTTGACTTCCTTTCAAAGTTAAAAGACACAAACTTGTTTACTCCGTAAGTACGAACAAACAATCTCCGGGCTCCGGTTACTAATAATATTTCGCCATAATGTACTTCACTTGTTAATTTTTTTAATATCATATTCTTCTTCTTCTTCATTTGAGGAGGAACTCATGTTTCTCCCCTTTTTATGTTCCAGGGATTCCCAAGAACAAATCATTGGTAGTACACATGCTTGCTAGAACAAAGTTAGATTAGGGGCATGTCGTAGATGTATTTACTGGGACCACAGGATATAAGTTAGGCTCCCTATACACTACGAGATCAATCGTAGGAAATAACTTCGGATTTATCTTCGGAAAAATGTTATGACATATCTTGTAGAAAATCCTACCCTTTTTGTGCCATACACGTGAAGAGTTTTCCTGTCTGACCGAATGACGTTTATCAACGTTGCGAAATAGTTCTATTTAATAAAAGTATAAAGTTGAAGAATTACTGTGCTAATCACACTGCACATCCCACTGATATTAATATCAGGCGCTATATTGTTAAATTGGATACCTCTTTTTTTTAAAAAAAAAAAAAAGAAAAAGAAAGAAAAATAAAGAAAAAACATAAAAGTCAGAAGGGTAATAGTATACTTTTTGCGCATCATATTTTAGAATATTTACAAGTAAAATTTAATAATTTGCTTGAAAAAACATATTTATAAGGAACAAATTTTTTGTAAGCAACATAAGTAAATACAAAGTTGTACACCTGTATTTTATGTTTTATGTGTAAACTGCAGGGTTACTAGTGTAAAATCATTTGAGAGACAATGTTTAGCAGAAAGGGTCCAGCTATTTTTCTAAGAAATGTTACAATTTCGGTACTTTCTATTCACATTAGTTTAGTTTAGGTTGGTTCAGGTTAGTTACGGTTATGTTACGTTAGATTATATTAGTATATGGGTCCAACATAATTTTTAAAAACTGATAGAAATTCACTTACTTCTATTAATATTAGGTTAGTTTAAGTTAGTTAATTTCATTATGTTAGATTTGGTTAGATTGTGTTAGGTCTAAGTACTTGCATCTTCCATTTCTCCTGTAAATTTTGTATGTTCTACTTACTTTTGGGCCCCTTCTGCGAAACATTTACCTAAGTGAGTGCATATGAAAGATGACCGGTGATACTATTTTCCACCACCGGTGTATTTCTGTATAGTTTACAGAAGCTATAATTTATGTTTGCAAGTGGAGCGCTACTACCACGATACCATGACATGTGCGATTCAAACTCGTATCATTGCCAAAACCCACTCGTTTTCACTACATTCACTAACGCACGTGTTTCCTTCGCTCGCACCCCTCGCTAACGCTCGGGCCCCCACTTCGCCCTGCCCTGACTCGGTTGGATAGCATTCGTACTTTCTAGAAACCACCTAGTGCAACTTGGTTAGTTTTTTGCACTATAGTTTTTATACTATATATATATATATATATATATATATATATATATATATATATATATATATATATATATATATATATATATATCTGGACCCCGTATTTGTACACAAATCGTAAAAGAATTGTAGTTTATCAACAATTGCTTTTGATGGTCCCCTTGAGGGATTTTACCTATGCTATGTTAGATACGTATTTTCATGTCGGTCAACGCAAATCATTTAGGAAACAGTGACAAATTATAATTTTTCAACAATTGTTTCGAGTGGTACACCTAAAGTAAACCTGCACGATCAGAAGATACCGCATCAATTGTGTTTTCACATGTTTTGTTTTCACTTTCTCTCACCTGATGTCGCTTAAATCGAAATCTTACGAATTTTCTTTCCGAAATAGAGCGTGCTCTAAACGAGAAATCTCATAGGATCGTTCAGAACACAGGAAATGACATGCGATCTGATGCCATACACGTTGAGATTTTGACTCTAGGTCAAATCGTAAGAGATTTCCTAGGATCTATCTTATAGTGTATAACTGGCCTTAGAGGTCAAGTTGGTTAAGGACGAAGAATTGTCGAAGATGATAGATGACTGTGGGGTCTTTCAGTGAAAGTGTGGTGCTGATAGGCAATGGACCATAAACAAGCAAAGCGTGCAAGGAGCTAAGAAATACAGGACGATA
Organism: Thermobia domestica; assembly: GCF_964235325.1. Lineage (NCBI taxonomy): Eukaryota > Metazoa > Arthropoda > Insecta > Zygentoma > Lepismatidae > Thermobia > Thermobia domestica. The sequence goes on from NC_137462.1 coordinate 180,867,087, forward strand.
ACGCGTCGTAAAACGACAAGAATAAGTAAGATGTTCTAGGGTGCCAAGATCCTGTAGGCAATAGTAGTTGGGAGTGTCCCGAAGGCCCTGCGGCACTTTTGTAGGGGAGTTTGGGCGGTATGCAGTCGGAGGCGACTATATAAAATGTGATGTGCATGTGTCCAGGAGGAGTAATGAGGCCATTTATGGGTAGTAGGAGATGGTTCAATCTGCCAGTAATATTTACCTGGTCCTCCTCTTGTCTGCCGTTGGAAATTATACCACTCTTGGTGTCATTGGTCGTCTAGTTGTGGTAGGAAGGTACTGGCCGGTAGTTTAAGTTTCGGAGGCTGTATAAAAGCCCCCCGTTTACTTCATCAGCAGTTTCATTGCCAGGTATGTTACAGTGCGAATAATTGTACAAAAAGGTTACCTGATATCCCCGTTCTTGATGTACCTGTTGAAAGATGTTGTGGAATATCCCGTTGTTCTGCATCTGGTGAGCGCTGGGTTGGAGGCATCGAAGAAAACTCTGACTATCGCTACATATGAAGGTGTTAATTAAGCGTAGACGGAGCGCATGCAGAAGTGCAGTTCGAACCACCATTGCTTTTCCAAGGAAGATGGATAGTGTAATCAGGTGATGCTTGAGTTATGCGCAGATTAATGTGAGGAATGTTGACTCCAATACCCACATATGTTCGTCCTGCTCGGCACTGCTTAGAAGCGTCCGTGTATATAAAAACAGCATCTGGGTGGTGCTGAGTAATGTAGTCCTCCCATAAATGCGCTATCATAGATGTGGGAACGGTACGTTGCAAGGGCGCCCACCAGGGTGGGCAAGGAAATTGTATTTGGGCTCGTGCCCCCTATAGGAAATTGTACTTGGGAATATCGAAAACCCAATAAAAATTTTAAAATAGTTACAGCAAAATTTGAAACTATATTTGAAATATCGCTTATACTTCCCCCCCCTTGGAAACCACAACATGGTCGCCTTTTGTGCGTTGTCTATAAGGCGTACAGTACGGAAATTCCACCTGGCAGGTAGTTAAAGATGTCTGGTAAGGAGATTGATAATAAGGAAGTTTAGGTCCTCGATGAATATAGTGCAGCATTGTTGGAGTTGAGATGCCAGATCAGTAAATTCTTCACTTCAGTTCTGCTGCACCAGTTACGTCGCAGGAATATTGCCACCGTCCTGAATAAGGTCGCGCCTACTTTGCTTTCGAATGCGATTGCGAATGCAAATGCGAATTTCCCAGCAAGTGTAAATAAATTGGGATCCCTCTGCTAGTTCCGACCTCCGAATTGCGAAAACTGACGAAAAAATGCGAATGCGAAAGATCCCAACATACTGGGATTGTCGAATTCGTGCGAATGGAGAGTCGTCTGCAGAGGAATTGAGCGCTACGTGAAGAAGAAAGTTTGTTTTGCGTGAAAGCAGATGACGTTGCGAGGTGCGTAGATAAAAGTAAATAAAAAAAATAAAGATGGAAATAGATGTTGATGCTTTAATAAAATGTGTTTTTGATAAAGTTCCATTGTGGAACCTCTCTTGGGAAGTAACGTAACGAAAGTAACGCGTTACTTGTAACGTGTTACTTTTTAAGTAACGTTTACTAGTAACGCGTTACACTTTTTCCAAAGTAACTGTAACGGTAACGTGTTACAAATTTTCAAGTAACGTACCTAGTTTGCGTTACTTTTTTCGCGTTACATTTCCGATGAGTACGGTAACTACAATATATGTTTTTTTTTTTTCGGAAACAAACGTTTCTTCCCTGTAAGTGAATTTCTCAGAATGAAACAATGGAAAATGAACTACGTATGTCAGTGACCAACAGTCAGTCTCCGACACACAAAGAAAGAGATGCGATCATAGTGCCACTTGCTGTTTTTGCAAGATGAAGAGAGCCTCAGGGAAATCACGTGTACTGATTGCAAGCAGCTGGAAGATTTTGTCATAGATTTTGACACCTCCAAATCAATACATTCAGTGTGTGAACTACGAGTGCAATGGTACCGGTAGTCTATTTTACTTTGATTGGTGTTGTTTTTATAAAGATGGAGAACTAAAATATTTTATCGTTCGAATATTTGAAAGAATACTTTTGCTTAAAAGCTGAAGATGATGGTCGACAGAATTTAGAAGTAAAGTGGTGCCCCGGTGGAAAATATTTATCAACAGTTAGGGTCCAGTAATTAACGATATACAGTAACGGGTTAATATGGATAAACTGTTCTGATGAGCAGGCCTACTTTATTGATGTAATGTTGATGGTATGTAATATTCGAGTTCTTTTAGATCAGTTTGCATACCTAACGTCCAGTTGATTATAGAGTTTGGAACAACTAGCTTTAAAAGCATGTATCGAGTTTAGAGTTACTGGCAAGTTTTGATTCACCCCCTCGTATTATTTGTCCTAATGCTTCTCTATATTCTATATTTTTAATTTTACATAACGTTGTTATTATTATATAACTAGTTTACCAGAATAATAATAAGCAACCATTTTTTTAACGCATAGGGATAGGCACGAGTCAAGCTAAAACTCGACTCAAATTCAAGTCGAGTTTTGAGTCGAGTCAAAGGTAATATTCTCGAGTCGAGTTCCGAGCCGATTCACTGTTTTTGGCGTCGAGTTTCGAGTGGAGTTGAGTTTGATAAATGGCTCGCTCGTTTTGAAATCATGGCCTGATTACCTTGGAAAGCGAAAGCCATGAGAAATGTAAGCTAAGCAGTAATATGGGATACTTTTAAGGTTGCTTACGAGAGGGGACGCTGCTTGCATCTCGTCTCGTCTCGATAGTGAGACCAGAAGATATATTTTATAACATGCTCAGCTCGGCTCGGCACAACTGTGCCGATGGCTCGAGCCGGCTCATTTGGGGTGAACTATCGGCTCGCTCTGGCTTGGTTGGGATGAACCATCTGCTCGGTTCGGTTCAACTAAGCCAACGGCTCTAGCTAAGTCGGTTGGGTGAGCTGTTGGCTCAGCTCACTTCTCGGTTCGGGTCGATAGTGAATGAGCTGTGAGCCAAGCTGCTCGAGTCGTTGGCAATTCTTAACCCGGGCCGAGCAGTTTTCAAGATATTTGGCCAGTGCCCTATAACTTCTAACAATGTTTGGCTCGTGCGCAAATATTCAACCTAGACCCTCAACCCAAATTCAGAAGCTCGAGAACAATGTCCTTGACTCCTAGACTTCACGACTACCGAGGTTGGCAATCAAGGTTTTTCAATATTCAAATACAAACCACCTATCTTTCATGTTTATACAGTGTTGTTATAATTAATTAATTAATAAATAATAATAATAATAATAAGTTGTTGTAGTAGTAGTATCATTGATAATGAGGGCTTGTTTGGAACAAAAGCGAGGCTGAGAAAAATTATTTTTACCAACTCATAGACTATACTGGTCAACTTCGTGTAAATATAACTTATGGTAGTGGAATAGAAAATACCACCATACATAAATTTAGCGACCACACATTATTTCAAGATGGTCAAAAGACTGAAAGGGTGCAGACCCCACTTTTTGGCTGAAATACAAACGAAACAAACGAGTAAAGTTTTCTACCTTCTGAGTTAAATAGTTGAGATGGTCTTTCCAATTTAATTTTTTTTATCAAGAATTAATCCTAGGTATTTGAGCGCAGGTTCATTGGAAAGTTGTATACCATTGATACGAAGGTAGGTAGGAGGAAGATGTTTCGGTCGAGAGAAGACTATGAATCTGGTCTTCTTCCAATAAATATCAAGGCCATTGTAATGCGCTAACTCTCACTAACGACCTCCATTAACTATGTCAGTGTTATCTTGCCGTGGATGACTTTACAGATATCGTTTCAGGATCCTTTACTACTTTAACAAGACAGACAACACAAAACAGTATCTGACTTCCAATGAGTTAGGCGTTATCATAAGACAATAAAAGGCGCAGAATCTTCTACGAGAAGACCTGAGCCTGTGGCCCAGTAACGGAGTCGCCGATGTTCCCCTTCTTTATCCGAGGAAAATTATAGATTCGTGGTAGAGATGGATGTTACGTAGCGGGAATCTAAAATTCACAACGTCTGGAAAATGTATTTAAATGTTTCAGAACGTAATCAAATTGAACTGGTTTGTACCAAAATCCTACTTTAAGTAAATTTAATTTCTAGCAGTTCTACAATGATTCTGTACACATTATATGGTGTTGAAATCTATATTGTGAAAACGAAGAGCAAATTCAGTAATAATCACATTATGAATAATAAATCCATGCCATTGAAATTTGTTAAGTAATTTAGTAATAGTTTGCGCGTGCTTCCATGTATTATGATTATAACTGTAGTTCTGTTTGTATGTAGCTCGCTTTAGTGTCTTGCTTGTGCATATCTGGCAGTAATTCATTTCATTTCTATTTTCTCTTTCAAATATTGATTGGTACTATCTGACGTTCCTACGCTCATATATATCAAATATACGGAGTTTTACTTTATCATCTTTTATAAATATATCTGTGCACTTATAGGCAACTTTTTATATTAACATAATTATCTAATTTTTTTATACTTTTATATATATATATATATATATATATATATATATATATATATATATATATATATATATATATATGTATATATATATTTATATCATAATATCTACATTTTTAACTTTTTTAAATACAATTGACGTATTTTAGTGAGCTCTTCCAGAATCGTCAGCATGTAACCAACTTCAATATAACATCTTATGACACCATAATAATATATCATTGCAACTATACAAATTAAGCAGCAAGAAAGATCAATAACGTTACGATTTGCTACAAACACCATCTGATATCAAGTCTACAAATTATATAGCATGCCCCACAGAAAATTTTGATAACACATTTTATTTTATAATATACCTATTTAGAATTCATGTCGAAAGTTTAGATGTGATGGTGTGTAGAATTTTGGAGAGGGGATAGATTCCTCTGAGCTAAATAATGGCTTCAGAAATCCATTATATTTTATTCATGCCTTACTGTAAAATAATCAACACGTATTGGAAAGTTAATGAAAATTTAGCATAATAGTTTTGCACTTTTTAAACCCTCGTCACTATAACATTAAATCCATTAGATTTAAATCACCGGATACAGATCATAATGCAAATCGCCACATTCCAAAATGTACTTTAATGTAATGCAGCGCAGGTGTAAAATAGCGGGGCATTACAGTCTCCTTTTGGTCTGAACAAAAATTTTATCAGGATAAAATTTTTAATGTCTCTTCCTTCATACCATTTTATCACTTTCATTTCGTATTTAATCATTAAATAAATTATGCAACCTTTCACTAATACCATTTGAAATTGGATTATTCACTCTTCAGCAATAACTTCATAGATGTAATAATTTTATAAAATAACATGAAATCTTAACAAAAAACAACTTGAACGAAAATTAACAAATGCACAAAATTAACTTATATCATCTAACGTTTCCTGCTAGTTCATCCTCCTGGGTCAAATACAAGTGTTTGCTGTCTCATCGAATGCCATGATTCGTTACTACCTATTCGGATTTTCAATTTTCTACGTTCTCTTTTGCCTTTCAAATATTGGTTCGTTTTATGTATTTCATGTTTCCAATCTGTTTTTGACTTCTTCCTTCCCAATTTCCTTTTTCCTAAAAACATCTTTTTCTTCTTATTTTCCTTTTGTTTTTCATTCCTGGATTTAATCCTTTTTTCTCCACTTCTATTTCTGAATTTCTATTTCTCTCCTTCGTCTTACTTCTCCGCTTTGTCTTTCGAATCTTGGTTTACTAAACCTTAATTCACATTGTGTCAATTGTTTCATTTTTCTTCTCGTTCTTTTCCGGGTTTGGAATCTTGCTTTCTTTACCTTTGGTGTCCAACATGTAGAAACTTCAGTTTTCTTTCTTTTTCTTTTCCCCATTCTGTTCCTTTCCGCGAATTTTCTTTTTCTTTCCCTTCTTGATGCATTTTTCTCTTTTGATGACCTTCATCAGGTTACTTTTTCTTCCTTCGATATCTTTAACATCTTTCAACATTTGTTTTCTTATACTTCTGTTCCTTTAATCGATACCTTGCTTCTCTTTCTTCTTCCGAGTCATCGTCGTTAATATCGTCATTGTTTCCAATTTCATATTTTCCTTTTTCCTCATGATAATAGTCTATTGTTCCATTTTCTGAAACTGGCATTTCTCCTGTAATTGTATTTGCTACTCATAATTGCTCTCCTCTTCCATGTGCTGGTTTACTTTATCTTCTTGACAGAGTGTGTTACTTCTATTCTCATTTACAATCATTGTTTCATTTTCGATTTGTTCTGCAGTTAAAATATCTGGCTTATCAATATCTTCATTCTCTGTAAAATTATCTTGGGATTTCTCTTTTCCATCTATTGTTCTGATACTAATTTCACTATTCTCAGGGTCTATCACTTCGTCCACCTTCTTATGATTGTAGGATGATAATTGAGACAAAGTAAGACTATCGTCTCATATTCTTTAGTTGTTGCTTCCCGTAAAACAACAAACGGAATTTCTTCATCATGTGTCCTATTGTGAACTTTCATTAGTTTCTCTTTTGCAGACTTCCTTTTCATTTCTTTTAAGCTTTATCCCAACTGACCATCACTTTCTTTATTAATCTCTAAACGTTTCTTCTCTCTTCTTTTATGTTTGTCCTCAAAATGTCTCTCTTTTAATTTTTCCCTATCTTCTTAGTTTTTTCCATCTTCTGGTTCACATCTCTTTTCTTTTCTTCCAACTTTTCCACCAATGCCTTCTTCCTTTTCTCTCTTCTTGCTTTTCTCATTTTCAATATCAGAATTTGTTTTCTTCTTTTTAGCTATTTTACTATCTTCTTTCTTTTCACTCTTCTTTTCACTCTCAATATAGCTCTTTGGCTTCTTTATTTGCCTCTCCCCTTCTTCAATTTTATCTTTAAGTTTGGGTTTTATTCTCTTAATATTGGTTTCTATATTCCAACTTTCTTCTCTCTATTCTTCTTCTTTTCATCCTCAATATCACGTTTCGATTTCTTTCTTTCTTCTGATTCTCAGTATCGCTTACCGTTTTCTTCCTTTCCTTTTTAGCCTTTACATCTTCTGTATCGCTTCTAGTTTTCTTTCTTTCCTTTCTCGAATTATCGTTTTCAGAATCGCTTCTTGTTTTCTTTCTTTCCTTTTTGACCTTCTCTTCTTCATTATAGCTTCTTATTTTCTTTCTTACTTTACTCGCGTTCTCTTCATTTTCCTCAAATCTATCTTACATTTTGCGGAATCATTTCTGATAATTGTCGTCCCTTTCTTCTCTTCTTTGTGTCTATGCTTCATCTTTTCTTTCCTCTTTGCTTCACTGTTACAATTATCTTTATGTTTTCTTTTATCCCTTTTTATTTTTCTTCTTTGTCGTAACCTTTATGCTTAATCTCCTTCTTGTCTTTTATATCACTTTCAATTACATTTTATTTCTTTTCCATTATATCTTCTGTTTTGTCTTTTATTATGTTTTTCTCTTTTCCCTTTACATTTTTAGTACCATCTCTTACTATTTTTTCTCTTTTTTCTCTATATCTTTTGTATTATCTTTTACTCTTTTTCTTTCTTTTATCTTCTCTCCACTTTTACTAACATCTTTTATTTTTCTTCTTTCTTTTTCCATATTTCCTTCTTTATTTTTCTTAGTTGTATGGCTAGACTTAGTATTCGTATTCATTTTCACCGAATTATCACCTTTTATTTCACCAACACTCATTCTGCCATTCTTAAGTAATAACCTTTGCATAGTGTCCACCTCACGAACACTGTCTCTGTAATATTCGCTTAATAACTTACTCTGTACAAAGTTCAGTGCCATTTATTTTTTTATTACTTGTTAGTTCAGAGGGCTTTCCCTTCCTCGTCTTCTAACACCATCAAATATATGCTGGGCTTCAAACCAAAAGCTTGAATAATTTGTAAAATTATTGAAGATATCTATTGGACATTTTACAGAAATGTTGCTAGACATAAACATATGAAAGGATGAAAATTATTCCCGTACGCTTCATAACATCAATACCTAGATTGTAATTGTCATATCAGACCAATTAAGGTTACCAAAATCTGATCTCCTTAGCAACCATATCCTGGATTTGGGACGCCAAAAATGTAATGCGCTAACTCTCACTAACGCCCTCCATTAACTATTTCAGTGTTATCTTGCCGTGGATGACTTTACAGATATCGTTTCAGGACCCTTTACTACTTCAACAAGACAGACAACACAAAACAGTATCTGACTTCCAATGAGTTAGGCGTTATCATAAGATAATAAAAGGCGCAGAATCTTCTACGAGAAGACCTGAGCCTGTGGCCCAGTAACGGAGTCGCCGATGTTCTCCTTCTTTATCCGAGGAAAATTATAGATTCGTAGTAGAGATGGATGTTACGTAGCAGGAATCTAAAATTCACAACGTCTGGCAAATGTATTTAAATGTTCCAGAACGTCATCAAATTGAACTGGTTTGTACCAAAATCCTACTTTAAGTAAATTTAGTTTCTAGCAGTTCTACAATGATTCTGTATACATTATATGGTGTTGAAATCTATATTGTGAAAACGAAGAGCAAATTCAGTAATAATCACATTATGAATAATAAATCCATGCCATTGAAATTTGTTAAGTAATTTAGTAATAGTTTGCGCGTGCTTGCATGTACTATGATTATAACTGTAGTTCTGTTTGTATGTAGCTCGCTTTAGTGTCTTGCTTGTGCATACCTGGCAGTAATTCATTTCATTTCTATTTTCTCTTTCAAACATTGATTGGTACTATCTGACGTTCCTACGCTCATATATATCAAATATACGGAGTTTTACTTCATCATCTTTTATAAATATATCTGTGCACTTATAGGCAACTTTTTATATTAACACAATTATCTTTTTTATATACTTTCATTATATATATATATATATATATATATATATATATATATATATATATATATATATATATATATATATATATATATATATATCATAATATCTACATTTTTAACTTTTTTAAATACAATTGACGTATTTTAGTGAGCTTTTCCAGAATCGTCAGCATGTAACCAACTTCAATATAACATCTTATGACACCATAATAATATATCATTGCATCTATATAAATTAAGCAGCAAGAAAGATCAATAACATTACGATTTGCTACAAACACCATCTGATATCAAGTCTACAAATTATATAGCATGCCCCACAGAAAATTTTGATAACACATTTTATTTTATAATATACCTATTTAGAATTCATGTCGAAAATTTAGACGTGATGGTGTGTAGAATTTTGGAGAGGGGATAGAATCCCCTGAGCTAAATAATAGCTTCAGAAATCCATTATATTTTATTCATGCCTTACTGTAAAATAATCAACACGTATTGGAAAGTGAATTAAAATTTAGCACAATAGTTTTGCACTTTTCAAACCCTCGTCACTATAACATTAAATCCATAAAATAATTCGCAGGGTTGATTCTTCCATTATATATTCTCTATCTTCTTCGACTCAAACTTTTTTTAAAATTAAGTTTCGATTCGAAAAATGTATCTTTGTTTAGATTTAAATCACCGGATACAGATCATAATGCAAATCGCCACGTTCCAAAATATACTTTAATGTAATGCGGCGCAGGTGTAAAATAGCGGGGCATTACACCATGTTGAGAGGACCAGGAAACGAGAGTTTGAAGAGTACGTTTCAGCGTCTCGCATCCAGCGTCCAGAGTAGGCTTTAACAGACGAACAGATCATCTGCGAAACTGACTATTCGTACGGGAGTTGTACATTCAGTGAATAAGTCACGAATGTAAAGATTAAAATCAATCGGACTCAATTTACTGCCTTGTAAAAGGCACAAAGAGGTCATGCGGTTAACGTAAGAATTCCCAATATTAGTATATTAAATAGATTTTTCTGTTAATTAAGGTGTTGTGTACAATGCGTGTTATCTTGCCAGGGATATGAAGGTCGTAAAGTTTGTGACTGAGAATGTCCAAGATAACGGAGTCATAGGCGTGTTTGATATAAATACTAGTCGCCAAAAGGTATCGTCTAGTATAAAAAGCATAATAGATGTCGAGCACAACCGAGCCAAGAGCATCGTATGTCGAAATATTCTTCCGGAAGCCAGTCATATTTTGGGGAAGGAGTTGGTGATGATCAATAAACCATGTTAGAAGGTTGAGAATGGGGTATTCGAAGATTTTGTAAGCACATGGAAGCAAAGCTATGGGGCGAAAGTTATCTGCGGAACCAACAGAACTTTTGGTTTTTGGGACTGGTACAATTAGCAACTTTTTCCATGCCGAAGGAATAAGACTGGTGTTCCATATGTGATTGAAGTATCGGAGCTAGAAAGTGAATCCTGAAGGCGGTAGATGTTTATAATGATTATAGGTATGGCCATCGATCTCTGGAGCAGTAGATTTCTTAATGCTGTTCAGAACAGTTTCCAATTCGCAGGGAAAAAGGGACGATCAAGAACAGGGTCTGAATTGTTAAAAAGTTGCCGTTGAAGAGAGAGTCGATCATTATTGACATAAGGGGGTGATAAAGAATGATGGAAAAGATCAACCTATCGTAAATCCTGAAAATGAATAGGTAGATTCTGTGAAAAACCGCTGTTAGTGTAATGTCTCCAAAAATTCCAAAGTTAACGAGTGGGTGTACGAGTAGACAGATATAACACACCATTTTCTTTGGTTATGTCTTAACATCAAAATAAATAAATATATCCTGGTTGAACGAAGCCAATTATAACAAATCAAATATTACGGTCATTGAAAAAAAATCAATTCATTGAAAAAAAATTCAATTCAAACATGCGCAACAAATTTTTCAAAAGATTTCAGATTCTTGTTGAGTGGCTAATCGAAATGAAAGACGACTCGACGTCATTAACTTAAATTGAATGAGAAAAAAAAATATTTATAGTATCAAACTTACATATGCTTAACTCTATGAGCAGTATTCGAAATTATAAAATTGAAATTTGGTCGTGATTGTTTATTTGTGCCAATCAGTCAACAGTTACATTGTAATTATCAGGAGCAACAGAATAAAGTTTGTTAAGTATTTGCCTACATCGCAGTATGTTCAAACACTTACGATATTATGTTATTACATTGACTTAATATAAACATTGTATCAATTCTCAAATTTTGATATCTTTATGATACATATTCAGTTCGTGATCATTCAAGAACTAATGATCCATACGCTCTAGTCACTCATTTAACAACATGACATTATTATTACGAAGATTATTCCTAAATAGACGTTCACTATTTATAACCCTGTTATTCATTTGAATGAAGCGACAACATAAGCCCTACATGACTGCTACTACATTCTCATTGCACTCTAGGACAAGTAAGTAGCATATATCAACCATACGTAACACTTCTACAAAAGAAACCTACTATTAATGAGATGCGATATTTACAAATGAAGAAAAAAAATGTTCTACTTCTACTTCTCTACGACAGGGTATACATATCTTATGAGAGATTGGAACGTCATTATCAACATTATTATCACTTTTGACTTCACAACATAATGTCGTTAATTCTCTAGAGCAATGAACACATGATAAATTTCAGATTGTGTGTAAGAACGACAAATTGAATAGCCGTAAGTACGTATATGTTTATCAATAAAGTTGAACATCAGTCAGCTATGTTGACTTCCGATGAGGCAAATATGTAAGAAATTCCATAACGCGTTAATGGCACCTTTAAACTAAATATGTGCCCAAGACAGAGTCTTGCACGGAAGCATATTCGAACAAGATTTTAAATATAAAAAAAACTACAACTGAAGGTTAGCTGAAATCTGCACAGATCAAGTATGCACTCGCATATCATGGGACAACAACAACGAAAAACGGTTCATTTACTATCCTAATTTACCAAAACCCTTTCACATTTAAGATGCAAGATATATATACGAAATCACGTTCAGGATATAATTTCTTAACCTACATGAAGCCTAACCTACGCAATTGTAAATTATCAAAATATATCGCGAGACAAGATAACATGACATTATTTAACATAAACACACAGGTTCAATCTACCTAACCTAAACAAGCAATTGAAATATATTACCCAACATCAGTGGCGTATTTACGATTTTGTTTCGGGAGGGGCTTTGCTAACATTCGGGGGGGGGCTTTGCCTGCAAATGTGAACATTCTGCAAGATATTTCATTTACTTTACAATACTAAGTGATTTCGGGGGGGCTTAAGCCCGGAAGCCACCCCCCTAAATACGCCACTGCCCAACATATATCGCGAGACAGAATCAAAAGGCATTATTTAACAGCAAGCACACAAGTTCAATTTACCTCACCTAAACAAGCAATTGAAATATATATTTCCCGAAATATATCGCAAGACAACACAAAAGTACATTATTTAACAGTAAGCACACAATCTGATTTCCTAACCTAACAATCAAGATAGATGTATATTATGGGATACGTTCAATTTAAATCTTACCCAACCTAAGCAACCTAAACACATTATTTAATTGGGGCACACGTTCAAAATGACATCTTAGAATGAAAATATTACTTAATCTAACAAATAAAAAAATATGTATCAATTCTCACATGGAAAATATTAGAGGCACATTAATATTATGCGGTGCGCCCAAAGTAAAGTTCACCAACAATTTTGAATGTTGATCACATATGCTTATGATATCTTTTTATTGAGTGGAAACGAGATGAGCTGTCTAAACGCGTAACGATTTTCGTTTTAACTACACATATTTATTTTGAAGCACTCCATTTGGTGAATTAGTGGTTCTGTTTATGATCGGAACAAGAAGAAAATAAAAAAATAAAATGGATGGATATTACCCAATTAGTCGAGGTTCCTACAAAATAGTCCTCTCGGTCCTTGTCACCTGGATCTCTGGCTTCACAGGACAGAATAGGTTAGCAATAGGTTAGCAAACCTATTTATTTACACGTTGAAACTGATCTCCTCGGGTATTAGTCCCACGTCCTATTAAATATGGGACCCTGGTCCTATTAGCCGACGAAATGAACTCCAACAACCCTACTTCCTGCCCATTACTTTCTATCACTCGTAATGGCGGAAGTAATACTTGATGGCTTTAGCCAAAACTTGTTTTATGAATTTTTCACTTCGGTCAGACTCCTCAGTGTTCCTTTTCTTCCAAATAGTTCAGGTTAACACCAATTAACAATTTATACTAGGTTGACTTCGAAAGTTTATACTTTTGATTACGAAATTTTTAAGTTTGAGGAGCTGACCTAAGCCATCGTTCTTTTACACTGTAAAACGGCGTTTCACTGCGTCATCATACTCGCGTCACCAGACCTTAATAATAGCGGTTTTAATATTGCATAGTCGACTACGAACAAAAACAAATTTATATTCCTTCTGTTATTATACAAAACCCTAGATAAATAAGCAGTCGTTTTACCTATTAAATAACATCTCCTGAGTATTGGAAGTAATCATGTAATGAAGTTTTTAAAACTCACCTAGTTAGTTCTTGCAATTATTTACGTTGCTATAACAATGATTTTCTCCAATTTGGTTGCAGCATCGCCATTTTGACGATGTTAGGTTCACGTATAGCAATTCAAATGCCCTCTTGCGGTCGTAACCGAAATGATCGCTATGTTCTTAACAAAAGAACGACGGAAAGCAACAGAGTGAAATAGCATGAGAAGTTAAATTTTCTTCCAATCGTAGTTCTGGATTGATATTTCTATAAGGTAAAGTAAATTAAAATAGAGAAAAAGTGTAAATTAAATTTCACTATATTAAGCTATAACATGAGTGGAATTATTACAGTAACGCGAAACAATTGTAGAAAGAAACAGTTCGAAATTTTCGTGGTAAATTATTGGTGTGTTTGCGTATCTCATATGTGTTTTGCATATCGCATATAAAACTAATCACCTTTTGTGTCATTTATTTCATTGGCAACGAAACAAATTAACATCAAAACGAATCTTTGGAAGCACTAGGGTGCAGTGTTACAATACACGAACCAACTTTAACGCTGCATAAACAACCGGTAAACATTACAATACGGGTAAACATTACAATACGGGAGCCAACTCAAATAGAATGTAAACAACTGGTAATCGGTCTGTTACACAGAGATAAACAAAAGTCGTGCCAACTCTGACCCTTAGTGGTGTTAATAGCACGTCGTGCACGGGCTTTGTGATAGCTTTAGGAAAAGAAATTGTCCATGGGCGGATGTTGAAGGAAAATGCGAAAGGCCTATTGATTGAGATTAATGCTTTGCTGGCAAAAAGATGTCCACCATATAGGTTTCCTGTGAGGGACAGAGCGAAATAAAGTGGTGCGGCCGGCAGGAGAGGAATAGGCCTGTTTGCGAAAATGAGAAACAGTAGATTTAATAAGGGAGAAGAGCTGTGAACCGGAAGAATTGAACGCTTCAGGAGTCAAGGTGGAATTTTGTTCATCAATAAGATGAGAATAATGAGTCCAGTTCAAGTTCGTGGCAGTATGTTGTAATTTGGAGGTGAGTGCCAAAGTAGATGAGAGAGAACAGCCATGAAAATGAACAAAGGGATGAGTAGTGAAGAGAATCGGAAAGTGATCACTATCGCAGGGATTGAAATATGTATGCCATTCCGTATCAATATAAAAACGTGGTAGGAGAGCCATTATTTAGAAACAGATACGGAGAGTTTGCTAAGGCTGTAAGAAAGGTTTTCCCAGCCACACCAGTGCGATTGCTGCCCCAGAGGGTACTTTGTACATTAAAGTCACCACCTATATAGTCAATGTGTGAATTGGCTTGAAAAAGGTCATCCCAAAATGCGAAATCAGGATGAATCGATGGTGGTATATAAAGGTTAACAAAGTGAACAGTATCCACCGTAACCCCAAGCATTTGAACGCGAGGGGAATTGTGAGAAGACTGAATAGGAAAAATATTATGAGGAAGGCCATGTTTGACACAAGTCGCAATGATTCCATGGTGATCATGTCGAAATTGATTAATTACTGTATAATGCTTGAGTTGTAGGTTCAAGTTAGGTTTACGCCAGGTTTCTTGTAAGAAGATGAGGTCTGGAGAAAAAAATATGAATTAGATTATGAGTTTTGCCGTAGACGCTCTGGCAATTCCACTGGAGTACAGTTACGCGTCGAAGTCGCTGCTGCGCCATATTAGTTGATGTCAAGGGAAAGATAGAGAGTGGACAATAAAGGTTCGAGATGAGAATCGTATTTACTTGCCAGAGGGCCACCAAAAAAGGTGAATAATCATTTCCGAAGCGCATTCTTATACTTCTGAGAACGAATGGAAACATCCTGGAATCCCGTGCTTATAGAGGAAGGTTCGGAGGAATGGGATGAAACCGACAAAGAAGAGGATGATGTTAATGATGTCTGCTGACCCCGATGAAGTGACACAGTCCGACCAGATGGTTCTGTAGATTGATCAGATATTGGACGTATAGTCTTCCTTTTACGAAATCGGGTGACATCCTGGAGCACAGGTGGAGGCAAAATATTAACTGCTGAAGGGGATGTGGGAGAAGAAATTAAAGACCTCCAGCGATGCATACCGTTGTACGAGGTACGGTTTGGTTCCGAAGATTAGGGGAAAAGTACCAGTCGTATTGCGTCGTTTCTGCCACGGAGGTGAGTCGGGGATTGTGATTTAGGAGGAGCAAAAGTAGACGTGGAAGCAGAAGATACGATACTGGCGTAAGATGAGTGATGTGTATTGGTTGGGGATTTAAGCATCCCACTGGTTTTGAGCTAAAAGAGGGTGTTCCAGAAAATTGTTAGCTTCGTTACCTGAACGAAATTGAAGTTTAATTAAGTTACGTAAGATAGGTGCAATAGAGTCAATACCAGGAATGTCAGCAAGATAATCTCGGGGCCATGGATAAACGACTATTTTTCCTGGAAGAGAAAAAACTTTCCTCTACCCCCTTTGGCTTAGCAACCACAAACTTCACTCGGGTTCGCGAAGGCGTCAATGTTGCCAGATTTCTAAACTGAACTAACGAAGGTTTCATTTTTAAAAAGGATCCTCTTTTCTTCAGAATGACATAAAAAAAGAGCGAAGAGTGTAAATGCCTCTAAAAGGGTAACTATTCATTCTCAATTCCTGCAAGAGTCTTTGGTGCTACAATACACAACTTAAGGGAGGTAGTAGGGTTATTTTCCTTTTCTCCTCTTGAGTTTTATAGTTTTCCGGATTTTGCAAACCATAATAAAATGAATCACATTCTTGTAAATTTAAACATGATTCTTTTCTAAATTTATATATAAAGGGGGAAAAAAAGACGGTTTGACTTAGGTCTTCTTCATCCATAAATGAGCAGTAGCACATATAAAGAAATTAAAGTTAAAACAGTTTTTTCTACTGTTTTGAAAATTAAAGAAACGAATAGAAAGAAGGAAAAATCTTAGTTTAAAATGCTTTCTCAATAAACTTCGTTCCTTGTAGAAATATTCAATTTATTGTTTATAGCCAACAATAGTTCACTGGAACAAATTCCGGAGGTATGAGGGGGACATGTTCCCCAATCTTGGAACTGGGGGGACTGTCCCTTCCAATAATCTGATTTGATCTTTTTTAGAAACGTGATGATTTCTGAAGACATCCAAGACAAACTATGAATTTTCTTATTCCATCAGAACATTACGTCGTCTGTTACATAGTATGGGTTTTCGTATAAATCAGTGCCAAGAAAAAGCGCGAAATGTGAATCCAATGAAGCTATTACTTAGAGATACCATTATCTCGAAAAAAATTAAAGCTTACCGTTCCGCGGGATACTGTGACGTATACCTAGACGAAACTTGGTACGATAGCAACACGTGGGAAATCAAAAAATGGTCCGACGACTCTTAACAATTGCACAGTTGCAACTTCGGACAAAACAAGGGGAAGGAACGTTACTATGCACTTTGGTGGCCAATTCGCTTTTGTAGATAGTTATTTATTTATAACTCAGAAGAAAATATATGGTGCTCCTCCTGTGGACATGGGACAATAAACGCAGACATTTTCGAACATTGGTTTGAAAACTCCATACTAAAACGCTTAGAGGAGGTATCGTCTATATATTTGTATAATGCCCCTTCCCATAGTCGTGTAATTAATCCGAAGCCTAATACTTCGTGGAGAAAAGAAACTATTCTTAATTATATGCGAATCTACAATAGTGCCATATCTAGACCGGTCCTGATAATACCTGTTCTCCAAATTATTGATGAACAACTGTCTGCGAAAAGAAAAAGGTACGCAATTAGACGAACTGGCATCATCATATGGGCATGTTGTTTTAAGATTACCTCCATATCATTGCGTACTTAACCCAATTGAAATGGTGTGATCACAATTAAAACGGACGGTAGCATCCCAAAACATGAAAGGCGAACCCCTACCAAAACTAATGTCTTTATTAAATAGTGCATTCAACAGAATTAGAGTTGACAATTGGAGAAATTGGAGGATATTGAAGACAGGTACAGAAATCTTCAGTCAACTCAAGTAGAGTTTTACTGGAAATAACAGATTCGTCAACAGACGATTCTGACTTAGATCAGGAATAGCAGTTTTCCAGGGAAGACAGTACTCCATAGTTTTTAATATTCTCTTATTTTTGTAGATCATGCACCTTATAAAATTTGTGGTTGCTTACTGTTCAATTAAATTTTTCTTGTTCAAAATATTTGTATTTACAAATGGGCGAACATATAATTACATGTTTTTACAAAATTTCCTATTTAAAAATAATTTCCCTATTTATTTTTGCGTTAATTAAAATGTTGATATATTTTATTGTAAGTTTTTATTTTGTAATATGATAATGCCTGTTCTTGTAGAAGAATTCACATACAGTTAGAGTAATATGTGGCAGTTTTATTTTATTACCGCTGGTAATACAATATATTTCTCTTATCCTTTATGATTCATTACCCGAAGACCGAAAATAACATAGAAGCAAAGTTATCTGATATACAACCAACAAAGAAGTGAAAATTTCTGGAGGGCTGAAAGTAGTCAAAGACGAACTAACCTTAGCTACAGATCTGATTTCGATATGAACATTGGTTAAGAAACCTGGGCGATATGTATCTTTAATTAATGCTAATTATTTAACACCTATCCCAATAAAGCATTTAAATTTCTTATTGCTAAATGTAAAAATTTTCCAAGATTACTTTTAAAAGTCAAGAATATAAAATTTCTGAACAATTTTTTTTTTTTTTTTTTTTTAGATGAAGTGAAAAAGAATTCTTTGAGAATCGAGGCGAGACTTTTTCAAACTTAACAAGACGTCTCTTCTCGTGGGCAACACTGGTCAAGATTGAGTTAAATCGTTCCCGCGTGTCCAATGGGGGTAATATACAATAAATCTAAACAACATTTCTTTAATATCGCCTATTTATTGGCGTCAATGATGAGAGCCATAAACCCAGCCCAAGCCACTAACCTTAGGATATGTTTTCATGTAAGACATTTGCAAGCAACTGAATTATATTGATTTCAATACAATAGTAAAATATTTACATACAAGTCATCATTTTCACAATAGCCTGTTTTAAAGTTTATTTTAAGTTTCGTTTACTAACGGCTTTATCAACCAAGTGCTTATCAAATTGCAATTTTCTGATATTTTGCACTAACGTTTATTTTTAATTACCTAGGACTTTTCCTTCAATAAAACTAAAATTATAGGTATAATATAGAAAATGACCCCATTTTCCCTCCTCAGCAACGGAATTTTTAAAATAAAATAACTTCAAGGATTCGTGAGATACTCTATTCTTAGCAAAAGCTATTTGAACCCTCTTTTACTCCCCTATAGGACATACTTCTAAACAATCTATTCTTAGTCCTTGATTTTGTGACAATGGAACATACTTACAAATTCATGCTTCTATCTATAATAGTTTGACTTAGTTATTGATGAGTAAGTCATTTTAAAATTTTTATATAATAGTGCATATGTCTTTCTTTCTTTTTAAGAAAAAAAGAATGATTCGTGTTGAGTTTTGATATTATCGCCCGATTTGAATTATGTTGTAGGCAATGGATCACATAACATTTTTCTTAGATCATTTTTATTACACAATTCATGCGTCAATACGTTTCTACTACGGCTCACTCTATGGCTTTCTCTAGAAGTGAAGAACATAAATTGTCCAGACATTTTCAAGAAAAAAATGTGGCTATCTTGTCTTCCAGCACGTGCGGAAAAGACTTTTGTGGTCACTCGTGGTTATGCTTGTGGAAGGGGCTCTTTCCTACGAAGGGTATGGGTAAGGGTCGTTTATCGGTGGTCGCGACTTTATAATTTCCAACTGATAACCATAATATGATTTTTTTTCAATATCATCAATAGGGATTTCAGAAATACATAACATGGAGTTAAATGATTAGATTTGTATTTGTTTTTTTCAACTATGTAAAATTAGTATCTTTGTTATGATAAATAGCAGTGGACGCCGTAGAGGAATGGATATCAGGTACGGAAGTATTAGATTGAACCGTAGGAAGAGCAGCAGAAGGGCTTGACTCAGGGACAACTGAATTAGCATCAGTGTCCATATTGATTTCTAAAGTACCCAAATCTTGTGCATGCAGAATAGTCAAATTAGTATCATCAGCCATACTGGGGTTACAGAAAGAAACCCACAAACAAAATGAAAAACCCAACAAAATAACACAATATATTGTAGTCTCACGGTCGAAGGGCATAATTAGTGGCTGTTAAAAGAGTGAAATACATAATATTTTTAGGACCAAAGTAACACTATAATCAATGAGTTTAACACATGTTAACAATGTCCGTATATTAAATATCTTGAAGTGAGAAGTGTCTTTTTCTACCAGAAATCCAATCCAAGTGACATTGATGCTATTGTGATTTTCATATGCGCAGTTGCAGTTTAAAGATCAATAATTATTTCACCTCGGAAACTAATTTTTGACATTTTTCTTTGACACTTCATCTAGTAAATCATGCTTGTGTAAACTTCTAGTGGAGGCCAATGCCCTTTCGACCTAATTCGTGCCTCGACATTTTTATACATACCAGCAGTACTACGTGTGGCAGTTACAATCTTGGTTCGAATTTCACTTCAGATGTTTCAAAAGTGGCAATACTAGTTTTGAAAAGCTAGAGTGCAACCCTTTAAAAGGGTAGACGACAAAAAAAATCATTGTTGTCATACTTCCACTTGGCTCTCAACTGTCCGGTTGAGGTACATACGTATCAAATCTAGGTTTAGATTGATCCTGAGGTGTGGACGCAACCTGGCAATCATTGCTACGGGCGTAGTGGTGCGGCGAGATAGAGGGTTTCACCCGATAGAGGCCAGTTATTGCATCATTCTTCATCTTCATCTTCTCATTCAGTAGACTTTCATATTTGAGTTACATACTCTGTTAGGTCAAATCATCATCATGCCCCCTCCCCGACGGGAGTGAAGGACACAGCCACGAAACCAGGTCAACCTGCTGGTATGAAGACCACTAAAGCAGATACTTCGAAACAGGCTGAATCTCAATATCGCTCACGATCTCCAATTGGGAACTTCAAGGAATCAGACGCTAAGAAACCAAGGCATTATAGCTCTGATGGAGAAGGTTCCACTGCCTCAGTGATTGAGAGAAACGCCGAGATGGATTGGGCTAATGCGCCATCCTCTGCTACTTTGCCAGCTAACCAAGAAACCATGTAGAATTTCATCTTAAAGAACTTCGATACTAACAAGTAAAGGGTCCAAATGGATGAATCGAGTTGCGGGATGAGACATAGTGCGTCTTATAAGAGGATGTGAAAATATGTATATGTGCAAAGTTATAGCGGCTGAGCGCCATAAGAAACGGAGAGGGGGGGTCAAAGTTGGTGGGGAAGGCCTATGCTATGTTATAGAAATACATCAAATAAAGTGTTGAGTCGTAAAAATAGTGAAAGATAGAGAATACAAACAGTAGCAGTTTCACATATTGGCAAAAGAAGAATGGGCAGAGTAGATCATGAACCTCCGCCGCCATTTTGAAATCCGACATTTTAAAATATGTGATATTTTTGAAATTGTAAGGTAGTCATGATAATATTTTGATAATATTTTGGCTAACGGTGCCTACGTACATCACCGCCGCTACAAGGTAAAGCCTTCTCGCACGTCTCCACCTCTCCCAATCGATGCGAGAAATGCCAGACTTACAACGATCATTACACCCATAATTGTACAAACACCGTCAAATGCGGGTACTGTAGTGAAACTCATCTGACCCGTAATTGTCCAAATCCAAGCGCACCTCCCCAATGCATTACTTGTCCTGAAAAGCACCCTACATACAGTTATCGCTGCAGTGCCAAGCCCATATCTGCACCTGATAAGCCAAAATTAGTAGCACCCATTAAAACTTCTGATGACAGCACCCCACCTGCAAACTCACTGATACATCCTGTCACAGTGGAAGACCTCTTACGATTCATAACTCTTAATTTACAGAACATCCTCCCATTTCAACGCCAGCACGTCCTCAATCAAATCATTCACTCTCACATTACTTCTTTAAAATCTCACATTCTACTTCTAAACTTCTTTACAATCTCACATTACACGCCACATACAGTGGATCCAACGTACATTTCCAAGTACAACCCATTGAAACGATTGTTTGAACATGTTTAGCAGTATCAGTGCTATTTCCATACTTTTGGTCCAAACCATTGTGGCTTACAATGTGTTATTTTTGAACATAAGATCTCTTACCACGCATCAAGTACTGTTTCAACTACTTCTTATGGAGGAACGCATAACCGCTTTTGCTTTCAACGAAATGTTCCTGGCTTCTTATATACCCTACTATATTCCTCGATACGTTCTCCACAGACATGATGGACCCAACGGCGCTCACCTTCATGGAGATACAACTATTGGCCTGCAATCTCGCATTCCCCATCGGTCTATTATCCTACCTCCTGCCTTTTAGTTGCCCGAATACAAAGTTGTTCTCTTATATCTGAAAGATCATACCATAGCCTTTGCAACCATCTATGTCCGGCCGAGACAGGATGTGCCATATCAGTTATTTCAATACCTCTCTGACACCTATTGTAAATTCATTATCATGGGAGACATCAATTTTCACAGCTGCCCTCAACAGGAAAAAAAAACGATTTTTGAATTTCATTAGTCTTAATACGACCGGCCACTTCCATGTACTTCCTCGGGCAACTCGCCCCTCTAGCAATACCACACCTGATATCATTATGTCATCAACAACACTCAACTCTCACATCAATATTGATGTTTTAGATTCTTTGGGGAGCGATCATGTTCCAATCAAGTTGTCTCTTGCTACCAACACTTCTTCGCACCATACCACATCAAAGAGAAAAGTGTACGTGTATCATCAGGCCAACTGGCCAGCCTACCAAGCGACCATCACCTCAGCACTTTCCGATATTTTAGAGCTAACATCACAAGATGAGCTAGACACTGCCGTTCACCATCTCACTCAGACCTTACATACGGCTGCTGATCAACACATTTCAACTACATATATTACTCTCCACAAACCGACACTTCCTCCACAATACCTTTCTCTCATAAGTGCAGCTTGGCGTGCCTACAGAGAATACACCCGCAGCCGTAATTTAGAAGCACTCCGCCTCCATAGACATATCTTCGCATCACCCATAACTACATAATCGCATATAAATGCCTTCACTGGGCCAGAACCTGCAATAAACTTAACGGAACATCCCATCCTACCAAATAATGGCGAAAGTTCAATCAACTCGTTGAATAATTTCAAAGGATACTCACTAGTTGTAAAGTAGCAAGCACTCTCTTCTGATCAGAACAAGGCCAATACCTTTGCCGCACACTTCCAAATTATCTTTACTCCCCTACCTGGCTGGCATACTCCACAACGTATGCTGGGTTTCGCCCCAATTTCAGCATTCTGGACTCTCTGTTACGCCTCAGCACCTCTATATACAATCAATTCAACCAGAGACATTCATCATGTCTGGTTGTATTCGATCTTGAAAAGGCATTCGATAAAGTTTGGCACTAGGGTCTTATATACAAGTTATATTCTTTCCAACTTCCTCTGTATTACATACGAACTATACACTCCTTTCTCACAGCCCAACTTGTTTACATATCGATCAATGTTGCTCTGCCATTTCCAATTTTCCTGAATTCTGGCGTTTCTCAAAGGTCTTCTCTCTCTCTCTCCCCTGTTGTATTTGCTATATGTCCCCGACTTACCAACCACTCCTGACATACAACTTTTCCAATTAGCTGACGATACTGCGTTTCTCGCTGTCGAACGGACAATGACTGGTATCCAACATCACCCTCAACTGAAAATTGACTCTTTTGTTGACTAGTGCAACGTTTGGCGTTTGGCAATCAATGCTACTAAAACGCAAGCTATCGTCTTCTTATCGTCTGGACGTCGATCTCGAGTACACCGAAATCCTCATTTATTACGACTTCATGTTGATAACTCACCAGTCACCATCCATAGCACTCTTAAGTGTATAGGCATTGTGTTTGATTCCAAGCTTACTTGGACACCGCACCTTCTCACTATCATCGAGAAAGTCAAAAACAGACTTAACTTACTCAAACGACTAGTTGGTACCACGTGGGGTATACATTCGCATCTACTTCTAAACACTTACAAAGTTTTCACGCGCCCGGGGCCACACAGCTTGGTTGCCAGCTGCCCCTAAGTACTATCAAAAGTTAGCAATACTCGAACGCCATGCATTTCGTTTAGCCCCTCGTATCTAGCTGCCCCACCCGACCCGTCTATTCTACGACTGTATACATTTTCCACCGCTCTTATCCCATCTTGAGGCCTTTCGCTTAAACTACATTAAGAAACACATTGAAACTGCTCATCCAGTATTTCTGAACATTCTCTACTGTGACAGAGACTTTGATACTTCTGCTGTTTGTTATCCGACACCTTTAAAACATCTGACGACCCTGTATCATTTGAACATCGGCCGCGAGAACGTCGATCCAGAAGTTTTCGACAGTTATCATCCTGGCACAGTTTCACTGCTCATCTATCCATTTCATGCCCAGTAAATCACCCATTAACAGGGCTGCCTTTGTCTTCATTAGTTCCTGCGTTGTCCCAGGAACAGAAGCTAACAGCATTCGTCTTACTAATATCACCAATCTGTTGTGGTGTCGTAGCACTTCACCCTCATGACATCTATCACGCCTCCTGTCTTGACTGTCGTCTATTCCTGTGATTGAACCCTATGTTTTATAGCTCCTTATGCATCTGAATCACCGTACTGTGTTTTGGCACTCTCTCATCATTTCAGGCACCGCAGTTAAAGAAAGACTACGACTTATATCAGCCAGATGATATTCCTAAGCATCCATGGCACATGCAGATTGCCCTCACTTAATTGATGCCCATCCCTCTGAGTAAACTGAATAAAATGTAAAATAAAAATGAGTAAACAGCACCTAGACTCCCTCATGATACAATAGATGCTCCTATACCATTCGACCTCTTCCCGAAGAAAGGGCGCAACCCTTTAAACGGGTAAACATTAAAAAATTAAAAAAATATCTTTGGTGTCATACTTCCGATCGATACTTAAATGTCACCCCTATTGTACTTACCCCTATTGTACTTACTTTGTGTCCCAGATACGCCCCGACTGCCCGAACATACTCATTTATTTCAGCACGCTGACGATACTGCATTCCTCACTCTTGCTACAACCATTCAACAGATCAACATTCTCCTCCAAACCGAAATAGATTGCATTATATCGCGGTGTACTAGATGGAGACTTACAATTAATGCGGTCAAAACTCAAGCCATAGTATTTCTACCAGATAGACGCAACTCTAGATTTCATCGAAATCAACGACTGCTTGATTTACACGTTTACCACGTTCCTATCCAACCACGTCACATAGTTACCTATCTTGGTATAACATACGACAGACACCTAACTTGGTCTAAACACCTGGAACATGTCCCCAGCAAAGCTTGCAATCGGCTCAATTTGTTAAAGCGTTTGACAGGTATACCTGGGGCCTTCGGCCGCACACATTCTAAATGGGACCGCGCCAAGGCTGGACGACGACAAGCCTGGACATTTTTTGTGTCCAAGCTTGTCGTTGGCCAACCTTGTCGTCAGCGACCCAAAATGAGATACGTCAAAGCATCTCGGGGTCGATCCCGACAAGCTTGGACACTTTCAGGAATGTGTCCAGGCTTCTCGTTGGTCAACCTTGTCGTCAACGACCCAAAATGAGATGTGTCCAGGCTTGTCGGGATCGACCGCGACAAGCTTGGACACCCCAGGAATGTGTCCAGGCTTGTCGTCGTCCAACCTTGTCGTCAACGACCCAATTTGAAATGTCTGTTCCAACAAACTGTACCAATTCATACATACATGCCCTTCAATATAGAATTGCATGGCTCGTATCTATATCGCTATTGGCTGATTCTCGCCAGTCAGCTACTGCCCTCTACTAGAGGATTTTCGAATTATTTTAAATTTATTTATCTTTTATTAAAAGAGATTATTATTATTTACAAAATTTTCGGTTTAGTTAAAAAATTACAAGCAGTATTTAGCAATCGTTGCAATATTTCCTCCAAAAAATCATGATAAGTACGGAACGTGCGACTCTGCCGTGAAAGCCACGTTTTCATTCACCGCTGACTCTAGGGGCGCGTTCTTAAACATCGATCAGGTTAAATGCTTTCTTTGATCAGGTTAAATGCCTAGTGTTATGAAATTCTTTTCGTGTAAACACTTATTTCGTTACGGGAGATGAATCAATTATTAGCGTGAGTAGGCCTACACTTCGCAAAAAAAAAAAAAAAAAAAGGACTTTTTGATGAACAATTATGGAAGTGAGTTATTTGGGGAGATAATCTGGTGAGCAATCGTTAGCAAATTAAGTATGTCTGGTTTCTAGAAGACTATCTGATAGAACAAAGAATATCTAAAAAAAATCATGATCTATGACCATGTAGAGCATTTTTCTTTGCGTGCTCTTAGTAGGATGTTCAAAAGCTGAGAATGGGGTTCGTCTTAAAGAGGGCCGTACCCAGGATTTGTTTGAGGAGGGTATAGGCCATATTTAGAATATTTTGAGGAGGGTATAGACCATATTTAGGATATTTTCATAGGTGCATCACTGTATTTTATTTAAACCAGTTACTACAATAAAGGAAACTAACAATGTCATAGCAGCATTAAGCTGGGACAACAAGTATTTGTGCTAATCTTGATGTTATTTTCGGACTATGAGAACATGAGCAATTTTGAAATATAAACCAAGAATATTCCAATATCGCACAGTGTGTTTTTCTACGGACGCCATCTCGGTGGAGAACAATGTTACAAGTAAGTGTGGGTTTTCCAAACTGCAATGTTAGAATTGAATCAATCGTTTGAGCTATACAGATGTAGTCTTGAGTGGTAGAGAAAATTCTGTGTGGAACTCTCTTGCTTGACATCAGTGTATGAAAGAGTGTATAGTTTTATGACTCTAATGCAAGGAAAATGAGACAGACGGGCAGCTAAATGCTGATACTTGCTTTACAACGATTAAATCACTGGTTCCTTTTGTAATAAATTTGAGCCATTAAATAATACACACTCCGTCCTTTTTTTGATTCAATTTATTTATACCTGGTTGACCTGACATTTGAATATCTTTTTATATTAACATTATAATTATAATTATACATTATTTCTTTTTCTTTCTCTTCTTCTGATAGTAAACAGCCAGCCTAGTACATATTTAGAATATTTTATGGCCCAAAATTACAAATATACAATGTACTCAATGTACTGTTGTATGTTATGACGCCCGACGGACTTTTCTTTTTATTCATTAACTTCATAAAAAGAAAAAGATTCTGGATCGTTCACGTTTACATGTTAATCATTTGAGTTTTCGAATGCACCTCGTATACTTGAAAATTACAATTCATATAAATATACATATATATCATATTTAATTTTATAACAATATTATTATCATATTTATCATCATATTTATTTTAAACTTTATCATCATTTTCATTTATTTATACATTTCAAGGACGATAAGACACATTCGAAATTTAATTTGCAAGTTATTTGATTTTAAGTCCTTTTTCGGGTCCATTAAATGCTTGTTACAAGATAATAATTATTTACTTGGGCATCATGAAGAAGGTTTTGAAAAAGATGTATGCGATATTCATATAGTTGTTCTTTGAACGTAAAAATGATCCGATATATTTATATTATTAGCATATAATTCGAATGTAACAAGAACACAGAAATAAGAATTGTTTAAAATACAAATTCCTTATAGAAAACATAAATTGTTAACTTCAATATACACCGTATATCCTAGCATTACAAAGATGCTTTTAAATGTACTTCAATAACATGGAACACGAATAATGTGATTGATAATACAAATATCAAAGAAAACACATAACATTAAGACATGTAGACATATTTGAGTAACTGCAATCATAGACATGAACTCAAGATTAAATAACTTTAAAGTAAAATACAATAAACCGACTCACATATCCATAAAATATTTTCATTTTTCTAAACGCAAATTCAATCCATTTCACATCAACACAATCTATCCCAAGTCACGGTGTCTCATAGCTTCAATTAGATTACATTGTATTCCACATTCTTCGGTACTTTCTTGGCGATTACACATGGTTACAGCACTCGGATTTCTATACGTGTAACTACTGCCATCTGTATGTCTCCTATCAAAGTAATTTCTGCCATCTGTACCTCGATTTTGCATAAATAAGCGACGATTGTTGTTCCTGCTGGAATTCCGATTATTATTTCTAAAATTCCTGTTTACGTTTCCACGATTTGGTTGCGCCTGACTACCGGTAGCATTGTAATCGTTTATTCTGCTATTAAAAGTATTTCCTGGTTGTATACTTAAGTTGCGAATTGGAGCATATTGTTTATGATTACGACCAGAATTCCTTGACCCCTGTCTTGTTCTCTATTACAGTTTTGTACTACAAATTGACTTTCATAATTCTGGACGAGCATTATCAGATGTTTAAAATTAACACATTGCGCAGACATTAGTAGCTGTTGTAATCTAAAAGGCAATAATATCCGGATAGAAGCGATGATTCGTGATTCTGGATGACACGGATTTAACGCTCTTAACTCGTTAAATGTAGAAATCACAAATTCTGTAACATTTCTATGTAACTTGGAATTGAAGGGTTTCGATCTTAACAAAGCGTCTCTATTTGCTATCATAAAATGGTTTTCGTAATTAGAAAGCAATGCCTTTTTAAAGTCGGAATACGTACGAAGATTATTCCTAATTGTCTTGAACCAAGTTAGACATGGTGGCAATAATACATGAGGCAGTAACTTCAAATATTGAGATTCATGTACGCCCATTAGTTCGCACTCGTCGTCGAATTTTTGAGAAATCCCCTCGCAGTTATGTCTTCCGGTACACCACTAAATTTTATAAGTGATTTCACTTCACTAAATCGCAAAGATTTACTTGTATTAACCCTTAAATATCTGTGACGAGCCCGCTTCTGATGAGATGATCGCCTCACTCTTCTTTCTCCTTCTGTACTATCTTCATTACAACTCGAGCATTGGTTACCTTCAAGAATTGTTCTAGGCTGACGTGTAGATTCCCAACCGATAGATGTGGGATGTACAGGATTCATGTGCCCACCATCTTGCACTGCACCTTCTTGAATACGCTTTTCTTTAATGAAGTTCAATTCATCCTGCAATCGTTTAATTCGGTTGTCGTGTTCTTCTACCACAGTCTCGATAACATCCACAGAATCTTGAATCTCAGTGCATCTCCGAACTATCTTTCTCATTTCCTCATCATAATGTTCGAATTTGACTACGATTTGTTGATTCATTTGTTGCAATTGCTGTTGTAAGCCATCATTACGATGTTGCAATTGCTCTAATCGCTCACCAAAATGTTGGGTTTGCTGATTCACCTTTTGATCCAACCTTTCCAATTGCTGGTTCATCTTAGCAAACTGTTCAGCTTGCTCCTGAGCTTCGTTCTTAATCTGTCGGGATAGTTCCTCGCTACATCGAGCTTGGTCCTGAGCCTGTTCTTTGATTTGCTGTGATTGGTCTTTGCGTTGCCGTGATATTTCTTTTACAGCTTCCAACATGTTGTCGGATGAATTTGTTACTTGGTTGTCCATTGTTCCACTATCGGTTCCTATATATAATTCGGCCACTTCTTAAAAAAGTACAATTAATATATGGCTCAATCTTGATCGCCTTTTACTATGCTTCGAAAACGGTACAATTACTTTTCCTTTCCACTCCCGGGTTTCGGCACCATATACAACGATTAAATCACTGGTTCCTTTTGTAATAAATTTGAGCCATTAAATAATACACACTCCGTCCTTTTTTTGATTCCATTTATTTATACCTGGTTGTCCTGACAACGACATTCCAAAGCCTTATTATTTAAACATTTGAATATCTTTTTATATTAACATTATAATTATAATTATACATTATTTCTTTTTCTTTCTCTTCTTCTGATAGTAAACAGCCAGCCCAGTACATATTTAGAATATTTTATGGCCCAAAATTACAAATATACAATGTACTGTTGTAGCTTTTCGTACAAGTGTTATAGATTTGATCTGAAGAGTATGCATTAATGCTAAGCTTCTTTCTCGCTCCCCCTGGCCTATCGCATTCTTCAGTTAGTGCATAGTCTCACCCATTCTATTTATACTTCTCTTTAATTCCATCTTTTTAATATTGCTGTTACAGCACTTAATTTCTTCTGCTCTCCTTCATTATATATTTTGTCTGATAATTTACCTTTCTCTCTATGCCCACATTTCGAAAGTTTCCAATTAGATTTCATTATCTGTTCCTGCAGGCCCGGATTTCCCAATAGGCCTACTAAGCCCGGGTCTAGAAACTAAACGTTCTGAGAAGCGCACGGACAAAAATTGTATAAGAAACCGCTAGAGTGATCATAGTTTAGTTTTATATCCTTATTGTCGAAAGATAGGAGCATGTACTAACAACTTTTGATCAAGATATCTTGCAAATCAAATGCGTAACATTGCATTTTCATAGATGATCGCGTGTGAAAGTGAACATGATTTAAAGCACAAATTGAAAGCATGTAGAAAACCGTCGCCATTATACATTTCAGAAGCGAAAAATCAATGAATACGTTAGTTGGAAATTGATTCTATTTTGAATTGGAACTCCAAAAAGTTCACCACGTAATACTATCACAAACACTAGAGGTGAACACGTTTAAAGTTTCTGCGATTGCTTGATTTTAAGACATTTTTATAAATTAACAACAGCATTTTTGAGAGTGGCAGGTGAACAGGTACATAATGTCTTGAGTTTATAAACCATAACCCCGTGCCAAAAAATATCGCAAATACCCAAATGACCTAACTGAAAATGCTAAAAGGGCATTATCGTTAACAAACTAACGTAAAAGATGTGTTAGTAAAAAATATGACATACCCACAACAGTTTTGCAGAGACATGTAAACCAATATAATGTGAAGTCTCAAGATCGAATACTGTAAAAAAAAAAAAAAAAAAAAAAAAAAAAAAAAAAAAAACATGATTGATAAAATTGTGGAGTGTGCAGAGTAGGATTATTCCCTACAAGAGTATGACATAACACTGATGATCAAAAGATATCTTAACAAATAAGGGAAAACATTTCCAAAGTTCGAAAATAATTTGCTCGTTCCAAAGTTCAAAAATAATTTGCTCGTAAGTTTTCTTCAACGTCATTCCGAAAAATCTCAGATATCGATTTCGTGTGTGGCTATCCCGACGTTCCAGATCTGTTCGATTTCCATTTTGGGAAGTAGAAAGGAAACTCTCGCAGCCAAAGCCTTACTGTAAGGGAATGATGATAATTCATGTCAGTTGCAATGCAATAGGAAAGTAACACAAAAAAATTAATGCTTGTTTTTATTCACCCCACCTGTTATAGAAAAAACATTTAAAAAATAAAAATATATAACTAAGGAAGAGTATTTTAATTTAATATTTGCAACAGTTTCATTGCCTCAATAAATACTGTCATTTTAGACCAAAACTTTATTTTCATTCGCCAACTAGTTCTAAAATAATTTGGTTCAAATTTGCGCAGTGCTGACCCCACGGCCATCACTCAGGTGGAAATAATTGCACATGGTATTGGGGCAGGCTCAGGGCCACAAGATCTGTCACGCCAGTGATCTACCGATGTGTCTGAAACGGAAAGTTTGCAATGAATGTATTCTTCCTGTTTTGACATACGGAGCTGAGACATGGACACTAACAAAATCAGACATTCACAGTCTGCAGACTACACAAAGGAGCATGGAGAGATGTATGCTCGGAATAACCCGAAGAAATAGGAAAAGAAATACGTGGATCAGGAAGATGACAGGAGTGACGGATATTATTGCGAAAATAAAGGGACTGAAGTGGCAGTGGGCGGGACATATCGTAAGAACTGATGGCAGATGGACAAAGGCAGTTCTCGACTGGATACCTAGAGACAGGAAACGCGTCCTAATACAAGATGGAGTGACGAAATGAAAAAGCACTGTGGAATAGCATGGAAAAGAACAGCAGAAGATAGATGGTTATGGAGAAGAGTTGGAGAGACTTTCATCCAGCAGTGGATCGACATCGGTTGGAAATGATGATGATGATGAAATGAATATATATATATATATATATATATATATATATATATATATATATATATATATATTAAAAACTATATTTCCTCAATGCATTATATTATTGTAAAATGTGCTAAACTGCACAAGAATTGCTAGGAATGATGAATTGTTGATACAACAGGTCCAGGGTCTGGAAGCGTCCACCTTATGTCCAGGGCCTGCACCGAACTTCCCTACACCGAATCTTCCATATCCCCGCAAAAATACCCTTTCTTGCAATTTGTCCTATTTTTAAAGGACGGTAAGTCCCTGTACCTCAGAACCTTCTAGGTCAAATGGCTGAAGCTAGAAACACCAAAGACAAATGTTGATTATGATGAATGGGAATGAGAATTAGAATTAGAAATACGAAATTTGATATAAAAATCTTTCACCAAACGTGTATTACGAAAATAATTTCTTTAAAAATTTCATGAAGTCGCCATCTTGAATCCAATATGGTGGATGAGGATGTATTTCACAATCGCTGGGGATATAAATACCAAATGAAATACACATATTGATTATCAAGATGTGATCACGAAATGATAAATAAAGTGTGAAAAATCGTTGTCTTGAATCCAAAATGGCCTCTTAAAATAGAAATCGAAGGTACTAAATTTGGTAGAAATGTTCAAGAGAATGGGCAGGTAAAGGAAAGAATACCAAATGTGGAAAAGTTCCCATCGTGGATCAGTATGGCGCTTTGAATAAATAACGAAAGTATATGCACAACCCAATAAATGGATGAAGGTAGAAACACTGAATTTGGTAAAAAATGTGCATTATGATGACTACGTAAATGGGATAATATGAAACTTTGAAATGGTTTTCATCTTGGATTCAATATGGTCGCAATCACGAAATAGGAACTTTTCCCTGTATATGACTTTAATCGAAACAACTACTAATTGGTATCTGAATTAAACCAACAGAATGAAAATACAGAAAAAAAGCGAAGATATCTGAAAAGCCCTCGAAAAAGTGGACGAAAACAAACTACGCTTACATTGTACGGGAATGGTGGCTACCTTGAAATTGTATATACGGTTGCCATATTGAATTCAATATGACAACATTTTCAAAGTTTCCAGTGATGTCATCCTAAAATTTTAGGTGGATATACGCTCTGACATTTATTACACGCTCTATAGATGCGGTATATAGTCTTCATAAATTTTAGGTAGCCATACAATGGTGTCTCAAAATTGAAGGTATTCCCTCCATTACATTCTTGGTATTATCCAATTTACCTAATGGATTTACCAATTTATCATAATGCACACTTATATCAAACTCTGTGTTTGTATAGCTTCAGCCATTTGGTTTGTGCATATACACTCCTTATTTTATTTAAGCTACCAAATAGGATCCACGATGGCAACTTTTTCAAAATTTGGCATTGTTTCCTTGACTTGCTCATTCACAAATATATTTCTACCAAATTTGGTACAATAACTTCAGCACTTCGACTGTACATACAGCTTTGATTTTTATTTTAAGAGGCAGGCCATATTGGATTCAAGATGACGATTTTTTCATACTTCATTGCGTGATCACATATTGATAATCAATATTTGTATCACATTTGGTGTTTCTATCCCCAGCGACTGTGAAATATATTCTCGTCCGCCATATTGGATTCAAGATGGTGACTTCTTGAACATTTTTATTATTCTTTTAATGCACGTTTGATGAAAGGGTTTTATACCAAATTTCGTATTTTTAGGTTCAGTAGTTCGGGCTGTGCATATACTGTGCTTATATTTTAGGAGTCATATTGGATTCAGGATGGAGAATTTTCCCAAATTTATTTTCTGTTTCTAACCTCCTCGTGATGATCATTATTTATACCACATTTGGTGTCTCTAGCCTCAGCGTCTAGGCTCTGTATTTTTATGACAAATGTTTTCGGCCACCATATTGGATCCAAGACTTTGGGAGGTGATAGGGGAGGTCATTCTAAGCAAAAATATTTATGTGAACATATAGGGTTTCGGAGATAGAGGTGGAGATAGCTTTTTGCATCTTGCACTTGCCCATTCTTGTTTCAAACATTATAGCACACCCTGTAATTGGTCTTACATTACATATTATAGCTTGTTTTAAAGCTAATGAAACAGGCTTTTAGGAGATCTGCAATTTGTCTCAATACTGCATACAATAGGGAAGTAACGGAGAGATGTTTTTAAAATTCTCTTTTGTAACACAATTTTTCACTGTTCTTGAGTAGAAACTCTGTCAGTAGAGAAACTGTTTCTGATTTGGGGAAAACTATACACAGTGTCAATTTGTTATCTTCTTTAGAAGCCACAAACACTTCTTACTAATCGGTTAATTTGTTAAATAATGACTTCCACTGGAAACAAACAATTTTGCTTGTTTAGTAATAATAATTATTATAATTTCTTCTCTTATTTTAATTGTTACTGTTATTATTGTCACAATTTTTATTGTAACTTGTGTTCCTACGTGGAAATGTGGAGCTTTCGTATGTTTGGGAATAGTATTGTATTTCCAGTTTTGTAGAAAATCGGCTTATTAACCAAGTAACGGTTATCCTTATATATAAAAATGATTGTATGTATGTATGTATGTTCCACATCTCCCCCTAGACGGTTGAACCGATTTTGATCAAACTTGGCACAAATATTTCTTGCTACTAGACAACCAACACCGTCGGGGTTAGCCACCCTACACTCACACCGTTGCAGAGGGGGAGGGGGTGGAACACTACACAATGCTTTTTAAATGGTGATATAATGGCATAAATGGTTTTAATGAATTATCTTAAGAACGGTTCGAACGATTTAAACGAAACTTGGCCCACATATAGCTTATAGTCTGGCGAATAATAATGTTGGAGTAGAACACCCCTAGCGCGTCCTGGGGCGGAGGTGGAGGGAGTGAAATATAAATAATGGTATAAATGGTTTTAATGAAATATCTTAAGAACGACTACACCGATTTGAACGAAACTTGGCACACGTATAGCTTAGTCTGGAGAATAATAATGTTGGAGTAGAACATCCCTAGCGCGTCCAGGGGCGGAGGTGGAGGGGTTGAAATATAAATAATGGCATAAATGTTGTTAATGAAATATCTTTAAAACGACTAAACCGATTTGAACGAAACTTGGCACACATATACCTTATAGTCTGGCGGATAATAATGTTGGAGTGGAACACCCCTAACGCGTCCATAGATGGAGGTGGAGGGGCTGAAATGTAAAATTTGTCGAAAATGACCAATATTAGTGTCGTTTATATAGGTTTTGAGGCCACTTAGATCAATGTTAATACTCCAAACGCCGTAGAAGTAGTAGTAGTAGTAGTAGCAGTTGTTGTAGTAGTAGTAGTAAGTAGTAGTAGTGGTTGCAGGTAGGTGTAGTAGTAGTAGTAGTACTAATAGGTGCAGCAGGGCCACGGTGGCTCAGTGGTAGAGCGTTCACCTCTGGTGCTAGGGGTCTCGGGTTCAAACCCTGCTCCCAAGTGAACTTTGTGGTGGACAAATACCGTGTGCGTGGGTTTTCTCGGGGTTCTCCCGTTTCCTCCCACTTTCTTCATTCCACCATTTCATTCATTACTCATCATCACCGTCTCTTTTAGCCTAACCGGCATAACCGTTGGACGTAAAACTCAAAAATTTCATTTCATTTCATTTTAATACGTGTAGCAATAGTAGTAGTAGTAGTAGTAGGTAGTTCTAGTAGTACTAGGTAGTTGTAGTAGTAGGTAGTAGCGGTAGCAGTAGTAGTAGTGGTAGTATTAGTAGTAGTAGTAGTAGTAGTAGTAGGTAGTAGCGGTAGCAGTAGTAGTAGGTAGTTGTAGCAGTAGTGGTGGTAGTAGTAGGTAATTGTAGTAGTAGGTAGTAGCAGTAGTAGTAATAGGTTGTAGTAGTAGTAGTAGGTAGAAGTAGTATAATGTAGTAGAAATAGGTAATAGTATTCTAAAATATTTTTAAGAAACCAGATCTCCTCGTACGAAGTCGGGCGTTAAGGCTAGTAATCTTTAAAAAATAGGAAAATACTGGGATAAACTGCATGTAACGTAAGACCAACTACAGGGTGGGCTATAATGTTTCAAACGAAAATCGGTAAGTGCACCACGAAAAACGTTACCCACACCCCTATCTCCGAAACGAAGGGGAATAGACCCTATGTTTACATAAGCATTTGTGCTTAGCATGACCTTCCCGATCCCCTCTCCCCATCACATCCCAAAATCTTTGCATTTCCTCACCGGACACCGTGTATACATTATAATATACTTATTGGAAATATCAGTATAATATTTCCAATAAGGGTGATGTTCGTATCAGAAGTGATATTCGAAAAATCTGCATAGAAATTTTCTAGAATTTCTGGCATGAGGATCTCTAATAGTGGATTATCACCTGTTCTCACTTTGTGTGGGGTAGGATACATTAAAGAGACTGTTTATGTTGTTCCACTGCGAACTACCGCGGATGAAATGGGGAATCAGTATTTTGCATATCGATAATACTCGGGAAGAAGAAGAAGACTAGATCCACAGATTCTACTCTATAGCGTCTCACGGTGCCCCCTACACTATCTATCTTCTTGCGTAAACCGAATTTGAAAATTGATCTTCGTGTACACCTTTTTTTTTTTAACTTCATGAAAGTAATTTTTAATGCTGAAATTGTATTCAAACCGCATTCTATATGGTTATTACTTTTAACAAACATTAAGAAAACACCAATAGCTCAGTACCCGCGAACTTGTACCTTTTCATACACACGCACAAATATATTCATTTTCACAAAATTTATATTTGGATTGAAATATTTTTGGTAAAAAAGAACAAAGCAACTTTATGGAGCCTACGGTGCTACTTTCCGGGGTATTTATCATCTCCCAAACCTGGAAACGGAACAAAACTTTCCTGGTGGAAATTCACGCAATGCTGCACTTTCAGCGCTAAACAAACTTATTGCTACGTGCTTTGAATGCACCAAATCGGCCCATTGGAATGTGTCCAGGCTTGTCGTTGGCCAACCTTGTCGTCAACGATCCAAAATCGATCCCGACAAGCCTGGCTGGACACCTCAGGATTGTGTCCAGGTTTGTCGTCGTCCAACCTTGTCGTCAACAACCCAAAATGAGATGAGTCCAGGCTTGTCGGGATTGACCACGACAAGCTTGGACACCCCAGGAATGTGTCCAGGCTTGTCGTCGTCCAACCTTGTCGTCAACGACCCAAAATGAGATGTGTCCAGGCTTGTCGGGATCGACCACGACAAGCTTGGACACCTCAGGAATTCGTTCAAGTCTGGCGCAAGAGGATAAATTGAGAAGTGTCCAAGCTTGTCGTCGTCCAACCTTGTCGTTGTCCAATTTTGTCGGGAGCGACCAAAATTAAATGTCCAGGCTTGTCGTCGTCCAACCTTGTCTGCGTCCTATTCTAAATACTTATAAAGTGTTCCTAGTCCAATATTAAAATATGGCTTTACCGCATGAGTAGCCGCTCCACCTAAATTCTATAATAAGCTGCTAATCCTTGAACGCCACGTTTTTCGCATCGCTTTCCGCATCCGATTGCCTAGCCCAACTCAGGATGTATACCGGCTTATTCCCTTTCCAACTTTACAATATCACATCGAGAAACTTCGCCTTACCTATATCAGTAAACGCGTACACACTTAACATCCATTACTACAAGACGCAATGCATCATCTCGCACTTCACCCTACACCACACTCACATCTTCATCCTCCATTATCGCTACTGTTCACACTATACTATTATACTTTATCGCTCGGAGATCCCCTATTATTAGTCATTGGTGATTATATTATTCATGAACATCTTACTTTCATTCATCTATCTTTTCCTGCACAGTAATTCTCTTTGTGTCTAACTCGGGCTTCCTTCGTCTCTCATTATAGTCTAGAGCTGTCCCTAGTAAGAAGATGACTTCATTTGTCTTTATAACAGAACCTACGTGTTGTCCTGTGTAACCCACCTCGCTTCATACCTCATCTCCATTTTACATGTTAAAATTTTACGATTTCCGTGCCTTAAATCTCTCACCACAATGACTGCCATTTTCTCCATGTTCCGATATTATTTGTTCTATTAGTTATACTCGCGATCTCTAAGTTATATTCTTATATTAATATGTTACGTTGTTTAATGTATATAAATATGTTTAATGTTATATTGTTCACTATGTATAAATATAAATATATGTTTTCCTTTGCTTCTGCACCTCATGTTAAGGAACGAAACTCCTTAGGTCCGATCTATTACAAATTAATGAAATTATTAAAATAACATATCTTAGCTTATTCATCGCTTTCCTCTATCTCTCATTTCTAGCTTCCCACCACGCACCTCAAAGAAGACGTAACCCTCTTACAGGAAGCTAGTCACTACAACTAGCACTTTCTTTTTAGAAATATTTAGTGTCAAACGCCTACTGTGCTAGCTTTCTGTATTGCTGTGTTTAGCCACCTAAGCACCTATCCAAACGGAGTGCCTTCTACCTATTACTTTTACCTGATCGGCTTGTACAAAAGCGTGAGGGTTGCTACGACCCGAGGACAATCGAAAACGGCCAAATGGGGTGGTCCCAAACCTACCCGAGGAGACTCTTCAGCTCCCACTTTGCAAACTCATCTAAACGCTCTCGCACCCAAAGTGCACATCATTTAGATAATGACAGTGCCTGTTCACGATCACCCCCGTCATCTACATGAGCTTAAGTGCTACTTATGGATACTGGTGCTAGGGACGTTGTCCATCCTACTAATACCGATCCATTCACCTTACATCCTGACACTAGCACCGCGTCTGCTACTGCTGCTTCTAGTACACATATTAGACACACCACTGGCCGTTTTTTGCTTACTGGGTTTGACACCCGATTCGAAACAGAAAAGCATATTTATCTCCAAATAATCAAGTATCTTCCACGGGCGAATATCCACGAAATCGTCAAGACCAAAAACGAGCCAATCGTAAAATCTCCTGATCTTCAGTTTGGCACTACTTTGCGCAGTAAAGCATCATACGGGATCTTCGGGCCAAATGCAAAGCTCCAACCGCTGTCTAGTTGTACCAAAAGACGCAACCTCCTCCTCGCCGAGCACCAATGCTCTCTGTTGTAATTCGAGATGTACCACTAGAATATACCGTAGAAGAAATTGAAGCAGAGTTATGTCTTGAGGAGTACTCATTTAAGATGTGCCTCCGTATTAAAAACAATAACGGACCAACCTCATAGTTCGTCTCCTAACAGATTCTAAGGACACCATTGACGATCTGCTACAGCATGGTGCTAACATCTATCGTCGCCGACATAGAGTTGAACCATCTCACCCACCCCCTCCTTTGCCCATTAGGTGTGAGCGATATCAAACTTACAACCGACACCCTACATCTCAGTGTCCGAATAATCCTAAAGGTGGTTACCGTTCTGGACCAGATTCCATATCTTCTTGCAGCAATCACAACCAAGCTCCACGGTGCCTTACCTGCTCTGGTGATCATCCCATCTATGGCTGTAAATGCCGCGCGAGACCAGCACCACAACCGGAAAATCAGAATTCACGTTTCCCATTCGCACGATCGATTCCTCGACACTTCCGACAAATTCTTTGCGTTCATCTTTCACTGTAGAAGATCTTCGCTTCACCACAGTTGTCTCCAAAATATTCATCCTTTCCTACGCAATGACATCTTATCTCAAGTTACAGCTGCTGCAAAACTTCTCTTTAACCTCCAAGTTCATACCACGTACACTGGCAACACTGTCCACTTCCACATTTCTTCACTTGAAACTTCTGTTTAATATGGACTGGATCTGTTACATAATGGCATATACCTTTTTATTATTGAACATCCGTTCACTTACCATCGACAAGCTTGTGTTTGAGCAACTCCTTCGGGATGAAACGAAACCTTTCTCACACCACGACACCAAGTCAAACTTTCTGGTTATTACTTACTCCATTTCAGTGTCCCCGGCATATTGCTCGAGCACATGGTGTTACTGCTATCGGTACTTAAAACCATTTGCCAATCCACACTCATGTGCTTCCATCTACCATGCAGCTTCCAGAACATAACGTTGTTAGGATTTATGTTCGCAACAAAGCGATCACATTCTGCACTATTTATGTACGACCAAGCCATGGAGCACCACACGTTTTTTTTTTCAGTATATTGACAACAACTTTTACCATTACCTGATCATGGCTGATATTAATCTGCATAGTACATCATTGGTCGAAAAACAAAGCTTTATCGATTTCATTAATCACTCAACTGCAGCAGAAATACTGGATCTTCCTTCTGCAACGCGCAGAATTAGCCAGACATTACGTGATATTATCATTGTCTCCTCCAGCCTTACTATATCAAACTTACGAATTATAGGTCCTTTTGGTTGCGATCATGCACCGATATAGATATTTCATGTGCGCCACCAACAAAAATTTCTCGAAAGCCCATTCATTATTATGATTACGACGGAGCCGACTGGCAGTCATATCAATCCGATATCGATAATGCCTTAGGCGGAGTTCCTACTCCCAACACAGTCAACGATATTCTGCACGTAATCGATAGTCTTTCAGATATCATTACACATACAGAGCAAGCCAATATATCTCAAAAGCATATATCCCCATAGACCTCCAGTACCACCTTACTATCATTCCATTATTACTGCATCAAGGCAGACGCTTCGAGAATATTTGCACATTCAAAATCCTGAAGCTTTGGGCCAACATCGTCGATGGAACAGGATGTGTGAAATTATCTTGTAGCCTATAAACGATGTTCCAATACGTGGAACAGAAGTGCAGCAACATCCAAACCTTCCATTTATTGGCAAAAAATTCCATCAACTTACTGGCACCAAGGCTCGTATTACTTACCCATTGTCGAGCATAGCCACGCCCTACAAACGGATGTCGAAAAAGCTTATGCTTTCGCTAACTATTTTCACGATATCTTTACGCCTCCTCCTCATCATTTTGCCACGTCTAATTTCGTAAGGGTACCGCCGCGTTAAGCTGCCATCGCTCCGCCAAATTTTCGACAGCAAGCCGCCGCGGTTCGCAGTCGGTCCGACTACATCTTGCATATGGGGTAGTGAAGTACTGTATATCTCCCATTTGTTATGGTAACTAGTTTATTTGCAAACTTACATGTTCGCTTCATTAAATGATAAGTGCTCTCTAGCCATTACATTAATGATCTTGCGTTGTCTTGCTCTTTCTGAACAATCCTTATGATCAGCTTCATGTCCCATTCTGCAATTAAAACGCTTGATGATATTATTACATTGCGAATTGGGATGTGAATGAACACTTTTTTTAGATTCACTTTTGCTCTTAGATTTATTATTATTATTATTATTATTATTATTATTATTATTATTATTATTATTATACTTTTGCTTTACACAAATGGACAGTGTGACCATACCGTATACATGTGGCACATTGCCTTATTGCGGGAATGTATGTTTCAACTTGTAATCTTAAATAGAAGAGCTTTACATGTAGAGGGAGCTGTTGAGATTTAAAGGTAATAATTAATAATAATAGAAACAGTGTGTTTTCTTTCCTGCATTTGTACGGAATATCAGTTTGAAACAATAGGAACATCGCATTTTATTTTTTGTAAAAGTTCCTCTACCGTTACTTCAGGATCTACATCCTTTACGATACCTGTTGTATAGATAGCAAAATTAGGGATGAATGCAGTCCAATTTTACGTTTTCAATATTGTGTGGTCAAGAAAGCGTTTGCTGATTTACCAGAATCAAAATAATTATACTTTTTATTAAATTTTTTCCAATTGTTTTAAAATGGATTATGCCTTCTATGGTTGCAAGATACAATTTTCTACTTATGGACATGTGTTTAGCTCCCAGACCTTCGTTATTTGATTTTTTTAAACACATGGAAAGGTGCACCATGTTCAGCGTTGTATCGATTCTGTAATGGCGGGTTTGACACCTAAATTATCTATATTATTTGGTTTCTCTGTATTATTATCTGGATAATTATCTTTTCGTACCAATATAGGCCCTATAATTTGATTGAGTCTTTGATTCTACAATAATCTCTATACTTTTTTTTTATGGATTGCGGCACTAGCC
The DNA here is from genome assembly GCF_964235325.1 of Thermobia domestica. Classification (NCBI taxonomy): domain Eukaryota; kingdom Metazoa; phylum Arthropoda; class Insecta; order Zygentoma; family Lepismatidae; genus Thermobia; species Thermobia domestica. The sequence continues at coordinate 180,909,043 of NC_137462.1, forward strand.
AACAGTGAAAATGTAACTGGAATGAAATAAATGTTCGTTAACTATATCGACCACGCTGATAACGAAAACAATAATGAAAAACTCGAATTAGCTCTCGTTTCCAAGTTAAGTGGGGGAGGCGCATTTAATTATATGTATTATATTTTATTAGCATTCATTGTTAATCTCTTCCTATTATATAGGCTTCAAATCCTGCTGATGGTAAACAGAGTGATTAAGTTTCTGCAGGTAACAATGCCTGTGTGTATTTTGTCGCTATTTTAGGCTGGGCTCGTAGCAACAATTGGAAGGGGAAGGCGAAGGAAAGAGTGGAGAATGTTTCATTTAAGCGTATTTTCAGTCTGTTACAAGCTGTGTTCTGTTCGGATACTGGAAGAACGTGTCAGTGAAGTGTAGTTAGTGTATGTGGTCATTGTAATTCCTGTGATTCAATATGCCTCGCAAATGCGTAAACAGACTGACAATTTTTGTTACAATTGCGGACAGGCTATATTGAAATCGCAAAAGAGGCCAATAAAGTCATATATTAGGAAGACGTACCTGTATTTTGGCTGTGAAATCGGGGACTAGGACAAGCTCTGGGCTCCTCATGTGTGTTACATATATTGTGTCTCGAGTCTGCATTTGTGGTTGAATCGTAGAATGAATATCTTCTATGGGCTTTGCTATACCCATGATATGGCGAGAACCATTAAACCATGTGGATGATTGTTACTTTTGTATGACGACTCCATTAACACATGGTATTTCCAAGAAGAAAAGTCTTCCTTGACATATCCTAACATACCGTCGACCATGCGACCAGTGCCTCACGGAGACGGACCGCATGTTCCTGTCCCACCTGATTGTGATGGTGACGAGGGCGGTAGTGAAACTAGTGCTGCACCATCACCTTCAAAACAAAATTCTTCAAAAGATCCTGATTTTGTGTAACGATGAGTGTACAGTGACTCACTAAATAACATAGTGTAAACTTAATGACCTAGTGAGAGATCTGGAATTGCCGAAAGGTAAAGATAAACTGTTGGCGTCAAGACTACAACAGTGGAATTTTCTCGGTAAGACGGTAAATGTGACTGCGTTCCGTAACCGACATATGTCATTCCTTCCACTTGTCGAAAGTGAAAAGAACTTGGCATTTTGTACTGATGTAGAGGGACTAATGGTAGCTATGGGTATTGACTATAAAAGTGATGAGTGGAGGTTTGTTCATCGTCTCTTCCAAAATAAGTCTCAAGTGTGTCCTACTGCATAATGGCAACGTGTTACCATCGATTCTGATTGAATATGCAACTTACATGAAAGAAACGTATGACAATTACGATTGAACTATGACAAGTTTAAATGGTAGATTTCCCGGGATCTGAAAGATATAGGCATATTACTTGGGCTACACTAAATTCTGTTGTTCCAGTCTGGGATAGCCATGCCAAAGCAATTCGTTTTAAAAAGAAAGGTAGGCCTAAGCGTAAATCCCTTGAACCAGGACATTACAATGTTATGCACGAAGCACAAGAAACTAATCTTCTGCACCACCACGATAGACTAGGGTGAAACATGTCCTGAAAGGATTGATTGGATTCCCACTTGGACATCTTCCTGACAACTGTGGTATTGTAAACGACGACGAGCACGGAGAACGCTTTCTCCAGCAAATTTCGGACATGGAAATGAAATACCAGGGAAAATGGAATGCATCAATGTTAGCCGATTACTGCTGGACACTAATCAGGGAATCACCAGCAGAAAACTACAAATGCCAGGCTAAACTGTTGCGTCTTCAGTGACTTTCTTCCTAGGGATAACAAGGTAAATACACGGATAAGCTTAGATAGACAATAACGTAAAATTATCATAACTTCAAAACGAAAGCTAATCTTGTATTTTCATTAACGTTTTCGTTAACAGCACACTCGAAAACATAAAGATTAGCTGTTCTCATGCCAGTTACAGAAAAAAAGTAAAATTTTGTTGGCTAGTGATCATTTTCGTCGATTCTACAGTATAGACCTAAACCTGCGTTGTCAATTTGAAAATATTGCGCCATCTTGTAACTAATAAGTAAAATTAATAACTAATTATAACGCTAACAAAGTCCACACAATGAAAAGCACGATCTTAAATCTAAAACGCTAAATTTTTACCACTATTTACAAAGACAAATACCATAATGAAATAATTAAAAAGGAAATGTGTTTTGGTCTCACCCAATTGCACACTATATGAGGATTCCTGGCTTGCAGTAAAGTCTCTATTTAAAGTCCACTATATTATATAGCACTGTAAAGTTTTTAAATTGTTTGTGGACTTGCAAAGAAGTTCCCGTGTATTGTTCAAGTTTTTTAAACACTTAGGGATCAGATAATTGAAATCCAAATTGTTACATTTTAGATGCTAATATCGAACGATACACCAGAAATACAATTGCAAATTGAACTGTCGAAATATCCCACGGACACAACTTTTTCATATATCTTCTTCCAATATAATATCTTTTTAACCCTTAACGCACCAAGCCTAAATCGTCAACATTGTTTACCAAGATGTGGTCTTCTCGGGACCCCAAGTATTATTTTATTTCTCAACTTTTTTTGTACTTTTTAAACGAACGTATCATTGATCTAATTATGTAGCAGATATCCCAAAAGGATGCAGGTCACATAAAAATTGAGAATAAATTAGTTCTTATAGTTGCAGCAGTATCACCAAATATCACCCTTTGGGGTCATTAGAGGACCCCGCTTGGTGTGTTACGGGTTAAACTAATTCATCTTCCATCTTCTATGTGATTTCTGCTATATGTAACTACAGTAATATGAAATATTTAAACTATTACAACAATAAAATAAATTCAAAAACTATAATTTAAACAAACTTTTATTGTTGATACAATGCTCTGACCAGCCAATACTTTTTACTTTAAGTTTAACTAGAAGCTTCATTTGAGAAGGGCAGGAGGGTGAGAAGCCCCATATGTTTGAGAAGTCCATACAAATATAGCAATAAAAACATGAAATTCTTAGGTTAGTGGAGCATCTTGTCACCCTGGAAAAATTCCACTCGCACCCTGTCACTGAATGTAATTTTCCTCGTCGTGCCACTGAGCCACCGTAGCCCAGAACTTTTGCCTTTTATGTTAAGAATATGGTGTTATCCCCACAGTGCTGTTCATGATAGAAATATAATGGAGAAGAATTTTTACAAATGTTTATTAAACGTATATTAGTGCAGAACATCTCTCTCCCTGGTATATTAAAATTGACAGTAATGTACGTAGAATTTTATCATGGGATTTCAAACTTACAATTTTATATCCTTTCAGGACAAATGAGTTTTTTATTTTTTTTATTTTATTATTATTATTTATTTTTGTATATATAGACGTGTTCAAATTATTAGACTCAACATTTAGTTTCTGAATATTTTACTGTTCTTATAATATTACGCGAGAAAATACGTTCGAACTTAGTCCAAATTACTACCTTGTAACTCTGTCCTAATTTCTAGTGGACGTGGCATATGCTTTTCAATATCAATGAAACAAATGCGTACATGACATTCAAATATAATTATTATACAGTGTATATATCCAAATTGGAAACAAAAAGTGAAATGGAATACTTACAAGAAAATTCTCTCTCACACAAAGATTAATATTTCGTATGAAATCCCTTATTCTTTTTTAACTCTTCTATCCTTTGTGGCATCCTATGTACGAGTTTAGCACATTTTGCCTTCAATTCAGCATCATGACACCAGAAATTGTTGATCTCCTCGATCAATTGATGTTTGGTTGTAATGTACTTCTTCTCTAGGTTTTCCTTCAAGAAGCTCCAAAGGTTTAAAATCGGTTCATATGAGGACTAGTGCCTGGCCACGAAAGAACACTAATTTCGTTGTCCTCGAAGAATTTTGTCACAGCTTTGATCCGGTGGCATGGGTCTCCATCGTGCATAAAGATGAATTGTACGTCATCAAACCAGAGTGCAGTCTGGGAAAGCAGTTCTTGAAGAACTTGTAGGTATTGGTCGTACTTCATTGTCCCCTCTACTATATATAGTCTTCCAGACCCAAAGACAGAGCTCACACCCCAGACCATGACTAAAGTAGGATGCTTTAGGGTTTATTAAAGACATTCCAACTTGAATTCCTCCCAGGTCGACGTCACACAGATTGTGAACATTCATCAGACACGAAGACATATGATTCATCACTGAAACACACTATTCTCCAATCGTCAGCAGTCCAATATTCTAGGTCTCGTGCCCATTCGAGGCGCTTCTTTGCCATGATTGGAGTAGAGTCTAATTAGTTTTCTTTCTGACCGCGTGCTTTTATTCCCTCGGCACAAAGAATCCTTCGAACACTTTCAGGCCAAATCTCTGCGCCACACTTAGCTATTCTTATGCTTAAGTCTCTTAGAAGTTGCACTTCTGTTTCCCAGAGCCAATCTTTTTAGTTTCTGATACCTCTTAGCTATAGCTTTGTTTTTTGTCCACACTTCCCAACCAATTTTTGGCTCTTGTTCATTCCAACAGAGATTCTACTCACAGATTTTTGTTTTATCCCAACTCTACTAGCAATGTGTCGCCGTGTATATCTTCCTTCCACCAGAAGTATTTTGTTAACTTCCACTTTACGCGGAGAAAGGTCCTTTTACTTTTCCCATTATGCTGCGATTACAGGACTTTACAGAATAAAAGATTGATTCGAAACACGTCATGGTCATTTTAAACTGGCCCATTCGAACTGCTGAACGCTTTGAATGTTGTAACTTCTTACAACAGCAACCACAACACTTCAGACTGTAACTTGTTGATAGGAACCACAATAGCTATCTACAACTGAAACACCACTTTCACTATTTCCCTCCGCATTAATGCCATCTGCTGTTCAACAGTGATATCACCACTTCAACTGTACAGTAAACAAATGAAGGAACCTGTATTCGTGGTTTAACCATTAAATTAAATGTCCTAGAAGTCTGAAATTAGGACTCCTACATCAACTTTGCATTTTTTGAGCGTATCTAATAATTTGAACACGTCTATATATCCTGTTCAAGGAAGGGAGTAAACGCAGATCACTCTTGCGCAAGATATTATAAACAATGAAAAAATACTATATTAATTGGAAAGCTACCCTAGTGTGACAATGTTAAAAATATGGCATTCGAAGCCAATGTACTGTTCAAGGGCACGCGTCACCAGCTGAAATGAGAAGTATATGGCTGACCAGAGTCCTTCATGGATTTATGGCACGAAGTATTTTATTTCAGTATACAAAAGTGAAATGAATTGCAGGAGAGTTATATAATAAAGAAATTATATTCTTATTAGTTTTCTATAGTTTCGCGGTATTGAAGTGCTGATGAAATTAACTAACTGATAAAGGTACTAAAGTCTGTGAAGAGCTACGAAAAGCGAAATGGTATATATATATTGGATGATACGTGATTACCGCATCGGCTCTCAGGCGCCATTATTTCTGACTTTCTGGAAAGGAGTTCGCTGCGTCTTAATTCTGCCTCTCACTCCCATTGTCTGATGATGCTGGGTCAACGTCAGAAAATTAGCTCTCCAACCGGGAATAAAACTAGATACTACACATATCGAATTCGCGCGCACTAACAATTTGGCTCAGCAGGAAGCCCTATAATGCATTTTTTAATCCATTTCTTTTCAAGTGCTCTGTATTTGCATTCGCAGATGTTAAATTATGGTGTATATGCTAACGACAGTGTTCACGAAAATAAGGAATACAGTATATATATGCTAACTAATTTGCTGAAATCTTTTGTAGGGTTAAAGGTAAGTTATTTTCTGGAAAGTAAGTTATTAATAACTAACTGTACAATATTTGCTTTTTGGATAGATTATAAAAGTGAAAGAAATACAGTTAATTTGAAGAGGAACATAGCACGCAATCTTAACGTAAAATAGTGTTGCTTTGTATTTGTACGTGTTGAGTAAAATATACGTGTTGAGCTTATAAAAATGCGTCGTAACATCGCAGATGACAAATGGAACGTACAGAGTGTAAGTAGAATTCATTTTCAGTATCACTGTACTAATAGGGAGATGGGCTTGAGCTGGGTAAGCTCCACTGACTACGCAACTGCTTTCTACCAAGTACTCACCGTCAGAGTATCAAGTTTAATAATATTACTTAGGTATTGAAAAAATATTCACCTGTATTTAAAAATAGTTCCAATGGATTTCGCAACCTCAAATTAGTACAAGTGTAATTAGAAATGCATCCAAGCGTGGGCACTTTTAACTACAAGCATATGACGTATTATGGTGTGAGGATCTTTGGTTCCCGAATTATTGGCCGTCAAATTTTTGGTTTGAATTCAGTAAAATCATAAAAATTCATGAAACACTGTTACATTATACATTAATATAATGTATCATGATCCGTGACTTAAAAAAAAAATCCAAATTTGGTTGGTCCAAAAGGGATTGCTAAACATCTGAAAATATTGCTTTCGCCAGCAGAATTAACTTTACAAATTTATTATTTTGTAAAATAATATATGAGAAGTGGTTGCACAAAAATGAATGGAGTAGTATTATTTTAGATTTTTATATATTTTGTCATTCATGTTATTTTATTCAATTAGAGTGTATTTCGTAATCATTTTTGATTGGAAGTTTAAAATCTCAGTTAGGTCGAGATTTACTCCAGATTTCATCGTTGGAGCGGCATCTTGCGAGGGTCGAGATTTACTCCAGATTTCATCATTGGAGCGGCATCTTGCGAGATTTAGCTCATCTCTTCATCATGACGTCAGAGATAAACATTTTTAAAGTGTTCAGAGACAAGAAGATGCTCTTTGTTGAACATCCCTTTCAACTTCACTATACTATATCATTCCTTGTATTACAACTTTTAATGGTTGGTTCATATGTAAGTTTCCTCCGGATTCGATCTTTCATTTCATCACAATTATCTTTCAGATTACCACCTTAAGCTTTAAAAGCTTTTTTCTAAATCAGTAAATACATATATTACTTTCCCTTTGTTTGAAAATCTTTCACCTACTTCACTCGACGGAAACTAATTGCTTCTTTGTGCAATGTCTCCTCCCACATCTAAACAATACAATTTCTTTATTTCTTCGGCCATATTATCTCCTTCATGCTAGGAGTTTTTTTTTTTTTTAATGTTTATTGTATGCGATATGAAAGTAAGACACTAGTGGAAAACCATTTTGGATCACTCGACATACAATACATCGCCCGATTCGAACGAAATTCACTGCACAGAACATGCGGGCCGGCCTTACGTAAATAATAGTACAGTAAACATTGCAGAATCGGTTAGACTAATGATGTACAACAATAATAATTTTAAAAGAATATGTATTCTTCCCAAATATTATGTACATAACAATATTCTCAAAATAATAAATCATTCGTCAGTAGAATGATTATTTAAAATAATGCTAAACAAGTATATACGTATAAAATGTACTTCGCTCTATAACCAATAATTTTAGATTTAGATAAACTTATTTCGAAAGTAAAGTATCTATACCTTATGTATTCATTCCTAGTATTTCAGAAACAAAACGTAACCCTGCAATACATACAGTACTTTTTATTCAATTTATTTACACAATTCTATTGTCATTATAATAAATCTATGCTACTGTCAGACACATTATGTGTTGACGGCAAAGCATATACATTTATTTATATAAGACCAACACGAAGTTCAGAAAGAATTCGAAGCTATCTATGTTAACTTGTACAAAGTACTTTATATATAAAGATCTTTCCGCATTATAGGATAGTGATATGTTTCACCAGCATCAATTATATTAAAAACCCTGTGTCATTCATATTGATTTTAATTTATCTATATCTAATCTCAATTAAAACCTAAAGAAATATGGATCAGATATAGGCAAACAAAACGTTTGTTTTATTGGACTTGTATATAAATAAACATTGTATTTATATGCGTAACAATTAGGATATTTATCCACATATTTCCAGAATAGACTCAGTAGTATAAAAAGACAAACGAATTTATAAATATAATATTTTTTTAAATAAATAAATAAATTTTGTAATACCATTTCACTCTGAAATTCTGACATCAACTTCCTCACAGAAAATTCAAATTTTTGGTAGTTTGAAAATTATAAGAGATATACTGACCACATTCAAGTATGGGTATCATGAAAGAACACTTAAAAACTGACTATAAAAATAATTTATTTGTAAAATATTTCCACATATGTATCACATAGTATATTTAATTTAGTGTATGGTTAATTTTACAAAATTAAGACTAAGGTGCGTGCTAACCTATTTTAGGTATTCATACTTGAATTCATGAATCATGGACTTCACGAAAGGACTAAGAGTGCCTTATAAATGGTTTCTTACGGGTTGAGTTGCATTCCTGGATGGAAATTCACTTTAGAATGGCTTAACCGTTATATGTCGTATGGACATATGCCGTAAAAGCGACAGTGAAAGAAACATGAACCAACCTGTACTAGGTGAACACTAAAAAGCACGAATTGTATCTAACACGCGTAAGGGTAGCCGGGTAGGACAAAGCTGGTAGACCCGCGCGGTAGCACATTTGTAGGAAGCAGACGCATCAGCGATGGAGTGGTATGCGCACAAGCGAGGATAATGGAAACACACTGTGTTTCTCTTGTTACTAGATGTCTTATGTGTCAGACAACTTTATCGTTACGGATCATGACTTAACACACTGCATTGACAGGAATTCAGCTCATCATGACTTTCTTATGCGCTGTTATGTGCTTAAAAGTATACAGTTCATATTACTTTTTTTTAAAACATTAGGAATATCAGAGGTAAGATCCCCATATATTTTGATTATAAATTATTCATATTTTAAAATAACATTCGATATTTCTTTTATAAATTTTACTAATCTATGGATACCTGAAATAGGACAGTACTCTAAGACGGACTTTCCGATCGGATAATAAGATAGACCTTAATGTAAGTTCTATATCACTGCCGTAACATAGCACTATCTCAAGCAATTACTAATCAAAACATTTCTAATAAATTTTATAAAATATATCCGTTCTTATCATAAAAGATTATTATTATTCTTGTATCTACATTATTTAAAACCTATAAACTACATACAGTATAAATGTCTTACTGCAGGTGAAAAAATATGTCACCATTTAAGAAGCAATACTGATAGTTCAGTTTTTCATTATTTGAAGATTTATTCACAGCACTCTCACACATATTTTATAACTATGTTAACTTCCATTAACGCTATTTTCATTCATACAAACTGATTTGACTGACATTCACTCATTTAAAGATATAAATCGCATACACTAACACAGCCATTCTTAACTCTCATGTATGACCACACATTTTACCAGATTTTTGGGAAACCATGCTTTCACACTGGAATAACGTGGGAGCTGATTTACGTTATTATTCACGGCACTTCTTGCAACAATTTTAGGCTATCTGCGGGATTATACTACACAGATTCTCCTTCTTGATTACCAATAAGCGATTTATATTCGGTCGCATTTCTTTTTCTTCGTATAAATTGAGGAATTGTATCACAACCATACCAGAAGCCTAATAATGACAACAAAATGATCACCAAACTCCCAAGAACAATAAGTGTTGGACCAGTGATGTGATTGGGGAGTGTATTGAATCCTAGATTATCATAGTCGATGGGTGGATCCCTAAAGTAGGCTACATATGTCATGACACCACCTGTTGCAATGAGGTAGGCTCCAAGGCACGCTCCAAGTAGCAAAAAGAAGGCGTTGTCCAAATGGCCTTTGCTGTTACGTCCCACTTCCAACAACTTCATTCTGTAAATAAACGAAAAAAGGAATAATCAAAATTAACACTTGCTTTTCACTGTCAGATAAGGACTTGCTTTAAAAATAAAGTGTGCATTGAAGAATATACTACACTTGAATTATATGAATCTGACTTGCGAAATAGGGAACGATATATCAAGTATGAGAAATTGGATCAAGTTCAAATGGTAAAGGTTGCACGAGCAAATGTGTTTAAGAAAAGAAATATGATCACAAAGTAACATCTTTTATGTTCTTTTTTTTCTGTTTTAGTTATTCAGAACAATTTATCAGGCACTAAACTACTTGACGAAATTCGAATCTGACTGAACCAATATGAACATTTAATTATCATGAACTAATATCTACCTTAGCTGTGGACGTAACTGCACAGGAGATTCCTGATATGAAACTACATAATAGTAGAGGAGGTTATTATTCTAATTTCACTGTATTGACTCTAAATATTGAGACTTCTGTTGTGGAGTATTCTGGATGAATCAATAAACATTAACTGTTTGAGTTTCCTTCCACCATTATCAGCGTCATTATACTTGAATGGAATCATATGCTGTAGTAAAACTTTAATTTACAAAGAATGAACAAAATTATAATAGGCGTTCCCGGAAAACTATTAAAGAAAACTTGCCTGTAAGAATAAACTACCCCTTGTGGAGTATTTTATGAGAAATTATTGAGGCCATATTGTGGAGATATTAAAAAAAAAAAAAACATCTATTTATGAAATATGAACAAAATTATAATAGGTGTTTTTAAGTGCATCGTATGAATTAAAATTAAAAAAAAAACACCCCTAGGAGTAAATTATCCCTTGTGGCCTTTTTCATGCAAAATGATTAACGCCGTGTTATAGGATTGTTAATTAAATATTTATTTATGAAATAAAAACAAAATCAACTGTACAGTTTGTACCCTATGAGTAAACTAGGTATTGTGAATTCTTCATTGAAAAAAAAAAATATACCATGTTGTAGGTTTCCTTGTGGAACATTTATTTATGAAATATGCACAAAATCAATTACGAATATGAGAAAATCGTCCGAAAAAAATTCACCCCAAAAGTAAATAAGCTCTTGAGAATTTTTAAATGAAAAGTGATTTATATAATATTGTACATTTCTTGATACAACATTTATTCTTAAATATGAACTAAACTACCTGAATCATTTTTGAGAAAGCTGTCAGAAAAAAAAAAAAAAACTTAAAAATGAACTACCTCTTCTGGATTTCTTTTTGAGAAACAACTTATACTATATCCTCATGAGACCTGACCTGATGGTCGATATATCGACCACTTTACTACGTCATTCATATTGCTATTATATGGCTCATCTCTTTCAAACGAGAAATTCTAGTGATTGACCATATCGACAATCAGAGCTCGGGGGGATATTATAGAGTTGTTAACGAAATATTCCATCTACGGAAAATATATTTTTAAAAAAAATCTTTAGAGCTGTTTTCAAAAAAAAATAATAATAATAATAATTCTTTCAATTTATATCCCATAATTATGCTCTTCAGGTTAAGGGAAACGGATTAAGGCAAGTGAATGATGATGGAAGAATTGGTGCAATGGGAATGTGGAAAAAAATATAGTTTTCCCGAGAAAACCCACGGACAAGATTTTGTCCTCCACAGCTTTACTTGGTCAGGGATTGAGCTAGGGACAACACACACCAGAGATAAACACTCTACTACTGAGCCACCATGCCTCCCTAGAGCCGTTTTCGAGAAAATCGGATTATTATTCTTTAAGTTTAGAACTTAACCGAGATACGCTGGATAGTATGACCTCTAGGCGAATGTACACACGGTCATCTCAATAGACAGCAGTGGTGAATACCACGACGAACGGACGAACAGGACAGATATTGGAAAGTCATGTTTTCACCACGTAAGAGCTATGAAACGTGTAAATCCCTTGAAAACTCGAATTCGATTTTTTCACAGTTACCATACTTTCTTCTCTCCTGCCCTATCGACGCTCGAAAGTTAAAAAAAAGTACCTTTTTTAAGTTGAATTGTTAAGTATGGTCTATTTGGCCCACAGTTTAGTTATCTGAGACTTTGTTGGGCCACATTACACTGAAAAATCAATATTATATAATAATAATAATAATAATAATAATAATAATAATAATAATAATAATAATAATAATAATAATAATAATAATAATAATAATAATAATAATAATAATATGCTGACTAGGATATTAATCTATATCCTAGAACAATGTATATCTTTCTCAAAAATGTCAAATTGCAAGACGAAAAACATTTCGTATCAAACTTGAACACAATTAGATGAAAAATCGGAGAAAAATTCAAAAATCTGAAAATAGGATTCTTTCAAAAATTGAATATTGCTTCGAAGAATGACTTCTTTAAATGACCATTCTTATTTAAGACATTGATTAAGATCACTTAAGCTTCAGACATGCCTCTTTGATGTCATGTGGTTGCTAGATATACATGTATGCTACTTTGCTCAGAGTGAAACATCACATATGAACGTGCTTTTCCTGTGTAGTTAAAACTGCGTCATTCTCCTCGCGTGCTGACACAACTGATAGTGTATATAGATCAATAACACGGAACAACATTCCAAATAAACAGAGCTAATATTAAAGAAAAACAGAAACATGCCCAAGCTTATTATTAATCGTTACGAAATCATAACAGAAAAGACTGCTCAGCAACTGCAGTAAAATTAATGAATATATTATAATTCCGTCCATAATATTTTGTTCAAATGGTGTCATACTTAACCTGTACTTTCTAGGTTGTATTTCAAAGGTGGTTAGAAGCACTAGCTCACCAAGAGTAATTCGTCTTCCCATTACAATCCATTCGGTCCAGCAAACATTTCTGACTTAAAAGTTCATATAAGCAATGTTTGAAATTATTAGGTCGGTGTGAATGAAGTGTGCAGTATAAGTGCGACATTTCCAAATAAAAAAAAAAAAAAAAACCTGGTTATTCACATCTAGCAACGACTATTATCCTAACTGGAACTATTAGGAATTAGCATGATTGACAAGTAAGATGCCTTTCATTTATAATAAGAATTACGAAAATATAAATATTTTCATCTAGATGTTTACGCAACCCTTAACTCCTAAAGATTTTGAAGTTTGCACATTGGGGTTATTCGCAGACTGGTATATTTTTGCTTTATAAATATGATACATGTCGTCTGCAACCACACACTTTTACCATTGCTCAGCCAACGATTGGATTCCGTTGCGAAGCCCTCAACACCATGTTGAATCGCCCAATCGCCAGGGAAGCTTTACCCTTCCAAGAAGTGATAGAAATGCCGAAAGAGGTGGTAGTTAATGCGAAAGTAACGGCGAAATACGGTCAATGAGGAAGAGTTTTATACCGTATCTCATGGGGAACATGCACAGTCCATTGCGCGACAGCACTATCGTACAATATGAAAACACCAAGTTTGTTGACCATTGATGTATGTTTGTGGATAAATTGACAGTGCGTTTCAGTGTTCAGCATGAAACGATCTGTTAGTTTTACCTCGCCTGGAGACAGGCATGATGGATAATTTCAACCACAGACTACTATACCAGGAAGGCCTTCTGTAAGTGGAAAAGTGGATTAGGAAATTATCCTGGACGTTGATCATGATCCAACCATTTTCCTGACTTTTTATGATTGTCATAAGAGATTCATTTTAATCTGAAGTGACGAATTCGATAGAGGAATATTTCCCAGTTAATCCTCACACTCAGAGAACTGGACATATCCAGACCGCAATTCTTCTTAGCTGATGTTAACTCATTTGACATCTATGAGCCTAGATTTTCCACGTTACTGATTTCACGGGACAGAGGAACAACAGTAGTGTGATGTATAGTAACTCGTCTGCAATGCTACGAATACTTTTCCGATTAGCCCATTTTCATGATGTCATTCGAACATGATATTGGTCGGTGCCCATGGGGCTTACTTTGCAATGCTTGTCACCAAAACGAAATTGGACAAACCAATGGCGAATAGTACGTTCATTTCCATTTCTGTCTCACACGCATTATTTTTTTGGAGGGGAGGGGAGGAGCGGTGTGTAGAATTTCCTACTTTGAATTCGTCAGGAAAAATTACCTACAATTATGTGTTCTTCATAATGCACTTTCATGCGACTTGTTCTACAATGCACTGCCTTCTGACTGTTTGGATACTTCACTCTGCTTACAGGACGTGTACTGAGTTTGTGACGTTAGACGCATTCCATCTTTGTATTGAGTTGCTGAGATGAGTTTTGTATCAGACGTCAAAGCGGATATTTCATTCGCACCAACCTTTAATACTAGTTTGGCAACATGTGTTGCTAGTGTAGAGCCTAATGCGAATCTGCTTCAAACTTAGAAAATTCATATGGACTAATAACACTGATGTATTACTCGTGTTATTTAAACCACAGAACGAAACCATCTCAAAGTCTAAGATCTTCCATCTCCAGAAACTTGGTTTACAAACTTGGCCAAAAATATATACTTCGATTATTTTGGATTCCAGAATTCATAACAAACTTTCTTTTACTTCACTTTCTCTTTTAAATTTTCTTTTAAACACACGCAGGAAAGGGGATTGTGGCCATGCATATATGAGAACTGTAAGAACTTTAAACCGTAAACATTTTATTTTCAAATCTGGATTTGAGTTTAGCGACCCGTTCAGCAATGACGCTATATGAGACGTGGACCTACAGTTTAATGTGGGATCTGAACAACATGAACTCCCGCTGGAAACTGAACCTAGGTCTCTCGCGTCGGAAACAAGTCCGCCAATCGTATAGACACGACCTAGCTCTAGACTTTTGATTAGTCAAACCCTACCTCCCAATGCTGGAATTGAATTTCTCAGAGGGAAAATTGATTTAAGGGAAGGTAAACTAAAAGGATCTCTTTGTTTAATAGAAACTAGTTGTTGCCCCTCTGTAGGTTAAAATCGTACTTAATTAAAAGTTCTTATTCTTTACTTGTCCTAATACAACAATAAATCGAAGAAAGTTCGTGTTCAGTATCACCATTATCCATTTTCAAATAATTAGATTGAAACCACATACCTAGATAGTTAATATTGCAATTAAATATCTACAATACACAGTGGCGTATTTAGGGGGTGGCTATCGGGCTCAAGCCCCACCACCCCGAAATAGATAAATTATATATAGTATACAGATGGTGATCAGAAAAATGGAAACACCTGAACGAAATTGCAACTTACCAGATTAATATAGTGTCGGGCCACCTTTCGCCTTCAGAACAGCCTTGATGCGACGTGGGATGGAGGCATAGAGGTCGTGAATGGTAGCAAGTGGAATTTTTTACACCATTCTTCGTGCAGGGCATGGCCAGTTCTGTGAGAGAGGATGGAGGTGGAAATCGTCGCCGGAGTCGTGTTTCCAAGACGGACCACAGATGTTCAATTATGTTGAGATCTGGGGATTGGGCGGGCCAGAGGAGGTGTTGAACTTCATCCCGATGTTCCTCAAACCACGCTGCAACAACACCAGCTGTGTAAATGGGTGCATTATCATTCTGAAAGATGGCGTCATTGTCCGGGAACAACATCCGGACCATAGGATACAAGTGGTCTCCTAAAATTGCGACATAATCGTTGGCAGTGATTCGTCCGCTAAGTGTGACCACAGGACCCAATGAAAACCATGATATGGCGGCCCACAGCATTACTGTGCCGCCGCCATGTTTCACAGTTGGGCAGAGACACTGCAGATTATAAGCTTCTTTGGGCGTTGTCCACACATAAACACGGCCCGTGGTTGGGAATAGGGTGAAGGATGACTCATCCTTCCATATCACACGTTTCCAGTACTCAACGGTCCAAGTTGCATGGTCGCGGCACCATTTGCGGCATGCGAAAGCGTTATGGTTCCTGATGAGCGGTTTGGCCCGTGCAACACGACCCCGTAAGTTCATGTCATGTAATTCGCGGCGGACTGTGATTGTCGAAACAGGGTGGGGGAGGTGCTGATTGAGTTCGTCCGTCACTTGCTCCGCAGTGGCACGACGGTTCTGCGTGACAATGCGCTTTAATACCCGGCGTGACCTGTCACTCATAATTTTCTTCCGCCCACTGTTCCGCTTCCCCGATGTAGTTTTCCCGTGTGTTGTGTAGGCCGTCATCACCTTCGACACTGTCCCACGCGACACACCTAACACAGTAGCCACTGCCGTCACACTCACTCCACATTACCTCGCGCCAACAATTTGCCCTCTTTGAAAATTTGAGAGGTCTCCCATTTTACACTACCTCCGTCTGCTGCAGCCACTGGACACACCACCACCAGCGGTCCGGCGCTGCGGGCGCCACGACACCACTGCCAACCCATACATCTGACGTGTTGCCAACTACAGGTGTTTCCATTTTTCTGATCACCATCTGTATATAATAACTGTATACCTACATAGTCCCAGTATATATACACCCACTCAGAAGAATGAGCATATCCCCCCACCCGAAACAAAATCCTAAATACGCCACTCACAATACATGTACGTATATTACTGTAGACATTAAATGTTAATGCTCAAATCTAAATATGGTAACTGCCCTTGTCTTATTTTATAATAATTAGATTGAAACAATGTATAAAATAGAATTAAATCTGCAAACTGCCTGCACGCTAGCGGCAGCTATGGGCACCTGGTAGCCAGGTAACACATGTACTGACACCTATTTACTTAACTGTGTACTATTATGAATTAGCGTTACACAAAGCCTGACATTTTTTGTATTATAAATAGCATTTGCTTTTCTTAATAGCAGAAACTAGAAGAAAATATGAAAATAAACGTTTAACATAAACTTTGTCATACATATGAATGTTGCAAATTCTTGTTGGGTTTCTTTTACACTTATTATACAGTCAGTAGAGGAAATTATGTAACTTTTATGAGGGTGCGAGAGATGCTCCAAAAATAATGATAATCGGACATTTGTACTACACATAAAAATATAAATAAAATATCATTTCTTTCAATAATTCTCTGTATATACAGGGTGGCTTAAAAGTAGATATACACCACCAAATATAACATTCTAGCTTATAGGTTTGTATATTTCTGGGAGATACACTAATATGAATACGAGCAGTCGAGATAACACAAAAAATGAAGAAAAACAAAGTTACGCCAGCTGCAATCTGAGAAGCAGGTTTCGAACTGCTTGAACACCCGCCATACTCTTCGGATCAAGCATCCAATGACTTTTATCTCTGCCCCTGGCTCAAGGAAAAGTTCGGGGCTAGAAATTTGAAGATGAAAATGACGCAATTACCGCTGTAGAAGTATATTGGGAGGGTCAAGACAGAATTTTTTCTAAGGGTATTCAGAGTTTAGAAAAAAATATGAACTAAATGTATTGACTTGTTAGGAGACTGTATAGAAAACTGAATAGAATTTTAAACATAAACGTTGTAGATATTACATACTTGTTTTTACCACTTTTGCATCAACCCTCGTACGACTCGTATTTGAGAAGAATATTGTTACACGAGCATTTTGAAATACACGCCCAAATAAACACATAGTCGCCGACACTTTTTCTTCTTTACAGAGGGGGATTTTCCCCTCATTTCTCAGTAATTCGAACACAGTACAGTATTTCGTTATTAGCCTATATTTGTAATTTCTACTAATGCATTTACTGTATACTGCATACTCTTACCATATTACTTTGAGTTATCTAAATTTGAATACTTGTCTGCAACTGCTCTCTGAAGTTTCCAACACTGCTTAAATCATGTAAGTGTGAGATCTTATTGTACTAGAAGCTACTGTTGTAATGCTATAAAAGAGAAGGATAATTTTTTAAAAAATATTTTCCGCAAACACGCCACTTTCAGCAGTATTACAAACTTTATTATATCTCCGGAACGGTTTGAGATATCGAAGTGCTGTAAAAAGGAAAATGATTTATTTGCCAATTGCAAATCATACAAGGAACTATAAAAGTAACCAAGAAAGTTTTGTCGCTTTTTGTGCAAGTCTGTGTTCAACTGGCCTCACACCGTGAGTTGAATGCGAATGCAGATAAGGCGAAGGTCAGTTGTTGGTGTGGGTATATCCAACTCCAACATACTAAATGGTTGTGGCAGTTCAGTTACACCGTGAATTTGCGTAAGAACAGAGTGTACATGGGACCTCCACAGAGCGTCATAAGAGCGTGTATGCTGTACGAGTTTAAACTGGGGCCACACGCCGGTGCAGTGGGCGGAAGATATGCCAGACCTTTTGTGAGGGTGTCGTGCCTACGCGGACAGTGCAGCGGTGCTTTTACAAGTTTAAGGACGGTGATGACACTCGAAGATACACCACGTGCCGGAAGACAAACACATGTACAAAATGAAGATCTTCAGGTAGGAACTGAGGTGATCACTGGCCAGACATGTGACAAACTGGGACTACAATTGGGAAGCACTAGAAGTTGGGTCGATGGGTCCCACATGATTTGACTCCGGACCAGAAGGCAACGCGAGCAGACACCTGTGTTTCTTCACTGTCTCGTCTGAGGAAGGAGCAATTTCTGGACAGGGTGTTGACATATGATGAGAAGTCTTGCACTAAGCTCCACGGCGCAGTCATCATTGGTTAGCATCCCACGAACTGGTTCCAAAATAGCCGAAACCATTACTGCACCAGAAGAAGGTCCTCCTCTGTGTTTGTTGGACTGCCCGCGGCATCGTGCATCGCAAACTGCTACGAGCTCGTCATAGCATCAATATAACTGTGTACTGTCAGCAGTTGAGCCGTGCTCAAGAAAAACTCAAAACTCTGAAGCCAGCACTTCTGAATCGTGAAGGGGTCCTCCTGTTACAGGACAACGCTAAACTCCACGTGGCTAGGATGACACGGGATACCACTCTACGCCTTGGATGGGATACATTATTGCATCCTCCATATTCCCTGGACATTGTGTCGTGCGATTATCACCTATTCCATTCCTTGGACAATCATCTTAAAGGACGCCAGTTCAAATCCCTAGTAGAGGTGCAAAATGCACTTGATACCTCCTTCGCTTCACGGCCAACCAGGTTCTACCACGATGGAATCCATGGCCTTCCAGAGCGTTGGCAAAAGGTCGTCGATACTGATGGGGACTATTTTTGATCTTCCAGGCATGTCTTAGGTGACATATCGATGTTCGAAGGTGGTGGGCGCAAACTTATTCTGCACGTACGAAGAACAGGAATTTCAGGTAGTAGTTGTATATTACAAAACATCTGTTTGTTATATCTATATACAAAATGCTTTTTAAAAATGTGTAATGTTTGTGCACAGAAAATATCTAAGGATAAGGATATTTCTGTGCTGAGTGTCTCCAGTCATCAGCTTAGAAGGTTGTTAATAATTCAGGATGTTTCCAGCATTTATTCTTTGCAGTTTCTGAGATATGAATTTAAGGACAACTACTTGCACACTTTCTGATATTTATTGGTAAGGATAGGATTAAACAAGAGTTTAGAGTATTTACATCCTTAGTCAACACCAAGGTTATTAGGACAAGACCTCAAATTCAAAGTGGAATCTGAACTACTTCCCTATCGGAAATTTAATCGAGGACGTCGTGCCCTGAAGGCACAAGAGTTATCTATCATATCAGTGAAGAGGATGAAATGAGAGTTTTCTTTTTAGCGTTTATATATCCAAGTAGAGTAAAAAGTTATTTTAATTATACTCTGTAGTCATATATCTATGACAAATAAAATGAAATACGAGTTCCTGGAAATTTATTGCGTTACCTGTTATCTCTAGTTACACTGCGATTAAATATTTGTCTGGTCTGTAATAAATTAGTGTTCTATTACGTAAAATTAGAATACGCTTTTATCACATTGCGTAGAGTATAATCTCTCCCTGCTGTGTGTTCTCCTAGATTGTCGTTACTACCACTGCCTCCGTTGTCCGTATTGGTTTGTTGTGCAACTCCGGAAGTTTTTGCACAAAATAGTATTTAGTGATAAAGCAATTTTTAATGTTTAGTTTAATTTACACATTTTCGCTCTTCTCTGTTCGTAAAATTAATTAATATTTTCAAAAGGAGTTTTTCGCAGAACGAACAATTACTATGACTATTTTAAATCACGTGCAACTACCAGAATTCTATAGCATCAAGCTTAGGAGCGAATATTAAATACACTTGGGTATGTCCCAATTGCGGACGTCTTAATTCCGGACAGTTGTCTCCAAGGGCGCCCATGTTGTGGTTTCCAAGGGTGGGGGCAAATATAAGCGAGGTTTCAAATATAGTTTCAAATTTTGCTATAACTAATGTAAAAATTCTATTGGGCTTTCGATATTCCCAAGTACTATTTCCTCTTAGGGGGTTGAGCGCCCCACCTTGCCCCCTGATGGGCGCCCTTGGTTGTCTCGTCTTAAAATTATTTCAATTGTGGATGTATAGCCATTACTTGAAATTTCACGCTTCTGTTAGATATATATATATCTAAAATTATTAGGGGTGTTGCACACGATCCGGCGATGAACTTTGTTGATTTACACTCGTTCTGACATTGCCGTGAAGGATAATTCAATTTTGACAGTGAAAGAAAAGATATGTCGGGCTACTAAAGAAAGTATCTCCTCGCGCTGTAAACTAATAGTGTAGGGATAGTAAACGTGCTAAAATCAGTTTTGGGCTTATAGGGTCTATCTACCCATTGTGTTTAATGCGTCATATGGAAGGTGCTTCCTATACTCTGTACGATGAACTATGCGAAGAAAAGTGAGAAATTAGACTATTCTTGAAATTTTGTTTGGTCAATGAAACAAGTAAAATTCTCAAAAATATAAATATAATAATAAATAAAATATAAAATATCAATAAAAATATAACAAAAAAACGTACTTGTTGGCAGACTAAAGAAAGCAATTGACTGGTGCCGACAAAACTGGATGCTTTCACATATAAGGAAGTATTGCCACCGGGGCCAGGTCCCTCTTTGGTTTTAAGAGATCTGCTCCTATAGCAAAGGGTCAGCACTATTGTTTGTCGTCTGGTCAGATCTGGAAAACAGATTAAAAGGAAAATTTTCGTATTAGAATAGTATATTATTTTAAAATACCTGATAACTGAAAAAGTATTCAAGATATAATTATAAAATTCAGTATACTGCTTTTCAAGAGCATGTTTAACTTAATGCAAAAGCGACGATTGCTCTACGTTAACAGTTGCTTGCAATGGATCATTGGAGACGTCTTGTGCTACATCAGTTCGGAGAGAAGTGTGTTGGGAAATCCAAGCCCACTTACAGGTAATAAATATCTCTGAATTCTTCACATATTTACAAGTGACTCTGACGTAAAAATACACAATTTCAGTAATCAGTATCAATCTTTTTTTTTTTTTTTTTTAAGTAAGTTTATTGCTAATTTAGCTGCAATGCATTTCTGATTAATCAGAGGAGAATAAGATTCAACGTTTTGGGCACCTCATGCAGGATTGCCAACTCTGCACAGTAAAACTAATAGCACCCAGTCATAATACTCAAAACATACGAAGAATAATTGTATTTTAAACCTTGAAATATATAATTTAGGCTGACAAAAATAGCGATCTGACGGTAAAATACTAGCTAGTTGGCAACCTTAACATCATCAGATCACCACGGTTCTATATCTCGCAATCCCTCCCCTTCCTCCGTAATTGTTTCAATATTCGCCACTTACACTGGAGTTATACAAGATAGAGAAGCATTAAATTATTGGAACATCAATAATAAAATATGTAAAAAAAAAAAAAAAAAAAAAGCACTTTCATGGGTAGGAAATACTAACGGATGCGCATTTGGAATTGTTATATCTTGTGAATTACGTCAAAAAGGACTAGATGTTTCTATCAACGCAAGTTGCTAAACATCGTTCCCAGTGACTGGAAGGTACATTCAACGTACTGAATGATCAACTTATTATTTATTGCCTTACCAACACCCATGGCCAAGATTAAGTGTTGCAGTGCCTTAAATACGATAGCAAGCAATCTACGTGCAATAGCAATCGGAATAGCGTGCAATCTGATAGCAATCTACGTGCATCATTTATTAAAAAGTTCTCGCAATTAAATGTAAACAGTAATACTTTATTTGCAATTTATCTTTTTACCTGTTAGTGGAGATCCAACGGGAATTAACTTTGAACTCTTCTCATCAAAGTGAATGTGATTGTAAATTAATACATTACTGTTTCATTTGGAGCATAATTCATTGTATGTTTTATGTGAAACAAGTAGTTTGTATTTAGAAATTAAGTTTATCTAGGCAATAGCAGTTATATATTTTGTAGATTGTAAACAAGACACGAGCAACCATAAATTATGGATATAATCTAATCTTGCGCAATAAAATTCAAGGCTAAAATGTTTTCTCACTGTGTGAGAACTGAACCTTACCACACAATAATTGTCAATGTTTTCTTTGTTATTGACATTCCTTTAACATTAATTAGCCTACCTATTAAATTTTCTGGAAAGAGGCCTAATTCGAAACATTTTATTAAAAGTGAAATATTTGCTAGTTGCTCGAGCATACAAAGAATAGTAGTTTTATGTTTGAGAGGTTCTATTGTGTAATCGAGAGGGCTAACTCAATATAATAGTTGAGTTGATTTTGAATTTAATGTTCCTTTCAGCAGCAAAGCTATATGAGACGTGTACCTTCTGATTAACGTGGAATCCGAACCACATAAGCTCCCGAAGGGAATCGAACCTGGGTCTACCATGCCAAAGACGCGTATGCTAACAGCTTAGCCACAAAGAAGCTCTCAATATAATAGTCGAAGAAATCAAATTTCAAGAGCATAAACAAAAATAAACACATATTCATTAGTGTTACGTACGAGACGAGATGAGAAATAAAAATTTCTCGTATCGACTTGTAAATTCTTGTCGAATTCTCATCTCGTCTCGATTTTCCAAGAATTCTTTTTCATCTTATTTCGATTCTTGGAAAGGTTTACTCGTCATTTTTTTTTTTTTTTTTAAATCCATGTCTCACGTCACAGAATGTCCACGAAGTGTGTGATATAAGAAGATTTAAATCATATTTATTAAAGAAGTATCACATAAGTGCAAAGAAATGAAAAAAAACAAAGCTTGTGCAATGATTTGCGTATCTTTAAACGTTAATAAATGCTCTTCATTGTTCGTACAATAACTTTATCACTTTACAATTTTAAAGTGATAAAGTTATTGTACGAACTAAAGTGTTACACTCTAAGATTTAGAAGAACAATTGTTGTCCTCGAAACACGAGAAATTTCTCGTCTTGCCTCAAATTTGAGTGAACTCGTCTTGAGTCTTTGTGTCGTTTTCGAGACAAGAATCGAGATGAGACGAGCAAATTCTCGTTTCGTGGGCAATACAAATATTCATTATGATAAATAACAGCAAGAAGGAATAAAGGAATAGTATGAACCAGTGATGAAATGGATCACTTAACTCGTGACATGACACAGAAACCCCCGAGGCAGTCAGACCCATGACTGGAGTCAGGCACCTAGCCAGGATTTCGTGAAGGTGGGGGGGGGGTCCGTGATATGAAATACTGTGATCATCACACCAGGTACTTGATCATTCTAAACTATTTTACTAGAACATATATTGGTTTGTTTAGCCAGGATTTCGTAACGGGGGGAAGGGGGGGCGTGATATGAAATTCTGAAGGCTCAGGAGCTTGATCAATGTAAAGTACTTTACTATCAACATATATTGGTCTGTTAGGACAATAAAATGAGGACATGTTGGTATTTTAATAACAAATTATGAAGAAATCTCGAGTAATAAAAGAATAAAAAAAAAGTATTGAAAAACATTTTACAATATTTACGTTCCTTTCTTTGTTCTTTCAAATATAACAATTTTACTTTCATTATGATCTCAACTATTATGAAAAGTACATATTCAGTATTATAAAAAGTACATACTCCATAATGTCTTTGAAAATATTTTACAATATCTACGTTCCTTTTTTTGTTGAATCAAATGCTAATAGAACTCCTTTTCCATATAATTTTTTTTTTTTTTTTATTGTTCCGTCAACTATTGTCGGTTCCAAATGACAGGTTAAAGGAGCAGTAGAAAATTATTTTTAAAATAACATGTTTGATTCTACAAGGATGTGATGACGAAAAATTATGATAAAAAATGTCCACGCTGTTACTCAACGGCACGATGCTTTCGGAAGCTTGAAATCTCCCTGACTAGTAGCAGAAATTCTGAGAATTATGTAACTTTTCTAGAAATTTCAAATTCTCTGACTCTTCCAGGATATCTCGCTCACCTCGCCACCATGTACTGCAAGTAATACAAGTCTCATAAGAAAGAGTAACCAAAAACTTCCTGTAGTTTTTTTTTAATTTTAACGCTGATCCTTCTTTTTCTCGTTTCATTTTGTTTTATCTTTTTTAATTTTTTTTCACTTCTGGTCTCGAAGGGGGGACCCCTTCCTTGGCTACGTGCCTGACTGGAGTGACTCGGTGAAGACGGAATATCGTCATACATATGGGTATGTATGAGGCTGCTAATACAATTCTAACAAACATGATTCTATCCTCCCTCTCTCTCTCTCTCTCTCTTCTCTTCTCTTCTCTTCTCACTAAATCTATAATTTTCTTTTTTCATGTCGTGTGCGTCTATGCGTGTCAAAGTATTGCATTAGTGCTATTACACTATAAGTACGTGACAATCGCAGAAAAGGGAAGATAGGCCTACATGTTTTTCTTATAAGGGATAGTCTAAGTTTAATCAAACGAACCTACAAAACTTGTCGTCCAAAATAAAGTAAAAGATTCTCTCAGCCCAAACTGTGTTTTATTAACTTTTTTGTATAGTCTTTCAAAGAGACTTCAGTATGGGAAGACAGATAAAACTTGAAATTATATTTAAAATACTCAATACAGGATACTTTAAGAAATGTTACACTGGGAACCGAACAAATGTATGTTTGAGCTCGGGTAGTGGATACATTAATTCACTACAAAATTCTGCAGAAATTTTATACAGTTGATATTTTGGCTGCTCCTGGGTCGCCGCGGGGCATGAGAAGTGAGACACAGATCCGATCAAAAGTTGTGACGCAAGTTATCTAGGTGGCATGTTCCACCACTGGTATGAAAAGTAAAAGAAACATTAAAAGAGAAATAGCATGAAAATATCAGACACGCAATGGTTGTGGATTATTTCTTTTTGTTTTGAGATCCCTCGTGGCTAAGCGATTAGCGTACGCGCCTTTGGCGTGGGAGACCGGGTTCAATTTCCGGTAAGAGCTTATACGTTTCGAATTTCATGTTAAGCTGTATGTTCAGGTCTCATATAGCCTCGCTGCTGAAAGGAACGCTAAACTGAAAATCCAATTTCATGTTTGATAGCTGTGAAGCCAACTAACAAAGAAAATTTAGATTTTATGTCAAAATCTCCCTGCATTTCATTAAAACCACGTCAATATTAAAATAGAATTTCTGGCTGAAGTTCTGTTTTTAAAAAGGAATCTACAATATATTCACATTAGTTTTAGGAAAATATGGGCAAGGGGGAAGATAGGGATGAACACTGACTCTTCCAAGCATACATCCAGGGGTCTTTGCCTCCTCCTCGAAGCTAAGATAAATTAAATTTCAACTACGTGTCACTCTCATGCAATTTTATATATATATATATATATATATATATATATATATATATATATATATATAGCAAATAGTGTCCCAGTGCTACTCTTCACATTTTAATCCTCCTGAAAGAATGTCTGGGAATTGTTTAAGAGACTACTGTATTTGAGGAGATAAAGAGAGCTCAAGGGGGATTAGAAGGAATTTGATATAGGACATGGAGTTATTCCTTCCAGAATTCCCAAGAGAAGTCGTGATCCACCAAGTGACCAATGGTCCATTCCATCACGGGTACTGAGCATTGTTGCTGCCCTTGGAGGCGTTAACTGGTAGAGTCCAACTCAAAACTGATTATAACTAAATTGTTAAATGTTTCATTACTTTTAGTTTGTAAAATTTCACCACACACCTTATGAGACTGTACGATACACCGATTAGAAACCAGTGACATATTACAGTACTAGGGTCGATTAATAACAAAATAATAATAATAATAACATAATAATAATAATAATAATAAATAAATAAATAAATAAATAAATAAATAAATAAATAAATAAATAAATAAAGTAATTGTGTCGTGATGTCATGGATATTCAGCAAACTGTGCTCTCAGTCAAATAAAGGTTAGGAACAACTGGTGTATGGTATACAGGTTGGATCATTTATCTTGAACTTCTAACATAGCTGATAAAAATACATGAAATTGTGTAATATGAAAATATCAACACAGGGGGACACAGTTTGGCATACTCTGCAAGTCAGATGAACGTGTCAATGCTCATCGGAATTATCTTAGTTTCGAACTTTATTACCATGGTATGTCAGTCATATTTCTAATAGTAGGAACAAAGTTGCAAGGGAAAGAAAATGTTACTTTCTTCAAAATGTTTTGTTTTAAAAAAAATTAAAATTCCTTACATATCTAAACACTTTTTTGGAATAAAACCCTTTGACGAAAGTAAAATTTTCCGTCCATTCTATCTTGATTCTTCCTTCAAAATTTGAATGTTTACGGATGTTTGTGATCCGTAGTGTCCTTAATTTGTAGCACTGAATAATAAGTGCAGTATTAAGTTTTCGTTTAACATGTAGATTTGAAATATGTAATAAATCTGACGTAGTGTAATTGAAAAATACAAGTTTATCTTAGGCTGGCAACACTATTAACCGAGTGCTATTGCAAAGTACGTTAAACAATGTCCCTCTTTCGATTATTGTATGTTACACACTTCTTTGATTTTATCTATTACTTTAAAGTTACAAGGACATATCAAGATAAATGGCCCACCCTGTATATAAATGAAGGATGAGGGGTAGCTCAAGCAACTACAATGGTGAGAAAGCTTCGGTCTTTTATGTTCAAGGTTCAATATTGGCGGAAAGGTTTCTTTAGCAGATAATTTCGTTTGCGTAACTAGCATTTGGCTGGATATCTACATCTTATTGCTGAACTCGTATTTTTTTTTTTTTTTTTTTTTTACATTTTAGACAGAATTTACAAATATTATATGGAAGAACACACAACACACAATTGCTGTTTATCGGAATACACCTGTGCAAACAACAAATTAGACAACATCGCAAGTAAGAGCTTTCAATGTGTTTCTGAAACGTTGACACTGCTTTTGCTTAGTCAGACCACTATACATCTACTTTAGAAAATACTTATCTCCGTGCATGTGTGCTACATGAAGAGGAAAACTATGTTCCAATGATTAATTCAAGAGCCAGTAGTACTTCAGAAAGAATTACATCAGAAAACATGGTTACCAAATTTCATGAAGTAAAAAAAAGGGTCATCCGACAAAAATATTTACAAAATGTAAGCAGATATAAATTATTTTTAATCTTTCAAATGACATTTTCATTATTCACAAGAAACGTCAATTCCATTACATGCATCCAGAGATGCTATTTCTGAACAAATTCTAGCTGTCTCTTTCCGGCCCAGTGTTAGCAGACGAACGCATTCCAAGATGCAAAAACGAAATGAAATGAAATTTTTAAGTTTTACGTCCCATGATTATGCTGGCTAGGCTAAACGAGACGGTGATGATGAGAAATGAATGAAATAGTGGAATGAAGAAAGTGGAAGAAACGAGAGAACCCCGACAAAACCCAAGTACACGGTGCTTGTCCACTACAAAACTCACTTTGACGCGAGTTGGGATTGAACCAAGGACCCCAAGGACCATAGGTGAACGCTCTACCACTGAACCACCGTGGCTAGCATTCCAGGATGCGTTCGACTATTGATTACGTTTCTTTGTGGTCGATAGAATCGAAATTGAACTATTGATTCGTAATTTTCATTTTTTCTCTGTTCATTAGAAAATCTGGGCAATTTTATTGTGGAAGTGCATCCGTCTGGACGCATAATTTTACTCTTTTAAGAAAGACAATACGTCAGGGGTAAAAAAAAAAAAAAAAAGAAAGAAAGAAAGAAAAAAAAAAAAGAAGACATTTCGTAATCCTGCCTAAAAGCCAATTCAAGGTTATTATTATTTTATTCTTGGCAATAACAGAACAACGAACGTTTTCTACAAAACTTTAGAACAGAGGTATAGAATAGACATATATGTCTGTCAGGTGGTGACACAATTAACCTACATACGAGAGACGCATCGTTTACTTAATATTCTTGAGATTTTTAGATAAATGCTTATGGGATTTTAAGAAGATTTCTAAAAATTTTAAGAAATAATATAAAATAATAGGGTTGATTAAGTCAACATCTGATAAACTTTGTTGAGTATGCAAGTTTCCATTTCCATATGTAGTGGAAAATGTAATTTTATTTTATTGTTATCAGTAATCTATATATATAAAAGAGAACGTACAAATCCTTTGTCCGCTCATCACGCTAATACGGCTGAACCAATTTCTTTTATTTTTGGGGGGTTATTAGGATTTGGACCCTAGATGGTTTTTATCATATCACTTTAATTTTCAATTACCAGTGTCTTGAGATAATTGACCATTCAGGTGTCCATTACGTACAAATCCTTTGTTAGTTCATCATAGGTATAAAAATAAACGTATGTATATGCAACCCGCATGACCGTGTCACTCGGCGGGTTAACATAAATGACAGGCGTTATAATGGTTTTTATCATATCACTTGAAAGCGAAAAAGTAAAAATTATCTAAGTAACAAAGTTTATTGCGTTCGGGGGTGACCGCAGCGAAGCGGGGCGGGTTAACATAAATGACAGGCGATATAATGTTAACATTTACTACAATCTTCTATGGTTTTTATCATATCACTTGAAAGCGAAAAAGTAAAAATTATCTAAGTAACAAAGTTTATTGCGTTCCGGGGTGACCGCAGCGAAGCGGGGTGAACGCTGCTAGTAATAATAATAATAATAATAATAATAATAATAATAATAATAATAATAATAATAATAATAATAATAATAATAATAATAATACATTGCCCACTCAAATCTGCAACTGCCCCCAAATAAAATAAACTGATAGCTTTTACAGCAACTTGTATGAAGAATATTCATGTAAATTAATAGTAAAGAAAATGCTGCAGATAAATTCGAGTGAAGATTAATTACATACAATCAACAGAATAAAAAAAATTCTACATACTGATTTAAAAGTAGTCGCTACATTGAGAAGATAGTAGGAAATATTAGTGTGAATTATGAATTTCAAATTCCAAATTAGGGGAAGAAAGAAAATGAGATCTTCGGGCTAACATTCCAACGTGAATCTTGAACGAGTATGTGATAAAATTATATAGTAGGAGTACATCGTGATGACCTTGACAAAAATCTACGAACATGATAATGCTTACCACAAATTTACATGGCCTAGGATCGAATCTGAACTCTTGGCATCATATATGAGCACTCTACTACTAGGCACCGTACTCACTCTTCAAAACGATTGTGTGCAAGAGCAATTTTTTTTTAACGTGTAGTATCGTCCTACAGTTAAACAAAATGTACTTTTAAAAATTACAGCAAAGATCTAAATTCCGTTAAGTGAAGGGTTCTTAGCGAACATTAGGATTACTCACGAGACAAGAGTTGATGTCTCGTCTCCAAAATGTGTCATGAAAGCGATGTCTGGTCTCGGAAAATGTATCTGTTTCTATTGGAAGAGCTCTGTCTTATATCTCGTCACGTAAATTCTGTCTCGTTTCGTCTCATCGGGGAATCTTAACGAACACGAAAAGAAAAACATCGGCAGAAGGACGTTCTCACTTGCAAAAGAATGGGTGCATACAATCCTTCACACGTAAACAAGATGGGCTTAGGATATGTATATGTGCGCATAGGGAATTATGTTTAGAACTATGTTGCGGACATGCAGCTTATACAGAAATTCAACTACAAAACGCATGCGCGAGTAGTAGTTGTAGAGTTGTAAATTTTAGAGATTGAAGGAAAACAATGGTAGTCAAAAGACCACAAATTCTTCCTTTGTGTTTCCTCAAACTGACGATATGCTGGAAGTTTAAAACACATAATATTCTCGATTAAATTATTTTCCTATCTTTAATTTGCATTTTCATGACTTTACCAGACATTAGGAATAAAAAGAAAATTAATTTCATTGCTTTTTGCGCCAGGTACCCTATTATCTTACAAGATGAAAGATGTACGCAAATTTATAATGTGTATAATACCATTTTATAAAAATAGAGTTTAGTACTACAAATTCAATTCGAGTCATTGCTTATTTAATTTTTGCAGAGAACATCTTTCAGTAGATTGATTGTTTTACATTCTTCTGCAACATCGAGATTATCAATGGTAAGATATGTTACTAATGATTAAATACACCTGAGAGAAGAAAATTGTTTTTTTATATTTCTGCAAATTGATTAATAGACATAGCTACAATGTAATATTGAGTGATTAAAACGGAAGTTAATTCTCCTTCCTCCCCGGAGGCACAGTGGCTCAGCGCTTGAGCGGTTACCTCTGGTGCGTCGAATCCCTGGTTCGATCTTCGAGCAAGTAAGTTCGTGGTGAACAACATCGTGCCTATGGGTTTTCTCGCGGTACTCTCAAAATTTGTTTTATTGGCATTTTCTAAATCTATATTTGAATAAGTCAATATTTCAACAATTTTAGAGATGCACATTGTGTTTCTCTATTCTCATATTGTGAGAAAATCCGAAAAACTCGCTTCTTTTTTCTTCATTTAGATAATCTTTTATATTTCACAACTAGCGTTTCCCACAAAAGGAGACGAGACGAGACAAGATATTCGTGGCGAGAAATTAGTCTCACTATACCTTTTCCTGACGCGACAGCTTCAAATTTAGTCTTGTGGGCAACAGTTCCAGGCAACTCTTATTATTGTCCCCATTATCCGGATTTCTGTATATCCAGATTGCGTCTAGAACTCATTAGTACGCATAATTGGAGTTTCACTGTACTTCGGAAGAAGTTTTTTTTAGCGTTCTTTCCCTTACATTTTCCATTCAATTTTGCCCATATACTATGTTTATTTTTAAAGCTATGTTGTATTTAACAGAAAATTTTGTAATTGATGAAGAATTTGACAAACCAAATATTCTTATGCTAAAAACCAAATGTTGTCTAATGGTACCGTAGCTTACTTTCCTCACTACATTCCATGCATGTTAATATCATGTGCGTTGCATGTTTTCCATGCTAGAAGGTAGTTAAAAGGTTGATTGGCGTAGAACATGGCAACATTGAGAGTGAAGTAGCAATTGGCTGCTAGTTAAAGTGTTACGTGAGAGAAAATAGCGTTGTTAAAATTACATGCTTTAAAACCGGATAAGGACTATAACCTTTAACTGTCACACGAGTATAGTAAAAAAGTAAGAAAGAAGAAAGGAAACAGTGTCTCAAACTATAACGTTGTCATGAGATGTCAAGGAATCGTCTAGAATACATCCCACAGTAATGTGCCTATTTGTTTTATAAGAAAATATTATCAACAGGACAGCAAATTATTATTAGCTAAGTGAAATTCAAGTAATTACAATAGTTATAAAACGTAAGCTTTCAAATAAATTACATGGGCAAAATGATACCAAGAGATCGTTACTCGTATACTTAATAGAATTTTAAATATGCTAGAAAGCCTATTCTTCAGTCATTATTTTCGCTGTATTCGTTAAGATTCAAACAAGTACTCGGAGTTAAGAAAGAAAAGAATATCGTATATTTTCCAAATTAAACTTTAACTTATTTTAATATTATTTAAAAAATATTTCTTTATATAATTAACTTTATCTTCTCGTTATTATTCACAGCTTTCCTGAACAGTACTGTCATTTCAGATTTTGCCAGAGGGCGTGTGTGTATAACGACCACTAAGTGTGTATTACTATGAAAAAACAGTTTGTAATTAGCTTAATGCTTGTTTTGCATATTTTATATGTCGTTATAGCTCTCAGTCCGTATATTTATATAATCTAAGTTACTGTTTTATCAAAATCCATCTAAACACTTCATTTAGATATTACCTTTTTTATTGTAGTACGTAATAAATTAAACATTTAAACACTTTTAAATATTGTACACACACATACACACACACACACACATATTATATATATATATATATATATATATATATATATATATATATATATCACAAGATGGATTCTCTATATATATTATATGTTTTCCGTTGCTATGACGACTTACAAAACATGTCATATCGCTATCACAACAGAACATCAATCATAATAACAGAAAAGAAATTACATCTATTTCTCTTTATATTTTCTTCTTCTTCCTTTTGAACAGCTTGTGCATATTTTAAAAGCACATTTTGCCCGTAAACACAAGTTATATAAAAATTACACAATACTGTTACATAATGTCACCCGAAAAATGGGACTTTTTTGTTTAAAAATAAACAAAGAAATCCTGGACCGTTGGATATCACATGTTGGTTATTTTAGTTTTCGAATGACCCTCGTATATGCAATAATTACAATTCATACCATCATATATCATATTTTACTTTTATATCAATATTATTTTCATATTTATCTTAATTCTTATAATTAATTTCATTTTATCCAATTCAACATTGACAATAGATGGTACATTCAAATAACGTTATAAAAGTTGTTTAATTTAAAGTCCTTTCGAGGCCATCGATACGTGTTACAAGTTGGAAGTTAACAAAATCTATGTCATTTTCTTGAGCAAAACTAAGATGATTACGAAAAGGATATTATTATGATGTTTGTATGATTGTTTTCTTAAATGAGAAAGGATCAAATATATTATATATTCAAACAAAATGCAATTTATAAATGAAATATCGACAATATGTAGAACAAAACACGATAATCAACATCATAACAAACTAACATAAATAAAGAAATTATCACATTAAGAATTAGTTCAAAGATTAAATATCATTCACGTTAACTTTGGTTACAACTTCCGAAGGAACTAATGTCTTAACTAATTGCATCCATTTCCTTTTAGTATACTTCGAAGGACGCCATAACTTAAGTTCATCAATATTGCGTAAACCCAAAATTCGAAAAGTTTAGGATTAATTCGTTTGATACCTAAATGTGTTACGATTATTTATATTATCATAGAATTCAAATAAAGTACAAATAACAAACGAAATCATAACAATATTTAAAGTGAAAATAAACAAAAATCAATTGATTATAGTTTTCTCGGACGCTGTAACTTTAGCTTAAGTTACATGACCAACGAATTCGTTTAGGTTGCATTGAAAATCATAAATCGGAATACAATCTTGCGCGTTATTTACATCTGCAGTTTTTTGTTTCCTATTTCGAGAATTTTTGCCATCTAGGAAATTTCTACGAAATCCAATTCGAGGGAAATTAGCTCTAATGATTACATGCTTCCTAAGTGCAGTACAATTACTGTTGTTACTAAGATTAGATTCGGTTACATTACCGGTACACGTGAATTTAACATTACTTTTTACATTGGAATCACTTTAATCTCACATGGATATTTCGAACTTGGTTTCGATTAAGGTTAGTTTGGTTCAGGTTAGTATTGTACTGCACCATTGATGGATTTTCAAAATTTTGCAATGTCATACCTAGATGATTGAAGTCAACGCATTACATCACGTTCTGTAAAAGCACAATCGGATTGTTCATTTCTATTTTGGTCTTTTCGTTGAGTGAACATTTCAACAGCTCCAACTCAATCGACCAATCACTACAAGCATTGGTGCGAACACACGTTCTCTTTCTGAATTTCACGAATACTGGAATCAATTTTCTTCCTGCTACATGAACCAATGTTGTGTACATATCATTAAACGATTCTATTACAATTACTTCATCTCCAGAATTAATATCATGTTGAACATACTGTGAATACAAGCAACCAATAGCATTCACTAGACGAAGATGACCATAACTTTTCGCACATTGATGCATACTAAAATCTTCGTTACACGCAGCATCAGTAAGGCAATCAAAAACATTCGAATAAAAAGAGAAGTCGGGATAATCTAATTCAACCAATACCGCAGTATGTTGTTGCGAAGACTCAGCAAATTTCATCCACACATTTAAATCAATGACGTCATATTCCTTCGTCGATGCAAATTTAGGATCTACATCCTCTATAGCAGTGGTGTCCAATTATAATGAGCCTGAGGGCCATAACCGTCTTTGCTAGCAAGGAGTTATTATTATTATTATTATTATTATTATTATTATTATTATTATTATTATTATTATTATTATTATTATACTACAAAAGAAAAATATAAAAATGTATTTGAAATATTACATTCAATGGGATAAATGATGGTAACTTGGAGAGTTTACAAGGGCTGGGATATCTACATCCAATCCTGTTATTGCGAGGCAGCAGATGTAAAAGAGAAGAATCTCCAAGGCAGCTTCCGAAGAGATTCTTCACAATTTTCATGGTGAATTGGTATGGTTGGTTTGATTTGGTTAATTGAAGTAATCGTTCCTTTTAGCCTATAGCTACATTACCGACTCCAGTGTTGCCTTGGATGTCCGGGTCTTTTTGTTGTACAGAAGCACTAAATGGATGCCTTATTTCGAAAGAAGAGTGGAAACATTAAAAGAATGAACATAAATGTAATCAGTAATAACAATCGTATGTCGTAAGAGCTTTGTGGGCCGCAGAAAATGGTCTGGCGGGCCGCATGCGGCCCGCGGGCCGCCATTTGGACAGCTCTGCTCTATAGTTTCCATGAAAGGTTCAGGTTCACTTATTTGGTTACTGTGTTCTTTAATTATAGTTCTACAACTACAACTGAATTTTGCACTTCGGTGAACCTACGTATAGTATTTGTTCCATTTTGTGATCACTCTGTTCAATTCGCTGATTTGTATTCTCAATTTGTTGTGATAAATGATGACTATTACTGTCGAGTTGTTGCTTCAATTGTACAATTTGCTGATTCATATGCTTACCAAAATCTTGCTTTAATTGTCCTATCTGCTGATTCATTTGTTCACCAAAATCTTGCTTCAATTGTACTATCTGCTGTTTAATAAGGTCAGCTAGGTCAAAGAAAGTGTACATTTCCCTATTACCAGTTGCTTCAGGAGTATTTTCACTACCAGGAAGACTCATTTTAGCATTTCTGAAAATTTTTCTTCCACTACTTAATAAGGTATATTCCGTTTTGATGTAATTAATAAAATTACTACGTAACCTTAAAATCAATCTGCAGTTATTTATTTAGGAGATTGTTTACTTCTCACAGATCTCCTGAATTCCTGAGGCGGCAAACCCCGATTTATAACGACCACTAAATGTGTATTACTATGAAAAACACAGTTTGTAATTAGCTTAATGCTTGTTTTGCATATTTTATATGTCGTTATAGCTCTCAGTCCGTATATTTATATAATCTAGGTTACTGTTTTACCAAAATCCATCTAAACACTTCATTTAGATATTACCTTTTCTTATTGTAGTACGTAATAAATTAAACATTTACACACTTTTAAATATTGTACATGTATATATCACAAGATGGATTCTCTATATATTATATGTTTTCCGTTGCTATGACGACTTACAAAACATGTCATATCACTATCACAACAGAACATCAATCATAATAACAGAAAAGAAATTACATCTATTTCTCTTTATATTTTCTTCTTCTTCCTTTTGAACAGCTTGCGCATATTTTAAAAGCACATTTTGCCCGTAAATACAAGTTATATAAAAATTACGCAATACTGTTACATGTGTGTGGCAAGATTGTTGACCGACATAAAAGTTTCATATTTTTTATTAGTATATTGCTCTTCTCCTCAAATGACGCCCATGTTCTTTGGACTGACTATCGTAACAATAGATTTTCAAAATGTTCTTTATTAAATTAAAAGTTCCACTATCTTCTTATCATACTCTGTCCTTTCCGTACTAAATAAATGTAGCCTCCCTTTCGACAGGCCATAAAGACCCAACTGCTGTAACTGATGTACACTTTCTCGACTTCCGAACACATGGAGGTGATGCAGTCTTCTGTACTTCCCCAGGTGATGCACTGTTCCTAATACAAAAAATTTTATGCATGAAAGATTCAATATTCATTTACCAAATGTAGACAGAGACTTTGAGATGGAATTTTATACCTTGCGATCCACGTAACAGCGTTAATTGATTCTTGTTACTTATAAATATAAATGCTTATCTGTATGAATAACACAAAATAGTCTCGAAGACGATAACTAGCTATGAACACGAACAAAATTAATAATTTGTTCTTAATTATTTGCCATATGAGATATTTGGTTAATGTTGCAACGAATTCAAGAAGAAAATCGAACTCATAACTTATGCTGTGTTACTCTCTTCGCAGTTTTCATAGTTGACGTCACTTCAACACAAGAATCTTACATATTTTATTTCAGTATTTTAGGGCAAGGACACAGAATACAGTTCCAGGGCAGTGCGAACAACTAATTGGGTGCTTAATTAGCGAGTTGCTTCGAGGCATTGTTTACTCATTAACCACCATACGCCAAGCGCCTAGACGTGTCACGTGCTGCCTGAAGTTA
Source organism: Thermobia domestica (assembly GCF_964235325.1). Classification (NCBI taxonomy): domain Eukaryota; kingdom Metazoa; phylum Arthropoda; class Insecta; order Zygentoma; family Lepismatidae; genus Thermobia; species Thermobia domestica. The sequence goes on from NC_137462.1 coordinate 180,945,578, forward strand.
GTGCTGTGCTAAAGATAAACATTAAATAAATCCTCCCCACCACACTTGAAATTGCATTCATGCAGGGTCTATCATTCTCTTTCAACACAGAACAAGAGCCTATCAGCTGCATTACGATGTTTGTTTCTGTGCTCTGACAATTTTACAATAGCGTTATACATAAGGTGACCAGAATTTTAACTTGGAAAAAAGAAAAAAAGAGACACATATGAATCTGTGAGGCAAGGAGGGAGAGACAAAGTTCTGATTTCTAGATTACATTTTGGGCGCCTCAGTATTTTAATTTAAGTTACAGTATACATAAGTTACAGTTCGTATTATCTGCATATATAACTACACGTTTCGTTTTTATTATTATTATTATTATCCCGTTTTCTTTCAAAATGTTCTGTTAATAAAAGGTGTAATCATTTCAGCTGTTTCTCCAGGCAATGATTTAAGCTTACATCTCCAAAAGAAAGAAATATCTCACCAGTAACGAAAATATTTTACAGTAGCGTAGCGTGATATTCCGAAAGGGGGATGCCAAAGTTAATCATTTGTGCGATATAGTACTACTGCAAGCAGCAATACATAGCTATTCCGAATGGAAATATAGGGTTATACAAAATTTAGAAGGAAGCCCCCCTAATTGGAGGTCTAGTGGGGCATAGAGAAGCGAATGCGTGGATTACGTTAGAATTTAATAACCAATTGTCTCAGCTCCTTCTTGCCACTACCGTTGTGACGAGAAAACTAGGCCCCACTTCTGTATGAACATTGTTTCCAGTATCATTCCCTTCATTTTTTTTTCTCGTGGGCGGCTTTATTCTCCACATACCACACGTGAATCTCGTTCTTTCAAAAAAAAAAAAAAAAAAAAAAAAAAAGAAATTTGTCATCTTGGGTCCGAAACTCAGACGCCCGTTCGTGAATATGGGCCTGAGTGTATATATAATTTGAAGCTGTAAATACAAAGCACTTAAACCAACTCTGGGGGCCTGTTTCTGTATCCAGATACTGAAGTCAAGGACGCAAATCTGTCTTCAACGTTCGTGGGATGGGTAACAATGTTCCCATAATCCGTTCCTTTTTATAACGATGTTCAAAATATTTATGAAGTTGAAAAAAATGCTGTGGAGGATTAGGGGAGCAGAGTTGTCTATAACATCGGCAGGAGGGCACATTTTAAGGCTTATTGTGGGGGAGGGGAGAAGAGACTCATATTACAGTAGATGAATCAGATTTCTGAGGTAAACCTGTTGTACTCGTATATTATATACCAAATGATGTAGATGAAATAGTGGTACATATCATTATTACAACTCAGTGCCGTGAGCACATTCTGAAATTTGAATATATGCATAATAATAATTGACATGTTTCTACTTACGCATCCACAATGATCCACATTAAAATTTTAGGACATTTGTTTTATAACAATACAAATAATGACTTCCCCAAAACTGAAAGAAAATCAATCAGGCGTATATTTAGCGCAACAATACTCTTATCTGAGCAAAATTATGATTACCACAATAGCATTATAGGAATTGTTACAGGAATTAAACAAATAGTTGAAAATAGACTACTAATAATTAATGACAATGAAATATTAAAGAATACGATTCTTTTTTAAAAATGAAACAAGTCAAAGGACATCAGTTTCCTTTGTGGCAGTCGGATAGAAATCATCATCATCACAATCTCAAATCGGATTATTGGGGGGGGGCAAGATTGTAGGGAACATGTTCCCCTTATGTCCCCGAGATTTGTGCCAGTGACTGAAGGGCCCTGGCACAATCTTTGCGAGTGACGGGGAGTGGTGGCTCTCTTGTTCTACCAGATCGGTGACCGTAATTCTACAGAATGCTTTAAATTTATGCCTGTGTCTGTGAGCTCCTTTACGATGAAGATTACAATTACGATGCATTTAGTTACGATTAAGGCATAACTATTTTAATACTATTATTTACATAACCGGCATGCTTCAAAAATGCGTTGAACTAACCATTTCCGTTTTGTTCTCTTTCCTTTATATTAGGGCTCGTACGTTCTGTTCAGAAACTATAGCTTAGTTCAAAATATATACAGTTGGAAATACTTGAATATGCCAGCGTATATCTAAAGCAAATGTAGGGTTGCAAGGGATGAGGAGGAGTGAGAAGGGAAGTATTGCGCATGCGCATTCAACAGAAAGCAGACGAAAACACCGATGCTTTCAGTAAGCCTGGAAGCCCCTAGGAAAATAGCATACGACAGGAGGAAAGACAGAAAATGTGCATCTGAGCGACGCGCATGCGTAGGTTCCTCTTGTCAAAGTAAGTCGAGAGAGCGCGCCAGAAGATCGCAGTGGAAATAATTGTGATAATTACAAGCAAACAATTTCTATATAATGAAATACGTACTTTTTCTTATTAACAGGGGATGCCGGGCATACCGGCGTTCCCTTACGCTACGCCGCTGATATTTTAATGTTGTTAGATTTGAAGCATCAGTCATAATAGATTCATATCTTGATTCCTGTAAATTAAGCTGTACTTCGGACAATGAAAATGGAGTCAAAACATTTTGCACAATATATTCTTTTGAACGACCGCACGTACATTTTGACTCAGAAACACGCTACACGGGTTTCGAACTACAGTCTAAAGAACTGAATAATAGATATGTTGCACTATCCGATATGAAAATGTACCTTCTGCAGCTGATCAATTATATTTTGAACAGTAACGGAACACTGTTCATTTTTATTTGAAAAAGGGACACTTAGACATCCCATTTGAGAATCAGGGGGAAAAAAAGCGGGAAAGCGATTGGAAAAAGGGAGTGTCCCGGCTAAAATGGGTCGTTTGGTCATCTTAATCATACAAGCATTATATTTTCCATATTTTCAACAGAGATATTAGTTATAATGCCAGTAATAAGTTATCCATCCTGATTTAATTACCCGGGGACTAAGACTGTTAAAAATTTTATATATATATATTAACGTTTGTTTTTCAAATAATTGTAGGCACTAATTGTTTCTCTAAAGAAATACTTGTTTCATATAATGAAAAATTGTTCAGGTAAGTATTGGTATTAGTTATTATAATAGAATATTAAATTAGCTAACATTCTAATCATCACAATAATTATTTTGCCATCACTGGTAAGTTATTACTTGCCTCAAGATACGAGTTTCGATTTACTGCTGCTGTCCTCCGTTTGTTCATTAGTTTTGACATAAGAAGTTCCATTCTAAATCTGGTCCATTATAGATTTAGAAAGTGCCCTTCTTAACAGAGCGCATTAATACTCGTATTATATTCTTTCTGTCTTTCTCAAATTCTTATTCACTAACGTTTTCATATCTCTTTGAAAATATTTCCAATATTGCTCTTCTTTCGCCAGATCTCGATAACAGTTTCTCATTTAATTTTTGTTCCATCCAGCAGAGACGTACGCAGGGATTGGGTCCTACAAGACAGGATCTCCTTTCCAAAACCCGATTTTTCTGTAAAATCGTCTTATTTTAGTTTTTTTTTTTTTTTTTTTTTTTTTTTTTTTTTACAAATTTTAATATATATTTTTTTCTCATATTGAATTTGGATCCCCCAGAAATAAATTCCTACCTACATGCCTTCCATCCAGCAAATTTTCTCAACTCTTCTCTAAATCCACATTTTGAACGCTCCAAGTCATTTCTAATCGCTCTTTCGCAATGACCACTTTTCTGCCCCGTAGATTACATTATTCAATTTGAAATATTTGATGAGCAGTTCCTGTTATTCTTTGTTTAATGAACCACAATTGTAATTTTCTTCTTCGTAAAGCTAATTTTCTCCTTCCTACTCTTGATTTTATTTCTTGTTCACATTTCACATTTGAAAACAAGAAGAATGCTACTTAGGTTTCAGCCTCCCTATACAATATCTTAAATGGGTCCTGAATGACAGTGTATAACAAAGAAATAATGTTAACCCAGAGGACTACCCATATCGAAGTTGTAGTTTAAATGAAACAACCAAACAAGGAATTTCCTAAAAAAAAAAAAAAAAACACTAGTGCAAATTCCCGCCACATACAGCTCCAATGGAGAAAAACCACGTTAAGCCCTAATTAATCAACCAAATTTGAAAAAAATTATAATGATTGACATTATAATATTGGTATTAATTTTAGGAGTGACTTCAAAGGCAAGGGTACTCTGAAGTGGAAAACAATCGGAAAATATCACATTTTTAATTTCTGTGTACATTTTCTTGTTTTATTTGCATTATTAAAGCAAATAAATCAAGTAAACATACTCAGAAATACGCAGAGTCGAAGATACTTGATATAACTCCTATTCTGTTCTCGGAGAATGGGAGATGTAGGAAGACTTTCGATAGAGAGGAATAACAGTGTGGAGGATATAACCGGCATGAAATATACAAGCAAAGGTAAAGAATTACGATATGAATATAATGCTACACGAAGATAAATTTTATAAGTCTCAATGAAGGATTTAAAAAATAACTTTTAAAAACTTTTAAAAGAAACTTCTATTTATAAAACGAACATTTTTTTTCATGATGTAATAAAATGAAGAAATGGGACTAAGTCTATAAAAATATTGGTCGCTCTAAGTGGTTTTTACGGTTATCATTATTTACTTTTTCTTATGGGGTGTTTTCACATTCAATCAGTTCTTGAAATCTATCGTGGGTTCACAACGTGAAACGTAATTTACAGCTTCCTGGATGTTATACTGTACATGCTAATCCCACAAAAAATTGGTTGCATAATGGAAAAGCATACATAGTTAATAGAAAACAGTAACTTTAATTACTCTATATATTAAAACGCTTGGTTTATGTGTTCGTCTCCAATCCTTTTGACAGATCTCGAAAACCACAAGTGCTAGAAACCATTTTCACTGGTCGATTCCAAATTTTGTATAGATTGTCCAGTTCTCATTCAAATGTTCAAAAAAACGTGTCATTATTGTTCTATTCAACATTTTAGGGGCCGTTTTGAGCCCATAAGATAAACACTGTAACTGGCCGAAACTACGGTGTTAAGCAGCCAGTAGAGAACTTACGCATGGTGGTTTGACAGACATTTCAGGCCCTTTTCTTAAATCTGAATGGCAAAACCTTATTGCATACTGGCAACTTCAAAGGCCTCAAGAGACGCAATAAGGCGTACCTCGGACGGATATGGATTTATTAAAAAAAAAAAAAAAATAGTTCCACTTGATATCGTGTTACTTCTACAAATTTCCTACAAACTCACTCCAACATCTATAAATAGCAATTCACTTAATTTGTGAGTCTTCTACCCTTTACTTGTGTAAGTAAGGAGACATGCACAGTGGAAAGAAGATTCATGGTCATAACAGAACGATGCGCTAAGTATACAGCACAGGTTCAGCTAGTCTATACTAGGGATGGCCAGAACCGGTTCCTGGTGGAACCGGTTTTCGGGTCTGAACGGATCCGGTTCTAGAAGATCCGGTTCCGGAACCGGTTTTTCGGATCCAGGTCTGGAACCGGTTCTTCGGATCCAGGTCTAGAACCGGTTCTTCGGATCCAGGTCTAGAACCGGTTCTTCGGATCCAGGTCTAGAACCGGTTCTTCGGATCCAGGTCTAGAACCGGTTCTTCGGATCCAGGTCTAGAACCGGTTCTGAAAACAGAACCGGTTCCGCTGGAACCGAAACTTTGTGACCATCCCTACGCTAAACCCGAGCTGCTGGCAAGCTGTGAACAGTATGCTAGATTAAATGGTGGAAGCGACAGGCAGGCGCCCAGGCGGCGGCAGCTTGTCTCATTTGGCTAAATAAACTGGGTAACTGGCAAACTCATTGGTTAAACAGGCAAACTGGCCAACTCATTTGGCTAAACATCCACTGGTGGACCAAATTTTTTTTTCTGGGGGCACAAACGGGTCTGGGCGGGGAAGGCACAAGCGCATGGTCCTCTTTGCATTATTTTTGAAGGTGAACTTTATGCCTCCTTTACGGGTCTTTGGGGGCTTTCGGATCCAGGTCTGGAACCGGTTCCTAAGATCCGGTTCTGGAACCGGGTTTTCAGAACCAGATGTGGAACCGATTCCTAAGATCCGGTTTTGGAACCGGGTTTTCAGATCCAGATCTGGAACCGGGTCTTAAGATCCGGTTCTGGAACCGGGTTTTCGGATCCAGGTCTGGAACCGGTTCCTAAGATCCGGTTCTGGAACCGGGTTTTCGGATCCAGGTCCGGAACCGGTTCCAGAACCGGTTCTGAAAACCGGATCTCCGTGGCCATCCCTAGTCTATACATTAAAATGCTAGGTTTATATTTTTGTGGTCAATGTTTGTAGCCAATTCCTTTTGACAATGAGATATCGGAAACCAGAGGCTCTAGAAACGTGCTGTTTTCACTGATCTATTTCAAATTTTGTGTAGATCTGCGAGTTCTCATTCGAAATTTCAAACCAAGAAAAAAAACTAACAAAAAACGTGACGTTTTCTATGAAAGTTTTAGGAATTGTTTCGAGTCCATAAGATTAACATTGTCGCTAGGCCGGTTAAGGTTCATATCCTTATGTTAGGCAACCAGTAAAGGAGCTATGTATTGCGCGTTGGTAGACATTACAGGCACTTTGCTGAAATCTGAATGGCAAAACCGAGTGAATACTGGCAACTTCAAAGGCCTGAAGGCACACAATGAGGCGTACTCGGACGGATATGGATTTATTAGAAAAAACTCCACTTGATATCGTGTTACTTCTACAAATTTGATACAAACTTACTCCAGCATCTATACACAGCAATTAAACTTGGTGGGCCGTGAAACGAAGAAGGCATTAAGTGAATTTTGCACCTCTACTAGGGATTGGAACTGGCGTCCCTTACGGTGATTGTCCAAGAAATTTAACAGGTGATAATCGGACAGTGCAATGTCCGGGGAGTATGGCGGATGCAAAATTTTTCCCATCCAAGGCGTCGAATGATGTCCCATGTCATCTTAGCCACGCGAAGTTTAGCGTTTTCCTGTAACAGGAGGATTCAGAAGTGCTGGCTCCAAAGTTTTGAGTTTTTCTTGAATATGGCTCAACTGATGACAGTACACAGTTGCATTGATGCTCTGACCAGCTGGTAACAGTTCCCGATGCACGATGCAGTGAGCAGCTCACACACAGGAGGGTCTTCTTCTGATTCAGTAATGGTTTCGGCTGTTTTGGAACCTGTTCATGGGATGCTAACAATTGACGGCGTCGTGGAGCTTCGTACAGGACTCACTTCTCATCACACGTCAACATCCTGTCTAGAAATGGCTCCTTCCTCAGACGAGACACCAAAGAAACACAGGTGTCTGCTCGCGTTACCTTCTGGTCTGAAGTCAAATCATGTGGGACCCATTGACCCAACTTCTAGTGCTTCCCAAGTTGATGAAGGTGCTGCCGAATGGTTTCTTCACTCACACTGAATCGTAGTCCCAGTTTCTCACATGTCTGGCCACTGTTTGCCTCAATTGCTGACAGAAGATCTTCATTTGTATATGTGTAGGTCTTCCGGCACGTGGTGCGTCTTCGAGTGTTTCGTCACTGTCCTTAAACATGTTAAACCTCCGCTGCGCTGTCCGCGTAGGCACGACATTCTCACCAAAGGTCTGGGATATCTTCCACCCCGCTGCAGCTGCGTTTACCCCAGTTTGAACTTGTTCAACATATACGCCCTTATGACGCTCTGTGGAGGCCCCATGTTCACTCTGTCCTTACGTAGGGTTGCCAGACGTCCCGGTTTTCTGGAACAGTCCTGGTTTTCAATGAAAGAATTAACTGTCCCGAAAAAGGCTTTCGGGACGCCTTTTTGTCCCGGTTTTCGTCATTCAGATTTAAAAAAATCAATCTGAAAGTACGAGTATGTCACCTAAAAACGGAAGGTTTTCGGGAGATTTATGTAGCTAATTAATTTTACTCAACAAACACCAAGGAGTTTGAAAATCACATCCATTCTTTCGTCCTATGGGTTGTTTAGCTTTCAGAGAGAGAGAGAGAGAAAATATTTTTAAAATATTCAAGGGAGGGAAAATGGCAATAATTTCTTGAATATCACTTTCAATAGGAAAGACCGCCTTTTCCCCCGGTGACGGGCTTCAACTACTAGTTGTTTTATACTTCAATCGGCAGCGCAGAACGCCTTCATTGTTGAAATTTTAATCAACAATGGTGGTACTACTCTCAGTTGCCGCATGTTAACCGCATTTAAACTATTTCTTCTGTCTGCCGTCTTCTGACGAAGAATTTTACAATCAAGTATTTTATTCAGTCCAGTAGGTGTAGAGTGAAGTCAAATTTGCAGTAATTTTCAGGTTAAAATTCCGTAACAACTTGGTCTAGTACAAAAAGTAGTAGTTACACACATAAAGGTATGTCTTTTGTTTAATTTTGATACAGATTTTTTTCTTCCAAACTTTTGGAGAGCCTGCGTGAATCTTTAAAGAGATTTACTTTTTGTTTGTTCTGAATTTAGCATAAATATATTTTTTCTTCCTAAAGAACCACGCACAATCCTTATTGAAATTGGATTTCGGTGGGATTGCTCGAAACTAGGATGTGTTGTAGATATTGTGATCCAGAAACAAAGTCTCAATGGACACAACCACCAATCACTGACCGTTTGGCCACTACGAGATTTTTTTTTTTTTTTTTTTGAAAACACTAGAAGGTAACGATATTCTGGGATTTTTGTGGGATTGTATGAAACCAAGAATATGTTTAGATCTTCTCATCCTATCCCACAACCCTGTAAAGGAAGACGGTGAATAGTAGCTAACACCATTTAAGCATAGGTAACATCCCGATATTCGTCATGCGGGACAAAGGAAAGCCCCGGAAATCCTAGAGAAGATGATCGGCCTGGGCCGAACCTCCCAGAACCATGAGAACATGCTCTATCAACTGACCTAAAGTTGCTCGGTAGCCTGATCTAAAGTTGCTCGGTAGCTACAAATTAACGCCTTTTCCCACGAGCACGCCATCTACAACATATCACGGTTTCATTCATTCTAAAATATCGTTATATTCGGCTGTTTTAAAAAATGTGGACCTGTAGTGGCCAAATGGTCAATCATTGATGATTATACCCATTAAGACTTTTTCTAACGATGAAAAGATCTACAACATATCACAGTTTCATTCATTTTCACCGAAATCCAAGAACATCGTTATACTCGACTGTTTTTCTTTAAATGGCCCTGTAGTGAGCAAACGGTCAGTGATTGGTGGTTGTGCCCTTTGAGACTTTCCCAGGATCATAATTCTACAACACATCACGGTTTCTAGCAGTTCCACCAAAATCCAGAATAGTGTTACCTTCTGCTGTTTTCTTTTTCTTTCTTTTTTTTTTTTTTTTTAAAGTGGCCCTGCAGTGGCCAAACAGTCAGTGATTGGTAGTTGTGCCCATTGAGACTTTTTCTCAAGATCACAATATCTACAACATACTGAATCACGGTTTCGAGCAATTCCACCGAAATCCAATTTCCCTAAAGATTGTGTGGTGTCCTTTGTATTTCTCTTAGGATAGTGATTCTGATTCAGGTGATGACGCAACAAAGAAAATAGTATCTCTTCAATCATAAATGGGAGAGTGTGTCGTAATTCGCACAATATTTAGGACCTGTTAAACAAATTAAAGTTCGGAATAAGGAACGCCAGGCAGCTCTTCTTATGTTGCCTTTTCATATTCTTTATACATCCCATGTGAGGCTTCATTTGTGTTAACTGTGTATAGGATGAACTGGAAAATTGTGATTGGTAACCTGGAAAAAACAGATAATTAATTGATTCTGACAGGGTGGGCTGGTTTTAAACCTTGGTTTAAACCAGCTGGGTTACAAAAAAAAAATGGTTTAAAACGAAAAATGTTTGTAAAAGTGTAAGTGTTCGTAAAATCTTCATGAACACACATTTGTGGGTTATCGCGTGTCACTCCCGCATATTATTCGTATTATATTCAGACCTAAATTCCCCATTCATTACTCAAAGAGTTTATACTACAAAAGCAACTTTTTTTTTTAATATACAAGTTTATGAATGTTTCTTTTGAGATTTTTTAAATAGTTTATTATTGTTATGCAACTGCAATCAAAGAAAAATTCTAAATATTGTTTCATTTTAATAATGTTTACTATTAATAAAATACATCGAAGTACCGTACCTTTTGGGGGATGGGGTCATACAAACCCTACGAGATGCATCTATTGAAATCAGATGTATCTGTGGTATCTATTATGTATAAATGGGTCAGAGCCAAAGTGGACTGAATAATTCGTATCTTTTATTCACTTTTCTTACTGATATGCAAATTAAGTCGTCGTATTTCTTTAACTTGGACTAATAAAAATCGTAGTAAACTAACTTCGAATTAATTAGTTCTTCTATACTCTGCAGTATTTTGAAATTGTCCAGATATAATTCTGTATAATGGTTTCACTTATGCAACTGTTTATCTTTTTGTCCTTCTCAAATGACTCTTGACAGTTAGACAATTATATTAAAAGTATGTAAAGATCAGTATAACGTGTCAGAAGTCCTTCGTGAGTGAGTCGGCAGACGTATCGCATTTGTGGCCAATTAATCTCGGTTTCGAGTTTGAAATGGAGGACAATTTGTTTCGGTTGTAAGTCGAGAAACGGTTTGGACTCCGCTTTAAGCTTATGTTACCTCTTCCAGCATAACCCGGTTGTTGCATAATAACACCAAAGTGAAACGAACTTATTTCTGTCCATATGTGATATAAATATTTAAACAAAAAAAAAAAAACTGGTTTAAACAAAAAAAGTTTAAACCCAAAAAACGGGTTTTTTGTTTTTTTTCAATAAAAATCATGGTTTTTGCCAACCCTGGATTCTGACCAAATCAGTAGGAACCCTGACCTTATATATAGCCTGAGATTAGTGTCCCGGTTTTTCGTTTACTAAATCTGGCAACCCTATCCTTACGCAAGTTCACGGTGTAACTGAACTGCCACAACCAGGTAGTATGTTGGATATACACACACCAACAACTGACCTTCGCCTTATCTCCATTCATATTCAACTCAGGGTGTGAAGGCCAACTGAACACAGACAACCACAAAAAGCGACAAAACTTTCTTGGTTACCTTTATACATTTTTCATATTTTTCCTATTCGCAATATTAACAACTAGCTGAATTGCTCATTCTTATTTTAGAAAGAATACGTTTATGGCAAACATATGAAAGGTATATTTTAACCCTTTTTCCCACCCGCCTAGGATAAGTATATGAATTGAAATGAAAAGATAGAAGAAAATCAGTGTACAGTATGTTGTGGACAAACCGACCGCAGGGAATAGTAGAAACGTGATATTTATAGTTCCTCATATGAGGCTTAACCTATTAACAGCGGTGTTATATGAGTACTGTCATTAAAAAAAGAAAAAGAAAAAAAATATCCAAAGTGCGTAGACCTCATTTTCAATTATATATCTTTTCTCTGGAAGTGCTCTGCTTCCATTGTCCTCGCCTCTAACAAGGCCCACACACGGTCCAAGGTTTGCGCAAACAAGGCTGTTTGTGCAAACAGTTTGACCGTGTGTGGCGATGTATGAACTGTTTGTGCAAACGTTTGTGCAAACATTTTCCACATCGAACTCGTTCGAAAATTGTTTACACGAACATGATGTTTGCGCAAACACGTGGACCGTGTATGGGCATGTTTGTGCAAACACGAGCTTTATTTCCGAGTAGGAAGCCTAGTGTACAGACGATTATTTCTTGCGCTATGGCGTCAATGAATAGGAATCAAGAATTCCGGCGAGAATTTATTGACCTTTATAGAAATTTACCTGAACTGTGGAAGGTAAAGAGTGAAGATTATAAAAACAGGAATTTGAAAAATGCGGCATATTAGAAGTTAGTGAATAAAATGAAGGAAATAGATCAAACGGCGGACAGAGAGTCAGTGAGGAATAAAATCAATTCACTTCGTTCTGTATACCGAAGAGAACTAAAGAAGATAAATGCAAGTACAAGATCTGGAAGTGGAACAGATGACGTGTATGTACCCTCGTTGTGGTATTTTTCCCATATGGACTTTCTGAGAGACCAGGAAATGCAATTATCCGGTATTTCGACCTTGGATGAAATAATTGATGTGGAAGAAACACTTTCATTTAATATAAGTAGTGGTAAATTTGTGCATATGTTATGATAGATATTTTCATTTGTGACCTTGTTCTCAACCAAAAAAAAAAAAAAAAAAAAAACATAGTCTTCATTCTTCACACCGCACCATTTTAAACGTGCATGTTGGTAACAACAGTCGTTGTGCTGCTAACTTCAATAGTTTCTGGAGTTCGCGCCTTCGCGGCCGTCGGTGGGGCCGAAGGGGGGGTGGGATCAACACCGAAGCGCGGGAGTTCCAGCAATGACATGATTGATAATCTGCATGACATCACGTAACAGGCATTTTTCAGCGCCCAACGCCACCGATCATACCTCACTGAGCATAGCAGCACGCGGAGTTTTGTTGCATTCGTACAAAAGATTTTGTGTTCTAGTTGATAAGATTAAAAAAAAAAAAAAATCCTTGACTGAATGACTGCAGACCCATTTTGCAAGCAGCTTGTTACAAACAGTCGCTTTGTCATTTCATCAAGCAATGAGCTCACCAACACCAAGCGACAAATTTCGTCTAAATACTCTAGTACCCAATAACATCTGCCAGGGTGAAAAACTTGGTCAGACAAAGGTCATAAGCTGACATTGCCAGACTAAAGTCTAAATTAGAGCAATCTTACGAAAAAAAAAAAAAACTGTAGGGTAGGCAGTGGCGGAGCTACTGCCTCTGCAACGGCAGGGAGGCCCAAGACGTAAGGAGGCCCTGATTATATGTGTTTTATTTTAGTCAGACATGAAATCGCAATCAAGAAAAATAATTTTTGTTACTTCCGTTGAAAACTATACTTACTATTTTACCCTAAGATTATTGGTTTTGAGCGGGTATAACACCTGATTTTGTCATTCCTGATGTGATCAAAGTTGGGGAAAAAGATATCTTTATTTTTCTGAGTAAGTTTAGAACTACTTTCGGAACAGTTACAGTCCGTTTGGCTACAAGTCTGAGGTAAATTTAATATATTACAAAATTTATTTGAAATCAAATTAGATTTCACAACAGTATATGCGTATGTAACTCGTAATCAAAAGATCATTAGGAAAATAAGCAACATAATATTTTTCCAGAACTGTCACTGTCAATCAGCCGTGTACACATACATATGCTCGTTGAATTATAACAGTGTAACAATCATGAAAACTCCATTCACATATATTATATTCAGTTTTAAACAATTAGTAAATAGTCCTAATTCAAAGTAGCGGTAATATTCTGATTATTACATGTAGTTACTCGTGTTTACATGGTGTCATTCATTGCCTGACTTTGAATGTCTGTGCTGGAAAGAAACATGAAATGCTTAAATTATTTTATAGGTCCTAATAAGTCCTGGCAAGATTTTTCTGTATCTGTGTGTGTGTGTGGGGGGGGGGGGAGGGCTGATTTTGAAGTTCCGCCACTGAGAGTAGGTGTTATTTATATAGCCTACTATACATTAACGTTAAACAAGCTGCTTCAGTGGACATGCTTACGCGATTAAACTCAAAATTGAACTGAAGTTTGTGCAAACAGTTGTATCGTGTGTGGCCGAGTGTTTGCGCAAACACGATGTTTGAACAAACATGATGTTTGCGCAAACCGTGGACCGTGAGTGGGCCCTGTAACAAAGAAATGGCAGAACACGTGACTGTGTCTTTGGTCATCGAACTTGGCGAAGGTTTATGCTACGTGCTTTTACACATTAGTGGCAGGTGGCAGGCAGGACACTAGATACTAATGAGGGCGGTGGACAAGTCTACCAAAAGGGCGCTCATACAAACGCTCATATTATATTATATTATATATATATGTAGCGTACTCAATTAATGTAGTTAAGGTCGAGAAGTGATTCCTGTCCCCGACAGAAGACGAAAAGTATAGACCAACCTGGGTATAAAAATGGCTCGGAGCTATGACCACTCGAAAATTTTCGGAAAAATGCAAAAACAGCCTTATTCGAGAACGAAATGCCGGATCGAAATTGAGCAAAAGGGAATGTCTATTATTTTTGGTCGTATATTCAATTAGTGTACAATCGGATGTAGTGCAGTGGCGGTGCAAGGTTAACTCCCAAAGAAACTGGAATATTTCTTCGTGTATTTTATCAAACGTTAAATGAGGTAAATCAACAACAATTAAGTTCAAGATTTCAACAATCAAAAGTAATAGTACATCGTTCAAATTAGAACACTCAGAAATGAAAGAAAGAGAGATACACATGTGTGATTGATCTATTTTGTATCAGCACAGAATAAACTCTCAGAAGAAGAATTTTAAACTAGGAATGCAATGGATATACTCGATTGCAATGAAATGAGCTGAGCGAGCTTAAGCAACGTAATCAGTTTATTGTGACTTTTTAAAACAATCAGTATTTTTCATAACAATCGCACAATTCTTCGTCTTGACCTTTTGTTCCGGCTAAAAAAAGTTTAAAAAAATCGTTAATTTGTTTTTAAATTGTGATTAAAATTGTAAATTTTTACGCTAAAAAAATAAAAGGGCTTCGCCGGAATTTTTGAAAATCACGCGCAGATTTTAATTGTTGACAAAAAAATCACGTGAAAACTTTTTCCCCATGTTAAGTCTATGGAAGCGTTTTTCGGTTATTATTCCTCGATGGTACATCGGATTTTTGATTTCGACCTATGTTCTCACTCAGCACGACATACTCTATCAGCGTGCTAAGTTTGGTTGAGATCGGCCAAACGGTCTAGGAGAAAGCGTTTTTCGGTCATTATTCCTCGATGGTACATCGGATTTTTGATTTCGACCTATGTTGTCACTCAGCACGACATACTCTATCAGCGTGCTAAGTTTGGTTGAGATCGGCCAAACGGTCTAGGAGGAGTTCGCGGACAACCAAACGGCTAACCCGAGTATTAGAGCTTCGCTCGCTCAGCTCAATGAAAAGAAATTTTTAACATATCACAGTTATATATTCTACGCTGATGGTAACGAATGATAAATGAACGGCTTCGTCAAAGTTCGGAGTGTGTGAAAATAAATAAATAAATAAAACATTCAGATTAGGTTTAAATTATAAGAACTGTGCATAAGACAGTCAAGCGGCAAACAGCGTTGCCAATGTGTGTGTAATTGCACAAAATGTGTGCAATTTTGGCCTGTTTGTGCATTTTGTGTGTAATGCCAATCTGTGTGCATTTTGTGTGTAATTTGGCACAATTAAAATTTTTGATTATTGATGATTTGTACTAAGTTCTTTTCATTTCAAATATTCATTATTTCCACATTTTTTTCCTGAAAATTGCCTTCTAAAAACTACGAGCTCCAACGCCTGACTCCAGGCGAGTGCAATAAGACCACAGAGAAAATAACAAGTTATTTGTTATTATTGTTAATCTCTTGTTATTTTCTCTACAGTATGATAAAACCTATCTTGCTTCCTTGGTATCTCACTATGACATCCCCAAGCAAAGACGCTTTGTTCAAGCAAGCAATGTGAATGAATGTTGACCCTCAATGTTGGCCAAAACATGAGGCGGAGGTGGTCAGAAGTCTTGTCTTCTTACCACTTGTTAAGAAAGTGCCATTTTGCAAACAGATGAACAACAGAGTGGCCGATGTCCAATTAAAAACATTAAGTACGTTGAAAGCAATGGCGCAGACTTTCCAAGATTTATGTGGATGCGTACCAATGGCGGGTCATATTAGCCTATATGTTTTCAGGGAAGTCTCGATGTTTGATTGATTTACTTTAAGTTAAAATATTTTATGAACATTGTCATAAAGGCCTGTGCTGTGAGAAAGTAAAATATATCGGTACTATAAGGATAAATTGGGGCTGCCCTAACTCAGTCGGTAACACGACTGGTTTAAACGCAAGAGAAACTGGTTCAAACCCGGGTTCAAGCTAAAAATCTTGTGGGTGCACGGTACCCACAAGATTATTTATGTGGGTGACGGAGCCCTGGAGCACCCATGTAGTCGGCGCGCATGGTTGAAAGTAAAATGAAAGTGACAACGGGCGGGAAGGTTACCGTTTTACAATAATAATAATAATAATAATAATAATAATAATAATAATAATAATAATAATAATAATAATAATAATAATAATGTCTCTGCCGATTATACACATAGTAAGGGTGTTAAATGTACCCTGCGATATCAGTATCCAAATATATTCGCACAACAAGCCTGTTATAGATATGCGACAATCATTTTGGACATGAGTGTACGTATAGGTATGTACGTTATTAGACATAATATACATATAGATAGGTAGTTATGTATTGTGTAATGTTATGTGCACTGTCTTCCAGCTTGTGTGTAAAATTGTGCAATTTGGACGGAAGGTGTGTGTAATTTTGCTTGCCGTGTCTGGCAACACTGGCGGCAAAGGTCATGTATGATGAACGAGAGTATACGGAATTCTTCACATAACAGTAATTCCTACAAATTATTTGAATATAATTTGGGCGAAAGTAACCTGTATTAAAAGGTTTCCTCCTCGAAATACGTAATTCCGTGCAAAATAATAATCCTGAGCACAAAAGCAATGAAACTCGACGAAACAAGCTGTTGCGCGTGTTACACAAAAAAAATACAGTTTCAAACTATCGATTATTCTGTACAAAGAAGAATAACTATGAAATACTCAGAGGTATCTTGTACAGTATTTGCGCAATGCATTATGTGTGTACGAGACAGCTGTGAAGAATAACATTCACAGTTTAATATTGTCAAGCGTTGAGCGCATTGCAAAGGTGGCTTCGGAGAAGCAAACATGCTGTCAAACATTCCTGAAATTTCGGAGATGACTGCCCCAGCTATATTAACTCCAGCAGCAAGTTCTTCGGCTGTCGTATCTGGTGTTGGATACGAAAGGCGTTTCATACTCCCCCCCCCCAAAAAAAAATCAAGGGGCGTGAAGTAGGGTGAACGAAGTGGTCATAACACAGGTCCTTCTCTCCCAATCCAACGATCTGGGAATGTTTCATTTAGGTAGGTCTGCATGTTCCTGTCAAAATGTGCAGGTGCACTGTCGTGCTAGGATCACATCTGCTGTCTTATGTTCAAGGGCACATGCTTTAACAATTTTGTGAGAGCATTACGTAAAAATAAAAGATACATACTCTCACACAGTGGAGATACGTACCTTATTTACTAAGGAGCGCTGGTAATAGATAATGTCCTACAACAAAATTATCCACCATACCGCGCCGCGCGTTCACACTAAATCTCTGCATCTGATGATTCACTAGAGTTGCATGTGAATTTTTACGCCCTACACATGGCTACTGCTAGTTTCAGGATGGTAATACGCACAGTCGTTTTAAACTCAATCTAGATCAAAGTTTTTTTTTTTTTTTTTTTCATTTTCACACACTCGTACCTTGGACAGGAATCCGTTTATCACCCGTCACCATTAGCGATACGTTAAGGACTTTGTTTCATTTAAATTCTTCCGAGAGTTTATTCTGTACTGAGACAAAATAGACATATTTTTTTTCTTTCGAATTCTAAGTGTTCTTCTATCTTGAACGATGTGCTATATTATTTTTGATTGCTGAAATCTTATACTTGATTGTTGTTCATTTCCCTCATTCAACGTTTATAGAATACTCAAAGGAATATTCCAGTTTCTTTGGGAGTCACTCTTGCACCGCCAATGCACTATATCCGATTGTACACTAATGGAAACTACTACTAAACATAATGGACAACCCGACTTCGATCCGACGTTTTGTTCTTGAGTTATGGCTGTTTTTATATTTTTTCAACAAATTTTCGGGTAATCAAGGCGCCAAAAGGTGGCATTTTTACACCCAGGTTGATGTATATTGTTCGTTTTATCTCGGTGTCAGGAATCATCTCCCGACGTTTGTTATATTAATTAAGTTACACTCTGTATATATATAACTACAATCAATGTTGCCAAGGCTCAAAATATAAATAACGGCCCTCGTACTTAAGTACATGTCTTTCCATCGGAAGAGACAGTCTTTAGTTTTACCCTTCGTTTTTGCAGTCAAGTATCGTCACTGAATCTGTATTTCACATTTCCACTGCCCATCTAATGATTTTATCAAACTTCCTAATGCCTAGACATCTACGCATCCTAATACCTAAAAATCTACGGCCCGTCCATATTTTTTTTTTAAGGAAGGAAAATCAAATTTCTTCGAAAAATATACCTTGACATAATCTATTCTAACCCATGAGACTTGATTAGATGGATGAAGCGAACTGAACATGCATGTTGAAAATGTAGATTATACAAGTACAACATGGAGGAGAAAAATAAGAGTGAGTTTCATTCATAATAGTAAGTACGTGGGAACATAAGCCTCAGCGAAGTAAGTGAGCGCTAGTCCAATTGAGAGTAGCGAAACCGAGCAAGCGCAAGCTCAAATAATCCTCTGATCCTCAATAGCCATCTCTGATCCTCACCATTACTTCTTTCAGCTATCACCAACAATCACACTCTGGAAACGCTATAACCAAAACAACGTTTCATTAGCAACCTTTATTTATATTTCATACGTGAATATTTCATCAAAACACATTAAATTGTATTAATTGAACACAATTTTAGATGAGTAATTTACTGATGGGATGGGCTTTACTCAGGTAGGAACGTCCGTCTACAGTGTCCTCCAAAAATATAGGGCCATACACTTTTTCGCGGGTGACTGCATAAACACGTTTACCTTGCGAAAATCATAGATATGTTCTTCATAGCCACGGAGACTTTTCCAAAGCCCAGATCCTCACATTTTGCATGATTTACTTAGCCCGGAAGAAGGAAGGTAATCTCGTCAATAAACACAACTGACCCAATCGTCAAACTATCTCTTTCCATAAGGCTGTCGCAGAACTGAAGTCTCTTATCACTGTCAGTACGTTGAAGCACCTACAGTAATTTCAATCAGTATGGATGAAATTTCAAACGTTTTCGCACAATCTTCCACAAGTTCAATTCTTTGCTTGCACGAACGGTTGATTTTTGTGGGCTTCTATCGAAAAGCGAACGCCCACGATAAACTATTTCCTAGTCAACTCACGACACACTTGTTGATTTCCTCTTGGAGGTACACCCACTTCTTTACATTATTTTTTATTACTTCCGTTTGGTGGATCTAATCCGAATTTTCTCCTGAATCTTCGTTGAACACTAATTACATAATGCTGTACATGAAATTCGAGACCACAAAATGCTCTCCTGTGAATATGTAATTAAGTACCAACTTTGTCAGCCACTAAAAGTTTTTGAGCTTTTCTTTCGTTGAACGTAAGTTGTATGTAGCTGTGAATAAATACACGTGAGTTATTAAACTTTGAATTCGGGAAGATCATTTACAATAGCCTTGTATTTCATGGAAAATAACGAATTATCTTTATAAGAAAATTAAGAAAGCGTAGTATTATGTGGGGTGTAAAGATTCGAAGATATTTCCTTAAAATTGTTCTAGAATAGTTATTGATATCTAATTAAAAAAAACATTTTATCAGTTACCGTACTCGACAAAATTGATAATATACAAAACTGCTAGTTAAAAGTGCATATGTATTTTTCATATACACTACATAAATAAATCATCCATTCCAACAAAATAAAATATACCAACTGCATCGGACTGACATAGAGTGACACACTTTTTAACGTTCTTCTCGAAAACTACTCATGGGAATTTATCCTGAAATATGTCATCTTGTTCAGCTAGATGTGATCTATCGATTGCTATATTTCTTATCTTTGGACAATATTATAGTTACACAAAAATTAAAGTTATAATTTAGGGCTATATCTCATTAACCACACACACTGTATATTGTAATTTTGCTAGTGTCTTGACAAAAAGCTTGATAGTAATTATGTATTTCAGCATAAAGTTTCATTTTAATGGGTAATGTGGTTATCGTTCAGCATCAAGTTATATTTTTTATACATAAAAAAGTTCTCATAAACTACACATTTACACTCATCTATACCATTATGTTAAGCTCAATCAGACCTATCAATTTATATATGTCTCACCTTTTGCCCCTTTTTCACCAAAGTATTACGAGTTTTGTATGATGATTATTTCCAAAATTGCTCTAATGATTTTCTCCACATTATTTATATATATACAGTTCGTTCTGGACAAAATTGAATAAAAGTCTACAACGATTATGTCAATTTTGTCTATAAATATGTTATTTCTAAAGTCTATAATATGACATAATTACTGTTAGGAAAATCTATAAAAATGGTTCACTAATGTGATGAGTTTCCCGCATATGAAACTTTTCGACATTTATATCACTTTTAATATCTACTAAGTAAATAAATAAATACTTCACAAGTATCCACAAAGCGGGACGATTCATCACTGAATTTCAGAAATAGTCGGAAGAATATTGTGAGGTAACTTGTAAAACTTCGATTGCCTCCGAACGCCCCTGAATCTTGTGACCTCATAATTGACTGGATTTTCTCACGTAGTATTCAATACAAAGGAATTTCTCCAGTTTTATTTATTTATTTATTTATTTTTTTCTGATTTGGCTTTTAGTTGTTTGTAGTTTTGTTTCGTTGTGGTTAGAGCATACACACACACACACACACACACATACACACACAAATCGAGAGTTCAATTTTGCTCAATAACGGCAAACTATTAATATAATTTATAGTTATTACTCGACTGTACAAACTTTTTTCACACAATGTTGTAGATCAATAATATTATTCCACTTGAATTTGTGATGAAACCTTTTCGGTATCTTCAGACAGTTTCGTAGTTATAACATCTTTTGAAACGTTCCTTTTCTCTGTCTCCTAACTATCATTTTTCTCCATGAAGTTAAGTAAATTACATTAGATTAATGAAGAATTACAATAGTGAGTTACCAAGTTCAAAGTTATCCTGCATCTCTTTATTGTACATAGATCATGTACAGGAGTACATTCATAGTACAATATATTGATTTTAAATTATTGAGTCACAAGTGTAATATGGCAGTTTTATTGAGAGGCCATAGTATTTTAGTGGAGTATAGAATGTTTCATCAGAGCCAACAACTTTGTGATACGTAATGTTGTGTACTTTTTAGTGATGAACTACGTGAAATTACAGAGAACACAACGCAGAACAAATAAACTATAGTACTGGCCTCCTTGAAACATTTAATTTCTATTAAAATACTCTTTCTTTTTTTCTTTTTCTTTCTTTCTTTCTTTCTTTCTTTCTTTTTTTTTTTTTTTTTAACATAGCGGCTAAAACTAATTATCATTTTCAAAGATTATTCTAATCTGTTAGCGTGTTTTGGGAACACTGTTTTGTTTTTGGAGTTCAACCTTCAAATATTCTCCTATCATAGCTATTACATCCATGTTAATTTTTGTTTCCTATAATAAAAATAATAGTTCAGCCAATTATTGAAACTACAACATTCTATTGCAATTTTTTAAATTGCTTTTTAATTATGAACTACTAAATGTTTATTCCAAGACATGCAATTAATAAAATGATTTTTAAAAAATAGCCTTAGGGATGGTTAAAATACTGCATTTTTAGTGTGACGACTGCACGCAGTAGGTGAACAATATATAGGAAGTTTTTTTTAAAAAAACTACAAATACACTGCTTGGCTTGACTGCTTCAACGTGCAACACTAAGAAAAACCATGAGACTGAACTCACAATTTTTAGGATGTATATGTAGATGCTAGAAGCACAGTAAAATGATTAGCAATTCCGTGACATCACGTTCGCCCCTCCTCTCCAGAAATAGGTACTGGAGATAGATGAGTAAGTCATAGTTTAGTAGTAGCTCAGCGTTGGCGTGACCTGAATATTTCTGGACGGTCGAGCAATGCCTCAAGGTCGAATCTGGCACCAAGCCTAACAGGTTTCCGCCTTCGATCATGTAAGAGTTATGGCACATCACGACTGTGAATTTTCCTTCCGCAATATTTGTACTCATGTTGGATGGAAGTGAAATAATGCGGACAATGATGCGAATGTGGGATCGATAGCTCTAGAAGCTATTACATAACATGTACAATATCTGAACGGCCGCGTCATACCACGGACCGAGAGAACACTTCTTGTGCTCATAGCTACGATGATTCCGTTAAAATATATGCCGAAAACTAGTGCATAAATTTGGCATTGTTGCGCAGCGACCAGTATTTCTGCGAACAGTTCTACGTAGTATTGCGTGCAGGATATCAACTGATGCGGCTTACTTTGACTGCATAGCAAAGGCATATGCGGCCGCAATAGCGCTGTAACTGTTGTCATAAAGAGTTAGATGGCATCACATCCCGCTTCTATTTGCACCAACATCGTGGCCACAGCCGTGTCTGGTGATACTATGGTAACTAATTAAGTATCTCTTGCATTCTGCATCGCTCTGGTACTAGATGTTATGGTGTGGTATTATGGTCATTGGATACTGTATTCGCTCGCGTCTAACTCGCATCGACGGGTCTTTGATTAGCTAACGATACACCGTTGAGGAGTTGGGTCCTGTGGTGGAACTTTTATTGCAGATCTTGCACGGAAGCACTTTCCAATAGGATAACGCGAGATTGTGTGTAGTACGCAACGTCCTACACAGACGATGTCCCACTACTTCCTTGGATGGCGAGTTCACTTTATTCTCTCGTGCAATGAACACGTCTATTTTTTATGATTTGATTGCACGAGCCCTTGCACACCAGACACTTACCCAATTATAATTTTTGAGCTTTGGCAACAAGCCACAGAGTCATAGCTTGCCATACCACACGAAGGACATCCAATGCCTCGCCTTCTCTATTTTGTTGTGTCGTAGCTATTCTGGATACCCATGTTGGACTCGCGCTACTGACTTTTAGATTTTATGCTGGTTCTCACGGCGCTGTATCACATACCATAGCGCAGTAAGTGTACTAATTTTATATATTTGTACTTCAAACTATACGTCCGCCACATTAAGTGCTTCTACCTCTTCTCCTTTTTAATGTTGCAATAATTTCCAGCAGGGTGGATTGATTTAAATCAGTCTGATTTAAATCACGATTTTAATCAAGATTTAAATCACTTGATTTTTTAAATAAAAATCGTTGATTTAAATCAAATTCCGAAATGAATTAATTTAAAGTGAAAGTAAGTAAAATCCCGTTTCTCTTCTGTTATTTTGATTATGGAAGATAATAATCATAATACAATGAGACTCAAATGTATGTAAGCACAGTATGAAAACGAGTATCATATAGAGAACGATCAGGGAAAGTCCCGTTTGAACGGGTTACGGGTGAACCCTGCTTTCTTCTCTTTGTAACACAGGGTTTTAAAATTTTTATTCCAATGGGGAAATCACCATGGACATTTAAGATGAAAACTCTTTTGTGTCCACGTCTATTTGTTTGTTTCCAGATAATAGGGGCGTATTTAGAGGGGTCCGATCCCCTCTCCGAAACAAAAAAGAAATTAATTTTAAAATTTTGGGCGAAATTTATGTACTAAATAGATAGAAGTTCCTCGGGATCGTAATACGACAAATTTTGGACGCGTTAAAATATCGAATAATACTTTTGATAAAGTGGATACTTGACCCCTTGCAGAACATGCCGCGATCTGCGATGTGATCGCAGAAAATTTACCGCGCCTGTGCAGGAAAAAATGTCAGAGGAAATAAAATAGCCAACAGAAAAGTATAAAAACGTGCCTGCTATGTATAGATGTCTTAAATGCATGGACAACTCGCATTTGAACTGTTTTTCACGTCACATAAAACATATTTTTAACAATCACAAATGTTTGTTCTTCTGGAACTGATCATCTTGAATTTTTTTTTATTTTGGAATTCCTGCAGAAAATTAATGCAGGAATTCGTGTTATTATTCAGTTCAAAATCTCTTGTCGTCGCGAATTCTGTCGAGGAATTTGAAGCTTAAAATATATAAAACGATAATTATGCCTGTTGTGCTGTATGATTGTGAAACATGATCGCTTACGCTGAGGGATGAACGCAGACTGAAAGTATTTGAGAATAAAATCCTGAAACGAATATTCGGAACCAAAAGGAACGGAAATGAGGAATGGCGAAAACTTCATGATGGGTACTGCATAATTTATACCATTCACCAAACATTTTTAGGATCATCAAATCTTGGAGGCTCAGGTGGGCAGGACATGTAGCTAGAATGGAAAAAAAGTAGGAACGCTTTCAAAGTTTTAACTGGAAGTCCAATCGGTAAACGACCATTAGGAAGACCTAGGCGCAGATGAGAGGACAATATTAAGATGGATCTCGCAGAAATAAGAATACAAAATAGAAACTGGATTCAGTTGACTAAGGATAGAAGTCAGGAGAGCTTTTGTGAACATGGCATTGAACCTCCGGGTTCCATAGGTCATAGAGTGAGTTAGTTAATTTTAGGCGAAATTTATGTACTTTATATGTATTTCGTGCCGCTAGCTAGTTTCAATTGTTTAAAAATATGCCCCTGCCAAATATCAGTAACTTTCGTGAAAAGAAAAGTGTCATGTTGATAAACATTGCTGTACTTTTTCCTTAATGCTTAAGAAACATTGTTTGGGATTGAATAGGTTAACGATTGGGAATCAATTCAAAATTAAAACCTAATACTTTCACATAAATGACATAATTAACATTTAATACTATTTCCTAATGTTTTTTCTTCAGTTCGCGACTTATATTATACGAAGAAAAAGATTTGATTTAAATCAAAAAAATCGATTTAAATCAAAAAAATCAACAAAAATGATTTTTTTGAAAAAAATCATGATTTTTTTCCACCCTGATTTCCAGCAGTGTACAATAATAATTCATATTATTATTGGTGGATTATGTCTCTCGGAAACGAATTGCTCGCTGCTAACTTCTCCGTTAAACTCTCAATTAATCAAGCTTTGATATCACTCAGGCAGGTTTTAAACTCCACATGCTCTTATGAAAAAAGAAATAATAGCAAAAGATTTGGGAAAGTTTGAAAAAGAGCTAAACAAGATAATGTGAATGAATTTGGATTATTATAATATTTCGGTTTATAAGTTAAAATTTTACGTCAAGATCTCATTGCCAGCGTTCAAATGACTGCATGCTCAATGTATATTTATCTTCCCTGTAAGTGATTGTTTAATATTATCATTATGTATAGAATTTATTGTTTGCTTCAGGATAATTTGCTTACAAGCACATTATGAGTAATTGTCTAAAGTTACGGTCATCACACTAAGTAACTAAGTAAATGCTGTATCGTTCAATTTTTCCTTGAAATATTTGTTTTACTTCAATGATAACATTCCAATGATTAGTTTACTTAAGACTGAAGCGCATTTTCACGTTCGTTCTCAAGGTGAACAGGTGTTGTACTTAAGAGTAGTCGCTGATATTTCAATTCTTCACACAAACCATACAATATTCTTTTGTTTTCATCATTTATTTACCATTAATGATTCAAATATTTTCAATATAAAGTAAACATCAAATATACACTCTATCAAGAAGTAACTTAGAGCGTATGGCGGAGTTTGCATATCAAAATCATACGATTCCCCAAACCTTACTCATTTTGCTGATTCAATGTGTTTTAAATAATTATCATGCCACAAAGGAATGTGTGATTTTGGGGAAAATGACATACTTTGTAGAAGTTATAACGTCCAATTATTCTTCAGAATTCCATTTGTATTTGTCTATAAACATAATATGGTACTGAGCAAAGAAGAAATTCCTTATTCAATATATAAACCACATTGAATATAATGTGATGTTAAGTGAATATCATAAAAATACTACATGAAAACCATTTAAAAAATTAATATGTACTGTAATGATAATAGAATGTGAAACAAATACAGTATAGAAGTAGAAAAGTAGCTAATACTTATTGTTGATTTTATTGTTAGCCCACTCAATGTCAGACCGACTCCAAGACAAACACAAACACGAACAAGAGCGCATGCACCAAAGCTACAGCGCTATAATAGTATTAACGTATAATAGGAAAAAATGTCTAAAGCTGGGACATGTCAATCGGTAGATTCCATTGAACTGTAAACGTGTGTTAAAGTAAATTCTCATGCGCATTTTTCGAGAAAATCGACAAAAATCACTTTTTATGGCACTAAAAATATGTAATTCGTGACCAACAACAATGTGCTCAGTAATACGACACCTATTAAAGTAAAACTGATTCTAAAATAGATTCTTATCAAGCCTTTTACAGTGGCACTAGCAAGATGTTTTGGGCCCAGAGTTCTAAATACTTCTTGGAAAATTAAAATACAGTGTCTTGAAACTCAACTACAGTAGTATCTTGGAATCCCAAAGCCTCAGGACTTAAACAACTTGGAATACGAATGCCAGCATGTACGAGTATTTTGTATCTGTTTTTATGTACTTTTCCGCTTTGCTTTGTCCTTCCGTTCGTTGTCGGAAGCTGGAGTGATGCATCTCGTGTAGTTTTCGCTGCAACTTTATGCCTTTGTGCCTGTTCTGTTAGTTTTTTTCCTTTCTTTTTAATATATCGGGTAATGACAACTTAATGTTTCCCACGAGGCCTAAAAAGTTATTTATTATTATTATTATTATTGTTATTATTATTATTATTATTATTATTATTATTATTATTATTATTATTATTATTATTATTATTATTATTATTTGTTAATATTTTATCTTAAAATCCAGTGCATTTATTGTTAAAATCATTCGAATTCTTGGGACTCAGGAACAGATTAATCAAATTTTTGCTATTTAACAAAGAATTGATTAATCTGTTCCTGAGTCCTAAGAGAAAACTTGTCTTGGAACTTGAGCAGAGTTCTGCAACGGAGTAAGCTCGTATTCCAAGGTATCTCTTTCCTCATTGCATCGACACAGACAGATCAAAGCACTAGACAGTATCGTCTCTATTTGTGTTCCTCAGTAAGCAGCCAGGGAGCCCATAGCGCGCACAATTTTTGGAGCTTCAAGGTTTCAGACAATTGTGCACAGCACCGGCCATTAGAGATGCAAGGGCTCGGAAAAAAACCGGCTTTTTTGAAAAAAAAACTCGGTTTTTTTTTTGCTTCGCTTTTTTGCTTGGGAAATTTTGGGCTTTTTTGAAAATTTTGCTTTAAACTGATAATGCAGACTTTGTTTCGCTTCTCTACAACAAAAAACTCATTTAATTAGTGGTTGATGCAGATAATAATATGAAACCTCGAAAATAAACAATGAATTTCAAAAAGATTTTTTTTTTTTAAATTCTTAACATTTTTACATTATGAATTTCAAAGGATTAACCAATATATGTAATAATATTTTAGCCTCTTATATACAATAAGTACTTTAAAAATGATACATAAATAACTAGCAAAATTGTATGTAGCATTTTTACTTCTAAATATCACACACCCTCTTTTTGAAGCAAAATAAAGAAAAACATGAGAGAAATATGCACATCAAGAGCTTCGTTTCGAGTAGCTCTGTACGTTCTTGAAATTTTTCAGTTAAGTTTTAACTTTCATATACATTGTATGAATATTTCGAACAAATTTTTCACTGATTGATCACAAACGTAATAATCTGTTACCACCTATCAGGTGCTTCGGATCTGCAAAATCGGTAAAGCTCCAAATTCTGTAATGCACTGATTGTTCCTTAAGCTTGTTCAGAATCGGGAAAGTATCGAATTTTCTGTTCATGGATCATATACGTATGGTTCATCTGACGGTTCATCTGAGCGTATGGTTTCCTAGGCTGTAGAATATATAACCACCATCACGGTTTACCCAGTCCTGAAGGATTCTGAATTTTTAACAAGAAAATTCAACATATCGTTACGAAACTTTTTTTTACCAAAAAGAAAAACTATGGATACATTTAAAAAGAGTGGAAGAATCAATCACTGTTCCAATTCACAAGAAAGGAGACAAAATTGATTGTAATAATTATCCATGCATTTCTCAACATTATATTAATAAGATTGACTCCATACGAAGATGAATTATTGGAGATTATCAGTGTGTATTTACTCGAAATCGATCAGATATTTACCATTCGACAAATACTCGAAAAGAAATGGGAATATATTACCCAGTACATCGACTGTTTATTGATTTTAGAAAGGCTTACAACTCGGTTAGGAGGGAAACATTGTACAACATTCTTACAGAATAGATTTACTAAGTGTTTAAATGAATCCCAGAGTATAGTCCAAGTAGAAAAATACGAGCTTCCACGTCGAGATTGGCCTGAAACAAGGATATGCGTTATTGCCGTTATTATTCAGCTTTGTTCTGGAGTACGCTATAATAAAAATCAAAGATAGGAACCAGGGCCTAGAGTTGAATGGTGTTTACCTGGTTATGGTGTATACTGATGATGTAAATCTAATAGGAGAACAATCGAAAGAAATGCAGAGGCTTTATTAAACGCTTGCAAGGATATGAGTAATAGCAAATTATGAGTGCGTTAAAATATCAATTAATACTTTCGACATAGTGGATATTTTCAAAAATCTTGAATCAGTATTACCAGACCAAAATCATACCCACAAAGAAATTAAATGTCGACTGAAATCAGGAAATTCTTGTTATTATTCAATTCAAAATATTTTGTCGTCGCGAATTCTGTCAAGGAATTTAAAGCTTAAAGTATATAAAATGATAATCATGCCTGTTATGCTTTATGGTTGTGAAACATGGTCGTTTACGCTGAGGGAAGAACGTAGACTGAAATTATTTGAGAATAAAATTCTGAGACGAATATTTGGACCCAAGAGGAACGGGAATGGGGAATGGCGGAAACTTCATAAGGAGGAACTACATAATTTATACGGTTTACCAAACATCGTTAGTCATCAAGTCTAGGAGGATCAGGTGGGCAGTTCATGTAGCCATAATGGAAGAAAGTAGGAACGATTTCAAAGTTTTAA
The DNA here is from genome assembly GCF_964235325.1 of Thermobia domestica. Classification (NCBI taxonomy): domain Eukaryota; kingdom Metazoa; phylum Arthropoda; class Insecta; order Zygentoma; family Lepismatidae; genus Thermobia; species Thermobia domestica. Next base: position 180,974,580 of record NC_137462.1, read on the forward strand.
CTGGAAATCCAATCGGGAAACGTCCATTAGGAAAGCCTAGGCCCAGATGGGAGGACAATATTAAGATGGATATAGCAGAAATACACGGAGAAAAATGCATAATCCAGTCGGCATGTACCGTGGGACGTAAAACTCAAAAATTTCATTTCATTTTTCAGTCGGCATGTAAATGCTGTTTTTACCAGGTTACGCGCGTCACCACATTAAGTAATGTTGTTTCATCAGTAGTACGATCTACACCACCGTCCAGCGAAAATTTTGTATTGTGGGACCACCATTTCAAATCTAGAATTAACGCCATACCCATTCCGACGGTGGTAACTTAGTATATAACGTTGTTACTACCTTCCTACGACTGTCCCCTCTTGGTTCTTTCTAAATCTGTGACTCCCTACCTTACGAGAGTAATAGTTTTTAACACAAAATCAATCATGTGAATAAAATTATCCAATCACAGAGAGTCTAATTCGACGCCGAACTCCAGACTTGGCATGGTGTTCCCACCTGCTGTACTTTTATACATGAAATTACACTACTTAAGGAGCGCACCCGCGTAAATACGATGTATCCACACGGAAATCCTAGTCCTTTTTTTCTCAGTGTAGGAATACAGAGTAGAAACTGGATTGAATTGGATAAGGACAGAAGTCAATGGAGAGCTTTTGTGGCCATAGACAAAGAGAAAGAGAGAATACATTTAAGTTAAGCACAACAAACATGAACGAGTGGTTAGCTTTCGCGCTTCTATCGTGAAGTCCGGGATTCAACCCCGCATTCGACCATTTTGACAAAAGTTTTCTTAATCCCATCTGTGAATGTAGATAGTGCGTGTACTGTGTGTCCTGGCCGACTTCCTTTCTAATCGTTTTTAAATCTTTGTTATTACTAATTACCACCAGTGATGTATTTGCAAAGAGGGTTAGGGGTGGGGATGTCTTTCGGATTAAAGCCTCTACCCCGAAATTACGGAATTTCTCAAACAAACTAAATATTAGTTTTGCCTTTACTCATAAACTTCAAGCTGTCCTCAAATAAAAAAAGGAATTTTTAGAAAAACTAAGCATTAATATAAAAAAGCCCCTCCCAAAATACTTTTCTAAATCCGCCACTGATTATCAGTATAAAATGGTCTTCAAGGTTGTATACTGATAATCATAAGTGATCTGGAGAAGAAAAAAATGTCGATGATTCAGAAGTTAAAATAAGGTTAAACAGCTTCTAAAATTGCCCTCAAATACGACGTAATTTATGTTTACTTTAATTCATAAACCATGTGCTCCATTCATCATGATGGTGAATTCTAGAACGAAATATGGCATTCAGGTCATGAAACCTTATTTAACTTTAAAGTATACTATAAGAAAGCTATTTAAACAGAAAAATCGTGAAAATGAAAAAAGCCAAAATTTCCAAAATTCTCGTTTTTTTTCCAAAAAAGCCGGCTTTTTATGTGCAAAAAACCATCGATTCAAAAAAGCCGGCTTTTTTGCATCTCTACCGGCCATGGAACGTCTGGAAATTCCAGTAACAACATGTAAATCGTGAAACAACTGTTTTCATGGAGTTTTGCATCAACTGCATGCACCAATTCGTCTGTGATTACAGAAGGTTGATCCGATCCTGTTCATTATGAACATTGTCCCGCTCGTCCTTGAACGATCACACCCCTTTACACACCTTGTTGTCACTCATTGCATTCGAGCCGCACACCTACATATCTGTCGAATTTCAATTGCTAACTCGTTCCTCGCTGTCAAAAATCGAATCACAGACCTTATTTTACACTTGGCAGGAAGCTAAATTTGACGAAACATTTCAATTACCCACACTACACCATACATACGTTACGACTGCAACTGATGTCGCCTGATCTCATATCCAACGCATGCTGGGAAACAGCGCCCGTACGCATTTCGACGGATACAACAAATATAGCCAATAGCCACAATGATAGCAAGGGTTGAAGATTGACTTCGGTCACAGGCGGGTAATTTCTACGACGTAGGCGTACAAAAACTTGTCGAACGTTATGATAAATGTTTTAACAAACATAGTAGGCCTAAATAAGTAGAAAAATAGCTTAACGTGTACAGAGAAAAAACAAAAATATATGTCACTATACTATAGCCCGCGTCTGCCGAACTAGCGAATGGCAACGACCAATCAGCTCGCAAAGTGCGATGCTGCCAAATTTCCGGTGCGAAAGCCAGCTTCCAGCGGGCTCGCATTGCATGTATCAAAGGTACGTGTCTCATTACGAACATCCACTATGTCATAACAATACAAAATTTTCACACAATAGGATTATTAATGTATGTAACTTATTAATAATACTACTTTTTCTTACAAATGTGGTATGAATACAATATTTCATTTGGGTAGAATGTTCCCATAATGATCAAATGAATATAGACATACTTGATATTACTTGGGATATGTACGTCGTTTATAACCCCATGCATCAGAAGATCAAACTTAGGATTCTGCAAACTGAACGCCAATGCCCCATCATTTTGAATTTTCTATATTCCGAGACAAAGGAAATTTCGCAACAAGGAAACAATTAGGGCTACGTGTTATGCACAGCTGTTATAACGTATATTACTACTAGTACTTCAATACTACTACTACTACTACTACTACTACTACTACTACTACTACTACTACTACTACTACTACTATAATAATAATAATAATAATAATAATAATAATAATAATAATAATAATAATAATAATAATAATAATAATAATAATAATAATAATGTGATTTTAAACATTACTGAGGTTAGTGTCCTCGAACAGTTCTGCACAATAGTACTAGAAGCACACACACTATACAGTTGTAGTTGTAAATTCCATTTAGAAGTGATCTAGTCCTCTGACAACGGAAATTAAAATTAGAGGGGGTTCATAAAGTTAAATCATTTAAAACTAATTTTCATTGATAAAATCAACTTTAATAATGAAGCAATAACTACAATAAGAAATCATAGGAAAATAAAAACATCTGTAAAATACAAAAAATGAGCTAGAAACATAGTTGTTTCACCGATATTCTCAGAAAAATATACTCTACTACTCTCGGTTAATGTTTTAGATCAGAAATGTCAAAATTTTATCTTAGTTTCGGCCGAAGAAGTCTTCTACTATATTGGACTGGCAACGTCGTTGCAATCGGGTTGGTTGACGTGAGACCAGCGCTGAGGGTCATTCACCAGTTCGGGAGTTGCGTACTATAAGGTAGGTGCAGGTAAATACGCCATGTTAAGGTTGAATTTTTTATGGCCTTAATTTTCAAGAAACAAAAAGAAAAAGAATGTGCGTTGCAGAGTGGCCTTTTCCGCGTGTAGGAAAAATGCGACTATGATGCGACTCACTTCTATTTTCTACCCAAGGTAAAAGAAAATAGTATTACAAAGTGGCGTATTTACCAATATGTGCAGGTAACTACGCCAAGTCTAGGATACGACTAGAAACTTGTAATAAATCTTGCAACTGCTTACATCGTCTGTATTCTACGAACTCAAATATTACTCCACAACGTGCCTGAAGCAAAAAATAAACTACCAAAGTGCTAGGTGAACATAAAAAGATAAAATGTAAATACAATAATCTCCAAAGTTGAAATGAAGTTCCAACTGAAAAGTTTTAGTCCATAAGAAGATAAACAGTGTCACTGTACTGTGACTTAAAAAAAAGAAGAAAAAAAACTACACCGATATTACATGGAACATGTGGGACAAATGAAAACATCTTTTTCTTCTGCAGTCAGTCCAGCATAACACAAGCCCTGGCGTATTTCGCTGCACTATACTTGGTATTGATTTAGTAGCCATAGAATCACAAATACTGAAATTACACCTACAAAACAAAGTATCCCTAGAAGGACACGAAATACGGTATACATTGCTGTAAACAAACGGCAATGTTCTGAGTTAGCACTGTACGGAACTAATAACGGATTCTTATCTCTATTCAAATAATAACGTCCTTTCACGAAACCTTCCCGAAGCATACAGCACTGCACGACGTGGCGGTCTGAGCGCTGTCCCCCAGAGTATTCGTCAAATCGGACTTGTCCAAGACCGTGGCGTATATTGGAAGAGCATTTTAGTAGATTTCGCCGGAAACGTCCCAGCACTGAACACTTGGCGTATTTAGCTGCACTGGCGTATATACTTGCAATTACCTTAGTTTTGTTTCTATGGACATCAGACCTTACTTAAAAAATATCCCTCGTACTTACCATGACAATTAAATAAAAGTGGATAATCTGATGGAATAAATTGGAAAATGGGTGAGTTTGTAAAGTTTTATTAGGGTGACCTTGTGAACACCTGGTTGACCTTATGAAGATTTTTAAGTGTGAACAAGAACACCCGGGATACCCCTTGGTAGGGTGGGGCGCTGACTGCCACAGCCAATTAATGGTACTGATTGCCACGACTGGCTCTGATTGCCAATATCAAGGTGCTGACTGCCACGATGGCGTGCTGACTGCCACGAGCCTGAGAGAAAGTTGCTAGACGTAACATTACCGGACGCCAAGAAGCATGATAGAAACTAGATGATCCTTAGGATCGTGTTGTTCAGACCAACACCTAACAAAGGTAAACAGGTCTCTGTATGTACACTCATGTCCAAAATTATTGTCACATGATTATAAATATGTTGTTCTAGTAATATAATTTGATAACGAATTCGCCCGGTATTTCTTATAATTTTAGTATGTGCATAATCGGTTAAGACAAGCATGTGGTAAATTTCATGTCAAAAGAGCAGTAAATAAGAACAATAAAACGAAAATAAAATTTTCTTGTCCATTTAGTTACATTTTATTTTACTCATTATGATTTTCGTATTTATAATTCTTTTCCTATGAAATTTATCACAAATATAAATTTCCTGATTATACACATAATATAAGTATTAAAAGTACTCTGCAAAATTATCAAATTATATTCTTACAAGAAGATAGTTATAGATATGCGACAATAATTTTGGACATGAGTGTACTTTCAGTTTTGTCAGGGAGCGGTGCGTATAAAATTGGTACGATTTATATATTCTCACTTGAACTCCCTATGTCAGCAAGAACTGTGTACAGCTGTGCAAATTGTTTCGAGCAGCTCTTGAAAGTTCCATCAAAAAAGCACTGCTGGCTGTACCTCACAAAGGAAGTTCAGCAGAAAGCACTCGCCTGCAAAGAAACTAAGCATGCCACTTGAAGGTCCCAATTCATGCTGATTATAACAAGCTAATAAAATTCCTGTAGGTTGAGAATGGTTCGAGATATTCAACTTGGAAGTTTATATGAGAAAATGAGGATATAGGCATTTATACGCGTTAAGTACGACGTAATTAGTAACGAATATTGACATACGAATTGAAAGCTATCGGAAGTAACAGAAAAGTGTTTCGCAATAGCTAACGGGTTTGTTAGATACAATTAGTCATTACATTGTTCACAGTAATCATAGGTTAGAGATGAAAATTGATCACTGTTGTTCTTCTGTTTTATGAAGAAATGACGCAGGCAAAATACTTCCTTGCACCATGAACATTTTATATGTGCAATTGTGTTGCATCCGTCAAGAGAACAGTTCGCAGGACGAAAGCAAAAAGCAAATTCGACAAGTGATTCAAAAGTTATAGGCCTATAATTTGTTCGTAACCTGTCTTGCAGAACGCAAACTGAAACAATCCAATGTATCGCGGTGATCGGAAGTGATTCGTATGGACATAAACTTTATTTGATTGTTTCGTTGGTACATTATAACGTCCAGATGAAGAAGATTCATACTATGTGCACATCTCCTGCCATAATCTTTGATTGATCGGAATCAAAACACATCAAATGGTTGCACAAATCGTGTGCAATTCTTTGGTATCTTCTCAACCATTAGGTCTTTGCCATCCGTCATGCAACTTGTAATAGACAAATTGTCTGTGAATGGACCCCAGTGATCAAGCAATAGCAAGTTCAAACCATCAGGCTTCGTCATGGGTGAGAATACTTAACGCATTGAAACGTGCATCCACTCATTTTCTCATATAAATTTCCAAGCTGAATATCTGTTCGAGGAGTTTTATTACCTGTTGTAATCAGCATGAATTGGTCTTTCAAATGACATGCTTATTTCTCTGCAGGCGAGTGCTTCTCTCAAACTTCCCTTGTCAGCTGGCTTCAGACCATCATATCCATTAAATAATACAATAAGACAATTAATATAAACAATGAAATGTGCGAATTGTACATAGTACAGAAAAGACAATCCCTTTATAAACATCCAAGTGTATGTCGTTCCACTTAGTGAGCAACTTTGTAACTTATAGGATGCCACATAGATTTGCTGTAATGATTACTAAATTAATCCCTACTAAATTAATTAATAATCATAAATTTAGTATGAGGGATTAATTCCTCTCTTTCCAAATACAGTTTCTCCCAGGTTCGTGGCAGTCAGCACGCCGTCGTGGCAGTCAGCACCTTTATATTTGCAATCAACGACAGTCGTGGCAGTCAGCACCTATCCCTTGGTAGTATAGTGCTTAATAACGGGAAATATATATATTTAACTCAACATATTTTGTAATAATTAAGTGGCAAAGTTATTATAAAAGATGCAATTTTTTGTTCTTTTTAAAAGTAAAAATATTACTGTAAGAACGTATTACTGTCAGGTTCAGTAAAATAGAACAAAATTTACAAAGAAAAAAGTCAGCTATCACGTCACGTCATCAAAAAAAAAAAAAAATCTGCGAGTCATATGCACACGTAGCAGTGAAGCACACGCAACACGATGAAAATAATAGAAAACTAAAACTTGAAAAAATGGAAAGTATTATAAAACTTTTCTTATAAGTAGCCATTTTAAAAGATAAAGTTCATTAGACAATATGATCTCCGTTACAGTTCAGGAGCCAAAAGGGTCACCCAATTGGCCATTTTATAGATTTCCAATAATAGACCTAATAATTCTTTACTTTTTACTAACTTGACCTTTATGTCTCATTTTTGAAGAAAATAATGCTTGATCTCAGGCCTGAAACAGGCCACAGAAGTCTGGGGGGCATGAATATGTTAGGGAGGGAAGTCATTAAAAATTCTCTTACAAATATCTAAATTGTGTTTTTGTATTGAGTCCTGCTAGGGCCATGAAAAGTTTAGGGGGGCCAGGTCCCCCTAGCCCCCTTCTGATTGCGGGCATGCTTGATCTCTAACTATACATCTTTAATTTATTTTGCTTACAGTGACAAATATACATTGTAATACGCTTTGTTCTCTTTTTCAGGAGTCGGTACATTCCCGACAGTTAGTTGATTCCTTTGAAATGATGACGATGGAATAAAAAACCAACAGCTGTCATGCTATAACTCGTCTACCTACATATTTACTGTATAAGCAAGCATTTTCCCTGTAAATCAGCTGGGTTTCATTTGACAGTAGGGATGCATTCGAGTCGAGTCGAGTCGAGATTTAAGCCTGTCTCGACTCGTCTCGAGAAAATGTTGTCTCGACTCGTGTCTCGACTCGAAAATATGTTTCTGTCTCGACTCGTGTCTCGACTCGACAGTCTCTGTCTCGACTCGACTCGAATTCGAGTCGAGACGTCTCGAAATTCGAGTCGAGACAAAATGTACGAGTTAAAATATACGCACACATCAGCCAGACCATCATGACTACCTACCTAATTGTCAGTATGTCGACTTTTGGCATGGATAAAAACGGCGACACGTCTTGGCATACACGCAATGATCCTTGATAGGTCGCTGGAGAGAGCTGGCACCACATGTGCTCACTCAGCTCACCTAATTCCCGTAAATTCCGGGAAGGGGGGCGATGTGTTCTGACGTCACGTTCAATCACATCCCACAAGGGACATCACTCAAATGTCCGGCTCCAATTTCAATGAAACTTTTTTTGCTGATAGAAGGCATGTATGCATCATTACTTGTGATGACAAATTTTTGCCATGGTGCATGTTTTCTATTTTTTTAAATAACTTTAAAGAGTTGTGATGTGGTTATTAGAGATTACTACAGCAGTCCCTTACTACCCTTTGTAAACGGAGCGTTAATGAAGAAAAGTGAAGAAAAACCATGTGGATACATATAAGTCCTGGGGGGAAGTCGTATGGTAGATATGACCTTGATGGCAGCCATCTTGAAATCCGCCATTTTGAATTAAGGTCAAGTTTTCAAAATGGGAATAGGGTAATATGATACATAATTTCGGGCTAGAACTTAATTAGAAAAATAATGGTGAGGTTAGTTTTAAGATACACCCATTTGGGGGAAAGTTACAGGCATATTAATTGTTTTTACTTACTGTGTGTATAAGTCCCTTCTTACTTTCGTCTCAAGTCCTGTAAATTGATCGCAACGGCAGAGCCCGGTTTCGCACTAGTGTTTAGAAATCTTTAAACTCACTTGAGACAATATTTGAGGATTATTGTATTGTATTTTGCCTTTAATTAAATTTGAACCCACTTCATGATCTTGTGTAAAGTATCACTAAAAGAGAATTTCTGTTTTTATGGAGAACGTAAGCATAGCAATTATAGAAGGTGAGTAAGGTGCGTATGTATTTATAAGAAAGTTTATTTTACGAGTCTTTTGTGGTTCCGCCAACCTATTCTTTAGTTGTTGTTGTTTTTTTCTTCAAAATACTCATATCTCATAAATAAAAGAGCTATTATAAAATCTCTTACCACTATTCTTTAATACTTATAAAATTTTATTTATTGTAAAAGCACTGGCGAGATATTTCTTATCACCCACTAAAATTATGGTGGAGCTCCTTCGTGGCTAACGGTTAGCATACTTGCCTTTGGCGTGGGAAACCTGGGCTTGATTCCCGGTGGGAGTTCATGTGGTTCGGATTCCACGTTAATCAGTAGGTCCACGTCTCACATAGCCTCGCTGCTGAACGGGACGTTAAACTCAGAATCAATTCAACTCAAAATTATGGTTTTGACTTTATTATGATGTCATTAGTTTAAACGCCCAACTGCCCAGTAATTATAAACATTGACTACATTATAAAATTGTAATTTGTGATGACTAAAATATCAGAAATTAAAGATTATTCTTTGGGTTTTGGAACATTTTGAAAAACGTGAAAAACTGGTACTGCACCGATACAACACACCTTTTGGATTTGTCATTGTGTAAAGTGATACAAACTAAAGAAGAATTACAACTTTATGAAGTTGTTTTAGGACTTATTATTTAGAAATAAACACCAAATAAGTGTAATAGTTCATATCCGTATCAAATACCATGTTTATGATGAATCAACTACACAAAGTAGGATCCAAAAACGCTCATTGCAATTTGTTCCATCCTTCAGTCGAACCAGAAACTGAAACGTAAAGAGTGACATTTTCTTTTTAAAGATACTTTGTCCAGCTAAGTATTGTGAAGGTTTATGTCAGTAGAAGGAATTGCATTCCATTATACAAGCGCAATTTCACAACTTTATGTACACATTACTAAATATCGAACACCCTTGTCCATACGATTAGCGTACGCGTCTTTGCTGCGGGAGACCTAGGTTCGATTTCCGATGGGAACTCGTGTGCTTCTGAACCCACGTTAATTTGTAAGTTCACGTCTCATATAGCTTTGATGCTGAAAGGGACACTAAACTCTAATCTAATACTAAATACAAATATTTAAAGAAAAATGATGACGCACCAAGATGACGTGAATTTGGCTATCAAATCCATTTTGTGTTTTCAGTTATTTTCTAGTAGTATTTTTTCTAGGCATCCTTTCAAAAGACAGTGATGCAAATTTCGTAACTGCGAATTCCTGTTAGAAGCCATGAAATTATCCGATTAGATGCAAAATTTCCCGTCCACTAAAATAGATACCGTAAATTTACAATATCTAACATTAAATAATTTTGAAAGATATCGCTTTCGAGGGAAAAAATGATGTGAAATCTTTAAGTTGTACGTCCCACGGTTATGCCGGTTAGGCTAAAGGAGAGGGATGATGATGAGAAATTAGTGAAATCGTGGAATGAAGAAAGTGGGAGGAACGGAAGAACCCCGAGGAAACCCACGCACACGGTGTTTGTCCACCACAAAGTTCACTTGGTGCGAGCTGGGATCGAACCAGGGTCCTCAAGCACCAGAGGTGAACGATCTACCACTGAGCCACCGCGGCCCCGCTTTAGAGGGGCCATGACGTATAGTTGAACTCATTCTCGTAGTATGAAAGGCATTATTAATAATTATGCATGATAGGATCACAAACAAAATTTAAAAATATTATGTGCACTTTCTTTTAACAAACATTATATTGTCTTTTATGGTGTGGAAGGGAATGTTATGTTCGAAAAAAAAGTCCTTAACACGATTCTTGTTGCTACACACTGCATGTTCCTAGCCACAGAAAAGATGCAGCGATAGGTAGGCTATTTTTCAATTGCTTTACATTAGCTTGATGTTTCAAGTCTTTTGTGTGTTTCTGAAGTTCACTTTTACCACAAAAGAGCTCAATATTAACATGTCTTACATAGCTTTGGTTCGATTCCCAACACGGACTGCAACTACCCGTTAAATTGTGCATCCGAAAGGCACTCTTTGTTAAACCTCGCTTATCACCGCTCATCTTAATAATATATATAACTTCACCGCGAAGCAAATGTTGTATTTCTCTCTTTCATCCTAACACAAAACAAAACTAACCACAGCTGTGACACGAAGGAGCTATTTCGAAAAGAAACAAGCTGTGCTTCATAGAGATGTGTACCAAATGATAGAAGTATAAAGTATTGTTTTCTTTCCTGTTTATTGATATCAGTTGGTGTTCTTAATGAGTTTACTCATTAGTTTAGAAAGAGTATATATGGAATTTGGACATATGTTGTACGTATTCTCCTGAGAAATTGATGAGACCAGAAAAATTATAAGAACAGATGGAATAGGTTTAAGCGCATCTACGTGACTTTATCAAATATTTATTCTCCATAATGGTACCACGCGGAAAACGTGGTATAGACCTACTTTTATCTTTGCCTCCCTCTGTTAGCTGTTTTGTATCATATATATCGGATGGTTTTGATATTTCTTCTGATCATTAAAACAACAATGGTACCTGTGTGCGTGCAGAAATGCAAAAGCACAAGGTAACTTCCTATTTATTTTGGAAACAACAAACCCATTTCACGTGTGCGAGAGAAATTGAGCACAGCGAGATCGGGTGTTTACTCACGGTCAGTTCGCAGCAGGAGTCCATGGTAAAAGATTTGACTATCTCGAAAACACTCGCAAAACCTTATAAATACAAAAGACTGCGCTTCAAAGAAAGTTTAGACACAGATGTTTCAATTTTCTTTTAGCATTTTTCTTCAGCAAAAGAGTCGGTTCATTGTATTCGAAAAAGGGAAGGGAGAAAGGGTGAATTTATATTTTATGTGGGGGGTAACGTTGTAAGTAGTATAAACAATACATACTGTACCGACTCTGTACTGAAGCACTTCCTTTAGCGGTATATCACTATATCTATCCTGACCCTCATCCCACCTCAAGTTGTAAAGTAGAAAGGGACAGAAGTATTCAACATGACTGCGCACTTGAGTTTCAGTTCACAATACTAAAACCAGTGAGCAAGTAAACAGTCTTTGGTAGGATCGTGTTTTACTTCTTGAATTTATTTTTGAACATTTCTGTGAATTCAACAACAGAACGCAGTAGAAACACGGACTAGTTTTTACTCCAACTATTACTTTCGCTCCAACCCAGGGATGCCACATTTATGATTTCGTACTAGATTTAGTGATTTTACTATTGAACTAGTGATCTAGTACGTACTTTGGGTAAATAGGCACATTCTAGTGATTTTTTTTTTTGCATTTTTTTTCTGATGCAGACAAATGAGAAGGAAATGGTTCTTAAAATAAAAGGAAGAAGTATATTGCACTTCAAAACAAATGTAGAAACCTTAAATTCTTTTTTCTTTTCCCTCTGACTGAATGAAACCCCTGCTGTGTATCGACCTTAGGTAAACAACGGCTATCTTTGGTCCGCTACCTCCTTTTGTTAGCCGACATGAGATGGGTTACTTTTTTTCTGGAAGAAAGTGAAGAAATAATTATCCAGTACATTTACGTTTTGTCAGGCACACAGGCGCAGTCTGTACTTGTTTCCTAACGAATTTTAGCAACATAACATAAATGAAACATATGTACCAGAAAATAGAGGCAGTACAAACGGAAATTTTCATCTGTGACACATTTGATGAGAAATATAGTTAGATGTCACGTGCAAGCACTCTAAACATGTCCGATCCTGTAATTCTATTCGTATGTTTATGTAGGTGAGACTGAGAAATCAAGAAACAATAATAACTGGTTTTCTTCCAGGGAAAAAATCTAAATGTGAAGGGGTGTTACACTGGGACTTTAATTGCGTCCTTTGTACAAGATTAACAAGTAATAGCATTTTTTTAAATTTATTTTAGTTCTTGGGGAGAGGAAGATGGAAGCGAACCCTCGTAAGGACCTCTGCAAGGAAACATGAATACTATCCGCCACTGTTTGTTACATTACACAAAATAGTTTTATATATATATATATATATATATATATATATATATATATATATATTGAGTTTTAGTCAGGGTTTTCATTCTGCAGGAGAGGGGGGGGGATAGTAATACCTGACGAACATTTTCTATTCTCAGAGTGTTGCAATGATTGCATTTCCTCCATTATAACTTGGCCAAGCTAGTTGCATTGTATGTAAGGATTAAGTTAGCCTAAAAAGCTTAAATTTCTATGGCTGTTTTACTCTGTAGCCATGTTTCTCATTTTCGGTCTACGGGACTCTGTGTCCGGAAATTTTCGATGGCTTCCAAGTCGGAAATAAGTGTATCAAAGGCATATATATTATATCTATGGTTATATGAGGCATGGATCTACAGTTTAAAGTGGGATACCGGTAACAACTTCATGAGCTTCCACCGTAAATCGAACCAGAGTCTCCCGCGATCAAGGCGTATGTGTTAACCATACAGCCACGAGGAAATTCACATAAGCACACACACATATATATTGTTGAGTTGATTTTGACTTTACCGTCTCTTTCAGCAGCGAGGATATATGAAATGTAGACCTACTGATTAACGTGGAATCTGAACTACATGAGCTCGCGCCGGGAATTGAACCCGAGTCTTCCACGGCAAAGACGCGTACACTAGCCGCGGAGTTCACACACACACACAGAGAATCAGAGTCCTCACACACCAAGGGTGAGAGCTGTGCCACTGAGTCACAGCGGCCACGGGGCTAGGTCGAGTCCACTTTACGTTCATAGTTTCTTAGTACATAAATGTTACGATTATGAAATAGATTTTCCTTAATGAGCTGCATAAAAACAAAAGCTTTCGAAATGCATTAAACAATTAGCTCGATTTGAGTGTGAACTTAAAATTATATCAGAGTGTAAATACGGATACGCACCAAAGCTCAGAAACTTAATACACTATTTCTCCTATATAGTCAGCATGTATCAAGCAATCGTTCAGCTTTCATTTGAGAGGATGGAAATCGAAGGCCCCTGAACAACTATGTTACTAATGTGCGGAATGTATTTATCTTACAGTGGACTGCTTTGATGCCAAGTGGCCTAACTCCAAAATTGAAATTTTCCAGGAGTGAAAGTTGAAGTTCAATATCTCATGAACAATCCATATTTCTTTTATGTTGGGAACCAAAACCATAACTACTGTATGTAGTTCATTGTTTTATAACTTAGTGTTTACAAAAATCCTTTAAAAAAATACCTATTCATAGAAGTGAATGGTACTTATCTGTACTAGTTCTTGGCATCCAAGCAGTCCATTTATTGTAATACTAGCTTAATATACCCATTCTTCGCATGGGGGCTGTATTTGGAAGTCACCTGTGGAAGTATCACCATTCATTTCAGTGACCGCGAAAACTATGGATTTGACACTAGTATCAATCAATATGGGCTATTTATACATGTCTCGGTATTCCTCACTCGCTGACACCCGGCCCGCATACAGTAGTAGCTGAATTTGCAAGTCATCGCTGATGGAAGTGTCACCATTGATCTCAGCGACCGTGAAAACTATGGATTTGACACTAATGTCGATCAATTTGGATTACTTTTACTACATGTCTCGCTAAACGCCACCCTGAGACCCCCTGGTTCCAATTTTGACAAAAACGCTTCGCCTTAGACTGGGACCTGGACCAAGGTATCCGTGACCAAAATTTGGTAACTCTCGGTCAACTTGTCTGGTCCCCAGGTCGGTCCCAGTAAACGTCCCCCCCCGAGACCCCCCTGGTTCGAAATAAAAAAAAAACGCTTCGTCTTAATCTGGGGCCTGGACTAAGGTACCCGTGACCAAATTTTGGGAACTCTCGGTCCACTCGTCTGGTCCCCAGGTCGCACACAGACAGACAGACAAACACACAAACAAACTCTTTATTTTATTTATATTAGATAAGATATACTATGTAAAATAGTCTCGTATCATAATAAGTGATGTACAACAAATGTTACATTATATATTATCCGTAGCTCGTGATATGCTGCAACATATTAAAGCCTCAGAATAGTTGGGCAAGCGAATAATCCAGAAGTTACGTAACCCTATTGCGTTCATGGGAACGAAAACACAATAATTATAACTATGCTAAATTACTATAGAGTACCAACTGCTCATTCAGAGAATTTATGAAGTTCACTTTATCGCAATAGTTTTAAACAAACTAGATTTAGACTACGGATAATAGTTTTATACAAACTAGATAATCAATTATTATTATTATTATCATTATATTTGCAGTACAACCAAATACAACGACATTAACTATTAGTTCTAATTAACTGAATTGAGCTGAAAATTAAATCTTGATCTTTAAAGATTAACTATTAATTTTATGCGTTCTGTACCTTTCTGAAGGAATAAAAGCTGGAATTGGTTTCAAGGCTGTTTCTGAGTGAATACTTTCTTCAAAATAATATTAAAAATTATAGAAAGATTTTCGAGACATTCGAGTCGAGTCGAGATTTTTAAGAGCCGTCTCGACTCGACTCGTGTCTCGACTCGAAAATTCGAGTCGAGTCGAGTCGAGATTCGAGACATGTCTCGACTCGAGCGCATCCCTATTTGACAGGTTAAGTAGTCTTTGCTATCTTGTGACAAAAGTAATTAGATGCTCGTTGAAATATCAAACCTTTAACATCACATGTCATATGTAACAGGACAGAAAGACAATTTCTACATTTTTTTTTTTTTCATCGGAGAGAAACAATAGGACTCTTTGGCTTGGCAACTCTCGTCTCCAATATCGGAATGTTACTTCCGGAATTCCTAAAAGCCAATGAATCACAACAAACGCTCCCTGAAACCAGACAAACAAATAACTAGCAAATGACTCCACGTGTTATTACGGACAATATTTTGCATTCCTCCTTCTGCGTCTTTCCAATTAATTCCCTCTGAACTCGAAGTATTACACGAAATTCGAACTAATTAATGAATCACACATTTAAAAAAATATGAAAGAAATTAATTAATTATTTTAAATGAAAAGTCTAAATACAGAATGTCATGTCGCTATCCATAAGGAATTCTGAGATATCAACATCTTACTATAAAAATTGTAACTCCCACCCCCTTCCACGTCAAATTTTCAAAAATTCTTCCGTCACAACTCCTATGTACTGCCCAAATTTCTAGTTCCTAGCTTATTCAGTTTGGTCTAGCATTGACCATCAGTCAGTCAGGAACTCTTCTTTTGCATATAGAGATAGTAACAGCTCGCCCCACTTTATTTCCTCACTGCCGATCTATATAACAGGAAACTTCATCCATATTGACTCTGGAACTATTACTTAAATAATTAATATTTTTCTGACCAGAGTATATAATTATTTATTAAAATTAAAATATGTCATAACAGTTTAAGTAAGAGTTAACGTCTGATGAAAATAACATTAAGTTATTGAAACTGTTACGACTTATTACATTTTAACGAGCTGAACCTGGACTGTCTACTCAGCGCATCATTCTGATATGGCTACGGATTTCTTTCCCATTTCTTCACTGTATTTGTAATGTCCGTTTATACTCTACACACACAAGTGAAGGACAGGACTACTCACAGAGTGAATTGCTATAGACAAACGTATAAACCTAGCATTTTAATGTATAGATGTTAGGTTGAGTTTGTGGCAAACTTGGAGAAGTGGCAGATGATGTGAAACGGATTTTTTTTTTCTCCTTATACGTAAATCCTTATCCGTCCGAATACGCCTCATTCCGGCTCTTGATGTCTTTGAAGTTGTAGCATGCAGGGCTGGATTAACCCATCTGGAGGTCCGAGGCTAGAAAAAATATGTGGTCCCTACTGACTTCATCTAGTACATTTATGTGAAAGTACAATAGAAAAGTTAAGGGAATATGTTTTATATTTTTGGTCATATTTTATTTTACGATGATTATTGTACCTTCATGATTCTTTTTAGTTAGCCAGTTGAGATTTTGATCAGAATGGAGGCTCCAGTCCACCTGGAGGTGCGGGGCTATAGCCCTCCTAAGCTCCCCTTAGTCCGGCCCTGACAACATGCCATAGATTTTCCCTGCATGCAATACGTTTAAGAAAATCATCTGCAATGCCTGTCGACCCGTCATACCTAACTCCTCTACTGGCTGCGTAACATAAGGATATGAATCCCAGCTTCGCCACAAACATATAAAACATGCATTTTAATGTTTAGATATATAATTATGTACTCTGGTCAGAAAAGTATTAATTACTTAAATAACAGGAAAGTTTACATAGCCTCATACATTTATAGCTCAAACCTTTTACCAAAATAAAGCATAATGTTCGAACTACAAATAATAATGTTACGGGTACACGCACATATAGGATTACACCTAACATGGTGACGCGGATCATCGCGAACAACTATGTATGCAAATTGTTGCTACAGGAAAAAAGAAAAGAAAGAAAGAAATCGGCAAGCTCATCACATTCAAAGTATATTGGCGAACTTGTAAACAAAGCAACACAAGGTGATGTAATCAGTACGTAACGTATTTTCCAGCTTTTTTTTTTTTTTCTGAAGTTCCAAATCGGATATCTTTAGTGATATAATAACACGCAAATGTATACTACGTTCAAGTAAAGGCTGGAAGCCCTCTTCGCACATTAAACTGAAAACAGTGATAGATGTTAACATCTGTGCAGGGCGCCTAAAAAAAAGCAATACGTATAAATTTATGGGGCGCCGAATTATGAGTTTGTCCCCGGGTGACAAAAATTTTAGCTGCAGGTTTGCACTTCTAACCCTGAGGCCGACTCTACATCCATACTACGTATTGGTAAACCATAGACAGTAGAGGCAGAGCTAGGGAAAATCAACACAAAACAACTTACCCACATCAAACGAGCGAGAGTCGTTTTTTTCATTGCAAAACTACAATAAACTTCTAAGCTATGCGCATCCAATATTATAATTGCAAGTTCGACTTCCGGTCTCAACAGAGACATAAAGGCGAAGATCAAACCTACTTTTGAGAAGAGAATCCGTATAAAAGATATTAAAAAAGAGAATATTTCCACAAGAATTTCTCATGTCAGTTGTATTGCTTGAAATATTGCTCTGAGGTGACAACATATACTGCATACAATAAAACACTTTTCTATACTTTATTGGCAGCTACAGGGTAATTATACATTACAGACAACAAAGGTTTTCACAGATAGTAATTATTGTGTCTAGGTCTCAATAAATTTACACCATCTTACCAAAAGTGATGTCAATGACTTTATTCCTTTCTCTTCGTTAGAATGAAGTCTCCAAGTGTTTATCATTCATTTCCATAAATAAGTAATCTTCAGTTGGGAAATCCCACAGAACACAGTTACTTAAACATACCCGATGCATATTTTTTCTCCTTTCCTTTTGCTATACTAGATGGTTTTATGCAGGGATAAAAGTGGATCTGAAATTGGTAGGGGGGATGGTAGGTAGCGGCATGATGTCACGCCGTTCCCGTAGCCTATTTTTGCCCAATGTAATTTTTTAGAAACTGGGGGACATATTTTTTGGAGGTAGGGACGGCGTCCCCCCGCGTTCGTCCGCAGTTTTACTCTTCGTTTTATGTAGAGTAAGATTAAATATAAGTACATGGGTAGGAAGTTTGTATTCTTGTGTGCAGTGGCGTACACAAACGGGAGTTCCAAGTTTAACCCCCCATTTTCCGTTGAGCAAGATATTATGAAAAAAAATAAACATTTACCATATTACAATAATTCTGAAACGATTTGAACTTGGGAACTTCAACCCTTTCTTCCTTCATCAAATTTCTCTACTGTCTACGTGGATTCCAGACTTCAGTAATGAGCTCGACCTTCATGTGATTCATCGTAGATTCGACTCGTAGAATCCCAGTTTTAATTAGTGCTAAATACAAACCTAAACAAGTCAAAACATGAAGTGTAACTGTTAATTTAGGTAGATCTTCTTTAGTCCTGGAGTCCTGGAGTCCACAAATCAGTGTGCTCTTTGTGCCTCGATAGCTAACGCACTCGATCTCGTGTATTCCTGACTAAGCTTCGAATAAAGCCCCAATAAACGAGTTACGGTCACTGCGAAGAGCGGATATTAATGTACTAGCTGAAATACTCTTTCTTCACACGGGAAATAGGCAAGGGCACCGATCCTGGGGGAGCGAGCCCCCCCCCCCCGAAGCTCATGTGGGCCTCCCTATTGTATTTCTGAATATACAATATTTGGCATAATTTGAGTGCAATTTGTCTTAAAATATTCATATATATATATATACCTTCTGCATCTCAATGCCCTCTCAAAAAATTTACAGAGAAATCGGCGCCCTTGGAAATAGGTATGGAAAATATTTGTTTATTTCAATCAAAGTTTAACGATAAAATGCATAAAATACTTTATTTTATGGATTTATTTTGAGCCCTTCTATTTTCTTAAGATGTACCTTTCAATCAAAGTAACATGTTAAAAACTTAGCTCTAGATAAGTATGTTCCAAAATGAATTTAAAACCGATCAACCGTTTCCCCGTGATGTGGTTACAATGTGAGACTGTGTCCCCTTACTTTTCATGATAAGTTTACACATCAATTTCGTCTTCCTAACTTGACGGGCTCGTAACAAAGGCCTACTGTATCTTTTACATAACTTTTGAACCCCTTCTACCTCCTCAGAATTCCTCCTTCTGCATTATATAACATGCTAAAAATTTAGCTTAGGCTAGGTGCTAGTGCTGTTAAAATTCGAATTATAAGGAAAAAATCTTTCCTCCTTAAACGGAAATTTTTAAAAATGTTAAGACACGTTTCTACTTAGTTTTAATAAGGGGTTTATATACCAAGTTCCATCTCCCTACCCTGACAGGCTCGTGGTGTACTGCATTTTCAGCATAAATTTTCACCTATCCACTTCCCTTTTATGACACACGTTTTAATTAAAATAACATGAATAAAATCCGGTTCGAGGTAGGTGATAAACAGACTTCAGGTCGATATGCATTAAAAACCGTAAAAATACGCATACAACTATGCACTAAAATAAAATACGGACCTAAAGATTCACTAAAATATGTAGTACACAGGCGGAATATTCAGTACTGCTATTATGCCTTTTAAATAGCCAGTTTATTCTGATAACTACAGTTCAAAATTTATTTCCCTTGAGAATTTTCCCGTGATGAAGTCCCACGTAAGATCACTTTCATATATAAATATTCATATTCATATTGTCAATGTTAATTAACAGTAATAATTCTACAGAATTTCTTTCGGAAAAGAAGATAATCCGCCAACACTAACAAAAACAAAACAATCAATTCTGTGTTTTTTTCGGACGGAAGGGAAACAAGTCCAAAACTGCCAATTTTTAGTTATCCTTAGCTTCCTAGGTAACATTGACTTCTCCTTCGTATGCGAGATCACGAACATCCACTGGGGTTGTTCAAAAGGGCATATGCATACTATGCGTACAATGAAGCTGTGTGTAACTGAAAATTGGCAACTTGGGACATATTCTTTTTTATTTATTTTTTAATGTGTGGTATATAAACTCTCATATAAAAAAAGGAAAACATACTTCAGCGTTTTCGAAAATTGGGTTCAAGAGACAAAACTGAGGTCAATTCTACAACATCCGAATTTTCCTTTGTTTATTCAGGAAGTGCCCAATATGAGGAGGAATCACTAAAGTTGGAGGTGTGAAATTCGGTTATAAGCTCAACTAAAAATAAGAGAATATATGTTTCAGCAGTTTTGAAAATTTCGCTAATATGGGAGAAAGTCGGGATATGTCTATAACAGGGCGCAAAATTTCCGGTCGCCAGTAGAGCTGGAGACCAGTGTTCAGTAGGAATGGTGTCTGCCTAAACTCACAGGGCTCCGCAGTTTCTGTTTCGCATGATAATAATTGTCACAGACGAGAGAAAACACGGAATATGAAATCCTCACAACGGACATGGAAAGTGAAGTACTCACAAGGTTGTAATTCGCCTCTCCTTTCCCACCCTCCTGAATCTAATTGTCTGGTTTTGAAATTTCATGCCCTGATGTAATCTCTTTCTTTGTCAAACCAAAGGCCGTCGGGGGAAGATACCTCTCATAATTTGTACGTGAGAGATACTGGCGACCATCATTTTTGGATTGACAAGTGCGTCTGACTTTGAAATTTTGCGCCCTGGTGTATAATATTGAAATTTCCCTTTATTTAGTCACAAAGTTGCCATATGTGGGTATTTGCTTAAGTTAGAGACATGAAATTCTGTATATAAACTCTTCATTAAAAGTACGGGAAAAATTTATTTCAGTATTTTCGAAAATTCCGCTACTAGAAGGGGAAGGGGTGGCAATATGTACGATTATATAGAAGAGTGAAAACCATTCACTGAAAATCGCCCAATGTATCTAGAAACGTGAGATTTTAAAAATCCTTTTGTTACGAAAGCAATTAATAAGAAAGTTCTTTTTTTAATATTCATCCTAAGGGAGGTAAAGGAGATTTAATTCTTTTGCCCAAAATAGGGTACCACGTAAGTACCTCAAGTTAGAGAAATGTTTCCCTCTGCATTGAAAAGGTGTTGTTGGTTATTTGTGATCGCAACACGAGAAAATGGCTTAAACTTTCGAAATGAATTTAGCAACATACACAACTTACTATCTATCTCGAGGTAGGTTTCAATCATCATTTTAATTAAAAGTCGTATACGAAAGAATAGGGATCAAAATTAATGCGAGAAATATAGTATGAGTCCCAGAAACTGAAAATCTGTAGACCCTATGAACTAATCCTCATAAGTAAGTGCGCACGTGATCCCACATTTTCCAAAATTACTGTTTTAAGGGGGAAGTGCAATTTCTATGTTTTTTCGACACATTGGAATAAATGTTGCCCATTGCTTGTGATTGCATCATGGAAAACGGGTTACCCGTTTAAAATGAATCTTGTAGTATAGTCAATTCCCACCTTAAATTTTTTTCATGTTACATTTATTAACGAGCGTATCCTAAGGGGGAAAGGAGGCTCAAATATTTTCAATAAACCTATTCTCCCTGTGCGAAGAACTGGATATATATATATAGAGAGAGAGAGAGAGAGAGAGAGAGAGAAAGAGAGAGAGAGAGATGCATACATACATATATTCCTCATTTCTTTACCTGAAAGCAAAATGGCTTCCTAAGTCGTGTGAAAGTCTGAAAGTCTAGAATCGTGAAGTCGGAGGTTCAAACCCGACCAATTATATATTAAAACTAGCTTTTGGCTAGCTGGAGGCTCCGCCCCCAGACCCTCACACTTCTTAAACCCACAATTCTACCGAATTTCAAATATTTTTTTTCTATTTCAACTATCTAAAACAAGATTTTGTATCGCAAGAAAACGCCTATTTAAATAACATGGGGATTTCTTCATTCTCCTATAAACCCCTTAAAAATTAAAAATATTCATTTTTGGCAATTTTCCTGTAGGTTAGTCCCGAAGGCTACAAGCATGCTAAACTTCATCATTCTAATCCTGCCGGAAATACCTAAACATTTTGGGGTGTAGAAGACGTCCTATATAAATAACATGGCAAAGATTTTTCAGTTCCCCATCAAATCACTCTAAAGATGGAAATTTTTCTTTTTCCTGATTTTCTTAGGTAACGATAATGAAAACGTACAAGCATACCACATTTCACGTTTGTATTCCAATTCCAAGTACCTAAAATATTATATTATAAGTCCAAAAAAAAAGCCCATTTAAATAACATGGAGAATTTTTTTCATCTCCCCTTTAGACTCTCTAAAAATTAAAAATATTCACTTTTAGCAATTTTCCTGTCAGTTAGTCCCGGAAAGCTACAATCGCGTCAAATTTAATCATTGTAGCTCTACAGGAAGTGCCCAATAATTTTGGGGTGTAAAAAGTGTCCCATATAAGTAACATGGGAAAGAGTTTTCAAATTTTTCAGTTCCCCATAAAACCACTCTAAAGTTGTAAAGTTTTAGTTTTACTGATTTATTTAGGCAGGCACGTAGCCAAGGGGGGTGCGGGGGGTCCGGACCCCCCTTTGAGACAAGAAATGAAAAAAACTAGCGAGGGATGAAACAAAATGAAATGAGAAAAACAAGGATCAGCGTTAAAAATAAACTACAGGAAGCTTTTGGTTACTCTTTCTTATGAGGAAATTTGTATTACTTGAAATACATGGTTGCGAGGTGAGCGATATATTCTGAAAGAGTCAAGGAATTTGAAATTTCTAAAAAGTTGCGGAATTCTCAGAATTTCTGCTACTAGCCAGGGAGATTTCAAGCTTCCGAAAGCATAGTGCCGTTGAGTAACAGCGTGGACATTTTTTATCATAATTTTTCGTCATCGCATCCTTGCATATCAAACATGTTACTTCAAAAACAATTTTCTACTGCTCCTTTAACCTGTCATTTGAAACAGACAATAGTTGATGGAATAATAAAAGCAAAAATATATGTGGAAAGAAAGTTCTGTTAACATTTGATTCAACAGAAAAAGGAACACAGATATTGCAAAATATTTTACAAGACATATTGAGTATGTACTTTCTATAATAGTCAATATGTATTTTTTATAATAGTTGAGGTCATAATGAAAGGAAAATTGTTATATTTGAATAAACAGAGAAAGGATGTAAATATTGTATAATCTTTTTCAATACTTTTTTTTATTATTATTTTACTCGAGATTTCTTCATAGTTTATTAAAATATTTACCAACATATCTTCACAAACCAATATATGTTGATAGTAAAGTAGTTTAGATTGATCGAGCTCCTGGGCTTTCAGGATTTCATGTTACCCCCCCCCCCCCGTTACAAAATCCTGGCCAATATATGTTCCAGTAAAATTGTTTAGAATGATCGAGCCCCTGGTGTGATGACTACAGTATTTCGTCACGGACCCCCCCCCTTCACGAAATCCTGGCTACGTACCTGACTTAGGTAATGCTAACGAAAACGTACAAGCATACCGAATTTCAAGTTTTTATTACAATTCAAAATACCTCAAACATGGGATTATAGGTCCAAACAAAGATCCATTTAAATAACATGGGAAAATTCTTCATCCTCCCTTTCGACCCCCTAAGAATTAAGAATATTCACTTTTGGCAATTTTCCTGTCGGTTAGTCTCAGAAAGCTATTATACAATCATGCCAAATTTCAAATTTCCACGTCAACCGGAAGTACCCTTTAATTTATGTCAGTTCATGTAGTTTTATACTTCTGTTTCGTGCAAATGAATGATTATAACACTGGAGAGTATAGGTATAGAATGCTTATAGACACGCAGAAAATATATAAAGTGTATCTGAACTAGAACTTGTAAAGATCTCTTGCAAATATAATGAAAGTTCTTAATTTCATTTGCTATTTTCATATTTCATGTTTCCAAGTTTATTTTATTTATTTATTTATTTATTTATTTTATGCTTCCTCCTATTTTCTGTTAATGTATAAACAGGCACTTGCTACAGTGCGATAGTATAATTTATGTCAAATCTATCATACACTGTCTCTATTTCCTCTCTATCTCTCACTCGTTATTTATTATTCACCTCTTATTTATTAGTCTCTTTATCTCTCTGCCTAGTTTCTCTTCTGTTTGTTAGTGCATATATGCAACATGCATGCTTGGGTGTGAAAAGTAAATGTAGTTGCTACGTATTTGTTTTGGAAATTAGTGCGTATTTTCAATTTTTTAAGAATGCGCTAGTTTATCAAGATAAAGTAAATTTTTATTTATAGACTTTCAAACTATGCTATGTGTAAGTGACGGAAGTTTTATAGAACGGGATTGTCCGTCCGTCCATTATCTGTCGACAAATATGACAGCAAAAACGGTCAGAGATATCGAGATGCACTTTCTTTGTAATAGATTCAGCGTCCCAAGAGTAGCTTATATTTCCGCTGTTAACTCTCTATTTAAACCGGAAGTGGTTCAAATTAGTCATTTTTGGTTTCAATGTTTATCGTCATA
The DNA here is from genome assembly GCF_964235325.1 of Thermobia domestica. NCBI lineage: Eukaryota > Metazoa > Arthropoda > Insecta > Zygentoma > Lepismatidae > Thermobia > Thermobia domestica. The sequence continues at coordinate 180,999,130 of NC_137462.1, forward strand.
GAACGAAAACGGTAACAGATAGCGAGAAGTGGTTTTCTCTCTCAAGCGATTCAGCGTCTAAACGCAACGTACCATGACAATTCTGAACACTGCCAAAACCAGACGCGGTTCAAATTTAATATTACTTCCGGTTTCAATACTGATCTCCATAGAGCAAAATGGTAAGAGATATCGAGATGCGGTTTTCTGTAATCGATTCATTGTCCTATGAATAAGTTTAATCTTTTTCAGTAACTCTTTATTTAAACCAGAAATGTTTCAAATTAGCCAGTTTCAGTTTTAGCATTTATTGCCATAGAATAAAAATGGTAATAGGATATATACGAATAGTGACAAGTGTTTTTCTGCTATTAATTCAGGGTTTCAAAAAAGCAAATCGTCACAACCCACAACACTCTACTAAAATCAGAAGTGCTTGAAATTTGCTACTACTTCCGGTTTTAATACTGATTTTCATAGAGCAATCAAGATAAATCGAGATGCTATTTTCTCCAATCGATTCAGGTTCTCAAGAGTAGGTTCTGTATCCTCCCTTACCCTTCTATTGAATTTGGAAGTGGTTAATTAAAATTAACCATTTCCGGTTTCAACACTTATCGCCATAGAACAATAATGTAATAGATGCGGAGAATGGTTTTCTACAATACGTTCAGGGTCTCACGAGTGTATACCATTACAACCCACAACACTACCGAAACCAAAAGTGGTTGAAATTTACTACTACTTCCTATTTCAATACGGATTTCTGCAGAGCAAAAACATTTCTTGCTTAACATCCTGAACATAAACAGTGGTAGGATGCAAAATCTGGAGATCTTTCTGGAGAAGAAGTGTGGGGATCCGACTTCCTCAAAGTAATCAGCATTATGTATTATTAGAAATGTCTGCAACAGTTAGAACTATGCATTTCCAGTGACAGTGTCCCCTTTGAACAAAAAATGACGCATTAAATGTGTCATGAAAATGGTGCACCACATACTTATCTCGAGACTGTCCCGCTCATGTGTTTCAAACTCACGTGGATGCTTCTATTCCCAAAATCTGCAATTGTTTATTCACTTCGTATAGAAAACATGAAAAGTAGACTAACCTGACACAATTAAACCCATCTTTTATATCTGATTAAGCATCGCCTCTCAAAATTCCGGCGCGTATAGTACCGTAATATTCCTCATTTAGTAATGTACTATTTTTATCTAATACTATCTAGCTTTGAGTTGTTTATGCGTTATTTCTATGTTGTACTGACATTCATTCTTAATTTTGCAGCCTTTCATCTGTGAATTTCTTCTACTTCTCAATACACTATCCTCATCGAGTTAATAATGTACCGCTCAGCAAAGTCTGCAAAATTTCAAATTAATAATTAAGTTTTCTAACTATTCCTTAATTGTCACTAAATCCAAAACTTCCTTTGCGACAGGTTTTTGGAACTTTCTGGGCAATATAACACACGTAACGATTTAAATTCAGCAAACTACACGACACATTGCACTTTCTCCATCTTATAATGAATTAAATGCTAGTTGTTTGTGAGACGCTGACGTTAAAATATTGCCAATTGCAGAATTTTAAATTACAATGCCTACTTTTACACGTTATTTCATGTTAATGAGATCGTCCGTTTGGAATTCACAAGACTTTCAAATCTTACAGAACTTCAAAAACTTTGTGTGTGTGTGTAAAGTAAACGAAAAAAAGTATATCATTCACCATCAGGTTTTAGGTCTTTAAGGAAAGACCTGAAACATAAGTTAATAATTATGTCACCTAAAAGATAAGTTGATAACCAAATATGTACATTTGAAAAACAAATGGTAACTTATATATACTGTATTTTTAAACATCGGTACATGGTAAGAAAATATATGTGATAAATAAATTAGGAAGCACAATCAAATGAAAAGTTGCAATACAACAAGGGATTAAATGCTCATACTTAAACATGTATTCCTTCTGTTCATAGAAATCAACTCATCTCAAGTAAGGGGTAATTTACACTTGAGGGTAAGGGATTTTCGGACAAATTTCTCAACAACGACTCAGGCAAGTTTGTTCATATTTCATCCAGAAGAGGTAACTTAATTTATTCTTGGTGTTTTTGTAAATGATTTTGTTATGTCGAGATCAATACAGGGGATCTGTTCATCAAATATTTCATAAATAAATATTAAATTAGCAATCCTATAATGTAGGATAAATTAATTTTTACATTAAAAAAATACATACAAGTAGATTATTCTTGCGATGATTTTCTCAAAAACGATTCAGGTGATTTTATTCATGACTAAATGTAACATGGCACAAGCCATCTCATGAAAATTCCAAAGGAAATAGTTTCTTTGAATGACGTTTTTCCACAACATCTATTATAATTTTATCATTATTCCGCAAATCAATACACTGAACGTAACTGCAGCATGATATGATTTAATTTATGAAATAATAGTGAGAAAGTTTAGTGCTTTGACCCATAATTTTATTCTTTTCACTCAAGTCCCATATTAATTCGTCTAAAATTCAAGAAATATGAACGCAAAATGTATCTATGTACATACATAAATAAATAAAATCAAGTATTTTTGTTGTATAAAATATATGCCGGGATTGGAAATTTCACTTTCCGAAATTCAGAAAAATTCGAATTCCTAATTTTTTCCGAATTCCGGAATTTTTCCGATTTCACTTTCCGGATTCCAGAAAGTAAAAATTCCAGAATTGGCCATCCCTACTTGATACATGTATAATTATACGTATTTTAAAGTTTGATATGAATGTATATTTTTGTTCTTAATCTTATGCAGAAAAATATTAATGGATTTAGTGGTACTGAGTATACGAACGAACACTCGTATATTCAAAGTACGTAGATTCAAAGTTGAATGTGAAGGTTTCAGCGGAAAGTATTCTTGTAATGATTAAAGTAATAAACTATGATGCTGTTCTTGATTGCAATATAGGTTTTATCTCCTCCTTTTGTCTCCTCCCCGTATACACGCGTATGGATATATGATTACATAATAGTAAATTAACTAAAACCGTAAAAGGAACCTGTGTCTTCTTCTCCCTCTTATATAAATGTGTTTTAGTAATTCAAATTTTCTACTGAAGAAATTTCTTATTAGCCTCTTGTTTCGTAGGCGATCTCCAATACAGAACCTTAAAACGTAATGATTCGTTTAACACAACATTGGCATAAGAATATAGAACATAGTGTACGAGAAAGGAAATAGTGATATAGTCTTTGCGCAACAAGTGAAATTCAAAAGTATTGAAATGCTTCTGGCTGTTTCCCAACCCACCATCGTCGCAGGTGCTTAGAATGCCTTAACACGCAAAATGAGAACGCATATGTGTGGGCACGGCTGCTCCCATTATTATGAGCTCTGTAGTATTCAAGACGGCAAACACTTGCTTTTTTTAAATCAAGGACGCTACTACTTCTAACATGTGAAATCTTTGTAATCCACCAGCAAACGTTTAAAGTATCATGTTTGTTAAGCACATAAAGACTACTAGGCGATAGAAGCTGATAACTGGGGCTTACACTATAAGGGATTGGAATGAAATATTAAACTACAAGTGGGTGTTCGTGTACAAAGAAGCTTAAGATACGGTATCATAAAACATTAAAACCGCTGAAGTAGAAAAAGAAAGTGAAAACAGAAACAGACTGCTCCGACTTTTAAGACGTGTATGACCATAATGATTATTACTTACAATTCAAATCCATTCAATCATTTTATAATTTATGGCCGCTGCAGGCATTTACTGGAGTCTCGCTCAAACAACCTTTTTTCTTATTTTGGTCTGAGGAAGCAGAGGCTTGTAGTTACTCTCAACAAGTGATTAAAGGAAAATGTTATACGAACCTACATAGTGATATAAGCACGGACGACGATCCAAATATTATACCAAGTGTATCAAAAGTCTGGGACCATAGGTCAAGTAAACATACGGAAAAATAGCAAGATAGAAAACTTGTTGCAAATATAGATAGTTTTCAATCCAAAATGGTGGATTTTTTCAAATCGCACCAGCCGTTTGGGCTCCATACTTGTAAAGTGATCTATGTTAAATGAAAAGCAATGTTGTTGATTCAACAGGCTGTTTCTCTGAGCTCTCAACAAACCCACAATATAACATTGTTGGGCAATGAATTTGAGACGTCCTAGTTACTTCACACAACCATGTGCACGTTCTCCGTCCCACATTCTCCGCTCCCCTTACGTTCCGTTCCAACAGCTTGCTGAACTGTCAATGTTACTTTTTCATTTAACATAGGGCGACTTACCAATATAGAATCCAAATGGCTGCTGTTCTTAGGAAAATTCGAACATTTTTAGATTAAAAACTACTCATTTCGAAGAACATTTCTCTCTTTCCATTATTTCATATCTTTGACAATAACGCAGTTGACCTATAGGCCCGGATTTTTGTTACACCCGGTATATATAAAGCGTCTTTTAAAGCAGTATCCCATTGCAGTTAACTAAACAAAATCACAGAATTTATTCTGCATCCATGACCAGAATTTATTACCGAAGTAAGCAATTATTGCTGCAAAAACAGCAGAACATAGTTATTTCCTTCATAAGAGAATTGTTGTTCTTAGATCTCATATGCTATTGTGGTAATTCTCCCTTCGAAAATATGACGTTTTCCTTTAGTTCTCAATAACATATACAATTCCGCTAAGGACTAAGGACTATTTTATTTAAGATTGGCTGTAGAATTGATGAAAGAGAGATAATGCGCACTTCGATATTTTATAACATAAAAATAAAGCGGCTCAAAAGTCTCTCGAAATGCAAGACCTCAGTTTACTTCTTGGAAATTAGACAACTTTAGGGGGAAAATGAAATGAAATCTTTAAGTTTTACGTACCACGGTAATGCCGGTTAGGCTAAAGGAGACAGTGATAATGAAAAATGAATGAAATGGTGGAATGAAGAAAGTGGGATGAAAGGGGAGAGCCCCGAGAAAACCCACGAGGACGGTGCATAACTTTAGCGGAATCAGATAACTTCTGCAGAACCTTCCTTTTCTGTTCTGTTGTTTGACGCATTGGTAAGTACGTAATTCATAAATGACACACCTACATAGTTATTTGATACTTCTGAAATAGAAACATTATTTTGCTACGTCCTCTTGTTTTTAATTGAAATGGCGAAAGAAGTGTTCGGTTTACAATTTTGAAAAATAAATAAATAAAATGGATTCGAGTAGTATTTTGCTATGAGTTAGAAAAAGTTGTTGTGTTTTTGCTATTTAAAAAAAAAAATGAAGAGTTACTTCGTGTATAATGTAATGCCAATTCTCCGTTTCTTAGACACATTCATCCATATGGAGACATTCTGCATGCATATTATACAGCGAAATGTTTTCAATTCGAAATGCAAGGGGACGCGAAAAAAGTTTGAATTATTCAAAATATGCATTGCTAAGTATCTAAGCGAACAAAACTACTGTATCTACGTATCTGCATGGGAAAATGGAATATACACTATACTTTACTTTTAAGGGAGCATATTATCTGCGTAACAGAACATCGGAAGCAAACAAACGACATTTACTCGTACATAAATAGAGACCCACGTACCATGGAAAAGTACAAAACCATATGCACTGAATTAAAATACAAACCCATATATACGAGTAATTATAACCTTTATTATCTGTCCTCACTTAAAGAAGTTAAGATTTTCTTTGGGTTTGAACTGTTTTTACACTACCAACAAAACCTTGAATTTCACTGCGTGTAGGACGTTATGAGTGACATTTGGTTAATATGCAATAAATCATCTTAAGAATCTAGATCAATCATCCACATTCAAAATTTTCAACCATTTCGGAAGCTTCAGATAAGGCTGATATACGCTGTTTCTTTACTTCATTGACGATCTTTATCTTCTTCATCATCAGTTAGATTATGCTTTTGGCGCTCTTTCCTACAATTGCCCCTGCATAACTCAAAAGCAATTTTAACTGCATTCTGTTGCTTGCAATCCGCCCACCATTAAAAATTGTGGTACTCTATTACTTCGAGTTATCCGAAGAGGAAGTATACAACTTCGACTTACTCTTTTTTTTTTTTTTTTTTACCATTATTTCCAATACAGTTTTCAATGTGAATAGACATTTGTTCGAATTATCCAATTTGAATTAAGGAAAGTACATGAGCGGTTCAGGGGAAATTCAATAAAGACAACGGTATGTCATATTTTCTAACTTTCAAGTAAACTGGAAAAGAAAGTTCAACATTTGCATGCAATGCAATGACACACACAAACAAGCTTCCCGTGGTATCTGCACGCACATTTTTGAAATTAAACACCTACATACTGTTTTGTGGTCCGATCCCAAGCCGTTCCACCTAATAATTAAATTTCACCAAATACCACTGTCTTTCCTCGAGGCTTTTATAAACTCGTACATACTCTGATCAGCCAGAACATTATGACTACCTATCTAATAGTCGGTATGTCCACCTTCGGCAGCGACGCGTCTTGGCAGGAAGCAATGAGGTCTTGGTAGGTCGCTAGAAGGGGTTGGCACCACATCTGCACACACAGGTCACCTAATTCCCGTAAATTCGGGAGAGGGGGCGATGCGCTCTGACGTCACGTTTAATCACATCCCAGATGTGTTCAATTGGGTTCAGATCCGGCGAGTTAGGAGGCCACCACATCACTTGGAACTCGCTCCTGTGTTCTTCGAACCACTCCATCACATTCCTGGCCTTGTGACATAGTGCATTATCCTGTTGAAAACTGTCACTGCCATTGGGAAACATGGTCGTCATGAATGGATATATGTATCTGCAATCAGTGTACGATATACCTCGGCCATCATGGTGCCTTGCACGAGCTCCACTGGTCCCATGGATGCCCATGTGAATGTTTCCCAGAACATAATTGAGCCGCCACCAGCTCGTCTCTTCTCTCAGTACAGGTGTCAAGGAGCTGTCCCCTGGAAGACGACGGATTTACATCCTCCCATCGACATGACAAAGAAAATATTGGGATTCATCAGACAATGTAACGCGCCAAGGTCTAGCGCCCATTTCAGTCGTAGTTGCTGATATCGTCGTGTTAACATTGACACATGGATGATGGGTCGTCGGGTGAGGACACCCCTCGTTAGGAGTGCTCGGTGCATTGTGTGTTCAGACACACTTATACTCTGCCCAGCCTACAACGTCCGACATCTGTAATGAGAGGGGCCGCCCAACCTCTCGACGTCGTTTCACGTTGGTTTCGCCACTTGTTGAAGACACCACACCACAGCACTCCTTGAACAACCGACAAGTAGTGCAGTTTCCAAAATGCTCGTGACGAGCCTCCGGGCCATTACAATCTGACCTCGGTCAAACTCAGACAGATCGCGCACCTTCAACATTCTACACACGGCCAGCACGCTCATGATACTACATGCGCCATACGTGTGTCTGACTACAGGCATTCCTCGTCACGTGACGCTGATATCGCCTGAATGGGTTTATATCGATAGTAGGTACTAGTCATAATGTTCTGACTGATCAGTGTATATGATTGTCATTACTTTCCCTCTATTTAGCTTTTCATGTACATTTGTTACAGTGAAACCTGTCTATGTTGGCCACCATCGGTTCCATCGAAAAGTGGCCAACTTAGACAGGTGGCCAACTTACAGAAAATAAGTGTGATTTGTGTATTTTTAGAATAGGATTTCTAGTAGTACTTGATTATAAAATTTTAATAAGCAGTGGCACGACAGCTACTTATAAATAATGTATATAGAGTAATCAAAAACATACAGTACTAGAAATTTTACTATAATATGTTTAATATATGTGCATACTTTTCCTTCCTGAAAACTAGTCTGGTACATTGGATTATTCGGATTGAAAACACAATAACACAAACAACCATGAAATAGAAGCGTATGTACGCAGTTTATTGAAATTGATATTATAGCACACTGAGTTATTCAGATTGAAAACAAGAAAAGCTAAGTTATAAATTGAGAAATTCATACGCAATTTATGTAACTTCTTTTCAGTTGTTACTGAATGGTGGTTCATCCTAGGCGTATTTATTTTATACTTTTTGGCAGATATACACATTCTAATATTGTAGTTAACTACCTCTTGTTAATGAGCTAGAAGTGTTTCCCTCGGAGCAAAAGATATTTTGAGAAAATCTTGAGGGAATTCATCTAAAAAAAACTCCGCTATCTTTTGACAAGCCGACAGGTGCCAATAGTTGACAATTGAGATGGTTAATTTTAACCTTGAGAATTTTCCGGAATTACTAAAGCTCCCCACTGATGAGAGGAGTTGATATAGCTAATGGTTTTACCAAAACAGACAGAGTAAACAAATACGTACAACCATTTCCTGAATTCCTGCACGTGCTTTTTCTTATTCATATCTTCCTTCACCACCCCTTTATGAGGGTAGCGTTCAGGCCATTGACCTCCAAGAACAAATCGTGCGAATCTATGCTTCTTTGTGTCCAGTCACAAATACAGAACATCTGCCTCTCGTATGGGAATTCGAAAGAGTTAAGAAAAATAACAAAACTGTATTTTCCGTGGCCAAGATACGCAGGTAAACTTATCATTATTATCATAGGGTAAACATTACTTCAGTGTGGCCAACTTCCAAGATAGACAGGTGGCCAACTTACAGAGTAGTAAGTAACGAATGCCTTATGGGAAAATGCAGGTTCAAGACGAACTAGGCCAAGATAAGCAGGTGGCCAACTTGGAGAGATGGCCAAGTTGACAGGTTTCACTGTATATACAAAATTGTTTATTTATAATATACATGAGATATTAGTAATAAAAAAATGTAATCATTTATTTATTATTAAATTTTGTTATTCCGCTTTCATATAAGGCTTTGAAATATTCCTATATAAACCAGCAGAAGTGACCAATTTTCGCATATGAAGACAAGATTTATGATAAATATTTTTAAAATATACTTTTACTGATTTCAAAATCTTGTTGGTGCAAGTACGATTTTGCTGCAGTTACGTAAATCACTTACGCAGTCATACTTGAATAACTTTTCACAATGCCAGAACGAGTCAAACCGTTTCCAGACACACACACACACACACACACACACACACACACATATATATATATATATATATATATATATATATATATATATATATATATATATATAAAAAGACCAATTTAAATCGCCTTCTTGCATCTGAAATCGAAAGACTCTCCAGTTCGTGGGAATTATCAAATTATCATACAAAAGTCTTATCTTCCAAAATGAATTTTTTAAAAAATTTCCACCATTTCTAACTTTTCAAATCGACTTCTCGCATGAGATGCAAAATGTATAGTACTCATGGGTATATGCTCAACGTTTTGAAAGAAATTGGCATTTCCTTTGATTCTGCCTGCACTTAACTTCCTACGTTACACCGTAAATTCAGTCTTACAAAAGGACACAACTAGTTATTAAACCGTTGGTTATGCACTTTATAACAGTACAACTTGAAATTGATGGTAAAAGCTTGATAGTTGTTCCACATGATATGTTGAGATGCTCTTCGAAAGAACAACGGAAGTACGCTGTTCTCCGGAAGACTACCTTTCTATTCACCTTAGGAGAAGTGAGTTTCGCTACGCCAATATTAAAAGTCTTCTCAAGCGAGTATTCCGTATCCTTGACTTCCTTACAATTTACAACTGATTACAGATTAGGCATCCTCAAAGTCTTCTTAGGACAGGGAGTGTTGTAACAAATTTCCTTCGAACTAAAAATTATATTTCTTTTTAAAGTTTCAATGCTAATTTGCTATATTAGTGTAATGTGCGAGTAGCGTTTACATAAAGTTTAGGTGCAGATTAGCATGCCTCATTAAATACAATATTGATTTTTCTTGACCTTTCTCATTATGTCAACATGCAGCGTCGTCTTTTTTTTTTTGGGGGGGGGGGCTTTCTTTCAAACCGATAATTGACAATCATCACCATCACAATTGATTGCGGCTCACTTGCTACGAATTAAGAAACTTGCCACGCATTTTGATTTTGCGCCTAGACTTTTGTTTAGACCAAAAAGGTTTCTCTAATAACATTTATCACATGAAAAATTCTTCGCTTCCCTCTCCTACCTTCCTTCTCAAATAAATTGATGTCCTAATCAAGTTCTCTAATTTTCTCGATGTTCCTCTCTCTCTCCAACTTTTATTAACACTTTGTTCCATATAATTAATTCCCCGATTATTTCCATATTCCTTTTCGAACGCTTCAAGGTATTCTTTGTCACTTCCGTAACTTTAACACCTTCCCAGTATAATACAATACTTCGCACCGAACAGTTGATGAGTCTTTTTATGTGAACAGTTGGTGAGTCACCTGTATCTCTTTATTCAATGTATTACCACAAAAATCAACTTTTTTTATTCCTTCTTTACGCGCCATTCCTCTCTCTGTTGGCTATTTATCCTTCAAATTTTAGATTTTTAGCAAATAATATTATCCAGAAAGTGAAAACTATAGAACTAATTTTACGTTCTCCCACACAACTTCTGTAGCTAACAGTGCCTTCGGTTCCCATGGTCATTCTTTCTAACATTCAGTGAATTTTCTTTTCACATTCTGTAACAAGAGTCATATCGCCTTATAAAGCAAAAACATTTCACTTTTGTGAAGTTTGCTCAAATATGTCATCATTACGTTGATTCTACACTCTTCTTCCATTAAATAATAATAATAATAATAATAATAATAATAATAATAATAATAATAATAATAATAATAATAATAATAATAATAATAATAATAATAAGAAGAAGAAGAATATTGATTGTATAGTATAGTAGCTGGTATAGTAGCTTGAACGCATTACAGTAGGTCGGATTCCACCTTAAACTGTAGGTCTACGTGTCCTATAGTTTCGGTGCTGAAAGGAATATTTAACTTCAATCCAATCAATAATGACGATTAAGTAATTGATGGAATGGAACGAAGTATGAATAATCATAAATATCTCACGAAAACTCAATACAGAACGTATTTGTCCACTCCAAAACTGACATACTCTGGAATCGAAAACTAAACTCTGCATATTACAGATGAAAATTCTACATTCATAAGCATTCTTGCCTGTTGTGCAGAAGACTAAGATTCAATTCTCGATGGAAGACTATATGGTTCGGTAAGAACACTAACAGTAAATCCTCACCATATGTTTCTTCGTCGACCAATAATACATTTTCTAAATTGGAATTGAGGTTGAGAAATGAAACATGGTGTTGTCGAGAAATATTCTTTTCGCTAAGCCTTCTAGCTTTCTTTTCAAATGGATAAAGAAAAGTAATGTTTGGTTTAGAACTTTCAGAAAAGTGGGAAAGTGAACTGAACCCGAGTAGCATTTGGCTGCAATATCAATTAGGATATAATCATTTATGTGAAATTAACTTATTATGTATTTAATCCTAAAAATTAAGGTTCACTTCGTAGACTGCATAATTTCAATTCTCTGTTTCGTATTCAGCACTATTAAAAAAAAAAAAAAAAAAAAAATACGGACGCATTCAAAACCAGCTATCAACCTCGACAATCTATAGAACAAAGTTAGCTTTTTTTTAGACTTTCAAACTTTGCTATGTATAAGTGTGAAAAGTTTCATAGACTTGTTATGCCCATATGTTGACAGGTATCAAAGCAAAAAAGGTGAAGCAGTTATTTCCAATCGATTCGGGGCACCAACAATAGATTCTATCTCTTGCATTAACTCCCTATTCAAACTGGACTTAGCCATTAGCCATTTCCAGTTTCAACATTAATCATCATAGAATGAAAACGGTAATAGACAGCGACAGATGTCTTTTGCAATCGATTCAACATCTCAAGTGAAAAATATCACCACCCGCAACACACTACCGAAAACGGAAGTGGTTGAAATTTACCAGTACTTCCGGTTTCAATACTGATTTCGATACAAAAAAAAAAAGGATACAGATATTTTTTTTTTAGTCTATTCAGCGTCCCAAAAATAGGTTCCATCTCCTCTATTAAAATCGGAACTTTTTCTGGTTGCAACGTTGATCACTATACAGGGTGTCCCAAAAGTAGGTATACAGTACCGTACTCCATTTTATATCATTTCTTATTGTTATCCATCAGGTACACTTAGTTTCTTTATTATTTGTTCTTAATGTGTTTTTACCTACATCTTAAGCTCAAAAGAGCCGAAGCAAATATTCATAAACTAGAATGTTATACTTGATTAATGCAGGGGTATATACCTACTTTTGGGACATCCTGTAGAACAGAAACTGTAATAGATAGTGACAATGAGCTCCTTCGTGGCTTAGCGGTTAGCGTACGCGTCTCTAGCGTTGGAAATCCGGGTTCGATTCCCGGCGGGAGCTCCCGTGGTTCGGATTCCACGATCATCAGTAGGTTCCGTCTCATATAGCCTCGCTGCTGAAAAAGACGTTAAAATCAACTCAACAATTCAAGATAGTGACAAGCAATGTTTTTGCAGTCGATTCAGCGTCTCAAGAGAACATACAATGAGTACACACAACACTCTTCGGAAACCAGAAGTGGTTCAAATTTACTAGTACTTCCAGCTCTAATATCAATTGGCATAAAGAAACAAGGTAAAAAATGTCGAGTAATGACTTTTTGATATGAAATCAGATTTCGAGGAACAGGTTCTATGTTGATCTTATTTCTCTGTTACAACCAGCAGTTATTGATGTACTACTTCAAGTTTGAGTATTGAATTTGCACAGTTTGGAAGTCTTACCGTAGTTCCACACTGTGAAACGAAACTCACTTGTTTCAAAAGTACAACTAACTATTTTTTCATTGTGTTTTCCATTATCATTATTGTTTGTGATATACAAAACAATGTTAATTTTGTGTTATCTCCTATCCACATAAAACAATAAAATATAATAAAAATAATAATTTTCTACACTGCCGGAAATGCAATATAAAATTTACGATATGCTATGCAAATTTATATTTGTTTAGCAGTTTGGAACGCAAATACTAAAATTTAAGAAACTACTGTGGAAAATATTGTCCTTTTGTTCAAATGAAGTATTTAAATTTTATTATTTATTTTTAAAAAAGTCATGAAACTCTGTCGTTTACTTGGAAACCGTAAAAGAATTCTGGGAAAACCTCAATCAGGATGATAGCGAGCTTCGAAACCAGCACCTCGCCAATGCATGAACGATTAATTATGGCCACTCGTCTCAAACATTTTTAACATGCTTCCTAAAATTTTGGTTGTTTCCCTTTAAATAGTTTTAGTTATGCTAGTGGACATATAGACCGCTTGGATACCAAGGGTATAAATCAAAAAATAGGAAAATGTACTAATGAACGCATTCACTTTATATATACGTAGATCTACATTTAAAAAAAAAATCTTTGTAAAGAGTAAATTGTAAGACCATGTACAACATAGTATGGTTTTGGTTGCCAATATAACAGAAATATGAATTGTTCACGAGGTGCCGAACTTCAGATTTCTCTCCAGTAAAATTTCACTTTTGGGCTTGAACCACTTGGCATCCAAGCGACCTATATGTATGTCAAGAGAATTTAGTTTCGGAAAGGGAAGGATCATGTACCTTCGCGGAATTGGTACCACTGTATAACAATACCTTTATTCGTATGCGAATTATATTATGATTTACAATGTGAATGTATATTAGAACCTGACTCCAAGGAATAACATTCCTCGCCAAGTGAAATATGGTAAAGAGTAAAAGGCAACGAACCTTCAAGAGCTAATCTCCTAAAGGAGAAATCGAAGGAAGAGCGAACGCCAATACGACACCTTTAAATTTGGCCACTAGGATTTTATGGATCTTTATGTATATCAATACTAGAGATTATCTTTAACAAAGACAATCCTTATGGTATATATATGCGTAAACACAATAAATCTGCACAATTACACCAAGAGATAAATCACAAAGAAAAATAATATTGTTTCTAGTAATGCTGACAACAGCAGCAAAGAATGCCATGACGTCAACTTCCTTAAACCGGCACAATAATTCTAAACAATTCTATGTTTCAAGCACCTGATAACTTCTATACTTCAACTGTAATAAAAGAAAGAGACAAAACATAAACCACGGGAAATTTTAAAATGGAGAAACAGACAAAAACCGAACTAAACAGCTGAAAAAAAAAAAAAAAACAATAATGGAAATGATACATAGGATGCCACTAGATATATACATATGAAAGGTAGATTTACAAAACGTGTGAAAATGAAACTGTCTATGATGAAAAAAGATCGGGTTCAACTTGGGGAGCACGACACATGAACATAAGAAAGCACAATTCATAAGGGTCAAAAGTGTAACATATGTTGGGAGTTAGTAGTTGAGACAGGTGTCCCAAGACAGTGTTCGAAGTGGTATGTTATATTACGATTTTGACTCGACATAGCGCTTATCTAAACGTTGAAATACAGTGAGGGTATGTTGCCTAAAATATTGCATTTCAATTTATATAATGACTGAAAATCATTGGAGAGCTTCTCTGTCGTTACGGAGAGGAGGACATGGAGAGATTTGATCTCCACCAACAACTTTCTGAAGAAGTAATAGATATCCCCTTATGTTGTATTATAGAGAATTATACTGAAAATGCTCAAAACCCGAGTTTTTATACCAACAATTTCCAGCGGAAAAACTCTTTGGCCCCTGCTCGACTGAGGAGTATTCCAAATCCACGGAAGATCCGCCCCGTAAATCTGTCCATGCTCAAAACATGACATTTATATGCTTTAAGGCAAGAAGACGCATACATAAGAAATAAACAATTCAATATGGCTCATCAAAATACAAACTATATGAACTTCTTTGAAGACACTTCATTTTAAAAACAAAAGGTAGTAGAAAGATAACAAAAATGTCGGTGTTGTCAACTTAGAAATTATTCCTACATAAGAAATAAAATGTTTTTGCCAAGCTATTCGTCAATTACTGTGAATAAAAATGGATTTATTAAAGGTATTTAGAATCCACCCTCCAGTGACGGAATGTCTTGATCACTGAAAAACCGGAGGTGGTATGGCTTCACTACTGAAAAACCAGAGGCGGTAGGGCATACCACCGCAAACCGTCTCAATTCGACCACTGTCCCAAGGCTTCACTAAGAGTCGAACCCCATCCAAAATGAATAATTTCGGCTGTGCACTGAATCATTCCGTCACTGCACCATTCACCTCATCATCGCCATGAAACAGTTTTCCTTTAATATTTATTTCACAGTGAAAAGTCCAGGTTGCACGGTGAGTGAAGCAGAACTCAAATCGTTGCCTCCTGCAAAATGCCCGCTTCATGTGGGCAAGCATTGTCACGAGGAATGTTGACACCAGACGACACCATCCTCGGATGTTTCCTTCGTATGGCTGCATATTGTCAACTGTCGCTACGAGGTGATCTCTATGATGAGATGTGTCTGCCGGGAACGTGGAGAGTCTGTTATATGTTCCCGACCCTCCCGGAAACTCATGTGTGCAGACCATGGTCATTATTTTATTTCATGTGAATGGTATCAACCAGGGTTGGCAAAAACCATGGTTTTTGGTTTAAACCCGGTTTTTTGGTTTAAACCAGGTTTTTTTGGGTTTAAACCAGGTTTTTTTTGTTTAAATAATTTACTCTATATATTCATATTAGATATGGACATAAATTAGTTTGTTTCACCTTGATGTTATTATGCAACAAGATTATGCTGGAAGGGGTTACATAAGCTTAAAGCGGAATCCAAACCGCTTCTCGGCTTACATCCAATAGAAATTGTTTATTTCGACACGAAACCGGTAGTTGGTCACAAATGAAATTGCCGACTCACTCACGAAGGACTCCTGATAAAAAGACGTTGTGCTGATCTTTACATAGGCCTAGTTATTAATATAAATGTCAAGAGTCATTTCAGGACAAAAAGATAAACAGTTACACAAGTAAAAACATTATACAGAATTACATATAAATGGGGAAACTCCCGCCTTAGCCATTGGGAAAATCCTGTTATTACTTTAAATGTATTTGTATGTAAAATTTTAAGGTCAACGTATCATAATCACTACGCTAAAACTGAGGTATTAAATTACAAATTTTGTATGTAGGTATCGTTCAATAAAATTAAAACAAAGTCGAATCCAAGCTGATGTCGGAAGGTATGTAGGCAGTTGATAAATTTTGCCAATTTCTATCAATATATTTAAGCAACCTTGGCTTCTTTATAAAACAACAGGCATTCAGGCAAGTAGAAATATATAATTTGGTTTCGTTTCGTATGTTTAGGCTTAACATCCTTATGAAATACCAAGGTTATCACGGAGAAGACTTTCGCTTAAAAGGACACCTCGAATCGCTACTTGGTTTACACTTGAAAGATGGGTTGTGGTTCGATCGAGAATTGAACACGGGACTCCTTGATTAAAAGGTGAAAAGTAGATAAACGTAATGCGGATGGTTTGATATGTGGAGATGTCACCATAAAGTTCACATGATTTAAAGCATATATATATATATATATATATATATATATATATATATATATATATATATATATATATATATATATATATATTGTTGTTGTTGTTGAAAAAACAGCTGGTTTAAAGCAAGGTTTAAACCAGCCAACCCTGGTATCAACCACTGCAAATTTATTCCCTAGGACATCACCGTAATTCGTCACTATTGTTTAGGGTTGGTGTAACGTCCACCTTCATAAGACATGACAGAACTGAATAAATTAATTGATTTTTCTTGTATGATACTACATTCTTATTCTGTGATAACGCACTTGAGAAACAGTCTGACTTCGAAATCGGTTTGTGTAATGAAATATGCCACATATTGGGCAGATGAGACCCTGTTACACATTTTTCTTTTGTCCAAAATTGAAGTATGTCATGGAAAGACATTCAACGTGCCAGGACGAAGAGCTTTTAGTAGATTCCACTATACTGTATATGCATATAGAAAGAGAGAGATATGTGTGTCAAAAAAATGAGAGCAAACTCTGGGGGAAGATTATTCAGGTTATAATAAACATTGTTGCTAAGCCTGAGGAGTAAACCGTCTCTTGATTGGTTTATAGTCTAATCTAATATAAATTCCTATGTATGTGGTATACATTCCAATAATAAGCAGCAAATGTCTCAGTCCTTCATTCTGTGCGTCACGCTAATATATGTACCTGCACTATCGCCTACGCCGCCGTCAATAAATGTCGGTGGCTGTAATATCGCTTGTCTGCCACTGCACTGTCGCTTGCGACGACGCCAATAAATGTCGGTGACTGTACAGGCACGTAGCCAGGATTTCGAAATAGGGGGGGTCCGTGATGAAATACTGTGGTTATCACACCAGGGGCTCGATCATTCTAAATTATTTTAGTGGCAATATATATTCGTTCGTTCAGCCAGGATTTCGTAATCTTGGGGGGGGGGTAACATGAAATTCTATGGCTACAGACCAGGGGATCGAGTAATCTAAACTATTTTACTGACAACATACCCATATTGGTCTTTTAGGACAATACAATGAGGACATGTTAGTAAGTATTTTAAGAAGAAAAACTATGAAGAAATCTTGAGTAAAAGAAAATAAAAAGTATTGAAGAAGATATAGACTTCCGAGGTCATTCGAACTCGGTTCTACTTGTCTTCTTTCTTCTTCTTTTTCTTATCTTCGTTTAATGCCATCAAGGATAGTAACGAGATACTCTTTCGGGAGTAAAGACATCCTATAAAATGTATTAGAGGTGCCGCGAAATTCAAAATGGCTCATATTATTGGTGATTCTGGGCGTTTCTTAAGTTCTACATGAGAGTCTACGTTATCTATGCAGATAGATGGAATTCGGAAGCTTCGTTACAATAATACCAATTTTCAACTCCCCCTCCTCGGTTTCCTCCACACAAAGCTCCTCATAAGAAAGAGTAACCAAACACTTGCTGTAGCTTTATATTTTTGACGCTGATTCATTTTTTCTCGATTCTTTTTATTTCATTCTTCCTTAATGTTTTTCATTTCTGGATCCGAAGAAGGGGGTCCGGACCCCCCGGACCCATCTCTTGGCTACGTGCCTGGACTGTAATATCACTTGCCTGCCACTACGCTATCGCCTGCGACGACGCCAATAAATGTCGGTAGCTGTAAGTGCTTCCCTGCCAGTAACGACTACATGTTATTTGTTTACTCAATAATTTAAATGAACTGACTGTATAACGAAGTACATGAATAATAGTTTTTTGTGTGGTAGCTGGGCCACTGAGAATTAAACTTGCAATTCTTCATAAAAAAAAGAAAGAAAACAGTCAACTTAAATTGAGGAAATCATGCCGTTTATTAATATTATTATCATTATGCGTTGTTGAACATGTATTTTATGGAGGTATAAAAACTATATTTCAATAACTTTTTTTTTTTTTTTAATCTAAGTTCGAAATTTTCAACTTTATTTTTCTGCTCTCACATTAAATGTTTTTATTCAGACCACCGCTTGCCTGCGTTATTAAATTTGTTATATCTAATGATACTGTACGATGCAAACATGAGATGTTCATTTGTAAAGAAGAAAATCTACAGCGTAAATTCCAACCAATTCTTCCCATGAATACTCCTTCATAACCTGGATTTTGTGGTTTGCAATTGATTAGCTTTTTTTTTTTTTTTTTTTTTTTAATAACGAATATATAAGGGTTTTTACGAACAGCAGTAGATGGTCTTACCAGAGGACATGCTTATGAAATTGTGTATCGAGGCCGTAGACAGAACACTAACGCAGGGCAAACTAGATTTTTTTTTTTTTTTTTTTTGAGACTAACTTGGTTCACGTGGTGAACGGGGCTCAAGTGGTCGAAGAAGGGCCTCACCCCTGGGCACCTCATTGCTACAGGACTGGGGTGCACGAGTTTTTTAAAAAATGGAGTGTTTAATATTCGTGCTTCAATCCTTGATCGCGTCATATGCATTTTGTATAGTGAGCAACAGTGGCGTACAGAAAGCCCACTTGAACGAAATATTATGAAAAATAAAAATTAATCATATTAAGATATACAAAAATCATGAAACGATGTAACCTTGGTAGCATCAAAATTTTCCCTAAAATTTTCTGTACGCTACTACTGAAGAGCACCACATGCGAGATTTTCTCAGGTTTACTCTTCCCTCCGACCGCACTTTTCATTCCATTAGCTAGTTCTTTATTATCCCATTTCATCACCACATATTATAAGAGTATGATCAAGAACATATGCTGTATAAACTAGTAATATTCCGCCTTATGCTGAGTCGATCTGAGGTATGATTAGCGCCATACTAAAGGCCTGACAACTGCAGGAAACATATGTTAGTCGAACTCTTTAGTATGGCACTCATCACTCGTCAAACGACTCTGCATAAGGCCCATTATGTTTTCGCTGTTGGCAATAGTGGAAGTAATATTTACTGCTTGTTACTTCCAACTCTCCGCTACGAACGGGGGAAAGTGTTCTCCCCTGAACATTCCAGATTTCAAACTTATCAGCCAATAGGTAATGTATTCTGCAGGTTATGCCGTATTGCTTGCTACTCCAAGGGCGTTAACCCATTCAGTTTCTATTGAGAACATACTTTCCAGGGTTAACTCAGCATCTTCAGATGATCGAGGAAATTCTTGAATTAACGGAATGAAACACAGAAGTTCAGTAACACTAAGTACTCGCACCAGACTTCATTGGTTTCTACATAGACAACCGTCGGCATGGTCGGCTCTACGTAGGCTAATCGTTCGTACGATTGGATATTAAAACGTCAAAAAAATAAAGTTGGAAAATGTGTTTGACAATGTAGTTCGAAACGTTAAGTGGCCCAACTCACTGGTCGCCAACGTTAATGCAATAGTTTTGATCCCGTACTACAAACTGCAGTTTCTCAAATCGTGAATACGTTGGACAAGCGTTGGTTTAAAATCCAACTTACACCGAAAAACAGTATTCGTTGCGTATATGTTGGCAAATAAGTTGGTTGGCTAATGCTCGGCGAAGCGTCTAATTACAATATCGGGATTGTAATTGCAATTCGTCAGCCTACTTTCTCGCAATGCTGTCCCTACTGTTTGTGCTGCTAAGTAAGACAGGACGTTAACTAAAATGAACTAAGAGTTAATTCCAGCCAGGAAAATCAGAAATAATGGTTTTGAAAGACGATGAATTGAACATGCGTCACCCAGTTGAACGTGTGCTATCTAGTCAGCAGTATCATGTTGTAACACAGTTTAGTTTAGTCTATTCTTATGCTCAGACAGAGGAATTTTCAACAGTATATTTAAACAAAAATCTACTGTTAACATTAGTTTCACATGATTTGACGCTTTTTATTTTATTGACTTTCTATTGAACTCCATGAGGATGGAGCAAGTATTTCCAGTGACTATTTCCCCATGGAACGTGCGATTCTGAATCTGAGGTGATAAAGTTCGCAGTACTTTAACATAAATGTGTATGTTCCTTTGTAAAATAATGCTCAGCTCGGGATAGGGGAAGGGAAGAACATGGAAAAATATTCCCCAACCCCCCCCCCAAAAAAAAAAAACTTTGCATACGCAATTGGTACACATTTGTATTTTTGTCGAGAAAGATTGAAAATCTGCCTAAACATAGTGTTTAAAGAAATAATATTTAACAAATTTAGAATACTATTTTAGATATACGATATCCATTTCAAGTGTTCAACAGTTGGGAAAGTCAAGCATGGAAGTTTCAAATTATATTCAAGAATTCGCATTTCTACAATCACGCCAATAAAAAAATCCGCTGCTCAGGAATATTATTGACGTAAATTTTATACACACTTATATTAATGAAAAGGATCAGATTAAGGGCGGAGTCAATGGAGTCCAGACTTCAGGGCCCACATCCCTCAGGCTCAGGCCCCCCCCCCAAAAAAATCTCTTTCTTTAATGCTAAAATATAGTAATTAACTTTCAGATCCATGCTATTTTTTTTCCGCTCGCTATGCTCGTGGTATCGCTAGAGTTGAAGTCTTCTTCCACTAGAGCAGCGTTTCCCAACCTTTTTCAACTTGCGGCACACTACGGGTGTTACTTGGATTCTCGCGGCACACTCATAGATATTATTATTTGTAAATATAAAACACAGTGGTATTTTTCTGTGATTATTGATCTCCTTCTTACAGACTAGAAAGCTCTAGCACTGGTTTTACCCCGTGGTAAATCATTATGCTTATTTTTCATTCTAATTTAAAAATAGAAAACAATTGAAATGAAATATTGGACTAAGGTTTTTAAAAATACGCTTTCTTTTTAAAAACTGTATCCTAAGAAGGAAGGTCACTAAATAACGAACGAACAAACAAATCTCTTTCCCTTTTAAAACACAAATGTAGGTAATTTGTCGAAAGGATTGAATGATATTTTAAATTTTCAAGTTATGAAATAGTCTGCAATAATAAAGAAGCAATAATGGTCATAACAATGATAACCATTTTTTTCAACATTAGAAATATACAGAACAGTAACCTGGTATGAAACTTAAAATTGTAAAAAAAATGAAATGAAATATTTGAGTTTTACGTCCCACGGTTATGTCGGTTAGGCTAAAGGAGACGGTGATGATGAGTAATGAATGAAATGGTGGAATGAAGAAAGTGGGAGGAAACGGGAGAACCCCGAGAAAACCCACGCACACGGTGTTTGTCCACCACAAAGTTCACTTGGCGGGGGCTGGGACCGAATCCGAGACCCCAAGCACCAGAGGTGAACGCTCTGCCACTGAGCCACCGCGGCCCCCAACTTAAAATTGTAGATTCATAGTACAGGTTCATGGTAATGTGAAATACAAATATACATTTTTCCCTACGTTTTGCAATTTGATTACTATAAAATTAATAATTTTGTTTCGATTCCTCGCGGCACACCAGCGGCCCATTCACGGTACACCAGTGTGCCGCGGCACACCGGTTGGCAAACGCTGCACTAGAATCTTCACGATATTTATTTTGTTGTGAGGAAGTGAGCAATTTTGGGCCTTTATTACTAACCAAATTATTAGTTTGTGATAATTCCTTTGAAATATCTCTGTCATTATTTAGAGCATATCTAAGAGGTTTTCCAAATCTCTTTTACTTTATTAGTGTTTTTATAGGGACTGATGACCATTTTTCTTGTATTTGACATGTATGTGTTACACTGCAGCATATGGGCATTTAATTGTTAATAATGAATGTAATTAAACTAATTATTGTAAACTTGGAGCACATTAAAATATTACAGCATCGTTCTCGGTGTTTTGATAAGCCTATGAGGTTGTGAAAGGCAGCAAAGAAAATTTACGTTATGTTCTGGAATTATTAGTAGCATAGGGCCTCCTTGAAATAGTCGACTTCAGGGCCTCAAAAGCCTTAATCCCTCCCCCCATGTTCATGAAACGTAAAGCCCTTCCATGACTAGTGTTCCCCCTTCACTGAGGAGCGGCGCATTTCCCGTGGTCTAGTGCTAGTGCGCATGCCTTTGGTGCACGTGGTCCTGGACTCGGTTTCTAGTTGAAGAACATTGAAGGTATTATGTTAGATCGGTTTCCACCTTAAACTGTAGGTCCACGTCTCATATAGCCTCGGTGCTCAAAAGGAATGTTAAACTTCAATAAACTTTTAATATACTTCAATAAACGTGGCTAACCCGAATTCCACTCAAGGTGGGGGATTATGTAGTTTGAGTTGCATGTTAAGCCAGAGAATCACGTTACATATACGAGGTGTTATCAATAAGTTTCGAGATTAGTTCTGTAACACGCCAATAAATGGCAGCCGGGGTGCAGGCACAGGAAACACGGACCTTCGTAAGTCAGTATGCTGAGAAACATTGTCCTGTGTACATCGGGAGCTGTGCATCTACATCTGGCGCTCTTCTGACCACGTGCATTACCACGTCTGCAATTTCACCATGAACAGCAAGTTAGAACAGGATGTCTATTAAAATTCCAAAATGAAATTTCGTGACTTTTTCGTGACCTTTTTTCTACCAAACCACAAAATTTCGTAACTATCTCAAGATCGAATTTGAGTGCGAATCAGGCCGAATTTCTATGCATGTGACAGAAACGTGCTTTGCCTGCGATTTGCTAGCGTCTAAAGCCGACCAAAGATATTTTTTGGCGCTGAATTTTGACATTTTATAGAACAAAGTTTTTCAATCAATATTTATATGTGTACAGATAAAAAAAATAGTGACCCAAAAGCAAAATTTCTTGACTTTCATGACCCTTTTCTGATTTCGTAACTTTTTCGTGACTTTCGTGACCGATAAGCACCCTGTAGAACATCGATCGAACGTGAAGTTCGGTGTGAAACTGGCCAAATCACCCACAGAGAATCTTGGTATGATTCAGTAAGTGTACAGCGATGCTCAGTCGTTCGAGGTGTTTTAAGTGGCACGCGCGCTTCAAGAAGCGGAAGAACATCACTGGAAGACGACGAGAGATTACGACGACACCATTCGCCACGAAGATCATCGGAGAACAATCCACAACATTCCTGCCATTGTCGGTATGACATACGGAACAGTCCAGGCATCCTCATATGTGATTTGAGCATGTGCCGTGTTGTTCCGACATTGTCCCCAGGCTGCTGACCCAGAACCAGAAAGAATACCGCATCGAAGACTGTCAAGAACTCCGTCAGTGTGTCGTTCATGTCGAGAATCGTTACCGATGACGAAACTTGGTTGCAAGATTCTAAGACAGTCTTCACAGTGGAAGAGCCCATCATCTCCACGACCGAAAAAACGAGCAAGGTCTGCAGCACGACCAAGTGCATGCTCATCGTCTTGTTTGACATTCGCGGCATTGTGAATCACGAATTCGTTCTCAGGGGCAAGATCGTCAATAGGAGTTCTACTGCCAGGATTTAAAGCGTCTGAAGGAGTAAATTCGGGAAAGCAGCCGGATCTGTGGCGCGCGAAAAACTGGCTGCTCCACGACGACGACAATGCACCTTCTCATCATGCTCTCCTCACACGTGAATTTCTCACTAGAAACAATATTATCATACTTCCGCACCCACCCTACTAGTCGGATTTGGCTCCTGGAGACTTCGCCCTCTTTTCGAAGCTTAAGATCGAGCTCAAAGGTCGCCGTTTGGACACCACTGCGGAAATCCAGTGTGAATCGCAGAAGGAGCTTGACTAAGCCTGCCATATTTTTTTCATGAAAATACGGGACACCTTCGATACCTCCCCCCCCTCCAACTTTCCAACACAGTCCTATGAACTGTAGCTCTGGTTATGAACAACAGCATGATAAGTGAAAATTCCCTCAGCTGCAGCTACTTTTCTCTCTTCATTCCCTGCGATTAATTGTACGGATTGAAGATATTTACAATGCAACTAGAAAACAATCGGCTTAAAAACTCAAGGTGACTCTTATAAAAATGCTTTACGGGAAAACAATATGCAAATAATTCGTTTTATTTAAATCAGTGATATAATTTGCCTTCTATACATTATTCGTGCGTTTATTAATACGAATTTATTTAATTATTATTTAAGTGGTTGCATTTGAGAAAATTACGTTTGTTAGTTTAATCTGATGAAAACTCGCCTGGTTTTTCTCATTGTATTGTGTTTTTCAGGACCGCATTTACACATTCTGAGTCCCAAACCAAAGCACAATTCTGCACTTGTAACCTATTATTCATAATTTCTGTTATCTTCCACTGCGTGTAATGGGAAAAGTACAGGGTGTCTAATATACAATGCAACCCGGAGTTTGGGATAGTAGAACTTTTGAACCTGAAACGATACACAAATAATGGTTATACCAAAATGAAGCTTTGTTCATGCATATATTTTTAAACTTGGAAGCAACGATTGAAGTACACTAGGAAGCACACAGTGTTGCCAGATGTAACTGTTGATGTAAATCTTTTTTATTTTTATTTTGCAAAACATGTAAATCGACTCACAGCTCATACGTATGGATGTTCTGTCGTTAATTTTTAGTTTGTTTAGTTGGAGTAGCTTGGGAACTATGGACCAGAAAAAAGAATTTTTCATTTTCACTCATAACTAATCGGATTTGGCCTCTGTAAGGGGGAATTAGGGAAATCGTAGTTTTTATAAATTAACAGTCTGAATTGGCAACATTGCTGATGTTTCAGTGCATCAAAAGGTGTGTTAAGGATCTGTCTACATTATGCAATCCCTGGAAACAACGAAAAAGAAACTTTGATACTTACATGCACCCGGCAACACTGCTATTCATTTCTATGGGGCTACTTAGAGCAAAAGGTATACAAGAACAATTCTGGAACTATACAAGACCTGCAAATGAAAATTCGCAGTGCCATTGAGAACACTTCTGCTCTACGTAAAGTTGCTGCCAACATGATGAAACGTGAACCAGTGTTCGAATCAAAACAGGGGGCACTCCCAGCATCGCTGTAGCAGTGTTGCAAAAGTTTGGCACAAAAAGTCGCTAAACGAAAGGTGAAATGACTCCAATTTTGGAGTGAAAAGTCGCTAAAAAGTTATTCGTGAAATCCATTGTCTATAAGCGTTGTTTTAAAGTTGTAGATGTAAAATAAACAATATGTTCTACTCAGATTTTTGTCAATAGGACGCAGCCAACCCTTGAATTTAGGAATTATTTCACATTGTTTTGGGTACTTTTGTTCATACTTTGGAGCCGTAATAGTTTCGAAATAATTAACATTACAATATTTACATTACGCATTTTTAAAAAAGTGGAGAATAATTAAAAATCACAACGGACAAATATAACAAACACCCACTTCGATTTTATTCGCGCATCTATATCTAATATCATAGCCATAGGTAATATTGTATTGTTTCTCTCAATTGAAGCTCTGCAAACTAAAGGACATGAAGGTTGCAATTGTTCTCCCGTAAAGGTAAAAAATAATATAAAACAATTCAGGGGTGTGGAGAGGTGCTGCAATCTACTTGCAGCATAGCTTGCGCTGATTATATCAAACAAGAAGAAATGAAACAGAAAATATGTTTTGAACTAATAGTGCTTGACTGCAAGCGGACAAATCGTTACCTGCACAAAAGTCACACCAAAAATGTCGCCAATCGGACAAATTATTTTTTGTCACTATCTTATTGCTCAAATCTCCTAGATTTAGCGATTTTTCTCCAAATTGGCAACACTGCGCTGTACAGCTGATAACTCGTTTCGTGATAGTAGCAGTGTTGCCAGGTGCATGTAAGTAAAAGTTTTATCACGATAATTTCAAAGTTTCTTTTTCGTTGTTTTCAGGAATTGCATAATGTAGACAGATCCTTAACACACTTTTTGATGCACTAAAACATCAGCAATGTTGCCAATTCAGACTGTTAATTTATGAAAACTACGATTTTCCTCATTCCTCCTTACAGAGGCCACATCCGATTAGTTATGGATGGAAATGAGAAATTCTTTTTTCTGCTCCATACTTTCCAAGCTATTCCAACTAAACAAACTGAAAATTAACGATAGAACATCCATACGTATGACTTATGAGTCAATTTACATGTTTTGCAAAATAAAAATAAAAAAGATTTACATCAACAGTTACATCTGGCAACACTGTGTGGTTCCTAGTGTACTTCAATCGTTGCTTCCAAGTTTAAAATATGCATGAATAAGGCTTCATTTTGGTGTAACCATTATTTGTGTATCGTTTCAGGTTCAAAAGTTCTTCTATTCCAAACTCTGGGTTGCATTGTATATTGGACACCCTGACAAATTTTGTCAGTCAACTTGATAGTTCAATTTCGTTGCTTTCAGAAAAGGGTTCTTCTCCTTCAAATTGGAAGAAAACGTTCACTTCTGTTTAGGCATTCTCGTTCATACAAAATTGGAACACTCCATCTGTAATGTAGGCTATTATCAACAATAGCTCAGCTGGCAAGGGCGCCGATCCTGAGGGGCCGAGGGGGCCCGGGCCCCCCAAAGCTCATGTGGGTCCCCGCGTTTTATTTATGAATATACAATGTTTGGCATAATTTGAATGCAATTTGTCTTAAAATCCTCATATATATGCCTTCTGCATCTGAATGGGCCCTCCCTCAAATTTACAGAGAAATCGGCGCCCTTACGGACGGTATTAAAATACGGGACGAAAAAGTTAAAATCTGTCCCGACTAAATTTACGGGGACGCAGGACACACGGGTCCAAAATCGGGACTCCTGTTTTCTACGGGACATCTGGCAAGCTTAAGCTTGACACGCTTCAAAATAAAAACTATCAAGACACATTCCAGCACTGGCAAAAACACTGGGAGTACTGTATTGATGTACAAGGTGACTATTTTGAAGGTTATAGTGTGTAGTACCTGATAAATGAAGTACTTTCTTGTAAAACGGAACTAGTCTCAAAACTTTCTGGCTCCACCTCGTATCTTTATTGCTGAAAAGAGACGTTAAACTACAAAGAACAAGGAAATGTGAAAAAAAAAAAAAATGTTGAGATGGAATGCAACATACAAGCCTGTTAAAATATAACAGTGATACCTAAACTAATGATCCCTTTAATTATTCTATGCTAAATTAAAGGTGTGGTGACTGAAACAATTAGGATGAGGCAATTCTTTGCAAAGACAAACGCTTTAACTGAAGAGGGGATTGATCCATGCAACCACACCTCAGTTTTTACGAGTTAAGTAATATTGATATTAAAATGAAGTAATTATAATGTTAGTTGATCTACCTTGCCATTGAAATTGCATATGTAACACGTAGTTCTATGCAACACATTTTCCTCATCCCCTTCACCGTTCTTTTTATTTAGCTAATCTCGTTTTCTTTTCCTTAAACAAAATGTGCTAACAAGTCATCGTGAAGTGTACCTGGCAATTTTTTTTTTCGTTGTCTTCATACAATCAGTTTCGCTTCAAATACAAGATCACACCGTTACTTCTTTTCTTCCTTGCGTTCGTCCCTCTCCCCCTCTCTCTATTTTATTTCTTTGCTCTTTATCCCCATACTACTTTTTGTCGCCTCTAACCTCCTACTCGTCCATCAACTTAAGTTTCATTTTTCTTCTTTTTGGAATGGCCTTGGTTTTGCCATAAACAACGTGCTTTTTTGTTTCATTTCAGCCAGAATATAATACAACTAGGTTTGAATTGAATTGTTGAAGCCGGATGAAATCACGTCTTCCATGACATCATCTTGTGAGAAAATAAAAAACAAAATCTCAGTACACATGAATAAGCACAATGACAAACTTGACGACAGGTGGATTTTATTATGGAAAAATATAAATCTTTGTTTTCATAATAAAAACTTTGCGACAAATTAACGTTATACATGTAGAGTAGATATACCTTTCTTCGTGACGAGTTAAAGCACATAGCATGTATGTTCTGGTTTATGAATAGGAACAAATTTATAAAACTCGGAAACATTATTATTATCTAGCTGTCCAATATTGCATTGTTTTTCACTCACAATAATATCCATTTTAAAACTAAAATAATTTGTCGTAATCTAGATGCATTATGTATCTATTTCCGTATTTTCTTTTTCTTTTTTTCTTGTAGTGGACAACATTGTGTTCGTGGGTTTTCCCGGGGTACTCCCGTTTCCTCCCACTTTCGCATTCCACCAATTATTTCATTGTCATTCACTTGCTTTAATCATCGTCCCCCTTAACCTAAAGGACATGATCGTGGAACGTCAAACTCAAAAATTTCATTTTTCGTTTTCTTTCCTTATAGAAACGTCCGAGACTATTACCGTCAAAATATTCCTCTAGGAATATTTTTATTCTATGCTATTATTCTATTATACAGAAGGAAATACACAAATTCTCGTGACGTTCAAAGTTATTTAATTAAATTAATGCCATATTATTAATGTGTTCAAGAAATAAATCATTAGTAACGAAAAGAAAAAAATGACCGGAATAAAATATAATTAAATCATGCAGTACATAAACTATCGCAGTTTTATAGTGTAAATTACGACTTTGATACACTACGTTAAGCTTTTACCTTTATTTCTACACACTGAAGCATTATTATTTCGAATTAGTTCTTTCATCTCTTTAACCGATAATTCCAAAACCTTCTTACACTAAATAATAATAATAAAAACAAAATTCTAACAATTGATGCTTATTAAATATCAGCATTGTCTTTGGTGATTAAATAAGTGTATAAGAATTTCCAATGCTGGAAGAAAGAACTTCCTTTCGCACACTAGCCGGAGCCAATATTCCAGTATTCAAGAGACAAGCATATTGAAATTATAAAACATGTAAAAATATTTACCTGGCACTTTTGAGATGATGAACTATAGGGTGTCAACTTGTCTCCTCCAGCCTTTAAGCGCCTACTCTGTCATTTGTACACAACACACACTACCACACGAGAGACTCAGGTGTACAGCCACGAAGCACGAAGAACAAAACACTGGCGACACTCGTCTGACAACACTGTTTAATCTCAGGTGCGCGTTCATACACGCGAAAACCGTAGCAAGTGGCGCTGGTTGGACTCCACATCTCAACGGGTCTTTGCCGCCTCCAGGAAACACATTTGCCATATCGCCACAGAGTGGTCTTTGCTTAGCTCTTGGAATTTTGCGCATTGGCAAATTCTTGGAGGAAGGGAGTGGGATATTGTTTCTTTAAATACGAAGATTGTAAATATAGAACAAAAGAATATTTTCATCGTTTCTGGAAGAGCTCTGTGCCTTCCGCTTGTTTCTTTCAGTTGTGCTGTGTTTGCTATATTTGTATGCTTTAAATTCACTACGATAAGCGAAACATAAAACTTTATAATAATAATTTTATGCATGATAACAAATGTAAGCTACTTTGAGACCTTACTTCACTTGTGAGCCCGGAATATACAAGTGCTCAGCAATCTCACCTCTACTGCGGAAGGTTGTGGGTTCGATTCAGTCATATAGGCGAGCATATAATGTGCCTTTCCCTCTTTTTCTTAGAATAATCATTTCATCAAGTCTTACTATCATTCACTTGCTCTACATAGAATACAAACGTGTAACGTAAAAAATTTGATTTCAGTTGCGTTCCAAACAAATAAATAAAACTAAACACATTGAAAGTATAGAAACAATAAACTCTGGCGGATACTGTAAACAGGATCACGCGAAATATATAGGATATAGCAGAGGCGGCTCATGGGGAAAGTCACATTGGTAAAAATTAAAGTTTTTTCCATTTGAAATTAAAAGAAGAAAATTTTCTTAATCTACTAATTTTGTATACAACAATTAATACATTATGTAACCTTTATTCTCTTCCTTTGAAACAATAAAACTTAAATCTTTACGAATGTGACTTTCCTTTCGAGCCGCTTCTGTAGGGTGTAGATAGCCATCAGTGTCCGTTAAGACGTTAACAGACTAACACCGTTAACGAGCTAGGCCAGAATAATCGATCTAGCTATCTATTGCTTCAAAAAATTCCCTTATATACAGTAATGGAAAAATTAATAGCAACTACATGTAATTTTATGCGTTTACAAGCTTTTAATAAGAAATTTCTAAAAAAGTAAGCATGAACATGCAATGAAAAATACATTAATTTAAAATTTTATACAGAATGCAAATTAAGTTACAGAAGTTACCTACATGTGCAATAATGGGTGATATTTTACAAAATGTGCCAGCCATTGTTAACGGAAGTTAAATTTGGGTTCGTACAAAAATGACTTTGACTTGAGCTTATACTTAATTGGATATCCGCGTGATTTGATAAGCAGGTTGCATTCGTTTGGCATGGGATTCAGTAAGGCCTGCTATACACTATGAGGTAAGTCCTAAGAAATATCTTAGGATTTATCTGAGAACAAATGTTAAGACATGTCTCATAGGAATTTCTACCTACACTTCTACAAAAAGCATAAAAATCAGAAGATAAATGAGCAAAACATACCTCATCATTCCATGCACCACTCTTCATTTTGTCGAGTATTTTTACTCTTTCACCCACATGCGGCTGGCGGGAGAAAACAAATTTGTTTTCATTTTCTCTCACCGGATGTCGCTTAAATCGAATTCTTACGAACTTTCTTTCCGAAATAGAGTATGCTCTAACCCCGAAAAACCCAAATATAGTTCAAGTAAGAATTTTGGAAAAAAAATTTCATGGTTCACTAAGTGAGAGCCTTATAGATAACAGAAATGAAAAAGAAAAAAAGTTTTCGAATGAATTGCGGGGAAGAGGGGGTAATGTGACACAGGTGACACACTGGTCATCAAAGATATATTTTTCTATATAGTAAAGAAAAAAATATGTATTTCCAGACGTACTGTAACACAATTACAAAGACAATAATTTCAAAAAAGAAATGTATGCTTACTTACACTCTTAAATAAAATAAAAGACAATTCTATAGAAAATAATAAAGGAATTCATTCACTCTTCAACTTCCGTGGGCCATGAGAAAATGATTTTTAAAAAAAAGCAGAAACGTATACCACCTGTTAGACCTCAAACAATACTTATACTTTCCCACGAGCACGGTGTTTGTCCACCACAAAGTTCACACGGCGTGAGCTGGGATCGAACCAAGGACGCCAGGCACCGGAGGTGAACGCTCTACCACTGAGTCACCGCGCCCCCCCTTGAGTAGAGTATTCACCAATCGCACATTAACATCACCTTCAACACCTAAATCACTTTTTTTTAGAATAATCTTGGAGTAGTAGTAGGCCCCCCGTTATGCGCGAATCGATCTTTGTGACGTCATAGGTCAAAGGTCAATGACCTTGGCCCAGGGTCAATGACCTAGGGGTACATATGAACACCCCCTCTAAATTTTGGGAGGGGTACCATGGCTCACCCCCTAAATTTTGGCAGGGGTACATAGGACCACCCCCCTTAAATTTTGGAAATTGACAAATTTAAAAATTTGGTAT
Organism: Thermobia domestica; assembly: GCF_964235325.1. Taxonomy (NCBI): domain Eukaryota; kingdom Metazoa; phylum Arthropoda; class Insecta; order Zygentoma; family Lepismatidae; genus Thermobia; species Thermobia domestica. The sequence continues at coordinate 181,031,047 of NC_137462.1, forward strand.
GGTAGCCTAGGACCATAGTATGTACCTCTATCAGTATTGGGGGTCTATGTCGTTCCCTTTTATGGGTAAAAAATTGCCAAAAAGTCAAATTTCGGGGGGTTTTGACCTAATTTATCCCCTTTCATGAGGTGTTATTACCCTATATGGTTATATGGGCGTATACAGGGGTCCATTCCCTTTCATAAGACATACGAGGCCTGTCTAAAAAGTATCCGACCTTAATTTTTTCCACGCAAAGTAGTGATTCTCAGGTGGCGCCACCGTGCACGGTGGAAGGAGGAACCTTAATGCGCATGCTTGAATTTTTTCACCGCATTCGCGTGTGCCAGTCGTGAGCTGGTGGTCGCGAAGTGAGGTGCTGTTGGTAGTGTTCGTCGGATTTAGTGTTTCTCGCAAGATGACTGAACGAATTCTAAAGATTCTGCACATGCAATTTTGCGTTACGATTTGAACATGAAACGAGTGGCTGCTAAATTTGTACCCAACTCGTTGTCTCAGGAACAAAAAGACACCCGTTTTGACGTTGCACAGGACTTTCTGGACACCACCAACACTGATCCTGGGTATCTGAATTCCGTGATAACTGGAGATGAGTCATGGGTGTACGGGTACGACCCAGAAACAAAACAACAATCGTCTCAATGGAAGCATCCCGATTCTCCAAGGCCGAAGAAAGCGCGGCAGGTGCGAAGCAAAATCAAGGTGTTGCTGACTGTTTTCTTCGATGCCCGTGGAATTGTGCATCACGAGTACGCACCGGAAGGACAAACAGTGACAAAGGAGTACTATCAAGATGTTCTCAGGCGACTCCGTGACGCAGTCCGGCGCAAAAGACCAGACATGTAGTAGTAATTGCGGGACTTGGCCTAACTTTGGACTTTGACCCCGACATTTATGACGTCATAGGTCAAAGGTCAATGACCTTGGCCCGGGGTCAATGACCTAGGGGTACATAGGACCACCCCTCTAAATTTTGGCAGGGGTACCATGGCCCACCCCCTAAATTTTGGCAGAGGTACATAGGACCACCCCCCTTAAATTTTGGAAATTGCCAAATCTAAAAATTTGGTATGGTAGCCTAGGACCATAGTATGTACCTCTATTAGTATTGGGTGTCTATGACGTTCCCTTTTATGGGTAAAAAATTGCCAAAAATTCAAATTTCGGGGGTTTTTGACCTAATTTATCCCCCTTTGATGAGGTGTTATTACCTTATATAGATATATGGGCGTATACAGGGGTCCATTCCCTTTCATAACATATGTGTATATTAATGCACCCCTTGAAAAATTTGGGAGGGGTACCTTGGCCCACCCCTTAAATTTTGGAAATTGCCCAATTTCAACATTTGGTATTATAGTACTGGACCCTAACATGTAGGATAAATTGAGTCAGTAACCGAACACGTGGTTGTACTTAAAATTTTGACAATAGGACCACCGAAACATATTGAGGTCCTGTACTATGCTTAGATTGGACAATTTCAGTGGACCCCCCATTGCCAAAATTTAAGAAGGGTGCAACAATATGATAAGAAATAAACCCCTGTAATCATAGAATCTCATCAAAGGGGATAAAATGAACCAAAAACCAAACACGTGGTACAACGTTTATATTTTGGCAATTTTGTACCCCTAAAAGGGAACGATGTGGACCATCCAAATTTATCATGATACATATTGAGGTCCTGTACTATAATACCAAATGTTTAAATTGAGCATTTTCCAAAATTTAAGGGTGGGCCAAGGTACCCCTCCCGGAGTGCACCAATGTACCCATGTCTTATGATAGATAATGGACCCCTATACATGACCATATAACTATATAGGATAATAACACGTCATCAAAGGGGATAAAATCGACCAAAAACCAAACACGTGGTATAACGTATTGCTTACGTTTATATTTTGGCAATTTTGTACCCCTAAAAGGGAACGAGGTGGACCACCCAAATTTATCATAATACATGTTAGGGTCCAGTACTATAATACCAAATGTTGAAATTGGGCAATTTCCAAAATTTAAGGGGTGGGCCAAGGTACCCCTCCCAAATTTTTCAAGGGGTGCATTAATATACACATATGTTATGAAAGGGAATGGACCCCTGTATACGCCCATATATCTATATAAGGTAATAACACCTCATCAAAGGGGGATAAATTAGGTCAAAAACCCCCGAAATTTGAATTTTTGGCAATTTTTTACCCATAAAAGGGAACGTCATAGACACCCAATACTAATAGAGGTACATACTATGGTCCTAGGCTACCATACCAAATTTTTAGATTTGGCAATTTCCAAAATTTAAGGGGGGTGGTCCTATGTACCTCTGCCAAAATTTAGGGGGTGGGCCATGGTACCCCTGCCAAAATTTAGAGGGGTGGTCCTATGTACCCCTAGGTCATTGACCCCGGGCCAAGGTCATTGACCTTTGACCTATGACGTCATAAATGTCGGGGTCAAAGTCCAAAGTTAGGCCAAGTCCCGCAATTACTACTACATGTCTGGTCTTTTGCGCCGGACTGCGTCACGGAGTCGCCTGAGAACATCTTGATAGTACTCCTTTGTCACTGTTTGTCCTTCCGGTGCGTACTCGTGATGCACAATTCCACGGGCATCGAAGAAAACAGTCAGCAACACCTTGATTTTGCTTCGCACCTGCCGCGCTTTCTTCGGCCTTGGAGAATCGGGATGCTTCCATTGAGACGATTGTTGTTTTGTTTCTGGGTCGTACCCGTACACCCATGACTCATCTCCAGTTATCACGGAATTCAGATACCCAGGATCAGTGTTGGTGGTGTCCAGAAAGTCCTGTGCAACGTCAAAACGGGTGTCTTTTTGTTCCTGAGACAACGAGTTGGGTACAAATTTAGCAGCCACTCGTTTCATGTTCAAATCGTAACGCAAAATTGCATGTGCAGAATCTTTAGAATTCGTTCAGTCATCTTGCGAGAAACACTAAATCCGACGAACACTACCAACAGCACCTCACTTCGCGACCACCAGCTCACGACTGGCACACGCGAATGCGGTGAAAAAATTCAAGCATGCGCATTAAGGTTCCTCCTTCCACCGTGCACGGTGGCGCCACCTGAGAATCACTACTTTGCGTGGAAAAAATTAAGGTCGGATACTTTTTAGACAGGCCTCGTATGTCTTATGAAAGGGAATGGACCCCTGTATACGCCCATATAACCATATAGGGTAATAACACCTCATGAAAGGGGATAAATTAGGTCAAAACCCCCCGAAATTTGACTTTTTGGCAATTTTTTACCCATAAAAGGGAACGACATAGACCCCCAATACTGATAGAGGTACATACTATGGTCCTAGGCTACCATACCAAATTTTTAAATTTGTCAATTTCCAAAATTTAAGGGGGGTGGTCCTATGTACCCCTGCCAAAATTTAGGGGGTGAGCCATGGTACCCCTCCCAAAATTTAGAGGGGGTGTTCATATGTACCCCTAGGTCATTGACCCTGGGCCAAGGTCATTGACCTTTGACCTATGACGTCACAAAGATCGATTCGCGCATAACGGGGGGCCTACTACTACTCCAAGATTATTCTAAAAAAAAGTGATTTAGGTGTTGAAGGTGATGTTAATGTGCGATTGGTGAATACTCTACTCAAGGGGGGGCGCGGTGACTCAGTGGTAGAGCGTTCACCTCCGGTGCCTGGCGTCCTTGGTTCGATCCCAGCTCACGCCGTGTGAACTTTGTGGTGGACAAACACCGTGCTCGTGGGTTTTCTCGGGGTTCTCCCGTTTCCTCCCACTTTCTTCATTCCACCATTTGACTCATTTCTCATTATCACCGTCTCCTTTAGCCTAACCGGCATAACCGTGGGACGTTAAACTTAAAGATTTCATTTTTACTCTACTCAAGGGTGTGAATCACACAGTACATACTGATAATTACTTTTCGAGCATTCCGTTAATTGTAGAATTATTATCAAATGACATTGGATATCTTGGTACAATAAGTAACCGGCTTTCGAATTACACATTACAATACAAAATGAAAAGGAGCTTGTAAAATTGGGGAGAGGATAATTTGATTTTAGAGCTAACAATTTTAAAGGAATTTGCATTGTTCGATGGTTTGATAATAAGCAGGTCACACTTATTTCCAGTTTTGTTGGAATCGAACCCATAGATAAAGCTCGAAGGCAAGGGCGTCATTTAGGGGGGCAGGGAGGGGCATTTCCCCCTTCCTGGGTTTGAGATTTATATAGATTTTGTCAATAGAATAGTAGCAAGTCAGTGAAAAACGCGAAATTTTACTTATATCAAGGGGTCGCCCCCCCAAGCCAAATCTGAAAAGTTGGGATTTTAAAACAAATTCTCACATTTCTGTGACAAGACCACATCTTGTAAAAGTTTATAATGAAGACATGGGTGGTGTTGATTTATATAACTATCTTACGGGAAAGTATAAGTATGCTTGCTTAAATTGGACAATTTCAGTTAACCCCCATTGCCAAAATTTAAGAAGGGTGCAACAATATGATAAGAAATAAACCCCTGTAATCATAAAATCTCATCAAAGGGGATAAAATGAACCAAAAACCAAACACGTGGTACAACGTTTATATTTTGGCAATTTTGTACCCCTAAAAGGGAACGATGTGGACCATCCAAATTTATCATGATACATATTGAGGTCCTGTACTATAATACCAAATGTTTAAATTGAGCATTTTCCAAAATTTAAGGGTGGGCCAAGGTACCCCTCCCGGAGTGCACCAATGTACCCATGTCTTATGATAGATAATGGACCCCTATACATGACCATATAACCATATAAGGTAATAGGACCTCATCAAAGGGGGATAAAATGTACCAAATACCAAACACGTGGTTGTACTAAAATTTTGGCAATTTTGTACCCCTAAAAGGGAACGAGGTGGACCACCCAAATTTATCATAATACATGATAAGGTCCAGTACTATAATACCCAATGTTTAAATTGGTCAATTTCCAAAATTTAAGGGGTGGGCCAAGGTACCCCTCCCAAATTTTTCAAGGGGTGCACAAATATACCCATATCTTATGAAAGGGAATGGACCCCTATACATGACCATATAACTATATAGGATAATAACACGTCATCAAAGGGGATAAAATCGACCAAAAACCAAACACGTGGTATAACGTATTGCTTACGTTTATATTTTGGCAATTTTGTACCCCTAAAAGGGAATGAGGTGGACCACCCAAATTTATCATAATACATGTTAGGGTCCAGTACTGTAATACCAAATGTTGAAATTGGGCAATTTCCAAAATTTAAGGGGTGGGCCAAGGTACCCCTCCCAAATTTTTCAAGGGGTGCATTAATATACACATATGTTATGAAAGGGAATGGACCCCTGTATACGCCCATATATCTATATAAGGTAATAACACCTCATCAAAGGGGGATAAATTAGGTCAAAAACCCCCGAAATTTGAATTTTTGGCAATTTTTTACCCATAAAAGGGAACGACATAGACACCCAATACTAATAGAGATACATACTATGGTCCTAGGCTACCATACCAAATTTTTAGATTTGGCAATTTCCAAAATTTAAGGGGGGTGGTCCTATGTACCTCTGCCAAAATTTAGGGGGTGGGCCATGGTACCCCTGCCAAAATTTAGAGAGGGTGGTTCTATGTACTCCTAGGTCATTGACCCCGGGCCAAGGTCATTGACCTTTGACCTATGACGTCATAAAGGTCGGGGTCAAAGTCCAAAGTTAGGCCAAGTCCCGCAATTACTACTCATGTGGACAGCGAAGAACTGGCACGTCCATCATGACAACGCCCCAGCACATTCATCCCAATTGATCCACACGTTCTTAGCCAAACATGGAATTACAACCGTTCGCCAACCTCCCTACTCTCCAGACCTGCCTCCTTGTGACTTCTGGTTGTTTCCAAAATTGAAGACGCCTCTGAAGGGATCCCATTTTTAATGTAGAGAAGACATAATGCGGAACACGACGACGGAGCTGCACAACATTCCAAAAGAAGACTTCCAGCGGTGTTTCCAGCAGTGGAAGGATCGGTGGGCTAAGTGTGTGGAAGCACAAGGGGCCTACTTTGAAGGGGATTAGGGTCCCAAATCTGTCAGGTATTCGCAACTATTTTTCTGGCCAAAGGTTGGATACTTTTTAGACAGCCCTCGTAGGTATATTAATGCACTCCTTGAAAAATTTGGGAGGGGTACCTTGGCCCACCCCTTAAATTTTGGAAATTGCCTAATTTAAACATTTGGTATTATAGTATAGGACCCTAATATGTATTATGATAAATTTGGATGGTCCACCTCGTACCCTTTTAGGGATACCAAATTCCCAAAATATAAACGTAAGCAATACGTAGTACCACGTGTTTGGTTTTGACCTAAGTTATCCCCTTGGATGAGGTCCTATTACCTTATATGTTTATGAGCGTATACAGGAGTCTATTGCCTTTCATAAGACATGGGTATATTGGTGCACCCCTTTAAAAATTTGGGAGGGGTACCTTGGCCAACCCCTTCATTTTTAGAAATTGCCCAATTTAAACATTTGGTATAATAGTATAGAACCCTGGTATGTATCACTATAAATTTGGGTGGTCCACCTCATTCCCTTTCATGGGTACAAAATTACCAAATTTTAGTACAACCACGTGTTTGGTCTTTTGACCTAATTTATAGTCTTTGATGAGGTGTTATTATCCTATATGGTTATATGGGCATATACAGGGGTTCATTACCTTTCATAAAACATGGGTATATTAATGCACCCCTTGAAAAATTTGGAAGGAGTACCTTGGCCCACCCCTTAAATCTTGGAAATTGCCCAATTTAAACATTTAGTATAATAGCATAGGACCCTAATATATATTACTATAACCTCGTTTCCTTTTAGGGGTACAAAATTGCCAAAATATAAACGTAAGCAATACGTTGTACCACGTGTTTCGTTTTTTACCTAATTTATTCCATTGGATGAGGTCCTATTACCTTATATTATTATATGGTCACGTATGGGGAATCATTTCCTATCATAAGACATAGGTACATTTGTTCACCCTAATATAGATTAATATAAATTTGGGTGGTTCACCTCGTTTCCTTTCATGGGTACGAAATTGCCAAATTTTAGTACAACCACGTGTTTGGTTTTGGTTCAGTTTATCCCCTTGGATGGGGTCCTATTACCTTATATGGTTATATGGTCATGTATATATTGGTCCATTTCCTATTATAAGACATGGGTACATTGATGCACCCCGGGAGGGGATTCGGTATCATAGTACATGCCTCAACATGTATCATGATAAATTTGGGTGGTCCATCTTGTTCCCTTTCATGGGTAAAAATTGCTAAAATATAAACATTAGCAATATGTTGTACCATGTGTTTGGTTTTTGGCCCAATTTCTCCCCTTTGATGAGGTTCTATTACCGTATATGGTTATATGGTCATGTATATGGGTTCATTTCCTATTATAAGACATGGGTACATTGATGCACCCTTTAAAAATTTGGGAGGAGGTATCTTGGCTCATCCACTCGGTTTTAGAAATTGTTTAATATAAGCATTTGGTATCAAAGTACAGGACTTCAATATGTACCACTATAAATTTGGATGGTCCACATCTTTCCCTTTCATGGGTAAAGAACTACCAAAAATCAAATTTCGGAGGTTATTGACCCCTTTGATAAGGATTTAACACGTTATACGGGTATGTACAGAGGTTTATTACCTTCATATGTTTATGTTCCCTTTTAAATTTGGGAATTATCAAATAACAAAATTCGGTAAACGTTTTCTAGGACCCATTGTAGGTATGGTGTTCCTCTTATGACCAAATATTCAAACTTTAAAGGTTATTGAGAGAGAGAGGGATTCAAGTATGGAGACAGAGAGGGATGATTTGTATACACAGATCTAGAATTGGGGAAAAAATGATCGGACAGCATCCGTATTATGACGAAAATTCTGATTTTGTGAAAGATAATAAGGGAAGTTTTCGAACTGCGAGGATCACATTAGGCAGTTGTCGAATTAATGTGGAGAACTCTTTTTAGAGCATCAGATGATTACGAAAGGAGAGAAAGATCTTCAGAACTGAGGAATTAAGATTTTAAAAATCTGACTTCGGCGACGGGTTTCGAACCACGAACCTTGTGGTTATCGAACCATGACTTTATCCATTCTGCTACGGAGAAGTCTATTACTGGTTCACATACGTTTCCCTTAGCTGCGTTGAAAGCTACCTTAAGGGGATATTCCAAAAGTTGACTCGGTGGATGCGCCGTTCAGATAGGACGTAAACCTCTTGTAACTTAGTTACAATGTGCAAAATGAACGTCCTTTTCTTCAGGACACTTTTTAAAGCTTTAAAATTTGTTACTATTGTTTTAATTAAGTTACATTTGATAGAACCATCTGATAAAGTAGTGCCAAGCCCTGTGCGTCATTGTCTGTTAGGTGAATGGTTAATGTAAGTTACTCCTACGTGGATGGTCCGAGCTTCCAATCAAGACCATTCTTATTGATTATTTTATTTGAGCTACGCTCATACTGTATATTCCACAAGTTCAATTTTGAAGTAATGTAGTCACAGCTAGTTTAATTCGAAATAATTTTCCAATATTATATTTGTTACTAAATTTACATGGCACTCCTCACTGTTTGTAGCCCTGCATAAATGCAAAATTGTTTTAAAAGTATTTCAAGTTTTATTGTTTTTTTAATTGTCCTCAACTTTATTTTATAATTATTTTCTATTTCTTAAATATAACATATTTTCTATTTATATTCTATTCTACGTTACACGTTTATTATTTATATCTTATGTCTTACCTTTGAAGAGGAGCTTTTGACAATTCAGAGCAGCAGGGACATACACAGGATGCAGACCTTTGCAATCAAGAGCTTTTGCCCCCACGAAATCACTACTTTCTTTGTAAATTATATCTAATTTTAGAGATGATGATAGCAGGAGCGGATTCAGGGGAGTGCGTTCGGGCGATCACATCCCCCAGAATAGGGAACTTTTTATACTTTTTATTTTAAAAATAAAACATATCCTAAGTATTTTACATCTTTGTATTATAAACTTAAATTAAAAATTAAAGTAGATAGGCCTTACTTTCTTAAGAAAGTTAATTCTGCAGAAGAGCTACTTCTCCTTTTCTAAATTTGTTTTTTTCTTTTCTTTTCTTTCTTTCCTGTCCTGTCAAGCTTTCGATCGCTGAAATAAATTTATGTCTACGGCCCTGCAAAACAGTAACGATTTTAGAGAGTGATCAGTTAGTAATGCCTCCCTGGAGCAACGACACTTCCCCAGAAGTCATATCTCCGATAATTCAGAATGTGATTTGTGCATTATCACTTTTCATTCTCAGTGTCTTGAAACGCACCAAAAAGGAACTGTTCTGAAGTATTTACTGGTTCTCCCTATGACCCCATTTCAATATGGCCAACCTTGGACATATACACATCTGAAATATCACCTTTTATGTCAGTGATCCCGAAAACTATCCATTCGACACAAATATAGGATATTTTCGATTCTTTATTCCTGTCACCCTCCCATTGTCAACTCGAAGCCAACCAAGGCTTATTTTGGACTTACGCAGCATCCACAGTGTCACTTTTCATCTTTGCACATGAATTCGACACTAATTTCGTTCGTATTTGACTACTTTTACATGTGAACTACACCTCTTGGTAGGGATTTTTTCAGTATCTCGCCCCCACAACTATGGAGAAATTTCAACCAACTAAGTATAATTATAAATTATCATCTGAAACGAAACAGTACGGGTGATCTTTTTCGCAGAGGAATTCGTTAACTACTGTTTCAATATCAATATATTGGCTTTTTTTGCTCTGTATGCTAAAGATTGTCAAAGGGCTAAACTTCATCTGCACTATTGTGCAATGAATATAGGTTTTAGTGGTTTAATTTACTGAATACTCGCTTAGATGTTGCTCTCGTCACAGAAAAAGTGAGATACAGTTATAAAAGAAAAATGAAATGAAATATTTAAGTTTTACGTCCCACGTTATGCCGACTACGCTAATGGAGACAGTGATGGTGAGAAACGAATGAAATCGTTTAATGAAGAAAGTGGTAGGAAACTGGAGAAACCCGAGAATACTCATGCACACGGTGTTTGTCCATAATAAAATTCACTCAGCGCGAGCTGGGATCTAACCAACAACTCCATGCACCATAGGTAAAGTTATAAAAGAATAGGTGTCTGAACAAATACGGACTACTATCAATGAGAGTTGTATAAGATTAGATTTTTATTTATTTCATTCTAAGTTAAAATTTCAATCAATCTTGATCTTCATTACTGTTCGAAATCCGGACCAACCAGTATTCCCTACTAGGGTAAAGATTAATTGATCGCCAACAGAAATCCAAAATCCTCTGTATGACCCCACGTTCCATTATTCCATATACACAATTAAGAGTCCAGTGTAACCTACCAGTTAATAAGTTTTCTTCTTCTTATTATTATTATTTTTAACACCTCAAAAATATAGGCTCATAATTGAACCACTGATTGGAAAAAGGGAATAAGTACATAAAAATAGTTTTTCCACTTTTAAGCTTTTCTCACCAATTGCAGTGCTACAAGATTCTTCTTCTTGTCTTAGAGTTTGTCAGGTCTTTTGCTACAATTAATCAGTTATACACGTGTTGAAACAAATACAAATACGCCTCGGGAAGGTTTTTTAGCGTTTCTGAAAACTTAGGTCTAATGTACTTATTCCCTTTTGCTGGAAATAGTTGCTGCAAATAGTTGCTGCAAATAGTTGCTGCAAGGACGTGATAAATCTTTTCGGTAGACTTCACAGTCTATAGCTCCTTCACAACTTCCTTTTCATCTAAGGCTAAGTAGTTACATTTTAGACATTGAGGAAAAAGTGTGAAATTAATTAAAACCCTTCAAAGTGGAGTTACGAATCTTCAATGGACCCCATTTTGCTGTTGGCCTCGCTCAACGCACTCACGTCACTGTTCAGGGTGCACGATGGAGTTGCTCCCTTTTAGGAATACTTTCTAAGACAGTACTAGTTTTTTTTACAGCTGTTTCAATTGAGTTGTATTTGCTAGAACTGTCGGTTAAAGGAAACAAAAGATCCTATACTCAAACACAAATCATCTCTCTAGAAGCTCTAATGGAAAACGAAACGAATCGTCGTAAACATGTTACGTTCTTGAAGAGGAAAACAGCAAAACATTGATTGCACAAACGTATAATGGTATCATTTGCTTACAAATTTAAAACTTATAGAAGTTGATGGCTTGTTAGGTGAGGGGTTAGTGAACAGGATTTTTGTACTGGTGGTCCATGGCTCAAATCTCGTCCGTTCTTCTTACGTTTTGTTTCTTGAAGCTACACTGAGTTTGTTCATTCCAATTCTTTAAGCTTGAATTAAATCTAATACCAGTTAGTGAATTAAAAGTAGCTAACATTATTTTTAAATACGAGACGTTATTACATGCTTGTCACTAGCTCACAATACTCAACTTTGATATAAACTCTTGCAGCCTTCATTTAACTTATTTCTTGACGTGTTTTGTTACAAAACTCATGAATCGTGGCGAACAAAATTGCTTTACCAGATAATGGTGACTGCTTTGAAACCAAATGACAAGTATGAGAATTAAACGTATCATATCTGTAGTTTGGTGTGGAGAAGAAACCAAATAGCGAACGAAAGGTTTAAGAACAACCACGTTATTAATATAAACTATGCCAAAGATTATTGACTTACATGATTTAAAAAAACTCGAAAGAAATTTTGAAAGAACGAAAAATACTAACTTAGAATTTTGTAACTGGAGGCAAGGAAATCTAATTTAAACATACTAAAACATACCATTTGGCGCATATAGAGCGTGGATCTGTGCTCAAGGCGCTAGCTAATAATCTGGAGGTTCTCAAGTCGGAACCATGTGTGAATATTTTGTTTAAATTTAGAATTTTTGGTGATCATTAGTCGGCGATGACACACGTTTAATTGTCTTGAGGTATTTGAATATTTTGATCTTTCAATATTTGAATGATCAAATCTTCAATACTACTACTACTACTACTAATAATAATAATAACAATAATAATAGTTATTATTATTATTATTATTATTATTATTATCATTATTATTATTAGCAAAGTAATTCAATAACACGTTAATATCTTAATATCTTTAATTATTTCTCGATAACTACTCGAACTTAAGAAGTCCTCAAATCTAAGTCGCACTTCGATTTCGCTGGGCTAAATTAAAGAAAAATAGTAATATGTTATGGTTTTACTATTACTAAAGCACTCTTTGATATTGGTCATTTTCGATGATTTTATGTATCCCTCTCCCCTCTCCATGTTGGGGGCACGGTATGACTAAAATTATCCCAGGCCCGAATGTCATGTACGTTGAAAATTTGATCGAAATCTGTTGGATGGTTCAAGAGTTGTTCTATTTATTTTTATATATTAATCTCCCCTTCTCTTATCCTCTCCTATGTTCTACCGTCAAAGTGAAAATATTAAAACAAAAGTTTCTAGGCCCGAACGTCGTCTATGTTGAAAATTAGATCGAGATCGGTTAGGTGGTTCAAGAGTTCTTAAGTTTTATTCATTTTTATAGATATCTCCCCTCCCCTCCTCCTACCCTACGTTCTACCATCAAAGGGATATGATAAAAACCACCCCAGGTCCGAACCTCATCTATGTTGATAATTTGATTAAAATCAGTTCGGTGGTTTAAGCGTGATGAAGTCACCAAGACAGCATTTTTATTTTTATCTTTTACATAGTCCCCCCTTCCCCTCCCCTACATTGTGCCGTCAAGGCAAAAAAATGAAAACATCCCAGGTCCGAACCTTATCTATATTGAATGTTTGATTGATTGGTATCAGTCGGATTGTTCAAGAGTTATTAAGTTTTATTCATTTTCATATATTTACCCTCCCCTCCACTACCGCAAGTTCTAATATCAAAATGAAATTATAAAAAGCTTTCCAGGTTCGAATTTCATCTATGTTCAAAATGTGATTGAGAACGATCGGGTAGTTCAAGAGTTATTCACCACCGAACATTGTCACTTTTATTATTATATTTATAGCTGTTATGTATCTTCCCCCTCCTCCCCATTCTCTACGTTATTCCGTCAAAGTGAAATGGTAAAATCCATCCCTCGCGTTAATCGAGACGGGGACATGTAGCCTCATTGCTGACGTCGCCATTAATCCCCCTACTCATACCCTTTAGTGTGTTTAAGTTAGTTTTTTTTTGTCTTCAGTTGCAAATTTCTAAGTTATTTTTCTTTGTTTCAAAATTCTCGCATTTCTTGAATGATAATACAAGTTAATAATCTTTGACTTGTTTTATATTAATAATCTGAGTTGCTCTTAAACCTTTGGTTTCCAATTTTGTTGTCTCTACACCAAACTACAGATATGACAAATTTAATTCTCATACATTACATTTGATTTCAAAGCGGTCGCCATGAACTGCTTAAAAGCACTTTTTCCGTCACGAAACGCCCAGCAGAGGGCGTACGATATCGTCTACAGCAATGAGAGGAAACTCCGCCTTGTTACGTGACGTCACATGAAGCACGTTCCGTTCAAACACCTAAGCAAAGCTATCATTTTGCTTCTGGTGTGAAAATGGCTCACTACGAAGCTTCTGTTAAAAGCAGCGTGATTGCTTTAATTGAGCATGCGGGCATGAACTATAGTGAGGCAGGCGCGGGATATGGCGTTAACCGTGCTACAGCACGGATTTGGTGGAGAAGATATGAGGAAACAAGAGATGTAAGACGTAAAAGAGGAAGTGGGCGACAAAGAGTTTCCTCTGCCGAAGAAGACCAGAGTGTAATTGCCCAATGCCGTGAGCACCCTTTCATGTCTGCCCGACAGTTACGAGAGGAAACCAATTTCCCAGGCGATGTTACGACTGTCCGTCGTAGACTCAAATCCTTTGGTTTGAGATCATACAGGACAGCTGTTAAGGAGCGACTAACAGAAGACGACATGGTTGACCGTCTGGCGTTTGCACAGTTAAATATTGCACGTGTGTGGGACGAGGTCGTTTTCACAGACGAAAAAATATTTTCAAGTGCAACTTCGGGCCGAAGCGTGTTTACTGCCCCCCTGGAAAAAGGTATGCCTCTGAATACGTTTCCCGTTCTGGTCGAATGGGACATGTAACTGTCCACTGTTGGGCATGGATATGCAAGGCTGCAAATTTCGGAGGAATCTACAGGATTCCTGGTAGCGTAAGCGCCCAGAAGTATGTGGAACATCTGAATGAAACGCTTCCGGAAATAAAAGTTCATGTAGGTGACGGCATATTATATTCGCAACAGGACAATAGCTCGATACATAATTCAAATGTGGTTCAGACATGGTTGCAGAGGCAACCTGATGTCGAAATAGTTGACTGGGTTCCTCGGAGCAGATCTGAACCCTATTGAAAATATGTGGGCCTCTGTTGCAAGAACATTGCGGGAAACCTGGTCGAACAATCCTCCACGAACATCTAATGATCTTTGGGAGCGTGTTGAAGATGCGTGGTCGATCTGTTGCACCCAACGCTATATCTCTCGCCTGGTGGATTCAATGCCACGGCGTATGGCAGCTGTAATCGAGTCCCAAGGGGACTATACACACTATTAATAAATGCTCGCCCACAACACCATCAGCCCTCTCGAGGGCTACCTAATTCGACCCACTTATTAACAAAATTTTATGAAATACATTACGCGACACCAGTGAATGTAAGTGTCTCAGTATGTTCTGCATTAATAAAGAGGCTAACGTGCGAGACTTGGTGGCCGAGTGGTATTATGCTTGCTATGTAAACCAAAACCGCCTGTAACAGTGGTTCGAATCTAGTGAAGAAGACCCCTACTTTTTATCACCAGGGATATTTGCAATACGCCTTCTGCTATGTCCGCCTTCGTGCGGTCTATTATATGGCACATAATGTGGACCGCCATAAGTTTTTACTTAGTAAACAATTTATAAATATATGAACAAATACCTAGGTATATTAGAGTAACAATGGAATGTAGTACTTTCGTCCGACTGACGTCGCTCTGCAAATGTTCATTGTATTACACCGGAAGATGAATTAAATAAAGACTGGAAAATTTGATATAAAATTGATACGTAATAAGTTATAGACAAAATATGTAATTATAATCTCATATTTGAAACTAATTTCGACTACAATTAATTCTCTACCTGCTTTCATAAATAATCCAAACCAAACTTCGAGGTTTGGAATGCACAAACTAAGTGTAGCTGAGAAAAAAGTAACAAGAAGAGCAGAGATTCGAACCCACGACCACCAGCGTAAGAATTCCTTTTACTAACCCTTCATCTATCAAACCATGACGTGAACATGACTTTTGTAAGTTATAAATTTGTATCCAAGAAACACCATTAAGCGTATGTGCAACTACTGCTTTGCTCTTTTTCTCTTCAAAAGCGTAACATGCTTAGAACGATTCGTTTCGTTTTCCATTAGTTTCGAAAGAGATTATTTGTATTTGAGTGTAGGATCTTTAGTTTCCTTAAACCGACACTTCTAGCAAATACAACTTAATTCACACAGCAGTTAAAAAACAAAACTCGTACTGCCTTAGAAAGTATTCCTAAAAGCAGAAGCTGCATCATGCATCCTGAACAGTGACGTAACTAACGGCAGTGCGTTGAGGGAGCCCAGAGTAAAACGGGGCCCATTGAAAGTTCGTAATTCCACTATTTTTCCTCGATGTCTCAAATGAGAGTACTTTAGCCTTACATGAAAAAGAAGCTGTGGAGGGGACTGCGAAGTCTACTGAAAAGATTTATCACGTCCTTGCAGCAACAACTTTAAGTTTCCGAACAGTAATGAAGAACAAGATTGATTGAAATTTTAACTTAGAATGAAATAACTAAAAATCTAATCTTATATAACTCACATTGATAGTAGTGTTCCGTATTTGTTTAGACGCCTATTCTTTTATAACTTTACCTATGGTGCATGGGGTCCTTGGTTTGATCCCAGCTCACGCCGAATGAACTTTATTATGGACAAACACCGTGTGCATGAGTGTCCTCGGGTTTCTCCCGTTTCCTCCCACTTTTTCATTAAACAATTTCATTTATTTCTCACCATTACTCTCTCCATTAGCATAGTCGGCATAATCGTGGGACGTAAAAATTAGATATTTCATTTCATTTTTCTTTTATAACTGTATCTCACTTTTTCTGTGACGAGAGCAACATCTAAGCGAGTATTCAGTAAATTAAACCACTAAAACCTATATTCATTGCACAATAGTGCAGATGAAGTTTAGCCCTTTGGCAATCTTTAGCATACAGAGCAAAAAAAAGCCAATATATTGATATTGAAACAGTAGTTAACGAATTCCTCTGCGAAAAAGATCACCCGTACTGTTTCGTTTCAGATGATAATTTATAATTATACTTAGTTGGTTGAAATTTCTCCATAGTTGTGGGGGCGAGATACTGAAAAAATCCCTACCAAGAGGTGTAGTTCACATGTAAAAGTAGTCAAATACGAACGAAATTAGTGTCGAATTCATGTGCAAAGATGAAAAGTGACACTGTGGATGCTGCGTAAGTCCAAAATAAGCCTTGGTTGGCTTCGAGTTGACAATGGGAGGGTGACAGGAATAAAGAATCGAAAATATCCTATATTTGTGTCGAATGGATAGTTTTCGGGATCACTGACATAAAAGGTGATATTTCAGATGTGTATATGTCCAAGGTTGGCCATATTGAAATGGGGTCATAGGGAGAACCAGTAAATACTTCAGAACAGTTCCTTTTTGGTGCGTTTCAAGACACTGAGAGTGAAAAGTGATAATGCACAAATCACATTCTGAATTATCGGAGATATGACTTCTGGGGAAGTGTCGTTGCTCCAGGGAGGCATTACTAACTGATCACTCCCTAAAATCGTTACTGTTTTGCAGGGCCGTAGACATAAATTTATTTCAGCGATCGAAAGCTTGACAGGAATTTATTTCAGCGATTGAGGGCATATTTTACTAAAATGTCTATCATCCAGGGGCGGATCCAGGATGATTGTTTGGGAGGGGCGGTCGTTCGAAGTCAAATCAAGGTAAGAGCGGATTGCAAAAAAAAAAAAAGAAAGAAAGAAAGAAAGAAAGAAAAGAAAAGAAAAAAATTTAGAAAAGGAAAAGTAGCTCTTCTGCAGAATTAACTTTCTTAAGAAAGTAATTCCTATCTACTTTAGGTTTTAATTTAAGTTTATAATACAAAGATGTAAAATACTTAGGATATGTTTTATCTTTAAAATAAAAAGTATAAAAAGTTCCCTATTCTGGGGGATGTGATCGCCCGAACGCACTCCCCTGAATCCGCTCCTGCTATCATCATCTCTAAAATTAGATATAATTTACAAAAAAAGTAGTGATTTCGTTGGGGCAAAAGCTCTTGATTGCAAAGACCTGCATCCTGTGTATGTCCCTACTGCTCTGAATTGTCAAAAGCTCCTCTTCAAAGGTAAGACATAAGATATAAATAATAATGGTGTAACATAGAATACAATATAAATAGAAAATATGTTATAATTAAGAGCCTGCCTTACTAAAAATAATACAAAATTTACCATTTTCCTTTTGCTTGTTTATTCATCAGTGAAAGGAGATAATGAAATGCAAGTCACCACAATCGTAGATAATGCTATTCTACAACAGAAAATATGAAACTGAAGAATGTTCAATGTTGCCATCCATAGAAATTACAGTGTTGCCAGAAAAAACCTTTCCCTAATATCTAAGTTAAGACAGCGAGTAGAGGAATGAACTCAAGCGCATTTGATTACGTATCATGTTGTTTTGGTTTCTTGTGAACTAATTTTTAATTAACATTATTATTTAGTTTTAATAACTGTATGTTAAAACTATTTTGTTTATTACAAACTAAATACAACTATTATTTAAAAAATAGTTCACAGGAAACCAAAACAATATGATACGTAACCAAATGCAGTTGAGTTTGTTCTTCTACTCGCTGCATTAACTTAGATTTTAGGGAAATGTTTTTTTCTGGCAACACTGTAATTTCTATGGATGGCAACACTGAACATTCTTTAGTTTCATATTTGCTGTTGAAGAATAGCATTATCTATGATTGTGGTTACTTGCATTTCATTATCTCCTTTCACTGATGAATAAACAAGCAAAAGGAAAATGGTAAATTTTGTATTAATTTTAGTAAGGCAGGCTCTTAAGAAATAGAAAATAATTATAAAATGAAGTTGAAGGACAATTAAAAAAACAATAAAACTTGAAAGTAAAATATACTTTTAAAACAATTTTGCATTTATGCAGGGCTACAAACAGTGAGGAGTGCCATGTAAATTTAGTAACAAATATAATATTGGAAAATTATTTCGAATTAAACTAGCTGTGACTACATTACTTCAAAATTGAACTTGTGGAATATACAGTATGAGCGTAGCTCAAATAAAATAATCAATAAGAATGGTCTTGATTGGAAGCTCGGACCATCCACGTAGGAGTAACTTACATTAACCATTCACCTAACAGACAATGACGCACAGGGCTTGGCACTACTTTATCAGATGGTTCTATCAAATGTAACTTAATTAAAACAATAGTAACAAATTTTAAAGCTTTAAAAAGTGTCCTGAAGAAAAGGATGTTCATTTTGCACATTGTAACTAAGTTACAAGAGGTTTACGTCCTATCTGAACGGCGCATCCACCGAGTCAACTTTTGGAATATCCCCTTAAGGTAGCTTTCAACGCAGCTAAGGGAAACGTATGTGAACCAGTAATAGACTTCTCCGTAGCAGAATTGATAAAGTCATGGTTCGATAACCACAAGGTTCGTGGTTCGAAACCCGTCGCCGAAATTAGATTTTTTAAAATCTTAATTCCTCAGTTCTGAAGATCTTTCTCTCCTTTCGTAATCATCTGATGCTCTAAAAAGAGTTCTCCACATTAATTCGACATCTGCCTAATGTGATCCTCGCAGTTCGAAAACTTCCCTTCTTATCTTTCACAAAATCAGAATTTTTGTCATAATACGAATGCTGTCCGATCATTTTTTCCCCAATTCTAGATCTGTGTATACAAATCATCCCTCTCTGTCTCCATACTTGAATCTCTCTCTCTCTCCCTCTCTCTCAATGTCACCCAGGAAGTCATATGGCTTGAGATCAAACCTTCGACTCTTGAAACCAAATGTAAGCTCTTTAGCAATGTGCTATCGTAGCTCTATAGGTTTGTTGTTAAAACCAGTGTCTTTTAGACTTTATTCGGGGGGGGGGGGAGAAGGAAGAGATTCTCCGGCGACATAAGATTTTTACTTTTTATTAGTGTATTACTATACATTTGATCAAAAAATACGTATTTATGAAGCTCAAGAGAGAGGGAATTACACCCTCCTGTCCTGCCCAAATGACGCCCCTGAAACATTTGCTTGCACGTACTGAAAAGAAATTCAATGAATCATTGAATAAAACTCGTTTCTGTCCGTAGATATTTTAGAGCACTTGGCAATTTCCAGAGATTTCTTAGGGAGCATCTTACTAGCTTGCATTCTTTAATAGAAAGAAAAGAATGAAACTAAAGATATTTATGAAGCTCTGGGAAGATTGTGTGACTTTCCTTTAATTTAGGCTCTTAAAAATATTTCAGAACAAACGAATGGAAAAGACTGTTTTAAAGCTATAACGTTGTAAACTTGATTCCTGTTTCTTTTTCAGCTGAATGGAAAGAGTGTACTACGTCACACACACTGCTTTAGACAAGGAGAGGTGGAGGACGGGGAGAAGTTGGAATAAATACTAGAAGCAACTAATCGATTGATACATGTATTGCGGGAATGCATAAGAAAACTGGGCAAGAGTTTGTTATTCATTTGGACTTTGTTACAAATTTTATGCCTCGGACTGTACATTGAAACTTTGTAGGATAATTTGAGAATTGTCAAATGAAATTACGTCATTGGTTTTGATTATTCCCGCCTAATATAAACGTAAGCAAGACGTTGTACCACGTGATTGTCCTTGATGAGGTAGTGTACAGGGATTCATTTCCTTTGTTGTGGTACTTCTTAAGTTTGAGTACAAACACTTGCAGGAAACAGGTGGTTCTACTCAGGTAAACAATTGACGGACATTATTGACCTTATTGAACATATAATGATATTATTAACTCTAAGACTTAGGTATATCGAGAGAAGTATTCTTTAAATTTGGGAATTTTGATAAACAGAACTTTAACATAAGGCGCGAAATTTGAAAGAATACTTTGAACTTTAGTCACAGCTCATAGTCTAAGATCACTTGTGGTGATTGATTTGACCTTGAGCTTTAGAAATCTGATAGCTAACCTTATTGAATCTTATGACTCATAGACGAAAGGCAATACATGCTACAACAGTTTGAAATTTAATCATAAGGTGATGTAATCTGACACTAGCAAAGTTATTGTTAATGCAATTTGATTGGCTGATCACTATCTTTCCTGCAATCTGATTGGTTGATCACTATCTTTCGCGCAATCTGATTGGTTGATGATTTTCAAATCTTGCTGCATTCAGTTTTTAAATTTTGTTTAACATTTAAAATCTTGGTTTCGTTCAACATTTTGCACTCACTGATAAATATGATCAAAACCGTTTATTTGTTAATCGAATAGTTAAAAAACCGGATAAAGTTTGACTGTTAACCGTGAAACGTAAAATTTTTAGTTTGAAATTTTTTAGTTTGATACTTTTTGTTTGAAAATTCTTGCTTTCAAATTTTTGTTTGAATTTTTTGTTTCAGAATTTTGTTTGAAATTTTTTTGACAACTTTTGTTTAAAAATTTTTTGTTTAAAAATTTTTCGTTTGAAATTTTAAAAATTTTTTCGTTTCAAAATTTTGTTTAAATTTTTTTGTTTGAAATTTTTGTTTGAAATTTTTCGTTTCCAAATTTTTTGTTTGAAATTTTTTGTTTCAAAATTTTGTTTGAATTTTTTTCGTTCCAAATTTTGTTTGAATGTTTTTCGTTTGAAATTTTTTGTTTGAAATTTTTTCCTTTCCAAGTTTTTTCGTTTCAAAAATTTTTTTTTCAAAATTTTGTTTCAAAGATTTTTGTTCGAAATTTTTGTTTGTAAACTTTTTTTGTTTGAAATTATTGTTTGGAAAATTTTTGTTTGACATTTTTTAAGTTTGTGCACTCATTAGTAAAGAACCGGAACTGTTTAGGACAAAAACCTTTGACAATATTGTTTTTTCATGATGCAATAGTGCACGTCAGAACATAATAATGCAACGTCATCAGTTTTGCATCATATACAAGTATCTTTCGAGTTAGTATTCATGATAACGTCATCATGGCTACTTGTCTGCAATTTCTAAACACACGTGATGTGTTGAAATCATTTAACAAGATTACTGATTTACAACAGAATGTATCTTATAGAATCTTAGCTAGCCAAAATATCCCTACAAAGTTTGGATTAAGAATCGTAGTGAAGGTTGAAAATAATAAGAATATAATTTTACCAGCAAGATATCTACCCATGGAAGCATCAAAACAAGAAGAACTGCTGCGTTTCTTAAATACTGGATCTGTATCTTTATGTTACAAAGGATTCTTGGGTCGAATCATCAATTTGAATTTAGTACACAGCCGGTTTCGGCAACAATTGTGATGAAATCATGAATTCAAACGTCAGCACATTCCTTTGACGTCAGACGTAGCTGTATGCAGAATGCGATCTATGAATTTGGTTTGTCAGGATGACGTCAGCAACTGTGATGAAATCATGAATTCAAACGTCAGCACATTTCTTTCCAATGACGTCAGCAATAACTATAAACCAGCAAATACAGTGTCATCCCACGAAATCATTTGAGCAAGTGCGTTTCAGGAGGAAAGATGTGTACTTCTAACGATAAAGAATTCATCTTCGCAAGCTATTATCCAATAAATATATTTGAAACCAAACATGTGATGATTGGTATCAGTGCTAGAACATTTGAACCTGTGATTCGATTGGGCAAAGCAGAACAATTTGGTGTACAACTGAACTTTGAAGAATGGCAAATATTATGTTCACGAATCGACCAAATGAATGATTATTTTCATGATGAGCTAAATGTGACCATAGTCAAATCATTAGGCTCAAATCATGAAGTGGTGTTACGTACAGTCCCTGAAGAGAAGATGGTGCTGTTACGTAAAAAGAGTATATTGCATGTCCCTCGCAACATGGTGTATCTAACGCAAACAGAATGGAACAAATTCATCAACGTATTCCAGTGTGTTAAACATGCAGTGGAAGTGTGCAACAAAACAAGTATATTCCTGAAAAAGTACTATTTTGAAAAATGTGTCATGCATATTGTACAACATGTATCTAGATAGTGTGATGGTTGTCAACATCGTTCGTGGGTGCATACCTGTATTGATAAACAGTTTATTTGTGATCAAATGGACATTGAGTTTCCACCAATTGATATTGCAATAGACCTTAAAAGACTTCAACTGGAATTAAAATTATACGCTAAAGACAAACTAGTGCAAGAAGTTCAAAATACATTCTATCGACAATAACCAGATCCTATATCTGGTATGGACGTATGTGGAGTGTAATAAAATGATCCATTTCAATGATTTGTGTTTTTTCACTTCAAGTACAGCCCCATGTTCTGACGTGTACTATTGCATCATGAAAAAACAATGTTGTCAAAGGTTTTTGTTCTAAACAGTTCCGGTTCTTTACTAATTAGTGCACAAACTTAAAAAATGTCAAACCAAAATTTTCCAAACAATAATTTCAAACAAAAAAAAGTTTACAAACAAAAATTTCGAAAATTTTCAAGGGGCGCATTAATATACCCATGTTTTATGAAAGGTAATGAACCACTGTACACGCCCATATAACCATATAGGATAATAACACCTCATCAGAGGCGATAAATTAGGTCAAAAGACCAAACACGTGGTTGTACTAAAATTTGGTAATTTTGTACCCATGAAAGGGAATGAGGTGGACCACCCAAATTTATAGTGATACATACCAGGGTTCTATACTATTATACCAAATGTTTAAATTGGGCAATTTCTAAAAATGAAGGGGTGGGCCAAGGTACCCCTCCCAAATTTTTAAAGGGGTGCACCAATATACCCATGTCTTATGAAAGGTAATAGACTCCTGTATACGCTCATATAAACATATAAGGTAATAGGACCTCATCCAAGGGGATAACTTAGGTCAAAACCAAACACGTGGTACTACGTATTGCTTACGTTTATATTTTGGCAATTTGGTACCCCTAAAAGGGAACGAGGTGGACCATCCAAATTTATCATAATACATATTAGGGTCCTATAATACGAAATGTTTAAATTAGGCAATTTCCAAAATTTAAGGGTTGGGCCAAGGTACCCCTCTCAAATTTTTCAAGGAGTGCATTAATATACCCATGTCTTATGAAAGGGAATGGACCCCTGTATACGCCCATATAACCATATAGGGTAATAACACCTCATCAAAGGGGATAAATTAGGTCAAAACCCCCCGAAATTTGACTTTTTGGCAATTTTTTACCCATAAAAGGGAACGACATAGACCCCCAATACTGATAGAGGTTCATACTATGGTCCTAGGCTACCATACCAAATTTTTAAATTTGTCAATTTCCAAAATTTAAGGGGGGTGGTCCTATGTACCCCTGCCAAAATTTAGAGGGGGTGGTCCTATGTACCCCTAGGTCATTGACCCCGGGCCAAGGTCATTGACCTTTGACCTATGACGTCACAAAGGTCGATTCGTGCATAACGGGGGGCCTACTACTCTTGGTAAACTTCAAAATCATACAAAAATCCAATTTTATCAGCTCTACCCCACATTTTGGAACCCCACGTCCACGAAATGGTACCATCATTTCATCTATACTATTATATTCTTCAGGAAATCTTCAAGAATTCTTCTCTAATAGCACTTGAAAATGGTCTCAGTTTCCAAAGTTTGTTTTTCTTATGTTTATCTGTGTTATTTGTATTGTACATAAAATGAATATACATTAGAAGTTTCTGAAATCTATTTCTAGAAAACACATCTGCCACTGGACTGTATCTGGTTTCAATTTCCGAATATATTCTACTATTTGGCATTGACACTAAACTCATTAAAAAATAAACACCAACGGATTGTTCAATTTTTTCTGATGAACACTGAAGAGACTGACCTGTACACTGGCTGTGATACAGATTAGGTTCTTGAGAAATTGTACTGAACACATCACTAGGTACGAAAGTTTTAAAATATTGATAAGGTGTGTATTTTTGCTAAGGAGGAAATGGAAATGATCTATCCAAACTATTATCTGGAGGATGAAATAGAATCTTCTTCCATTGTAGTTTTTCCTTCCTCGGAATGTCATTTCCCTGTATCCCACTAGTTACTGTATTATCAACGTGGTTCTTACCTTCTCCAAATAATTGTTCTGCTTTATTCCTAAGTCGAATAGGCGATATATTTATTTCACTTTGAGATCAAAAATTATTGATCTCATCTATGTCTTCATCGTCAGAAATTTCTAACTCAAATTCACTTTCATATCCACTTATCACGTCAAGAATACTTTCTATCTCCTCTTTCGATATCTTTTTTCCCCGACATTCCTGAAAAATCCAAATTCATTCTCAAAAAATCTCATATGGATGCGTAACTACAACAAAGCACACTCATCCTTGTGATTGTTCACTCTAGAAACCCAATGTGACACCTGTGACACAGCGAGAAACAAACGTAGTTTATAACCTTAATTTAATACATTAATAATTATTACTTTACCAGAGTAATTACTGATCCTTCTAGATATTGAAAATATAAATTATTAGGGATTTAAATACTTACTTATCTTAAGAATAAATAAAATATATCCAGAAGTTGAAAGCCGCTCGAGAACTCCATGAGCCACATGCACCTACTGACATGAAAAAGTTAATAAAATTGCTAAAACCTGAAGAAAAGGAACGAAGCAAATCTTGATACAAAGGTTTATGTAT
This sequence comes from Thermobia domestica, assembly GCF_964235325.1. Classification (NCBI taxonomy): domain Eukaryota; kingdom Metazoa; phylum Arthropoda; class Insecta; order Zygentoma; family Lepismatidae; genus Thermobia; species Thermobia domestica. The sequence goes on from NC_137462.1 coordinate 181,056,141, forward strand.
GACTTGTAAAGTACAATGGGTATTTGTGTACAAGGTTTGAAATCAACTTTATAAGGTGAACGGAAAATCAATGTGATACCTGTGATACGCTGGGTATTTGTGGGCTAAACAAGATAAATATCATAGGAAATGACACGTGATCTGATGCCATCACGTTGAGACTTTGACTCTAGGAAAAATCGTAAGAGATTTCCTAGGATCTATCTTATAGTGTATAGCAGGTCTATGTTGTGCAGTGTCTCTACTTGAATGCAATGCTGCCAGACGTCGTTTATTGCTCCAATTAACCTTTTCTTGTTATAGGCATCCTTGCACAAACTATAATCCTTCAAATCACGCCATGAGTTTTCAATAGGGTTTAAGACCGGCGAATTACCGAACCAGTGAAGTGAAATAAGAATCGAGCAGAAACGACTTGAAAAATAAAGAGTTCACCGCTAGATAAATCTCTACTCGAAAGTATCATTTTAGTCTAAAGAATTATTTTGTATTTTGGTACATTAACAACACCGTCACAAATATTGATTTTACCAATCCAATGGAAGAAAAACATACCTGAATCATGACATTATAGGGTACTTCGAGGTTTTAACAGTACACGTAGGTCTAAGTGCTTAACCAGACATGTGATACACCCTGGCACGTGAATCATTTCCATAAAAGTTGATTTTTGTCTCATTACAGTGCAATATTTTGCACCCTTGTCCATTAGTCCAATCCTTGTGAACCTTGGCTCATTGCACAAGTGCTGTACGTTATTTTGTGTAAGATGACATCTTAACAGCCCTGTGTGACACAAATCCATGGATTTCAACTAGTTTTTCACTGTACGTGAACAAACATTGACACCAGATGTTTCCAACCAACTCGTTGCAAGATCTTGAGATGACTGAAATCTGTCTCCAAGACACAATCACCACAATACACTGTGCTGTTTAAAAGAAGATTTCACTCTTCGACCATATCTACTAACTCTTCCACTTTTTATGCACTCCGCTTCCCGAAACTTAGCCAACTGCATACCTACACCTACCGTCTCTGCTTTTATGTAGTTTCATGATCCACACAATTTCACCATTGGTTTTGTCACACTCACTTAATGTTCATATTTTACTGGCTTTTGTCGGTGTTACGTCTCACTTTTTCTCCCCATTCTATGCCCAATGTAAATGAATTTCACGACTTTTCTTCTAAAATATATTCAGTACAAACATTTATGAAAGGAAAACAATTTTTTTAGGGTATAAATTTGAATTTGAGAACTGAGAATAAGTTTCACTATAAGTTTGAAAACTTGAACACTTCATCTCCGCAATCCCGAACACCTGCACAACGAGAATAGACAGAAGAATGCTACTGCACGACTGAGGGGTTGATTAATGTCTGCTGAAAATACAGCATATAAAGTCAAACTTGAAGACGTAACACTTCACGTGCAAATTGCTGCCGACTTAGCTATGCAAATCAATGCTGGAATGAAACACATTCCGGTCAGCATACGTTTTACCCGTGTTGAAACTCGCACATATACTATTCCCGCAGAAGTAAGTTCATATAATCTCGATAATTTATTTTTGGGTAAAGTACCAAAAGGTGTCGTTATAGGTTTTATATCAAACGCTGCATTTAACGGCCAAAAACATGTAAACCCTTTTGATTTTCAACCTTTTTACGTTAACAAGTTGCAATTACAAGTTGGTTCAAAATCATTTCCACCGACACCCCTCACTCCTGATTTTGCAAATGGATTATATGCTCAAACATATTCCACTCTATTTTCCGATGGCGTATATATTATCAAGATCATTCACATACAATTTCCAGTGAGGAATTTCGACATGGATACACTTTGTACCCGTTCATTCTATCTCCAACAGGAACATTAGATGATTCTACGTGGGATATCATACGTCATTCCCCTATCAATTTAAAATTATCATTTTCTCAACCTCTACAAAGTTTCATTACATGTAATGTGTACGCTCAATTTGATTCTCTCATTCAAATCGATAAAGACAGGAATGTATATATTGATCATACAATGTAAATTTCGTCATTTGAGTGCCATGAGGGTTATAGACTGAAATAGTGTGACGTCACATCCTTTTCGTTGCTATGGTGATCGCCATTTTCTTTTCTATACAAACACGAGCGAAGACTGAGAAATAACGCAAAAATGGTTGTGTGTTATGTACCTGATTGTAAACATTATAGCGATAGGGACGCTTGTAAATCTTTTACATTTCCCATTCCCATGAATGAAACAGAAAAAAGGAGATGGAAAGAACAATTAGGTAAGTAATATTTAGTTTCATAGAAAGAACGTTATAGGCCTATATTGACAAGTATTACAATGAAATCAGCGTAAGTTTACATTCACTATGAAATGTTCTTTCTCAATTGTACTTTTTTTTTTCTTTTTGATATTTACAATATCTTTCAAAGTGTATCCACCTTATTCACTCTAAGTTTAAATTTTTCTCTCAGTGGTATTGATATTGTATACAGTATTCCAAGCACCAAAAATTACTGTTTTAACAGGTGTTTAAAAATATGTGCAGAACCATTCATGATTAGTTGTTTCTTGTTCCACCAACTTCATTTCGTACTCAAAGTATTTGAAAATTCTAAATAATTTCACAGCCATTGTTCGTATGCACATGAAACTACACAACACCCCATATTTCAACTCACGTTTGTGTAGAAAACAAAATGGCGATCACCATGGTAACGGAGAGGAAATGACGTCATCACTAACTTGCAATTGTAAATCCTGATATCCCAATTGTACAAAGCTTGATTTTTTAACCACCATATATATTACATGAATTATCTGTGCCGCCCATAGTTTCGAATAAACATCTAGTATAACATGATTATGGTATTGATTGTTACGATGGCGATGTAGATTACTAATTGTAACCTACTATATTGAAACAATATTGTGCTAATACCTGTACCTTGTATACTTATGGTAGGACACGTCAGGACTATCTGCAGCAACTATTGGAACGGACTGTTGTGAATTTAGAAGATTTACAGTGCCCAAAAGCTTCTTCCTTGGGATTTTATGTCTACTCTTGTGCTTATTTAAAACACAGATTTGGATAATTTAAGTGTTGTGTGCGTGAAGCTTTATTATATGCTGAATACTTAAAAGTCTATGGTTATGTTTTATACGTAAATCCAAATAGTGCAACGTATGTTCCATCAAAAATAAAAAAAGGAAAGTAAGAACGAAATAGACTAATAAACATGTATAGTCATCAATTATTACAAGTGTTACTAAAGGACTGTATTAGTGGTGCAAATGTGATTGGAATTTATCCCATTGATCGTTTACCTATACTTGTTCAACACCCAGTAGGGCTGATTATTAATTTGGACAAGTCTGATTTACCTCGTAGCCATTGGGTAGCGATCTATATAGATAACAATAAACATGGCTACTATTTTGATTCTCTTGCATAGGGTTTGCCTAAACTAATTCAACAGTTCCTACAAAGAAATTGTAAACTCTATTTTGTAAATACTGTACAAGTTCAAGATAATCATTTTATCATGTGTGGATATTTTGTATTATATTTTCTGTATTATATGATACGTGGTGTTTCATTTGAAAAATGTATTGCAATGTGCAGTGGCGTATTTACGATTTTGTTTCGGGAGGGGCTTTGCTAACTTTCGGGGGAGGGCTTTGCCTGAAAATGTGAAAATTCTGCAAGATATTTCATATACTTTACTATAGTAAGTAAGATTTCGGGGGGGGGGCTTAAACCCGGAAGCCCCCCTATATACTCCACTGGCAATGTGTAATTATAAAAAATTTTAAAAATAATAATAAGCTTGTCAAAAACATGTAGAAAACAAATGAAAAAAGTAAATGTTTGTAGAATTTTAGAAATAAATAAATACCTTTTTTAAATATTGTTTCTTACAATAATTTTAAGGTTACAATGAAAACATTAAACTTGCTATGACCTTAGTAAGGATCGCTCATTTTCCACCAATAATTCAATTGCTGTGCATTTCAATATGCACATGCCGATTTTGATTCTACTTGCTTATGAAATTAACAAATTTCATTACAAACGGTACCTTGTAATTATGCTAATGGTGAACAACGTTTTGTTTCCAAATCCACAGCGTTTGCTAGTGCAAAGATTTTCTTTATCCAAATGGATTTTCCCCACCTTTACAAAGGAAAGTTGCACCTGATGCACAAAAATCATACATAATATTCCGAATATGTGATACGAGATAGCCAGTCTTACTAGACCACGACAAGCCATACGAGTGGTTTTTAAGCCAATCAATTTGTTTTTGGCAACCTATTGGTAAATCGTTAAATTCACATGGTACTTTTACTAAACAATGGAAATTTAATGTATCATCACACGCAGCAAGACAAAATTCACGTATCACAAATTCATTCGGGGAAATTCCTGTATGTCTACAATATGTATTTTATGACAAACTGAAATCTTACACGAACGCTCCATGACAACTGGAATAAGTTGTCCAATAAATTCAGTATTTTTTAAAACATTCACCAGTTTTTAACATAAAGTTTGTGATTGAAATTTCACGATACCATTCATGAAAGATTTCAAAGAATTCTACTAAAGCCTTATCATTCAACAAGTGTTTTTCAAGAAAAGTTCCAGGATTATGCTGCATACCACTTATACCATTTGAGCATAAGTATACAGTTATAGTTTCTAACACACAACTTTCACTAATGTTTTGTCCACAATTCTCACTATCACAATACATGATTAATGATAATAATAATAATAATAATAATAATAATAATAATAATAATAATAATAATAATAATAATAATAATAATAATAATAGTAAAAGGAAATCAAACAATTAAAAATTGAAAACAATACACAATTCACCATATGTCCACGTATTTCCCATAATATTTTTCTAGTAAAATTTTTAATAGAGTGGGTCTGTATCCAAAATCACACACAAGATCTCGGAAACGTTCAATGAAATTCCATATCATCGCAAAAGGCTGTCCATGCTTTTTTCTGTAAATTGATAATAATTTTTCACGAATCTTAACTTTTGTTACAGCATCTATAGCAGGGGTGCCCACAAAGGGGGGCTATGACGCAAACTGCGTCATTGAAATATTTGGGGGGGGGTAAAAATCTATATAAATATGTTTGAGGGGGTGTAAAAATTAATCGCAAAGATTTTTTGCATGGAAGAACACCTACGGATAGACAATTGTAGGGGGTGCGTCATGGACATGAGGGAGGTGGGCACCACTGTCTATAGCTTTCCGTTCAAGAGATTCCGTATCCAACACCAAGCAATCATGTGTCCATTGACTGCCGTCTCCGAAGCCGCAAGCAAAACAAATACACATATCGTCTGGTTTCCAGTATATTATACAGTCTTTTATACAGTCCAATGATGTTCGTTCTACAGTACACTCACATGGTAAATTCAAAAGTTCTTCCAACTCCCAATTCTCCATCGAGGAATTACTCACTGTTGGTGAAGGTGTAGTGGGATATTCTTCTATTTCATGATCGACATCAAGTAACGGGAAAACTTCTGTTTCCAGTGGCGGAGGTTGCGGGCTCACCACCGGTTGGGATGAACACTTTGTTCCAGGTAAAGATGTTAATACATCCAATTTAAACGGAGTAACTTCTGTTTCCAATGGTGGAAAATGCGGGGTCACTTCCGGCAATGTTGAAAACTCTGTCCCCGGCAAAGATAACAACTCTGTAAAATCACTTTCACCTCTTGTACTAAGATTCAAAGGTTTCGATAAATTCATGTTTTAAAACTAATTTATAACTCCTTTTCACTAAAAGAACATCGGGTATTTAATATGCTTAGTGCATCACGTGATATCCCATTCCAACGACCAACATTCCAGAATATTCTACAACGATCAACATCCGCTGCCGTGTTACATGTCATGCATATAAATGAAAAACAATATATTAATTTGTTATACGTGTGTGATCTGCATATTTCATTTTTAAAAGGCCTTTTTTATATCCTGCTTGTCAAATTAGTATTTCTTCAAGCAGAAAACATTTATTATACATGACATTCTCGTCCCATATACAACATCCGTACGCTTAATAATTCATAGATGCATATATTATCGTATTTCTTCTGTGTCATTTACAAAATCATTAATATGCGGAGGAAGTTGTATCAATTATTCAAACTGTCATACTATAAAAAGACCGCCCGTGAAAACAATTATTATGTATCATTAAAAACTGTCAAATGTAGAGAATCTCCACGGAATATGTAATTCAAAGCTATACACTCATGAATAGCTGTGAAGAAGTTATACACTCATGAATATTCATGATTGAGGAGAATTGTATACGAATCTACTCTAGGCTACTTTGTCGAAAATATTATTTGATATTTTGGGGCATTCATAATTTGCAGAATTGCGATTCCCGCGAAGTTCCATGTATTTACTTTTATCTCCATGTACTTTTAAACTCATGTCGCTGCAAGCGTTTAATAAAATCTCTGCAATTCTTTCTATTGTTCTCCTATCATCCCCTATTATATTTTAATCATCGCAGCACACATCATAACCTGGTGAATACCATTCAACTCTAGGCCCTGGTTCCTGTTTGATTTTCTTTTATAGCGTACTCCAGAACAAAGTTGAATAATAATGGCGACAACGCACTCTTCTTGTTTCAGTCTATTTTTAACGAAAGCTCGTGGACAAGCACTTTGCTACTCGAACTTTACTTTGGGATTCATTTAAACACATCTTAACTAATCAAACAAGCCTTTTCGGTATTCAAAATTCAGTACAAATGTTCCCCTTCTAACCGAGTCGTAGGCCTTTCTAAAGTCAATAAATAATTGATTACTGTGTTATTGTATTCCCATTTCTTTTGACGTATTGTCGAATGGTAAATATTTGGTCGATTTCGCCTAAATCTGCACTATCTCCAATAATTCAATTTGCGTTATATCAATCTTCCAAGAGAATGTTTGAGAGGATTTATAGGATGTTGACAGAGGAGAAATGCCTCGATAATTATTATAATCTGTTTTGTCGCCTTTCTTGTGAATTGGAACAGTGGTTGATTCTTTCCACTCTTGTGGCAATTCCTCTTTGTTCCAGATAAGGAGAATCAGTTTGCGTATTTTGTTCCACAGTCTTTTCTCTATAGCGAAAATTAACTCAGTCGGAATTCCATTTGTGCTTCCATTCTCAGTCGGAGATTTGTGCTTCTTTAATTTATAGCGATTTCTACTTCTGTTGGATTAGGATCTAGAATATACAGTTCTGTTGTTTGCATTTCATTTTCCCCACAAACATTAGTTTTTGATTGCATATTAAGCAAATGATAAAATAAATCCTTCAATTTACTCAAGTATCAGTGAGAATTGTTCCGTCGACTTTCTTTAATATATAAGCGCGAGGTTGATAGCCTCCCTTAAATTTGTTGATGCTCTTATACATGCCCCGAATGTTTTTGTTTTTACTATTATTTTCAAGTTCATTAATTTTATTTTTCAAAAAATCGCATTTCTTTATACTGAAAGTTTCGCGCCTGATGTTAAAGAAATGTTGTGTAGCTACATCGTTCGGGTTTTGTAGCCATCGCAGTTCTGCCTGTTTTCTCCTCTCTGCAAGTTTAGTGCATTCCTGGTCAACCATAGTTTGTTCCTATGCATTTCCGCCTAGCCCAATTTTTCTTTTGCTGAAATGTTAATGCTATCCTCAATTTCAAACCAAGTATCCTGAACACTAGTGCGCTCCAAACCTTCTAAAACCGTGAATCTATTCGACACTTCAATCTGATATTCCTCTCTCACCTGGGTCCCCTCTAATTTCTTTAAACATCTTCATTTTCTGATGTTGAATATTTCCTTTATTCAACAATAACCCGTCTCTTATTATCGCTGCTACCAGTAGTGATCAGTGTCACAGTCAGCTCCTCCGAACGACCAAACATCAATTGTTAGACTTCTATCTATTAAAACGTGATCAATTTGATTGTTTTCCCTTGTATGTTGTATTTTATTTCTCAGTAACTACTAGCCGGATCTGAACAAAATTTGATGGGCAAATAGCCCGTGATCAAAACAATAAATAATGCTATATTTAATGTCCGGGCTCGACCAGAGATAGGTCCGAACCGCTTTGCATCTGGTGCTTGATTTCTCGGTTACTACTCGTCGGATCTGACTAAATGAAATTTGGTGGGAGTATATCCCATTGTCTAAGAAATAAAGATCGCTATATTTAACAGATCGAGAATACAAAATTTGAGTCACGGGTACCTTGGTCCAGGCCCCAGACCAAGACGAAGCGTTTTTTTTTTTTAATTTCGAACCAGAGGAGTCTCAGAGGGGCTTTTACGGGGACATACAAAAGTAGTAGAAAATGGTCGATATTAGTGCCGAATTCGTAGTTTTCGCAGTCGCTGAGATGAATGGTGAAACTCCAATCGCATCAAGGATGTTATAAAATAGAGGATCTGCCCATACAACAAAATCGTGAAGCCATACGTCACAGCTTCGCCACACCTACTCTGACCACTCCGCGCCACTAAAATCGCAATGTTTCGAGCCAACAATCATGGCGGAAACGAGAGTAGCCAATCAGACGTGCCGGCTCAGACGATGCTAGATTGTTTTTCGACTTCATTGAGTTCGTATGATGAAGATACGTATGGGCAGATCATTTATTTTATAATATCCTTGGATCGCATTAACTTCCAAATTCACCCCATTCGGTTGCGGAGCGGAGATACCGAGACATGTAAAAATAATCCAAAATGACAGATATTAGTGTCAAATCCATAGTTTTCGCGGTCGCTAAGATCAATGAGACACTTTCATTAGCGATTACTTTAAAATCCAGCTACTATTGTATGCGGGCCTGGGTCCATATGTGTATTGGGGGTACCGGGACATGTAAAAAATTCTAAAGGTATATTATCTACCTTTTTGTTCATTTCGCTGTATATTTAAGATCTTGTTCAGTGAACCATCCTCGTTTATTTCATTTCCCGTTTTAAAATCTAAAATATACTTTATTGTAGTTATTATTCCGCTCCTCAATGTGTTCTTTCCATCTTCGCTCATTTAGACTCGTTTCCATCGGTAGTTTCTATATTCTCCTTTGCTCCTTTCTATTTAAATGAAATTTACATTCATATATATTATTCAAATTTTTATATCTTTTTAATTCGTTTTGTCACTTTCGTTTCCATTGTATATTTCCCTGTCTTTGTATAGATTTCCCTTCTTAATTCGCAGATCAACTTTCTAAACATCCTTTCCTTCCCTCCTCCACTCTTTCTTCATCATGGAATCCAATTGTTGCTAGTTCAGCAATGAAAAATTATGTGCCTGCAGCCGAGACTACTTTGACTAACCAAGAAGTGTAACGTAAAAAAAAAAAAAAAAAAAATCTAATGTTTAACAACAGACATAACCTTCACTTGTGCCTATGTTTTTACTTCTTACATATAAATGTATATACTTTCAACATGAATTATTTCATACTCAAAATATTTGGGGGGACGCGTCCCCCCTGTCCCCTCCCACCAGAGACGCCCGTGGGTAGGCAAGTAGTCCATCGTATAATGATCCCTATTTTGGTTGCTAGACTCGGCTCGAAATAGAGGCTGTTCCACAGCTTTGCACGCCGGGAGCTTCTGAGTTCGGCTCACTTCTTCTTCTTTATTCATAAGTTTTCATTACATTTATTGCACTGAGAAGTTGCCTACAATAAGGGCATATACATACAAATGACAACTTCCGGGAATAAGTTGTAAAGATTTGGTACATTTTATTAATAAAATTAGAAAATACTGACTTCGAAACGAACGAAAAATGATTTTAAATAGGAAACTGCGTCTATTGATATCTATACGAATCAAAATAAAAGGCAAGTTAAGTCGGTGTAAATATAAAACACTATATTTATAATACAACAAAATATAATGTATGTGTTTGTTTTTTTGGACGAAGATTGTAGTGGTTTTCTTTGTGTAACAGTATCTATAGTTTTATTAGATCTATCCAGCGGCAGTATTAATTACCGTCTGGGGGGCACGGTGGCTTAGTGGTAGCTTACCTTTGCTGCATGTGGTCTCCGGTGAAGTAAGTTTGTGATGCACAATATCGTGCCCGTTGGTTTTCGGGGTACTTCGTTTCCTCACACATTCTCATTCCGTGGGACGTAAAACTAAAAAAAAAAATCATTACATTTTCCACCAACTATTCCATCAGTCACTTGCCTTAATCATCAGTCTCCTTTAGCCTAAATGGCATATCGTGGGACGTTAAACTGGAATATTTCATTTCAATTATATCTGGTATGTTTGGGGAAGGAGTGGGACAATGAGATTTTCTTTTCATGTCATTGCTTTCAAGGCGTCTATCGGATAAATCTAAGGCTACTTTTAGACGGAAGCATTTATCGTAGCAAAAATCGTATCATCGATATCCTATCGTGTAAAGTAGCAAATGCTATAGCATTTCCCATGCCAAGGCATATCCTATGGCATTTCTTGTCGATAGAACCTGCTCTATTTCGTAGCATTTTCCCCAGCATTTCTGGTTCGATTGTAGCGCCGTGGTGTGTTAAAAAGAAGCGAAAGATTTTGTGTCAAATATCCATGCTCTTTGTTTTGTGTGGGAAATTGAATAGTACGTAGTAAAGAAAAATGAGTTGGAGTAGGGATGCTCTTTGCCCACATACTTCTTTGTGATTTTCGTTTTTTAATATGACCGGCGAGAACTGTTGTTACAATTACTATAGCTTTAGCTACCTCTCGCGTAAATTCGGAGCCATAATTACGCTCTTCTCCAGTGATTTGTTTGCTACGTCACGACAGATGCTTATCAAAATGCTACCGTTTAAAAGCACCATATACTTTTGATGTCATAGAATATTATATGATTTTTTTGGCAGCACATCTGCTACGAGAAATGCTACGATAAATGCTTCCGTCTAAAACTAGCCTAACACTCGAACTTGCTACTAAAATGACTGCTTGCTTACTGACATACAGTTATTTAAAATAAATACATTTTAAGCCACCCCACGTAATATTACGTATATTGCGTAATACAAGTTTCTGGTACAATGTCAGTAGTTACATTTGTTTTATATACAAATGGTTAAATGTTACGTTATAGTAGTGTCTACAATAGGTCACAGTTCTGCTGCTTGCATATAGTTTGAAGTTATGATGCACGAAACAAAAGTGTCTACGTAGGGATGACTTGACACGATGAACCAGGACGGAGATGAGAAAGATCATGAAAACAGTATTACATTTAATATTTTTTCTATTGTTTCTTTGTATATTTCGTTTTTATTTAGTGTGTGCAACTTAGTAGTGTCTATGTTCTAACTATTCACGGCTTTTTTTTTTTTTTCGCAATCCAAATGTATTGTGACAAGAAATACAAAATGTGGGTAAAACCTGTAATTTAGTTACAAACGATATCGAAGGCAAGTAAAGCATTAGTGAAGTTGCTGCGACTATCGCGCTATTTGTAATATTTTATGATACTATTTGCAGCTATTGAAGCATGATATAGTGCGCCACAGATGACAAGATAGACGGAAAGTATGCGAACTAAAAACAGTGTTGCAAATTTATGAACTCTAGTAGTTACTGTTGTTATGAGAATTATATTGTGCTATTAATGCAGAAAAAAATGTTTAATTTTCTTGTGTTCATGTTATTCCTTTCCCTTTCATTGTCGAGTCTTACTCGAGAAATATATCCTTTTCTTTGTCGGCTGAACAATGAGATCTATATATAATGAATATAAATACACTTGGTTTTGATATGATTTTTTTAAAATTTGAGTTTAGCGTCCGTTTCAGCAGCAAGAGTATGTGGGACGTGGACCTACAGTTTAACTTGAGATCCGAACCACATGAGCTCCTGCCGGGATTCGAACCAGGGTCTCCCGCGCCACAGGCGCGTACACTGTCCACATAGATATGAGGGTGTTCTACAGTGAGTTATGAATAAAACTGATTCCTAAACTTTTTTTTAACCCTCTTAATCTATAGGTAACTTTTTATTTTCACTTAGTATGCTTCAACAAGATTTGTTTTCTAGCCAGAGAAAGAACTAAGCGAGCGTTATAGCAAGGGAAGGCAAGCGAGTATTATGAGGCAGCTTAACTTAGGATTAAAAACATAAGCTCCTACAAGGAGTCAACTCATTACCTATTAAAACAATGTGAAAAGACAATCATTTAGCCACGATGGAGTATATTGCTTCTCTGGAATAGTTATTTAAGTAAGTGCATGATATTACACAACAATTGAATGATTCTGCGAACAATAGGATTTTATTATGTCAAAATAAAGACGCTGTGTTTATAGTAATTTAAGATTTGAATTTCGTGTTTCTGAGTAGCTACATATCTTCCACCCTGTGTTTTATTGTTTTTGTAAGATAAAATGAAAGAATGTCCTACATGATAAAGGGTTACCCACAATCTGCGCTCACAACGAAAATATGATTTTTCATTAAAATATATATCAGAGCATATGAATCCTTATTTTAAAATAGAACTGTAATAATTATACGAGATTTTGTTCGTTCCTTCGACTTCCCTTTAGAAAACCTGCTTGGAAACACGCTACTCGCAGGAATGCAAGTAAAACCCGAGATTTTAAAAGGGAAATGCTTATCGAACAAATGTAGGGTAGTAGCTACCTCGTGCCTAAGAGGTTATCGGCAGTCGTTCTTTCAGAAAAAAATGTTCCGAGGGGGCACACTTAGTAATCCGGAGGGCACTGCTGGTACTTTTCTCTTTATTATTATATTGTAGACGTATTATTTTGGTCTCCTCCGGGGTGCAGTGCCCCCAAAAAACTGGTATCGGTGGAAGAAACACTGGTTATCGGTGGGAGCACATGTAGTTCGGATTCCTCATTAACCTGTACGTCCACGTCCCATATTGTCTCGCTGTTGAAAGAGACGCTAAACATCAAATAAAAAACAATCAATCAAAAATATAGGCTAGTGTTAGCGATCTTCTTTCTTAATGTGATGATCCCAGGTACAAATCCGAAGACTATTTATCCTGTCTGAGGTTTCTCCAGATGCTTTCCTCAAGTTCCATCTAGCAAATAAAATGATATTTTTCAGGGTAGCCACTGGCCAGCTTCCTTCAACTTCGTCTTATATGGTTATAGATTGTTTCTGTTTTAAGTATAAATTGGCGTCTCAGGCTGTATCAGGAAGTTGGCTAGCGTTCAATACATGCTCAATACACACTATTTTAAAACATATGAAGCATTCCGGGTAATAATGGTGAACTCAACAAGAGTTACTTCGGGAAAGACGCATTTTAAACTTTCTTGACAATGAAGAACTCTACAAAACGTTCTTTCAATTAGTTGTTATTATTATTGTTGAAATTTCTGTTGTGATTATTATACTTTGGGTAAATAAAAAAAAAGTTGGCCAGATGTTGAGTTTGTCCTTACTATTTGAAATGCCTCATACTGTATGTAGTAAATATGTATGAAATTAAAATAGTTGTTGAAAATAATCTAGTCTTTTTTTCGATTCTTAAAGATTATTTGTAAATGCTATGTTTTCTTAAACGACACGCAATGCTCCAAATATGTTCTGAAATTCAGAGTAAACTTGCTTTATAATATTGTAGTACCTATCCTCATCACTCCGTCAATGTAGAGAAATGTTCTCAACTTTGCAACACTATTTTTCAGACTACAAGAAAGTGTCAACCAATAGGAGTTGCAAACACACTGCCCACCCCCAACACGGCTATCAACAGAGATGAGTTGTCACATTTAACATTAAGATACCCTATACGGGACAGCTGCCGACGAAAGAACAAACCATGTGCGTGGTGTGTTTCTCACACTGTTGCCACACTTGGTACAATTGTACCAAATTCAGCCCTTTTTGTCATTCATTGGCCCGTTGGTACCACGCTAGCATTTTCAGCCCCTTTTGTGAAAAGGTTGATACAATTCTACGAAATTCAGCACCATTTAACAAATACTTGTCATATTTTCAAAAGTGTCAGTAAGACTTTTCCTACATCTCACGTTACTCATATGTGTGATGTCATGAGGAGCGAACTCGGAGATGATTCATTTGTTTCTCGTTTATATATATTTCTTTCATATATGGCCATAATACCGTTTTGGTCTATTGGTCACTTTGAAATAGAGGCACGTTTGGTTTCCTTACAATACATAGCGAAGACGAGAACTGTTTTCTCTTTTAATTTGCGGCCTCTGTCATACTTCCTACATGCGAAAATAGTTTCATCTACTTCCACGGTTGTTTGGGGTCCTCCCAGTGGCGTAACAATAGAGTAGGTAGGGTAGATATTGCGTACGGACGCAGGACGTTTCGGTATATTAGGTTTTTAGTAAAAGAGAAGCAAATTATATAAACGGAGCCTTAAGTTTTCGTGGTCTTCATTTCCAAACATGGCAAGAATAAACATTCCTGTTCACTTCGCTCGCAGTTTATTACATTTGCGTATCAAATTATTGTCATTATTGTTAACTCGTAGAGGTTATAGCACTGTATGATTAAGAAATTAGTCCTCCTGTAAGGGGGGCGCGGTGGTTCAGTGGTAGAGCGTTCACCTCTGGTGCCTGGGGTCCCGGGTTCGATCCCAGCCCCACCAAGTGAACTTTGTGGTGGACAAACACCGTGCTCGTGGGTTTTCTCGGGGTTCTCCCGTTTCCTCCCAATTTCTTCATTCCACCATTTCACTCATCTCTCATCATCACCGTCTCCTTTAGCCGTGGGACGTAAAACTCAAAGATTTCATTTCATTTCATATTAATCCTCCTGTATTAATACGATACCAGTTCTATATTACATATACTAAGTTTACTAACTATAAATAAAATTCCTCTGCGCAACAGGCTTTCAACAATAACGACAAATTCTATGACTATAAGATCTGGAGTAAAACGAGTTAAAAAGTGTTATTATAAGCCACATCACAATTGCCACGTACTGCGGCTACACAGAACCAAGCACAAACACCAAAGGTTGGGCAAACCGGGCAACTGTCCGGGCCGCTAATGTCAGGGGGAGACCAAACGAGCACTCCAAAATAAATTTTCGAACCTATTTTCTAACATCACTGTAATAAAATGCAAAGTATAGGCTAAAACTAGGTAAGGGGGCAAAGACTCATTAGCAGGGTGAAAATTTTGCCTTCGTCCGTTCCTGACGTTGACTGAGTTTATGTAGAGTTAAATGGATGAGGACGAGACTGACCTACTTAGACTCTAATCTCAACATTATTGGAGAGTAATAATTAGCTGATCTTCTTAAATACCGATTGCAATATTACTTACAGTATTTTTGTAGACGTGCTGACTTTTTTTTTCAGTTAGCGAATTTTTACCCCTCTTTTAGCAGAAAGAAAAATCTCATGTTGGCAACAGTGCCTAAACTAGCAAAATGTGGGATGTGGCGCGTAGTTACAGATGGTCATACATTGGTCTATTAAATGGGTGAGGGGGGCACCAATAGGGATTTTACCTAGGGTCGCCAAAGACCATTGTTACGCCACTGGGTTCTCCGATTTGGATGTTTTTTAAAAAAATAATTTTTAAAAAGAGCACTTTCTTGATTTGGACTCTTGGAAGAGGGGGGGGGGTAGTGTTCTAGAATTTTTCTCTTTTAGTTTCGTTCTATAGAGACGTATTTTACTGGTATAAAATAATGAATTCAGCCCTTTTTGTTTCAATTTAGTACTATTTTTCAGCCCACTCCAGAGCTAGGATTGTGGCAACACTGGTTTCTCAGTTTCTCTTCGAAGTCCGTGGCGCTCAGTTGACACGTTTGAGACAAACTTTTACGATTCATTTTGTCCTTCTCAACAAAGAGAGGAGAAAGAAAGCAACTCCGTAACTATAAATAAGTTATTGCAAAGAATATATATATATATATTACTATGGTTATGTGAATAAGTGTTGGTACGATACAAATGAACACGTAATTAAAATACAATTATTATTATTATTATTATTATTATTAAATAAAGAAAAATAACCATGGCGAAAAACTTACTTGATGTACGGAACATAATATTCGTTCCCCCTATCTCATCATCATTGCCTCCTAACGGTATAAGTATGTTGACATTTTTTGAAAATCCTACATTTAGTTCAGGCCTTTTGTATTATATCACATGCATATTTCACTATAGACCCCTATTATTCGATATTAAAATAGCCCTTCGCTCTGGTCTAGTAGCTGCCGCGTGTGGCTTTGTTGCACATAGTCCCGGGTTCGATTTCCATAGTGAAAGTACAAAAGTACGTACATGTGATTTTATAATTCACTTTTATCGATCATCCGTTTCATTTAGCCTAAAAGGACACAATCATGGAACATTTTTTTCATAATAAATAGTCCACTTTGTCTATTGCGAGGTTTCTCAACCTTGGACTCGCTAGAATATGAGGGTTGAAAAAAATGAAATCTTAAGTTTACGTCCTACGATCATGCCGGCTAGACGAAATGAGACGATGATGATGAGAAATGAATTAAATGGTGGAATGAAGTAGGAGGAAACGGGAGAACCTCAAGGAGACATGCACACGATGTTTCTCACACAAAGCTCACTTGGCCCGAGCTGCGATCCAGTGCCGGTCTGGCTAGGTCGGCTGCTCGGCAATCGCCGAGACCCCGAGAACCTTTGGGAGGGCCCGGACGCATAGGAAAATAAATGTTTAAAACTTAAAAAATAACTTAATTATCAGATGTTTAGAATACAAAAAACAGAATTAACTAATGATAATTTTAAAACACAACATAGTTTAATGTAATGCTTGAAAAACAGTTATAAAACAACCAGTACCAGATTTACACATAACAAGTTATAGCTTAAGGCGCCACTCTTGTAGGGCCCCCAAAAATATTTTTTAAAAAAAGTAAGTTGGATATAATGACATTTTTTCCTATCTAACTTTAATTTTCAGTTCACAGTTCATACGGTATCTTCTATAATAACATTACCTAGATACAGTACCGAAAACTATCTGTTATACTATTTCCCTTCGGACTTTATAGTTGCCACACTTTCCTTTGTGACAGTTTTCATAGATTTATTGTTCCTTTCTTTTCGTATTTTCCACAGGTTTTCCTAAAATTCTGGCGAAGCACTATTTGGACTTTTACAATCATCACTTGAAAAGTTAAATATACCTCTTTCAAATATGATTACATGCTCTTTTGATGGAGCCAGTAATATGAAAGGGTGCTACAATGGTCTTCAAGCACATTTGAAGAAGGTAAACCCAGAAATCATATACACTCATTGCATGGGACACGTTCTCAATTTAGTTATAGCAGATTCTACTGTAAAGTGCCTCCAAGTAGAACATTTATTCGGGCTTGTGGACGAATCCGCTTGCTTTTTAAGCAATTCATACAAGAGAATGATCGTGTGAGAGAAATTTACAAAGAAACATCATTCTTGGTGTCGGAAAGCTACATCGATTAAAAAAAAATAGGTGCTACTAGGTGGTGGAGCAAACACAAAGCTCTATCATCCATAATAGATTTACATGATGATAGATAATGTTGAATCTTCTAAATTCGTTACATTTTTGTCAGTGTTGTTAGATATGTCAACAGGCAATTTCGATTGCAAAACAAAATTTACAGTGCGTTCCCTTCTAGGACAGTGGGTGCAAATTCGAAAATTTGTTTCTAGCTGTAGTCATGCTAGACATGTTTTCGGTTACTTCTCCTGTGTCCGTCTTTCTCCAAAGGCCTGGCAGTCGGTAGATGCTAGACATGTTTTCGGTTACTTCTCCTGTGTCCGTCTTTCTCCAAAGGCCTGGCAGTCGGTAGATGCATTATTAGACGAAATTAGAAGAAAAAGAAGTGACAAAAATTTTAAAAGATTGCATGACAAATGTAAATCCCTGGTTAAAGACATCAAACCTTATTTTAGGAATGGGGAAATTGATATAGAAGGTGATTTTCCAGCAAAAAAAATCCAAAGGTGAAGAAAATGCCTTGTGAACAAGTTTCTGACGAGACCAGAAATTTGTCACATGAACAGAAATACAAAGCACTATACTTTAACATTCTCGATTATGCGAGTAAAAGTATAGAAGAACAGTTTGTACCCAACAAGACTCTACTGCTTGATTATTCCTGGTTAGACCCAAAAAGGTACGAGGATATATAGTTGCAGTGGAGGTAGAAGATTTTCCAGATGATTGCTTGCAAACTGTTTCTCAATTAGCAAACGTGAATAGAAGTGAGTTGTTGTTAGAACTGAAACAGTTTGCAAGCCAGTATCGTAATTTCAGTGCAGATTTTAGTGACAAGTCAAGAGAATTACAAGTAATGATGGTGATGGTGATTCAGATGAAAGTGTGACATCTGAAGAAGAATCTGAAGATAAAAAGAAAAAGTCTGAAATTTAATGTGGTACTAAAAGGAAATGTTTCATATGTCTCTCATGTGCATATGGCTCTCATGTCTCTATGAACTATCGTCACAGTCTGGATTATTTAGTAATTTATATACTGTATTTAAATATATAATGACCATTCCATCCACTCAGGTGACTTGTGAACGAGTTTTTTTCGAAATTGAAAATTGTAAAAAACAGACAGATATTCTTTAAGCGAGAACTTACTATCTCCTTTAATGTTGATGAATGTTGAGGGAGACTTGTTTATAAATTTGGACAAAAATAAAGTAATTGATGAAATTGCGGTTACAAGTGAAGTTTTGAAAAGAAAATTAATGCATTGATATGTTCCTGATACTCTGTAATTCGTGTGTGTGTCTGAGTCATTTTCAATTTTACAATTATGTGCTTTATGATATTGTAATCATTTATTAGTAGTAATCAATAATTTGCCTGTTTGTATTAATATAAATCTAGAATAAGCTTCACTTTGTTAGTGCATACCAATATTTTCGTCTTTTTACAGTTATGTGGTCATATAAATGTTGTAATACACGTTAAATATTTGTCATTAGTTCTCATAGAATACAAAAATGGTTTATAACTATACGGGTTTCGCATAATTTTGCTATGTCAACACATTTCTCTTTATTTCATTCAGCCTCATTACATCATATAGTACAATGCTGAACTGACGCCGAAACCTATATAATGATTTATATCTACGTTACATTGCTTAAGTATGTTTTACCTTGTCATTTATCGTAACATATATAGATTTAAAATGCTTCAGAAACTTTTATTTTTCATAAACAAACCTTTAATCATTGTTGTAAGTACCGAAGATACGCTGTGAAAAGTTTCTCGATCAGGGGGCCCACAACAAACTTTAGCCGAGGGCCCGCGATTGCTCCAGATCAGCACTGCTGCGATCGATCCAAGGACCCCATGCACTATAGGTGAACGCTCTACCACTTTTTATTTTACAGTTTGTGCCAACGGGGATAGTGTTTGCTATGGTAGTTCGTGCAATTTCTGCGTAATCCAAGCACTACAGGGGTACGAACACAGAAAGGTCCAGGACAGTTAAAAATCCGACCATGCTCTTCAGAGGGACTCGAACCCCCAGTGGATTGCGCCTCATGATCCTACGCCCGAGACCACTCGGCTATTGCCACCTGCTTACCATTGAGCCACCGCGGCCCGATATGAGGGTGCGAAGGGAAATGTAGATGATAAATGTAATTAGGGTCTAGTAGCAGAAAAATATTTTTTAAAAATATTTTGAACTTCTTCTTTTGATAGACATTATTATTTGTACACTTGTTTCCAAATAATAAAAAAAAAAGCATATTGAGAAATTAGCTTCGAGAATCGTTTTAAAACCAATTGGAATAAAAGAGGAATGAAACTCGTTAAAATCTGCAGATTTAAATACAAGAAAAATACAAATAGAACTTACCGTAAGGGATGAACAACAATTAAAAAAAAAAACAAAACTTATAAACAGGAAATTAATTGTGAGGCTCGCAGGCAAGGTGTGATAAAAGGGGCCGTGATATAAAATAAATAGATTGAGGAAGCCTAGTCTATTGCATCATTATATAGTAAGTCTTTCGTAGTCTTTTATCTTCCGTTTTAACGAAGTGCAACAGAATTTACGTAAATCAATTATAATAATGGAATGGCAGAATGCATACCTAAACGAAAACGTGCCGATATATAGGCCTAAAACGAGTAAAGAACTCATACAAATGCCTACACAGAAGCTAGATACTAACAGACACGTGGTAGTCTGAAAATAGTTTAACAAAATAAGCAAATTTTGTATCCACTACCAACACAATATTATGATCCTGAATAAAAAGACTTTTTCGTCCTTCTACTTTTTGACGTTTAGGTAAAATGAAGAACGAAGGGGCGGGGAAGAGGGGTAGGGTGAGAACATGGCAACACCGACTTGCCAAACAGAAAGCGGAAAGTGTTTGACCGCCTAGTTGATCCTAGGGCCACCACTGAAATTGGAGTTCAGACATCACGTCATCTGTGTCTTGCTATAGTAACATATTTGTGACTAATTTTATCATTACAAATTATTTTTAACTGCTGACAGCAATTTACAGTATGCTTACAGATGCAGTCAATGGTGCAAATCTTTCGGACCACGCTGTTTAAATGCTGGTGCTAGATAGTTGTAAATTGACTACATATTTACATAAAAGATTTAAATGTATGTTTAATAATTGAATTTTTTTCGTTTAATCTTCCAAGATCCTGAAATACTGACTTATTTTAAGAATACTGACTACTTTGCATCCCTGATATCTGCAATAGTTTCGCGTTTGTCGTTGAAGGCTTTTACCTATCATGCCAGTGTACTGTAAGGAAACTCAATTTCCTACAGTCTCATGAAGCTCTTAATGAGACGGTTGTGCACATTTTAGTTAAAAAAAAAAAAAAAAAAAAAAAAAAAGTGTTTGGACAGTTAGACCTGAGATAAAAACACAAGGAAATACCATATATACAAGGCAGTATAGAACAAAAGATTATTGGGGCATTAACACCAGAGGTATCATAGTTTATTTAGCCTATTGAGTATTGCAATGCACCGCATTTGACAGACGTGAGTGAAGGAAAAAAGAAATAGGTAGGTAGGAGAGTAGCAAAAAAAGGTATTTGGACAACGCTGTGTTCGCGAACAAATCACGCAAAAATAGGAGCTGAAGAGTTACTTAAGTGCATCTGGGTAGTCTACAAAGTAGGGTGAGTCAGTTCATAGCAGATGAAGACGAAACCAGTATGATAGGGAGAAAACGGAGAGAAACAACGCTAGAGAAACGAGAGTTAATTGTGAAATTGTATGGGGAAGGTAAAAGTTACCGAGGAATTGGCCGTATAATGGACAAATTACCTTCCACTGTTGGTTATATTATAATGAAACACAAAGCAGAAGAAATACTACAAAATAAACCGCGAACAAGCCGACTAAGAAAGCTAAGTCCCCGTCAAGAAAAGTACATCATTAGAACTGTGAAGAAAAATCCAAAAACAAGTACAAGACAGGTGGCCACATGAGTCGCTCAGGAAAAGCAAGTCAATGTAGTTAACGTTATACCTCAAACAGTAAGAAATACGCTTAAAACAGCAGGTCTTCGAGGATGTGCAACAAGGATAGAAAACATACATTTCTCAGACAAATAGAAAGAAAAGACTAGAATTTGCAAAGAAGTACCAAAATGAACATGTAAACTTTTGACACAACATGATTTTCACAAATGAAACTAAAATCAATTCATTTCGAAGTAATGGATACCAACAAGTGTGGCGAAAGAATAAAGCATTCGGAAAACAGAATATTGTTCCAATAGTTAAAATGGCAGCCGTTCAGTGATGGTCTGGGCGTGTGTAAATGCTAATGGAGTGAAAAATACCCATATGACTGATGGTATTATGATTGCGAGAGTATATTTGGAGATCTTAAAATCAAACTACAAGGATAGCGAGCAAATTCTTCGCTTGGGTGGTAAGTGGATGTTCCAACAAGATACAACTCCAAGCACCGAGGTTACGATTTTCGCCAATGGATCCTTTACAATACTTCCTACTATCTGGAAACTCTGCCGCAATCACCAGATTTGAATCCACTGGAGAACTTGTGGTTTGAACTAAAGAAAAATATCCGTAAACGCAACCCTACCAGCAGAGAACAATTGATTCAGTATGTTCGACAGGAATGGGCCCAATTTGATTCTAGCATTTGTTGTAAATAAATCAGTTCAATGCCGAAACGTCTTCAAGCAGTCGTCGCAGCTAAAGGGTATCAGACAAAGTACTGAGAGGTCCTCTAGTTTTCATTTCATAGATTTTTTATCTTCATTTTTCGTTGTGTCCAAATACTTTTTTTTTGTTGTACTGTCAACAGTTGTTATCTTTCGTTCGATATTATAGTCTATAATTTTCAGATTTGTTAATATGTATACATGCAAATAAATAACCGTTTTTGTCCCTTGTTTCCAACATACAATCCAATCTATTGTCTTGTTATGTACACTGCAAAGTAGCGGCTCTTTTGTTTTTGTGTGAGGTGTCCAAATACTTTTTTTACCCACTGTATCTAATTTCGCTGTTCCTGCTTCGAGAACATGCTGGTACATGATTTCAGACTGCGAACGCACACAAGAAACTATTTAACTAACTAGTGGTAAAAGTGCGAGGCATTAGTTCCGTTTCATGACGTACATACAGCGGTGTTGCCACTATTAAAATTACAACCCTCGTATATTACTTAATTGATGATATTTTCCATTACCAACGTCCTTTCTTGCCCGGCCCTATTTTCTTTCTAAATTTACTACTTAAACTATTTCGTATGGCTTATATTATTTCATATAAGAATATTCTGAGGAATAATAATATTAATACTTTACATTAAAACAACTTTAAAATTCAAAGTATATTTATTGAAATTTGTACATTTTTTGCAAACATTATACTCTCAATTATAAAATTCGTATAACGCAACATTTCTCCAATCAACATCCGCATTTTGCAGTGTAGTCTACATCGAAACAATTATGATTGAAATTATGTGTAACAAATGTTTTCGTATAGAAAACAGGGCAAACCTTACAAATCCATCCTCTAACCAAAATAACCACCTACCATATAGATCAACAAGATTGCTTTCTCACATACAAAGAAGTGGTCCGTTGTAAGTTATTAAAATAGATGCTTCTTCATTCACATCATTATTTGCATACACTCAACAAATTACATATGCAATGAGATTTGGGACACTATGTAAAAATTTTCATTAAAATAAGTGTGAACTATAATATAAAATAATACAATCAACATATATTTAATTAATTATTCAATTGATATGCTGTCTTCTAAACAAAAACAAAAATTTAACTAACAATTCTACAATGGTAAATATTGCCGTAAATAAACTATATGGACGATTGGTTGGTCCTCTGTTCCACGTCCTTTATATATGTATATCAACGACTATCCTAACTGATAACAGAAAAAATATATATATGTATATAAATTTCCCCTCATTGCATGTGCACTGAAAAAAAACTAACACCCTGAAAAATGGAGCATTTTACAAAGGCAGAGAAACATTATACTGAGGAACCAAATTTCTCGGAGTGTACTGAGTCTCCAACACAACCGGTGCAGATTTTGGGACACGCAACCTTTCTATAGAAATACTATTATTCACTGTTCGATCACTAATTATACAAGAAGAAGGTACATTTGGGGTAACTGGTTTAACATTCACATCCTGGTCCCAACTTATTCCTTCTGATGCTAGTGAGCGAACGTTACTGATCATTGGAACGAAACTACCTTCCTCTGACGAATTCCCTCCCGCAATATTCTTATCAAACTGGACAGCCCCAGGATTACTACTGTGAGCAACTTGGAAAACGGGAGCAGTAAAAACATTAGCTGCATCTACACTGTACGCATGAATAACAGGAGGTGAAATCACAGGCGTCTGACAGACGGCTGATGCTGCTGGAATTTGGGTAGGTCTCACCACACTCACTCTTCTCTCTTCACCAACTTGAGTTGCCCTTGGCATAGGCTTCCCATCATAAGCCTTAATACGATGCTGTACACTTGTAACGTACGTTACAGCTCTGGGACTAGCATCTGGTGCAAGTATCAGATCTCCACTTCGCCAATATTTCTCAAGAAGCACAAGATGACGGATGAAACTGGAATGATTACCATACGGATTATGCAGGCGCTGCCATAATTTCTTTGTTTTCTTGTCAAACTGTATTGTTGCTGTGCATTTCTCCCACTCTTGCGGTCTATCGTCTTTATTTTCATGAAACACAAAGTTTGCATTTAATGCCAACTCGTCTTCCTCAGTCGACACAGGTCTGGAGGTATCACCATAGTTAGTATCGGAGTTTGAATTGTCTCTTGCATTTATATTACTCACTACGTTACCCCCATTAGAAGAAATACTAGCATTCCCCAATTGTCCGATATTAACGTTCCCTAATTTCAATCTGATTTTGGTTGGTGGTTTAGAATCTTTTCTTTGGTCACTTGTAGTAGTACTTTTCTTAACTAAAGTTTTAACTTTCAAAGGCAGTGAACTTGGCTTAGATTCTACAGTTTGTTGTTTTTTATTGGCATCAGAAGCTGCTTGTTTCTTGTGGCATCCAGCAGGAGTTGGGGAAGGTGAATCCTCTTCGGCAGTGTCAGGCTTCGACTTCTTCCTTTTTATCTTTGGCATTGGTATTGACGTGGAAGCTTCTGCTTCATCCATTGGCTCAACGTCCAGGTAATGCAGAACTCTGGGGGGAAAATAAATACAATTAGTTACTTTAATGACAAAGCACACTTCCTTCATTAACAGGATGAACTGATTTAAATCGGTGACTTTTCAAATAAATATCGATGGAAAATTAAAGTTAAGTTAGTGCTTCCAATGAGGACCCCAGTGAGATATTAAGTACCGGAATATAAGAACACATAAGCGAATTTTTAAAAAAGAAAAGTACATGCTGAAATGAAATTAAACCCTGGACAAGGTTTTTGTATATTCTGAGTTGTAATGAATTCTTCAGCAGGGCAGATCTTCAAGATGTACTTTCTTACCATAAAGACCTCATCTATTATACCAATATATCCTTTTTCTTAATACTCCCACGAGAAACGGTAAGTTACATTTTCTTCCTGTTATATTGAGTGCATTTATCTTCAAATGAAAATAGATTCTTTAAATCATTTTTGTATTTTGAGTGTGAGACAAATGGAAAATTCATTGAACACTTAATTTTTAAAAAAATTTTAACGTGGAATTTATTTTCTAAGACCATATAACTATGGCTATTTAAATTAACAGGTATCAAAATAACAAGAAAAAAATTTAATCCTTAGGAATGATAATCTATTTTGTAGAATTAACAAACAAAAAACTTCAAGTAAAAATAATTTCCTGAGGTTACTCTGTGCATTGCTCTGTCAGTGGAAGAAATTAAAAGAGAAATTAATACACAACGTCAGATAGGAAATTTATGCACTAGAACTACATGCTGATAAAAGTGCATTATAACACCAGTTCCGCTATATTATTTGGTACACAGATTACGAAACTAATGCTTAATTTTATGAAGTATAAAAATTTTTCTACATTGTGACTGTAATACACCAAACATCTGACTGAAAGAAGGTGTCAATTCTAAAAACTAATATTTGTTCTCATTCAATTTCACAAAGTTTGACGTATAGATGTCAAACTAAGTTTGAATTACTTATTCGGGAGGATTCATGTACATGGGAAGTTTGATTTAAACTACTCGCTGAGCACAACAATACGTAAAAATTATTAACGTGTAACAGTTTCGCCAACTATCCACTTTGGCTTCATCAGACACCATGGAAATGTCTAAAGAGGAAGTCGGACATTATGAATTCATAGTGTCTGATGAAGCCAAAATGGATAGTTGGTGGAACTGTTACATGTTATTAGTTTTTTTTTACAATAAACGTAATGGTTTGCGCAGAAAGTAGTTTAAAGCAAATGTTAAAAGCAAAGCTTGAACAATGAAAAACATTACATGGAAAGTTGATGCGCTAACGATAATATTGCGTATAATCACTAGTACAGCCGACTAACATGATACTATTTCCTGCAGCAACTAATACTGGCGAACAGCAGTAAAAATTATCTACAGTGTATATATTCGTATTGCTATTCTCTGCGTAGTGCTCGGTACTTGTGTAATCTCTGCCATGAAGTATCAACTCATTGTTCTATTTGATAGTATACGAATAATCATATTAGCACCAAGGCTTAGGAATCAGGAAATTGGAAGAATAGGACAGTAGCACAATGATGTAGTCAGAACTTCGCAGCGGTACCACCAGGGGTATAAAATGTATAAGACTCTTTTAGGCTGACTACCTAGAGATTTCTGCTCGTCCAAGCCTATTTGTTACTGGTAAATCTTATACCAAACCTTTCGTGACGCTACCTCAAGTCAGTTTCTTCAGAATCGTCTGTAATTATCAAGTCATAGCTAGATGCCCCTCGCGAGATCCTACATTCATCTCACGTTGCCGCGCAGTTCGCATGGGTCAGGGAACACAAAGAATGGGACTGTACAAGGGCAAGGGTTGCATCTATCTCACATCACACGACACCAGGAGGACCTTTAACTGTGTGCATATCGCTATTAAGTCATGAACATGAAGTCTGCAGCCTCTTCGGGATGGTATCGCATATGACTGCATGATATAACGAACACTACATAAAATGGCATCATGCAGCTTGTCCTATCTTTACATGAGAATACAGGTCAAGATCTTGTATCGTGCAGTCATATGAATCATTACACATCTAAATATCGGAATCAGAATGATAAAGTAGCTTTCAATGTTTCTAAATATGCTGTATTCATCCCATTCTGTATGCATTGGATATGCTCATGAGGAGGAAACACGAAAGGTTCCTGACTAGGGGACACAAAGGGAAGAAATGGTGTCCAGAAACGCTTAGATACCCTAATCAATCATGCGTCTGCAAGAGGACAAGCCTTTCTGAACGTAAAAGGGCAACACATTATGTTAGATCTACGCAGAAGCAGTCTCTATCGCTATTGAAACACACTTCCAATAATCGACATTTTCTTCTCTATTTACATTATGACGTCGTTGACATATTTTCAAAAAGGTCCTGGTGGGGATACTATGCTTCGGATAAAGATTACACTCATGGTTTTGGTCCCACTGTAAGTAGAGAGGTCACATATAACTTCGGTGCTGGTAAGGAACTTGAAATACCCACTCAAGCATTAAGAAATTTCTCAAATTTTGATACATACATACGTGTTGCTTTATATGGCATTGTCTACATTCCTACATTGTTCCTTAACCTATCATACTAATGTAGTGGAAATATATCTGTGATGTGTGTACATGGCAGAGTGGCACGACAATATAATTAAACCAATACATCTATGCTGGAAATTATACACAATAATTATAGGTTGGATGGATTGGAATTTAGCATAATTTACAACACTGAGGCTGTATGAAAGGTAATCTACAGATGCACACAGGATCTGAACCACATGAGCTTCCACCGGGAATTGAACCTGAGTCACCCGTGAACGAGGGGCCTAAACAATAAATTACACTGAAAAAATAAAAATAAAATAAAATAAAAAATAAAACACCTAGTAGGAATGGTCCAATGTCAATGTAATTTCGTACGTGCATAACATTGGGGGTAAGAGTTGCAATGACGTACCAGCGCACAAAAAGTTTGCATTTTACTTTCACTAATAGGAGGTTCAGTGCATAAAATACTGAAGGTGCTAGCGGCACCTGGACCTGGAATTGAGCTATGAAACGATCAAAGAGTTGTTAGTCAAACACTTTCAACAAGCGCCACATTTCATGATTGAAAGGTATAAATAATATAATGAATTTAAAAAGTATAACAACGGCAAGGTCAATTTTACCAAGATTACATTTTACAATTGGAAAACCAAGCAAATAAGTGCAAATTCGGGCAATTCCGAGAACATACACTCAAGAGATCAGATTGTGTGCAGTATAGCAAGGACGAAAAAAAAAAAAAAAGTATACATTATCGGTTACGGACTTAATGATGCATTTCGCGATAAACATTGCAAATCACACAGACTTGCTTGAAAAGGAAGTAACCATATTTTACAAATTGGATCCTAGAGCTGAACAAGTAAATACAGCAACAGATCAACGGAAGGATACTAGATTCTAACACACAAACCATACCAAATCAATTGGTTCGATACAAAAACAATGTTAAATGTAAAACTGAAAAACAAAACTATGGTTGTGTAACATGCGGAAAGCAACATATAAAATACCAATGTCCAGCGCAGAATGTACAACGTAGAAATTGCACCGAATATAGTCACTTCACACAGTATTGTCCCAAGAAAGATATAAGTAAGTATGAAAGAAAAGTCAATGAGTTACCCGAGGAAAAACACCGTTAGAAGGAAGACAAGAACATTTTCATTCTGAGTTTCAACAAGCGTTAGATAGTGTATTAGACAATTCGAATGAAAAGATGAACGAAACTTTAAAATAACGCAAGGTGTTAAACTCAGCTCATAAAGGCAATACAGAAGGAAAATTATGAGTCTAAGTAATGAAATGCTGTTAGTAATATGATCATCTAGGGTAAAATACGAGTATCCTGAGCACGTTTTCTCAAGTTAAATAACCACACATTTATTATGTGAGCTGGGAATCTTAACAAGATTGTTATTTCTAGTATGATTTTAGACACTAATGAAAATCTTCGGCTTCACTTATTTAACATAGACGTTTTTTCCACAGAAAGCACTAAAATCAGCAATAGGTTTCTGAAATCTTGGTAAACACCGTAATTAAGAATCCTATTACGATTCCCAGGGCAGATAATAATAAGCGAGTGTTAGTTTATTTTGTTACAGAGATATAATGTACAATTAATTTATTGTATATCTGGAAAATTACCCAAAACTATGACAACACCACCCATATTTTCCGACGTTCATGAAGTTTTCAGCTATTGTACGATTTGAATGTAATGCTGCCAGGTAATTCACTCAACTGTGCACATGATTTATTAAATTTATTATAATCTGTATATGTAACAAATCTGTGATTTTGCTAACGAACTGCATTTCAGTTAAGCATTTATTAGAATTTTTGTTTGAAATTGCCTATTTCCATGCATTGCCTTGCTACATTTATTAGTATTAAGGAAAGAATTGCTGGTACGTTTGTATGATATGATTCCTAGGTATATCATTCTAGGTAACTATTGCAGGTTTTGATTGATGCAAAATTTGAAATTTTCAGTGTTTATATTTAAAACAAGGTTTAAATATAGAAACAAATGTTTCAAATCACGAAATTGTAGTATTTATGTCCCAAGTCTTGAATATGTTCTATGATTCTACTTTTTGTGATCCTTTTAGTCAATTCCATATACGTGCCACCACACTCAGTGATCTGATAACTTACTGACAATTCAATGGTGTCATTCTTGTAACCTATCGACAGCATGATTGACATTTATGTTTAATTCGTTCCTTACAAATTTTTACACATTTGCCAGGACAAGGATATTGGGAGGTAGAATGTTTATGGTATTTGTGTGTGTTTCTAGTTATTTTGTGAAAATCGCAAATCCTATGTTATCTTCTTGTCTTTTTATTCTATATAATATAGGATATTTGCAACGAAGCCTCGCAACCTAGATATAGATTCTGCATGTAAAAAGCTAGAGTACACACTAGGTAAGCATTGTTACAATAATAATTGTAATTAAAGTATGAATTACAATGTTTGTTTAACTTACTTTAAATTCTGATTTCTAGAACTCCCTTGCACTTTCAAGCTTTCGGCTCTTCCCTCGAGCCTTGTTCACGGAGAATAAAAAAAGAAGAAAAAGAAGTAAACACATAAAGAAAACAGAAAGGAATAGACTCACTGAGGAAGAGCAATGAAGTTACACCTTGTCAATTGCTGCTGCTTACAAGGTGTATCTTCACCCACTGATGACTCCGTTCCTTTATGTATCCTCGATGTTTTTCGAAGTAATACGGTGTCACAGTTAGAAAACAAACAACAGTCGATACAATCTGATACTTAACTTCATTTTTTATACATGCACAATATTCAAATAAATAATCAGTTCCAACAATAAAACCTGTCAATTATTATTATTATTATTTGCGACGTACGTACGCAATAAAAGTTATTTTCTCGACTTTTCGAAGACTAAGCGTAATAATTTACCCTCAAGCATCTAATTATATTAATTTTAGTGTGATTATCTTTAAACAATGTTATAGTTAAACAAAAATTAGAACTGAAATGTTAATCATGATTTTGGGATATATCTAATCAATCATACTAAGTGCTCTCGTTCTGCTAGTGTCATAATGAAAAGTTCGATGAGGGTATGCTTGAGAATCAGTTTCATCTTCTCAACTGACATGGTTATCATTAATGTCCGGATTTGTATGTAATTACATATTTTTTTCCTTCATATGTAGGTTCGTCAAATCCTTAAATGTTTATGATTCACACCTGTAGGGTGCTTCAACTCAAGTTTCATATTACATATTTTGACCAATATTACATATTTCTATGGTTTCTACATATTTTTTTTTTTTTTTTTTACATAAAACTGTCTTGA
Source organism: Thermobia domestica (assembly GCF_964235325.1). Taxonomy (NCBI): domain Eukaryota; kingdom Metazoa; phylum Arthropoda; class Insecta; order Zygentoma; family Lepismatidae; genus Thermobia; species Thermobia domestica. The sequence goes on from NC_137462.1 coordinate 181,086,817, forward strand.
AATTTTGCGTTTACTCAAATTTTAATTTAAAATTAAAAAAAAAAAAAAAAAGTAAACTCTCCAACTGTGCAAGGCTTGCATCTAGATTCAATTTTGTCATGTCTATCTTTTCGTTTCTTTACCGAAAGAGAAATATATCTCTTTTTTATTTGTCAAACCATGTTTCGCAGAATTTTTGCCGATAACAAAAGAAATATAAGAAGAAACAAGTAAAAATCCTCCCCCCGAGGTACATTAGCAGCGCCCTTTATTCTCAACTCTGGAGGAAGACAGATCACGTGCCTGACAGGCGACTGGCCAGGAAATTTCTAAAATGAAGTCTACTTGATTGTTATCGGAGGTCGGACGGGAAAAAAGATGAAAGCAAATCCTGCAATTCAAGTTAAAACTGTATGCTAGTGTGCTTCCAGGAATTTACTGCAAGAGTTCGTTCCAAGAAGCTGGCAACAATGGCAATATCATAGCAGGTAACCTAAGCTTTCAAAGAACTTTGCTTGTTCAACTGAATGACAGGAGCACAGTACTCTAGTATTGCAGTTGCAAAACGCACATGTTCTGCATTGACCGTCGAAGTTAGAAATGGCTCCGGTTTCCTCAACTTTATCCGCAAAATTGCGGTCGTGGGTAACTATCGATGATGCGTTTACTACGAACGGTAAAGTGTTGTTGTGCCAAGTGTGTGACCACCCCCCCCCCAAAAAAAAAATATGTTAAATGAAATCTCTCTTAAAACATCATGTAAGAAGTGCACTCCATGCAAGAAATAAAAATTTGCAAACTGAAAAAAAAAAAAAAAAAAAAAAAAAAAAAAAAAAAAAAAAAGTACTCTTGACACAAATGCATCAAGATACTTCAGTGGGTGAGTTTTTCAAAGACTTGTGCCAAGCAATAAGAGCAGCAAACATTCCTTGGAACATAGTTCAAGTGCTAAAATACCGTGCTTTTCTGGAGAAGTACTGCGGGCGTCGAATTTCTGATGAATCCACTCTTCGAAAGTGTTATCTCGAAGTTTGTTATAGGGAAGCTATAGATACCAATAGGGCAGAAATAGGTAGTTCATATATATTTGGATTTCTGTGGACGAAACAACAGAAGTTTTGGGACGTTATGTAGCAAATTTAGTGATTGGAAAGTTAAGTGAAGATGCTCCATCTAAATCCTATCTTATTGCGAGTAAATTGCTGGAACGCACGAATCATTCCACGATTGCTCGCTTTTTAAATGATGGTCTTAAAGTGTTGTGGCCGGGGGGAGTTCAGGAAGAAAAAGTCCTTGTTCTCTACACAGACAGTGCAGCGTACATGTTAAAAGCGGCTAGAACACTTACAATTTTTTACCCTCACTTAATTCATTTCACCTGTATGGGCCATGCTCTTCAGCGTGTTGCTGAAGAGGTGAGAGACAACTTTTGCAAAGTAAATCAACTAGTTTCTTCCACGAAAAAAAGTTTGTTAAGGCGCCACAACGTGTTTAAGTTTACAGAGATCAACTGCCAGACGTGCCACATCCTCCGGAGCCTGTGCTAACGCGATGGGACACTTGAATACAGGCAGTACATTTCTACAATGAACATTTTCAAAAAAAAAATAAGCCTGTTGTTCATTCATTTCCATCGGAGTCTGTTGTGCCAGTTGGCATTGCTCGAAACTGTTTAATGATTTCAAAAGTAGCGTGTGATATCGCATACATAGACAGCAATTTTGGTTGGCTACTTACAAGCATTAAAAAGCTAGAGACTGTTGGGCGGCGTCTTCCGAAATCCATGGAAATCATAGAGGATGCAAAGAGACTGCTGCAAGGTGTGTGTGTGGAAATGTAGAAGAAAAAGTTCGAAAGAAACTAAATGCAGTTCTGGAAAGAAACCCAGGTTACGACAGCCTATTGGCAGTGTGAGATTCTCAGTGGTGAAACAAGAAACCTCCTGAAGATATTTCCCCCAACTACATCCTCCTGTTGAAATACGCTCCTGTTACCTCATGTGATGGGGAGAGATCATTATCTGCATACAAGAATATTTTATCCGATCGCCGACAAAATTTTACTTCTGATCATTTGGAAATGTACCTTGTAACCCATTGTGCAACAACACACAGTTGAACTGTAGGCACATCTTTCGTAAGTACTTTATTTCAAATTAAAAATGTTCATTAGTGGAAATATTCTTCAATCTTAGTTCAGCTGGTATTGTTTAAAAGATATAGGACTACTTTTCCCTGCATGAAATAAATATATATAAAAGAATACATTTCGTCTCAAGTTGCTTTTAGTATTTAAATTTGTATATTGCGTATAATTCATTTCAAGATTGGGCCGTGGTGACGGATACACATTTAGTGTAAAAGGTTCTATATTTGAAGCGGGACCACACCACACCACATTAGATTTCTGACGTACAAATGCCGTATGCATTGCTTCTCTCGGGACTTTCCTGTTTCTCTCTAGCCGATTCACACTTCCTTCATTCGCGTCGGATTTTTATTATCCTGCAATCAGTCACGTCAGTGACGTATGGCTGTCTCAGCTGTTCAAGCATTTCACTTCATTGGGAGATTTGCATTAAGCAGGATGAAGTGTAGTAGATTTTCCTTTTTATTTTCATAATTCGTTTAAATATTGCATACTCATATGCGTGTTAATATTACGTTTTCATAAATATGTAACATATGTAATATTACATATTCTTATATAATATTACATACTTCTTACATTTTAAGCGATTTTTGTTGCATATTTATGTACATATTTAGGGGGTTGATATTACATACAAATCCGGACTCTAATTATCATACAACATCAATTTTCATTTATAAAAAGACTTTCTCAAAAACTATGCACGAGGATTTCCACTCTCACACATTACTTTGTTCAGATTGAAGAAATCTATCGACAGGTGTTTGTTTCATCTTTGGACTTTTTTTTTCGTAAAAAGATAATATTGTATAATTACTTTTACTCCTACTTTTATACTCTGTGAACGCGAGTCCAGAAGAGAGCTGAAAGCTATCATGTTCAAGAACTTTTCAGGAATCACTATTTAAAGTAAGTGAAATGACGGTTAAAATTTCTGAGCGTGTTAGCATGTTATCTGAAATTACAATTTCATAGTTGAATTATGGGTAAGATACGTACATTAACCATTACAATACTTCGTTTACCCTCCTTTGCGATCTCAATACAAAATAATTCATCGAAAATAAACTTTACTTTAGCTGCTCTATCAATTTTATCAAAGCTTTATGGTAATTCCCTTCCAAACCTTCAATCCCCCCATGAATAGCACGAAACATACAAACCGTTACAAGTATTACTTACAACTGATTTATAAAATGCTATACTAGAATTATGGAACATCAGAATCTACCTTTCTTCTCAAACTAAACTTGAAGATCTACATTTTCCAGGGCCAAAAGAGTGTTCTAAAATTGGTCTAGTCACTTGTTGATGAGCAGTGGCCGATATATTTAAGATTAAAATGAAAGAACAGATTTTGCCGTAAACTGTCTGATACGGACAATTAAGGTGTCAATCAATTCAGTAGAGCCTAAGGAGTATTTTAAAGTTGATCTAGTCATTTGCACCGCTCTGTGTAAGCAAAAACGTAAAAAATAATTTACAACCAGGCAAATAATAAAGGGATCTAGGAAAGATATGAAAAAATAAAAGAATATTTCATACTGTTAACAATAACCAATTTCAGCCTTTTTCGAATTAATTCGGCAGACACGAAATGAATTATGAAACGTGCTTAGAAATATGGCGACATACCAAACAGAATGCAACACATTTACCATTGTTAACATACAACAATAATCGAAAGCGTAAAATGAATAAATAACAAAATTTACAAATTCTGGTTTCTCCGAATCTTTAGATGTCATCTGTATCTGTCAACGGAATGGGTTATTAGGATACGGTCAAAAAAAAAAAAAAAAAAAATCCGAATAAGTTACAGGTCGCAACAAAATTTTTTCGTTATGACACAATCTCGGTGGTTTCGTGCGTCTATTGTGGCAAGTCACAGATACGAACGAAACAAATTATAAATATGAAAATTAATTATTTTTGTAATACTTAAAACATATAATGCCATTATCAATTACGATTACCTACGTCTAAATTAAGCGTAGGTTTCCTTCGTTAAATAAAAAATGATTCGTAGGCATTTCAAGCAAATTATATATTTACATTTTAATAAATATTTTGATACACTTAAATCTTTCGTCTTAGGGACTCTTCAAATGTAAAATGTCAGTTTTAAGACTAGGGACTCTTCAAATATAAAATGTCAGTTTTAAGACTATCAAAATTTATGAGTTTAAACACGTAGCGTAGATTTTACCTGTCTAAAATACAGTAAAAAAAAGCACCTACGAACAATCTTATACATTGGTGCGCAAATCTTAAGGACAAGTTAGATAAGTAACATTGCGACGAAATAGATAAAGTAACAAAATATTGTGTTGTCGATGGAAATGAACGAAAGCTCGGCAAACATGTTGCCAGAGGTCTCCCACACGTGCACAGGGAGCAACACGTTTCATAGCGTGATGTCAAGAGTGAACGTAGCGCCAAACGGGTCTGCTTCCCCAACACAAAGCAGTTGAATGAAAGGAACGAGATAGTGTGTGTCAATCAGAGAGATATTAAGATGCATTGTGGTGATGTTATTCCCAGCAATATGGCCCGGAGACAACATTTGGATGACTTTACACGGGGACCAATCGTCGAGAAACTGGAAGGACGAAATGTGAGAAGCATGTTCCAAGAGTTTGATTGCCCACAGCATTTGTTTCATTATGTATGAGGAGCATTCCGAACACAGGCAATGCTCTGCGAAGGAGAGAAGGTTGACTACAGTCAACTACAATATAGGATGACCACTACGTGGTGAAACAGGCAAGAACGAATGGACATTAAACAGAGGGTGCAATTGCAAACACATTTAACAGGACTCACGGTCCACAGTGGCAGGTCGACTGCATGGCGGTGGTATTCTTATCAGACGGCCATTATGTTGTATTCTGTTGACACTCGTAGGTCGGCGGCACATTTATGGATGGTGACAAAAACATCAGAACTGGACCTAGGAAGAGTAAAGAGAATGCGACTTCACTCTTTTCTCTTCTCCAATGAGAGCAGATTCAGTCTGAGGAGTGATTCTGGAAATGCATTTATCTTGTGGGAACACGCGCAATGAACCCAAGAGCCTTGTCGAACATGTTCATTTTAATGGTCCGGTGTTCTTATATGGGGAAACATAATATTGAATGGTTTGACTTCCCAAGAACGCATTACACTCACCAATCAACGTCATTGCGGCACTATAATTCCTCCATGTGCATCATTTGAGACGTGCATTCGGCCCCAAGTTCTTCTATACGGATAATAATGCACAATCGCATCGAACAGCGCAGATGACGGAGGTCTTGGAATGAGGATACTCAGCAACTGGACTGGCCTACCTGTTCCCTCGACTTGAAACCCATCGAGCATATTTGGGATGCTAATGGGGAGTCTTGTAGCACATCCAGATGCACCAAGGATCATGCAGCAGTTCTCAACCGCGCTGGTGGAGTAATGGACTGCATACTACATCAACTTATTATCAACTTTGTGAGCAGCATGGGAGCACGTTGCAGAGCATGCATCGCTGTTCATAGTGATCACACACGCTTTCAAGGAAAATTTCACTTCTTCTGCAATGTAAGGGGATCATCATGAGTCACAGTGCTTTCAGTGTTAAGTTATTGTCTATATACAAAAGTGAAATTTTTGTTCCTCTAATCATGTCATTTTGCTGTTTTGTGTATACTGTAACACTACTTTCTAGGCCACTCACCAATTTAAGTTTAAGTTAAAGTTCAAGTTTCACCAATTTATGCCACTTAGGAATGACACAGAATGAGAAACTTACTTTCATCTTTAAGTTTTGGGCATAAATTTATTTCAACAACGGAACTAACTCTCAATTTGTAAATATATAAACTCAATAAATTGAGGCGTATTATCAAATATTATATTAGGAATTTATATATATATATATAGAGGGTGGTTGGGAACTCCACGGAAAAAGTTTGGGAGGTGATTCCTCATATCAAATTAAGAATAAACTTTCATATGAACCTGGGGTCGAGTGCTTACTTTCCGAGTTATAGACAGCTGAAAACGGGGGGAAAGGGAACTTTAGACCGCTATAGCGCCAAGAGTGTGAGTGATACAGCTAAGGCGGCATGGTCCTCTCAGAGAAACCAATCCTGCTCATGTCACAATCGTGAAATCCGTGCGAAAGGGATTCCCCACAGGTGTGTACGGATTCCCGGAGAATATGTCAAGGAAAGAGACGTCAAAATAGGCGTGAATGGATAGGTTTCCCACCTGACAACCATAAATCTATGTGCCATGTCGAGATCTCAAGCAGATACGAAATGGTGGACACCATCATTTCCAGTTTGTGGTTGCATAACCATCATGTGTCCGACAATGAAGTGTGGATATGACGTGGAGGGAAGACACGTCGGGAGGTGATTTCACAACTGAAAACAAGGAAACAAGCCCATACGAACATAGGTCGACAAAGCTGGCGTGGTCCAGCAGGAACCAAGCGAAAGAGCGCCGCCTACCTTCGGTGAAGTAGAATATCTCTCGAACGAAGAAGAGATTGACTCGGTCCAAAACAAAAGAATGAAAATCAGACCCAAGGAAAACAATGGTGCAAACCGAATGGCGCAGAGGAAACTGCGCAAGGACACTCTACACAGGAAGACGGGGAGTCACCAAAGCAGACACGGTTGGGGCAGTGCAAAGTGACACAGACGTACGTACGATGACGTGACATAGGGCTTACGTACGAACGGTGGAAAATGGGGGTTCCTCACTCCAGGTTGGGGAGCAGGGAACACCGCCGGACATGCTGTGTTGGTGAGACGGCACAGCAACAAGCAAAGTAGACGCACTTCTAGTTACCGTGGCGATGCGCAACGTGGGTGAGATCTAGCCCCAGGGGGAGTGGGAACGAAAAAAGGCGAGTGAAAGCGAGAGACTATTAAAGTGCGTTAAAGATGTCATGACCTATTCGACATTTTTGGTAGGGGGGAAGGCAAAAGATGACTATCGTAGGACGACAAACAAGCGTTCCTTTCAGGCTCCTATAGCTAGCTTGGGACTTCATCCCGAAACCCAATTCGTGATTCGGCCTATGGCCTTGATTGCATGCATCACAAACCAATCAAGGTTTACTTGAAGACTTGAAACTATTTGTCTGGATCGTTATTCCAGTCTTAAGTTAAGCCTTCTGCATGAGTGGATTGACTTCGGAGAAGGTGATCAGGGCAATCGCATGCATGAAGGCAGGCGATAGGCTCGAAATGGTTGAGAACCACTGGACTCGGCAACCGCGGGTGGAGCAACGTGGCTTTCATAAAGGAACAATGATGGCCACAATTGGATGCTTCAAAGACATTGCAGTCACAAGCAAAAGGCTATAGCTCCTATACGGATAAAACACACTACATACGTACTTTGTTGATTTGCCGCGAGAGGGCTCCAGGTCACTGCGATGCACAAGGAGTTATTACTGACGAGACACTGAGTGCACAACAAACAATACATCGTCGAGGGCAGGCCTACCTTGTTTGTCGACGTTATCCGTGCAGTTGAAGTGGGTAACTACTACGTTTCTGTTGTGCATCACGTGTATAGTGTGGTGTGCTGTGACAATGGCTGATTACACCAATCAGTTTTTGTGTATGAGAAAGCACAAGGAAGCATGTATGAATAGACGACAACCGCATCATACAACGTTTGCAGTGCTGTTTCATCGTTTATGTGCGACGGGAACGTTTCGCCCTCCCAGAGGCAGACCACGTGTGGAACGCACTCTGCATGTGGAAAAACGTATTTTACGACATGTGCGCAATGACCCAAGTGTAAGTAGCAAGGGGTTGCCCGTTCGCATAATGTCAGCTCTGAGAGCGTGTTGTCGATCCTGCATGCCAACAATTTTTACCCCTACCACCTGCAACGGATACAGGGTCTAGCGCCAGGGAATTTCCGTACCAGGATGGACATTGTACTCAAGTTCTTCATTTGATGGCAACAAATGTCGGGTTTCTCTCCTCCATTTTGTTCATCGATGAAGCCCAATTTGGAAGGGATGGTATCCACAATTGCCATAATAGTCATCTGTGCCCACATAGTACACTGGACGTTCCATTTTGATCCCAATTATTCCATATAATTCCCGGCATTATCGGGACAATGAGTAGACATTCTATGGATGTCCTAAAGCAGTCCCACGTAGGATGTCTATGGGACGTGCCGGATGGGACAGGAGATCCCAGGGAAATCCCACGCCGGACATACCTAGGAACACATTATTCTACGATTTACCAGTGGATATCCCTTTGAGGTCCCGTTTTCCGGGACATTAGCGGACATCTGGATATCCCGTGATGTCCCGTTGTCCATTGCGGATCAGTATTAGACGTCCGTGTGCTATATGGGTGGTCTGGATAATCCACATCGAATGGTACAGGCCCGCCACCAGCACCAGCTTTGTATCAACGTGTGGGCAGGGATTCTGGGTGACCATCTCATTGGACCAGTTGTTCTTCCCCAACGACTCACCGGACCTATACATCTGGACTTCATACGCGAGATACTTCCCACACTTCTGGAGGATGAGCCGTTGGTCTTACAACAACATATCTGGAACATGCACGATGATGCCCCAGCACATTTCTGTCGTCCCGTGCAAGATTATTTGAAGATGGTATTTCCAAACAAGTGGATCGGCCGATCACCGTATTTAAACCCTCTAGATTTTTACTTATGGGGACATCTCAAAACTATATATGCTACTCCGATACCTGATGTACACACGTTGGAACAACGCGTCGGAGCCGCTTGTGAAGCTTTGCGGGAAGAGCCAGCAGCGTTTCGACGTGTGCACCAATCTGTGCGACGCCGTATGAACGCCTGTGTTCAGAATGGTGGACGTCATTTTGAGCATCTGCTTTAGTGTTACTACAGGTACGCCTGTTGTATGACTTCAGTAACCTCTAGTACAATTTTGTGTGATAGTTATTCATCACGGATACAAGTCCGAGATGTGGTGTACCATCCTTGCAAATACAGTCCATGTTTGCCTGTATATATACACATACTTTTGTCCATGTCCTCTACGCCTCGGTTGCCTATTTGGTAGGGCCTATAGTGATTCTCGGCCCTGCAATGTGTGCGTACTCTGCTTATTGCGGCACCGTTGCACCAACACACCATGCCCGGTGGTGTTTCTTTGCCTTGCTCCCCGACGCTGGAGTGGAGAATCCCCATTTTCCAGCTGACGCCACCGTTCGGACGTAAGCCCTACGTCATACGTCATCGTACATACGTATGTGTCACTGAACTGCCTCGACCTTGTCTGCTTTGGTGACTTCCGTCTTTCTGTGTGGAGTCTCCTTGCGCAGTTTCTTCTGCGCCATTCGGTTTGCACCATTGTTTTCCTTGGGCCTGATTTTCATTCTTTTGTTTTGGACCGAGTCAATCTCTTCTTCGTTCGGGAGATATTCTACTTCACCGAAGGTGGGCGGCGCTCTTTCGCCTGGTTCCTGCTGGACTACGCCACCTTTGTCGACCTATGTTCATATGGCCTTGTTTCCTTGAGTTCAATTGTGGAATCACCTCCCGACATGTCTTTCCTCCACGTCATATCCATACTTCATTGTTGCTCACCTGGTGGTTATGCAACCACAAACAATGGATATGATGATGTCCACCATTTCGTATCTGTTTGAGATCTCGACATGGCACATACGATTTATAGTGTCAGGTGGGAAACCTATCCATTCACGCCTATTTTGACGTTTCTTTCCTTGACATATTCTCCGGGAATCCGTACACACCTGTGGGGAATCCCTTTCGCACGGATTTCACGATTGTGACATAAGCATTTTTGCATAGAGGAGGACCATCCCGCCTTAGCTCTATCATTTACGCTCGTGGCGCTATAGCGGTCTAAAGTTCATTTCCCCCCCCCCCCCCTTTTCGGCGGCCTATAACTCCGAAATCCCAGGTTTATATGAATGTTTTTTTTTTCTTATTTTCATATGAAGAATCACCGAAGTTTTTCGTTGGAATTCCCACATACCCTGTATATATATATATATATATATATATATATATATATATATATATATATATATACCACACACTTTCCCCACCGTTCAAGCAATGATTAAATTACATTACTAAAAGGTCTGGAGTTTGTGATAAGAAAAAGTTCCTAACTGCACAGTGCACCACCCTATTACCAGGGAAGTTCATCCCTGTCATTGAGATGCCGGAAGAGCTTTTACTATGTGTGACAGACATCAGAAGAATACGATGGGTGAGAAAGGGTTTCACACTGCAACTCATGGATAGTTTGCTGTTCACTGAGCGAGAGAAGAGTGTTCTTATCCCTTTCTCTCCCTCTCTGTTGATAAGAATGAAATGAACCGTGCAATTCAAGACAAACGTAGCATCACCTCCAAGAACTTCGAAAGGGAAACTGAAACACACGAGATTTGTTTTTTCGTCAGGGTGTGTAATATGAAAATAAAAGCACTGAAGTGGAAAAGGCCTGACCTATTGCAAGAAACGATGATCGGTCGCCAAAAGCAATCCACGGGATAAGAAGAGAGATAGAAAACGTTCTTACTATATACTAGCCTTCGGCTAGCTGGGTACTTCGGCGTCAGACCCCCGTATTCGCTCGGCCTACGGCCTCGCACTTCTCATGTCTTTAACATATTTCTGTTCTGAAGGAATTTCGAAATATGGCCATCTTATTATAACAACTGCACCCCCGTGCTTTTCCCTTCTCTTCTAAGGAAAACATCAAAAAGTGCTGGAACATATCCTTAATTAACACATTTCTACTCTTAAGGGATTTCGAGATATTGTCATGTTATCTTACAGTGTCCACAAGTTTTGAGAATTCAAATATCTTGACCTTTTCTTGACGATTAATCTTCTTGACCAAGTACTACAGTATTTTATGGTATTTTTTAATCCCTTACCAATGGCCGGTTAAGATGAAAGGTAAAGATATTTTACACTTTTGTCTTAGCAACTTGTAATTAATGAAGACTGACATCTAATTTACCTAATTATATCACCTGTGTTACTTCTTAGAATACACTTTAACTTTCATCCTGGATGGGATATGGCTTTATTTATTGTTGTGTCATAATTAACTCTTTCTCTGTGAATACACTACTACTAAATGAACATAGATTATATGTGATTACAGTGATTTATGACATTCTAGTAAGTACAAATACTCACTACCGTGAAAAAAAAAAAAAAAAGTCGCCACAACACACACATACGATAACTTGCACATTTGTACTCACTCATCACATCAATAGCTTTTTAAGCCATGAAAAATACATATTACTAAGCAAAAATGTAAGCAGTAACAAATATTTTTTAACAGAACATCTATGTTAGACTAGGCACACTTACATACTCATTTTCTTTTTTAGATTTGTAATTTGTCTGTCCAAAGAATTAACTTCTTCATGTTTTTGCTCCATAAGTCTCTTCTTCTTCATCTCCAACAAATGTAATTCTTTTGCAGTCTTTTCTTACTGTTAGCCACTCCCTTCTCTTTGCTCTTCTTATCCTTTATAGCTTTCTGTCTTCTAGATGATGAATTTCTTACAGCCAAAATCATTGCTTTAGTTATCTAAACATTAGAAATCACTCCTGCAGCTGTAACTGCTTCATACACTGCTCGTTGAGCAACAAGCGACACTTCTGTCAAGTTTTCTACCAAACACTTTTTATTAACTGAGAAACCTTTTTCCATAGAGCATTGCTGTGAAACAAGGTCAGATACTGGTGAAAAAGCGTAGTTGTCGAAACACTATTCACCTGTGTCATGGAGAACGTTAGAAACACATCCAGTTTGTCTGTCTTCCAATCGAACGATTTAACTGCTTCCTTAAAAACGGGAATGGAAAAGTTGAAGATAATCCCATTTCACACAATCGGCCATCGATGGAGATAAATGCTTCTTAGACACAAATTATTCACGGGCAAGGGTTACACGAGACACTCGTGGGGCCCTTTAACAATTCTGCAGGACAATGGATACTTTCCAACCAGTCTCTTGAACAGAGTAATTTGCTAATGAATCTGGATGCAATACTGTACAACAGACTGTACAGCTCCCTGTATATGAATGGCAGAAGTGAATCATTACACTGAAATGTGGCAAGAAAAAGCTCAAACTGAAGTGCAACCGACTGAAAAGACTCAAGTTTTTCCACTAGAAACTGATCCCGCAGAAATTCTTGTATATTTTCAAAAGGATATAAAACACAAATTCTTGACCTACTGTGCCTTTTCTTGACCTAGTGTTCGATTTCTTGATTTACTTGACTACCTTGACCTGCAGACACCCTGTTTTAACAATTACAAACCTCCCTTTTCTCTTCCGACTTTTTCTTCTCTTCTCAGAAAAACGTTTTTTAAAAAAAATGCTGAAACACGACTTTAATTAATTATTTTAAATGAAGTGCCTAAATACCAAAATTCATGCCTATAATCTTAAGGCATTTTTAGATAGTGATTTCAAAACCAACTTTTTTCTTCCCTTTTAGGGAAATATCAAAAAACGCTTAAACACGTCGTTAATTATTTTAAATGAAAAGACTAAGTATCAAATTTCATCTCTAACTTTAACGGATTTCAATATATGGCCATTTCATTTTAATAATTGTAACCCCTGTCTTCTTCTTTTTTTTTTCTTTCTTTCTTAGCTGCCTTTTATTTTCCTTTCTAGGGAAAATATAAAAACGCAAAAATTGTCTTCAATTATTTTAAATAAAAGATCTAAATACAAAATTTCATGTCTTAAACCTTAACGAATTTCGAGATATAGCCATCGAATTATAACAACTGTAACCCTACAATTTTTCTTCCCACGTTTTTTTCCTTTGTTCTAGGACAAATATCAATAAATGGTTAAACCCGCGTCTAATTACTTTAAATGAGAAATCAAAATACCAAATTTAATGTCTCTAACCTTTAGAGATTCCGGTATATGGACATTTTAAACTTAATAGTTGTCATCCCTCTTCCCCTTTCCCTTCCGCGTCGAATTTCCAAAAATCCTCCCTTAGTGGGACTTTACATCACAAATCTTATATCCTGTTCAAATTTCAAGTTTCTAGCTTAAGCGGTTTGGCCTGGGCGTTGAATCAATTAGCCAGTTAGTCACAACTTCTTCTTTTATATATATAGGGAGAGATAAGGTGGTGTGATGATGCTGGAAATGTTCCTCGAACTATTCATCCACAGAACGTGGACGACCAAGTGTGTCAACGTCTTAGAGGAAAATGCAGAACAGGGTTGATATAATTTGGGGGAAATTCCGATAGTGGACATTAGTCATGCGTTCCTCCATTACCACTAGGAGGTCTAGTTCTTGTCATGTAAACTTGCCACACACCATACACGCGCAGCCACCAACATGCACTGTTGACACCACACACGAGGATTTGCCTTATAGGATTTCAAAACGCAGACACGCGTATCTACGGAGTGAAGTAAAAATCGTGACTCAGACTAATAGTTTTTATTAAAGCCTTTTAGCGACTAATTCCATGGCAGCTATACCTGGGCAAGTCGAAAAGCCCATATGTGCATGGACATAAAATGCGATGGGGAAGCCTCGTACATATCCCAACCACTAGAATTCTGCAGTTAGAAATGTATGATGATGGTACTGCTTTGAAAAATACGAAATTTTACTATCCATTCACATCCTATTCACTTGCACGAATTTTAGAACTTCCACTCCGAAGGGAACTGGAAGGGAGAGATATTATTAATACATCTCTTTCGGACCATTGGACAATTTGGGACCTCATCTGAATCCATCTTTACACTGAATACAACTACATAAGCTAATTACACTGGGAGTAGAAAGAAACTTCAAATTTTGCAGTCGCAATAAACTGCCTGAAGCTTCCCGCTTGTTCACTCTTTTACACATAAGGACTTCTTATTTCAAAGAACACGATTCTATGATTCGGTAACATGACTTTAAGGGTAATGAAGAGCAAAGGTTTCAAATGTTGATCTCAGTAAAATATGAGAGACCTGACTAATACAGAAGGTCAGTTCATGGCTATGATAACATTTTTGAAAGTCTGAGGCAATAATACTGAGAGCAAAATCGCCGATCATACAAACTTTACGACCTTCTTATCAGTTTGCTAGACAAGTCTGGGGAATTGCTGCCGAAAATTAAGGCCTTGTGGAAGGATTGTTTTTGTCCCTTCTCTGACATTGCATACCCCTACAATCAAATAAAGAAGCAATGAAGAGTGAAGGGTTTCATGTTTCCAATAACCGCATTAACATTGTGTTAAAACTCAATAAAACTGGCACAAGAAGCTGAATTTTCAATATAAACGCGAAAGCAACCCTACTTTAAGGTCCAAATTTGACGATTTTGGGGAGTTAATAAACATTAACAAACCACAAACCCACCAACGATGCAAATTATGTCAAAATCAACAATGTACCTTATTATCAAACACAATTTAATCACGGAAATTAGCTACAAAGCCAAAGTTAATAGCTTATCCAGAGCTCATAGTGGTCTGGTCTTATCTAAATAGTTGAAAAGTGACAAAAATCTCATCAAAAAGTAACTTTAAACCTTGACGACAAACTTAGGGAAAAATTGAATTTTACTTTTTTTTTTTTTTTTTCAACGAAAATACTACCAGCTGGATCATAGCTGAAATACGTAATGTTTTAACATGTTAAGATTAAAAATTATTTTACTTAAGTTTGTCAACTAATAAAAAAATTGGATTACTTGTGTTTAGAGGTTCATTATTAATTACATACTTTGCAGGTTTTGTATTTCAACTTTGATCTGGATGGGATAAGGCCAAATTTCTATATTTTCATTATGTCCAATAATACAAAATTAAAATAATGTAGTTAATACAAAGCATCTAGATTACATTAACTGGTAATAAAATTTTGTCTTGTACAATTGGTTTGCTACAAATTTTGTCTTGGTACCACATGGTTGATAAACAGAGGTATGGTTTCTATCAACATTCTGCATACAATGAAAATTAAACTGTAAACAGGTAGTTTAAATCATTCTCCTTTAACACAATATGATCAAAGCAAATAATGACTATTATGTTTATACCCTTATTATGAACTTTTAAAATAAATTACAGATGCTAACTAAAATGCAGTTGCACACAAAATGAAATAAAAAGCAGTAACAAGAACGCATGCTAACAGATTTTCATATTTTCCCATAAACTTAGTATTTCTTCAAAACGAAGTGAGTTATTAAGGAGGATTTTTTTTCTTATCTACCATTTTCTGCAAGTCATCGGTCTGTTTTATCTTGCAAATCTTTCCTTATTTTCTTCAACTCCTCCAACATACGCTCCGCAAAGTGCACTTCAGTCATGTTCTTTCTCTTCACAGCTGTTTTCAGACGTTTAAAAGCCTGAAACGAAAGTTCATCTTCTGCTTTTAATTTCTTTTCTGTTGCAGGATTGATTTTATATCCTCAATGCCCTTTTTTTTTTCCCTTTGACAATTTCTCCATCACCTCTCTTTTTACTTTTTGTTTTTTGTTTCGTCTTTCTTCTTTACTTCTTTTTGGGCTCCCGTCTTTCTTAGGTGTTCTAAGTATGCTTTGCAGTTACGTTAACCAGATCTAGCAGATGTAAGAAGCTTGAGTAAGTACAACTGGTTCTGGCCTATTTCCAAATCTCTCCATCCCAGACATTGAGAGTTTTTAAAGCCATCGCTGTCCAATCTTCAGAGAGCAGACGACGTTACAGTGAAAATCCGCATTCCACGTCAGCACTACCATGACTTAGAGACAACCAGGCTTTCATCACCGTTACCACTGTAGGAAACTTGATGAAAAAGTTACTCCAGAAATCATCTATTCGGCCATTGCTAAGATTTCCTGAGAAGTTCTCAAATTGAAGTAACCGCCACTCATCACTCAGTAAATCCAAATCAATGTTGTGGGGAAGAACTTTTGTCAAATTTGTAATATACGTGACACTCTCCGATGACTTCACATTTTCCGATTAAAGACCAAGTATTTAAGTTCTAGGGTTTCCACTATGTGTTTATATACTGCCACGTAGCGAGACTTTACATTTTTCTTGAAACTAAGCACTCCTCCTTCCAACTGCTGAATGCTAACCTTGCTTCTTCTCCACACTGCACTTCACCAACAGGTAACATATTTTCCTCACTTACAACATTTTCATCCAGTTCAGTCAAAAATGTAACAACTTATTTCTTCATAAATCGCAACAACAAAACCTTGATAACAGTTCGAAGTCGAGGGTACAGAACATGTACAAGGGACTCCTCCTTCTGAAGCAGTTCTGTAATATCCTTGAGAAGTTTTGCACTTGAGATAACAAAATTTAGCTGCGCTTTTCAGAAGAGTAATAAGTAACAAGTTTCTGCCTTTTTCCATTTATTTTTATATTTTTCTTAAAAAACTGCTAATGCAAAACATAAATCACATTGAGAAAATGATTTTACAGCCTAAAAAAGTAACTTTTAGTGACCAACTTGAAAAAAAAAAGTAACTTTTAGTGACCAACTTGAAAAAAGTAACTTTTAGTTAAAAAATTGACTCGCTATGAGCTCTGCTTATTGGAACGCCACACCTAGCAGGTGAAAGATAGAAGTTTGTGGTGACACTTGATAAGGTCTCGATTTATCTCCTGGACTATAACAACCAAAACTGCTTTACTCTCGTCCTCGGTGCTGGAACGCAAAAATATTTGGAACGAGAAGGCAAAATAAGTTTCTCAAGTGGGCTGGACAGGTCATGGTAGTGGTCTGTTAGAGTTACAATTAAAACTTTTCCCATTCTCAGAATACCATATAATGTCAAAATAAAATTGGCTTACCACCAGGACAACACTTCACAGTATTTATCTTGGACTGATGTTCCACCTCTTTAAAGCGAAGATATTAGCAAGAATGTACGTGGTACCACTCGTTCTACTGTTCCCTTTATAGGGGTATGGCCCATGAAACTAGTATTGGTTTACCTCATCTTTCGACGTGCCGCATTTCTGTACCTTCAGTTGTTTAAGCGGGGTCTCGAAAATAAACAACCGTAATCCATACAAGGTTTAGGGAAAATTGGCCGGAAGGAGTGGAGAAAGATTAGACCATGCCGTTTTGCAGTGGAGCCTGATACAACGAAAACTGCGACGTACCCTGTAGATTCATCCTTCAAAGACAGAGCTTACAAACAGAACACAATGATTTGGAGACAAAGGTTTCTCTAAGATACCGATTCACTGTTGGTTGCTATCATAACTACGAACCAACCTTCCGTATGTATACAATACGGGATGATGTTTTTTTATCATCAGATATGTGAGGTGACATTCTGTTTTTTTGATTTCACCATATTTTTTCAATTTTCTTACAATTGTTAGTTATACACAAAAAAGAAAATAGTACCATGTTAGAAATTACACAATGCTATGAACATGCTCCTAGGAAGAAAATAAAAAGAAAATAACAGTTCTCTCCGTATGTTTGTTCGAACAAAGCAAAGACTGACGATACTATTTCTTCATTACAAAGTATCACGGCAATTTGTACTAAACTAATGAAAATTCATATAATTTAATGAATAAATCAAATATTTCAACATCGCTTTTAATGTACCAGGGCTGATCAACAAAAACTGAGACTGAGTATTGTACCGCAGTTTCCTTTGTTGCACATTTGATAGTTGAAAGAGTTGTTTCATGTATACTCTCACTAGGTGGAAGCATTTTCGTATCGGTAGGTTGGGAGTAATCTCTGTTTTACACACTGCTTCCGTTTCCCCTCACATCGTGCTGTATATATGCATACAATGGAGGTTACACGAGAAGAATAGTATGGAGCAATAAAGTTTCGTTTTCGCTTGAACCATACAGCGTCTGAAACATACGAAAGGCTCTAGCAACTTTGTTCGGGAATCAAGAGTCGTGGTACCCAACAGGCACAAACACGGGACATATGGAGGTGATCGTGCATCATTGAAAAAACACTACCATATGAAATTCCCAACACTTCACTTTGTTTACGTAATGTTATTCTTCGATCCTCACGAACAATCACAACAGCAGTACTGATGTTTCTTTCTGTCACAGTAGAGACCGAAATACCAGTCCACCTTGCTTAACGCATGAAACTCGTCCTTCTTTGAATTCTTTGAACCACCGAAACACTGTTGCTCGAGGTAATCCACTTTCACCGTAAGCTTACTTGAGCTTTTCGTATGTTTCAGTAGCTGTATGATTCAAGCAAAAACAAAACATTATTGCTCCATACTGTTCTCGGGTAACCTCCATTGTATGCATATACACAGCACGTTGTGAGGCGAAATGGAAGCAGAGTCTAAGCACAGCAGATTACTCCCAACCTCCGATACGACAATGCTGTCACCTAGTGAGAGTATACATGAAACTATCAAACTATTTCAATTATCAAACTTGCCGGCGTTCGGCAACAAAGGAAACTGCGGTACAATAATCAGTCTCAGTTTTGGTTGATCAGCCCTAGTACCATGTGAAGTTGCTGACCTTCTTATACAAAACTTTATTCATTAGTACCGTGTGTACACAATACCGGAATTTCAATTTGTGTAATTTCGCTTACCTGGGCAAAATATAACAGAACTTTATATGAGATGAAAGAGTTACTCTAGAAGTACAACATACACCGCTCGCAAAACAAGATACATATTTTGTTAGACGGCAGATATTAAGTTAATCATCAAATTCTACCCCCACTCTGGTCCATATTTGCGGTGCAATGGATGCAGTGGCCGTAATAATCCTGTGCATCAAGTTAGAAAGGCTCTTTGGTAGTAGTAGCACATAAAATCATATCTTTAGATGTATGTATTTATAGAAAGAAGTCAGATAAAGTAACATTGGAGGACCCTAGACATGTCCACGCGTTGGAGGATACCGAGCATAGTTATGTTGTTCAGGCCGTCACAACAGTTCCAGTAATGGGGAATTACTTCAATCATTCCCAAGTGATGCATCGTCTTATTGATAAATGATATTACCTAGCCCATTCCTAAGCTGAAGAAGACAACTCTAAAGCATATCAGGACACGTTTATACCTTTCTTCCCTCCCTTATAGCTTACCGATTGGAAAATGCACAACGTCACCTTCTTTATGTTGCGCTGTTTCATGTGGATTTATCTCCTAGATCCAGACCTATGTGCGATCGCTTTACCACTAAGGTAAAATGTTAATTCATCACTAAAAATAACACTACTATGGAAATCTATATTAGCAATTGGTAGTTCCTGCTCCTAGTGATTTTAATGCACAGCACACAGTTTTAAGGTTACATGGTTGTGAAGTTTAGATTCTGCAACAGCTAAACAGAACGAGTTCATGTGCAATAATCGCTTACCGATACCTTCCATACTGTCATAGGCGGCATTGTAAGTCACGGCTGGCCAGTAATATTGATTTTTTAATAGCACATACGAAAACCGTACAACTTTCTCGACCGTCTCGTCTTATACACATTCTCATACCCTTCCCTCTACAGAGGATTTCGTCGTCTGGATATATCAAATTTTATTGTCAGAAGGGAATCATTTGAAATTTCATGCTTGAATATTCGTTGAACTGTAATAAGCAAGTTCCATTTCGTGAACTGCAGCAGAGAGAAAGCTCAGAAGTCAACTTTGGCAGTCACGTGGCAGGGTACAAAAACAAGTTACTTGTGTTACCAACCAGCTATTCTTCAATCATATGTAGGCTACAAAGGTATGCGTTTGCCTACATAGCCACACAAACTACCACATATTCCGGTATTCTAATGTGTACACCCGGCATTTATATCAGAACTACACTTTTTTAATGCCAAACTCAAACCTTTAAAACTCCATAAATTAATTGTATTATACCTTTGTTAAATATACTTCATAGGTTTTCACGAAAAACCTCTTCCCTATACAAAATCAAATGCTCAATTACTGAGGTTTGCTCTTTTACACGGAATCCAATACTTTCCACAAACATTTGTACCACTTTAGTCTTGTTCTTCAAGTTATATCAACGCTGTAAAATATTCAACATATGTATTTTAGTTTCATCTAATTACTTTGCTTCTTTCAACTAGCATACTGGGAGAAACTGAACAGATCACAAACCATAAAGGCACTATATATTCAATTAGATTTAAAACGAATATATCTAATAAAATTTATTACCTTTTACGGTAGCTTTCAAAAAAAGCTTTATGACTACTTCCTAACTTGGTGACGTCTCTGTATTTCATTCTTAACGTTCCATAATAGCGGCACAATTTGCAAAGGAAAAGTTTCTCATTGAGGCACACTGGTATCCCATCATCCATTAATACTGTGTTCAATTCGTGCACTTCATCACCAAGACTGTACATGTGATTTCTACTCAATCTTCGTTTACAAATACCACACACCATGTAAAAATCAATCCAATAATAATGTTTAGAACAGAACGGGGCAGGAAGATGAGGCTGCAGTTTTTCCATTTCTATTGGCACCTTCTTCATTATACTCCGCTTCAACTTAATTAGCCATTTTCTCCGAACAGAATGATGGGCAGGAAGAGAACAACCTTGGACGCAACAACACAAAGTCTTCACTGATGGACGACCAGAGTGAGGCTTTCGGTATGGTTGATACGTGGGACAAGTGGCTTTTCTGTCCAAGAATCTAAAACATGCATCACACAAACATGAATCCATTGATAAACCTTCCAAACTGAGTGCAAATTTCTGTTTTTCTTCAGTCTTTAACTGAGCTACATGTAAAGGAGTGTCCAATGAACCGAATTTCCCATAACAGTAGTTACACACATCAGAACACATTCTCTCAGGGTGAATGGAAAATGACGAACTCTTCTCTGGAATAACCAAATGCAGTTGCGTTGTTGGAAGTTTTGTTGTAGGCACTGGACTTGAAGAAGTTGCGCTATGAGAAAAAAAAATAGAAGAAAAGCTTTTTAGTCGTAATCATAATTAAAGAGCTGCATTAATTCAAAGTTTAAAGTATTTTTAAAAATTACATTAAAAAAAATTAATTGCTGAACTGTATTAATATCTGATTCAAATAAATGTCTACAACATACAGGGTGTCTCAAAAGCCCCCTGACATAGGGTAATTTTGTTATTATCACAGTTACAACTAAACATAAGAGGGGAAAACCGTCTCCAAATATGATGTTTTCAATCTAAAGTGATGGAATGTTTTAAATTGGACGAGCAGTTTAGGCTGTACACTCTTTACGCGCCCAATGTTAAATAAAAATGCAACCTTGCCATTTACCTGGACCCACAACATTAGTACATGAAGTTACAGTTTGAAATGGGGGCTGGCCATCGACTCCTCAGCGTAAAAGACAGTAACTTTATATCTTCATTTACTTATGTTGTGGGTCCAGGTAAATGGTAACGTTGCATATATATAACCACTTTCTACAAAATGTAATTCTCTAACACCTAGCTCATATCAAGGCATAAAATGTCCAAATTTTACTTTCTAAAAGTGCAAATTTACACCCTCAAATAGCAATATACTATTCTATCTGACAATTATACACAACTTAATTCATTCTCATTTGGTACGTTCGTAATCATATACACTTTTTAAAAAAGCCCTTTCCATTCCAGCAAAAAAAATAAAAAAAAAAAAAATAAAAAAATCGCTGCTTGTATGAATTTACTTCAACTTCAACACTTCAACACATTGCACTGCCTTCAATGAAACCTTTAGCAGTGCTTTTACTCTGGAAAAAGCTGTGTAGAATATCGCATAATTTATTTATTTTACTATATTTTCTGTGATTGCTTAAAATTTCCTGAAACGGGATGCATCTTCTGTTTTCGGGTGCGAAGAAGGCGATTTAGTAGGTCTCAAATTTGCGAAGTCATTTAGGAGAGAATGCAGAAAACTCATCTGAAGGGAACTATATAACTTGCATGAAAAGAGGTGAATGAACTGTTTTCTCCCAGTTAAGAAAGCAATTAGCTAGATTTCCACTATTAAGAGTCTTTACAGACTACTAGGAAAAACTTTGCTTTGAGAGAAGAGTTAACAATATTCGTACAACCCTCAAAAAGTAGACTGAATCTATAATTTTCCAGTAGAAGAACGCTAATTAACTACATCTCGACTTTTGGAAAATGTATTTATGGGTGAGTTCGAAACAAGGTATGAAATCCAGGTGGGGTGGGGAAATCCAACCTTCACTTAATACTTTTGGAATAAAATTCCTCTCACTAATAGGTTGCCGGATATGAATAAAGTGACATTATTCTTATAAGTCTATAAATTAATGACAGTAATTTATATGTAATTAATTTGTGAACTAGTGGTTAATGGTATCTTTCGTTGCACAAAGTTTAATAATTACGAATGTTCAAATACGTGAACTCTCTATACCGAAGCATTCCAGTGCGTTTTTTTTAGTTAAGATTCTTGTTTCCTTAATAGATTGGAGAAAACCACCTCCCGCTATTTACTACAGTTTCTACTCAATAGTAATCAACACCAACGGAAGTGGTTGACTTCTTCCATTTTCCCTTTGAAGAGAGGGTTGAGAGAGATAATGGTACCTATTCTTGGAACGCCAAACCGATCAAAAAAAAAAAAAAATCTCTCCGTCGTTTATCGTTTTTGCTCTATGTGGATCAGGATCAACATTGAAGCCGGAAGTTCTAGTGGATTTCTATCACTTACACTTTTATACAAGAAATGTATTCAGGGGCACTTAATCGATTGCATGAAACTGCTTCTCGCTATCTACGAACGTCTTTGCTCTATCGTTGTTAACGTTGAAACTGGAAACGGTTTATTTCTACCATTACCGGTTTGAATATCAACTCTATTAATGAACTCCATTCCTAAATTTTGACTCTCTACATGCTGGCGGCCAAAATCGGTGATGAACTAGCAAGTACTATTTGAGATTTTTTTTTTGTCCCCCTGACGGACGGATACACACACGGACAGAGAAGGTAAACCGAACTCCATAAAAATGGAAAATCTTGAAGTAGTCTTTATCAATCAATGAACAGAACATTGTTGTAAATTACAATGATGTCATCTTCAATTATAAATCAAATTTTAACATTTTCGTCCCAAAGGAACTGAAGAATTATGAAAAAAATTAAACCTGGAAACTCAACATAGGCCCAGTTTTTTTTTTTTTTTTTTTTTTTTTTTTTTTTTTTTTTTTAACGAGTTTCTTCATATCCTACCCCACACACATATTTCGACTCTGATGTTTTCGTACATTGGCTCTAAGGTACGGGAAGGGAAATAAGTGAATTTGAAATCGTGTCAACATTTTTCACAAGTCTGAAAGCCACAGGATTGACATTCCAAATATTTTCCAGTAATATTCGCTCCTGCTGGATGAAGACTGACCGCTTCATCTAGGACCCAGTAAATCGCTTTGTGAATTTTATATGAGGGAGATACTTACAAAACTAATATTTTTCGTGAACTTTACATCATAAGCAAAATACGGTTGGAGAAATAGCCATACTATAAATGTAGCCCCTTTTATGCGACAAAAAATATTTTCATATTTGTATTTGCTTATACTGCTAATTCTATACGTTGACTACCTTGTAGTATCTGCTGTCTCCATATGACTATTTTCTTTAGGCTCAGGTGAAGGACATTTATTTCCACTATCAGTAACATTTGAACCTGAAATACAAAAACGGAATATTCTAATTATATATAATGAATTCAATTTTATAAAAACATGTATGTGTACACAGAGAGCAGTTATTTAGTTAGTTAGAAGAGAATCTTAATGTAGAGACCAAAAAATCAAAATAAAGGAATACAGGTACTTACAGGAAAATTCTTAACAAAAACACGCTGAAAGCATTAAACAGTCAATGTCGTCTCATTGGCAAAGTCTAGAACAGTCAAGAACAGGAAAAGAACAAGAACGAGGTATGCCGTATTTTATGGAACAAAGAAATCCGAAACATGCATGGAAAATAACTTATTAGAAAAAACAAACTCAATTACACAGCACACAAATAACAATAAATCTAAAATTATATTGAGAATAAAATAGGTATATAGGAAATGGGCATGTGTTGTGGGTTAGGGCCAATATATACGATTAACGCCGAGGTGCGTCTCATGAAAATGATGAAGTAAATATCCTCACATCTATTTCTGAAGGACATGGAAGAGTCTTGGGGAAAAATCTTGAGAACACCCACTCAAATTTGCCGTCCGAAGACAAACGACCGTATCTGTTGAGGAACAGAAAATTGGTTTTGAGTAAATCACGATTGTCTGTTTAGCTAAAAGTCGCAAATTTATGGATATGAAAAGGATACCGCCAATATTATTGATACAGCTTTCTGCTTTTGTGTTAATTCCCCATGGTCATATAATTTATCTGTTGTTGATAACTCAATCTCGGCCAAAGCTGCAGATATGATCGAAGATATGCCTTTGGACGGCAGAAGTGTGATCAAATGTATTGTTATTAATGGGCTGTATTGTGTGACAGAAAGGTGGAGACTCTAAGCGTTAAAAAATCGGTGGTTACTGATGCAGACCGAAAAAGTAATTAAGAGTTTCGTCACCATAGAAAGTTGGACAGTGAATACATTTATTAAGATGTTAATAAGATTGGAATAATCGCAACTAGCGGAATGTGTGGGTTCTTGATATCGAACATACGACAAAGTTTTAATTTGGATTTATGGCATATCTTTGGGGAGTTTTTTTTGTTTGTTTGTTTAAATAATTTGCTCTACGTATGTATATTACATATTGACAGAAATAAGTTTGTTTCGCCTTGGTATTATTATGTAACAACGGGGTTATGCTGGAAGGGCTCACATAAATTTAAAGGAGAATCCAAACCGCTTCTCGGCTTACATCCGAGAGAAATTGTCCTCCATTTGGACTCGAAACCGGGACTAATTGGTCACAAATGCGATACATCTGCCGACTCACTCACGAAGCATTCCTGATAAAAATACGTTCTACTGATTTTTACATACTTGCAAAAATCGTCAAGAGTCATTTCAGGACAAAAAGATAAACAATTAAACAAATGAAACCATTATACAGAATTATAAATAAATCGGGAAATTCCTGCCTTAGTTACTTTAAATGCAAAGCAATAACGGGATGTAAAATTTTATGGCCAACGTATCATAATCAGTATTTCACACGACACTGACGTATTAAATTACAAATTTAGTATGTAGATATCATTCAATTTAATTATAATTGGAAGTCAAATCCAAGCTAATGTTGGAAACTACGTAGACAGTCGATAAATTTAGCCAGTTTCTATCAATATATTTAAGCAATCTTGGCTTCTTTATAGAACAGGCAGTCAGACAAGCAGAAATATACAATTTGGTGTCGTTTAGTATGTTTAGGCTTAACATCCTTATGTAACACCGAGCTTCTCAAGAAGACTTTTGCTTAAAGTGACCCCAAACCGCTACTTGGTTTACACTTGAAAGAAGGGTTGCGGTTCGACCGAGAATTGAACATGGGATGTCTTAATTAAAAGGTAAAAAGGATATGATACTAATGCAGATGGTTTGATATGTGGAAACGTCACCATTAAGTTCATACGATTTACAGTTTTTTTTTTTTTTTTTTTTTTTTTTTTTTTTTTTTTTTTTTTTTTAAACCAGCCAACCGAGCAGTAGTTTGGAAAAAAATTCCAGTGGTTGTGTTTTGGCGTTTGCTGCGGTCTTTTGAATGACTTAACTGTTTTGCCGACGTAGTGGGGGAGGAATATCTTGGTTGGACAGTGCTGACAAAAGGACCTTCAAGCTGCGTAAATGCGCTAACTTTATTTAGCAAAAACAAATATTTATTGCCATCTTCGCGAAAATGGAGTCCTCTTATCCCTGATTTGCAACAATATGAGGAAGCATTAGTTATTATTATTATTATTATTATTATTATTATTATTATTATTATTACTATTACTATTTTGCGTATTATTATTACAGATGAAATTCAATTCGTACGAATTCGAAACTGCTTTTTGAAATATTCAAGAAAATAAATAACTTAAAAAAGGCCTTTCATTTTTTTTGTGAAAATGGTCTAAAATTATAAAACATAAGTTATGCTAGAAGAAAAGTCCAAGTCCAAAGGTGCTCTATAAACCCTCAAAAAACTAATTCCAATTTACTATACCAATACAGCGTGGTATTCAAGCTGCTTAATAAAGCCCATTACCTGACGCACTGCCATCTAGATCAACAGCCTTCTGTGCTTCTGCTGTTCCACAAGTTTTGCATCCAGAGGATTTTACGGGCTGAAAGATTGATAATAATGTCTTAGTACTAAAACCAAATGAAGAGTAAAAAACTTACCCATTTGCATACATTAATTCAACGATGAATCGACTAACACTTACAATAACAATATCAATAAAATGGTTATCCATGTTCCTTATATAGTTCTCATACGTTTCGAGAAAGAAGTTACGCTGCCTAAACAAATCAATTCATCATCCTGTTTCTAAAGCTTTCCTCACAAATTTTGCAAAGGTATCCATCAATTTGATGAACTAATATATATGGCGAATTCAGCGTTTGTCTGATAGAATAAATTTAATTTCGCATGCTCAAAAGGACACAAATGAAAAGAATGAAAAAAAGAACCTTACAAAGGTCTTCAAAAGTAATTTTAAACACCGAATTGTATAAAACATTGAGCTCGAAATTAAAATGAAAACAGTAAATAATATTTATTTAATAAAATGCGATTAAATACAGTGAAACACTTACCTTATTGCAAGTAGGACATACAGCTTCTGTTGATGTTCCCTCCTTGGCACTACGATTTTTTACCGTTCTCGGACCAGACCCTTGCTTTTTTGAAGTTGGAGATTTTCCATGTTTAAACACAAGTCTAAATGGCGATGTATTCAATTTTTCTGGTGACCGAGGAACTTTAATGACTGTTTTTAGAGTTCCGGAGGAGCCATTCTCTTTTCCACTAACTGCCCGTGAAGACTTAAGACCCAAGGCACCTAACATTGACTCTTTTGTTGACTGATCCTCCTCCCCACTCGTTTCTGACTTAGTAGATTTACAGTCCGGAGTTGATTCCTGCTGAGTTTCGACTTTTTGGTCAATTCCAGAAGCGCTGTCACTGAATTCACACTCCACCGCAGGAGAAACAGATGCCGTATCTGAATCCTGACAGTCCATTTTACAGTCGACTATTATTGGAGTTTCACCACGTTTTCCTTTCGATTCACTTGACGTATCACTCAAAGAAATATCATCCACATTATTGCTGTCACTTGCATTTTCACTCGTATTGTTTTTAATGTCTTCATTCTCCTCCTGTATATTTATTGGTTCCTTACCAGAATGGCACTCGGGAACAGTTTTATCTATTTCTACCTTATTAATTGTACCTACGGTGTCATGACTCAATGAGTTTTTGTTTTCAATCACATTCGGAGGTTTCTCTTGACAGTAACTATGATCTAAAGATTCTGCATAACCAGAGTCTCCTTTCTCAAATTCCTCACATTCAGTTTCGGACGTCTCCCTTTCTTCGGAGTTTTTAGGTTCGCTACCATTGCAACTTTCTATATCACTTAAATGCACTTCATTTACATTGATATGTATAGCAACATCATTTGCATCTGTAATTACCAGTATTTGCTCGTCATTACATTGTTTATCTTTCGAAGCCAGATCAGTTTCATCAACGCGTGAACTCGTCTTTTCCTTCTCAACAGCTGTTGGCATCTCATCTAATTGACATTTCTCTTCCACTTCTGGTATGTTAATTGCTTCCCCTGCAGGCTCAGCTTTTGGACTAGTATGTTCTTCATCCAAATTCGGCTCTGAATCACTAGTCGAAACTTCTTCTTTCTTTGAAGATTCTAACTCAGCCGGGAATGTTGACTGAACGCTCGTGCACACTAGACCTTGATTTGTACTTTGCGCTTCTTCACCAATGGTTGGTTTATCTGTAGAGATTCGGATGTCGCTAGTATCTTCAGCAGACGACAATACTTCACTTTTTGGTGGTTTCTTGTCAGCTTTCATTTGTTCATTTTGTTCGATCTCTTCCTCAGTCTTGTCTGTATGATATTCTGTAGTGCTTTCTTTCTGTTGCTCTCCTTCCACGCACATCCCATTACTTTCTTGATTGCTATTTTGGGTGATATTTTCCTCATTATTTTCTCCCTCTACATTATTATCACTGTCTGTTAAATTATCAGTCTTAAAATCAACTTCCTTTGGCTGTATGTCTAAGTCAATATGGGTTAGTTCTGAGCTGGCAGATGAACTAATTCCGTCGACAGCGGCCGATCCCGAATTATCCTCCTTTGTATTTGATATAGCACTTATTTCATCACTGCAGTCTTTTCCTTTTGCTTCAAGATCTACTTTACCGACATTTTCAACAAGGTGTCCATCATTATTTGCAGTTTTTTCTTTGATAATTTCATCTCTGTTACTTTCTTCATTTGGATTTTCATGACAGCTAACAGCAAACATCTCATTTGCACTGGCAGTTTCCGAATTAATACTCTCGATGGATTCCTTGATTATGTCAGTTTCAGAATTAATACTCTCGATGGATTCCTTGATTATATCAACATTTTCACCGTGTTTCTTACTTACGTCCAATTTATCGTCTTCTACAGGACTTTTTTCGTTCACACAAGCAGCTTGATTAAGGTCTGTCTTGCAGTAATTGTGTATCTGTTTGATTTCATCGTGTGTTAACACATCTACAGAAGTCGATGCCTCTGATTCCTTTCCAGAGTTATCTTCACATGTTGAATTTTCGGCTATCACGTGCTGATAACTATCATAATTTATTCCTTGGGCACTTGCTACAGTTGAGTTCTGCTGCACTGTGCACACATCTCTCCTCGAATTGCAACTCTTTTGGTCTGGCTGCTCTGCAATGTAATCAACAGTATCACAGTTCTCTAAATCACGAGGAACTGTTCCATTTGCTTTATTAGTCTCATTGTATAACGAAGTATTTTCTACTTTTGACTTAACAAATACTCCAGAAGAACATTTAGTAATTTTGGGATCAATACAGTCTTCAATACTCAGTCTTTTGTTTGTTTGGTCGCATGGAGTTGCAAAAGAAGTACTATCAGGCAAACAATAGTCTCTCAAAATACTTTCTTTAACGGCAGCACGGATATCATCACCTACTTTTGAATCCCTTCTAACAGAGGACGAAAAATTTACTCTGGCTCTATTAGGTACAGGAATGTTGGCACCAGCAGCCAATTTTGCGGTTTCTAATACTTGTCCAAGTTTTAGCAAAGCAGATACCTTATTTGAAATTGTCTTACACAATTGTTTGTCAACTTCAGAAGTTACTGGTTCTTCCTTAACTTGAGGTTCCATCTCTAACGACGCATCATCATCATCTTTACAATTCTTGATATTGTTATAAGAATCCATATCGTAACTTCCCTCGTCATCAATTGGTTCCTGCTTGATAACAATGTCTTCAGGTTCTTGCTTGATTGCAATATCACAGGGTTGCTGAAAAGATTGATTATGTGCTCGTCTTCTCCGTTTTCTCGGACTGCCAAACTGCATAGAGTCATGAATCCCTTGACGTTTCCCACTCCTCAGAACTCTATTATCTGACCTTGTAGTATAACGTGGCGATACATACTTTCGATATTTCTGTTGTTTTGTCATTGCAACGTTCAACTTTCTTGAATGTAGCTGAGGTCTTGCCGTTCTTTGTTTCTTAGTTCCTGCACTGTGTGGTATTTCTGTTGCTGCAGGTGACCTTGAAGCAGACGATGCTCTCTTAACACCCTGCATTTTACTAACTTTCTTCATAGTTCTTTCTGCATTTTCTGGAACGTTAGAAAATGAACTTGTCGCTCCTTGCTCTTCTGTCTTTAGTATTATTTCTGCTTCCTCCAATGTTTCGGCCGCAGGCACACGCTTCCTCATCTTTCGTCTTATTATTTTTTTAGGTTTTTCCTCTTTTCCTGCTTTCGAAGTTGACCCAAGCTCTTCAATTTCTGGCTTTACATCCATTTGTTGTTCTACATTTTGAGCTTCCGCGTTATCCGATGTCTGTGATACTTCCTTTGATTTCTTTATTTTTCTTCGTTTTCTTGTTATTTTATTAGGTTTTTCTGTTCCTGCTCTCAACGCTGAAATAAGCTCTTCAGTACTTGGCTTTATGTCCAGTTGTTCTTCCACATTTTGAGCTTCCACACCATCCGATGTCGATATTGTTTTTTTAATTCTTCTTCGTCTTCTTATTATTTTATTAGGTTTTTCTTTTCCTGCTCTCAACGCTGAAATAAGCTCTTCAATACTTGGCTTTATGTCCAGCTGTTCTTCCACATTTTGAGCTTCCCCACTATCTGATGTCTGTGGTACTTCTTTTGTTTTCTTTATTCTTCTTCGTTTCCTTGTTATTTTATTAGGTTTTTCTTTCCCTGCTCTCAAAGCAGAAGTAAGCTCTTCAATATTTGGCTTTATGTCCAGTTGTTCTTCCACATTTTGAATTTCTGTACTCTCTAATGTTTGTGGTGTTACCTTTGGCTTCTTTATTCGTCTTCGCTTTCTTCGAATTTTCTCAGCTGTTTCCGAATGTTCTGGTATTTTTGAATCCTTCTTTTCTTTCTGCTTCTTTGCTTGTGCATTCTGAACTGCTTCTGAACTCTCCGAAGATCTCTTTCGTTGTAAAATTATAGTCTTCCCTTTCTTCAGTTTCTTCCGTTTCAACACCGCATTCTGCTCTAGTTTTGAACGCCCTGGTCCTCCAATTCGACCTTTAGCACCTTTATCAATTATTCCTTTCTTTATTACCGGCTTCTTCCTCTGAACTGGCTTCTTTTCATGCCCAACCATTCTGTTTCATCACTCAGGTGTTCGTAGCTGTGGAATAAAATGTATTAGATTTTCGCATTTCTACCATCCTCTACATAAATCAGTACATTTTACATTGTTCATATATTAATACATACACACACGAACGTAGATTTTTATAATTATAACAACTCATCATTTTTAATGTCACAGGTGCTTACTGGAGAAACCATGCATATGACAAAACTGAATAATAACCTCACAACTTCTGTAAAAAATGGTTTCACGAACGCCTTTGATACATTTAATAAAAAGTTCCATTCTTGTTAGGGGCCAAAATTAAGACTACATAATAGAAATTTTGACCATTACAAATAATTAAAATAAAATAAATGAATTCTTGTTTCTGCTTTACGATTTTGGACGTCGGGACTTGAATCCGCAAGTGCGGAGGCCATCAGTGTGGGGCATTCCCTACCACACTTGCTCGCTTCCAAGAAAATAGGATTACAAAATCACGCCTTCAATCCCGGGTGTTTCAATTCTGTTTCCAATCAGTGTACAATTCATCCTTATTGACTGAGTGATTGATTTTAAGTTTAACGTCCCTTTCAGCAGCGAGGCTATATGAGACGTGGACCTACTGATTAACCTGGAATCCGAACCACATAAGCTACCGCCGGGAATCGAACCCGAGTTTCCCACGCCAATTCATCCTTATTTTTTATGACATAGAAAGGTTTACTATGGATAAATAGTGCATTATAATAAATGCACAGCACTCGTAAAAATTATTGCAATACTCCCATCACTGTAAAACCTATAGGTTATACGAAAAATATAATAGGTTTCTCAGGCAATTTCTTATCTGGGTCATTTAAAGAAATTATTATTAATATCTAAGGCATGGACCTAGTGAGTATTAATCTTACCAGGTTTGAGTGTGTTGAAAATTCCATTCTCTCTTACGCATCAACATACTTTTAATTTACTATGGGCTTGATTGTCTAATATATAGCATAATATTAACTCTACTGTTTCAGTATTACTGGTACTTTCTCCAGCAGATTTGGACAACCATTCTTACTACTTCTTCTCAACTTTTTCTTGGACTATTTGGTGAGCATGGAAAATAATGATGCTAAAGAAATTTGTTATTTCCTTGCACGGGTTCTAGTACACACGAACTTAGATGAGTTGAACGTCAATTGACCAGATATGCTGAGGAAGGTATCAAGAAACACCGAACATTAAATATTAGACGCAGTAAGTAAAACAGTACATTTACGAATTACTATAAATATAAATAAAACAGTAAATTTACGAATTACTACGAATGTCCGTCAATTCATGCCAGGGTTGGCAAAAATCATGGTTTTTATTGAAAAACCCAAAAAACCCGTTTTTTGGTTTAAATAATTTGCTCTATGTATTTATATCACATATGGACAGAAATAAGTTTGTTTCGCCTTGGTGTTATTATGCAACAACCGGGTTATGCTGGAAGGAATCACATAAGCTTAAAGCGGAATCCAAACCGCTTCTCGGCTTACATCCGAGAGAAATTGTCCTCCATTTGGACTCGAAGCCGGGTCTAATTGGCCACAAATGCGATACGTCTGCCGACTCACTCACGAAGGATTCCTGATAAAAATACGTTGTACTGATCTTTACATATTTGTTAATATACAGTAATTGTCAACAGTAATTTCAGAAGGACAAAAAGATAAACAGTTGCACAAGTGAAACTATTATACATAATTACATATAGACAATTTCAAAATACTGCAGAGTACAGAAGAACTAATTTAGTCAAGGTTTATTCATTACGACTTTTATTAGTCCAAGTTAAAGGAATCGACTTAATTTGCATATCAGTAAGAAAAATGAATACAGATACGAATTATTTGAGTCAATTTTGGCTCTGACCTATTTATACATAAATAGATACCAAAGATACTTCTGATTTCAATAAATGCCTCTCGTGGTTTATATACCTCCCCCCCCCCCCTTTCCAAAAAGTACGGCATTTCAATGTATTTTATCAAGAGTAAACATTATTAAAACGAAACAATATTTAGAATTTTTCTTTGATTGCAATTGCATAACAATAATAATATTTAGAATTTTTCTTTGATTGCAATTGCATAACAATAATAATATTTAGAATTTTTCTTTGATTGCAATTGCATAACAATAATAACAAACTATTTAAAAAAAAATCACAAGAGAAACATTCATAAACTTACAAAAACAAAAACAAAAGTTGCTTTTGTAGTATAATCTCTGAGTAATGAATGGGGAATTTAGGTCTGAATATAATACGAATAATATACGGGAGTGAAACGTGATAACTAACAAATTGTTGATCACGATTTTACGAACACTTACACTTTTACAAACATTTTTCGTTTTTTGGTTTAAACCAGCCAACCCTGATTCATACATGTGTGAATTATTCCTTGTTAGTAATTTCTGAGTTGATCAATTTGACTATAGCTGTCTGTTTTCAAATGAAGATTACGTCAATGAGTTCTGATCACAATACAGCACTCACCGTACTACTCAATCATTAATACATCAGGTAAAAGAAAGTATTTGATCAATCAACATTCAAGTGTAAAATCAACAGCAATGAATATGATATAGTGAGAATATTTCACTGTACTTAATCTTTGCGGAAAAATAATTACAATAAAAATGCCATGGGACTGCCCATGTGCGCATTACCGTTCTCTTTCGAATTCGATTTCATTACTTGTATTTGAGCAACCTGTTACTGAAGGTGCAGGAAGAGAAAATAAAACCAGACCACTAAAAATATAAAGCTATGTATATATACAGTAGATCATTTATCTTGAAATGTTCTTGTAAGTTTTAAACTGATATGTAAAATACGCTGAAATTTTGCAAGATGCAAATATCAACAGGGAATAATTTCTTGACATACTTTGCAATATCATCAGATAAGCAGTGTTACCAATCGAACATAGAGCTAGACTTTTCCAAACAGCATTACTTGTTGGTTAGGCTGTTACATATTTCAAATCTACATGTAAAACGAGATCATGTAATACTACATTTACAATTAAATGTTAGAAACTAATAACATGACAGTATCACAAACATCGAAATTTTGATTTCAGGCTTCTACAAACATATCAACACAACTGAGATAGACAAGACAATGTATATCCAAAGTACTTTAATGCCGAATACTATGGTCATGATATGGCTCATTACAAATAATTAGGAACGAAGTTACAACGAAATGAAAATGTGGATTCAGTATTCTGGGTTTCAATAATTGATTCTACAAGTGCAATGTTTAAAATGTCAAGTAAAAAAATTATAAAAAATCAACAAATGAAACATCGCTCATTATCACTTAATGACATTTACTGTAAAGTGACTATATTTATACAATCACAGTTATAATCTTGAATTTATAACTGATAATAAGACTGATATTAGACATCAACTACCACCATAAACCGGAAGACTTCTATAATTCGTGTAGAAACGCACATACCTAAGTTCAGACTATACCGATGATATACTACTGAGTACCTCCAATAAAAATAACCTGCTTGGTTTCATGCTCATTGTCTCAGTTTCGACTTTCGGTGAGGACAGAATTTTACGTGTTGACTTAACATTATGGGGCAACTTGGGAACCATCTAAATTAAGAGGTAGGAAATTCAGGTCTACAAATCCTGAACCGAAAGGAATTGACAGCCGATGGACTAACCGTGTATCAACCAGTCGAATATGTTATATCATATTAACCTTGCCCTTTATAATCTGTTGAACTAGGAAATTTGATTTAATTACTCTGAAATACCCTCAGGAGGTCTCTGAAATATCTGTCGTGAAACTCAAAGTGCCATGATTACATTAGCCACAAATTTGTAAAAGATTAAGGTTCTGTTTTAGAGTTAAAAATTTTAGTGTGTTTTCAGAAACACTGCTCATATTTGCTTTTCGAATTTCCTCAAATAATTACTTTCCTCCAACAGAAAACACCAAAAAATTCACGTACCAAGAGGATAAACACATCCTATGGACCCCTGGGAGTAACTGTGCTGCCAATCCGCACATCATTGAAATAATTGAAAAACATAGATTCTCGCAATACACTATTTGA
The DNA here is from genome assembly GCF_964235325.1 of Thermobia domestica. NCBI lineage: Eukaryota > Metazoa > Arthropoda > Insecta > Zygentoma > Lepismatidae > Thermobia > Thermobia domestica. The sequence continues at coordinate 181,121,915 of NC_137462.1, forward strand.
AACCCAACAGATTTTTTTTTTTTTTATTTATTATTTTTACAAGGTTTTAGAATTTCCCTCTTTCTTATTCTATGGGCAGCCATGCAGATTGTTTACCGAAATTAAGAAATGTTGCAATCAGATACAAACAGAAACTTATCAATTTAATGAAAACCCCTAGGTTAATCCATGAATAATAGGACATGAGAAAGAAAACATCAAGTTGAATTTACCAAGACGTGTTACACATCATTTTACTCGTGAAGACATCTATTTTTCAAAAATGTGAATCAAGGATATTTACTGACATGTGAAACAATTATTAAAGCTGCAAACATTATTTCAATTCTTTTATTTTTAAAAATGTGACTATGATGTCACTTATATGAGTGACAACTAACACAATGTATATATGAAGTATGTAAAGTGCACTGCATGTTAAGCACATGAAATTTGATACAGCTTCAAAATTGTCATAGCTAAAGGTAACAAAGTGACAAGTCAGCGTCACGTCCATAAGCGTAAAATGCTTATCAATATCGAGAAATATATACTGTACATGTTGTTTGTATTACAGACACAAAGTTAGTTCTAATGTACTAATACTTTAGTAAACTCTGTTGCCGAAGAAGATGCCTGTTCTGCCTGTATAAGAGGTCACGGACGTGATGGTACTACAGACACAGATGGGACAAGCTTCTTTGTCACGTCCATAACAATGATATGCAGGTTCAATATGGATATTTTGTTTAAAAGGACTGAAATACTGTCAATGTGTGCAGCTTAACAATTGTTCCATTTCTCAATAACAATATCCTTGCTTCACATTTCTGAAAAATAGATGTTTTCAAGAACAAAATGATGTATAACACATCTTGGTGAATACAACTTGAGTTTTTCTTCCTCATGTCCTATTATTCATAGACTGACCTACTTCTATCCCGAAACAGTAAACAGTTCTGTATTAATTAGTTTTAAAAATAATTGTTGAATAAAATATTAAGAGCAGTAACTAATAACACCGTTTGTTCATATTTACTGTTCTTTTGCAGGTTCACACTTATCACCACCCCTTTAAAATCCAAGGGGGAGGTTGCAAGATTTCGGCAAAACTGAAGGACAATGCAAAGAAGCTGCAGCAATATTTAAACAAGGACAGAGAAAGTGTCAGAAATAGAAGAGCCAAACTAAAAGCTGAACTTGCACTAAATACTTCTGTTTAAATAATAAATAAATTAAAAAAAAAAAAAAAGCGAGACAGCTTTCGGGCGCAGAAAAAAAAAATGAGAGGAATTGAATTAAGTCTTGAACACAAAGCAACTACATATAAATCCCCCAGGCTTTTTTTTTTTTTTTTTTTTTAATAAGGCCATATAGCACCAGGAAAGGCAACTGAATTGAAACAGTTGGTGAAAAGTATAATTCACCGCAAAAAGTCAAGAACATCACTAGAAAGTTGTGACCTTCCTAAAGAAACTAAGAACAAAGTGTGTGACTTCTACAGAAATGACTATGTTTGTTGGCAAGCACCAGGAAGGAAGGACTTCGTACGAAGACTGGTCATGGTCAGGCAAAGGTACTGCACAAAAGATAATGCCAATGACTGTTAATAGACCTATCAACTGTTTAAATATTCTAATCCTTCAGTACAAATTGGCCAATCCAGTTTCTTCAATCTTCGATTAGCCAAATATGATGTCATCCTTCAACATCCCCCATAACGTTTGTGTTCACCGATATACTGAAGGTTCATACTTACATGGATATGGCCCTGAAGGTTCTTCTGAGATTTGCCACTACATACCTTACGAATGGAAGTCTGTGTGAAAAACTTTTATGCAGCATTAAAAATGAAGACTGCATGATTGGAAGGTAATAAAATGTAGGGGAAGGTCGTCAGTTCTGTTGTTCGAAGGTGATGATGAAAACATGCTGAACCACGAATTAAGGTGGAAGAGTTTGGACAAAGGTTGCTGTGGAAGCTGATAGCTTCCATCATTTCAAGTTCATTCCTTTATTAAAAATTCACAACGAAGACATTTCCGAATTGTAGGAATGCTGTACAAGATCACGAAGGTGTTGTGCAAATAGATTTTGCAAAGAATTACTCTTGAATGGTCCAAGAAAAGCTCCAAATGTTGCATCGATCACATCAACAAATTACAGTATTCACTGCTGTTATTTCGGTTTCCTCAGGCCATCATTCCTTTGTCACTGTAAATGAAGACCTATCACATGGGAAACATACAATGTAGGTTTTTCTGAATACTTTGTTCACTAAACTATAAACACTTGAACCAGCAATTACTCATGTCAAAATTTGCTCCGATCGATGTGCAGCTCAGTTTAAAAACATATACACTTTCAAATTTAACATTCATGAAAAATGATTTGAATATCGCAGAAGAATTTTTTTTTCCCGCATCTTATATGGAAAGGGAGCTGTTAATGGTATTGGTGGTGATGAAAACTGTCGGTACAGCATGTGGTTCGAACAAGACACTGCAGTGTAACCAGTGTATAAGAATTTGCAGAATGCGCAAAGGAGAAAGTTAATAAATTACGCCTAATATTATTTATACCCCTGCCACAGAAAATGGAAGTTTCATGGAAATGTTGGGCAATCCAAGGCAAATAGAATTTATATTATTTCCAACCTGTACTTCTCTATGTTCTGAATGTAAAATTTCTTGTTACTAGTGAAAAGCAAGATACTATGTGTTAGCGATGTTTGTACCTCATCTACTTGTGAAGAAAAATCGGAAGCCTTGTTACATTCTATTGAACAAGGTGATTTTGTAGAGATTCTCTTGAATAACAGAAGTTGAAAGGGAGACAGAGCTCAGATCACTGAGACTGAAAGTTACAGTACAAGTTAAGAATCTTAAAAGGCAGGACTAAGTCTAGGTATACAGTAAAGAAATGTCATAGGAAAATCGTAGTCACATAGCGTTGAAGCTACTAGAACCGAGAATGCTCAACAGCAGAGGCAATATGAAATTTAAATGATTCTGCCTGTAAACGTTATACTTGCTTCCACCCTTTTGCTGTTATTTTTGTAGTTCGTGAAGTAAGTTGTGAGGCTATTTGGTATTTCTTTCTGGCTGTGTTACATCCGCAATCAAAGCTGTCGCATTCGTAAAATACTATGATATTATTCTTAATGGTAGTTTACACTTAGTTAAAACATACCTGCTTTTAACAATATTCGTATAATTATAAGCATCAATTTGTATTACCAAAGACATGCATTTTTTCGAGACTGTACCTCAAGAAGAATCACACTGTTCACAAAAGCAGATGTGTTGTTTTCTCTGTCATGTTCGTAATCGGCTATTTTGTACTTTTTTTTAAATCACTTTGCTTCTGAAGTATTCAGAAATGTCTTGTCAACAGTATATCAAGTCAGATCTTTTCTTATTATCTGAATCCTGATATTCTTTACAGAAGTTGTCGGGAAGGAGCTAACAGCAGTTATGTATATAAACACGTCCGTAACCGCGAACTGAAACGCCTGAAAAAAAAAAAAAAATGCAATTTATCAGATTAATATGGCGTTGGATAACCTTCGTCAACCTCTGATGAGACGTGGAATTGAGTAACAGAGGTCTGAATTGTAGCAAGTGGAATACTATACTATTCTGCATGCAGTGCATCACAGTTTCGTGAGAGAGAATGGAGATGGAAATGTGCGCCAAATTCTGTATCCAAAACTAACTATAGATTTCCAATTATCTTGTGGTCTGTTTATCAGGTAGGCCTGGGGAGCTGTTCAACTTCATCTCGATATTCTACAAACACGCTTTAATAGTTTCAGTTGTGTGAATGAATGCGTGCATTATCGTTCTGGAATATGGTGTCATTGCCGGGAAACACCTTCATTATAAGTGGTCCTCTAAAATGGCGACATAATAATAACGAGAAGTGACGTGACTGGTAAAAATCAGCACAGTATCGACCTTAAAAAAAAAGCTTGACGATTATGTGCCAAGGCTAAGAGAGACAGTGATGTCTGGTGTAATAATGTAAGTGGGAAGAAACGAGAGAACTCCGAGAAAACCCATGCACAGTATTTCTTTACCACAAAGCCCATTTAGCGAGAGCTGGGATCGAACCAGGAACCCTATGCCCGAGATTAGCGCTCTACTACTGAGCGACCGTGTCTCCGGCACCCACTGAAAAGCAAACGATAATACGATTTATAGTATCACAGAGCCGCCATCTTGTTTCAAAGGTTGAGCGGATACACAGTGGATCAGACGTTTCTTTGGGCTACTACCACACATAAACAAGGCTCGTTGTTTGAAATAAGGTGAATGATGACTCGTTCGACCATACTACATTTCCCAGTTATCAGTGATCCATGTTGCATGTTCACAGCATTATTAGCGACGTGCTTACGTGTTATGGTCCCCCATCAGTGATTTCACTCGCGCAACCCGATCTCGTAAACCCATGTCATTAACTCGCGGAGGACTTAGATTGTCGACACAGGCTGGGAGATACTATTTGAGGTCCTCTGTCACTTCCACCGCAGTCGCACGACGGTTCTGAAATACAGGGTAGAATGAGAGTATGAAAAAAACGTAAAAACCCCGAGTTAACCAATGGACACGATGTTGTTCACCACAAATTCACGTGGCGGCCGCGGTGGCTCAGTGGTAGAGCGTTCACCTCTGGTACTTGGGGTCCCGGGTTCGCCAAGTGAGCTTTGTGGTGGACAAACACCGTGTGCGTGGGTTTCCTCGGGGTTCTCCCACTTTCTTCATTCCACCATTTCATTCATTACTCATCATCACCGTCTCCTTTAGCCTAACCGGCATAATCGTGGGATGTAAAACTCGAAGATTTCATTTCATTTTTCATTTTCAAATTCAAGTGGCCAACAAGGGACCTCTAACACAAGAAGTTACGTGTTCGACCACTGAGCCACCGTACGTCTCTTGGCTAGTTGGAAATGTAGTTTGGACAATCTAGTGTCTATTAATGAACACTTACGTAGGTTGTTGATGTGATACTATACAACAAAAGGAGGGAATCCCGAATTTTTAAATATATATTTTAACTGTATTTCCTGGCCTAATCATGTCTTTTTGCACTCTTTGAATTACAAATTTTTGATAATTTTATAACTTTAACAACTTAATATTTGAATTAAATACTATAATGTAAGCGTTTAAGACGCTATCGAAAAAAGCTACCAAATAGCAGTATTACCACTTTTACCAGATATCCAAAAAAGTTCGTGCCGCTGGGATGAAAAATGAAATTCAAACGGTTGGTGTCGGAGTCTGGATGACGTCAATGTTGACAATCCCGGCAACCGACAGTCAGTGCAGAGTTGTGAGGCGTGTTGAAAGCGGTTCTGTAGGAATTACAATCCAGAAGTTACCATTCAGCGTCAAAGGATGTTTTATGGCCGTGTTTACTTTATGACTTCAAGTTGGGCAGCAATGCTACGGAAGCCGCTTGAAAGATATGCTCTGCATTTTTAGAGGTATCGTATCACTGAGTAAGCACACAGTAAGAAAGTGGTTCAGTCCACCTGGATCCGAATATGAGCTTCCAAGACAAGACTCGAGCTGGATCTTCATACCCTATCGACGAAGCTCTGCTGAAGAGAACATGGAGCTTCATCCACATCAATTATGCAAGGAACTTGCACAAGGGCTTGGAGTGCCAGAGGAAACTATTCGATTGCATCTGCTCCAAAACGAAACATTCATCAAAAGGAGATACTGCTCTGTATTTGGTGGACCACCGCTGGTATTGGGCACTTCGAATTGCTAGAATGCTAGAGCCATAACAGTTGAGGTGATCTTGTTCAGCTGCAAAGAGTTGCACCTACACTTCGTCAGAAGCAGCCAGTACTACTCAACAGGAAAGAAGTGATCTTTCTTCAAGACACCAGACCTCATATGGCGAATGCAATCACGGTGATAAACACAACACCAAAGGACTTCTTTTTCAGGGTCAAGAACTTTCACAAACGTAGGATTCGTAAGTTCGTAACTCGCTTAGAACATGTAATTAAAGCTGAAGGAGTTTATTTTACTGAACGGGTCGGTATTTCTTACTGGGAAATACGGCACGAACGTTTTTGAATATTTCGTAATTCTTAAGTATACTATGAATAAAGTATCATTCAAACCTCCATGTTACGTCATGGTACAATTCACCTACCGTAAAACATGACTAGAGATATATATGACACAATCATCATTACTACCGAACTACGTCGGTTGGTATTCCTTTGGAATTACAAGATCTTCTGCAGCGGAACTAAACATTATTCATTAGCACGAGGCAATCTCCGAATATCATTTGCACCTTTGTACGCACGAGTACAAGATATTTGCCCTGTTTGAGAAAACATATTTTAAAAACAACTTCTTAGATCTTCATAGAATTCAAGGTATTATTCAGCTTGCTGATTACTATATAACCTAAAAAAAAGTAATCAAGAATGTAACAATCGCTCAATAAACAGACTTTAAAAAATACTCTCGAAGAACGTGTCAAACTACTGCAATTGACTGACAACGCACTTATTCTTCAACGCACCAGAACATCGTTGATACGGTGTTCTGGCGCAACCGTATCAACACAAATACTAGTACATTATAACCGCCTTAATAAGGGGCTCTGCTTCAGGTTTCTTTACATCAAGCCTTCAATTACCGAATTGTGGCACTTTCAACACATTCTTTTAAAAAATTACAAAGTAGATAATATATGTAAATAAAAACTTGAGAGGGACTCTAGGCACCCTTACAGTGCATGATAGTTTAATACATAACCACGGTGTAATTCTCGCTACACCCTCGAAGTATCATTACAAATTACTAAAATACTTTAGAAGGTACAGTAGAAAAACACTCAAGTATTTGTTTACATTACGGGGGTTAAGTTCCAAAGTTGGGCGTCCGTTTCCAGCAAAATTTTTAAAATTTACAGGAAAGATATGGATAATTTGATCGTTTTTGTGCTTGATAATATATAAGAGTCTCAAAAAATCTGTTTATTTGTTATATATAAGCGGTTATAAACATGGGACTATACGGCGAGCGGAGGGAACTAGTTGGCGGAAGGTAACCGAACAGTTGCATTGTCCGAAAGAAACGAGCATTTATGTTATCAACATGGCGAATGTACAACGGCAATGAAGTAACAGTTTTAACATTTGTGAAGCAATACGCTGATAACGAGCAAAATCTTTTAAAAGTTTGTAAAGAGCACGGATTAATGAACCTAATAACAAATTGCTGGAAGTGTGGAAAGGAGATAACAGCGAAAAAAAAGTGGCGAAAGCGGACGCCCAACTTTGGAATATATGCCCATTACGGGAGCTTAATGGGCTTAAGTTTCAAAGTTGGAAGTTCTGGAACCTAGGCCTATGGGAAGGTTCTAAAACACGGCTGTCCCTCTATGTAGATTAATAGCTAGGTTGGTTTCGTTCTGTACCAAAATCTAATATTTAATTTACATAGTATTGCCGAGCGAGCCTTAGCGGGTGAAGGCGAGTTAGAGCACCGCAGGGCATGTGGCTTTCTGTCTTTATTACAGCTAAATGAAAAGGGGGACATGCGTTCTAGAACCTTGCCTCTCTCTCTCTCTTATATATATAAACGAACTATTTGGCAAGCGGAGGGAACTATTTGGTGGTAGGTTACCTCATGGTAGGATTGTGGGAAAGTAATAAGGATTTGTATTATAAATACGGCTGCAGGTATACAGGCATGTTGCCCTGCATATGAGGTAACAGTAATAGTTAGTGAAACAATGTGGTGATAATCAGAAAAATCTATTAAAAGTATGTGAAAGTCATTGCTTACTATATCTATGAATAAATTGAAGAAAGTAAGGTAAGCAAATAACTGCAAAGAAACGAGGAGAAAGTTACTTTTCAGTGTAACGGTAAATAATGTAACCAACCTGGCCACTAACCCGCCTTCACTCGTTCGGCATTACTATATGAATTGGAGTTAGGTTTAGATATGTCCCTTCGCCTTTTATAAAAAATTAGGAAAATGAGGTAAAAAAATGATTTGAAGTTCTTATGTGGTGTTTAGGTGTGTAGGTTTGGCAGTAAAGTTACGTTTAATACGAGAAAAGATATTTAGAATTGGGTACTATTTGCATAACACGGACGATTTCGATGATTCAGCAGAACGGTAGTCATATAGGATGGCGAATCGGTGCGTTGAATGTGATATATCTGAATTGAGTTTTATAGAATTATATAGGAATAATGAAGAGAACTTATTACATTTTTATGAGAAGCATATACTACTGAATTTGTGATAACTGAAACTTCTATGAAAGCCGGGTCGTTACTATTCTCGTCGAACTAAAGAATTACCGGGTAACCCAACCTAACAGTTTTTCATGTTTCAACTGCTTTTTTGTACGTTCCAAACTAGAGGGACGCCTGTAAACTTAAGTCGTGAATTGAGTTTTAAAGTAAAAACTGATGATTTTTAAATTTTCGTAACTTTTATTATGCTTTTGGCCGAAAACTAGGAGAATGACAAACTTCGGAATAAATGCCGCTTAAGGTATATTTCTGTATTAAGCCCTAGTTTTTCTAAATGTCCTAATTTCTTCCGAACATAAATCAATTACAAACATGGATATAATTTTAAAATTACTGTATATGTATAAAATAAGATGGAAATTCATAACAGAAAAACTTGTAATCAAAGATGCACTAGAACTACACTCTTCTATAATGGTAACTGTATCTTTAAACTGTGCCGGTAATAATGATTTCTTTTGATTGTTAATTTATTTTTCCATGTAAGTATCTCAAAATAGACATAACATTTTTATCCTGTCAGATTTACGCAATTTTTCACCCCACACAAATTTTGTGATGAACCAAGTATGCATATAATATGTATATTCATATACCGCTCTAGATTTCCATATTCTTGTGATTTATTCATGAAGTCGATGGCCCTTGACTGAGTGATATTTAATTTAATTGCTCAAAGCGATCATACACTTTAGTAAATACCTTCACACATTTCCCTTCTGTCAAAATTTTACACGACAAAGCTGTTTCCAAACTGGGATTGTTACCCCCACCCCCCTAAGGTTAGAAAATAGAAAACAAAAACCTGACACTCACCTTCCCTCAAAAATGCTACGAGATCCAGCAACGAAACTGACGCTATCACACTATTCTGAGGACTTTCAAAAATAAAAAAATACACAGTATACTTTCTCACATATCATCAATTGCAAATTAATTCACACAAATTATTACTATTGTATTTTGAAGTAAAATATCCTTATCTCGATTTTATTTACGAAACTACCACTTACCGTCACCATTCTTTGAGTAGTGCATGTAATGAATTTTAGCCTTGTATATTTAACTTCTTTCTTCTCGAAATATTTAGATTAAGTAAATATTACGGATCACCAAACTCAACTATTTTCTTTTTCTATGAAAAATATGAACTGTGCAATGATAATGAACGAAACTTAAGTAATTTCCCATCAGTAAAACAAAAATGAAAACAATATTCTATTTACTGTAATTCAGTAAACTGATTAAAAATAACCTAGAATGATTTCTCTTCTGTAGGAAACATACTGAAGTTGATTAAGGAAAAACGTTAAATAAGATTATTACGTATTTATCAGTAGAAGTAAACTTGTATTATTTAAATCGTGCTCAGTATAATGGATTATTATTATTATTATTATTATTATTATTATTATTATTATTATTATTATTATTATTATTATTATTATTATTACATTTTACACCAGTGACGAAGGCAGACTTTTTAAAAATTATTATTATTACTGACCAGAACAAATGCTCAAGAGCTATACGTGCGGAAATAACTGCATTCACCATAAAACCATGAAAAATTAGAGGTATCAGCATTAGTATTGAGCAATAACTTTTACTAATTTTCTAGTGTTTCTACTTCATGATATTTTACATGTCAAAAGCATATTACAAGACTAGTACCTTTGAGAAATAGGTTCAGGACAAACGCAGAACCGGTGACACACATATATACGTACACACATTCACATAATTTAAAAGAATCATATGATGAGTTATATATGCAATGTTAATGAAATAAATGGACTTCGAAAAGTTCTTTAAGCTTCACCCACTGAAAAAGTCCCTTCGCGGTGTTTATATGGAAATGACGGAACTGGTGCCCAAAAATCTATGTGAAGTCTAAGGACTTATGTGGATATAGGGCAAATAGAGGGAGTTTGATTTTTTTCTTTAATGACATATTGTAAAACTGCATGTGTAACAATTTTCTTTCTATTACCTATGTTAAAGCGAAGTCATTCTTGCCGCAAAAATTTTAATTTAAAATTATATTAGATGAGTTTGATTGCCTACACTATGTTCTAATTATTTTACGATTACAGAGACAGACTTAAATTATGTTATTGAATTTCCTCGCTGTAAATAATATTTAATTATTACATATACAAACTGCAAAGATGCCGGATCAAATTTATTGTGAATGATTTGTGAAAAATTAGCTTTGCATTACCACAAATAATTTATTTTGGCTTTCGCTTTAAGCTCTTATCTTATGAAAGACAATTCAAATTATGAAGACCATAGTCATATTAGGAGCGTGAAGATGCTGAATATCGGATGGTTTCCCAGTAATGGATATCGAGAAATATTCCATATAAGGTGATGCTCCGTAGTGGTTGTTATTGTAGCTGTACACTAATTGGTCGGCCATACGCTCTTCAATTCTTATCTTTTACTATAAGTTTGTCTGTGTGGTGAAGTTTTGTTTTGTTTGTTTTAGTGTTATGAAATATCGACTTAAAAGAGTCATTTTATATTACGGTGTTTTGGTAGTTCTTTTTGTTTACGTTTAGGCATATAGTTGAAAGTTTTCACAAGACCTGCGTTGTCAAATATCGGATATCCGATAATAGGAAACTATTGATTAGATTATTGTTCGATTATTACAGATAGCAGAGGCCACAATCTGTCATTATTCAGAGCTAGAGGGTTTAGTATGGAAAAAGAAATCGCCTTTTATAATATGTTAGAACCTGAACTTAGAAAGATGGGCAATAATCCAGCTAGTGTTCAATGTAAACGAAACAAATCACTATGATTCAGTCGCGACTTGTAAGAGTTATTTCTGTGAAGAGGAAAAATAAGGTCGAAACTCTTCTGTCACAAGAAAGAGGCTCGTTGATGACAATTGTCTCATGTATGAGTGCAACCGGAATTTTTATATCGCCATTGATCGTATTTCGCAGGAGAAATGTTAGCCTGAACTTTTGGACGACAGTTCTTCAGGAACTATTGCTAGATGCTATCTTTCTAGATGTATCGAGGCTTATATTTTTACAGACTGACTTCAACATTTCCTAAGCTATAGGAAACCCGCTCAAAAAGATCCAGTTGTTTTGATTTGAGTTTATCATTATTTCCATACAAGAAATCTTGATCTAAGAAGAAAGCATGATGTAATAATTGTGTCAAAACTCTTCATCAAACACATCACAGACTTTTACCCACGGATATTTCATTCATGTGACCTCCTCAGACTTATACTCACAAGATGTTGATATCGTACGGACATCAAACCATACATACAGAGCTCTATTGACCTACCAAGTTGGAGAGTTGATAGGAAAGACATATGCAAGAACTTTAGTTTTGAAAATAGATATTAGCGACTTTAAGAATAGTGGTATTATTCTTTTTGACCAAAATAAGTTTTCTAAAGCAGACTTTATTCCTATTGAAGATGCCAGAGCAGACGGAGAATTATCTGTACAAGAAAGTGTCTCAATAGAGGAATTAGGCACACCGCTTCTTGCCTCACCTTCAGGCAACTCTTCACATAAAGTTTCAACTTCACAAGTTTCTGAATCTTCCAAGACAAAACTCTCTTCTTTCGGCATTCAACCATCACCAAACTTACCTGTACGATCCTCAAATCGTGGTAGGGGTCGTTCTGCTGAAAATACTGCAGTCCCGGAAAGAAAAGTCTGGAGGAACCTAAAGCTCAGCAAAAGGATACAAAGGGAAGTGGTGGAAGTGCCCTAGAAGAACTCCAAATATCTTGCAACAAGAAGCCATTTTCTTGTACGAAACAAAATCGCAATGAGGTGTAACAGACCGATTAACGGTTGTGTACATTCTATTTGAGTTGGCTCCCGGATTGTAATGTTTACCCGTATTGTAATGTTTACCGGTTGCTTATGCAGCGTTAAAGTTGGTTCGTGTATTTTAATACTGCACCCGAGTGCCTCCAAAGATTCGTTTTGAGGTTAATTTGTTTCGTTGCCGATGAAATAAATGGCACAAAAGGGTTATTAGTTTTATATGCGATATGCAAAACACATATGAGATACGCAAACACACCAATAGTTTATCACAAAATTTCGAATTGTTTCTTTTTACAATGTTTTTCGCGTTACTATAATAATTCAACTCAGGTTATAGCTTAATATAGTGAAAATTTAATTTACACTTTTACTCTACTTTAATTTACCTTAATTTACTTTACCTCATAATAATATCAATCCAGAAATACGATCGTACGACAATTTTACTTATCATGTTATTTCTCGTTATTGCTTTCCGTCATTCTTTTGTTAAGAGCATAGCGATCATTTCGGTTACGGTCGCAAGAGGGCATAGGAATCGCTATACGTAAAGCTAACATCGCCAAGATGGCGATTCTTTTACATAGCGGGAACGATGGTTGTTATAGTGATATTAAACAACTGCAAGAACTAACTAGGTGAGTTTTTAAAACCTTCATTACAGGAGTACTTCTAATACTCGGGAGATGTTATTTAAGAGGTAAAACGATTGCTTATTTACTTAGGGTTTTGTATAATAACAGAAATAATATAAATTTGTTTTTGTTCGTAGTCGACTATGCAATATTAAATCGCTATTATTAAGGTCTGGTGAAGCGAGGATGATGACGCAGTGAAACGCCGTTTTACAGTATAAAATAACGATGGCTTAAGTCGGTTCCTCAGAAATAGAAATTTCGTAATCAAAAGTGTAGAATTTTGGAAGTTAACCGTACAAATCATTTATTGGAAAACCTGACCTATTTTGGGAGAAAAAAGGAACACTGAGGAATCCGACAGAAGTGAAAATTCCATAAAACAAGTTTTGGCTAAAGCCATCGAGTGTTACTTCCGCCATTACGAGTGATAGCGTAATGTGCAGGAAGTAGGTTTGTTGGAGTTCATCTCATCAGATAAAGGGACCAAGTCCCATATTCAATAGGACGTGGAACCAATACCCGAGGAGATTGACTGCAACGTGTAATAAATAGGTTTACTAACCTATTCTGTCCTGTGAAGCCGGGAATCCAGGTGACAAGGACTGAGAGGACTATTTCGTAGGAACCCCATCGATTTGGTAATCTCTATCCATTTTATCTTATTTTCTTCTTGTTCCGATCATAAACAGATTCATTAACTCATCAAATGGAGTGCTTTGAAATAAATATGTGTAGTTAAAGTAAAAGGCGTTACGCGTTTAGACAGCTCATCCCGTTACCACTCAATAGAATGATATTATAAGAATATGTGATCAACATCAAAAATTGTTGGTGAACTTTACTTTAAGCGCACCGCTTGATATTAATATTTTCCGTGTGAGAATTGATACGGTTTCCCTTTATTGTTAGATTAAGTAATATCTCCGCTCTGAAATGTCATTTTAACGTGTACCTTATTAAATAATGTGTTTAGGTTGCTTAGGTTAGGTAAGATTTAAATTTAACGTGTCCTATAATATACATCTATCTTGATTGTTAGGTTAGGGAGTCAAATTATGTGTTTGCTGTTAAATAATGTACTTTTGTGTGGTCTTGTGATATATTTCGGGAAAAATATGTCTCAATTGCTTGTTTAGGTTAGGTAAATTGAACTTGTGTGCTTACGGTTAAATAACGTGCTATTATTTTGTCTTGTGATATATTTTGGAAAATACATACTTTGATTGCTTGCTTAGGTTACGTAAATTGAACTTGTGTGCTTACGGTGAAATAATGTCTTGTTATTTTGTTTCGCGATGTATTTTTTTTTACATGTATTTCCAAATTGCGTAGGTTAGGGCTTTATGTAGGTTAAGAAATTATATTTTGAAAATGATCTCGTCCATATGACTCGGGTCTTAAATGTAAAAAGGATTTTGGTAATTTAGGATAGTAAATATACCGGTTTTTTTCATTGTTGTTGTCTTATGATATGTGAGTGCATACTTGATCTATGCAGATTTCAGATATATTTAAAATCTTGTTCGAATATGCTTCCGTGCAAGACTCTGTCTTGGGCATATATTTAGTTTAAATGTGCCATTCACGCGTCATGGAATTTCTTACATATTTGCCTCATCGGAAGTCAACGTAGTGAACTGATGTTCAACTTTACTGATAAACATATACGTACTTACATTTATTCAATTTGTCGATCTTAAACACAATTTGAAATTTATTATGTGTCCATTGCTCTTGAAAAATTAATGACATTATATTGTGAAGTTAGAAGTGATAATAATGGTGATAATGACGTTCTAATCTCTCATAAAATATGTAAACCCTGGCGTAGAGAAGTAGAAGTAGAGCATTTTCTTTTTTTTCCATTTGTAAATATATCATCTCATTAATCGTAGATTTTTTTTGTAGATGTATTATGTACGATTGATACATGCTACTTGATTGTTCTAGAGTACAATGAGAAGGTAGTAGCAGTCATGTAGGCTTATGTTGTCGCCTAACTCAAATGATATGTACAGGGTTATAAATCGTGAACGTCTATTTAGTAATAATTTTAATAATGATAATGTCATTTTGTTAAATGAATAATTTGAGCATATGGACTGTTATCCTTAAGTGATCACGAACTGAGTATGTATTGTAAAAAATATTGAAATGTGAGAATGGATACAATTTTTTTTGATATTAAGTCAATGTAAGAACATAATATCGTAATTGTTTTAACGTACTGCGATGTAGGCAAATATTTAACAGATTTTATTCTGTTGCTCTTGAGAATTACAATGTAACTGTTGACTGATTGGCACAAATAAACAATCACGACCAAATCTAAATTTTATAATTTCGAATACTGCTCATAGAGTTAAGCATATGTAAGTTTGATATTTTTTTTTCTTTCATTCAACTTAACGACGTTGAGTCTTCTTTCATTTCGATTGGCCACTTAACAAGAATTTGGAATCTTTTGACGAAATTTGTTGCGCATGCTTGAACTGATTTTTTTTAAGCTAACATAACCTAAACATTAAGTTAAAACATAACCAAAGAAAATGGTTTGTTATAAATTGGTTTATTCTCGAGATTTTCTCATCCCTGGAAAAGATTGTTATAAATCGGCGACCCTTTGCTATAATATGTGAAGCTAGGCAGTTATAAACTGGCAATACCAATCCAGGATTTGCCTGATACATATTCATTAATTTTCAATACCCTTAAAACGGTGTGTTATAAATTGGCGACTTCAGCTTTAGGATATTTGTTTACTTGATAAAGTATTCTGTTTTGTGCTAAGCGAGATGAAAGCTAAATAATGAGTGGATATAACGATGATGAGTTGCTAAACGCGTGACCCAATTAATATGATGTAAGATGAGTGAAACAGATATAATGCATGAGACTGAAGAATATAGTTGTTGTAATGGTGCAAATAGTGTTGAGAACGCGATTGCAATTTGTTGCGAGAGTTGTGACAAATGGTACCATATGAATTGTTTAAATATACCGGAAAAGGAACAAGAAGTGTTAAGACACTCAGAGGAAAATTGGTATTGTGCAACTTGTGCAGGTAAACAATCTGTAGAATCAGATGGGGAAGAAGTGAGACGTACACAAAACCCAAAGAAAGTTGCTCCAGAAATTGAAATTGGTGGAGGTCCGCTTCTAGATAAGTTAGTGGACATAATTAAAGAACTAAAGTCTGAGGTTTCTGAGGTACGGAAGGAATTAAAGTCTGAGGTTTCAGCAGTAAGAGTAGAACTGATCAATCAGATGACCGTTAATAAAAATGATTTAATTGCAGAAATGAAAACTGAATTAAATAAGATGAGTAGTGAAATTTCGTCCTTGTAAGAATCTTTTGCGTCAGTAAAAGGGGAATTAAAAACTGAAATATCTAAGTTAAGAATTGAAATTGATGAGACAAAAACTAATTTAGGACAAACCGTAGAAAATGTACGCGATAGTTGTATGATGGAAGTAAATAATGTAAAACAGGATATGACTAGTCTTAGGTTAGATTTAGATAAAGTAACCGTAGATGTTAGTGAATTTAATGAAAATGTGAATTGTAAATTAGAAGCTACTACTAAAGAAGTGTCAGTGTTGAAAACCCAATTCGGGAACATAACTTCCAAATTTGAATCTGAATTGAAAGGTGTCAAAGAGCGACAAATTGATGACTATAGGAAATTCCGGGATGTAAACGAACATACCGTGAATATGATAAAGATGTTAGAACGTGACATGGTTGACGCATATCGTCAAAATCGGGAACGATGTGAGCGGAACACCGATACTTTGAAAAAATACTCGAGTCGGGTGATGCAAATGTAAATAATGAAAACTTTCCTCTTGAAGAGAATTTGACGGCTAGTAACCGAGGTCATCAAGATGATAGGGAACCTTCAGTTCCAAAATTAGGTGAAAGTCGATTTAAAGAAATCATAAATATGACTGAGATGTCCTCCTCGTCCGATGTGGAAGAAATTAGGAATAAACCCCCACACAAACATAAGAAAATGAGACAAAGAAAGAAAGAATCGCGTTGTGAAACATGCACTGAGCGGTGTCCTCCGTTAGATCTTGTTATTAATAATCACGAAACCGAGGGTATACCTAAATTAGATTGTGAACATAGAAAAGATGACAACGGTCCTTCGTATAAAAGGGGTGCAGGAACCTATCTAAAGGAATTGCATCATTTCCCAAAATTTGATGGGCAACTGACCCAGGGAATGGCAAAAATCTTTCTAAATGATCTTTTACATACAATGAACATGTATGTTCTCACGGATAGGGATAGGATGTATATAGTGGGACGAGTTTTAGAGAAATCTGCAAAGATCTGGTATCATAGTGTTGCTTCTCAGATAAAATCTTTCCCTGACTTTTTGCGGCTTTTCAAACTGCAATACATATCGGAGCGATTGGAGAGGGCACAAAAGCGCCACCTCTACTCACTACGATATGACAAATCAAAACATTCTTCCTTGTTAGGGTTTGTGCGGCATATTGTCGAAAGATATAATTCAATAGTAACTTCACCTTCAGATCAAGAGTTGAAGGATCTGATTTTAGATTGCCTTCCTGAGGAAGAAGCGAAAATTTTGAAGTTAGGTTCAGTCAGCACAGTGCAAGACCTGATGCTACGAATAGCTGAGTTAGAATGTAGTCCAACTCCTTCCTTAGGAAATCAGGGTAGTTCAAAATTTCCACCTAGGAAACCACAGGTTAGGAAAACATTCTTCTTACCTAATAACACTAATCGAACCGACAATGCAGTGCAAACGGAGCCGATCTGCAATGAAGGTAGTGTAAGAGAAAATAGCTCCAATTTTCAATTTGGAAACAAACCTCAAAATTTCAACGGGAGATCATACCGTAATAACTGGAAAAGAAACCGAAATCAGAAACAAGCATGGGAAAAGAATAGAAATAATAACTTTAGACCCATGAACGGTATTCAGCCGGTTCCGATGTATGGGGGTGTACCAGTACCAGTACCTTACACGGTACCGGGAATGTATAATTTTAGTAATATGAAACCGGTTATGATGCCAGGTCCTTCTGTTGCTATGGTAACTTCTTCATTTCCCCAAAGCTTACCTGTTGTGACTACTGTTACTTCCGCTTTGCGTCCACCGTATCCTTCGGTGACTGCGGAACCGACAAATCCGGTAGTTGTTTCGGAAAACATGTTGAGCAGTCGTCACTGAGGGGAGACGACGGCTGCTCCAACCAACTTCTCTCCCCGAATCAAAATGTTAGTAAACTTTATTCTTTTGAGAAAGAAAATGTGTCGATTGAAAGTGAGTCTTCTTTAAAATTACTGACTTATTTTGTGTTAAAAGAAGAAGAAGGGAATATGTCCAAACAAGATTTCGAGATATTTCCTTCCCCTTCTATAGATTGCAAGGTGGGGGAAATGCGAATTAAGTGTATCCTTGACACGGGCGCTGAGTTAAATCTTTTAAATTATAATATTTGGCAAAACCTACAAAATTCCTTTCGTTCGGCAAAACTCAAACCAGTGCCAAGTGTACACTTAACTGCGTTTGCAGGCAAGGACAATTTTCCTGTTAAGGGATTGCTTGAATTAACCTTAAACATACAAGATAATCTTTTTAATGTCCCAGTCTTTGTCGTGAAGGACATGAAAGCTGGACTGTTATTGGGCTCGCCATTCTTTGCTAAGTTTAGAGTTACTTTGGATAGTCATAACAGAAAGTTAATCTTGAAAAATAATAGTGAGGAAGAAGTAACTTTGGATATCTCTTATCCAAAGATACTCCTTGTTCATTTAGATACTAATTCGGAATTACGTGAACCTAACCAAATTCTTTCTTCTTCTCACGAACAATGTAGAGATTACGGTGAGATTTCTGAACTGGAAATCAAAGACTACATTAAAAGTCGCGATGATTTAGATGATGATATAAAATTAAAATTAGAAAATTTGCTCCTTAAATTCAAGCACTTATTTTGCGAATATCCCAAACCCATTCGATGCGAACCTTATAAAATAGAATTAACAGACCAAGAACCCGTGGTCGGAAAGATCTATCCAATCCCTCTGGCTATGCAAAAAGAGTTTGAGGAGGAGTTGAATAAATGGATAAGGTTGGGGATAGCTAAAGAACATCCTAGCAGTTACCGCAATCCGATACATTGCGTTAGAAAGTCTTCTGGGGGTGTGAGGCCTGTAATTGACCTCAGATTACTGAACTTAAAGGTCGTAAGTCCTAAAATACAGGTCGAACCTATTAATGAAATTCTCACTCGCATCTCTGGAGCTAAAATCTTTAGCTCCATGGATGCTACAACGGGATATTATGGTATTCGACTGCATCCAGATTCCTTCGCATCCACAAGCTTCATATATTTAGGTCGACAGTATGTATTATGTGTCCTTCCAATGGGTTTAAAGTCAAGTCCTAGTATCTTCCAAAATGTGATGAATTCATATTTTGGATTAGATACTAGACATTTTGTTGTAGTATATCTTGACGATTTAATGTGCTTTAGTTCTACTTTCGATGAGCATTTCATTCATTTAGAACAACTTTTTGAAATTCTAACCTTTGGAAATTTTGCGCTAAATTTCAAGAAATGTCAGTTCGTCAAGTCTGAAATTTTATTTTTGGGACACATTGTGAATGGGAAGGAATTGAAGCCGAATCCCAAACACAACGAAGCGATAAAGTACTTTCCGATACCGAAAACCAAGAAGAAACTTAGATCCTTCTTGGGCATTCTTTCTTGGCGGAGAAAATTCATTCCTCAGTTCGCTGCTCTAACAGCGCCGTTTTTCGATTTGTTAAAGAAAGACAAGAAATATTGTCTAACTGAGGAATTGCTGAATAGATTCCAACAATTGAGGGAATTGTTGAGTGAGCCTCCAGCACTCAGTCAACCTAATTTCGACCAACCGTTTCACTTATTTTCAGATGCGTCTCTAGAAAATTTGGCCGGCTATCTGGCTCAGTATGATGATACTGGAGAACTTCTCGTTATCGGATACGCAAGTAGAAAATTAAAGTTATATGAAGTTTCCTATTCGATTTTTCAACTGGAGTTGCTGGCAGTATTGTTTCTATGCGAACATTTCTCATATTATATTTTAGGTAGAAAAGTTACAGTCCATTGTGACAACAGCGCAGTGACATACGCTTTTACGTTACAGAACTTAGATCCCCGAACCACAAAAATTTTATTAAAGTTACAGAGGTTCGATCTTCGGTTCGAGCACATAAAAGGGGTGGACAATAAAATAGCCGACATATTGAGTCGTAATACTCCGGAGCTCCCTGCCGAACCTGAAGAATATCATGTTAATTCTGTTAATTTTGTTAATTTTGTTTGCTATGATGAGAGTACGTGGTTCACTGTAAATGAGTTAATGCAAATGCAAGCGGGTGATAAGTACTGTAACGAATTAAAAGCGAAAATGTCAGACAGTGCCGATTCTCGAATTCGTATAGTAAATAATTTGGTCTATATTCAAAATTCAAAAACGAAACGTTGGCTGCTAGTAATCCCAGAGTTATTGATTGAGAGAACGATTAGGAAGGTTCATGAAACGGGGCATTTTGGTGTTAGTAAATGTTTGAAATTAGTTCAGGAATTGTTTTTCTGGAAAGGACAAAAACGTACGTTCCAAAATTTCATCAATAATTGTGAATTGTGTGCCCGAACGAAGTTCTCCAATAGAATTATTGCTCGTGAGGATCTACATATTGAGGCAGATAAGCCACATATCAAATTATGCATAGATCTCGTGGGAAAATTGCCATGTAGTTATGGATTCTACTACATCCTCTCAATTGTTGATGTCTATTCACGGTTTCTATGTTATTTGCCGTTGAGGACTGCCACAGCTGCTGAGATTGTTCGGACTCTAGAAAAGGAATATTTCTATCTCTTCCCTTATCCAAATTTTATCATATCCGACCAGGGCCCACAGTTCCTCTCGAACACGTGGAAGAATTACTGTAAGGATCACCAAATTCAGCATATTTTGGTCTCGCCGTACAACCCTTCTGGGAATGGCATTATCGAACGTTCGCATCGAGAACTCAACCGAATTATTCGATTATTGTGCAGCCATAACCACACTAAGTGGAAAACAGTGCTAAAGACGGCACAAGACCTCTTAAACTATTCTTATAATAGCACCATTGGATGTACGCCTGCTGAGGTGTTCACTTCTTTTTCAGTTACCGATAGATTTCGAGAAAATTTTCCATGGCCGTCTGAACTGAAAACAATAGAAAATTCTAAACGGCATATTCAGGTGGAACCCCGTTTGTTATCAAAAAGAAAACGAAAGTCGCAAAATAATGTGATTGAAATTAAGGAAATGGATTTGGTTATGGTTAAAACCCATTTTCAATCGGATGCGTTTAAGAAAATCACACATAAGTATATGCCTGTATTCACAGGGCCTTTTGTTGCGACTCGAGTGCATCACAACTCTGTTTCTTTAAAAGATTTGGAGGGGAGAGAAGTGCCGACTCAAAATTTATCAAATATAAAATTGTTCAATTGCTCTCCAGAAAAGAGAGAAGAATTGTTAAGAGACTTTAAATAGTCGCAAAAAAATAAAAAAAAAATAAAAAAAATAAATAATAATTAAAAAAATTTAAATGTTAATGTTTTAAGTAGTTTTAAAAAAAATTTTTTTCTAAAGCCGCCGGGAAAAATGTAACAGACCGATTAACGGTTGTGTACATTCTATTTGAGTTGGCTCCCGGATTGTAATGTTTACCCGTATTGTAATGTTTACCGGTTGCTTATGCAGCGTTAAAGTTGGTTCGTGTATTTTAATACTGCACCCGAGTGCCTCCAAAGATTCGTTTTGAGGTTAATTTGTTTCGTTGCCGATGAAATAAATGGCACAAAAGGGTTATTAGTTTTATATGCGATATGCAAAACACATATGAGATACGCAAACACACCAATAGTTTATCACAAAATTTCGAATTGTTTCTTTTTACAATGTTTTTCGCGTTACTATAATAATTCAACTCAGGTTATAGCTTAATATAGTGAAAATTTAATTTACACTTTTACTCTACTTTAATTTACCTTAATTTACTTTACCTCATAATAATATCAATCCAGAAATACGATCGTACGACAATTTTACTTATCATGTTATTTCTCGTTATTGCTTTCCGTCATTCTTTTGTTAAGAGCATAGCGATCATTTCGGTTACGGTCGCAAGAGGGCATAGGAATCGCTATACGTAAAGCTAACATCGCCAAGATGGCGATTCTTTTACATAGCGGGAACGATGGTTGTTATAGTGATATTAAACAACTGCAAGAACTAACTAGGTGAGTTTTTAAAACCTTCATTACAGGAGTACTTCTAATACTCGGGAGATGTTATTTAAGAGGTAAAACGATTGCTTATTTACTTAGGGTTTTGTATAATAACAGAAATAATATAAATTTGTTTTTGTTCGTAGTCGACTATGCAATATTAAATCGCTATTATTAAGGTCTGGTGAAGCGAGGATGACGCAGTGAAACGCCGTTTTACAGTATAAAATAACGATGGCTTAAGTCGGTTCCTCAGAAATAGAAATTTCGTAATCAAAAGTGTAGAATTTTGGAAGTTAACCTAGTACAAATCATTTATTGGAAAACCTGACCTATTTTGGGAGAAAAAAAGGAACACTGAGGAATCCGACAGAAGTGAAAATTCCATAAAACAAGTTTTGGCTAAAGCCATCGAGTGTTACTTCCGCCATTACGAGTGATAGCGTAATGTGCAGGAAGTAGGTTTGTTGGAGTTCATCTCATCAGATAAAGGGACCAAGTCCCATATTCAATAGGACGTGGAACCAATACCCGAGGAGATTGACTGCAACGTGTAATAAATAGGTTTACTAACCTATTCTGTCCTGTGAAGCCGGGAATCCAGGTGACAAGGACTGAGAGGACTATTTCGTAGGAACCCCATCGATTTGGTAATCTCTATCCATTTTATCTTATTTTCTTCTTGTTCCGATCATAAACAGATTCATTAACTCATCAAATGGAGTGCTTTGAAATAAATATGTGTAGTTAAAGTAAAAGGCGTTACGCGTTTAAACAGCTCATCTCGTTACCACTCAATAGAATGATATTATAAGAATATGTGATCAACATCAAAAATTGTTGGTGAACTTTACTTTAAGCGCACCGCTTGATATTAATATTTTCCATGTGAGAATTGATACGGTTTCCCTTTATTGTTAGATTAAGTAATATCTCCGCTCTGAAATGTCATTTTAACGTGTACCTTATTAAATAATGTGTTTAGGTTGCTTAGGTTAGGTAAGATTTAAATTTAACGTGTCCTATAATATACATCTATCTTGATTGTTAGGTTAGGGAGTCAAATTATGTGCTTGCTGTTAAATAATGTACTTTTGTGTGGTCTTGTGATATATTTCGGGAAAAATATGTCTCAATTGCTTGTTTAGGTTAGGTAAATTGAACTTGTGTGCTTACGGTTAAATAACGTGCTATTATTTTGTCTTGTGATATATTTTGGAAAATACATACTTTGATTGCTTGCTTAGGTTACGTAAATTGAACTTGTGTGCTTACGGTGAAATAATGTCTTGTTATTTTGTTTCGCGATGTATTTTTTTTTTTACATGTATTTCCAAATTGCGTAGGTTAGGGCTTTATGTAGGTTAAGAAATTATATTTTGAAAATGATCTCGTCCATATGACTCGGGTCTTAAATGTAAAAAGGATTTTGGTAATTTAGGATAGTAAATATACCGGTTTTTTTCATTGTTGTTGTCTTATGATATGTGAGTGCATACTTGATCTATGCAGATTTCAGATATATTTAAAATCTTGTTCGAATATGCTTCCGTGCAAGACTCTGTCTTGGGCATATATTTAGTTTAAAGGTGCCATTCACGCGTCATGGAATTTCTTACATATTTGCCTCATCGGAAGTCAACGTAGTGAACTGATGTTCAACTTTACTGATAAACATATACGTACTTACATTTATTCAATTTGTCGATCTTAAACACAATTTGAAATTTATTATGTGTCCATTGCTCTTGAAAAATTAATGACATTATATTGTGAAGTTAGAAGTGATAATAATGGTGATAATGACGTTCTAATCTCTCATAAAATATGTAAACCCTGGCGTAGAGAAGTAGAAGTAGAGCATTTTCTTTTTTTTTCATTTGTAAATATATCATCTCATTAATCGTAGATTTTTTTTTGTAGATGTATTATGTACGATTGATACATGCTACTTGATTGTTCTAGAGTACAATGAGAAGGTAGTAGCAGTCATGTAGGCTTATGTTGTCGCCTAACTCAAATGATATGTACAGGGTTATAAATCGTGAACGTCTATTTAGTAATAATTTTAATAATGATAATGTCATTTTGTTAAATGAATAATTTGAGCATATGGACTGTTATCCTTAAGTGATCACGAACTGAGTATGTATTGTAAAAAATATTGAAATGTGAGAATGGATACAATTTTTTTTGATATTAAGTCAATGTAAGAACATAATATCGTAATTGTTTTAACGTACTGCGATGTAGGCAAATATTTAACAGATTTTATTCTGTTGCTCTTGAGAATTACAATGTAACTGTTGACTGATTGGCACAAATAAACGATCACGACCAAATCTAAATTTTATAATTTCGAATACTGCTCATAGAGTTAAGCATATGTAAGTTTGATATTTTTTTTTCTTTCATTCAACTTAAGTTAACGACGTTGAGTCTTCTTTCATTTCGATTGGCCACTTAACAAGAATTTGGAATCTTTTGACGAAATTTGTTGCGCATGCTTGAACTGTTAAAACATAACCAAAGAAAATGGTTTTTAA
Source organism: Thermobia domestica (assembly GCF_964235325.1). NCBI lineage: Eukaryota > Metazoa > Arthropoda > Insecta > Zygentoma > Lepismatidae > Thermobia > Thermobia domestica. The sequence continues at coordinate 181,146,537 of NC_137462.1, forward strand.
CCAAAGAAAATGGTTTGTTATAAATTGGTTTATTCTCGAGATTTTCTCATCCCTGGAAAAGATTGTTATAAATCGGCGACCCTTTGCTATAATATGTGAAGCTAGGCAGTTATAAACTGGCAATACCAATCCAGGATTTGCCTGATACATATTCATTAATTTTCAATACCCTTAAAACGGTGTGTTATAGAGGATCCTAAGAGCAAAAATTCTTCAAAAGAAGAAAAAGAAGCAAATGAAGATTCTTCTTCAAAAGATGCATTTTCTCTTTCCTCAACTGACGATGAACATACTGAAAATGAAGAATGTGCATTTTGTTCATAGCTATATAAGCTTAACAAAGGCGGTGAACGATGGGTACGATGTATCCAATATCTTCGATGGGCACACGAGCTATGTGCAGGCACTGCTCGACTGACATGTTAATCTTTTATTTGTGATTTTTGCCAATAATTGAACTATTTGATAGAACCTACAATATCTCCATCTTGCCGCTGAGAACGGGGAGATTGTGGCGTGCTCTAATGATCCCATGAGCTATGCCGGAGATGCCTTCACTATCAGAGGGCTTCCTATGTGGTACATACCTTTAGACGTCCATTTAGACAGCCCTCCCACCTTCTCAAAATTTTTCGAAATTGGTGTAAATCGTTTGTGCAGAAATGTGCAACACAAATTTTCGTTTGTGCAACAATGAACAATGAACTAAAACCAAAACAAAGTGGAGACTGTCTAAACGGCAGCCCCCACCTTAAGGATGCGCACGAGACAAGATTTGTGGCTGTCTCGTCTCGAAACTTTACTGTAAAAATGATGTTTCGACTCGAAAAATGTATATTTCTCTATTTGAAGAGCCGTGTCTAGACTCGAATTTTGTCAGGAAAATCCTGTCTCGACTCGTCTTGTGCGCATTCCTACCCCACCTTGCCCAAATTGATCGAAAATTATGTCAATCGTTGACCATCGTTCGTCCAGAAATGTTCAACACAAATTTTTGTTTGTGCAACAATGAACAACGAGCTAGAAAAAAAACCGAAGTGGAGGCTGTCTAAACAGTAACCCGCCCCCTTGTCAAAGTTTATCGAAAATGGTGTTAATCGTTTGTGCAGAAATGTGCAACACATATTTCCGTTTGTGCAGAAATGTGCAACACATATTTTCGTTTGTGCAACAATGAACAACGAGCTAGAAAAAAAAAACAAAGCAGGTTCTGTCTAAGCAATTGACCATAATTGCCATAATTAACGATTTACAGTAAGGGGTTAATATAAATAAACTGTGTTCTGATGAGCAGGTCTACTTTATTACTAGAAAATAGTTTGCGGATGGTATGTAATATTGGAGTTCTTTCAGATCAGTTTGCTTATCCTAGAGTCCCGAAGCATATATCGATTTTAGAGTTACTGGCAAGTTTTGATTCATCGCCAGTTCATTTGTTCTCACTTTATTAGTTGTAGTGTAATGTTTCTCTATATTCTTTATTTTTAATTTTACATAACAAAATTGTTATTATTATTTAATTAGTTTAGCAGAATAATAATAAGCAACCATTTTTCTAACGCATAGGGATGAGCACGAGTCAAGCTAAAACTAGACTCGACTCAAATTCAATTCGAGTTTCGAGTCAAGTCAAAGGTAATATTCTCGAGTCGAGTTCCAAACCGATACAATTTTTCGCGTCGAGGTTTTAGTCCAGTCGAGTTTGATAAATGGCTCGTTCGTTTTAACTCGTTTTGAAATCATGGCCTGATTACAGGAAAGCGAAAGCCATGAGAAATGTAAGCTAAGCAGTAATATGGAATACTTTTAGTGTTGCTCACGAGAGGGGACACTGCTCGTATCTCGTCTCGTCTCGACAGCGAGACTACAAGAGATTTTTTATAACAAACTCAGCTCGGCTCGGCTCAACTGAGAATATTATTATTATTATTATTATTATTTATGGAAAATTGAAGTAATATTTTTTCACACATTTAAAGTTTTGAACCTAAAAGTAACGCGTTACTTTCGAAGTAAAGTAACAGTTACTTTTTGGGGGCAAGTAACGCGTTACATTTTAAGAGAAAGTAAAGTAACTTGTAACGCGTTACACTTTTACAAGTAACTTACCCAACACTGGCAATAATGAGCATTAAGCTAGACCAAACATAAGGTCTGGGCTATCTAAACTTTAGCTCCATCTTGTCAAAATCGGTCGAAAATGGTGTCAGTCGTTTGTGCATCGTTTGTGCAGAAATGTGCGACACAAATTTTCGTTTGTACAAGAATAACAATAAGCTAAAAAAAAAAAAAACAAGGGAGTGGGCTGTTCAAACAGTAGCCCCCACCTAGTCAAAATTTGTCGAAAATGATATCATTCGTTTATGCAGAAATGCACAATACTAATTTTCGTTTGTGCAGAAGTGCACAACACAAATTTTCGTTTTTGCAACAATAAACAATGAGCTAGAACAAAAAGTGTGGCATGCCTAAACGGTAGCTCTCCATCTTGTCAAAATGAGTCGAAAATGGTGTCAATTGTTTTTGCTTCGTTAGTGTTGAAATGTGCTCTCTTTTTCATGTTAAGGAACGTTATTTACGTTTCAAAATTCAAGCAAAATTTGACGCAATTTGACGCCAAGTTGGCCGGGACATTTTTCTAATAAGTAAATTTTAATATTATGATCATTTGTGCTACGTTTATGTGAGAAAGTGCTAGAGTTTCTTTGTTATCGGGGTGAATTAATGACATTTGAAATGAAATGACGCCGGTCAACTTGACGTCAATTCGGCCGGTACGCTTTCCGAAAACAGTTTTCAATGTCAGTCTACTTTACGACATTTGTGCTCGAAAGTGCTTGAATTTTGTTGTTTATACAGGAAAACCAACGGCGTTTTTCAGGTGTATATACTGGAGCACAAAGAATGAGATTTGTGTCATTGGTTAGTGCTTCGTTTGTGCACGAAACCCCATCGTTTCTGCGACCCGGAGATATAAGCAAAAAAAAAAAAAAAAAAGGTAGATGCCAAGTTCATGCTGGCCCTCGACTTCAAGCACAAATGATGGAAATACTGTAATTCATTAGTTGGTCATTTGTGCTCGTTTGTGCATGAAAACCCGTAGTTTGAGGTTTATCAGTTCCAGAGATATATTTTCTAAGTGAAAACTCGTAGGGGGTGAGGTTCAAGGTTTCCTATTGACTGCAAGCACAAACAGTCAAAGTATTGCGGTTCGTTAGGGCATCGATTGTGCTCGTTAGTGCATCGATTGTGTTCGTTAGTGCATAAAACCCCATCGTTTGTGCTTCAATAATTCCTGGTAAGTTATAAGCCAAAATGTGAAAAGAGTTGGAAACTGAATACAACTTTTTATATTTCTTTTGAAATAAAATGCTTGAATCCTTCCAACGTGTGATGCACAAACGATGAGATTAGTGTCAATAGTTGGTGCTTCGGTTGTGCTCCTGAGCTTATGAGCGAAAAACGTAGGGGCCTGCGTAAACTTACACCCCCGACTTCAAATTTAAACGATGAAAATGGTATCATTCTTTAGTGCATCGTTTCTGCTCGTTTGTGGAGGAAAGTACTTTATTAGTTTTGGAGATATAAGCAAAAAACTGGTAGGGGGCCTAGTTCAAGCTAGCCCCCCGACTTCAAGCACAAACGATGGAAATAGTATCATTGGTTAGTGCATCGTTTGTGCACGAAACCCCCTCGTTTGTTCTTTAATAGTTCGGGAGATATAAGCGAAAAACTGGAAGGAGCGAAGTTTACGCTGGCCCTCCGATTCAAGCACAAACGATTAAAGTAGTGCCGCTTCTTAGAGCATCGTTTATACACGAAACGCCATCGTTTGTGCTTCAATACTTCCAGAGTTATAAGCCAGAAATTGAAAACAGAATAGGAAACTAGATACAAATTTTTGCAATTTCTTTTGAAATAAAATACTTGCATTTCTTCCATATGTTAAGCACAAGTGATGGGATTAATGCCGTTGCTTAGTGCATCATTTGTCTTCCTTTGTGCACGAAACTCTATCGTTTGTGCGTTATAAGCAGGACCCGGATCTTGTTGACCTAAAAATTTTAAAAAGTGACCTATAAAATGACACTAAAATTCCTGTAAAATGACCCTAAAAATCACAAAAATTGACCTTAAAACTTACGTTTTCTCAAACTTTTATTTCGTTTAACATTGACATTTTTTTAAATATCCATTGGATTTTTAATTAGCATTTTTCACTCATATTCAAAAAGTTTTGTTTCAGTTAGTTGCAGTCCATTGATCATTTATTTCTATTGATCAGTCCATTGTACGGCATTGTAAGTATTGAAAGCGTCAATTCACTTCCGAGTTGAAACTAGGAAGCACTCTTAACCCTTTCACTGTGGAAGGCGACGGAAAAAAAAATCCCTAACCTGCGAATGTTGATTATAGTCGACGTGTTAAAATTTGTCTGTATCTTGGTTTTGTCGATTGTAGTCGCCAAAGGTTTTCTGTGTGATTTCTATTGTTTATCGAAAACAATAGAACACAAACAAAAATGAACGGTACAACTTTAGCGACTACTCTCGACAAAGCCAAGATACGGACAAACAAATTTTAACACGTTGACTATAGTCGACATTCGCATGTTAAGGAAATTTGGTTCTGTCGACAAAAGTCGACTTCCTCTGTGAAAGGGTTAAACAATAAAAGTTAGCAAGTGTAGACTACATGAAAATAATAGATAAAAACCTGTTTAAAGCCCTTGTACGCCTTCTAATCCATTTTTAGTTATTCACCTGATCACATTCTTTGTGGTCAATAACCCAAAACTATTTGTTTGGCCACCTAACAACACCCACCTTTCGTTAACCAGCTACAGTTTAGTTTTCATTAGCTTGTTAAGAATGCAGTTTTTCCACTCAAATAGTCAGGAAGTAAGAAAATAGATTATTCAACTTCGTCTTTTCCACATCCGTAAACCGTGTTCATTTAAAGATTTCCTTATGTAGGAAAAAAAGAATAAAAAGACCGTAAGTGACCTAAAAGTTACCTTAAAATATTAAAAAATGACCTGAAATTTCAAAACGGCAAAAAGTGACCAAAAGTTGACCCTAAAAAATTATATTTTTAGAACCTAGAGTTGATGGATAACGTTTTTATTTGAACTTGCCTTGTCCTATGCGTAACAGAAAAAAGGTGATTGTCAACAAGATCCGGGCCCTGGTTATAAGTGTTGGAGATATGGAGACATTAGTTTTCAACTCTCTTCGGTTTTGGGCTTATTACTCAACATAAATTATTGAAGCACAAGCAATGGGGTTTCGCGCACAAACGAGCACAATCAATGCACTAACGAACGGCAATACTTTTATCGTTTGTGCTTGAAGTCGCTCGGGAAGCTTGAACTTCGCCCCATACCAGTTTTTCGCTTATATCTCCAGAACTAATAAAGCAGAAATGATGGGCATTCGTGCACAAACGAAACACTAACCAACGTCACCAATCTCAATCGTTAGCGTTGCAAGTCGGGGGGCCAAGTTCAGACACCTGAGATTATGAATGTTACCACTTTGTTTCTCGTTATTTATCTAATAACGCCGTTAGTTTCCTAGCACAAACAACAATATTCAAGCACTTTCGAACACAAACATTGAATAATAAATTGACATTGAAAACTGTTTTCGGAAAGTGTCCCGGCCAATCTGACGCCAAGTTGACCAGAACATTTCAAACGTCATTTAGTTCACTCCGATAGTAATGAAACTCTAGCACTTTCCTACACAAACGTAGAACAAATAATCAGAATATTAAAATTTACTTATTAGAAAAAGTCGGCCGGGATTTTTGAAATGTAAATAAGGTCATGAGGTTATTGTACAAATATTAAAACTAGAGCACATTTCAGCACTAACAAACCACAAATGATTAATGCCTTTAAATATGTGCCATCCTCAAATGTCCCGGCCAATTTGAAGGACATTTTATTCGATCAATTTTACCAAGATGGAGGAGCTACCATTTAGACATCGCCCACAGTGTTTTTGTTCTAGTTCATTGTTCATTGTTGCACAAAGAAAAATTTGTGTTGCACAAAGGATGCACAAACGATTGACACAAACGACTGATACTTGGATTCATAATTGGATGTTTTCTTATTGTACTGTTTCTAAATGCTTTTATTTGAAAAAGTTGATAGGAAATATAAAAAAAGATTTAACCTATATCCAGTGATGGTCCGGAAAGTCTTGCTTTTTCTCCCTTTCTTTTGTAATATTGTAGACATTAATATTGTGCACTTTCATTATCAAGATTGGACATACGAAAAGTAAATGCCCCAATAGAATTAACTTTAATCGTCGTATATTTTTAGTTTTCCTTTTGCCGACAGTTTGTCAATCTGCACGTTAGGGAGTTTATATTGTGTATAATTGCTTCTGAAGGTGGATTACATCATAATGAGGTTTATATTAATTATTTGATTTCTTCCTTATCACTTAGAAATGTGGGGCTCTTAGTAATAAGTTCCTTAGATATTAGTCTTTCTTTATGAATTTTCTTGATTTTATTCGTAGTTTTCTAAACACATTTCCATATTCTAAATCTGTACCCCTTTTCCACCAACTTAGTTGTTAAAACATTTTATAATTATAAACAAATTTACAGCCGTTGTCCTTATTTGTACTAGCCATTAAATTACACCATTCGCTTCACGCGTTTGAATAGAAAAAAACGATGACGATCACCATGGTAACGGGAAGGAAATGGCGACATCACTATTTCAGTTTATTGTCCATTGTTGCACAAACGAAAATATGTGTTGCACATTTCTGAGCAAAGGATGCACAAACGATTGACACAATTTTTACTAATTTTGACAAGGTAGGGGCTACCGTTCAAACCACCCTCAATTTTTCTCTTCTAGCTCATTGTTCATTGTTGCACAAACGAAAATTTGTGTTACACATTTCTGCACAAACGATGCACAAACGACTGACGCTCTTTTCGAACAATTTTGATAATGTGGGGTTACCGTTTAGACAGCCACCACTTTGTTTCTATTCTAGCTCATTGTTCATTGTTGCACAAACGAAAATATGTGTTGCACATTTCTGCACAAACGATTGACACCATTTCCGACCGATTTGGACAAGGTAGGGGGTTACCGTTTAGACAGCTTCTCACTTTGTTTTTGTTCTAGTTCATTGTTCATTGTTGCACAAACAAATATTTGTGTTGCACATTTCTGCACAAATGATGCACAAACGATTTACACCGTTAGCGACCAATTTTGACAAAGTGGAGGTCTGTCTAAATGGACGTGACCTTTAGGGATAGGAGCCAGACAAAGGGAGATATTATGGTAGTGAGCGGCAGCTCTACCGTTACCACCTCAGGCTGGAGATAACTGTCATCGGTAAGGTTCAGATGTGGACAAAAACAGGTAGGGACAGGGACACCATTGCCTTTCTCAGTCCCTAGAAAACAACATGGGAAGAAAATAAAAAAAAATGTAATATCAAGGAATACAACACTACTGTTTCACAGAAGATCGTCTCCCGCAGTGAAGGTAAACAAAGCAGGGCCTCCTTGGTCGTCATCAAACGAAACCCCTGCAGGATAGGAACCTGGAATGTGCTATTGCTGTTACAGTTTAGAAAACTGGAAAGCCTGAAGAAAGAAATGGAACGCATGAAGGTAGATATTTTGGGAATCAGCGAAGTTGGGTGGCCTGATGGAGGAGACATATGGAGCGAAGACTTCAGAATGATTTAGTCAGGAGCTGTAAACGGTACAGCAGGAATCGGTTTTTTCTTGAATAAGAAGATTGAACAGAAAGTTATAGAAGCTGGAGGTACAATGAAAGAATAGTAATGTTGAAGATAACAACCAAACCGAGGAATATGACGATAATCTAAGTATATTTGTCTACATCAAGCTATACGGATGAGGAAGTAGAATAAACCTATGAGCAAATAGAAGAAATATTGATTAAAGTTCAAGACCGGGGCAATTTAATCATCATGGGTGACTGGAACGCAGTAGTCGACGAAGGCAAAGAAGAGAATGTAACTGGAATTTCGGCCTAGAAGAAAGGAATGCGAGAGGTGCACGAGTAGTTAAGTTTTGCAAAAGCCATAATCTGATTGTAACAAATACTTTCTTCGAACAACCACTAAGAAGAAGATACACATGGACAAGTCCAACCCATTGACAATTTGCCGCCATCGATGGCGTACTACCTCCTACTTCAGCGGACAGGCCGCCACCACAGATGGTCAAGGCGGGATGTAGGCGTTGCCTGCATATACCGTTTTGTAGCTCTTTCTCGCTGGTCAGTGACGATAGCAGCTGTTCCGCTAAAGTGCCCGCGAATCAGCTTTTGAGCTATTTCGCGTGGCTGCCCGCCAGCGACGATAATAATTTTGACGCTAAAGAATCTGTTTGGAGAAATTGTCGTCTGATCGCGCTGCCTGTATGTTCGGTTCGCGTCAGGCACGTAGTCACGGGGTAGTGCAGAAATTTTGCAAATAAATTAAATTAAATTAAATTAAATTAAATTAAAAAATAATTCATAGAAGCAAGGAACTTCGCACAGTTGTAGTACTTGACCTCCTTATCAACATACTAAAAGTTCCCTAAGATTGACCTTGAGCTTCGGCCGCCTTATTGGAAAATGGCCGCCAATTTTAAGTTTTTCGCCGATAACTCCACAATGAGCAGAGATTATGTAAACCATAAATAGTGATAATATCTAGAGAATGGAAAAAATACACATTTTGGTGTTTAATACATCTCTCTATCTTTATTCTTCAGGACATATGAAGTTTTAAGTTATGGGAACTTTGTTATTTTGTGCAAATAGTATGGTTTCTCTGGCAGAATTCGATCACAATAGTTTGCATACTTACTCAAATTGTGCATGGAAATGATTTCAGTACTCTTAAACTGAAACGGAAGAACAAAGTTACCCCTTTGGCTTCAATGAATGTAGGAATAAAAATCTAAGACTATAATGTAGTTATCAATAGCCATAGAATTACCTATGTCGTAAAAGGAACTGAACAATTGAAAGATTACTTTCGATATGACTTTTTCCCAAAACCACCTTCATTATTTGATAACATCTCAATGAGAAAGGGCATCAAGTAATCTGTAGATTCAACTTTTAAATGTGAAGAAAGAAATTTCAAAGTTTCAACGAATGCTGTTCATGTTTTAGATGGAGGCCACACTCCGCATTCGATTGTATAGCCAAAACTAGCGACATATGGTGATATTCTTGACTGCTACATGTCATACATAACCAGACAGCACAATGCACGTAGGCCTACAGAACCCGTATAGTACATGTATAATTGCACGGATGCAACATGTGCATCATCTGTATAAGTGCACGCCTGTACATGTGATGCACATAAGCGTCACAGGTCCTATTCAACATCTTCACGTGCGCAGTACATATGCAATGCACACGCCCTGCACAAGTGATTTACACCTATCGCACAGTTGATTTACATGTAGCACGTATTCGATTTACATGTAGTGCACAGGTGATTTACAAGCAGTACCCAAGTGCTTTACATATAGGACAGAGATGATATATACATAGCACATAGGTGATTTACAGGCAGTACCCAGATGACTTACATGTAGGACACAGGTGATTTCCTCGTGGTGCAGAGGTGATGTAAAAGCATATTCGAGATGCAACGAAAAAGAAAGAGTTTATATATTTGGTGCCTTACGCAGTAACACCATCTATAACACCAAAGACATTACCTTCCAAGTATATCAGAAGTAACTAATAATTGTCAGCATAGGCGGAGCTATGGGGGCATAGAGGGGCATTGCCCCTCCAACTTTTTGACAAAAAATAAAAATGTCACCTATAAGATCCTTCAATTCTCATTTGTATTTAGCGTATCCCCCAGCAGAAAAAAGGTCTGCCCCAGGAGACAATTCCTAACTCCGCCCATGATTGTCAGTGAGAATTTTATTTTCGGAGTTTATTATTTGCAATGAGCAAAGTTTTAGGTAGTATATTTGACATGTTTGCCAAATAACAAATAACGCAACATATTGTGCTGTAATCGGTCACGAAAATAATTTTGTAAACCTATGAAATGTCTGACAGTAAGTGCTACCACCAGTTGATCTTATATCCTAGCTCAGCGGACGTAACGGAGCTTTTACAGTCATTCAACTGTCATTCCTCGAGAAGTCTCTATAATACCGCCTGGAGGAAAAACGACAACTTTCAATTAAAAATACTATAGCCATATTGCATATTTTAAATACTAGGAGAATGAAAGTAAAAGTATAGGCCTACACTTGCACGGTATTATGGACGTGTCATACACATGTGCAATAGCCTATTTAAATGTGCTTCATCCGTGCAAATGCACATGTGCACATAACGGCTTAAGCACGGGTTATGTACGTGTGCTTCATCCATGCAAATACACATGTGAACATAACGGCTTAGGCACGGGTTATATAAATGTGTTCTTCATCCATGTAAATTGCTAGAAATGAAGCTGATGCGGGTATAAGAAATCTGTGCTCTCTATTACCAAATCTAAGTCATACAAATGTGATAGTTGTTAGTGCTGCACATCGCTATGATCTTATTAGCTCTTCTTGTGTAAACCAAGCGGTAAAAAACTTCAATAAGAAACTCAATGCATTAAGTAAACGTTATAGTCATGTGCACCACCTAAATGTTGAGGATTTTCCTCGTAGATATTTCACAAGACATGGTATGCACTTAAGCAATACAGGTAAAAAAAGAAATATGCGAGAAACTTAGCGTAATGATGCGAGAGCTTCCAGCAAAAATTAGTATAAATAAAACACCTATAATATGATACAAATGGTACAGTACGCAAAAACTTTGACATAAATTGCAAAAGTAGTAAAATTCCATATCTACAAAATTGTTTCATACCATCTAATGAAGACGGTATCAGGGTAGAATCGAATATTGAAAATATGAACGTTTCAAATGGCATTGTCTCTCCTCAAGAAATTACAGCATATCAGGACAATGTATATAGGAAACCAAAAAGAGAAAGAAAGCCTCCAACACACCGTCCGGATTACTTTTTATGGTAGGATCATCAACCCAAAATAAAGACATCCGTAAAGATAATTGTAGTTTTGATAAAATTCTAATTGACAATAAATTGAAACTAAGGTATATTGAGAGTAATGTCGTTAAAGTGCAGACATGTTATCAAAGTATACAGTCTGACAACTTAAGTTACAAACATAATAGAAATAATATAATTTTCCATCAAAATGTACAAGGGTTTTCGTTATATAAAAAGAGCATGTTGAAAGAACTACTTTTGGACAAATTGTTGGGAGTAAATTTAATCTGTATAACAGAACCCTGGTTACAATCAGGCTGCTTAGAATACCTAAGCATTCCTGAATTCCAGCTAAGAGCAGGATACTACAGAAGTAATAGAGATAGAGGGGGAGCCTGTATATATGCAAAAAGGGGTCTTAAAACGAAAGAATGCATTAGGTTTAAATATTTAAATGTAGAAAAACACTTTGAAAGTTGTGCATTAGAATTAGTAGATTATAACCTTGTAATTGTATGTGTATATAGAACTCCTGACAGTGATATAGAAATTTTTATAAATAGGATGGATACGATACTAAATTATTTTATGAAAATCAAGAAGACAGTCGTAATTGTTGGTGATATCAACATAGGCTATAAAACACGAGGTAGAACTTCTTCTAGATTCATTTAATATGGACACAATTGTTAAAGTTCCCACGCGAATTACAAAATACTCTAAAAGTGCAATTGACCAGTTCATAGTGAGCAAACATCTTAACTACAACACAGTAGACGTCTTCAACAGTGGTTTTTCAGACCACCTTGCCCATGTTCTAGACATACATGTAACTCCTAATAAAAGTTTTTGTAATGCAAAAGCAAGTAGTGTAACGTACAAAAGAAAATTTAATGACGAAAATATACAATATTTTAATCGCCTTCTCAGGGAAGAAAATTGGAACGAGCTTTATATACATAATCAGGTTAATGAAGCTTTCAGTTATTTCATTGACACCATAAGATTCTATTTCGATCTAGCATTCCCTGTTGTAAAATGTGTAACTTCAACAAAACAATCAAAACCCTGGGTAACACAAGGGATCAGAATAGCAAGTTAAAAAAAATGAGAATACTTAACAAAGCTAAAACACAAGGAAACCTATCACCACGTACAGAGACATATTACAAAAGATACAAGAACATATACAAACGGGTTCTGAAAGCAGCAAAAAATTACACAATGACACAATCATTAAAAAAATCAGATAATAAGTCGAAGGCATTGTGGAAACTAGTGAAGATCGAGTTAAGTTTAAACACTCGTAATGATGACGGTAATTTAGAGGTAATTAAAAATGGCAACATATTAAAAGATCCTCGTATAATTGCTGACCTATTTAATAACTATTACACCAACTTATCACAAACGTACAATAATGATCCAGCATTGTCCATTTCGAAAATATTCTAAAAAATTTGCAACAATACAATGTATCTACATCCAGCTACTAATGCAGAAATAATAAAAGTGGTAAAGAAAATGAAAAGTAAATGGTCAGCTGGCGTAGACGGCATACCGCCAAGTATTGTAAAGAAAAGCATTAAATATATTGCTGACCTTCTGTGTTTCCTCATAAATATGTCGTTCTCAAGTGGAGAATTCCCTAGTATATTGAAAATTGCAAAAGTAAAACCAATATATAAAAAAGGCGACAAATCAGCGCTTGAAAATTATAGGCCTATTTCGCTTCTCTCAATTTTCTCAAAAATCTTAGAAACCACAATGAGTGTCCGGCTAGCATCCTTTTTACTTAAACATGATCTAATAACACACGAGCAACATAGCTTCCTACAAGGGAAGTCAACGAAAACCGCAATATATAACTTCGTGGAAAGTGTATATAAAAGTTTAGATAGTAAGGAGAAATGTATAGGTGTTTTTCTGGATCTTTCGAAAGCATTTGACTTAGTGTCACATAGAAATCTTCTCTCAAAGCTACAAGATTACGGAATAAGAGGTATTGCATCAAATGGTTTCAATCGTATCTGTAAAATCGGCAGCAAGTAGTGGAAATTACATATAATAACAGGAATACAAACCAAGCTACATACTACATATCACAGAAACAATAAATAACATATGGAGTGCCACAAGGATCCGTATTAGGGCCGCTATTATTTTTGATATATATTAACGATCTACCAAGTAATATTGCTCCAGCAGAAGCATTACTTTATGCAGATGACGCTAATATTATAGTAAAAGGTAAAACAAATGAGGTTATTGAAGGTAGTGCAAACGAAATCCTTTGTAAACTATCTCACTGAATTAAAGAAAATAAGCTTAAATTAAATATTGAAAAGACACAAGCAATCAATTTTCATCACATGCGCAACAAACATGCACAGCCTAGGAACATTGTAATTCAAAATAACGAAATAGAATATGTAAATTCAACTAAGTTCTTAGGAATTTGGATAGGTAAAAATCTCTCCTGGGATGTGCAAATAACTAAGCTTAGTAAAAAATTAAACCAAATATATTTCGCAATTAAAGTACTTAAAAATATTTTAAGAGAGTCTACTTTAAAAACAATTTACTTTGGATTATTCCAATCGAATTTAACATATGGTATTATATTTTGGGGAAATACACACAAGGCCAAAGTAATTTTTACGATACAGAAACGAATAATAAGAATGATGGCAACTGCTAAACCAAAAGATCACTGCAAACCAATATTTAAAAAACTTCGTATACTTCCAGTACCCTGTTTGTATATTTTAAATCTATTGATATTTGTAAAGAGACACCTACAAGGTTTCCTTACGCGAGTAGAACAGCAACATGATCATGATACAAGAAACAAACAAAACTTTTCTATTGTAGAACACAGAACAGTATTATATGAAAAAGGGTGTAAATACGCGGGTATCATGCTTTACAATAAACTTCCGAAAGAAATAAAAACTCAGGACTCTGTTGCTAAATTTAAAAAGGAACTCCAGAAATATTTATTACAACATTGCTTTTACTCGGTAGAGGAATACATGAACTGCTAAGTGAATAGAAAAGTTACATGATGTACAGTAAATCAATGTCATTGCTCGCTTTTAGCATTAGATATTTGTTGGAGGATTTCTAAATACACTGCAAGTAATAATTGATAAGTTTATTTTTAACAATGATGTCATGTAAAATGTACAGTGTAATAAGATGTAAGAAGTAAGGCTTAATTAATAACCTAGTGTGTGTAATTTTCACTATTATTGTTTCTTTTACTTTTGTATTAATATATAAATGACGTGTCCACTTCATATGCATTGTATTACAGTGCTAAATGTATGAAAAAAAGACGAAATAAATACAATACATGTGTACACGCACGACTTAATCACGGGTTATGTAAGTGTGCATAACCCACGCAAATGGACATGCGCACATACACAGGTTATGTATGTGTGCTTCATCCACGCAAATTCACATGTACGGCTTAAGCATGGGTTATGTGTGTGTGCATCATCCACAAAAATGCACATGTGCACATGCACGGCTTATGCATGGATAATGCACATGTGCCGTATACGTACGTGTTGTCTGGGTAGTATCCTATTACAGTGAAAATTGCATCGTTGTTTTTGATAATATTCTGAACAGCCAACGACTAAAGGAATCGAGGAACAGAGAACAGTACGTACAACGTCGGCAACAATTCACTTTCAAGAGAACTCAGAGAGACAATTGTATTGATTTATATGTGTGTTATAACTCTTTTTATTTCCTCCAAGACTATCATGGTAATATGTGCAGCACTATGTGAAAGGTATAGTTCGATGGTTGTATATACATACATATAAAATATATCATCATCATCATCATAGGTATTCTGCCTTTATTGGCAGGTCACTTGCCGCAGCTGAGAAGCTTCCATGCTCCACGGTCCTCCGCTAAACTTTTCGTCTTCGCGTATGATCTTTCTGTTTTAATATCATCCATTAATTGTAGTCTCCTTCGCCCCCTCCCTCTCTTTCCCGCCACCATACCTTCTAGGACGTCCCTCATGATACAATCTCTTCTTAGGCAATGTCCCAACCAGTTTCTCTTCCTCTTCCTAATTATATCTAAAAGTGTTCTTTTCTCACCCACCATTTCTAACACTCTCTCATTCGTTTTCCGCTCGACCCAACTAATTCTTTCCATTCTTCTCCACACCCACATTTCGAAGGCTTCCAGTCGATTTTCGTCACCTTTACGTAATGTCCACGTTTCCGCCCCATACAGTACAACACTCCACACGAAGCACTTTATGAGTCTTTTTCTCAACTCTTTGTTCAAGGTCCCACAAAACAGACTTTTCTTTCTTTTAAAGGCTTCTTTCGCCATTCCTATCCTTGCTTTTATTTCACGTTCGCATTTCATGTCATTACTAAGAACACTACCCAGGTATCGAAAACTATTCACTTGTTCTATTTTCTCCCCTCCTACTTTTATATTTGACACAGACCTCTTTGTTCCAACCACCATGGCTTTTGTCTTTCTATTTATAACATTTATTTTCATCCCATATTCTTCAAAGCCCCTTCTCATTTTTTCTAACATTTTATTGATTTTTTTTTTCAGATTCTGCAACAAACGCCATATCGTCTGCAAATCTTATGCATCTAATCATTCTACCTCCTACGGAAATGCCATCATCATCATGTAAGCTCTTTCTCACTATCTCTTCTAGATAGACATTAAATAGTGTTGGCGAGAGGCAGAATCCTTGTCGAACTCCCCTTCCAATTGCACTCTCTTCCGTCAGTTCTTCCCCTATCCTAACACTTACTTGTTGGTTCATGTATAAGTTTGTTATGAGTCTTCTATCTTTCATTCCAACCCTATCTTTGTTAGAACTCCCAACAACAGGTCCCAATTCACGCGGTCAAAAGCCTTTTCTAGATCAATAAATACAACATACACCTCTTTCCCTTTTTCTATAAATCTTTCACCTATCACCCTTAATAATCCAATAGCATCTCTTGTGCCCTTGCCTCTTCTGAACCCGAACTGCTCCTCCTCAACATCTTTATTTGTTCTTCCATATAACCTTCTGTTCAGTATTCGGAGCAGAATTTTAGCTGCATGAGATATAAGACTAATAGTTCTATAATCCTCACATCTCTTTGTGTTCGATTTCTTAGCCATCGGTATCATGATCGTTTTCAGAAAGTCTCTTGGCCATTCTCCTGTTTCATATATTTCATTGCATAGTCGCCACAATTCTTTCTTTCCCTTGTCTCCTATATTTTTAATGAATTCAATTGGTATGTTATCTATTCCTGTTGCCTTTCCATTCCTAATCTCGGATATACCCTTTTCAAACTCATCCCTAAGAATACTAAATCCTTTATCATCCTCGCCTACTTGATTTTCTACTTCAACATTTAGGCTACACGGTCTATCCCTACTCTCATATAAGTCTTCAACGTATTCTTTCCACCTTCCTATGACCTCATTTCTCTCGCTGACTACCTTCCCATTCTTATTTTCTACTGCCATCATGATACTCCCTTGTTTCCTCCGAAATTCCATAGATTTCACCTCCTTGTACATTTCCTCATATTTCCCAACTCTTTCTAATTCTTCTATGTCCTCGCATTTTCTTTTGTAAAACTCTTCCCTCGCTTTGTCTGTTTCTCTTCGTAATTCATTATTTAACTTTCTGTACATCTTTGTGCTCTCTTCTGTATCAACCTGTTTCCACATCTTCCTCTCCCTCATTTTCTGCAACATCTGCTCTGTAACCCATGGTTTCTTAGCAGTTTTGTATTCGCGGTAACCTACTGCTTCTTCTGCAGCCTGCTGTAAGCAACGTTTAATATGTTCCCACCGTGCGTTACTACCTGCGCCTATCAGTAGTAATTGCGGCACCCTAACGCGTTTTTGATTATCCTCAATGAGGGGCCCCAAGGCCAGGGGTCAATGACCTAGAGGTACCTAGGACCACCCCCTCTAAATTTTGGCAGGGGTACCATGGCCCACCCCCTAAATTTTGGCAGGGGTACATAGGACCACCCCCCTTAAATTTTGGAAATTGCCAAATCTAAAAATTTGGTATGGTAGCCTAGGACCATAGTATGTACCTCTATCAGTATTGGGTGTCTATGTCGTTCCCTTTCATGGGTAAAAAATTGCCAAAAATTCAAATTTCGGGGGTTTTTGACCTAATTTATCCCCTTTGATGAGGTATTATTACCCTATATGGTTATATGGGCGTATACAGGGGTCCATTCCCTTTCATAAGACATGGGTATATTAATGCACCCCTTGAAAAATTTGGGAGGGGTACCATGGCCCACCCCTTAAATTTTGGAAATTGACCAATTTAAACATTGGGTATAATAGTATAGGACCCTAATATGTATTATGATAAATTTGGGTGGTCTACCTCATTCCCTTCTAGGGGTACAAAATTGCCAAAACTATAAACGTAAGCAATACGTTGTACCACGTGTTTGGTTTTCGACCTAATTTATCTCCTTGGATGAGGTCCTATTACCTTATATGGTCATGTATAGGGGTCCATTACCTATCATAAGACATAGGTACATTTGTGCACCCCTTTAAAATTTTGGGAGGGGTACCTCGGCCCACCCCTTTAATTTTGGAAATTGCCCAATTTAAACATTTGGTATTATAGTATAGGACACTGATATAGATCACTATAAATTTGGGTGGTCCACCTCGTTCCCTTTTAGGGGTACAAAATTGCCAAAATTTTAGTACAATCACGTGTTTGGTATTTGGTACATTTTATCCCCCTTTGATGAGGTTCTATTACCTTATATGGTTATATGGTCATGTATAGGGGTTCATTATCTATCATAAGACATAGGTACATTGGTGCACCCCGGGAGGGGTACCTTGGCCCACCCCTTAAATTTTGGAAATTGCCCAATTTAAACATTTGGTATTATAGTACAGGTCCTCAATATGTATCATGATAAATTTGGATGGTCTACATCGTTCCCTTTTAGGGGTACAAAAATTGCCAAAATATAAACGTAAGTAATACGTTGTACCACGTGTTTGTTTTTTTGGTCCATTTTATCCCCTTTGATGAGATCCTATGATTACAAGGGGTCCATATCCTATCATAAGACATGGGTATATTGTTGCACCCTTCTTAAATTTTGGCAATGGGGGTCCACTGAAATTGTCCGATTTAAGCATAGTACAGGACCTCAATATGTTTCGGTGGTCGTATTGCCAAATTTTTAAGTACAACCACGTGTTCGGTTATTGACTCAATTTATCCTATTTGATAAGGTATGGACGGGTATCCCCTTTCAATTTGGTATAACCCCTCGGGTGTAGTACGGTCACGTGATCAATGATTTGGTTTTGATGCGTGACGAGGTCCCTGGTCAATGTTCTCTAGGAATTAGGCGGAAACTTTGAACAAGATTCTTGGCATTTAAAACTTTTTTTTTCAACTTTTCAAACTAAAAAAAAAATCAAAACAAAAAATTGAAAACGAAAACTTTTAAACAAAAATCTTGAAACTAAACAAATTTTTCAAAACAAAAATTTGAAACGAAAAATTTTGAAACGAAAACATTTGAAACAAAAATTTTGAAACGAAAAATTTTCAAGAAAAAAATTTGAAACGAAACATTTTCAAACAAAAAATTTTGAAACAATAAATTTACAAACAAAAAAATTTCAAACGAAAAAATTTGAAAAAAGTTTGAAACAAAAAATTTTCAAACAAAAATTTTTGAAACAATTTTCAAAACAAATTTCAAACGAAAAATTTTCAATTAGAATTTAAATCAAACAGTGATCAGCTTTCACGGTTAACCGTTAAACTTTATCCGGTTTTTAACTAGTCGATTAACAAATAAACGGTTTTCAACTATTCGATTAACAAATAAACGGTTTTCAACTATTCGATAAACAGATGAACTGTTTCTTTCCTTTTCACACCAGTGAGTGCAAGAATTTACAATCTAAAACAAAAAGAAAATTTGTACTCTCTTTAAATACGCATCATTTTTGAAACAAGGTGTTAGTGTTCATCATGGATACACAATGGAAACATCCATTTACCTGTATTCTCGCAGGGCCTAGTGGGTGTGGAAAAACGTATTTTGTGAAGCGATTACTGTCACATCTCCCAACCATGATCAATGCAAAATTTCGTAAGATATACTGGTATTATGCAGAATGGCAAGACGTGTATGCAACAATGCCAGTTCCAGTAGAATTTCACGAAGGACTTCCACGAATGAAAGATTTTCAGCCTCAAGATGGACCACATTTGATTATTATTGATGACCATATGCGAGAAGTGAATAGTGATATTGTTGATATGTTCACAAAAGGATCACATCATCGAAATATTAGTGTGATTTTTATAACACAAAATGTATTTCATCAAAGTAAAGCAAATAGAAATATGAGTTTAAATTGTTCGTATTTGGTGTTGTTTAAAAATCCACGTGACAAGTCACAAATCAAGCATATGAGTTATCAAATCATGCCTGAGCATCCACTGTTTCTACAAGAAAGTTATGCAGACGCAACAAGAAATCCACATGGTTATTTACTGATGGATCTTAAACAAGATACACCCGATGAAATGCGATTTCGTACAAATATTTTTCCCGACGATTTGCATCATTATGTTTACGTACCAACAAAACATGTTTAAATTATTGTGCATGTGAAAAGAATGACTTAGTCTGTCACGATGTCTCCTACAGTGAAACACGCTGATCTGCTACGTGCTCTGCACAAAGCTAAACCAAGATTGCGTAAAGCTATTATTGCCAATGCAGACGCTTCATTAATTCATAGTATTTGTGAATGTTGTTATAATGTCTTAAAAGGCAATGTTCCACTGACAAGTGCGCAGAAGTCAAGATTAAAGCGTTACAAGAACACGCTCCGCTATCTCGTAGACAATACAAAATCATTGGATAAAAAGAAGAAACATTTAGCCGTACAACAAGGAGGATTCTTACCTGCATTACTTGCACCTATTGTAGGAAGTGTGTTATCCAGTATTTTGTTTAAACAATAAACATCATGGAACATAGCAAGAAGATGGTTTTAGTGCCACCAGAAATGCTTCAACGAATGCATGCATCATCATCCCGTGTGAGTGAAAATCGAGAATCTAATCTCGATCGTGAAATGCAATCTATATTGAATACATCGTATCCAAGTGATGAAGAAAAATGGAATCAGTACAATAGAATATTACAGAAATATCTTTATGTGATACGTAAACAAGAAGAACCAATACCACTTACAATTACATCAATGAAACCTGATAGTGGCGTCCCGAATGTTGACGATAGCACGAAACAAGAAATTTTAGCCGCAATACCACAAATGTATCGTAAGAAAGCCGAACTATTATTCCGTCGTTTAAAAGAAGATGACGCAATTACGTGGGATCATAAAGGAACAGTGTACATCAACGACAATAAACTACATGGATCCAATATTGTAGATTTAATGTGTGATGTGACTCGACCGAGGAAACATTCTAATCCTCAAGGCTGGGAATTGTTTTGCAACTACCTTGCATCGTCAAACACACCTCAAGAATTGATTGGTAATCCACGGAGATTAAACTATATTGTCAAGCATAATAGTACAACAGCATCTGAAGGATCTGCACCACCAAAACCGGCACCTGAATTATTTTCTTCCGAAGAAGAAGAAGAAGAAGAAGATGATGATGATGATGTTTTAGAAGTCCGACCAAAAAGAAAACGTATCATTCCACAATGGTCAACGTACAAACCATGAACAAAAAGTTGAAATCCATTTATTACAATCCAGCACACCCTGCATCATTTTCTACTGCAAAGAAATTATGGCAAGCCACAGGAAAATCTATACCTCTAGCCAAAATAAAACTTTGGTTAAACAAACAACCTACCTACACGTTACATCGTCCTGTACGTCGTCGTTTCCGTAGAGATTTTTATCTTGTCAACAATATTGATGATCAATGGGAATGTGATTTAAATGATTTACAATCACTTCAAAACTATAATGACAATTACCGCTATATTCTTACAGTGATTGATGTGTTTAGTCGGTACGGGTGGGCTGTACCACTAAAATCAAAAAGTGCCGAGGATATAGTGAATGCATTTGAAATGATTTTCCAGGAGAGGAAACCAATTGTACTACGTAGTGATCAAGGAACTGAATTTACCAACAAGACAGTACAAAAGTTTCTCAGGAAACACAACGTGCAACATGTTACAACAACGGATCCAGATATTAAAGCCAGCATCGCAGAAAGATTTAATCAGACATTGAAACATCGTATGTGGAAATACTTTACCAAATATCAAACATACAATTACATCAAAGTATTGCCTTTACTTGTAAAAGCATACAATGAAAGTCGGCATTCCAGTATTAAAATGGCACCTGCAAACGTTTCTCAGGACAATTTACTGGAGGTGTGGCATAACTTATACGACAAAAAGCTACAACGTTCAAAACAAGATACGGATTTATCTGTTGGTGATACTGTTCGTATAAGTAAAACAAAACGTATCTTTGACAAGGGTTACCTCGAGAACTGGACTTGGGAAATATTCAGAGTAAAAGCCATTGTACCAAGAAACCCACCAGTGTATCGACTAGAGGATTTAAATCATCAACTCATCGATGGTGTTTTCTACAGAGAAGAATTACAACCAGTACCGCTCCCTTCGACGTTCCTCATCGATAAAATATTACGTACAAGAACAAAAGGTCGCAGAAAGGAGTATCTCGTCCAGTGGAAAGGATATCCTTCCTCATTCAATTCGTGGATCCCTGCAACTTCATTGAAGAAGAAGAAGAATGGAACCTGATCAAGATTTTTACGTTACACTTCCCAGTAATAGTTCCATGGATTATTTTCCAGAAATACATTGACTTCATATATTACGAAATTACAACGACGTGTAGAGTTTCGCCAGAAATGGGATGTGGCAATTGTAGAGATTCATTATCCACATTCTTTGCTGAACATTAACAGTAAAAACAATAAAATATATTACAAATCATCAAGTAGTAATGATCAAGAACCGTGGAAGGTTGTGACGATCCCTGTACGCTATTATAACAATATACGGGATCTTATTCATGCAATTAATATACATCATAAAGAAACCAATTTATTTATATCTCATGACGCAACTAATAATATATGCCTCATAAGACATCCCAAAAAGGAAATCCATACTTCTGTACAAATTTCACCAAGTGTTAGTTTAATGCTTGGATTTGAACCGAAAAGTGATTTAAAAGATATGGAAAAGGGACAATATACACCGGATGTACGATTAGGCTTACCATCACAAATGTACGTCTATTGTGACATTATTGAATCTGTCATTGTTGGAGATACAATGGTACCCTTGCTACGAATTGTCAACATGGATCCTGTGAATCATACTTTTGGAAGTCATGCAGTACAAATCTCTAATCCTGCACATTATGTTCCGGTGGAAAAAATGAATTTTGAGCAAATACAAATCGATATAAGGGATAGCACAGGTCATCGTATGCCATTCACCCTTGGAACGGTGTGTACAAAACTACATTTCCGTCGTCGTCGTCATGACTGATCCGTATTTGCAATACTACCAAAAACAAGCGTTGTCCGGTATCGGCAACGTCTATGTGGGAAGTCCCTATCAAGCAGGACATGGCATTGGAAGTTTCCTTGGTGGCTTATTTCGTTCAGTGTTACCACTTGTGAAACAAGGCGCTAAAACTGTGGGAAAAGAATTATTAAAATCAGGTGCCAATATGATTAATGATGTTGTGATCTCGAATCAACCGCTGGAAGAATCGTTTCATCAACGGATGCAAGAGGCAAAATCAAATTTACAAGAAAAAGCTAAAAATAAGTTGAAAACTATGCTGGGAAGTGGATATCATAAACGAAAATGGGATGACTGCTCTCAGTTTGAGGTTGACCTTCCAACGATCAACAATACCATCAATCCTACAAAGAGACGTAAATTATCACATAAGAAGAAGAAGAGATCATTGGCATCGTCACCAGATATTTTTGATTAATTCAACGATGGCTTTCTTACATCATCAATCCTGTGAATGTGTAAAAAGTGAATTGGACATTTTTTCAACATTACCCACGCAAACCAGTGTTCTGGACAATCGTATTATTGGCTACAAACCAATTAGTTCAATAGCTGAAAATTCACCAATAGAATTTGTAGTGAGTGGTAGCAGTGATGAATACATTGATTTGCCACAAACCTTATTGTACATCCAAGCACAAATTGTGAAACCAGATGGTTCCTCCTTCATCAATACGGATAAAGCAATTGCACCTGTCAATGATTTTCTAAATGCTATGTTTAGTGAAGTACAAATCTACTTGAACAATAAACTGATTTCATTTCCGTCACATAATCATCCATATCGTTCGTACCTGGAAAAACTGCTCAATTATAGTGATGGAGCTAAAAATACACATTTACAAACAGCAATGTGGTTTCAAGATACGGCTGGTCATATGAACGCAACCACAAGTGAGAACAAAGGATTTCAACAACGCTATGAACTGACAAAACAAAGTATGAAATTCGATATGATTGGACATCTTCATTGTGACATTTTTAATCAAGATAAATTTTTAATTCATGGAGTGGAATTACGTGTGAAACTTATTCCTGCAAAACCAAACTTTTGTCTCATGGCCGGTGAAAGTGGTGTCAATGCAAAAATCAATATTCTAGATGCATCGTTGCAGGTGAAAAAAGTCAGCATCAGCCCTAGTGTTAAATTGGCACACAATAAAATTTTACAATCTACACCGGCAAAGTATCCTCTGACAAGGGTTCAAATGAAATCATTTACCATCCCGAAGGATATACAATCCAAAACTATTGATAACCTGTTTATGGGAACATTGCCAAATCGTATTATTGTAGGATTTACATCGAATGAAGCATCCAGTGGAACTATTACCACCAATCCATTTGAATTTCAACATCTAAACATTAATTTCTTTACATTGTACGTGGATGGAAAAGCTGTACCTTCAAAACCATTGCAACCCAACTTTGAAGAAAATCTCTACATTTCATCGTACCACACATTGTTCTCAGGCTCTGGCATACATTTTACCAATACTGGAAATACAATTTCAAGAGCCGACTACAAGAATGGATATACACTGTTTGTATTTGACCTAACTCCCGATTCTTCTGCTGGAGATTGTCACTATTGGAATTTACAACGACATGGAGCCATCCGATTGGAAGTTCATTTCCAAGAGAAATTAGCAGCACCTGCAAACTGTATTGTGTATGGGGAGTTTTCCTCACTCCTAGAGATCGACCACCAGCGCAACATTATCCTGGACTTTTAAATTACAAGGTACGTATACGTTATGTATCATTTCCATTCACGATGTTGAATACATTACAATTAGCTAGTGCTTTACACGGTAGTCCATTGTTCAGAAATCATTTTACCGGGGTATTTGCAAGCGATGAGTTACCCTCACGGATTTCTCTTCCTCTGGCAATCATTGTAAATACAGATCCATCTACAAAACTAGGAAGTCATTGGATTGCAATTTATATTGATCATCGCGGTGTTGGAGAATATTTTGACAGCTATGGCCTTCCTCCTTATGTACCACAACATGTTGCATTCTTAAAACTTCATTGTATGTACTATAAATATAATAATAGCCAAATGCAAAGTCTTGGTTCATCCGTATGTGGCTATTATGCTTATTTTTATTTGTGCTGTAAAGCCCAAGGAAAATCTCTGCGTGAAATTCAATACTTGTTCACAACAGTACCCACGGTTAATGATCGTAGACTGCTGCAATATACCTTCCAGGTAATTTTATCATATTTATCATTGCAAATGTATTTGTTTAATCATCATCTATTTCTATACTAATCATCTTTTTCCTCGTTCTTTTTTACAGAATTCACAATACGAAGCTTTGCAAACGGGTGCTATGCTGCAAAACATGGAAACAAATCATTACAATCAAGAAGAGGAGGCGGTCTAATGAAGAAACCCAGCTCAATATACAAACATTGTCAATAAGAAAGAAAAAGAAGAAACCAGAAAAATGAATAAAATACAATTTATACTGACCTATGTGTTTTTATTGTCCATTCCATATACAACGTTATCAGATTCTCCTAAAGAACTGTGCGATATAAGACGAGAACCCTGGACAAAGTTTCCACCTAATTCCTAGAGAACATTGACCAGAGACCTCGTCGCGCATCAAAACCAAATCATTGATCACGTGACCGTACTACACCCGAAGGGTACTACCAAATTGAAAGGAGATACCGTCCATACCTTATCAAATAGGATAAATTGAGTCAGTAAGCGAACACGTGGTTGTACTTAAAAATTTGAAAATAGGACCACCGAAACATATTGAGGTCCTGTACTATGCTTAAATTGAACAATTTCAGTGGACCCCCATTGCCAAAATTTAAGAAGGGTGCAACAATATACCCATGTCTTATGATAGGATATGGACCCCTTGTAATCATAGGATCTCATCAAAGGGGATAAAATGGACCAAAAAAACAAACACGTGGTACAACGTATTACTTACGTTTATATTTTGGCAATTTTTGTACCCCTAAAAGGGAACGATGTAGACCATCCAAATTTATCATGATACATATTGAGGACCTGTACTATAATACCAAATGTTTAAATTGGGCAATTTCCAAAATTTAAGGGGTGGGCCAAGGTACCCCTCCCGGGGTGCACCAATGTACCTATGTCTTATGATAGATAATGAACCCCTATACATGACCATATAACCATATAAGGTAATAGAACCTCATCAAAGGGGGATAAAATGTACCAAATACCAAACACGTGGTTGTACTAAAATTTTGGCAATTTTGTACCCCTAAAAGGGAACGAGGTGGACCACCCAAATTTATAGTGATCTATATCAGTGTCCTATACTATAATACCAAATGTTTAAATTGGGCAATTTCCAAAATTAAAGGGGTGGTCCAAGGTAAACCTCCCAAAAATTTAAAGGGGTGCACAAATGTACCTATGTCTTATGATAGGTAATGGACCCCTATACATGACCATATAATCATATAAGGTAATAGGACCTCATCCAAGGAGATAAATTAGGTCGAAAACCAAACACGTGGTACAACGTATTGCTTACGTTTATAGTTTTGGCAATTTTGTACCCCTAGAAGGGAATGAGGTAGACCACCTAAATTTATCATAATACATATTAGGGTCCTATACTATTATACCCAATGTTTAAATTGGTCAATTTCCAAAATTTAAGGGGTGGGCCAAGGTACCCCTCCCAAATTTTTCAAGGGGTGCATTAATATACCCATGTCTTATGAAAGGGAATGGACCCCTGTATACGCCCATATAACCATATAGGGTAATAACACCTCATCCAAGGGGATAAATTAGGTCAAAAACCCCCGAAATTTGAATTTTTGGCAATTTTTTATCCATGAAAGGGAACGACATAGACACCCAATACTGATAGAGGTACATACTATGGTCCTAGGCTACCACACCCAATTTTTAGATTTGGCAATTTCCAAAATTTAAGGGGGGTGGTCCTATGTACCCCTGCCAAAATTTAGGGGGTGGGCCAAGGTACCCCTCCCAAAATTTAGAGGGGGTGGTCCTAGGTACCCCTAGGTCATTGACCCCGGGCCAAGGTCATTGACCTTTGACCTATGACGTCACAAAGGTCGGGGTCAAAGTCCAAAGTGAGACCAAGTCAGGCCCTTACTACTCTATCCTTTCCTCGTTTGAACATTTTTCTTCGAATTTTTCAGCGAAAAGATTTCTTATTTCCTGGTTTTTCAACTTTTCAGTATTCAACACTTTGTTACCTACTTTTCTTCTGCCTACATTTTTCGGTTGAATATCTACTTCGGCCAGCACAAGATTATAATCAGAGAAAATATCAGCCCCGGGAAGGGTCTTCGCGTTCTTTAAGCTATTCCGATACCTGTCCTGAATCATAACACAGTCTATCTGATATCTTCCGCCGTCTATTGGTGATTTCCATGTATATCTTCTTTTCTTGTGCTGATTGAACCAAGTGTTCCCAATTACTAGTGAATTCTGTCTACAGAAATTCACCAGTCCCTCTCCCCTTTCATTTCTTTCGCCTAAACCATATTTGCCTACGATACTACCTTCCTGTTTTTCTCCCACAACTGCATTGAAATCTCCCGTTAGAATTACGCATGCACCCTTCTTCTCCCTATCTATAATTTCTTCTATTTTCTCATAATTTTCCTCTACTTCTTCATTTGCATGCGAAGTCGTCGGTGCATATGTCTGTATCACCACTAGATCCTTCGTTTTCCCTTTAAGTCTTAACATCATAACTCTATCATCAATAAATTCTACTTTCACTACCTTCTTCTTTAAGCGCTTTCCAAGAATTATTCCTACGCCATTATGACCGCCCTTTTCATTACCTGAGTAAAACATTCTATATCCTTCGCTGTTCAATACCCCATTACCTTCCCATCTAACTTCACAAACTCCTACCAAATCTAAATTATTTTGTTTCATTTCTTCTTTAAGATTTTCTAATTTTCCTCCCTGTAACATAGTACGTACGTTCCATGTCCCTATCCTAAATCTTTTGCTCTTCCTTGTCTTTCTTTCTCTGTTTGTCTTCCCCCCATTATTACTTTCTCGTCCAATAGTCCTTCCCAAGCCATCCCCCTCCCGGAGATCCGAATGGGGGGATATATTACCTCCGGAACTACATTTTGACCTGCGAAAGACCATTGTTCATATGTTCTCTTTTCGCTGCTAGCAAAATATATAGTTAACTCTTTAAGTTCTGAATTTACGATAGTCCAAATTTGGACTACAGTTTTGAATTCTAGATTAAATTGGTCTTGTCCAAACGTCCATTCTGTGTATTTTGGTTCTGTACCCAACTGCCTAACAACTCGTGATTTAATGTAAGCCTAATTTGGCTAAGAAGGATGATTTTTCACTTACGGAAGCTATTGGATGCATATTTATTATTTAAAAAAAATGTTCCTAGTTTGCATTTTGGACATGGTAATCATAAGAATATACTATTTCAGGAATTCTGTTGTTCCTCTTCCAGTACACCTTTTGCTACTATAATAATCACTAAAACATTGTAAAAGGAAACACAGAAGTTCTAAAACAATATGTTATGATTCTCATATCCGGATACGAGGTAGGAGCAGTTTTCTCTAATGAAGGGTGACTTGTGTTCCTCGTTCCTTCTTACTGAAGTCGGTAGGGTTCCGTGCACACCAGGACCTTCTTCATTTCTGATCTAATGAAGATAATAGTTTCGATGTTTGCATCAAATAGGTTGGTGGAATAGTGTCGAATGTGTTTAGAGGTTACAAACTTCTTAAAAAGAAAGCTATCGCAAATTGTGTCATGACAGTCAGTTATATATGCAGTGATGAGAACATCTGAATGTCCAAATGTCTACTAATGTCATACTTCACGTTGTGCCTTCCGACAGAGAACCAGTTCTTTTTGCAATAATGCATTACAATGTTCTTGCTCTTCCAAAGGTAAGTATAACAACGAAAACTGCTCACCCCACTTGAAGACCAATCAGGACCCTACCAATCAGAAACACCACCATTTTGAAGTATCTTCGTTTCTTTATCATATTTCATGGCGTATACCAAGATACGAGGTAATGTATTTTCTTTCAGAAATTTCATACATCATTTATTTTATGTAGCAACAGGTTTTCTTCAGGTTCGCCAAGGAATATCTCGACCGAAAGCAGATTTTGTACTTTTATACGTTTAGTATATGTGAGAATTTTTATTTACTGTGAAATTGTATTATTTACTATACACTATGATAGTTCAACAACTAGAAAAGTTTATTTTCTTTTATAATCTTCTCGAAATGCTAAAAATTTCAGTATTTACATAACTCATTTTATTTATTTTTTAATTTTTTTTTTTGTTTTGTTTTGCTTTATGTCCCACCGAGGCTGAGGTAGACGGTAAGAACGAGGTGGATGATAATGGTGCAATTATGAAAACGGAAAGAAACGGTTGTACCTCGAGCAAACCAATGCACACAGTGTTTGCCCACCACAAAGCCCATTTGGCGGGATTGGGATCGAACCCAGAAACCGAATCGTTAGAGGTGAGTGCTCTATCACTGAACCACCGTGATTATTATGCATACCTAAACTCAGACAAAGTAATGATTATGCTCTGCAGCTGAAGGAAACTAATGACAAAAGAAATTTAATCATGGAAGAATGAATGAATTTTTAGTTTAACGTCCCACGCTTATAACTTTCAGGCTAAAGGAGACGGATGATTAATGAAAGTGAATGACTATGGAATTTTTAGTTTTTGTGTTCTCCCATCGGAAATGTAATCCAGAATCACGTGAACGAAAGACAGAGTAATGAACGCTTCATGGAATTAAGACAGGGAGGACACAGGAGAACCCCGAGAAAATTACGAACACAGGAATATTCATCACTATTTCGCATATCCTTAATCATCGTAAAAGGAACTAATATTCCACCATCGACACAATGTATACGTAAAACGATTTTAAACTTGAAAAACAAATTAACGAATGAAAATAAAAATTGAGCTGAGAAATTATTTTACTCTTACACATGATTTATAGATGTGAAAACTATAATGCGCTTGTTGTTCTATTTAAATAATATGATTTTAAATAACTATTCTTGAACTAAGACAAATATTATTTTATCCAACATTCTTCTTTCGATTAGTCGCCCTAAACTTTCAGATAAATTTGTCTACGCAGAATGAAAATTTTGAAGTAAGAACTCTGGCTTAAAATTAAAACAGAACGCACCTAATTGTATTCCTAGAAACAACAGAAGACTGTGGTGTATTTCGGATACTTACGCAAATACAGGGCTGTATTTAACACTTTTGCCAACCCGGATCATTATAAAATGCCGCCTCCAAAATCAATTAATATCGATGTAGAAAATTTGAGATAGTGATTGATCATGACTAAAAGCTGCTGAGTCAGCCAAGCTCGAAAATAATACAATTTTGTCACATCAATGAATTACTCATAAATTTCTTGCACTGGTTACTGAGTGATGAGCTCTGAAACCTATTGATATTTCTGGAGATTAATCAACAAATTGGAAATGTTTTAGAAATAGATGAAAGTATGTGCCCGTGTCGACAATGGAAAAAGAGAAATATTCTGTTATATAACAGCAAATGTTAGTTTCTGTCTGGTAGCATCATGAAATAACTACTGAACTAATCGAAATGATACTGGGCATGATTACCAACCTTAGCCTCCTCCCATCTTCCTTTGAAATGTTTCAGTTTAACGTCCCATGATTATGCCATTTAGGCTAAGGGAGACGGATGATCAAAGTAAGTGAATGATGATGAAAGATCGACGAAGTGAGAATGTGGGACGAAACGGGAGTATCCCGAGAAAACCCACGTACACAATGTTGCACACCACAAGCTTACTTGACCCGGGATCGAGGCAGAGACCCCACGTACCAGAGCTTAGCACTCTATTACTGAGCTACCATGCCCCCTCCAAGAATCATGTGAATTAAATAGGTTAATATACATTCTAAGAGAGAGGGAAGGAGGTAATGATTTATGAGAAAATTTGAGTATCTCACAAGCACGTAAAATTCGGCAGATGAAACTTATGAATGAATAAATGGTACTACAAGGATTTTATTCAATGGATTTCAAGTTCACTAAAAATATAATTCTTTTTTTACTACCTTTTGGTAGCCTCTGTTTTTTCAGAATTCCGTATGCACTAGTTTTACTCCAAGTTTGGTAAAATTTTGCGCCATCAACGCATTCAAACTGCCTACCTAAAAGAATATACCAACTGATGTAATGAACTCTATATTAAATATGTTTGTTTTAGTGAAATAATTAGTGTTTAATTAAGTGGGATATTTCCAAGTTACTTACGTGAATAAGTGATGATAAGTATATTTTGTATGTGTCAATTGTAACATTATTAACCAGAATAATGTTTAAATTCCAATGGAATTAATTTTAATAAAAGCAATGTATCCCTCCGCCATCCTTTGTTCGAAGTGAGGAGGATGCCGCGTCGTGGTACGCACTGGTTACCATGGACTTCAAGAAACGACATCTTGCTAACTGAAGTGAAGAGATTTTCCCAGTTTTGTCTCAAGGAACACAATCTTGCACAAAATGAGGATAAAATCCTAAAATAATAAGTCACAAATCAATCATTTTAAGTTGTGTTTTCTTAGCAGTGAAAAATAACGCAAAATGGCTTTGACTGCGATTTTGAAGATTTACTGTTTTTAATGCTACTCGTCTTCAAGACTCACTAGTGTTATGAAGTGCTACGTAAAATGGAGCCAAACTCCCAATCCTCAAGGTTTTTAAAAACATAATCATGATCATATACGCAAACTGAGGGTGCTTAAACCTGAAGGAATTAGTTCGGGATCCACAGTACATGCCCGTAAAAATTTTTGGGTGCACGGAGTTTTATTATTGCATCGTCTTCTTCGACCTATCGCTTTCCATTTTTTTCTTGGGTAGACATCTCAATTATGGTCGCTTATCTCCACAGACGCCATTTTCCAATATGGCCGCCAAATAAGCAATCAGCATACATAACTAAGGAACTAAGTCACGTTAGAAAGTCACCTTGGTGTCAAATCATAGGTTTTAGGGATCAGAGAATTCAAATATTATCTTAAATTTGCGATATATTGAAGTCTGATGCATAATATAGCCAGGGGCGTACACAGAAATTTATTTCAGAGGAGTCCAAAGCTTTTCGGGGAGTCGAAGTTCAATATGAGGACAAATTGTATTAAAAGCGGTCATTAATCACTTCCCGCCGAAGTCCTAATCAGAAAGAATTCCAAGATAACGTTCCATGCATTATCTGCGGAAACATTTTGGCTACAGTAACTGGAGTGCGTGGAGTAAAGAAGTTTCGTGTGTGTGAAGAGAATAGAGCCCACAAATTTCAGGCAGCTGTAAATTTTTTTCAAGATGAAGTATTAGATCGTATCGAAGATTTAGATAGTTACCACAAGTTGTTTGCAGCCAATGTACTTGCCCATGGAAATTGTACGAAAGTTTATCTTAGAAAATATGACTGCCTGTCAAATGTTAAAGAGACGAAAAATACAAAATTGTTACAGAAATTTCAGTTATTCCAGTAAGCAAAACAGTTATTGACCCTTTGCTCAGTAAGGATTAAGGCTTCATGCTTTCTAAAATTAGAAAGCTGGTGAACAACTTCGGTGACAGTATTCCAATTTATAACGATGAGGTGAAGATATTATTGGTTATTGAATATGAGGACGAAATCAAGTTTAGTCCATCAAAAAGCCGAAACAAACCTTTGCTAATATTTTCTTCTGATCTGAGTAAGAAGTTTTAGCCCAAATGATTAGATCTAACAATGCCGTAAAGACAGCAGGGATACTTCTACGTAATGCTATTAAGGCAGTAGATTTTAACTTAAACGATAAAGTCTGAGATTTCACAGACCTTCTAGAATCCTGGAAGATGACGATGTCGTCTGATGTTGTATTACCATTCTTTTAATCCCTATTCAATGTTAGCAAAACACACCCACAAATCGGTAGGAGACAGTCATGTCGCAAACATTGATAATGATAATGACCTGGAAGATGATATCATTTCTGATATCAATGCACTAGAATGCAAATCTTTGCCACTATTCTCTCTATTCCAAACAATGTATTATCAGGTATGACATCGTATGAAGAAAACACCACTTCATATGATGATGGCGTATACAATTTATGATTGGTGCAAAAGTAAAATCTTAATAACTTCCTTAAATCGGATTGAGCTTTCCATTGGCTACTCAGATTTAATAAGAAACAGAAATTTACTCTCTACGTACTCTGTAAAAGCCTGTGAAGTTGCTGACACGCCAACACCAAGTCATTTTAACTTAAGGGACTTTAGAACAGGAGCTTTTGACAACTTCGACTGTGATGACAAGTCACCACTTTCAGGTGCGTTTGGAAGCCATCATACTGCCATGGTTCTTTTTTTAACATAAAACATCAGAAGAGATCCACAGAAAGAAAAAGATTTCACAAGCTGTATTGGTGAAGAGAACTTGTAAACTTCACTGTGAGCTACGGTGTCAAAAAATACTAAACCGAAGAAAGAGTAAAACCAAACCTGTTCTTACGAACAACTTTAAAGTTGATGAAAATATTGGCATTCATGTTTCTAATGAGGCATCCACATGTACTCTAAAACCTAAGGTTGTTATTTCTCTTACTCGATGTGGTGCGTTTTTAGGCAACACTCAGCCTGTATCACCAAAGTGAAGCAATATACACTCTTTAATTTCATTCGAGGTTGTACCAATTAAACAAGTTGGATTTCTGCCAGTTATTTCTTCCCCAGTTACTGATTATGCTACTGTTTGTACTGTCCTTAAAATCTTTTAATCTGTGAGACAACAATTGAGACAACCCAATTTTCCGGTCTTCTGCGACAAAGCAGTGTTCTGTACAGTTATGCACAGAGTTCTCAGTAACCAGAGGAATTTCATGGCATATTGCCAATGCTTGGAATGTTTCATTGCACAAAAGTGGCTCTACGGTGTGCTAGGAGGTACCCCCTTGATAGCGGTTTCGATTATGCTTTGGTTGAAACAGAGATCTTCGGAGTGAATTCAGTTAGGAGTGTACTAAATGGAAAACCTTATGTTCGGGCGTTTAACGAAAAGGAAGCATACAACAATTTGCTTAAAGAAATAAATCAGTTTCGACTGGCCTTACAAAATAAGGAAAGTGTAAATTCCTCCACACTCAACTGTAGTTTCAAGTCAACAACTAAGAGACTGCTATTTAAGATTTGTGAACGAATGTAGCAAGAAATCAGAACTTTTGCAGTTACCTCAACAAAATGACAAAATAATATTAGAGACTGTCAATATTGTAGTAACTCAAATGTTGCCTATAATGTTTATAAATGGGAAATATTGTAAGAATACTCAGTTGTTTAGTCACACCAGCAACCAAGAGCGCCGATCCTGGGTGGCCGGGGGGCCCGGGCTCTCCAAAGCTCATGTGGGCCCCCTTATTGTATTTATGAATATACAATATTTTGCATAATTTGAATGCAATTTGTCTTAAAATTCTCATATATATACCTTCTGCATCTAAATGGGCCCCCCAAATTTATAGAGAAATCGGCGCCCTTGCCAGCAACTTTCTAATGGTTTAATTTGCTTGTATTAATGATATTTTGAACCATTAACAAATAATAATTCATAATGATACTAATAGCAAAATATTTCATATACTGTTCACAAACATTAAAAATAACCAAACTTTGAAGACTTCTAAAATAATAATAACGCAAATAAGACTAACGGGACAAGACATATCGAATGCACCTAACACTACCATCATGATCTGAAGTATTTCGAATAATAGGAAGAAAATGATAAGAGATTGAAAATTGCTTGCGATGGTGTAGTGTTAACAGTTTTTGGTAGTTGTATTTGCAACAAGTTCTCATACTTACATGATTTTAAGCATCTTGCCAACTTTAACATTAATTGCCATATCTCTCCAATGGTTTCAGATGTTAAAGTGCTGTAAACGGAATTATGGTCTTCATGCTTTTTGTGAACAACTTACATGGTTAGATCTGATAGTTATCTATGCAGTTTTTCGAAATAAAGCCTTTTGAAAAAGTCAAATTTTTAATTTCTTCAAGTTTTGTTCACATTTGTTC
This sequence comes from Thermobia domestica, assembly GCF_964235325.1. NCBI lineage: Eukaryota > Metazoa > Arthropoda > Insecta > Zygentoma > Lepismatidae > Thermobia > Thermobia domestica. The sequence goes on from NC_137462.1 coordinate 181,181,416, forward strand.
GAAATATATACCTATATAACATCATGACTGTAGCATTTGACACTAAGGTACATTCGATGTGCCTTCCCTCGCACGTCTCCCTTGCGTTATCATTATTTTACAAGCCTTCAAAGTTTGGTTGTTTTTAATGTTTGTGATATTGGAGCGTCGTTAGTTTACAACACTGAACAATAACTGTGGTATTGCTTGTTTTCTTTTTAAATATAGATTTGAAATTTGTAATAACGTGATGTACTGACTTTTGAAAAAATTCAACTTTGTATTGAATTAACAACACTGTTAATCTGATGGTATTAAAGGATAGGCCAAACTATGTCCCTCTTTGTGGCGAACAAATATAATTGAAAACTCCCTTGATTCGATTTGTAGTTTTCGAGATATTCCCGTGGATGAATCCACCCTTTACATATAAAATGTACTTTTGTCGGTAATATGGAAAATATTTCAATATATAGTAATTTTATGGTAATATTTGAATTCCCTAACCTCGAAAACCTATGATTCGACACCAAGATGACTTTCCTAGGTGACTTAGTTCCTTAGTTATGTATCCTGATTGCTTATTTGGCGGCCATATTGGAAAATGGCGTCTGTGGAGATAAGCGACCATAATTGAGATGTCTACCCAAGGAAAAGTAGACAACGATAGGTCGAAGAAGACAATACAACAATAAAACTCCGTGCACCCACAAATTTTTACGGGCATGTACTGTGGATCCAGGACTAAATTTTCATCGGACGTGTAATTTACGAATATTTTTCGCGCGCGTCATTCCGTCGGTTCTCCCGATCGTAACCTTTCTCAGAGCCAGAATTAAGTTACAAGAATTAACAAATATTTAATGTAGTGAATGGTGTTTCTTTCGTAATTCTAAAAATAAAAATTTCAATCAGCATGAAATTAAATTCTGTTTATTTAAAATGAAATACAAGAAAAGTAAGTTTCGTTTAAATTGTGTGTTTTCTTAATGTGAATAATTCTTGTTATTTTGCTGTCAGGTGAGTTAGTGAATATATTTTGAAATGTTTATTTACATGTTAAGCTGAGAATTTTTCAATGTGTATATCTAGTTCGGCACAGTGCAGTAAATCATTTCTTTTGGTTCAACATTAGTGCATTACTTTAAGAATTTAATGTAAAATTAAAATTCCTGATCTCCCGAGGTTATGCAAGACATTACTAAGTTTCGAACCCGGGACTTGCTTTCTTTTGATGTTAGTTACTGCTAATTCAAGTTTTTTTTTTATTGGCTTCATTTTATTCTTTTACGCACCGAATCCTCAAACGAGTTGATTTCTGTATCGTACTTTTGTGGCTACTTTGCTAAATAAAAAGAAGCGGTAATCATAGATACGGATCACGGACTCGTTATAGAGTTGGCGCCCCAACGAAACAGTGATAATAAGGTTCGAATCTCGTTTTTTTGGATACATACTTAGACCAACCGTATAAAACATTCTGAAAATGTTGTACTTGGAAAAGGATCTACGAAAATTGAACCGGCTCCCAATCACAGAGAACCAGATAACGAACCCGGGACCACGTCATAAACTTGGTATATAAACTCCTCATTAGAAATAAATGAACCTATGTCCCAGCACTTTTGAAAATTTCCGTTTTAAAGAGGGAGGGAGTCATATATCTACATAAAAATGTAAGTACTTCAACTAAATTTGGTACAAATATAACTTACAATTAGTTAAAAAAATACTATCGGTATTAGAAGATATACCTAGCACTTCTAGGAGTCGGGATTGGAACAAGCGTAAAAGTAATGTCAGAAAACGACCATATTAGTACTGAATCCGTTCTGTAGTATCCTACAAGTGGCATATATTTGTAAACAACAATGTGTGTCTCTTATTTATAAACAAGACCACGAACTTTCTTACTACAACTACTACCAGCAAGAAGACGAAAGGTACCATCACCATCATCAAGCCATGTGACAGAAGAGCAATACTAGTGCCACTGTTATCCAGAAGAAGGTATAAAACAAGCTGTAAGAACTTCATCGACATCAGTTTCGGCTGGTCATTCCTGCTCTCTTAGCTTGCCTGGAGCTCTGAGAGCTGCAACCACCTAGCTTGCCCGAAGCTCTATAGTTTCCCTGCCCGTTGAGCTTGCCTAGAGCTCTGCGGGACCTCAACCTCTCTTTGCTTGCCTGAAGCACTGAGAATTTAAAAACCCAAACCACTTAGATTGTCTGGAGCTCTGTGGTATCCTTCCCTTCGCTGCCTGGGTTTTGAGACACCTATTTATTCTAACTACATAGAGAGCACTATTTTGGTCTTTGGATCACAATTTGAATGATTTTGTATATTATATTTGTATATTATATATGTATAAAAAATTGTGGGGAGAAAACCGAATCCCGTGTGCTAAATTTCTCTACCTACTACATTATCAAGGCAATTTTACAGTACTTTTCACAATTACTGAAATGATTGCTGACACTTCTGATGACATTTAAGCTAAAATTTAAGCAAGAATTGATATGTTAAGTAGCATGAAAATCGGTACAGAGCAATGCCGAATGATTTATTTCACTCTTTTCTTTATTTTTGGAAGAGGAAATTTACTCCTTTCTTTATTTTTAAGGGAAAATGCCAACGGGTTGCTCTTTGTTATTCATTTTATTCGGCGTTGGCTGGGGAATTGACAAGGGAAACGCCGAAAGCATTGATCTTTGTTATTTATTTAACTCATTTCTCCATTTACATGAAGACGTTGGGATGTCAACGCAAAAGGCGTTGTTCTTCGTTATTTATTCCACACATTTCCATTTCCAAAGGGCGAATACCAAAGGCGTTACTCTTCATAATTACTTGGCCCGGGAATAGACGAAGGCTCTGCTCAAGGCGTTGCTCTTCGTTATTTATTTCACTCAGTTTCTTTCCTTTTTCTTTCTTTTTTTTTTTTTTTTTCATCAGAAGCAAATTCATTCCTTTAAAGGGAAAACGCCAAAGGCAGTAATCTTCGTTCTTCATTTCACTCCGCGCTGTCCGCGAATTACCAGGGGCGTTGCTCTTTGTTAATTATTTCATTTTTTTTTCTTTCATTTCTACGAAAGTGGAGGGACGGAAACGCCGAAGTCGTTGTATTCTTTCCGTGTCTGTCAGCTGGCCTGGGAATCGGTAGGGATGGCAACCCCCAAAGTATTACTCTTCGTCACTTATTTGACATATTCCATTATTTCAAAAAAAAAAAAAAAAAAATGTAGGGACGGCAAGGCCGAAGGTGTTGCTCTTTGATGTTTATTTCGCTCATTCCTTTATTTTAACGAAGGCATGGGAACAACAATACTCAAGGTGTTCCTCTTCGTTATTTAGCCTATTTCTTTCATTTCTTTATTTTGTAAAAGTACATAAATCTTATTCTCCCAGTGTAAATCAGGTGACTTGGAAAGGAACACGTGCTACTCTTCGTTACTGTTTAACTCATTTCTTAACTTCCCTGCCTCATAAACTTTATTCTTCCTTTGCATATCAGCTGGCATAGAAGTCGACTGGTGTACCAACGAACAAGGTGCTGCCCTTCATTATCTATTCCACTCACTTCTTTACTTTCAACTAAGGCGTGGGGATGACAACACTGAAGGCATTGGGAGTGAGGAGTAGAGTTAGAAAGTGGGTGACAATATACTTTCATTGAAGTGTGTGTCCTAAAGAAGAAGAGGTGTATATGCTTTCTAAAAATCACTCTCCCACTGGAAAGATGGGACATTGCAGTTAGTAATAAATATAAAATGTTAAATATTTCTTCCTTGACAAATAAGTTCTTGCTACTTTGATATTTGTAAATGTTAAAATTCCATGTCATATACATATGTGCATACATAAGAAATTCTGATATTTCCTTAATCAGAATATGAGAAATAAACTGATCCGACAAAATTTGCTGCCCCTGAAATTCGCCGCCCTATGTTGGCCCATTCGTAAATACGGTCCTGCAGAATATTCTTTTAGGAGGAACATACAGGGTTAATATATGTTATGCAAAAGTTTCTTTCTTTCATATGTTTCTTCTATTAATATCAGTGAAACCCTTTAAATTTTTTGTAACGCCTCGGTTTAGTGTACTAAATTTTGACTGGGAACAAAACACGATTATATTATTACCCAATTAAATTCAAATTTATGTAAGCGCACTTGTACCTGTATGTAAAAGTATTGTTCTAAACAGGGGCGAATCCAGGGAGGCGATCGGGGCGATTGCCCCCCTTCCAGAAGAGGAAACTTTCTTATTTTATATATATAAATAAAACCCATCCCAAAGTTTGGAGCCCTTAAAAGTAGCAGTATGACAACCCACCGCCTCCCCCAGAAGTCGGTCCTGGATCCGCCCCTGGTTCTAAGTAAGTTGAGTTGATTTTGAATTTAAGGTCTTTTCAGCAGGCTATATGAGACGGGACCTACTGATTAATGTGGAATCCAAACCATATGAGCTCCCGCCGGGAATCGAACCCGGGTCTCCCACGCCAAAGGCGCGTACGCTAACCACTCAGCCAAGGAGGAGCTCTGTTCTAAATAAATTACGCGTTACTATTATTCCAGACAAACAATCAAAGTCTCTACAAGGTAATCTTGATGTATTTTAAGCCTTATACATAAATACAAAGTCAATATGAAGCCAATGCGAGGATCATTGTTGCCAATCAAACTTATTTTTTATTATCAAACATGGATGAAACTTACAAATTAATATTTCGGTGTAGCATAGAAATATGTAGTAAGTAGTAAATTGTTATTAATGTACATTCAATAAATTAATAAAGTTATGCAAATGCAAGCGTAAGAGTTCAATTTTTGTTAACGAGTTAGATAATAATAGTATCTCATTCCCTATCTAAATTTCCTTTTTCAATATTTAGTTTAGAACTTTTTTCTTAATGTAATAAGCCTCAAAAACGTTTGGTCCAATCGTTGATGTCGCACAATAGATTATTTATCATCTTTTGGATGTTCCTTCAGTGTGGTGTATATATTCCTCTTGATCATACCTATGTAAGTGTCTAAGCACGAACAAGATACCTTGTAAATGTCGCTAAGAGAACTTTTGTCAATGAAATAGCTTTTAAATTGACTCAAAGACCTTTCCAAATTTTTAAGTGGTTTCGAGCTAACTTTTAAGTTATTTTTTATTGCAATTTTTCTTGTCTATACGAGAAGCTAGAAATAACGGAAAGGAAACTCATTTATCTACTTGTTTATACAGTATTTTAGTTTCACCAATTTTTGAACTTTCTACAATATTGAATGCCCTTTTGTTGCCAACTTTCAATAGTGAGTCTATTGTACCTATTTCTAAGAACTAAATCAATTATTTATTCAGTTTCATCTTTTAAATCAGCCCTTGGATTCATTAATTTATAAGCTCTGATGAACACATTAATCCAGATGTCCGCTTTAATCCAAGGATGTGCCAATCTTTTGTGCACGTAGCAGCTACTAGCAGTAAGTTTTCTGTCAATTTTTGTCTGTAATATACAGTACAGCCTGTTGAAAGTTCCAAGAACCTGATACAGTTCGAAATCAAGCGTAAATTTAATTTTAGAATATGTAAGGTTAAAAAAAAAATTATAAATTATATATTAATATTATTATTATTAGGCTCGCTTCTGATCGCTACGGATCTGATCGCTTTATCTCTATTTGAAACTATAAACCTAATCGATATTCTTTATCACACCACTCTTACGAGTCTGCCATTTTTACCTTACAACAAAAAAGAAATACATTCCAAAAGAAATAATGCTGGAATGTCTAGCTAACAGGTTCAAAAATATGATTGAGTTAAAAATAACAAGTCAAAAGATTTACGGAGAATAAATAGATTTATTAAGCTTAATGTTTCTCTAATTAGGGTAAGGAGAGTGACCAGAAATTTGAGATTCAAAGGACGTTACTTCGCCCTTGTAAATTTAATCTTTAATATTTTGCTCGGCTTCCAAAAAAACTCATCATGAGAGTTCAAGGAGCACAGACTCTAATTTAAACATCACTACTCATAAAAGTATAAGACTTCTCTAATAATTCTTTGGGAACTGCGGTAATATGGAAACTAGTACTCTCTCTACTCTAGGTCCATATTCCTTACTTTCAAAGACTGCTTAACACACAGTCTGGCCTACACCTGGTTTGAACTCTCAACACTCTGAGAAATCCAGAAAAGGAAACTAACTAAAATCTTAAGGATAAGTAAACTTAGGGAATTTGGAGTAGCAGCCGTCACTCATGGCCCAGCTATAGTATTACGTCTTCCATTCAAGACTCTAGGTTAAAAGGTGAACACACACTCTAATACTTTCAAACACGAAAGTCGCAGTGTGAAAACAAAAACACCAGCCAAGCCTCACTATTGCCTGACTGTACGGGGAACGAAACCAAATCGCAACTTGGATTCTATTTTAATGGGGAAAACCTCCAGCACCTGGAGAGTTTCAAAACCTAAGTGCCCTGGGTTCACTCTCTCCCTAGGGTCACCCCAAGAGCAAATTACTTTTCACTCCTTCTAACTAGTAACTAGAGCCCATTTAAGCCATTACTCTGACATAGAGCTCAAAATTCCTATATTATTCTTTAATTCCTATTCCTAACTCTGGAATTCACCTAAGTTACGGCCAGAGACCACTTTCTCTAGCGGGACTGAAAGCCAAGGACTAACATATCCACTGGTCATCCAGTAACTAATCTAAAAGGACAAACTCCCAGGAAAAAGCTCGCTTGCTAATTCCCTTCGGACTGAAAAGCCACCAGCATAGCCCTCTACTCTACAGGCCTCCCTAGCTGAAACAGCGAAAGCCATTTTAAAAATCCGCCTTTTTATATGATTTGCCGGGGACTGAAAAAATGAAGAAAAAATTTAAGTATTAACGGTTCTAGAAACTTCTACAGTAGTGGAAAATTACTGGAAAAGCATGAAAGAAAAAGGAAATCTTCAAAAAACTAGCCTCTCTACCAGGTCTATAATCAAGTGGGAGAAAGAGTAATACTCGATCTAACTAACTGAATCTTAATCTTAAAAGAAAATTTGGCATATAGAAATGATTGGGATAATGTACTAATTGATATTTACATACATTTACATATATAAACATAGTAAGATTATATATTATGCTGTACTTATTAAATAGATAGAACCAGATAAATGCATTAGATAAATACGTGTCAGGCCTGACTTATTAATTAATACACACAACTTAATTATGTATAGATAGATTTAATATTAAAATATATAACCTGAAATATCAAATCAAGGTGACGAAGTGCCCCTTGCAAATATATTTGGTTTTAATTGGGTAATTAGAAATTGTAATTGGTCAGACTCGTAAACTATAAGCGTGTCATCAGCATAATGAAAATATTTGATGTATTTTAAATGCCTGACTCAAAATTATTGATTACTATATTTGTTAATAGTAGAAATAGTGGGCTTTCCGTAGATAGCTCATCTTTTTGTTCATAATAATTATCATCGAATTTAAAATAATTATTAAGCAGTATACCTCAAGAATTTTAGTAATTTCATAAATTTTAACCTCACTCAATTTGTTTTGGACCAAATATCTTCCTTTTAATGCAGTCTTGATTTGTAACTTTGTGTCCTTTCTTTATAATTAGATGATCTCCTCTTTTACTAGTTTGTTGACTTTCCAAATATTGTCGATCTAATTACTTGCTGTTAAGTGGCTTGTATTTTAGATAAGTTTGGCTCTATGGTGATGTCTTTGATTTATTTCTATAAAACATCAACGATAAATCTTTCTATACAGTAACATTTCCTATATTTAGACTACCCCTTCCTAAAAAAAAGAAAAAGTTCTGACTACTTACCTGGAAGTCAATTTTTCTGGGAAATGTTATTAATCGAGATGTTTATTTTATTAGTAGACTCGTAATTTCGAGGGAATTTTGTGTTTTTTTAGAATCCTGCCATAATGTTCAGCCGTTGTAAGGACACTGAATGTCTCCACAAATCCTTTTAGATCTGATGAAACAAGTCCATCTCCAAGTTAGTGATTTTCAAATGCATCTACCAAATCGGAAAAATGCATTTTAAATCAAATTTCTTAATATTACTCGTTTTATTATTCTTTACAGTTTATTGATACGATCTTTCTTCTCTCTTTGAATTAGTAATTTATCTTGTGAAGAATTTTACCAATGTTCAAGAAAGTTTTATTTATTTATTTATTTTAAAATTTGCACTACTACTACTACTGCTACTACTACTATTACTACTACTACAGGATGCGGCAGAACTGACTAAGCAGTTTCTATCGATTACCGCGAGAGCTGTAGCAGGGGTAGGCAGTTGCACGTGGTCTGCCTTTGTTCAGTCGTTGACTCCATTTCAGTAGCTAATATGGTCTGGACCGGTGCACATCGTGGTTTTGCCGTTCGCGCTTATTATGAAAACAACAGATCTGTGATCGCTACACAACGAGCTTTTCGGCGACAGTTCAACATTCCACGCAACAAAGCCGTTTTCATCTTAGTGGGTGCGTGGATAAGCAAAACTTTCGCTATTGGGCTGAAAGTAACCCCCGAATTGTTCATGAAAGACCACAACATTCTCTTAAAATGACATTGTGGTGTGCCATATCACAATTTGGCGTGGTAGGCCCTGTTTTGAGGAGGAAGGAGTGTCCGTGACAGTGAATTCCACACGTTATGTTTCAATGTTTAAAAATTTTCTGCAACCCAGAATGGACGAGGTTGTTGAAGAACATGGACTGGGAGACTTGTGGTTCCAACAGGATTGGGATACTGCTTACACAGCTCGAATTTCACTTGATGTTTTGAGAGAAATGTTTCCGGAACGCCTCGTCTCTTTGAGGGATGATGTCAAGTGGCCTGCGCGGTCACCAGATTTGCGCATTTGTGGCTACTTTCTTTGGGAATATCTGAAGGAAAAGGTTTTCAAAAGCCGCCCTCACACCCTACCAGAATTAAAACAGCGGATTATTGACGAAGTGAATGCCATACCCCGTGATATGTGTGCAAGAGCTGCTCGAAACTTCAGGGATCGTCTACAACAATGTATTGATGCTAACGGCCGCCATCTTGAGGACATTATTTTCAAAACTAAATGAATGTAAAATATTGTACTAATTTAGAAAATAAAAACATTTTTTCTCTATATATCCAGATTTACTTTTTATTGCTCCTTAAAACTGCTTAGTTGGTTCTGCCGCATCCTGTACTACTACTACTACTACTACTACTACTACTACTACTACTACTATCCTCTGTTTCACATAAAAGGATAGGAAAAAGAAGAAGTTTTTCCCCCACCACACTCAAGTACAGGTGAATGTTGGTGTTCCGTCTTGCACCATCAACCCCCGCACACGGAGGTATAGAGTGTATCTAAATATGTCTAGGCCTAAATAATAAATTACAACTTTCATAATAACATTGAGTATTTTAAAACACTTAATTATATTTACCTGCATTAGTGAGTAAGTAGCACATGTGTCATTTTAATGGAAATTTTATTGAACAGTTGTATTGTTTATTTTCCTTCTTTTTTGGCAGTCGGGGTTATGACATAATGTTGGAATGGCAAGGGATGTCAGGGTTGGTAATTGAATTGGTATTTACTGCTTAGATACATGAATTTCCTAATATAAAATCGGAAACCAAGTACAATATGTATGGGTAAATTATCAGTGCGTTAAGATAATAACAATAGAACCTGAAATAATAATAATAATAATAATAATAATAATAATAATAATAATAATAATAATAATAATACACTTCTTGTTTCCTCTCTTATATACATGTGTTCTTACATTAAAAAGAACCAGAAGAAAAATAACCATATGTATACACACTGATAATAGTGAATAAATGCGTCTCGCCCCGGGCGCCTCAACTCAGGCAAATGCCCTGGTTTCTATTGATTATTTTTCAATGAAATCATTTTCTTACGTTTTTCTCTTCGTACGTACACCTGATGTGATGGTGGCAAAGTATCTTGTTTTGTTTGTTGTTTATTAATACGCGGCGATAAATTTACGGTAAAGCATCATACATACAAGATTCATCAACATTGAAGTCTTCTGAATTTATTAAAAGGGAAAATTTGTTATGCTGGACTTAGAAAAACAATCTCAGATTGATTGAAGCCTGACACGAAATAGTAACTACAGATGCTACGTAATTTGATCAGGCCCATGTCTGAGTCTGCCGTTTCAAGCAAAATTATAATATTGGAGCTTAACCATCATAATGAATTTGACGCCCCTAAAATCCCCTAAAATTTGGCGCCTTGTGCGGTTGCAATCCTCAGCCGGCCCTTTCGTTGGCCTTGAGTTTAGCCAATTGATAATAGAGGAAATTGACTTTTGAATTGTTACTTGACTATTTTAATAAAAACGGAGTTGTCAACAGTCCTGACGACCGTTGAGGGGGAGGGAGAGTAACAGATGTTTGGAAATGAAATGAAATCTTTGAGTTTTACGTATCGCAGTTATGCCGGGTAGGCTAAAGGAGCCTGTGATGACGAGAATGAATGAAACAGTGCAAAGAAAAAAGTAGGAGGAAACATGAGAACTCCGAGAAAATCTGCAAAAACAGTGCTTGTCCACCAGAAAGCCCACTAAGCACGAGCTGGGATCGAACCAGGGCCTTATGCCCCAGAGGTGAACGCTCTACCACGGAGCCACCACGGCCCCAACAAAAGTTTTTAGTTCTCACAGAACTCTTGTCTGGAGGTCAATGCAATTAATAGGTGCTATACATACTTGAATTTCATTATTTTCAACAGTCTATGGAGAGTTGAGTGAGAAAAGCAGGGCAGTTCATCATCGGTATTTATAGCTATCAGAATTTTATTTAACGTTGGCAATTCATTACGGGAAAAGACCTCATGTACCTTTGATCGAATTGCCGATTTCGTGAAGTCGTCATAGTTTTCCGAGAGGGGAAATACTTGTACGCGTATTTTTGGGACTTCTTAATTTATTTTCATTAAATTTAGCCTCCCGCCTACTTCTATAAACAGTTGCCTTTCCTACACTTGTCTGTTTCCCAGTCATGTCGGCGAATTCTTCAACAGTTAAATTAGGGTGTTGTTCTCTTAAAGCATGGAAGATATTCAAAATGCAACGCTTCTCACCACTTCGTAACGCTGTCCCGGGCTCATGGTTTATCGCAGATCTACTCCAAGCATCATGAATTGTCGCTTCACAAAGCACTAAATACGCAATTATTTACAATTTAATATGCACTAAAATTTGTTTCAGATAATATAAACTATACAAAACATAATGGATACAGAATACAATTTAATATGCACTAATTTCACACGACACTATATATAATATAGTTACCACACACGCTAAATTCATACAATATTTGCACAGGTCGATAGTCTGCGCACTCGATACTCAGACAGCCAGAAGATTACCTTCCTTGAAATTGTAAATAAAGACATAATGTCGACAGGATTGGTTTGCTTTCTCTCCCTATTCTTAAGTGAAACAATGATGGAAATTAACTTTATAACGAATTAGTTCTTATTTCAAGGAATGCAATTTAATAAATAGGACTAAAGCCAAAACTTTAATACATAAATAGTAAATAATAATTTTCTTGAAGAAAAATTAAAAACAGTAATTGTTTGTTATTCGAAGTTAACAGGTAAAAACAGCAGTGCTTTCTCACCATCAGGTGCGAGCGAATTGACGTACGAATTTAGTGTGTACACGATTCTGTTTATTAGAAAAGCTTCCCTCCCTGTGAAGGTCAACGGCTTGATTTCCCCTCCGTACTGGAGAGTGGCGGGAGGAAGGGGAGTTTCCTATCAGGTTGCCTGGAATAGGAAATAGTACTACTACTAGTAGTAGTAGTAGTAGTAGTACTACTACTACTATTAGTACTACTACTACTACTACTACTACTAGTAGTAGTAGTAGTACTACTACTACTACTAGTACTACTACTACTACTACTACTACTACTACTACTACTACTACTAATAATAATAATAATAATAATAATAATAATAATAATAATAATAATAATAATAACTTGCTCATTTCCCTATATAATAGATATATATTGCAAGCTAATATATTTCGTGTTTGTTCACATTGAAAATCAGAGAGTGGGTACAATCACAACTAATTGAAAGAACTCTGTTTGCTTACATTTCGACTGTTAGAAAGGGTCTCATTTAAGGAATATGGCAATAATAAATCATTTTCCTGGATATGATCATTTTATTATCATACTTTGTTTAGTCATAGAATATAAGAGCTTTTAGGATGAACACTGTGCGAAGTTACCCCAATTGTAGATAAGACACAAAAATAGCAGCTTTCCGCTCCTCCCCTTTGGAGAGGAGAGGCAAGACAGTGATCATAGGTTGTACTGACAATGGATACTGTATGCTTTCTGGATTCTTACGAAATTCATGGATAGCATTATTGTAAAGTTATTTGGATGCGCGGTGTCAGGTAAATGTCTTTCTTCATCCCAGTAAAAGCCACTGAATAGGCTGTTGTTAACTCGTGTTGATTACATACGTCATCATTATTCCTTAGCCCATTGATTTACTGTGTATGGGGAATTATTCTTCTGTTTTCTTTGAAATGAATGGAATTTTAATTATGTTATTTCACTGATTCGTTCTCTAAGTTTAGTTAAATATGTAATTGAAGAAACCAATTTGTATAACAATATAACTAAAATTAAATATTAAAATTATTGTATTACAAAACTTAATTTTCAAAAATATACATTTAAGTAGATTTGAAGGAGAAATCAATAAAATAATACTACTAAAACTTCAATTTCAATTCAAACAAAGAAATAATAATTCCCCGGAAAATTCAATGGGCTAAAAAATAAAGATGGCGCAGGTATTCAACACCGTATTAAAACGTGTTTATCACCTCAAAGAAACATATTTTAAGAAACAAACTGAAAAAAATTAAAATAAACTTATTGAATTGAAGGCTAAGAGTAACATTTATTTATCAAATTAAGTAAGTGAGCATAACTGTTCTTGAGAGTAAATCTATCCAATTTTGATGTTCCTTTCATTCTATCGATGATACAGCTTTCCATTCACTACTACTTCACTGATCTTCTTCCCTCTCCTTGGATTAGAATTTCAACTTGGCTTTAAATCACGAATCTCTTCTAGCATGACTTATCTTCTTAATGGAAGGATATTTCCTCTCTTGGGCATTGATCCTCTTCTTTTGTTTCATTGCTTTTATTTCAGTATTCCTTTTCATTAGGCCAACTTTAGAACAACTTTCCTCCTTCAGCTTCAATGGGGTGGCTGAAAGAATGGCTGGATTGGGGGAAGACAGACAAAGGAGCACGAAAACTTCAGGAGAGACATCTGGGCCATAGGACATCGGGTCAGATGAAAATGTAGGCATCAGACCAAGTGTTAGGGCGCTGATAAAAATGCCATAAGCTATGTAGAAACAACATAACATATGGAGTGACAGGTAAGGTATGGTGTCGTGTAAGTGTAATTGTTCATATAACTATAGCAATAGGAGAGGGTACACAAATATAACCGGAATTACAACACAGTATGAGAGTATTTTGTAGTTACAGAATGTGCCACTAGGCATTGTTAGCGTGGAGTTCCCGCGCCAATGTCATGAGTGGTGTCAGCCTTTGTGAAGTGGTTCCTTCTTGATATTACACTGTGTGTCCTCCTACTCGTAATGTTCTGCGATTATTGTGATGTATGACTACAAGGAATAAAGAGGATGGGAAGGATTAATGGGGAAAACTGAATATTACTCTCAAACCAACTGCTGGAGGCGCACACCAGTACAACTTAGTGCCGATTCAAAGCCCTGATAAATGGTGAGGATTAGCGCCAGGAAATACATCCGGATGTAAAAACATTCTGTCAAAACCAACACATTTTCTAGAAAAATGATAGAGTGTTCTCCGGAAGCGACGCGTAAGAGCCTGTCTCCTATGAAAAATGAGGAACAGCTACCAAGTAATGCGCGAGAACTGTTAAAGAACATACTCCATATACAATTAGGAACCTTTAAGGGGGGTCAATCAGCAGAAGAAGGAAAATGGAAGACCTAATGGCAAGAAGAATAGAAGCACTGTGTGTTCAGGAAACGAGATGGATAGAATATACAGCAAAGAACGTAAGAATTAGATATAAACTAATGTATGGTGGAGCAACTTAACAAGATAGAAATGGGGGCAGAAATTGTCCTGACTAGTGAGCTAACTTGATGTGTAGTTGGTGCAAATAGGACTGATAGAACAATGAGTATCAAATCATGTCTTGAAGAAATGTTTAGTATTATGAGCGTGTTGGAGTTAACGTACCAAAGAAAGAAAGAATAATTGGTGATCTAAACGGTATGTTGTTACTAAAAGAGGAGTTATATCTTCAAGGGTTCACGAAGCTTGGAATGTCGGAGAAAAGAATGGGTAAGGAATGAGAATATTAAATTTTGCACTGGCATGTGATTATTCTATATGTAACACATTAATCCAAAGGAATACAAAGCAGTTAGTTACATATAAAAGTGGAACAAGGGAGAGTCAAACAGATTTTCTCGTATGCAGAAGACAACTTCCAAAGAATTTAAAATCATCAACAAAGAAGCAATTGGAACATCACAGTCCTAACACTTGATTGTAATTCATCTGCAAAAGGAAAAGAGTTGCTAAGAGAAGTACACCTAACATTAAGTGGTAGAAACTCAAAGGTCCAAATCTAAGATGCGAGTCCAAAGGAAAAAGTACTACAAAGACTACAACCCGTAATGAAAGGAGCCAACAAATGATGGGAGCTGAATACTGTGGTCATTAAAAAGATAGAGGAAGAAGTATTAGATAAGACTTCAGGGAAACGTGCTCCGGTAAATAAAGGCACTTGGTGGTGAGATAAAGACATTCAGACCGCAAAGGGGAAAGAGGTATGAAAGTAAAATGGGATAAATTAAGAATTGATGAGTATCGAGTATGATACCGGAAGCTGAACACAGTTGCTAAGAGAAGTGGAAAAAGGAAAGTCAGAAGCCTAGCGAGAAGTGTACGAAGAACTTGAAATTAGCAAAAATGAGACAAAACTCTTATGGATAGCTAGTGCATGACACAAAGCAACAGAAGATTTCTCTCATACTATATAGATAAAGAATGAAAAATTGGAAGTACCACAGGAAGACAAAGTCAAAAGAAGATAGCAGACTACTATAGAAAGCTGTTAAATGAGAAAACTTTGAGATTAATCTTGAAGAACAGTGTAACAAACCAAAGAGTTTCAGACAACATAAGGGAAGAAGAAATAATATTAACGGTACTCCAAACAAAGAATAGAAACATAGTGAAATACCGAATGAAATACCTGTGGAAATATGGATACGCCTCGGCGAAGAAGGAAAAAAATCTATTGTTAAATTTGGTGCAGGGTATTTACCAAAGAAAGAATACCCAAAGAGTGGAGATTATAATTCCAATTTTCAAGAAGAAGAATGATATTCAAGATAGCAATGGCTTTAGAGGGACTAACCTAATGTCCCATAAAATGAAGATTTGGGAAAGAATCTTTGAAAGACGGCTTCGGGAGGGGACATCAATAGGAAAGGAGTAATTCAGATTCATGAAAATCGAAGAACAGATTCGATTTTTGCTATATGACAAATGATGGAAAAATATCAAGAAAAGAAGACAGAACTACATGTAGTATTTTCCACTTGAAAAAAGCTTATGATTGTATATCGCGTCAAGAGGTCTGAAGATTCATAAGAAGTAGAGGTATACCAAAAAAGTATGTTCACCATACCCAAAATATGTATAAGGAAGATATGAAAGCCCAATCAGCTTTGGGGTATGCTGTTTACAGATGATATTGTTTTATGCAATACCAACAGGAAAGAGTTGGGAGAGTGAAAAAAAAGCTTTCGAGGATAGACGATCAAAAACCAGTAGGAAGAAAACTGAGTATATGAACTTTGGAGGAGATTGAGACGAAACCGTCCAGATGGAAGGACATTACATAAAGAAAGTAAATACGTTTAAATACTTAGGTTCCACAGTGAATAAGAATAGGAATTTACATGCGGAAGTAGAGCACAGAATTAAGATGGAATATTTGAAGTGGAAGAAGATATCAGATATTCTTTGTAATAAAAGAGTAAGTTTCAAGGTGAAAGGAAGAGTTTGCAAGACCATAGTAAAACTCGCAATGTTGTGCGGAGTAGGAATTTGGGAAATCAAGATGTAAGAGAAGAAACTAGACGTAGCCGACATGGAAATGCTTAGATGAATTGTGGTGTACAATCAGAAACGAAAGAATAACAGAACACAGCAACAGACGCACCCGTCAATTTCTCATTTTTGAGATTAGATACAGATTTTCTGGCCAAACACAGTATGGCTGTGCCTCTCCAGTTCATGACATGGCTCCATGTGACTCATGGAGCTGAGAATGCCCCAAAGAAACCAAATTTCAGTCTAGAATCATGCAAAATGGGAGGAGCAGCTGCGTGGAATCCCACAAAAGAAGTTTCAGCTCTTCTTCTAACAGTGGGGAAGTGTGTGGCAGCCAAAGGAGACTACTTTGAAGGAGATTAATGTAAGACTGTGGTATCTGAATATACCTTTCTTATGAATAGAAGTTGAAAATGTTTAGAACAAACCTTATACCTGCCATTCCCTGGCCTTCCATTGACTAGTAGAAATGAAAAAGGTATTGAACAAATCAACAGGCGGTAGACTACTGTACAAATTTCTCATGGAGCACCTACCAGCGAATTTTATAGAAAGATTTTGGAATAGGACGAGATCAGTCACATTTGGGCTTTCCTTGCTCATGCAGGCACTATAAGGTTAAGTCTTGACAAGTCTTTAGTCAACTGAGAAGACACTTGAACTGAAAAAATACATGTAAACTTGTGATTTATTCAAAGAATTGTCCTTAATAACTTGTCGAGTAACAACGCTCTCAGCTTCAGTTGTCTGCAACAAAAGATAAACTTTCAGGCTCACCCTTCAGTCCTCGTAGTCATATATCACACTGGACGCAAGAATAGGAACATATACAAAGCAATATCAATGATAAACAATTCCAACTCCACACAGAGGTGACGTCACTCGGCTAGTGACATGCTTTCCGTAACCACAAAATGTGTGCATGTTGTGTTGCAATTCTGGTTGCTTTGGGTATTCCCTCTTACTTACGAACTGAAGTGCTAGAGTGCGCGCATTTGGAAATACCAGTGTAGTGTAGTGTATTTATGTTAAAGTATGGAAAAAGGGTCGCGGTGGTTCAATGGTAGAGCGCTCACTTCTGGCACGTCCCTGGGTCAACCCCAGCTCCAGCCAAGTAAGCTTTGTAGTGGACAAACACCGTCCATGCATGGATTTTCTCGGGGTTTTCCATTTCCTCCCACTTTCGTCATTCCACCATTATCATCCACCTCATCATCACCGTCTCCCTTAGCGTCAGTGCATAATCGTGGGATGTTAAACTAAAAAATGTTTAAAAACTTCTACAAACCGCAGGTGTCTCCGGTTCCACTATCGGTGGTAGATCAAATTGTTTCGATTTCATGTTAAGCTATAGATCCACGTCTCACGTAGTAGTCATTAAGAAAGAAAGAAAAAGACTTGAAAACAAGAAAATGCTTCCATGTATATATCATGTACGTTTGTTTATGATGAAAGAAATGTCATTATGTGCAGTACACATGTAGATGTGTAGAAAGATATAAAGTCGAGATTACAATATGGGAAGATAGAGGCAGTGATCGAATTAAGCCGTAAAAAGCCAAAAGTTCATGCCAGTTGTAAAAATTTAAAAATAAGCTTTACAATATTGAAGTATATCAAAGACATATCTATGGATATAACCACAAAGGTAGTATTTTATTTTCAACATAACTACTGATTTATGGTGAATGTCGAAGTAACGAACACAGAAAAAAAATAGAATATTTTGAATGAAAGAAGAGCAGGAGAGAAATTTGATAAAAAAAAAACTGTAGAAACCAATGATTATTATTAAAAGAAAGATATGGTGGAAGCTTGAGGAAGGTAAAGAATTGGAAAATAAATTAAAGAAAGCTATTATATCAAAGGAATTGAAACAAAAGAAAATAACACTAAACAGCGGAATAAATGTTGTCCAGAGAGAAAGAAGAAAACAATTATAGATATTATAAAGGATATAATAAAAAAAGGATAACAAATACATATTAAAAACGTAATGATAGGAATAACACTGAATGTTTGGTAAAGAATGGATTAGACGGTTATCACTGTGTTTCCGAAGTTCAAATTAAGATCAAAATAGGTTATGATTTATACGTGATTTATGGAATTTGATGGATGACAGAGAAGACTAATGTACATAATTTCTCTATGTTTGTACATTGAACGGTGTCTTTCTACACTTTCAGAAATGGAGAGAAACTGTAAGAAGTTGGTTTTTAAAAAAAAAAAATAAATTCAAAACTATTTGTAGATGCGATTGGAATGATATTAATGTTTGATGATTGTTGCCAAGAAATTATAAGGCACACTCATCGTAAAAATTAGGATTACTTGGATATCCTCAGAGTTCAGTTAACAAGTATCTTCCACGAATGACATAATGTATGTGGGTGTCGCAGTGTCAAATGCGTGTGTGTTAGATTTTTGAGTTTAGGATTCCTTTTAGCAACTAGGCTATATGAGACATGGACTACGGTTTAACATTAGATCTATATCACTTGAGCTCCCGCCGAAAATCGGTCCCGGAACTCCCGCGCCAAAATGTATGTATGTCATATCTATCTATCTATCTATCTATCTATCTATCTATCTATCTATCTATCTATCTATCTATCTATCTATCTATCTATCTATCTATCTATCTATCTATATATGTTAGTGATGTAAATGGGGTGTGTGTAGTCTAATATATTTATACGTATGTACATGTGTATGCGTGCTTGGAAATGGTGTCGTACGTGTATATGTCTACGTATAGATGTGTGTGTGTTCAGAGTAATACCGGTCTGCCTCTTAATTGGAATGTCTCTAGACTTTAGTGGCATTGGCTCTGTAAGACATCCCACGCACCCAATCCGATGCCACCCAAGAAAAAAAAGATCAATATGTAAAGAGCAGATTTAAAAAAAAGACGTAACTACATCCGACCGTCTTCCCAGCGGCCCAAACGCCCTCCTTCCACTGCCTGTTCCCCTGTCTGTCAATCCAGCCACCATCAATCTTCACTTTTGACCCTTTGAAGTCTCTGAAGATTGATGATACACTATCCCCACCCACCCATTGATCCAACCACCCCATTTAATTAAAGCTACATACCATAAAATCAACGCTGCATACCCTGAGTGATCTGAAAATTGGTAAAAATATATTCAGCGCGCCAAATATTGAGAATGCTAATTACTTGTGTAATAAGAAACAAATACAAACAATAGGAATCTATTTCTTAATTCAAATTATAGTTAATATATAGTGTAAATGTAAACGTTAACAATTGTTTGTTTATTTATTATATTTTATATTATTTTATTAACTGCGAAGTAAGGTTACCAAATACAAAGTATCATTAGAAGAGCGAAAGAACTAATGAAGATTATTATTGAAACGTCCTGCAGAAAATTAAGAAGCGTTGAAAGAAAAGCGAGAGTGAAACGTAAGTTTATTTTTTAACGAACAAATTTATCATACTAGGATAGTAAATCACTGAAATGTTTTAAAGGATTTGTAGGTTCAATGCATGGGCAATCCACTCTATTCCCTAGATCTTGTTCCCTATGATCATTATATATTTAGTAACATAGACTGAAATTTTGAGAGATTCAGACATAAGTACAAAGAATAATCTTCTGCTGCAGGCTAGATTAAATAATTCTTCTTGGAAAAGTTATTAACCAATAATTTCCTAATATATATGTTGAACTTTAGAATGAAATGTGGAATAAATAAATAAATAAAAAAATGTTTGTAGATTATTCCCCTTCTTTGTCACTTCAAACCTCTTTTGTAGATTCAATACCTCTTTTTCTTAATTTATTATTCTTAATGTTATCTAATTTTATTTATTTGAATTTTTCTTTTCACATCAATAACCTTAGAAACAAAGATGGTGAGAAATTATGATTATGATAATGAAATAAATATTAACATTGTATAAAATTGAGCCCATGACAAGTTAACCTTTTACCAAAGAAGGCTTAAATATTCAGTAACAATAGTTAACATATGGACTTATATGTTAAACTATATATTTTTTTAAAAGAAAGAAAACCCAGGGAGAGTGTCAACTACGGGTAAGGTTGATCATCTCTGTAATATTAGGAAATTTACTATATTTTGTTATTACATTAGCCAGCACTGAATTTTGTATATTATGATTGTTTATTGTTACTGATGAATTATTTTTACTTATATTTATATACTAATTGGACGTTGTTCATAGCTAGTAAAGTTTAACGACAATAAAATATTTTATTTTATTCCTTTCTATACCTAAATTCAATATTAAATGAATGTATTATACAAAATATACTTATTTTTGACTAAAGTGGTTCACTGAATAAACTCTGCATTATATGGTTTGTTCAGTGGAATTAGTTCATAGAAAAGTTCAACGGTGGAGATGGATAAAAGATGATGAATTGGAAAAGCAAGATAAGACTGTTCAGAATATGAAAGAAGATTGTATATTGCGCGCACCATAAGGGAACAGAAGAAAGAGGATATTGATATCGTTCCAACAGAATTTATCAAGACCACAGGTTGTCAAATACATAATTGTCTGTTTCGCCCGGTGCAGAAGGCTGCATGAGATAGGACAACTTCTGGAAGACTTTAAATCGTGCGTGTACTGTACCATTATGCAAAACAGGGTTGGCCATCAAATGTGAACAATATAAGACTATGAGCTTAACAACTCATGTGTCGAAAATACTAACGGCTATCGTTCTATAAAGAATTGAAAGAAAGTTCGAATCTATCACTCAGCTAATCAATTCGGATTCAGAAGAGAAAAAGGAAACGCGAAGGAATATTGGGTTTGCATTTAATCTTGAAGAAGGGGATACGAAAGATAAATATACGTACATTGCCTTTGTCGATGTGGAAAAATCACTTGGTAGAGTTGATTGGAAAATAATGTTTAGAATGCTGAAAATGCTGAGTGTAGATTTTCGAAATGGGCGGGAAATACAACGATTGTATAGAGATGAAAGCACTGTTATAAGATGTGGCGAATATATTGAAGAAGATGCTATCAAGCAAGGTGTAAGGTAGGTTGTTCTTTATCAACTTTTCTATTTAATGAATATATTCAACAGAATGGACGAATTATGAGAGAAAATAAAAAATAAAGGAGTGAGGGTACAAGATGAGAAAGTGGACTTCCTTGGATTTGGCCATGACATAGTTGTGTTAGCAGAAGATGAGCAAGAGTAGGAAGCCGGGCTTAATATGATTGGTCAAGTGCTCAAAAATTATTATATGAAGATCAATCGCTCTAAGACAGCTAAGACAAAGGTAATGGTAGTAAGTAAGAACAAATTAAGATGTTTTATTGATGGAGAGAAATTGAAGAATGTGCCAGCTTTCACGTGTCTTGGTTGTAAGATAACACCAGATGGGAGATGCGAGGTAGAGATTGCTAGTAGAATAAGCTAAAGCCTCCTTTAGCAGCAACAGAGTATATTCACTTCCTGTAATATTGGTATGAAGATTCGCAAATGCTTGCTACCTACCTTCGTCCGGAGAGTATTTTTATGTGATAGTGACAACTGGACGCTTGGCTAGATAGATAAGAAACGCATAACAGCCTTTGAAATGTGGTGTTACTGATTTGTTTTGAAAACTCGAAGAGTGGACAAAGTAACAAACCAGAAAGTGTTGAAAAGAGTTCGATAAAGAAAAAGCTTTCCTATTAAACGTGTTACGAGAAAATAGGAATGTCTGGTATGAACACATCTTACGACATGATGACTAGTTAAAAGCTGACAGAAGGATTTGAAGAGGGAGAAAATCCTCGGGTAAGACCTAGATTACATCACATATACCAGATAATAGAAGAAACTAGTTGCAAAAGCTATGAAACACTGATAAAAGGCAGTGACAAGGACTTGCACATGACCGTTCATTATGGGCTGCTTGACTCCCATTACTTCACTGAATACTGAAGAAGATGATTCTGTTTAACATACTACCCGAGATGTTTTTTATGAGATGAGCTGTGCCGCAGAAAGAAAATGGAATAAAATTTTAGTTGATAGATGGAAGTGAATAAGTTTGGGGAAAAAATGTTAGAGAATAGAAGAAAATGGGAGATTCTGCGGGAATAATGTCATCAACTTGCACATATACGACCCAAGATTAAAGTACGATACTTTCAAACAGAAGAGAGGAATATACCACTGAGATGCTATTCTCACAATTATAGGGGGAAAATAGAACTAAAAATATAAAGAAAATTTAATAAGGACTAAAATCATGAAATCCATAATGTTTCTTTTGTTTCCCTATAGCTAATCCCATTAGAACAGTAGAATATGATGGGTTTAGAAGGGTTTCATTCTGCAACTTAAAGAGAGTCTGCATCATTCTTCGAGCAGTATATGGAAGTTCGATTTGTGAAACATAAAGATATCATGTGTCAGCTATTACTGGATGCTTGCGGATAAGTTTTCTTTGAGTTTAAAGGTGTTCGCCACTATAATATCAGGAGTAATGGTTTTACCTCGATGGAGAAAAACATGATGGATCACCACTACCATAGATTACTACCAACAACTGCAGGTGGAGAGGTAAGTTTGGATGCTGATCACGATCCAAAACACTCCTAACCATCCATGATTGTCATAGCAGAGCCATTCTCCATCCAACCGACAATCCGGTGCAGGAAATCTTCCTGGTTATTCAGTACACCCAGAGAACTGAAGATCTTCAGATGAGAATCCTTGTCAGCCAGTGTCAACTCATGTAGCACCCACTCAACTTTTTCACCTTAGCGATTGCGGGAAGCTGCTGAACGACAGTGGTAGAATGTTTCTCCAACTTGTCTAAAATGGCACGAACACTTTTTCGAGGGTCCGATTCCACAATGTTCCTGAGGAACTTATCACCATGCCTTTGGTCGGCAGCCTCAGGCTGAGCTACCGGCACTAAAATGCGCTCTTGATGTTTTTCACGGCTAGATATATTCAATATCTCAATTTAAACTCATAAACATTAAATACTTACAATTAATGCCTCACTTTACACTCGTAAAGGATTACTAACAATTGTGTGTTCTCCATGATACATTTTCACATGACCTTGTTCAACAATGCACTTCCTCTTGACTGACTGGGAACCTCAATTTTTTTTTTTAACATCCACTGAGTTTGTGACGTCATACGTGTAACCTTGACTCATCCATTGGTTGCATTATAGAGAGTGATTTCCCTGCAGACATAAGAGCAGACATTCCAATCGTACCAACCAAAAATATATCACTTTTGTATTTCATTTATTCTTTTCTTTAAAGTGTTTTCTGTCTTGGTAAGTGGAAAGTTAAATTCTTTCCAACCCCCTATACTATACATAATCAGTAATTTTAATAATATCGCTGAGCTCTCTCGTGGTTATATGCATCTTCGGTGCTGGACTCTCGGGTTCGATTCCCGGCTGGAGCTCATGCGGTTCGGATCACACATTCTAGATCCACGTCTCATATAGCTTCGATGCTGAGAGAGATGCTAACTCTCAACCCAACCAATTAATAACGTAGCTAAATGGATAATAACCACTACTATTTTTTTCTTTTTATAGTTTCAATCCACGAAGTATTATAACCAATTGGACGGATTTCAGTTGGTTGGTATGTGGTCAGCCCTTCACATCATTTTGTAATTGTCTCATTCTGTACAGACTGAGTTCGTTACCTCTTAATCCAGTTGTTTCCGATTGCCTCGCGATGGTCAGACAACAAAATAATTCTGTGCAGTCAACAGGAGTCGAACTCGATACCATATTTCATGAAAGACATACAAGAAGACCCTATGGTTAGATGGAAGCATGACAAATTAGTAAACCGTTAATAGAAATAAACATAAAGGGCCGAGACTCTCGAGAATATGAGAACATTTTTAAAAAAATATGCCGTAAACTGGGGTTACTTTGCAAGTTTTTTCTTTCTTTTTTATACTGCCCCTTGTTATTTATTGTAATTAATTTTTCTTCTTCTTGTGATGTTTCTAGAGCTTAGTCCATGTTATCTTTTCCTGCAGTCATAACAAAATTTTACCGAGACTGAAGCCTCCCAGGAGCCGCTTTTGGCGCTACTTGGAAAATATATGTCTTTTCATAGTAGTAAGAGCTGTGTGAAAGATGGGACTATTTGTAAAGAACCACTTTCAAGATCACACTTTCCTAAGAAGATTAATATGCAACATGCCTATGTTTCTTTCATAGTAATGTATTTCTAGGCTGTATTAAATAAAAAAGACACTTTTTTTTTTTTTGCACAACCTTTTAGTTCAACACAATAAATTGTTGAACCAATCTAAACTAACTACAGTGGTAAATTTGTCTTATTGAAGGGCTACAGAACCAGTAAAAAAATGTTTTTGCAATGTGCTTTTATAAACGGTAGTTTTTCAAACAATCCAAGGGAAATTTTGGCAAATGCCAATACACGCATACGCTCTTGAGACTTCTCTAAGATACTAAAATATGCCTTACATAATTTTATGAAATTTATGTATGTATCAGATCAGTAATGGTCTTACATTGGTTTACAAAATTACCTAGTACCATTTTTATAAGTGTACATTTACGTTAACTCTTTGCAAAAATATCATATGGTACTGTCATAATAATAATAATAATAATAATAATAATAATAATAATAATAATAATAATAATAATAATAATAATAATAATAATAATAATAATGTAACACAGTACGATAAGGATAAAAATTCACATATTAAAATTCTTTGCTGCAAAGTCATATGGAAAACAACTTGTTCTCTGCAGTTGTAAGTAGGTTCAAGCAAAACTTCAATAACGTCATTGTTGTCTATCCCCTGATCAATATCATCACTTTTAGTAAAAAAACGGAAGGATATAAACAAAATGATCACAGTTTGTCTCAGAAAGGAAGTGGAAATGTAAAACCAATTCGTCTCATTAGGAAACTTCTGAAACCTATGATATTTAGCACAATCAGGTAAAAATCACCTTTCATTGCGGAAAAACAAGGACAATTTACAGAAAATTCAAAACACACAAAATAGAATCAATTGCTATGAGAATTTTTATACTAGTGTATAAATAAGATACAGCACTTATGACCATCCATATTGTTTCTTTTAGGTGCCTACTTTTTATTAGTCTGGATGAAAACGACGTATCTGTCATAGTTCTCTCATTATTATACCATATAACACAAACAATGTCAGTTTTCCAAGTAGCACCAGTTTACGGTACGTAAAAATTCGAACCCTTGTAATCGAAACCAAGATTTCACGTTTAATGGGAGTAGATGGAATGTCTATAATTAAAAAGGTGAAAGAGAAAGCTTACTTTCTTGAGAGGGAAGAGATACATTTTGCTCTTCTTTATGTAGAATTTCAAAGTAGTTGGGAAGATGATGATGATTCAGCCAAAGTTTCTTATTTGAAGATTTCTAAAACCTGAAAAGAATAAAGAATATTAAAGTTTTGTCCACTTTACTCCATTACAGAGAAGTTTTGCGTTCTCTGTAAGTTTTCTTAACTTTTTTACTATTAGATTTAAGTTGGAATTCAACATTTCCTATATCAACAATTTAAAATTCAACGGATAACTTTCATAGCATTTTTTTCTTTGCAGTTGTTTTTACATGTTCTTTTTATCTTGTCAGTCAAAAATCATGGATCATAGAATTCAATAAATGAATAACCAATAAAAATAGCAACAGAAGTAAACTATAAATAATTAAAAGACCATCTCTAAGAAACAATGTGTGTAGTTAGTTCAAAGCATTGAGTTCATCTTCCTTCCACTCCAGTACAGAAGCTGATCCTTTCTCCATCCGAACAACTTGAAGACAGTGACACCTGTCAAATTGGGTTTTACAGAGGAAGCAAACCATACGCAACGTGAATCAATCTCTCACTTGTGTAGAAAAGTGAAGGTCTTGTAGTAGGCAAAATGCCGATAAGAAGGTATGTCATGGCTCCGACCCATGCAAACTTTAGCATATCCTTCATAGTAGAACAGTGTCAAAATAATGGCTTTGTAATAGGATAGGCCACTGTTAGTGATTTAATTAAACGTTATGCACAGCATCCTTTTGCACAACTCTTGTCACCAAAAGAATTGTATCCAAAGAGGACATCAGTGGAACTTACAAGATCTGTGCTAAAGAAGATCCGAGATATGGCTGCCTATGACAATCAACTACCTCACCATGTTACGCTCAACCGGTTACATGTGGCCCAATCACAGTGAGTCGTGCAATCCAACACAAATTGAGGCTGCAAACTGTCCGCAAGGGCAGCTGCATGCTTTAACATTACGGAAACAAATAGCATGGGCAGAAGGCTGTACGAGCTCTGCCTGTCTGGAACCGTTGAGAATTTGTTGTAACAATACAAGAATCATAAATGTACCTAAGGGACTGTGGGAAAGGTCGGCCATCACATGCAGAGGTGTTCGTCAAAAAGACCGATGTAACTTGGTACATCAATGCAAAGTTTCTCGAAAGGTTTTATGATTTTTACTTTCTTTTGCTATAGAGGAAAGGCGGAAACTTAAGTCTAAATCAATACTGCTTATTACAACTTCATGACCTATTCTCAATTTATACAGACGAAATACCAGCATTGTATGGTGGCGACATCCATTGTATGTAACTGAACCAGGACCATGGCCGCCGAGAGGGGAAAGGTAAACGTTAGGTAAAAGCAACGCTTCCAACACCATCTGCTTTCCCACTTATCTCATGTAAGTATTGGCCAAGTTCAGTGATGATTACACAGAAATCGGCAGATCAGAGAGATTAGGATGTTCTCCACTTCTGGAGAATTTTACGGAAACTTTTCTGGTGAAAGTAAGATGTGTGTAAAAATGAGTAGTAGCTTTGAAATCGTGTCTTTTAAATTTTCCATTAAATTAGATGAATTGACACTTTTCGGCTAAGTGAAAACAATTTAACTGTCTTCACTTCGAGAAAGTTAGTTCGAAGGAATTTGGCGAGAGTCTCGAACTGCAGTAAATTTGAACTTGCTAGCAAATTTCCTGAAGCACAATTCAAATGGTTAAACATACGTATATAATATTTGACTCTTCAACAGGCTTGTTTGTTGTTCTGAAAAGAAAGATAAAGCTGCTACAGTAAACTAATGTTTAGATCTAACATTATACTTACTAACATCCATAGCACTTAAAGCAGGCTTAGACAAGTAGTTCTAACTGATAGGAGCTGGTTACAAAATCCACAATCAATAACAGCAACACTTCATTGCTGATGTTAGATGTTTCAGCTCTTTCAAGATGTAATATTAAAATCTTCTGCTTGCATGTAATATTTACTTTAATAATTTCCGACGCACTATAAAGAGTGAATAGCAAAGTCTAGAAGTGCTTAAAGAGTGTTGAACAATCAATCATAAGCGCTGAAACATTACAGCATCTTTCTTAAAACAATCACCTGGAAGTTGTTGAGTGTCTCTACAATCATTTACTAAGTGTTAAGTAAGCAACTTTGTGCTATAGATTCTTCTTTGCTTGAACACCGCCAATTAAGACTTGAATTTCTTTGTTTCCTGTCAATCCAAATCTCAAAAAAAATTGAGTGTTCGTGTGTAATGTTCACATGCAACTAGTCATAAAATATTTTGTACAAAATGTTATTTTGGCGTGTGTTATGAACTTTTCCGAATATTTATCTCATCTTGAAGCTTCCTGTTACTGTAATTCACAATTGACTAAGTATATATTCTTCCATCTCCAACAACGTATGTCCATGGAAAAACTAAGAAAAATATTGTGATGACGAAGGTTGTATACAATTGTATAATCTTTCAACTTCATCTTTTCTAGATTCTTCTGGTCCTTTCTGGTCATTTATTTGAATTGACTTGTTTTACACTTTGCATTCACATTTACTGCCCGCTCTTGTTTCGCAAAAAAATTGTCTTGATGTGTGACACAGTTTTAGTTTCTTTTATATTTAGAACCTGATAGGTTCTCTTGAAATTAGAAGAATGACTGTTCCTTGCGAATAATAGTTTTATATTGAATGTTTCTTGTGCAAATTTAGTTCCATTGCAATCTTCTGATAAATGTATTATAAGAGGTATGGATCCCGTCTTAAAATGAACAGTCTTTTTTTTTTTTTTTTTAAATATATTAGGAGTACATAAGATCAGTGCATTCAAAGCAAGGAGTTATCGTATCTGTTTCATAGATGTGTTCATTATGTAACTTATGATCATGTCGAAGCTATCTACTTTATCGAACTATATTTTTCAGTATATTTTACTAATTTCTTCCTATAATTTGAAGTTACGCGATATATTATTCTCTTAATCATCCAACCCAAGCATTTCTTGAAGATGTAATTAAGGACTATATGTACACAATTTCCCTCTGCATCACAAGTTATCTCTGTAGGTTTTGTACTTATTGCACAAAAGATATCGGTTCTTTATTTAATTCCATAATATCAAGGATGTAACCAGAGTAAGTTTAGATTCATTACTCCTTAAAAATACGCGTAACTTCTTTTCCATCCTTTTTGATTCCTCAAGGAATTTCCATTTATTTTGGATCCAAACAAAGACCTATGATTGGTAGATCTGACGAATAAGAATCTGCCTGTAAATACAGAACACTTTAAATAATCTACACATCTTAAAATATCAGATATTTCAATTATATTATCTATTAATCAATGTACCATCACATTTTGGAAGAAACTGATTACTAGCTGAGAATTGTTCTTTGCTTTATTGTACTTATGATTACATAGCTCATCAATAAGTATAAAACATCAAAGTTATCTAGTCGATGAGTATGCAACACAGATATCTTGCTAGTGAAGAATACCTTTTGACGATAAAACATAATTGTTACTAATAGCCCAGTAAAAATAAAGTTAAGAAAGGAACAAATTAGTAACAAGCTGAAAATTGGAAGTAGGGGAATGTGTCAGGAATAACATACTAAAAGTCCCCTAAAATCCCACTGTAGCTTTTCTCACAATTTTGAAAAATGTCCACCATCCTTAGACGACGACAAGGAATTTATGGAATCGTCACCCGTTACGTTTATTCCTCTAGCCGCTGTTCTAATTATCACAAAACCATGAATCATATATGATTGGAAAGCTTGAAAGACACAAACTCTAACAAGGGACATGTTTCGGTTCGAACGCGAGGATCAACATAAAACTTGGTAGACATATACAGGACTAAGTACTGACCACTGTATGGTAAGTCATTCCCGTGTAAAACTCGTTTTCCGCCGACAGTGCCACCTATCCTTCGAAACACTAACAGTTAAATTGCACGTTATAGGTGCTGAGTGAAGATTAGTCAGGTGCGTCAGTGTGTGGTAGTAAGCTCGAATTAGTGTTAGATGTGGTAGTCAGTGTGAAAAAATGGGTAAGCTGCTGGCATTAACCCGCTTCATGTAGTTGAACTGCTAAAAGACAAACTAAGGCGCATTTCTCAACATGGTTTCCAAAAAAACAAATCAATAGATACAGCGTTGTTTAACTTTATTAAAGAGGTTTCTACAGTACTTGATAAGGGAAAATATGCAGTAGGTTTATTTGTTGATTTCTCCAAGGCATTCGACAGTGTTCAACATTCTCTTCTACTGGCAAAACTCCAGAAATATGGTATTAGGGGTGTAGTACATGAATGGTTTCGCTCGTACCTGACAAACAGAAAACAAGTAGTAAAAATACAAAAAATAATTAACAATAAACAAGTCACATTTTCATCCACAACTGCTACTATCTCTGCTGGTGTTCCTCAAGGCTCAATTCTTGGGCCAATTCTTTTTTTATTTTACATAAATGATCTTGTTCAATATATGTATCCCCAACAGATTGTACTATATGCTGACGATGTAAATGTCATAGTAACAGCGGACAATACAGTTGAACTAGAAAGTAAATTAAAACAAACTGTGGAGCGTTTGATAAAATGGACATCTCAGAATCAACTGTTGATAAATGCAAAGAAAACAAAAGCACTAAATTATCATTACTCATGTACACCTCGAACAGTACCACCCATTGTGATAAATTCAACTGATGTAGACTATTCAAAATCCACTAAATTTTTAGGTGTAACAATAAGCAATAGGCTTACATGGGATGCACATATTACTGAGCTAAACAGCAAATTAAGTCGTATCTGTTTTGTCATTTATAGACTACGTGGTTCAGTGTCAAAAGAAACTTTGCTGTTATTGTACTATGGTAAGTTTCAATCATTGTTAAATTACGGAATAATTTTCTGGGGAGCCTCCTATTCCAGTGTTACTACTTTTCGTCTACAGAAAAAGGCAATAAGATCTATTTTTAATCTATCACCAAGGTCCTCATGCAAAAGGGTCTTTCAGTCAAATAAAATTTTAACTGTGCCTTGTCTGTACATATACAAAAGTATCATATATGTAAAGAGAAATGAAAGTAGTTTTCTTCATGTTGACGATGTACATTCATACAACACACGACAAAAGAATAACATATTCACAGCATACCAAAACTATGCGTGCACCAAAAGAAGTGTTCTTCCTATGTCCGCTAAGTTGTTTAATAAGCTCCCAAGTTATTTGAAGAATATCAAAAACATACGAAATTTCAAAAATGAACTATTTAATTTTTTGTGTAACAAAATGTATTATCATATTAATGAATACTTGGGTGATAGTTTGTAAAATAATGTAAATCAATTATATTGAAATGTCTTATTATTATTTGACAAGTCCTATGTACTGGTCTCTGACCAATAATGTACGACATGGATGAATAAACAATGAATGAATGAATGAATCAAACATCAGTTGGAGCAGAAGATGAGTCGTTTGGGACATTTTGGTGCAATTTAATTATCAATGAGTACAAAAATTCCTCGTCCGTAAACTGCGACAAAATCTCTGTTCTTTTCAGTTTTCATGATGAAGATACGTCATATTCGCTTTGACTAATGCCTTGTTCCCGCTCGGGACTGCTGATGATTTCACATTTTACTCTTTGGAAGTTCATTCCCGATTCCCGGTTCCCGCTCTAGACTGCTGTCTTCCTCCCGCTCTGAACTGCTATCATAGATATCTTGCTGTGTCGTGCCATTTTTTAATATCTGGCGAGTGTCGATGTGGTATCATTTCTAATTCATTTTCGTACTCATTGATAATTAAATTGCACCAAAATGTCTCAAACGACTCATCTTCTGCTCCAACTGATGTTTGATTCTTAAATCTGCGCGTTAGTTTGTCTTTTAACAGTTCAACTACATGAAGGGGGTTAATGCCAACAACCCGCCCCATTTTTCCACACTGACTACCACACCTAACACTAATTGGAGCTTACTACCACACACTAACGCACCTGACTGATCTTCACTTAGCACCTATAACGGGGAATTTAACTGTTAGTGTTTCGAAGGATAGGTGGCACTGTCGGCGGAAAACGAGTTTTACACGGGAATGACTTACCATACAGTGGTCAGTACTTAGTCCTGTATATGTCTACCAAGTTTTATGTTGATCTTCGCGTTCGAACCGAAACATGTCCCTTGTAAGCAGAGATGCAAGGGCTCGTAAAAAAAACCCGGCTTTTTGGAAAAAAACTAGGTTTTTTCTGCTTCGCTTTTTTGCTTGGGAAATTTTGGGCTTTTTTGAAAATGTTGCTTTAAACTGATAAAGCAGACGTTGTTTCGCTTCTCTACAACAAAAAAACTCATTTAAATAGTGGCTGATGCAGATAATAATATGAAACCTCAAAAATAAACCATGAATTTCAAAAAGATTTTTTAAAATTCTTAACATATTTACATTATGAATTTCAAGGGATTAACCAATATATGTAATAATATTTTAACCTCGTATATACAATAAGTACTTTAAAAAATGATACACAAATAACTAGCAAAATTGTGTGTAGTATTTTTACTTCAAAATATCACACACCCTCTTTTTGAAGCAAAATAAAGAAAAACATGAGAGAAATCTGCACATCAAGAGCTTCGTTTTGGGTGGTTCTGTACATTCTTGAAATTTTTCAGTTAAGTTTTAACTTTCATATACATTGTATTAATATTTCGAACAAATTTTTCACTGATTGATCACATACGTAACAATCTGTTACCACCTATCAGTACTTTCGGATCTGAAAAAATCAGTAAAACTCCAAATTCTGTAATGCACTGACTGCTCCTTAAGCTTGTTCAGAATCGGGAAAGTATCGAATTTTCTGTTCATGGATGATATACGTAATACACGGTTCATCTGAGCGTATGGTTTCCTAGGCTGTAGAATATATAACCACCATCACGGTTTACCCAATGCTGAAGGTTTCTAAATTTTTAACAAGAAAATTCAACATATAGTTGCGATTTTTTTTACAAAAAGAAAAACTATGGAATGCATTTAAAAAGAGTGGAAGAATCAATCACTGTTCCAATTCACAAGAAAGACGACAAAATTGATTGTAATAATTATCGAGGCATTTCACTTAACATTCTATTAATAAGATTGACCCCATACGCAGATGAAATTATTGGAGATTATCAGTGTGAATTTAGTCGAAACCGACCAGATATTTACCATTTAACAAATACTCGAAAAGAAATGGGCATATATTACCCAGTACATCAACTGTTTATTGATTTTAGAAAGGCTTACAACTCGGTAAGGAGGGAAACATTGTACATTCTTACAGAATTTGGAATACCGAAAGAGCTAGATTTAATAAGTGTTTAAATCAATTCCAGAGTAAAGTCCGAGTAGAAAAATGCGAGCTTCCACGTCTAGATTGGCCTGAAACAAGGATATGCGTTATCGCCGTTATTATTCAGCTTTGTTCCGGAGTACGCTATAAGAAAAATCAAAGATAGGAACCAGGGTCTAGAGTTGAATGGTATTCATCAGGTTATGGTGTATGCTGATGATGTAAATCTGATAGAACGATCGAAAGAAATGCACAGGCCTTATTAAACGCTTGCAGGGACATGAGTAAATGCAGAGAAATCTAAATACAAGGAAGTTACGGCAAATTATGAATGCGTTAAAATGTCAATTAATACTTTCGACACAGCGGATACTTTCAAATATCTTGGATCAGTATTACCAGACCAAAATCATACCCACAAAGAAATTAAATGAAAATCAGGAAATTCTTGTAATTATTCAGTTCAAAATATTTTGTCGTCGCGAATTCTGTCAAGGAATTTAAAGCTTAAAATATATAAAATGATAATCATGCCTGTTATGCTTTATGGTTGTGAAATATGGTCGGTTACGCTGAAGGAAGACGCAGACTGTAATTATTTGAGAATGAAATTCTGAGACGAATATTTGGACCCAAGAGGAACGGGAATGGGGAATGATAGAAACTTCATAAGGAAGAACTACATAATTTATACGGTT
This sequence comes from Thermobia domestica, assembly GCF_964235325.1. Taxonomy (NCBI): domain Eukaryota; kingdom Metazoa; phylum Arthropoda; class Insecta; order Zygentoma; family Lepismatidae; genus Thermobia; species Thermobia domestica. The sequence continues at coordinate 181,215,043 of NC_137462.1, forward strand.
TACCAAACATCTTTAGAGTCATCAAGTCTAGGAGGCTCAGGTGAACAGGTCATGTAGCCAGAATGGAAGAGAGTAGGAACGCTTTCAAAGTTTTAACTGGAAAGCCAATCGGGAAATGTCCATTAGGAAATTCTAGGCCCTAGCAGAAATAGGTATACAGAGTAGAAACTGGATTGAGTTGGCTAAGGGCAGAAGTCAATGGAGAGCTTTTGTGGCCATTGAGAAAGAGAGAGAGAGAATACATTTAAATTAAGCACAAGTGCACAACAAACATGAGTGAGTGGTTATCTTTCGCGCTTCTATCGTGAAGTCCGGGATTCAACTCCGCATTCGACCATTTTGACAAAAGTTTTTCTTAATTCCATCTGTGAATGTAGAGATAGCGTGTACTGTGAGTCCTGGCCGACTTACTTTCTAATCGTTTTTAAATCTTTGTTATTATTAATTACCAGCAGTGATGGATTTGCGAAGAGGGTTAGGGTGGGGATGTCTTTCGGATTGAAGCCTCTACCCAAAATTACGGAATTTCTAAAACAAACTAAATATTTGTTTTGCCTTTATTCATAAACTTCAAGCTGTCCTCAAATAAAAAATTAGGAATTTTTAGAAAAACTAATCATTAAAAAGAAACCCTCCCAAAATACTTTTCTAAATCCGATACTGATTATTTCTATTAAACAGCATTTTAGGTTGTGTCCGGAAGATTATTATTAAATCATTGCACAGCTACAGTATAACGGAAATGTGGAAGTACGCTCTGACAGATACATTGAAAAACGCACGCTCTGATGGATATATTGAAAACCATAAGTTTAATTATGTGATAGAAGCTAGAGTACTAAGCTTAAGAAGTGAAACACGGATGACTAAAAAGAAATGTTCTAGAGAAGAAAAAAATTCGATAATTCAGAAGTTAAAATCAAGTTAAATAGCTTCTAAAATTGCCCTCAAATACTACATACTTTATTTTTACTTTAATTCATAAACCATGTGCTCCATCCATCATGATGGTGAATTCCAGAGCGAAATATGGCATTCAGGTCATGAAATCTTATTTAACTTTAGAGTATACTATAAGAAAGCTATTTAAACAGAAGAATCATGAAAATGAAAAAAGCCAAAATTTCCAAAATTCTCGTTTTTTTCCTTAAAAAGCCGGCTTTTTATGTGCAAAAAAACATCGATTCAAAAAAGCCGGCTTTTTTGCATCTCTACTTGTAAGTAAATAACATATATCCCATCATGCTAAATTTCTAGAAGAAGAGGAAGAATAAAATAGCTTTTTTTATTTCAAAAACGTATATTTTCAGAAATCATGGAAAGTTTGCAACACTGACAGTTATTGCACATCAACAAAGCAACATCAACAGATGCCCCTGATATTTATCTCAAACATATCCAACAATGACATAAATTGGTGTAATACAAGCTGAGAAAAAAAATGATAACCAATATTACTTTCTGACCTTTCTGTACAAAAATGCATAAGGTGACATTCACTTCCACGGCTCTAAAGCGTTTTTCACAGTCCTTTGCACCTTTCAAAAACAAACCGCGTAACATGAGTTGTATCACTGCGCGCACGACTATTTGCTGATTGGTGAAGAGGAAATTGTTTCGTCTGTTTCCCGCAATATTTCTACTGCAGCACGCGCATGTATTTCTACTACTGTGATGTGCATTACTCGCCTCACTCTCACACTATTGCCGTGATATAGGGCAAAATACCCAATACTATATAATCCCCCTCCTTTAAGAGCAACTGAACATTGTTATTTTTCTCCAAACTATAATTATAGATGAAAGTACACTGAGTTATGTCAAATTATCAACTGAACGATAAAGAGATGTCGCTGGTATGTAACAGCAAGCATATTTATCATTATGGGAGATTATTTCTTTTTCATCTATTACCTAAATCATTATGCATATCCATGAAAAACAGATGGTACTTTTCCCCCTTAAGTTCAATTTATTGATGTGCTTTCTTATATTGTATAACGTGCGAATGTACAAATACTAACTTCAATACTACAAAGTAAGTAAATAAATATTCTATGAGAAAATGAAAATTAGCTATTATAGGTCTTAATTTTCTTCAAGTGAATTGATCAAAGTTGATATCGTTTGATAAAGTATTTGCTTTTCTTCTGCACTTACGGGTTTGCCTTGTTTATGTTTAACAGGAGAAGCAGGTAACCTGCTGGCTTCCTTGGGCGACATCTTTAAATTGTAGCGCGCACTTCTTGTGTTTTGTGATTTATTATAACAGTTTTCCCTTACAAATTTGGTTTTGGTTCAAGATTTCGATCCCATATAGATACATACTTTGAGTCGAAACTTAAATGTTCTTACTGTGCCTTAACAATACATTAATTACCATAATGCACTGCATTTGTTGTTACTATTTGCTCATGGAAGAATAAACTGTTATTAGTCTCATTTTCAATGTTGCTAACTCATAGTTATTTTTCAGTTTTTCACAAAGAATGGTTGTCAAACAGTTGTGTCATTTCATGAAAATGGGCTAAGAAAATGTAAAAGAGAAATCAAGTGAACTCGCTGTTCTTACTGAAGATAATAAGTTCCTTATAGTATTTCAGATCTTTGTTTGACCTTTCATTAGAGATGAGGAAATAGTCAATTTAAAAACAGAGAGAGAGAGAGAAAGAGTGAGGGGGATAGAAAGAAGTTAAAGAGGATAAAACCTGTTTAGTGATTCATTACGAAGTAATATGAGTCTAATTGTTTCAGTTATAATTTGTATATCGTCTTTTTAAAATGCGACCAGAATAAGTGACCATTTAAAAGATGCAAAAACCGAATACTCGGTGCCAGAAATGAAATAATGTACAAAAGAATCTTCAACATTTAAGAATTTTTATAATATTGGATAGGAATATTCATAACTTTTGAGTTTTATTTTTTTCTGGCTGCAGTGAAATTAAAAGGAGGTACTATGTTCATGTTATGTGTCTTTATTCCTATGTAGAATCTAAAATGTTTCTTGGAATTTGTTGAATAAGATGTCAATAGAGTCTTCATACTCTCATGACTGATATTAGTTTATGGCGTATCTTTTCTGTTAGATATCAAATGAAAGGATAAGTCACGAGGATTCAAAATATATTTTATAGGTATTTTATTACATATAACAAAGGAAATAAAATAATAAATTCTCTGTTCAATAAATAAGTAAACTCAGTAGTTTTCAAGTTCTTGCAGAATGAACAATTGCTTGTTCCAAACACTCGCTCGCCTATAATGGAAACGTACAAGGAGCTCAATTTTGAAATGAAATGAAATGAAATTTTTCGAGTTTTACGTCCCACGATTATGCAGGCTAGGCTAAAGGAGACGGTGATTATGAAAACATGAATGAAATGTTGGAATGAAGAAAGTGGGAGGAAACTGAAGGACCCAGAGGAAACCCACGCACACGGTTTTTGTCTACCACAAGGTTCACTTGCCGCGAACTGGGATCGAACCAGGAACCCCTGAACTCTCTACCAGCCACCGCGGCCCCCCAAGGGCTCAATTTTGAATAGAAGTCGTGAGTACAACTGCACATATTTCTAGATCTGATAATTAACTCCTTTGTGGCTATATGATCCGCGTACTCGTCGTCGGACGGGAGGCCTGCGTTCGATTTCCGGAGGAAGTTCATGTAGTTCGGACCACTCGTTCGGCTGTAGGTCCAAATCGTATAGAACCTTGTTGTTGAAGGAGACGATAAACTTTAATCCATCCATCCAACCATAGATCTGCTAGTAGGAACACTAAGTCATCATGTAATAGTGGCTCTGAATCCTAACATTTTAGGTAGATTCTCAGCTAGAGGAAACGTTAGGAGTGGGGATAATAAGTTTTAGTTGTAATTTACACTGGTAGAAGAAATTCAACGTTCTGCCTTTCTTCCTTCTGATTCGTATATGCTTTTACATAGTAGTTCAAATATTCAGGAGAGCAGCGCGTACGCCACTGCAAACGAGAGAAAATTGTTCCTGATTCTCTTATCACAAGCCCATGCCATTTTATTTTTAATCTCATTGTTTTTCCCCTTCAGTTTGTTTATTCATTTCTTAGCACAAAATTGCATATAACATTTTTTGTTTAATTAGTTGGCAACATTTCTGCACTGCAGTCTGCATTGTTTACAAGGGGTGCAAAGCTTGGTGAAAATCAGATTAGATACCTTCTGTTATTACATAGAACCAAGAGCTATATATCATTGGAAATCTTAAGAAACGTAAATTCGAACGAGGTAACACTTATACTAAGCCCAATCTGTGGAAGAAATGTAAAACCCAAAATTTCGGGACAAAACGTGATTTTCATATAAATTGTTTAAAATTTGCAACACTGACAATTATCGTATGTTAGCAAAACCCCACCACCGTTTTCACTATTATAATTATTAATTTACTTTAAAAATGGCGTACATTTTTTCAATGGAGTATGCTTTTATGACACAGTTTTACATCACGTAACTATAGCACAAAAATTATTTGTTGACACTGCTACAAATTAACAGAAATTGGTAGTCTGCTTTGCATGGGAAAACCCTAATTCACACACTTAAAATCAATCTCAACTGCAGCAGTAATTTGAATGTAATTTTGTATTTTAATGTTTTGTCTGTAACTAGAATGCAATTTTCCTACTAGTTTTCTTCAAATCAAACTTAATGTTAACATTGGACGCAGTGGCGTATTTACGATTTTGTTTCGGGAGGGGCTTTGCGAACTTTCGGGGGGGCTTTGCCTGGAAATGTAAAAATTCTGCTAGATATTTCATTTACTTTACTATACTAAGTAAGATTTCGGGGGGGGCTTAAGCCCGGAAGCCACCCCCCCTAAATACGCCACTGATTAGACGTTAGTATATACTTTAAGAACAGTTTTGTAACTAGTCGAATCAGACTTATTTTTTAGAAATCAATGAGATTATCATTGTTATCTCGTTCATTTCCATTATCTTCATTATTTGGATCTGCATTCATACATCCAATTCCTCGACAATGACGACATAAGTTGGAGAATACAATTCCTGCTTTCCGACTACCGCACGTACGATCAGTCATTTTTGCAGTTAAATGGTGTTAAATGCATGACATTACACGGAGCGGGTTCCTTGGTGATCCTTGCTGATACAGGAATATCTTCTAATATTTTCGTCCATATTCAGTCGATTGTGTATCATTGAGCAATACCTCGGCTCATAGAACGTACACTGTCAAAGAATGAATGCAAGATATCAGTTTTAACGTACTCACGCAAAGGTGATAGCCTTTCTAATTTAATCATTAAAGATATAAGACAACTTCGTGTTCTGAATGTTCAAACTCAAACCCACCTTCTGTACGATGTAACATGGATGATACTCAAATGGTTGAAGACACCAACTTGCCCGAATTGGAATGGATTCATGCAGCTGATGACAAGCAACAACAGTAGCTTCTAAACATCTCAAGTAGTGATTCTACCTTTCATCAATCTTCAGCCAACAAGCATGGATGCTATATACTTGTCGCTTATGTTTGCCACCAAAGAACGTGCAGGAAAAAAGCAAAAAACATGATTAGTCACGTTCGGTCGACCTTTGTATGCTGAAGCATCTGACATTGTAGCAGCATGTAGAAATTCTGGTGAATTACTTCGGTGGTTGTTAGACTTGGGGCTTTCCACACATTAATGTAATTTATGGGAGCAGATCCATATATAATAAAAGTTAGTGGCATTGAAGAACTTTGATCTTGTGTGTATTCTAGTAACTCCATTCCACAGATGATGTCAGGCCATTTTTATGATCGTGCTTTGCGAGCTCATTTTTTAACAGAGTTAGCAATTGCATTATGTATATTTAATGAATTAGACTCCACGGAGGAGTTTGTACGTCACTTGCGAAATGTTTGTATTCTTCTAATGACTTAAGAAGTTATCGATGCTGATGTAGTTGTTCAACACTCAAATATAGTCAAGATTGCAAATGACCTGAAGTTATTCATGGATGCCGCTGCAGAAAAAAGCCGTACCTCTAAGTTATTTGCTCTGTACTTTCAGCTTATAGAAATTATGCATCTTTTCATTCAGGTCGAAAGAACTGGAGGCTGGAATCTTCATCTTCACTGCATATGAGAAATATTGCCATACTTCCATGCAGCTGGATATCTTTTGTATACCAAATACGCACATCTATACTTACAAGAATTGTTGCGGTTGGAGGATGAAATGGATCCTCATGAGTTCTAGCTATTTACACGAGACGGTTACTTCACTATTCGTAGGAAAGATATAGTATTTTGGAGGGGTACAGGGTCTGATATACGATTGAGCATATTTTAATAAGACCAATGAAGAGCAGTGGTGGACTGGCCCGTTGGAGAGGCATGACTGAAAAGGCAATATCTAGGTGGGTCTAGTATGCCAGCAGCATGCCACTTACTAGAATGTCTTGAAAAATTATTAATTAAAGATAGGCATGAAATTCACATTGATCGACACGCGGAACTATACCAAAGCAATGAATTGCGTCATATATTACATATAGAGAAATTATTGTGATGGTTTTTCCAGCATTCTCCATTCCCTTCATATCCGGAGCTTGCGTCCCTAAGCACTGGCATGGTAGATAATGAAATGGCCAACTGTGATAAAGATAAGGAAATCAGATTGGCTGCAATGGAAGGAATGTTCAGACAGGATTTTGGAAATGTGAAACTTAAACAAAAAGATAAAGTCATCCCACTAATCACAATGCACAATGCAGTGCGCATCCGTGATAAGGTACTGGCTGTACACACCATGCTAATCTTCAACCGAATTATATGTGTAGTGAAGTCCGAAGAACTCCGACAGTGTCTTACGAGCTTGCACCCTATCCACTTTTTCTTTTTACAGAAATGTCCATGAGGAAAACGAAAAATTCTGTTTTGTATGACATGTTTGAATATCGGACAGATTTGAAAACTCAAATTGAAAACAGTGTGTACGTTATAGATGGAGGCTGGCTTCTACATCATGTTGTTTGGTCACAACATGGAACATACCTTGACGTGTACAACTCGTATGTATCCTATGTGCTCAAAACTTTTGAACGAAAGCAACAGTTATTTTTTATGAGTATTGTACTGGAAACTGTACAAAAGCCATTGAACGGGAACGACGTGAGTCAAAGGTTCATTCAGTTTTGGTGTTATTCACAAATGAAACCGTATTATCAACTACAAAGATGAATTCTTCCTTAACTGCAAAAATAAGGATTGTTTCACTCTTGAGTTGATGGTTTATTTGACAGAAGCTGGAATTCAAGCCCAACAAGCAAGAAGTGATGCTGACGCACTTATAGCTAAAACTGTTGTAGCCAAGTCTTTAAATCCTTGTAGGTACGTCATAGTAATTGGCGAGGATGTTGACATTTTAATCCTTTTTAATCCTTTTGCTTGCACAAAGTAATAATCAGAACATCACATTTCGAAAGCCAGGACGTGGACAAGGAATGACAAAATAATTTAGTACTAAGAATTTGCAAGATATATGGGCAAATGTACTAATTGTTTTGCTCAATTAGCATGCAATTACCATCATGTTTCGCGAGGAAAAGAAAAAGGTATTGCGACTATCTCAAAACCAAGAAGATTTATGTCGATCACTTGAAGTTTTCAACAACGATAATGCTAGTGTACAATCTCTGATTGAAGCTAGCACATCATTTCTATTAACACTTTACGATTGTCCAGCAATAGTAATCTCATTGGATGAATTCCCGTATCATTCATGCATCAGTGCAGTAAGTCGCTGCCCTATTCACAACGAAATACAATTAACAACATTGCCACACATCAGTGATGCTGCGAAACATCATATCTTGAAAGCGTATCATCAAATTCAATTGTGGAATGGAAATGATAGGACGGTGGAGTGGGTCTGAATATGGATGGAAAACATTAGGAGGTATTCTTGTACGAGCAAGAATGACCATGGAAACGCTCTCTGTAATGTCACGCATTTAATATCCTGTAACTGTAAAAAGGACTGTGATCGTATCTGCAGTGTTGGAAAGCAGTAATTGTGTGCTATAATTTATGTCGTCAGTGTTGAGGAATAGGATTTATGAATGCAGAATCAAATGATGAAGACCACGGAGATGAACGAGATAATGATAATCTCATTGATTTCTAATAAAATAAGTCTGAATGCTAGTAGGAATACTAGTAGGAAAATTGCATTCTAGTTATAAACAAGACATTTAAAAACAAAATTACATTCAAATAACTATTGTAGTTGAGAGTAATTTTAAGTGTCTGAATTACGGTTCTTCAATGCAGAGCAGACTACCAATTTCTGTTACTTTCTAATACTGTCAATAAATCATTTTTGTGCTATATTTACGTGGTATAAAACTATGTGTCATAAAAACTCACTCCACTGGGAAATATATATATATATATATATATATATATATATATATATATATATATATATATATATATATATATATATATATATATATATATATAATAGTGAAAACGGTGTTTGTTAACATACGATAATTGTCAGTGTTGCAAATTTAAAAAAAATATATGAAAATCACGTTTTGTCCCGAAATTTTGGGTTTTACACTTCTTTCACAGATTGGGCTTAGTATAAGTGTTACCTCGTTCGAATTTACGTTTCTTAAGATTTCGATCCTCAGGAACACCATGTCTCAGAAGCTTTAGTTCTCACGAGCCACATATCTTAGGAACATCATGTACTAACAGAGGCTGACCGCTCTCGCCCTTCTCTCCATCGAAAATGACGTGGCTTCTTCTTTAGACTATCATACTTTGATAGAAGAATTCAGTCAACTGAGAAGTCGCAAAGCTATTTTCTTTCTTTTTTTTTTTAAAAAAAAGTAAGCATTCTAGTTTCCTGTATTTTATTTTAGAGCAGTATGTACTACAATTCATCTTACAACAACAGTTTGTTTTACACAAAAGCTCAGAAAGTATGATTGCGCGAGTGTTCCCAATCCAAATAGTAGGGCCCCACGGCGTCAATTCGCCCAGGGCCTTGCAAGAACAAAGGCTGCCTCTGCCGTAGGCCGTAGTTTAGATATCCCTGGTCTAGTGCTTTATGTGAGATTAATTTTAAGTTGCACAAAAACATCAACAATAAACAATAAACAATAATAATAGTAATAATAATAATAATAGTAATAATATGGATGATGTAATAATAATAACAATAAGGAATTTACTTCGTTGAATGAGTTATATATATTTCCATTTTTTTGTTCGTTCGTTTGTTTGTTTGTAGAACTGAATACTATTCAAAGAATGGGCCAGTAGGGATAGTGCTAAATGTAACCATCGTGTGTGGTCGTAGAACAATGGATTGCAGACAATCACCCTTTGTAAACGTAAGAGATGCTTCTTATGGAGCTGTCTCGTAATTTCATCCGTCTGTCAATTAAAGAAGTAAGAAAGTGTCAGTTTAATGTGACATATGGATGTTGCACAATGCTTTAACTCTAGGAGGCGAGAAAGACATGTCAAATAACTTTTAGAAACATGAGAAACATGAAAGAAAAGGATAGAATTTGAAATTGACAAGCTTTTTGTAACACTGTTATAATTTGAATTGTGTCATTAAAAGAAAGAATATACTGTCACTTAAACGTGACATATGGATGTTTGAAAATGGTGTAACAGCAGGACGTGAGAAAGTCATGTAAGCTAAGAATGGCGGGGGAGTGAGAGAACCCTTTGATGCGTACTAAAGAAAGAAACATAGACACAGCTGTGCTGTAATTTTGGGTGGTCTAGAGTGATGGAGTTGGGGCGAAGTGTACTGCCCATGGAGTAAAAGATTTTGTTTAATTGGGACTGTAACTTGCACCCTATGGAGAGATAACAGACATTATACTGAAGGACAAAGAATGTAAGAAAGAGATAGTTACGTGTCACTGTGAGAGGTATTACATTGCCACATACTGAGAGACGGGGCATACAATTGCATGGGAAGTGTAGTGTCCTTTTGAGCAAAGGGTTGATTTTAAATTGGCGTGGGACTTGTTAGGGAATAGTTAAGAACCTTAACACGTAAAGGGACATGTAGAAAATTGCTACAATAGAAAGCGAAACATTTTTTGTGCAGATGAGAAAATGTGATGTTTTGACCCACCTGTATGTAACTCTTTTTAGAAAAGAAAGAATTGAAATAGGTGAAAAAAAAGATCTTTTAAGTTGTTAGGATGTAGAAAGTTATTTGAGAAAATGTTTGTGACATTTATTGTTCACGGTTAAGACCCCCTGTAATTTCGAGTTGAACGTAACGATTTTTAGAAAAAAAAAGATTTTTCTGACTTGTTAAACAGAAAAATGTTTTCTACTCCGATAGAATGAAAAAAGAAAGAAAGAAAAAGCCCTTTTTCTGGAAAAGATTCTTGTTAACTTTAAAGAATAGTTTTTGTACTTGTTTTTGTGAAAAAAAACGGAAGGGTGTGTGTGTGTGAACGCTCGAAACACCCAGGTTAACGAATATATATATATATATATATATATATATATATATATATATATATATATATATATATATATATATAAGGAAGTTTGAAATGAGACCAGATTATATAGTGTGCTTTTGGCGTTGTGGAAACTTGGCTTTTGTATTTTTCTGTGACTGTGTTGTTTTGAGAATAATTTTGGAATTACGGGAAGGGAAAAGGTAAGTTAAAATTTACCATTTATATAAATAAATATTGAACTTGGATTTTAAATGTATTTACATGAATTAAAATGACTTGTGTTTGCTTTTATTTATTGGACAAATGTGAGATATAACCGTTGTTATGATTGAAAAGACATTGAGATTTGTTTGTGAAGATTGAAATACGCAAACTAGAAATGCTGTGTATTTTGTGGATATTTTAAACGGCAAAAAAGCGTATAGGGGACAGAGTGGTTACTTACCTAGCAATAAAAGTATGAACGGGAACGCGTAAGCGAAAGCCAGACAGAGAGGAAAAAAAAGAAAAAAGTTTGCTTGAGTGCAGGCTAGGGAGCGGGGCGGGAGGTGTGGCGTGAGGGAGATTGTGTTTGTAGTTTGACGGAAAGAGCAATAGAGACGCGAGGGGACATTGTGTTTGTAGTTTGACGGAAAGAGTGCGTGCGAGAGAGAGAGAAAGAATGTGTGCAAGGATGGGTAAATGCGTTGGGTGCGTGAGAGAAGAGGCGCGGGGGACATTGTGTTTGTAGTTTGACGGAAAGAGCAAGAGCGATAGAGATGCGAGGAAAAAGAGAGGGAGAGAGAGAAAGAATACGGGAAGCACACATACATGTATTGGTATGCGTGAGAGGGGTGAGGTTAACCTGAATGCTGCTTCAGGCGATTTTTTTATTGCTAGTTGAATGGAATGGAATTTACGGTGTTTGAAAGGAACGGTGAAATCTTGTTTTTTGAACACAGAAATTGCAAAAGTTGTCGTAACCCAAGAGAAAACGAATACCAAATGATTGAATTAAATGAACGAAAACGAATAATTTATTTCTTGATATCACTGGCGTATATGCGCGCGTTTATTAAGATTGCAAGTGAATATGTAAATGTTTTTGAGTGACTATTTTTTTCTTTAAAAATATGTGTGCCATTTGAAACAACACAAATGGATTTATCAGATATACTTATGTAAAGCTAGATTATAGTGTATGGGAAAGCACTTGCAAAGTATAGAAATGTTAAAACGATGATACCTACCTAACACAAAATGTCTTCTTTGATGTTTGAAGCACATACGGGAACTGTATAGGAACAACTAAAATATAGCGCGAAAAAAAAGACGGGAAACGACAAAATATTTTTGTCGGTAAGCGTATGAGGCAATGCCGGTTGTACAAATAACACTAGAGCGATACGGTTTGATGTTATCGGCACAAAAGCATGCATGGTACTGACATGTGTTGCTATATAGGTGGCGTTGATGCAAAAAGACTAAGATTTTTTCCGTATATTAACTTTAAATGGTCATAAATCGTAAACGATTGATCGTACGATAAAACGGACTACAGAAATCGATTTATCAGGTCAAAATCTATATAGAAAGACACCCTACATGATAAATTTGAACAATTTTTATTTTTTGGAATTTATACGAGGGGTTCGAAAAGTAATTTTTTTAAAAAATACATTTTTGGCTTTTTAGGGCAAACTATTGGTCGTAGAAACAAAAGAAAGGTATTTTCTTAATCGTTAGGACAGATTACTATACAGATTAGAACAATGTAACTTTAAAATAATTTTAAATGGGTGTAACTCCTAAACCATTGATTGTAGGACAAAATGGACTACAGAAATCGATTTATCAGGTCAAAATCTATATAGAAAGACACCTTACATGATAAACTTGAACAATTTTTGGGGGGCTAACAGTGGCGGCTCGCTATGTAAGGGGTGTCCCATTACATTTTTGGCTTTTTACGCCAAACTATTGGTCGTAGAAACAAAAGAAAGGTATTTTCTTAATCGTTAGGACCTAATGAACACTACTATACAGATTAGAACATTGTAACTTTAAAATAATTTTAAATGCTCATATCTCGTAAACTATTAATCGTAGAACAAAATGGACAACAGAAATCGATTTGTCAGGTCAAAATCTATATAGAAAGACACCCTACATGATAAACTTGAACAATTTTTATTTTTTTCGATTTTATACGAGACATGTTCAAAAAGTACATTTTACATTTTTCGCTTTTTACGCCAAACTATTGGTCGTAGAAAGAAAAGAAAGGTATTTTCTTAATCGTTAGGACCTAAGGAACATTACTATACAGATTAGAACAATGTAAATTGAAAATAAATAATTTAATGAATTTACATAAACAATATGGCGTCGATTTTTTTGAAACTTTGGAAATATGCTTATTAAAAGATATATTTTTATATAAATAAATAAAATAAATGATATTACTAAAATAAATACCATTTTCGCGCTTTTTTTACCGCAACCGGTGCGCGACGCGCGGTATTTGCGCCCGGAAAAAGGTTTTCGCGACGCGGGACGCGTAAAATATTGCCGCGCGGAAACTGCGCGGGGTATTGCCGGTTATAAAAAACAAACAACACTCGGTAACTTGCTATGGTACATGTACACACACGCACAGTCTTATACACACTAATGTGAATGTTATGGTACAGGTAGCGTTGTTTCAAGAAACAAACATGGCGGATGAATTTTAATGTGTTTTCTTTGCATTAATGATATGTAATAACTTTAAAAATATTTACAATTAATGTAGTAAACGTTATTTTAAAAACACCATTAATTAAAAATTTAAACAAGTTAACACGAACTTAACCGAAGTTTTACGAACATTGCCGAACAAACAAAAATGTATCCACAATTTTGTACATGTTGGTTAATGTACCACACAAATGGTTCTGAAGTTTCCCGAAGTTTTACGAACATTGCCGAACATAAACATAAGAGTTTATTTACAATTCCTGTACATGTTTATACATGTACCACACAAACGGTTCCGAACTTAACCGAACATAAACATAAAAATGTATTATCATTTGCCGTACACGTTTAGTATACGTATACTTTAAACAATAGTAATTGTAATTTAATATTAACATGAAGTATAACACTACTACCTGTATAGAATGTAATACAGTTTGTAGTCTCGTACCCAAACGCATTTCGTTTCTTGTAATCTCGTACCCAAAAGCATTTGGTTTGTAATCTCGTACGCAACTGCTTTAACATATTTTAAATTAGTAACAGTGATATTACACAATATGATGTAATTTGTAAATGCACTATTAAAGTTTGTAACACTTGAAACAATTTTAGGTGCTTATCTTTTTAATAGAACACTCATAGAGTGTGATCGTATTTAAATTGCTAAGCAAACTCATTATTTATTTATTTTTTCCTATATTTTATTCTATTGTTTCCTTTGGAATTTTAGTTGGATCGTTTGTTACTCAAACTCCTTATTTATTTAACCTCTCGTAATATTCATTGGATCGCTTGCTAAGCAATCTCCGAGGAACTATGTTCCGAAAAATACTAAAATGTGTGAGCATGCCATAGATGATTACTGTTGCCTTATGTTACTGGGTTTAAAAAATTCCTTTGTTAGTAATGCTAGGAATTTCTTTTGTTTGCCTTGCTGCAGGTGTTTAAACTGGTTTAAACTGGTTTTATTGTTTTTTTGTTAGGCATTGTGTATATAAACCCCCGTTGCTAAGGAAATATTATTATATGAATGTTGGTAACCGTACCTTCAACACAATATTTACTTAGTGGATAAATTGATAGAAAACATATATTAAAAGAAATATTAAAATATTATATTTAGAGAAGAGTGTTAATATTAACTGTATTGTTACCGTTGTTGAAATTGAAAACAAGATAAGAAGAAAAAACCAAAAGAAGAAAGGAAGTAAGGAAGAAATCCTGATTTTTACCAAGTTTAGAATACATACCAGATTTACTTAGAAGATCATCGTAAGTATAATTATATATTATACATATTTGAATGATTATGTTTTTATACTTTGATTAAATATTCGTATATAAAGTATTATTTTTAAAAATTGTAAACTGTTAAATATTTACAATAATATTTTATTTGAAACATACGAAATTTGTTTTACCATTGTGCAAAACATGTTTTTAATAGAATTACACTTTATTTTAAGAACAAAGTTATTGCATAATTTTAAAAATGTTTACACACCATTTTAACAACGAACTTTTTGCTGAATTTTAAAATGATCACACTCCATTTTAACAACGAAGTTCTTGCAGAATTTTAATGATGATCACACTCCATTTTAACAACGAAGTTCTTGCAGAACTGAAGAAATAAATAAAATTAACAGAAAAATAAGTAGAGCTTCTTAGAAGCAAACTAAATAATATTGTTAACTGAATAACACTATATTTGTATATATTGTTGTATTTATTTTAATGTAAACTAATTTTTGTTTTTATATTTTACAGATGGAATTCCTTGGAACATCGTTGGTAAACGAGTTTAATGAAATCGATGAAATTTACCTGTCTGCTGTTATAGAAGGCCTGAATACAAAGGAACGCGTGTTGGAGACTTGGTGGCGTATTATGGATAAGCAACGCCAAGGATTTCGTGGTAGTGAAAGGTATACCTTGCTATCAGCTCTTTTTAATTTTTACCATGATAATCAAGCACTTATATTACAATATACAATGTCTAGTGCTGACATTGTTGACTTATTTGTACACGGATTTTTCCGTGAGCAAGTCATGTACCAGTGGGCACATAATAAATTCGTTCATTTTAATTATTTTAATTGTGCACAAGGTGATAGGATCAATGCAGCAGAGGTAGCCGAATTTTGTAATTATGGATCGCGTTTTGTTTTGGTTCATAATAATGTGATGCCATCTGTTGAAAATTCCGTAACCTCGGTCCACCAAGAAAGTCAACCCTTGGAAAACATACTTCAAGAAGATTTTAATTTAATTGATGAAATTATTAATGAACAAATACAAAATGAAGCAGCAGATGGTACACAAACAAATCAAAATTCCGCAGTTTTAGTAAATCCCGATGAGTTTGGAACATCTGATTATGTGGAGGCTTTATTAAACGAGTTATGTGAAAACGGACAAAATCCTGTGGATGTTGTAAATAATGAACTACAGGTATCAAGTGTACAATGTTCACGGGATACTCGTGGTTACGGAATGGGGTCTCCACAGCCTAGTACCTCAGGCTATGTTCCTCCAAGTGAACGTAGCGGACATACAGATGTTCAAAATACAGGGAAAGGTAATTTCGAAGTGGTACATGAAAGCAGAAAAAGTTTCACTAAGTTTAACTTGGTGGGACATGAAATTGCGGTAAGGCCAATGGGAAATGAAGAAATTAGAAATCCTGCGGCCTATATTGAAAACCTAATGAACTTTGCATTGGATAATGTACTAAACAATGCGAGACCTAATGATTTTGTTGGAATGTACATTGATTCCTCTAATAGTAAGGATAAGAAAGCAGTGTATGTTCCATGGAGACGCCGCAAAGATATTTCTGCTAAGTCCGTTTTAGCTTCCATTACTAGAGTGTTAAATAGTAATGAAGACTTCCTTTTAGGTAATCATGTCCTCTTTCGATTTCATATAGTAAATTCGATGTTTGGTGCTGGAAGAACACGTGATAATAATTCCACACTAAACAAATATTTACCGTTAAATGAATTTTTAGTACAACATTTGGTTGAGCTTCCGGGAACCGATAATGACAAACTTTGTTTACCTAAAAGTATTGCTTGGGGTATAGCAAAGCATACCGAAACACGTGGAAATTTGACTCATTTAACAGATCCAACTCGAGATACATTAAAAGGTAGAGCAATTAAGCTTTGTACTGAGGCATGTGTTAGCGTTAAAGATGGTTGCGATTTTAATGACGTAGAATTGTTTCAGAAACATTTAACTCCAAACTATCAAATTATTATTTATGAAAAAGTACCCGAAAGCAAACGTGAATTTAGAGTACGTTATCCGGAAACAGAAATACAAAGACCAGAGTTACAAAATGCAAAACCGATCTATATTTATTACGATGAAAGAGGAACTATTGGGCATTTCCGTCCTATTCGTACAATAACGTCATTTCTAAGAAAAGAAAAGTACTGTTTATATTGTTTAAAGGGTTTTAAAGGTTTGAATCGTTTCCATAAGTGTGAGTTAATGTGTTCATCTTGCGAACATATGCATAAACTTGATGTTACGATGGATAAAATGAAATGCAATGCGTGCAATAGATATTTTACTAGGGGTGAATGTTTCGACAATCACTTAAAAGGTAATAAAATTGGCAAGAATGTGTGTGAATATGTGAAAGTTTGCATCAACTGTAATGCACTGTATGATTTAAGAAGACGTAAATCTGATCATACATGTGGTGAATACTTTTGTAGTACGTGTCGTGAACATGTACAGGAAGGTCACTCATGTTATGTGAAGAAAGTAAAACCTACTCATATCAAGAGGTTTCTTTATATTGTCTTTGACGTAGAAACCATGCTCAAACCGGAAAATGAGCGTGGGGAGCGAGAACATGTTGTTTGCTTGGTATGCGTTAGACATGTATGTCATAAATGTATGAACACAGGCATTGATGAAGCCTGCAGTACATGTGGTGATGAAAACGGTAACCGCTCGTTTTCTTTTAAAACCATTGATGAATTTATTACACATATTTTATTAGATAGACCCCTATTTAGTAAAGTATGCGTCATAAGTCATAATGGTAGTCGTTTTGATAGCATTTTCTGTTTGAGATATCTCATTGAGTCTCAGCATATTATTCCGAATTTTTTTTGGGACTTTCTCTGAGTTACTGAATAAAGTATCATGATCATTTTAGAAAAGGTTTCGGATTTTTTTTTCTCCCTACAATGTTGTAATAAAAATCCCACAACTCAATTTTTCACCTCTGTTCTAAGAAATTTTTATGAATTTCCCTTTTTCTTTTGCAGAAAAACGTAAATTCCCTCAATTTTCATACAATAAGAACAACTAATTAAGTATATTTTCAAGATGTATGGTTTATATCTGTGCTGTGTTTACAACCTGCATTATAGTCAGTTAAAGTGAACGCTATGGTTTCCACGAATACTTTTGTCATTGGAAATAGGCTATTCAATATGGCGGCAATAGTGACGAAACCCGACACGGAATTTTTTGGGATTTTCTCTGAGTTACCGAATAGAATATCATGATCATTTTTAAAAAGGTTTCGGCTTGTTTGTTTTTGAATGTGCTGGTTCAAACCTAATTGCACTGTACTAATAACAATCTCCAAATTTTATACCGTGAATGGGAATGAAATCGACTCCCTCTGTGGGACTACCCCATAAAGGTGAAGCACAAAGCCACGTGAGCAAAAGGGGCGGAGCACAACACGTGATCCCGAGGGCAAAGCTAAGGTGGGCGCCAAATTTCGACGAGCGCCGGGCGCCACAATCCAGGGGGCGCCAAAATTTGCCTCACGTATCCCAAATACTATCTCAGGTTTTCAATAAAAAAAAGAATCAAATTAGCCTATATAAATGGAGTCCCAAGTTTTCGCAGTCTTCATTTTCGAACAGGCAAGAATAAAAGTTCCTGGTCACTTCACTCGCAGTTCATTATATTTGTTGAGTTGAGTTGAGTTGATTTTGAGTTTAACGTCCCGTTCAGCAGCGAGGCTATATGAGACGTGGACCTACTGATTAACGTGGAATCCGAACCACATGAGCTCCCGCCGGGAATCGAACCCGGGTCCCCCACGCCAAAGGCGCGTACGCTAACCGCTTAGCCACGAAGGAGCTCCTTCATTATATTTGTGTATTAAATAATTGGTATTACTGTAAATTAGTCGAGGTTATAGCACTGTATGGTTAAGAAATTAATCCTGTATTAATACGATATTAGTCCTATGTTACATGCAGAGGCGTCGGAACCGGGCGCAAGGGGGCAGCTGCCCATTCTGAAATTTTCGTGGAGGGCAAGATACTCGTTTTGCCCCTCCACTTTCAGACTGTAAAAAAAAAGAGACACAACAGTGATTATATGAACTATTTTTTTTATGGTAATGTGAAAAAAATTCTCTATTCCAAATTCATTTTTCTCCTTGAGACATTAAATTGGGCGCTTTTTCTGACCCCATGTTACACAGAAATATTTAGGAAAAAGAATTGAAAATTTACTTTATTTCAATTGGTGTAAATTCTCAAAACACTGTAAATTCTTTAAGAATTGTTGTTTAAGTAATCTTAAGTTTGCAATATGAAACGAGCCGTTGAGCGAGATTTTAAAGTTTAACAGGTTGACTGCCAAAGTGATTTGATGGTACTGGTCCCAGGAGGCCATAAATTTCTTCTTACATTTGGCTCAACTATTGATAGTTATATCACATATGTGTCGCGATATTTTTCCTCACGAAAATGTACCAATGGGAGCCGAGCACCATATGTGATGCTCATGGTTTTTCACAGTAATTTGTAATAATGAGCATCATATATGTTACTGACTCTGAATATTGTTTGTAAGAATAATTTAAAGGACCCTGTGTAAGTTCTCGTCAAAAATAAAAGTTCTATTTGCCTCGCTTTTTTGCTGCATTTCTATAGATATAAAGGCAACTCCTCAGGAAAAAAATATTTCGACGACACTGATAACGATTTTAAGAAAGTAGGGCAAAAATACCGCAAATGTTTATAATGGAGTATATGGGAAACTACATGTTATATTCGGATTTTTGTAGGTACCGTCCACAAGTCTGAGATCAATGATTTGCACATATAATGTGCATCAGAGTACGGGACAAATAATAGGTAGAAACGAAAGTGGTGTTACGTTTCCTTTGGCTGATACAGTGTGTTGAAATTGGGCACCATCTGGTAGTTTAATAGACTGTATGGGAGAGTATTTGGTGGCTGGGAATTGTATTAGTACCATCAGCGCCTCCGAAACGCAGATCAAGATGATGTGGTGTTCCTCCCGAAGGCAGGGCTGTGGCCCACAGGTCCCTGGGCAAGGTGAACCCACGATGGTTTGCCATTGCCTGCCATGAGATGATGACGTCCGAAGGATGGAACCTACAGTTGAGCAGATTTCCTTATAACCAAAGTTACGTCATGCCTGGATCTTCATTACCGTGTATGTCCTTAGTGTCGAGAAAAATACCACTTAGGTTTGAAGCTAAAAAATGAACAGTTTCATAACGAGCAACACCAAGATACCAAAGGACGGAAGCCACATGCGAGCAACATCCGAGAACATGAGTTCCACTGGGGCTTTTGCAGTACCATCCAAGAATAGCGACGGCTCCTAATTTTTCTGTATCATATTCAATGAAAAGTGTGTATTGCAAACTCTGTACATGTCGAGATTGAATTTTAAACCTGAGGATGTGTGGAGTGATATGCAAATGGAACAGTGAAAAACTAGTATCAGATTTCATGTGCTCTGCTGTATATGCGTGAGCATTTTGGAATCTATAAATTCCAAGCGTGATTTTGAATAAGTCTTCTTCTATCAATTAAGGGAAGTCAGTAATTGACGATCCGTCACATGATTCCCAAATCTTTGCTGAGCGTTTGTCAATATCACTGGATGTCTGTAGTTTCTTTTGTAGTTCGTTTGTTAAACGAGAACATGATAAGATTTCAATACTTTCGTCAGATATTTCTGGTGCATCGTTGGTCAATGGAAGTTCAAACTGATTCTCTAAGGCACCTGCAATGAGTAAATACTTGCGTAAGTAGGGAAGAGCCGCAATTGGAACCCTATCCCTACACATCTTGTACTTCATTTTGAGATGACCATTTTTCGCTTCTACACACCACCTGCCCTTTGTGACAATACGGGATTGGTTTGCAGCCAGGCAGTCATGCTGCTTCTTTCCCTTTTCTAAAGACATGGCATTTTCGCGATGATCCCCCCTCCTCCAACAGCGTCATGGAATCCCGGAATCCCCTATCAACCAAAACGCAGTCCTCTGGTTGTAAGAGCTAGTTTAAACAATTTGCTGTGTCGGCGAACATAGAGTTTGTAATACTAGCATCATTATTTACACCAACAAATGGACCAACAATGTCGAAAATGTACCCGCTGGGTGTAACGATCATCATGGGTTTCACTAACGGACGTCCTTTTTGCACACTATACAGACGCCTTTGCAGAATGTAGTTCGTCGATTTTTCGGTGTAAATGTATGGTCCGTCTAAGACTAAAACCAGCTTGTCATCCCCTACCCCATAAAGTTTGCGGGCCCAAGCTAGAACCTTGCTCAGAAGAAACGAACGAGATAAATGCTTTGAACCCAATATGGACGGTACAAACTGGCTTATCAAAGCCTGTCTGACTGATTTCAATTCATTTGTCACACTTCTGTGGCATGGATATCCAAATATGGCTCCCAGAAAGTCATTACAAAGATCGTGCCTGAGTTTTATTAACAACATGTAACACTACTGCTATATAAGGTGTCACAGGAGCTGCACAGCACAGTCAACTGTTCACTGTTCAATCCTGTGAACACTAGTAACTGTTCTTCAGGAATTTCTGCGAGGTTTACCTTCATGTGCACAGGCACAGTTGACGTATCTTCAACGTTGAGATCCGATCCCTGATTACCTATTTCTGGTTGTTTCTGCACACTTCTCACATAAGAACTTGTCTTTATGCAACATGTTGTACATAGTACTGTTGACGGACCGAAGCACTAGAATGACTTACCTTTGCTCCCACGCATGTAAGAACTCACTTCTACACACCGGGCGCTTTCTTTGCCCTCTAAACCATAGTTCGCACACAGAACATTACCGATGTTTATCCGTGCTTCCACCGGAAGCCATTTATCACACACATCACCAAGTTGTTTTGAAATGAATAATATGGCTTTCGCATTACACGTTTCCACATTGGCGAAACCTACCAGAAAATAACACCAAATAGTACACAACAACAAAGTTCGCTTAAATGTCGCGCGAAACAGAACAACAACAAAAGTCACTCGACAAAAGCATGCAGGAACTGCAACTTCTTGCAGGCACAACACACGAATCGATCACCACCTACTTGCAGTCACTAAAGACGGGTAAGCTACTACAGAAATCAACACCTTCACAACGCTTCTACTGTACTTCCCTCGATTGAGGCGGCCTCGCAACAGACAGATAGCGAATATGAAGCGAATGTTTGCATATACACAACCTCAAACGCCCGGATCGGTCAAACAGAACATAATGCCACTGAAGTTTTCAACTATTATTTGCCCCTTATCCTACTGTACATCATAATATGACAATGGAC
This sequence comes from Thermobia domestica, assembly GCF_964235325.1. NCBI lineage: Eukaryota > Metazoa > Arthropoda > Insecta > Zygentoma > Lepismatidae > Thermobia > Thermobia domestica. The sequence continues at coordinate 181,236,886 of NC_137462.1, forward strand.
TTATTTATCAAAATATGTCCCCGGTGGATGAATGGATAAGCTCTTCGCCTTGTACTCAAGGGATTTCAGGTTCGATTCCAGGTGGGGACAGAGGAATTCCGGATCCCTTGTTCAACTGTAAGTTCCATCCTTCGGACGTCATCGTCACATGGCAGGCAATGGGAAACCATCGTGGGTTCACCTTGCCCAGGGACATTCGGGTCACAGCCCTGCCTTCGGGAGGAGCACCACGTCATTTTGATCTGCATTTCGGAGGCGCTGATGGTACGCAATGCAATTCCCAGCCACCAAATACTCACCCATACAGTCTATTAAACTACCAGATGGTCCCCAATTTCAACACCCTCTATCAGCCAAAGAAAACATAACACCACTTTCGTTTCTACCTACTATTTGTCCCGTACTCTGATGCACATCATATGTGCAAATCATTGATCTCAGACTTAAAAATCCGAATATAACATGTAGTTTCCCATATACTCCATTATAAACATTTGCGGTATTTTTGCCCTACTTTCTTAAAATCGTTATAGTGTCGTCGAAATATTTTTTTTCCTGAGGAGTTGCCTTTATATCTATAGGAATACAGCAAAAAAGCGAGGCAAATAGAACTTTTATTTTTGACGAGAACTTACACAGGGTCCTTTATAGAAAATATATTTAAATGTCCTGTTATGCATTTAAACTATTATCTTTTTTAACAGGTTGACTGCCATGAGCATCATATGTGGTGCTCACCTTATTTCTCTCTGGGGCCATGAGCACCATATATATGATGCTCACTAACCTATCCAGGTTCTTGAGCATTGTATGTTCATATATGTTGAAAATTTGATTGAGATCGATCTGGTGATAGGGCTGTGCGATATGTCGATATCAGCTTATATCGATAATCGATATCGCAAAAATATCGACGTCGATATATCGATATCGTCGATATTCGATATCGATATTGTCGATATCGATACTTAATATTGATATCAATGTTGTCGATATGTAAATTCGATATCGATATTGATATTGTCGATATGAGATACTGGTGTTTGACACTGCCTCGAAAACATCGCGGTGGGTTTTGCTTTATATATATATAACGCTTTTTGGCTCGCGGTAGCAGCTGCATTTTCATTTCTTAACCGAATGAAACCAAACTGCACGATACTCGTATGAGCCAGAAAAACGCCCTGTTTCATGAGTCAAATTAATGGGGGGCTTGGAGACTATGTCCCCCAAAATTCCATGTTAATATTTAATTTTTTCTTTTGACTTCATTTCTGAACACAATGAAACCAAATTTACAGAGGATTAGTATGGGTTAAAAATTTGGTTCCTTTATGAAGATAGTCCAAATCGGCGGTGAGGTAGAGATGTTTCTACGTCTACTTAATCCATCTAAATATTGTACAGCGGTGGACACTTCTAAATGGTACACCTTAGCCGTAAATCTCCATATGGCTGTACCATTTAGAAGTGTCAACCGCTGTACATTTAACTTACATTATCGGCTGCACTTCTTCACCAAATCAAACCAAACTTGTGCAAAAATTGTATTGGGCAGAAATGATGTTCCTTTCAAAGATAAAGCCAAAATCAGCGCAGAGCCGGGGAGCTATGCCCTCCAAAACATTTCTCATCATTAACATGACTGCATTCCTTAACCGAGTCAACTTGATATCCTCACTACAATTAATGTTTGTGTTGTATTGCCATTGCGAGTGAAGAATCAAATGCCAGTGCTAATATTTGCTTAAATCTAAACAGACAGGACAACAATAATTTACTCTTTTTTTTGGGGGGGGGGGGTGGAAAGTAGTATTTTTTTGTTTATTTGTATGTGGTTACTATATGTAAGTTGAGCCACATAACTCAGCCCACTAAAACAAACAAAAGCCTCCATTCTGTCATTTCACTACACAGATCTACATATTCTATTTAAGTAGTATCAACACTTCTCTATTTCTTTGGATTAGTTTGAGTATTAGAATATGCATTATTAGGTGCACTATAATTAGAAATGACTTAGAACCTTCCTAAATTGATTTCGTAAGCAAAACTGAATAAAGATATAAGACGTAAGCTTTAGCCTAAATTTAATGAAAACATCAACACTTTTAGATATGAGTTTGCACAAAACCAATAACAAGAAACCTCTCCAGTTCATGTGGTAGATATCACGTCTTTGCGTAAAGCTCTTTAACACAAAAGATTATCAATTTAATAATAACATGAAAGAGATCTCGATTGATCGCGTGCTTTTTTTAATTGAATATTAAAATAGAATACTACAAAAGAATAAGTCCAAGTGTTAAATTTGTAAAGAAAACGGATTAACTTAGAAGAACACAAACACATACATCACACACAGAGAGAAAAATAAACAATAACTGACTTTAGGGATGCGCACGAGTCGAGACATGTCTCGAATCTCGACTCGACTCGACTCGAATTCGAGTCGAGACACACTTTGTAAAATTCGAGACGAGTCGAGACAAACGTATTTCTCGACTCGAATTTTCGAGTCGAGACACGAGTCGAGTCGAGACAGCTCGTAAAAATCTCGACTCGACTCGAATGTCTCGAAAATATTTCTATAATTTTTAATATTATTTTGAAGTTACTCATTCAGAAACACTCGACACGAGAATTTCAGAAACTGCAGGACTTGTCAGGTGTTCGAGGAGTGCTGTGGTGAGTGTCTTCAACAAGTGGTGAAACCAAGGGGAAACGACTCCAAACGTCGAGGTGTTGGGAGCCTCCCCACCTCATTACACAATGTCAGACGTTGTAGGCCGAGCAGACTGGTAAAACAGGACAGGCAGCGAACTACGTCGGAACTAACATCAGAGTTTACTGCTGGGCCAAGTACAAGTGTGTCTGAATTAATGTTGTAAAATTTCCGGAAATTTTAAACCTGTTGGTAAAAAAAAGCTTTTTTTCGATTTCTTTCCGGAAAAATTGGAAACATTGAAAAAAATAAAAAAGGTTTGTATTTGGTTAATTTTACTAGTATTGATATATTTTTTTTCAAACGTGTGAAAAATATAAGTTGAAAAATTTCAATATTGCGAATATTAAAATATAGTACTCGAAAATAAAACTATTCCAATTATTATCTGTATTAAAATACTAGATTTACGCGTATATGTTTGTCCATAGAAAAGTTTATATGTTTGTCTTCAGTCCTTTCGACAATGAGATATTGAACCCACAAGTGGTGGAAACGTACCGTTTTCATTGGTTGATTCCAAATTTTGTGTAAATTGTCCAGTTCTAATGAATATTAAAAAAAAAACATGACTATTAGTTCTTTATTAAATTTTTAGGGGTACACTGGAAGTACTGAAAATGTTTAAAAGTAAAGCTTCATACCCTACGAGTTATATTTTCCAACATCACATAGTTGTATATAGGGGTTGTATATTTCTCAAGTGTTTGTTTCATGGCCAAATTATAAGAAAACGAAGGATAACCATTTCTCCAGTCTAAGATGAATCTTTATTGTTTGGAGAATTTTTTTTAATGAACTCCGTATATAACTGACATAATTAATTGTGTGTATAATTTATTTACTTATTGCATAATGCATGCAAAAAGAAAGAAAACACTGGTCATATATGAATTAGAAATTCCAACCACAAGTCGGCTCAAATCTTGCAAACGGTGCGAGATATTGAAAAAAATAGTCGAAAAAAATTTCCCCTTTATGATACTCCTTGTCGATTTTTATGAAGGTATCTGTATCTTTCACTTGTATCTGTAAAGGACATGTACAGATATGAGGAATGATAAGATTCATGCTCATATGTGAATGATGTGCTGTGTAGAGAGCGCAGGTTCAGCTAGTTGAAAATTAATAGTCTGCACTCATTTCTGTTATGTCCTTTATTCGTGGATGTGGATTATATTACAGAAGTTAGAGTTATAGTTGCATAGTTACATGCATTAATTACAGTTACATACAAACCTACCAATATGAAGTGTTCTGTTGCAAAAAATAGGTCTCTTGAATAAAACTGAGTTCTCAATGTGCTCTTTGATCTGGTGAAGTTTTGTTAATTTTAACCAATTTACTTCTTAAGAGAAAGAGCAATTGGCAAATTTCACTAATACTCATGCACTAAAACATATAATTACTATTATTTAATATTATAATATACACACTTATATAAACTTTATTTACAAAATCTTGTATGTAAACAAATACATGTTTTCTAGTGCGACAGATTATCTACTATAATCAAAATGATAGTGACTATGTTTCTAACTTAATAACTCTTGAATCATCAGACCGATCTCGATAAAATTTTCAACATAGATGAGGTTCGGGATGGTTTTTATCATTTTACTTTGAAGGTGCAACTTGAGGTAAGGAGAGAGGGGGAAATGACATATTAGTGTCGAATCCACAATTTTCGGGGTCGCTGAAATGAACAATGACACTTCCGATGCCATTTAAATCATAATGGTAGCCGAATATTTCCTTTTCTGTCTTAAAAATGGGTTGACAAGAAACTTAAAAAAATACCAAATAGTAAATCATAGGTTTATTGAAAATCAGTTGTTGTTGTTGTTGTTGTTGTTTGTTTGTTTGTTTTTGTTTTCCTCTTTTATTTAAGGAGAAAGAGCTGCGAATCTTTGTTCCTTCTTGAAGCCAGTTAATAATATTCAGTGATCTTTCCCTCGCGTTTCCCTTTGTTCATTTCTTTTTCGCACAGTAATATAAACCATAAAGGCACTGAACCAACCAGATTTTTTTATCTGAAAAGACTGATGTCTCACAACAAATTTGTCTGTCGCTAATTCAATGGCCATTAGAGATGGAAAGTTGATGGTTAAATTCCTGAGATAAATAAAGCAATAAGGCAAAAGTGGACGGTGAGCAGAAGTCAGGCTCTCTCTCTCTTTCACAAATGGGCATTCAGTAAATGGAAATGTGCATTCAAGATGCAGAAATATAGAAAATGTTCATTCTATTATCTATACAAGCCGGCTACGAGTCTTTTGTTTTCGCTAGGGGTGCAGTCCAAACTACTGGATATGTAGCCTACCGAAAGACCACACAGATGTTACCGAAATTATTGTGCTATTGTTTCTTTGTAAGCTTTGGCAGAAACTTCTTTGGATATCCTCTCTTTTGTTACTTGCCGACACGTTGAGAAAAGCAATTTAGTAAACCAAGCTTTCTGTCTAAATCTTTTTTTTTTTTTTTTTTTTTCACATTGAGAAGCAACTTCAGCTCGTCGCGCTCTGGAGTTTGTGCTCAATTACAGCTGGAAAAGATTGAAGTTCCCATCACAGTGGCTCAAGAGATCCTGTGAATCTGAACATTTTGCAAGCGGCTTCGGCTTCGGGGACACTAAAACGTCGTGGAATGAATTTTCAACAATGAAATATCTTTCATTTAGTTGGTCGTGTGATTTGTTGCGTGGTGTGGCAGACAAGAAAGCTGTAAATATTTTCGAATTATGAAAATTTTAATTGAATCTTAAACGTACGTATAAGTGTGTAGTGTGTAGAAGAACATCGAGTAGTTATCTCCAGATGTGACATAAAGTATAGTCGCTTTTTTAAAATTGCCAAGGACCATGTAAGTACGTCTTATTCTATGAACCATGTTTTAAAATATTATGCTGTCTTTTCGTAATTTACGTTGATGTATTGAATAGGCTATAAAACGTAGATATTTCAACAGGGTTGAACGCAGGGGGTGGTATTTGGGGGTCCGGACCCTCCGAAATCCTGATTTTTGTGCAAATTTAGTCTAATTCTAGGGTCAAGTTTACAAATTCTAATATAATTTATCCTCAAATTGAACTTGAACTCCCCCGAATACCTTTGACCCTTCCGAAATAAATAAGCGGCACGGTGTCTCAGTGGTAGAGCGTTCATCTCCGGTGCTTGGGGTCCCTGGGCTGTGTGGACTCTGTGGTGGACAAACACCGCGCTCGTGGGTCTTTTTCGGGGTTCTCCAGTTTCCTTCCACTTTCTTCATTCCACCATTTCATTCATTTCTCATCACCGTCTCCTTTAGCCTAACCAGCTTAACTGTGGGACGTAAAACTTAAAGATTTAATTTCATTTTTCTTCCGAAAAAATTGCTGCGTACGTGCTTATATTTCAATTATCTTTTGTGAAAATGCTGTTCTACTCAAAAGTGTAGGGTTTGAAGTCTGAACATTGAGAGCTAATTGTGCTATATATTGTGCTCATTATTATTATTATTATTATTATTATTATTATTATTATTATTATTATTATTATTATTATTATTATTATTACCCTGAAAGGTATGCAACCAACCTTCCAACTTTTTAACCATAGAGAGAGAGAGAGAGAGAGAGAGAGAGAGAGAGAAAGGAAGATAGATATACATATATAAATGATCGAAAATGGCGGTCGAATCCATACTTTTCGGGGTCCCTGAGATGAACAGAAGATGCCGTTTAAATCCACAAATTCAGTCCCATTAGTACTCCTAAGAGGGGACGGGAACAGGTAAAGGCAATTGAAAATTATCAAAATTAATGTCGAATTAATAGTTTTGGGGCTCGATAAGTTCATAGTTTTGGTTCCTTTTATGCAGGGCCGTGCTGGGATACTAATGAGGGCGGTGGACAAGTCTACTAAAAGGGCGCCCATACAAAAAACGGTAATATATATATATATATATATATATATATATATATATATATATATATATATATATATATATATATATTGAGAGAGAGGGAGAGAGAGAGAGAGACTTTGAAAGAAAGTATGGGTATCATTTTATATCAAAATCACCACCAAATTTGTTTTAGTATTAACGTAATAGCTAACCTCGAATCGAAATCCTCTTTACTACAGAAAAACTTTTTAGTTCCTGTAATAGCATTTCTGTCAAATAAAAAGAAGCTAAATGTATCAACAACTTAATATAGCACGCCTACGGACGCAGGAGGCTCATTGCCGCGTTACAAAAGCTCACCATTGATTTCTGTTCTTAGAAACTGAACCCAGTTTCTACTTTATATTTCAATTTCTGCGAGAACCATTTTAATATTGTCCTCCCATCTGCGTCTCGGTCTTCCTAACGGTCATTTTCCTATTTGGATTTCCAGTTACAATTTCGAAAGCGTTTCTAATTTCTTCCATTCTGGCTGCATAACCTGACCATTTGAGCCTCCTAGACTTGATGACCCTAACAATGTTTGGTAAACGGTATAAAATTATGCAGTTCCTCATTATGAAGTTTCCGCCTTTCCCCATTCCCGTTCCTTTTGGAGTTCGAATATTGGTTTAAGAATCTTGTTTTCAAATACTCTCAGTCTGCGATTTTCCCTCAGAGTCAGTGACCATGTTTCGCAACCATACAGCACAACAAACATGACTATCGTTTTATATTTTAGCTACAAATTCCTCGATAGAATTGGCGACAACAAAAGATTTTTAACTGAATAATAGCACGAAATCCCTGCTTTCAGTTGACATCAATTTTTTTTAGTGATTATGGTTTTGCTGTGTTAATAATGATCCTAGATATTTGAAAGTATCCACTTTGTCGAAAGAAAATATTATTTGATATTTTAACGCATCCATAAAATGCAGTATTACGATCCCGACAAACTTCCATTTATTTAGTTTTCTCTGCATTTACTTTTAAGCCTATATTCCTGCAAGCGTTAACTAAGATTTCTGCATTCCTTTCTATTGTTCTATCATTCCCTACTAAATTTACATCATCAGCATACGCCATAACCTGGCAAATACAATTCAGCTCTAGTACCTGATTGCTGTCTTTGATTTTTCTTATAGTGTTCTTCAGAACAAAGTTAAATAATTATGACATCTCCTTGTTTCAGATCATTCTCAACGTAAAAGCTCGTGAACAATAATTTTTCTACTCGAACCTTACTTCGGGATTCGTTTAAACATATCTTAATTAATCTACCTTTTTCGGTATTGCAAATTCTGTAAGCATGTTGTACAATGTTTCCCTCCTACCAGAGTCTAAAGTCAATAATTGATGTGCCTGGATGTTGTATTCTCTCATTTCAAGTATTAGTCGAATGGTAAATATCTGATCAATAGTTGATCGATTTTACCTAAATCCGTTCTGAAAATCTCCAATAATTTCATCTGCGTATGGAGTCAATCTTGCTAATACAATGTTTAAGAGGATTTATTGGATGTTGACAGAAGAGAAATGCCTCGGTAATTATTAAATCTGCTTTATTGCTTTTCTTCTGAACTGGAACAATGATTGATTCACTCTTGTTGTAATTCCTCCTTGTTCCAGATAATGAGAATGAATTTGTGTATCTTGCTCTACAATTTTACCCCTCCAGACAAAATTAAGTCAACCCGAATTTCGTCTACACCCGGAGATGTTTTTTTTTTTTTTTTTTTTTTTTAAAATAGCGATTTCTATTTCTGTCTGGTTAGGTTCTGGAATATACGGTTCTGCTGCATGCATTTCACTTTCTCCATGCATTAGTTTTTGGCTGTGTTAAGCAAATCGTCAAAGAAATCTTTCCATCTATTTAAGATGCTATCTGTATCAGTGAGAACTGCTCCTTTAGGTTTCTTTAATATATAAGCACGAAGTTGATAGCCCTTCTTAAGTTCGTTGATGCATTTATACATGTCCCAAATGTTTTTGTTTTCACTATTATCTTCAAGTTAATTAATTTTAACTTTCAAAAGTCGCGTTTCTTTGTTCTAAAAGTTTTAGAAGTTTTCTGCCAGATGACAATGAAATTTTATGCAGTTATTTCGTATGGATTTTGTAGCCAACACAGTTTCTTCTGTTTTCTCTTCTCTGCTACTTTAGTACATTCCTGGTTGAACCATGGTTTGTTCCTACATATTTCTGCGTGCTCCAATATTTCTTTTGCTTAAATTTTAATGTTATCTCCAATTTCAACCAAGTATCTTGAATACTAGTGCACTCCGAACCTTCTAAAACTGAGAATCAATTCGACACTTCAATCTGTCTCCCCTCTCGCCTGACCCTCCTCTATTAAAAAAAAAATACCACTCCGTTTTCAGATATTGAATATTTCCTTTATTCAACGATAGTCTCTCTCTTACTATCACAATCAACTCCTCTGAACGACCGAACATCAGTTGTGCTAGACTGTTCTTTTCTGTCTACTAAAACATGATCAGTTTGAATATGTGTTTTTCCATCTTATGAGGTCCAAGTATATTTATGAATGTCGCGATGTTGAAATTTTGTAATCTTCACGATAAGGTTTCTGGATATTGCACAGTTCACGAGTCTAACGCCGTTGTCACAACCTTCCTTATGCAAACATTTATTCCCTATAATCTGTTTGAAAATACGTTCTGGTCCTACCTTCTCATTGAAACCGCCTAACAGAATTTTCATATGGTATTGCAGGAGATGATCAAATACCCGTTCTATTCTTTCGTAAAAACTGTATTTTTTAAATTGCCATCCTTATTTTCTGTTGGGGTATGTGAATGTAAAATAATATTACACCACTGACCCTTAAGAGAAGTAAAAGAAAATCTATCATTAACAAATTCAACCTATGTAATTGCTGATATTACGTATTCGTTTGTGAACGGAAAGCCCTGTTTCTAGTTGATAATTTTAAATTTGTTCCCCGTAAAAGAACGTAAAATTTCCCGACTTGACTCCTCCATTTACTTCTCATCTAACTTCCTGATATCCCACTAGGTCCAACCTCTATTTCTAAACTCATTTTTTGCAAATTTTAACGCGCCTGTCCTATAGAGACTTCTTATATTTTATGTTCCAAATCTCATGTCGATTTTACTTTGCGGAGTTCGTGCCAAGTTATCAGTTCTGATCCGAGGATTCTGCAAACTTCTTCTTCTTCTTCTTCTTTTTTTTTAATGGATGAGGTTGTTAGCCTCACACTAAATTCTCAAGCTGAATTATCACCCCTTGTCTGTCCGCGACTGCTTACTCAGTATATTCACAGCTAACCTCTATATCCCAGTGGCCTTCTCCTCGATCCACAACCTGAGGACGCGCCGTGCCGTGGTGACAGGAAGACCACGTTTTACGGAAATTAATACAGCTTTATTTCAGAAATACAACAGGTACTGATTATCCGAACACTGCTTTAAAACACACAGGATCAATCAATATGCTCGGATGTATGGATGCATATTAAGACTGTGAAAGCTTCGTTGCCGTAAAAATCGTAAATTAGAGACTAGTGTCAGTGTAGTATTACTTAAATGCATCGTACATTTGACTATCCGATCTATTCTTGATGTATCACATTGTTTCGTTTTATAGGTATATAACTTTCTGAAAGTATTTGAGAACAAGATTCTGAGACGAATATTCGGTCCCAAGAGGAACGGGAATGGGGAATGGCGGAAACTTCATAATGAGGAACTACATAATTTATACGGTTTACCCAACATTGTTAGGGTCGTCAAGTCTAGGACGCTTAGATGGACAGGTCATGTAGCTAGAATGGAAGAAAGTAGAAACGCTTTCGAAGTCTTGACTGGAAGACCAGTCGGAAAACGCCCATTAGGAAGACCTAGGCGCAGATGGGAGGACAATACTAAGATGGATCTCGCAGAGATTGGAATACAAAGTAGAAACTGGATGCAGTTAGCTAAGAATAGAAGTCAGAGGAGAGCTTTTGTGAAAGCGGCATTGAACCTCCGGGTTCCATAGGCCATAGAGTTAGTAAGTTAGATTATACTCTTTACCTGTTCTCTGCTAATAGCAACTGTATGAATTTATAATACAAAATTGAAATACAGAAGAATATATATATATATATATATATATATATATATATATATATATATATATATATATATATATATATATATATATATATATATATATATATATTAAATGTGATATTTCGCACGGCATCTTCTGTAAAGGGCGCCTTGTATTCTTCACAGGTTCTGTACTACAGACAGTATTTGAATTTATTAAACAAAGCTGGTATACAGGATAACTAAACCACTTATCTATAATGTGATGTTTCGTAGGGCGCCTTATGTAAATGGCGCACTGTACCTTTCACGGGTTCTTCGCCAACAGTAACTGTGCGTATTTATTGTAGAGAACTGTGCTATACAGAAGAGTAAATAGCACTGTTCATCTTTGATGTGGTCTCGGAAGGGCGCCTAATGTAAAGGGCGCACTGCACCTTTCACAGGTTCTTTACTAATAAAAGTGTAAGAATTTATTACTAAAAACTTGTACCTTTATTTATACTGTGATATTTCGGAGGGCGCACCGGGACAGGTCCCGGTGTCCCGGTGGGCCAGCACGGGCCTGCTTTTATGTCCAAAATAAATCGTATTCTCCCCGTGCAAGCTATTCGGCTAGTCTGTAATAATAGCGAACGGAAGTTTCACATATTCAACCCTTTAATATATTTCTCGCTGTTCAAATTTACTCACTTGTGCGGTTTATGTGTGTATATGTAAATAAGATCATCTCTCTTTTTGAGTTATTCGAAAAATATACAAAGAATAAAGAGGGATTTTACCAGAAATCAGAAAACTAAAAAGTAGAATTAAATCTTGTTGCTTTAAGTATGTTTCTGTTAGCGAAATACATTGTATATACAGTAGGACGTCAATAATCCGAACGTCAAAAATCCGAACGCGGTCCCTAGAAGCTTTTTACATTTTGTCTTAATATAACGTTAGCGATAAACAAACAATAGTGTGTCCGTCGACGTTATGTGAAGTCAGTGTTTTTACAAAAGTTCATACGTAATTGTTTGTCATACATATTTTTATTTTTTTATTTTCTCTTAGGCCTATAAGTTTTAAGTGTGACTTACAAGATCAGTGTAATTTAGTGTACGAGCAAGTTCTTCAGAAACATTAAATGTAAGTAGCCTTTCGTATGGTATTGTATTTACTGTATGTACTGAATAACCACTGTATCGATAGAAGAACATACCGTACAGTATATGTAAGCCTAAATGGCATTTTCGAAAATCCGAACTACCTGTGGTCCCAATTAGTTCGGATTTTCGACTTCCTACTATATATGCTGCAGACATGTTACAGCAAGTAAGATGACTAGCATCAGTCCAAGATATAGTTTTTAAATTATATTTTCCTGTTTTTTTCCAATATTTCCAAACAAATTATTTTTTTAATGGATTCCAAACTCGGAAATTTTACATAGAACAAGGAAGACATCTCTATAAAATACATGTTTGATTTAACGTATTAACTAAAATGATGGCCCTGTTATTTTAACAATTCCCTGCCATCAAGAGGGAACTTCATAAGATTGCTCGAGATAATTTTAATGCGTCTATACTAATTAAGCTAACTAGGATTATCTTTAGTTTCTTTTGTAGCCATAATTCCGTTCTATCACGGTGCTAACTTTGAAGTGTTTGGATGAGTTGTGCACAAAATTTCCTTATTCTAATACAAGAAACAAAAATACTCAGTTAGGCCTATCTTAACTCTAAACTAGTAAATATAAAGTAGTTTTCATTTTGAAAGCATAATATAATAAAATATTCGAAAATTTCAATTTTACCCAAATTTTCCGTTTTTTATTTTTATTTATTTATTTATTTTTTTGCAAGTTCAGGAAAACCGTAAAAAAAATGGGTTTTTACCCAAAATGTCCGTTTTTTCCCAGGCCTTCACAACACTACTCTGAACACATAGTGCACCGAACACTTCTGACAATGGACCTCCGTAGCCGATGACCCATTCATGTGCGAATGTTAACACCACGATATCGGCAACTACGACTGAAATGAATACGTGAACATCGCCACTGGACCTTAGTATAGTGGCAGAGCGTTGCATTGTCTGATGAATCTCGATAACTTCTTCATCATGACGGAATTTACGGGAATTAGGTGACCTGTTTGTGCATACGTGGTGTCAACTCTCTCCAGCGACCTACCAAAGATCATTGCGTGCATGCCAAGACGTGTCGCCGTTGTTATCCATGCCAAAGGTCGACATACTGACAATTAGGTAGGTAGTCATAATGGTCTGACTGATGTGTGCGTATATTTTAACTCGTATATTTTGTCTCGACTCGAATTTCGAGACGTCTCGACTCGAATTCGAGTCGAGTCGAGACAACATTTTCTCGAGACGAGTCGAGACAACATTTTCTCGAGACGAGTCGAGACAGGCTTAAATCTGGACTCGACTCGACACGTGCGCATCCCTAACTGACTTGTTTAGAAATATGCCTATTAGCACTGAGTTTTCAACTAGAAATGTGTGATGCGTTGAAGTTCATGACACTGCTATTTAGGAACGAGCTTCTTTATTCATGGAAAGAAAATCAGTTGTTTCGCATGTTCTGCACTAAGTGAAGTATGAGCATCAGTTACAATATTGCATTCACAACTAAATACTCTTTCCGATAGAACGCTGGTACCTACACAGAAACACTTACGAGCCAGAAAAGCTAATTTTGGAAAGTCACTGTCATGAGATTTCCTCTAGTGAAGGAGGTTTTCTTCCATATCAGTATGCAGTGGTGCTATTCTAATTTTTTAACAACTGGTTATATATATGAGAGATAGTAGATGGATACATAGAAAGATCTCTCTCTCCCTCTCTCTTAGGAAGCAAATCATACAAGATAGACAAAAGCAAATTTTTCACTGGATACCACAAGTGACAAGTAGACCTACACAGCAACCTAATATAAGGTGTTGTGACGAAATTAGGTAGCACTGCGAATATCTTGGAAACGAATTATCCAAAATAGATGTTTGTCTTGATGAGAGTACTAGAAATACCTTAACCCAGCAATGGATCAACAATTGTTGATAATGGTATGTATGTGTTTCTAATGTAAATAACCCTCACCACTGTACTGATGTGATCCCAGGTTTCATTCTTGATATCTAACCAGTCCATTTGAAATTAAGAAAAAATCGCTAATACCTTGTTCTGAGAGATCATATATCTAACCCTGTAACTGTAAGAATTTCTAAGAACAAAGCTAAACAAACTAAAACTTGCTCGTTCTTGGGTATAACTGGGTAAAATTTACTGTTAATCTGGGTATAACAAACGGTTTAGCAAACTCGAAATATATTAACAACCGGTTGTAGCAAAACGGTGCGAACCGGCTGAATAGCACCACTGTCTGTAGATGGCACAGAAAGATATGCATCGATTTCCTGTTGCAGTAAGGCATCAAATAATTAGCATAAAAGAGAAATAGGGATTCCCCACTTTTGCTTTTGTTAATCGGGTACGTCATTCGTCCATCTCAGAAATGAAATGAGTTTTACGTCCCACGGTTATGCTGATTAGGCTAAAGAAGACGGTGGTAATGAGAAATTAATGAAAATGGTGGAATGAAGAAAGTTGGAGGAAACGGAGAATCCCGAGGAAACCCATGCAACGGTGTTTGTCGACCACAAATTTCACTGGGCGGGAACAGGGTTTGAACCCGGGACCTCATGTACCAGAGGTGAACACTCTACCACTGAGCCACCGCGGCAACTATCATCCATATATGGATCAAGTATTGTTTGTGCGTGAGCTTAAAATACAACACACGCACGTGTTGTTATAGAAAGAACTTCTCTCTCTCTCTCTCTCTCTCTCAAACGCACACCGCCACACGTGCACATTCACAAATTCACATACATGAAATAAACATCTACATACAAATAAAACACGCATATTCTATGCCACCCTGTTTCACTCTCATTATTTCCGCAATGATGATCAATATGATAACTGGGAAAGAAATTAAATGACTATTTCTATTAACTTTTTCTGAAGAAAGAGTGGTGGATTAGAAGAGAGAAATTTGTCTTCTGTGACTAACAAGTATTCTGACAGTGAGATATCCCCATTGAAACGTTTTGAGACCAGATTGTCTATATCAACATGAATATTCAAGACCAATCAATATGTTGAATATCTATATTTGATATTGTCAATATCAATATTGGATGTTGTCGATATCGATATTTGATGTCGATATCGATATTTTTGATATCAAAATTCGATATCGTTATTAGAAAAATATCGAATGTCGATATCGCACAGCCCTATCTGGTCCATCAAAATTTATTAATTCACGAACATAGTCACTTTCATTTTTATATTTATTGATTTGTGTATATCTCTCCCTCCACCTCCTCTCCTATGTTACTCCGTCAAAGTGAAATGATAAAAAATAATCCGTCTCGAGCCTCATCTACATTGAAAATTTGATCAAGATCGGTCGGGTGGTTCAAGAGTTATTAAGTTTTATTTTTTTCTGTCCCCCTCCTCTACCGTCAAAATAAATAGCTAAAAACACTCCCAGGTCAGAACCATATCTACGTTGAAAATTTGATCGATATCGATCGGGCGGTTCGAGAGATTAAGAGACAAATATAGTCCCTTTCAATTTTATAATATAGATTATGTGAAATCGTTTTGGTTATACTGGTTGATACATTACTGTTTATTTACACTACCTCCGCACTGATAATTTTCGGTTTATGGCCGTTTCTGCGCGTACCCATAAGTTATAGATAGTCATGCATTGGGGTCTATTGGATGGGTGAGGAAGCGTCACTAGGGCTATTGTTACGCCACTCTCTATAACCCCCTCCCAGCTGTATGAAACGATTAGCACAATGATAGACCTCCAGCATAGGTTTGGGAGTCAAGTACGGTATTGTAATGAAATTAAGATGATGAATTATCTAATAGTATCTAGGTATATATAAATAGATCTATTACCGCTAAATCAATGCAATGTTTATTAGAATTTACGCTCAAACGAAAAGAGGTTCCACTGATTTCGTTTCTGCAGATCACGAGTTCACAGCCACGTCCGTTGAACGAAAGTATCCTCTGCAAGACACTTCGGAGCACAAGGACAACGAACATGATGCGGCAGAACCTATACCAGGTTAGCAGTGGCGAAGCGTAATCCCACAAGTAGGGTAGGCTCGATAAACTAATAACACAAATAATATTTAATGTATCATAAAATGTTTAAAATTATGGTCAAAATTCTATTTTCCATATTGAGTTAAACAAAAGAAACTACCAAATCTATTTTAAAGAACTTTGCTAGCTGAGTTTCTAACACTGTGTAAATTTATGTGCATGTATACATAGTAGTTTTTTTTTATTTTTAGTTTAGTTTAACACGAAAGAATGTTTACATAGGCAAAAGTAGACGGAAAGTAGTCTATTATAACTACTATTATTAATCAATAAATATTTACATGGAGGAAAACACATAAGGCCTTATGCAGAGTCGTTCTGAAGCGTGATTAGAACCATACTAAAGAGTTCGACTAGCATATGTTTTCAGCAGTAGTCAGGCCTTTAGTATGACGCTAATCATGTTAAAACGACCCTGCATAACACCCATAATGTGTATTACTGGAATATTTTCATTTAACTCTGCTACAAATATTTTGAAGTGTAATTCATATTTTCTTCTGTCTGGGATTTGCAGGGGGGGTGAGGGGGAATTTCCTAATCACTTGCTGTTTTGATTTCCTGCATATTTGAAAATGGACGGAGTGAAAAGGAAAGTACATTCTTACAATTAATTGTCAAATTTCTTGGATAAGCGTTTGTTACTTGCATCTCCCATTTTAAGTAAGTACAATACCGCAATTAACTAATGCATTACGTGATAATTACTTCACTAGAAATGTTAATGCTCATAAGGAACTTCATTTGAATCAACGTAAGATATTTAATATTGTATTCCATGCAATGCAGGGGGTGGCTTCCGGGCTTAAGCATTAACCGAAATTTAACGCAACTCTTTATTGTTTAATATATATTGCAGTACTTTCACATTTCCAGGAATAAAGTTAGCAGAGCCCCCTTCCCCGAAACAAAATCGTAAATACCCCACTGATTCTATGAAATGGAAAACAAGTAAAATTACAAAGAAATATTATTTTTTATCCTGTACAGTAGCACTTGGTAAATGTATAAATATGTTTTATGTATCAGACTTATATTCTACAAGCTACTATGATCGAGGCAACATATAGGAAAAAAGGCTACTCTGAATAACTCCTGAGAGTATATTCCTTTCGGCATCCGGGGTTTTGGGGGTATTTTTTAGACTTTCAGTCAAGCAGCTACTGCATCGTCACTATTTATCCTAGGACCATGGTTCATACCTCATTCTCTTCAGAATGGAGCTGGCTTTCAAATGGTACCACTTGCATGCTCATACCGTATACCAGGAGAGGGAAAAGTGATGTCAAAGGGAAAATTTCGAGGGAATTTTTTTCACACTTTGGGCCCCTCTGCAACGGCCCTGTGTAAACGTAGAGATCTCAAAAAAATCTGATAAATAGTACTTGGTATACTGAATGTGTGTGCCAAATTTCAAGTTTCTATCTTGAATACTAAGGGCGGGAGAAATTTTATCAAGAATCCCCACAATGCCCCAAATTACCGCAAAACACTATGATCTCAGGTAAAAAATTTCCTGACAAGTAAGGGACCATATGGTTGTCGCGCAAATCAGATGCAGACATATGCCATCTGATTGAGCATGAAAAGATATGGAGAACACAGAAATTTAAGGTGCTAAGGGCCATAGGGAGCAAAGCGAGGAAAGAGGAAACATTGAATGTCGGCAAAATTGAAGAAAGTCAGGAATGACGGGAAAAGTTAATTTCTTGCAAACTGGGAAAGAAAGTCAACCAAAAGAACGAAACTAAACATAGCAAGGCATCAAGGACGAAGAAAGATCATAATCAGGGTTGCCATGTGGACCGCAGTGTTTCCAGCGCTGCATAACATTGATATGGAAGGTATAGCACAGTATAGCAATTCATGCACAAGGAAAAATTTTAGTAACACAAAAGACAATTGAAAAGACTCTGTACTCGTGCGTAAAAAGATTTAACGATAATCGTGAGTGAATAATGTACATAAGGGAGGACAAATATAGACATGAAAGTGAAGGGGTACACATGGTATTCACGTCAACTGCAATTAAACTACAAATGGTGCGTACTGTTCTCTGTTTTCCTCCATTTGTATTCACGCGGGTGTAATATTCACTCACGACTACGTTAAACCTTTTTACGCACGTGTACAGAGTCTTTTCAATTGTCTTTTGTGTTACTAATATTTTTCCTTGTGCATGAATTGCTATACTGTGCTGTATCTTCCATGTCAATGTTATGCAGCGCTGGAAACACTGCGGTCCGGATGGCAACCCTGATTATGATCTTTCTTCGTCCTTGATGCCCTTGCTATGTTTAGTTTCGTCCTTTTGGTTGACTTTCTTTCCCTGTTTGCAAGAAATTAACTTTTCCCGTCATTCCTGACTTTCTTCAATTTTGCCGACATTCAATGTTTCCTCTTTCCTCGTTTCGCTCCCTACGGCCCTTAGCACCTTAAATTTCTATGTTCTCCATATCTTTTCATGCTCAATCGGATGGCGAATGTCTGCATCTGATTTGCGCGACAACCATATGGTCAATTACTTGTGAGACATCTCTATTTACCCTAGGACTATAATCCGCCAATCATTCTCTTCACAATAGAACTGCCTTTCAGGTGGTACCGTACCATTCATGTGCCTCCATCGTGTATCTAAGACGAGAAAATCCCGAAAAAGGGATTTTTGGGTCTAAAAATCCCTTTTTTAAAAACTTTTAGCCCCCCTGTTTTAACACAGAGATCTGAAAAGATCTGATAAATACTACTAGGTGTGCTGAATGTTTATGCACAATTCCAATTTTCCAGGTGCAAAAGTAAGCCCGCCAAAAAAATATAACCGACAATGCCCCATATTCCCGTATACAGAGGGATATTTTGTAAACATTCCCTAAGACATCCCTAATTACCCTAGGATCATGGTTTGCACATCATTCTCTTCAGAATAGAACTGCCTTTCAGACGGACCATTCACATGTCTGCATCATGCATCTAAGGCAGGAAAATCCCGTGAAAGGGATTTTTTGGTAAAAATATCCCTTTTTTCAACTTTTAGCCCCTCTGTACCCCCCTGTTTTAACACAGAAATATGGGGAAAATATCTGTTAAATACTACTCGGTGGACTGAATGTTTGTGCACAATTTCAATATTCTAGGTGCAAAAATAAGCCCGCAAAAAATACCGAAAATGTCCAAAATTCCCCTATACAGAAGTATATTTTGATAAAAATTCCCTGACACTTCCCTAATTACCCTAGGGTCATGTTTCGCCCATCATTCTCTTCAGAATAGAACTGCTTTTCAGGCGGTACCATTCACATGTCTGCATCATGTATCTAAGGCGGGAAAATCCCGAAGAAAGGGATTTTTTGGTAAAAACCCTTTTTTTCAACTTTTTGCCCCTCTGGATCCCCCCTGTTTTAACGCAGAAATCTGAAGAAAAAAATCTGATAGGCTTAAATACTACTCGGTGAACTGAATGTTTGTGCAAAATTTCAATCTTCTACGTGCAAAAACAAGTCCGCCAAAAAAATAATGAACATAGGCGAAAAAGAAAACATATAAAAGAAAATATATATTTTAGAATTATGACGTCATCACCTCCTATGTCTGGACGCAGGAAGGTGTGAAACTATACGTAAGGTCTTCTACAATGCCTCTGGACTTAAAAAAAAAAAAAAAAAAAAAAAAAAAAAAAAAAAAAAAAAAAAAAAAAAAACCGGACGAAAAAGCTCAAATAGGAGATTTATAACGCAATGTACCATGTAACATCCGTATGGTACAAATTGTACCATTGGATCCCCAAAGGGATATACCTAAATTAAACAAGTTATCACTAATAGAAACATAATTGTACATAGAAACTTTACTCTAAGTTAAGGAAATAATTCTACAACATATTAGCATTGAAATATGCCTTCAACGCTAAAACAACTTACAGAGCCAAGCCTTCGCACCTTCCCAACAATGCGTGCAATCCCGAGCGATAATAGCTTCGCTGCTTGAGCAGCATACCCGTAAACCTATCTAGCGAGCAGGTGAGGCTTAGACGGAAGGGTCTCCAAGTGTTTCCAACCTATTATTTTGTTACCGAAAAAAATGAAATGTTGAAGTATTAACTTTATTTTATAAGAAACCAAATATAAAGAAAATATACGGTAGAAAATAGGGTAGGCCCGGCCTCAGAGCCTCATAGTACGCTTCGCCACTGCAGGTTAGTAGATTAAGTAGAGAGTTTAGGTCTAGTTTAGAATGGCAAGGTAGAATAGGGGTCTAGACTAGACATAGATTGCCTTCAACCACTTCATAGAAACCTACAGCTGTAATTGATTAATATAGAAGTTTTTCTTCATGTCCAATAACTTTTTGCATCAGAAAACTGTGGTGATTGCCATGGAATAACTCGACTCATAGTTTAACTTACATTTCAACAAAAATGTGAAGTCTACAATAGGCAGCTAGTCTACATATTTCTGTATGAATAGAATAAATTATAGACTAGCCTATTAGAAGCGATAGACTAGATTGGATTCTTTTGGTCGTTAAAACTGCTCATGAAAAGTTTTCTCAACAATATATCACTTTGCTGAAAGTGTTTACCTCTTATTTTGAGGACTGTCGACAAGCTCATCTGTCTCTCCCCCTATGATATTTCACCACTACTATCGCAGAAACGCAACTATTTACACGCGGACATCCTATGGGATCAGTGTATGTTCTGACTTCTTTGCCACACAAAGAACACGTAGCACATTCGCATGAGATGGGAATCCAGGTGTGACGCTACATATATTTCTAAAAAGCATGCTCCTTCGAAGGCGCAGAGGGTAATGGAACCATCTTCATCTACTGACTATAGCAGTGAATCTGATGAACTGCATCTTCAAGATTACAGTGATGGAGATGTCGTGGCTCCCTCTCTTGTGACAGTAAGTTTTCGGACGATGTTCGTGGGGAAGTGTGTGATTTGCACGATGTGGGCTCATGAAGAGTGTTCTGGGTCCGACAAGGACGTCTATACATGCAATTTCTGCAAATGACAACGTGAAATGTGTGCGAGTTGCGAAAAGCTGCATAATGTATATGTACATTTCATAGAAAGACATAAATTTCTAATGTACTTCACTACTATTCTATACCCCTACTTTTTTCTACATTTAGTATTTTTATGTTCTTCCTATATCTGCTAGGAACTTCCAGTTGCCATATTATAGTCCTTATTAAATATCCTCCAAGCCTATATACTGTTTACTTAACATGTATCCTCGGACAGTTCACATATATAAATGGTATTCCATAACCCCCAGTTTTCCTCTACCGACAAAAGGAATCAGGAAAAGGTGACAAAGGCAAAGGGAACCAGTTCACACACTAGTTTATTAAAACTTGGCAAGTAAGAGTGAAGTTATAATGTGTATCAATCGGACTCTCTATCAACGTACGATGTCGACTTTAGGATGAATGTCTTCGGTTCATTGCTGTTACAATGGAAAGCTAAGAAGCCTATGAATGAAAGATTTTAACAGTTTCGACCGACTATTCGATCCGGAATCGAACTCTCAACTGCTCATATGAAATGCAAGAGTATTAACTATTACACTGTACGAGGCCATGGATGGATTATAGAAATAAATTTCGAATAGCGTTCGATGGTTCGATTTTAGTGACTTTATCTGTGCGTATTAGAAGTTACCCACTATTCTGTGATGTCATTACCGAACGATTTCAATTAAAGAGAACCATGCACATAAATCTGAATCTCACAATTAGATACAAATATCGTGTATTGAATTGAGCGATTCAGGAGCAATAACAATTTTACCTGACTTGTGAAATCACTGGTTAAGCTTTCTACGAACGTGGGGAAAAAAAGGCTTCTTTTCACAGTTATGAAATTACGGTCTATTTCCTAACTACGCGAATTCAATATTGAAACATATCTATAACTTCTTGCTGTAATACGGGAATAATGTAAAGCATGAACATCTGACCCTGAATTTCTATTAAAAACAGTTTCTGGCTATCTCCCACAATTATTACTATTATCAATATTGAAATCAAAAGGTCTATATCTTACTACATCTGGTTTAAGTAGAGCAATAACTCTGAGATTAAATCTATTCTTTAGATACTGAACCCACATACCCCATTTGGGCGAATCTGGCCGCATTTTTCTCCTAAATTTTGGCTTGAAAACCATGGTGCGGCCTATAATCGAGATTTTCTCCCTCAGATCATAAATCGTCAATTTCAAAATTACATGTACACGTATTTTGCGGGTTGAAATTAATGTCATTATAAGTTGCTGCAGTTACTTTCGTAAACCATCAAAGACTTAAAAAGTTTCGTAAACCATCAAAGACTTAAAAAGAAATTAGCAGAACTTACATTGTTCGCAAAAATTGCCACCTTCATTGGGTCTCGGTAACACCCTACATTGGCACAAAAAACACTTTTATACTTAATACTTTTATTAACAGGAATATGTATCTTTATTATACGGTATATATAATATATACGGAATATTTATATACAGTAACTGTTATTGAAAAAAGAAAAGCAACTTTGTTTCGCAAAACTTTGTCAATCCACCCAAATGAAGCACAATCACTTTCCACCAGCGTCTGATTCTTCACCCCATCTAGACGATACAGAATGCTGCTCAGAGTCACTATCACAAAGAATGTAATCTTTATGAGTCGCCCCTAATGATGCGGGAGTTGAAGCGGAGGGAGAGAAATGCATCTCAAAGTACTGTCTAAATAAACTTTCTCGTAACTTTAGTACTGCGGCCTATA
The DNA here is from genome assembly GCF_964235325.1 of Thermobia domestica. Classification (NCBI taxonomy): domain Eukaryota; kingdom Metazoa; phylum Arthropoda; class Insecta; order Zygentoma; family Lepismatidae; genus Thermobia; species Thermobia domestica. The sequence goes on from NC_137462.1 coordinate 181,259,592, forward strand.
TTCGCACGGTGGCTTATACTCGCGCAAATACGGTAAACAAAATCATTTGTCACCTCCTATTACAGTTTTTGCTCCACGGGGAACAATATTAGAACCTCGCACAATCCCTATGGAAATTGGAGTTCGGTGGAATTGCTTGAAATCGAGATATATTGTAGACATTGTGATTCTGAGAAAAAGTCTTAATGGGCACAACCTCTAATCATTGTCCGTTTGGTTACTACAAGGCCATATTTTTAAAACAGTACAAGGTAATGGTATGCTGAATTTCGGTAAAATTGCTTGAAACGTGATATGTTGTAGATATTGTGTCCTGAGGAAGAGTTTTAATGGGCACAACCACCACTGACCGTTTGGTCACTACAGCGCCAGTTTTTTTTTTTTTTTTTTTTTTTTTTTTTGACAATAACAGAAGGTAACGGTATTCTGGATTTGAGTGGAATTCGTTGAATCCATGATATGTTGTAAATACTGTGATCCTGAGAAAAAAATCTCAATAGGCACAACCACAAATCATTATGGAGGCCATATTTTTGAAAACAGCAGAAGGTAACAATATACTGGGATTTTGGTGGAATTGTATGAAACACTGAAAAGGTTTAGATGTTCTCATCTTATCCAACAACTCGGAAAAGGGATGTGGAGAGTTGCAGCCAACACTTATTAAAGCATAGATAAAATACCAATATTCATCTTGCGAGACAAAGGAAAGCCCTGAAAAACCTCAGACAAAATCACTGGGCCGAGCCAAACCTCCCGAATGCGGACAAATTCACTACCAACTGACCCATCGTTGCTAGGCAGCCACAAATTAACACTTTTTCTTAGGATAACAACATCTACATGTCAGTTTCATTCCTTTTCATCGAAATTCAAAATACGTTATTCCCGACTGTTTTCAAAAAAGAGACTCTGTAGTGACCCCGAGACTTTTTCTCAGGATCACAATATCTACAACATATCGTTTTGTCATTTTCACCGAAATCCAGAATATCACTACCTTCGGCTACTTTCAAAAAAGTGGCCAAAATGTCAATAATGGGTGGTTGTGCCCACTGAAACTTTTTCTCAGGATCACAATATCTACAACGTGTCACGGTTTCAAGCAATTCCACCGAAATCCAGAATACCGTTTAAAATAGTGGCCCTGTAGTGGTCAAACAATCAGTGATGGGTGATTGTGCACATTGAGACTTTTTCTCAAGACCATAGTATCTATAACATATCACGGTTTCAAGTAATTCCACCGAAATCCAATTTCCATAAGGATTGTGCGGGATCTTTTCTATCATTTCCAGTTAGAACAGACGAGTAAAGTCGCAGATGCGAGTCATTGATTTTTACCAATTCCAGTTTCAATAGAGAGTTGACAGCAGAAACAAAACTTAAATCCATTTTCAGTATTAAAAAGCCATTATTCAGTATATTTGACCTTTTTGCTCTATGGTGATCAACAAAGAAGCCGAGAATTATAGTATATTTTTACCATAGTCGAAGAGGGAGCTTATTCTCATGCTAGAAAACGGCATTTCTCTGTTTATTCCTGTTTCCTTTATTGTGATCAGTATTGAAACCGGAAACTAACTTCCACCACTTCCGGTTGACAAATAGGGACAGATGTCGAAATGAAAAATGGTGTGTTGTTTGTGGTGTAAGATGGTGTCAGTTTCTGCTGGAAGTTCTTCAATCATCTATTGCATAGCCTCGACCTATCGTCCTGCGACTACCATGTTTTCATACCACTGAAAAAAAGAATCACTCAAAGAATGTTGCTTCGCTAACAATGAGGAAGTCCAGAACAGAGTCGAAAAATGATTCTACAACGAAGTACAAAAGTTCGTTGCTCAGTATCCCTCATTTCATGTTCAGCTGGGACACTTGTTTGAAACAGCAACACGACTAAGTGTGTACCTTTACTTCTTGCACGTTTACGTATCCAATCAATAAACCATTAAAATAATAATAATAATAATAATAATAATAATAATAAAACGTAAGTTTGTTTCATTTGGATATCTCTTATACTTACTGGTTTGTAATTATTAAAATTTATAATTTTCAAAAGAGGTGTACTTTGTTTGTCGTGTCTGAAAGATGAACAAAATCGTAATAAATTTATTACAAAATTTCAACCTAAAGTCATTTACATGGTATGTAAGTACAAAGTCAGTTTCGTTACTTAATTACATCTGTCTTAAACAAATGCATAACCAATATACATACATTTTACATGAGTCTTCACTCGTGACATAACTTCTTTTAAAAAATCACACCAAAGTTTAGCTTTACGATTTCGTACATACAAGACTCAACTACATAACCAAACCCGTTTATTAAATAGTCATCTGTCATATAAATAACATCTTAACCCATTTAACTATTTACAGAACACAAATTATGTTCACTGGCGCTTACATATTCGTTTCCTTTTTATTATTTACATTTACTAAGTCATGTTTGTTAAGCGGAATCTGTACACCTATAATAATAGTAAAATGCTCATACTATAGCAGTATGATGACACAATTCAAATTGACTCACACATACTCCTAACACATGAAGTATGCCTGGAATCATAATAATGACATAAAAAGCATTTTTTAAAACAACGATAATTTAGTGAAAGGACACATGACTATCATTCCCCGTCAAATCTACATAATTTTAGAACAAATCAGAACTCATTTTTTTTCTGATTTTTGTGAAAGCTACCATATTGGTTGATCATATGATCATAACATATATACCTTATGTTGAATAAGTATTGGGGATTCTGGAAGACAATATGGCGCCAGAATTAATGGTCTTTATTTATTTCTTATCTTCCTTTCTACTTCTTCCCTCTCCTATCTAAGAAGTGTCAGTGAATCTCTCATATTTTACTTTTATTTGAGTCCATGTTAATAGTGCTTCTACTTTATTTCTGGTATTTTTTCCACATCACTTGGGCATATCTTTGTTGCTGTCAATATATTACTCTGCTTTTGCTTCAGAAGACAACTTTCCAAACACCGCAAGTAGCAGATGACTGGATTGCAGTTGCCCTTTCAAAACTAGGTTCTGTGTTCGTGGTGAGAGCTGATGCAAAAGCACTTTCGAAAGCCATATTACCTCAAAGTTTAATCTGACGATCAAGAAGGAAAGGAAGACAAACGAATGTACACCAAACGAAACTGACTTTTCTTTAGTGAGACCACTCCTCTTGTACTTTGATGCAAAGCTGTTGTTAAACATTGATGAATCAAAGGTATGTGTAGATACATTATCACAGAAAATGGTCAGAAAAGCTTTCGTACGATAAATGAAGACAGCAACATAGAAGCATCAACTAGAGACCAGTGTTGAAGAACTTAGAGAACACAATCTCAGTTCACAAACAAAAGAATTCGTACTTAAATAACTGTCATTAAGACAGTATTTATATTTAAAAAATAAATAAATAAAATGAAATAAAAATAAAAATAAAAATAAAAATAAAAATAAAAATAAAGGACAAATTTTAGGACACGTACATTATACGAGCAGTGTTGCAAGCGACTTCTCACATATGGTTACTGTGAGCCAACAAAAGGTTCACACTACAATTTCCAAAGGATTTCAGAACGGACTGACACTAAATGACAATTACATAGTGGCACTAATAACCTGTTTAGGAACCTCTTTTCAAGTAAACAACACAGATGGATCAATCTTGGAAGCACAAAAGCCAAGGAATTGTTATCATAGACTTTACCTTTCTTGTTTACTACTGGACGGGAGAAGGCATCAATGATGAATTCAAGATGGTCATAACGCTTGCCTCCGTTCTTCAAGTAGTGGAAGAAGCATTTTTACAAACTTCCCTAAATAATATTAAATTTTTTTCGTAATTTCTTAAAACTTGCTCAGACTAAACTCTTGTCACAAATGGACACAGAATTATTAATGCAGTTTAGCACTAAATAAGTTTGGCAATATTTGATAACAGAGCCTCAAAACAAATAAAGGAAAACAGAGTAAAGCCTACGGTAGCCACCATTACCATACATTTGATTATGACTTAAATTGAAAATGAAACTAGAGTCGCATTCTTCTTTAATAATCACTGCATCAACTGAAAGACGAACCAATTTTTGTAAGAGTTTTGTGAACTATTAACATGTACGTATAAGGTACTAGCCTCATGTACAGGAAACCTTGACAAACGACGAGATGTTAAAAGATTCCCTTGGAACAACCAAGAGGAAGAATTTTCCTAAATTACTCAATAGAATATTGTTGTAGACTTACATTGGAGAACAGTAATGACGTATAACATATTTCAATGACCTAAAACATGTCATAGCGCGATCTGTGAATTTTACTTATTTTTCACTAAAACAGCCTGATTCTTTTGGACTACACTTTAGTATCAAATTATTTTTTTTAAAAATCACTTAATTTAATTACACTGCGAAGTATACTACATATGACAGGCGAATCTGTATTTACAACATATTTCAGTTTTATAATTCGCTCTTAATTATATTGCATTGTAATGACAACTCTGGCAGGACTATTACAATGTAAGGATTTCTTCGCGTTAGAACTCATAACCTACAGCGATTCCCATATATATATTTAACTTTACCTTTATTTTATTTTAATGTAAGTATTTTCATCCCTTCTGTTTTTAATTAGGAATTTATGAATTTCTAAAAATAATAATATAAATATTATATACTATAGCAAAAAAATTCAAAATATGACATATTAAAACTATACTACTTGCAAATTTGTGCATAGGAGAGTATATAAATGAAATAAAATATTTATGTGTAACTGTTACCTTTTAGAATAGAGGCCACAAATAATAAATGCAACTGAGTATCGAAAGAACGGGTACAATAAAAAAGTGGAAAAAACTGAAGATCCTGACAAAATTGGATGGTGATCACTAATCTCACATGAATCGAACCAAGGATTCTTAGCATCAGAGATTAGGATTCTACTACCGAATTGCCATGTTCTTCACAATATTCTGCATATTTTAAAAGAAAATTTTAAATTGTATGCCTGTAATTTTTCATTTTTTTCTTTATTTTTAACGAAGAGCTGAAGATCCTTAAATTTTGGTACTTTTTTCGACTTTCACAATATATATATAACAGAAAGATTATAAAAATACGAAGACGTGAGATCTAATCACTATGCTGATTTGACGTGGAATGACCAAAAATTAGTGTTTATTCGTCATATAAAATAATCCTAATTAACAAGAGAATTATAAAACTTCTGCCGAGGAAAACTGTTTAGCTTTCACCTCTATGCTCTAGTAACTCTCCTTCGAAATGGTTGATAGAATACATTTTTAACAGACCATTATTTATATGTATTCTCTTAAGATTCTCACTATTTGAATCACTGTGTAAGTCTTTCTCATCCTCAACAGCAGGGCTACTTCTCTGAAGTGGAAAATGGCAGACATCACCAACAACGTTGTTTTCAGTCTTAACTTGAGGTATCGGCAACGGCGATTTCTGCTGATGGTTGTAAATGCTTTTCAATATGCAGTTCATTAGACTTTCATAGAAGTTCGGATAGCCATCATAACCTATCAAATAAAAAGATGCTTTATTTTTCTTTTCTTCTTTTTTTTCTTCTTTAGTGAAGTAATTACTAAATCAACAACATACTTGAATTAAGAAAATAGTTTTAACCTTTCTCGCATATTCCTTTTATTACAATACATTTACTTCAAACTTCTTTCAATAAGGAACATGTTCCTTACAAAACTCAATGAATATTGACATGTTCGTTCTTCAGGCTTTCTTATGTGACTCAATTAGTATTCACTGACTCCACAATATTTGTTTCATTTAATTGATTTCTTGTTACATTTTTTGAAAATATTGCCAGAAAACCAACAGTATTTAACGATTTATCTGCAATTTGCAGTACTTACAAAATATAATTTCAGAATAATTAATGGGAATAAGACTATTTTGAATTGGGTAAAGGGATGAGGCTGCACCTGATATGGAGGTTTAAGTCCACTATCTTGGATTCAAATCCAAAATTTTTAGTGATATGCGGATCGTGTGATATATTGTTTTGGAGTAGATTTTCGCACTAATTTTATTTATGTAAGGGTTACTATCTATGAAAGTGAGGAAATAAGATCCTACGAGCCTCTATCTTACAAGAAGAAATGCCATCCTATGTGCTCAACATCCTCCTGCAGAATATTTTTTCTTTCTTTCTTTCTTTTTGCAGTAGCACTTGTGGATTCCTAAAGTACAAGTATTGACACTACGTTAATTGCGATGGAGCAAATTGTCTATTGTGACGGAATGTCTATTTTTTTTTTTTTTTTTCTGGGAATTCAGATTTCTCCTGAAGCAGAAAATTAACGGGGGTAAAATCTGAGAACATGGCTACCACTTAATAGGATTTCTTTTACCTATCAAATGGTTAGAAAATTGCTCATCCTAAAACTGTTGGCCCCTCTCAGCAAACTGCATTGGGCACACTAACATGCTGGAAAAAGGCGAGATTCAGCCAGCCTCGGAATTCAACAGCGAGGGAAGCACATACTCCAGTAGGATGCAAAGATGCTGGTAATAATCTGCTTTTTGTTTCATGAAAATTTATTGAAATTATAAACAATTTTCTTTAGGAAGTTAATTTCCAGCCACCCTGTATATATACATAGCAGATACTGTTGTCATGAAGACTATAGTGCTTATTACCATGTATGAAACCTCCAATAATTCTGGTTATATTCACTCAATATATCTACTGTATTTTCCTGCAAATATGGAGAATTGCATACATCTCGTAGATGTATATTCTGCATTTTAAAAAAGAATATAAATTCGGATCATGTGATTATCAATGAAAATAACGATCGACTGTAGCTTTATGAACATTTTCTGTCAATTTAGTTACAGTTCAACGCCTTTAACCAATTTTAATGTCAGAAGTATATTAAAATTACAACTAACTAGACACATTTTTGTTCATAGTGTTAATAAGCTTTATGCTCTAAACAAGATCCTACAATTCTCAGATCTTTCCAATATATAATTACTGCGATTTTCTTTTGTTCACAGAAATGCTTATGGGTGGGAACAAATTGAAAATGGAAAAGAAAAAAAATACTCACACTACATTAGGAAAAACTAGCAGTAACTATAATTACAAAAGATTAAATTTCTTGTTTATTAAAAATGCATCCAAAGTGGTAACGATGCCGTATTTAGCCACGTGAGAAACCTAATAGAATTAACTTAGTGATCATTTATATACTATATTTACATTAATAAATAATTATAATTAATATCTGTTGTGAAATAACTGCTAAGGAATAAATGTACGTCAATAAAACCTAACAAAATTATATTTTATACCATGTCAAGCAAACCCATAATCACAAAGCAGTCACTCAATGAAGATTAAAAGTAAAACGAAGATCATAAATAAAACAAAAACGCTGTTACACGAATGGTTGATAAATAAACCTGGACTTACCTGGAAAAGAATTTATATCAATTATCGCATATCTTCCAGTGCCATTTTCAATGACAAAATCTGCTCCCAGCAATAGCATTCCTACTTGTTTCTTAAGGGTTGAAACAATTGCTGCAACCTTCTTTTCGTCAGGAGTACATGGAAGTCCGTTTCTATCTTCAGGATCCAAAATGCTCAAACTTGATTTAGAACCTGATTTCGATACATCGTTACTGTCAAAATATATTGTCTCATGATCTGAAATAAATAAATTGATTTAAAGAATCAAATAAAAACACAAAATAAACTAAAATAACATGTGAAAAGTAAACTAAAATGCAGTTTGGGTTATTCTAGAATTACGACTAATTATAATTTTGGCTAGACAGATATAATAGGTTTCCTATTATATATGTTTTTATGGAAAGGACGCTGCTTCTACAGAACATCTCTCATTCAATCCCCCCCCCCCCAAAAAAAAAAGTAACTACTTATATAATTCTATGGTCTATGGAACCGGGAGATTCAATGTCGCGTACACAAAAGCTCTCCACTGACTTCTGTTCTTAGCCAACTGGATCCAGCTTCTACTTTGTATCATATTACTATTTCTGCGAGATTCATCTTAACATTATCCTCCCATCTGCGCCTGAGTCTTCCTAATGGATATTTTCCGACTGGACTTTCAGTAATCACTTTTAAAGCGTTCCTCATTCCATTCATTCCATTCTGGCTACATGGCCTGCCCACCTTAGCCTCCTAGACTTGATGACCATAACAATGTTTGGTAAATGGTATAAATTACCCAGTTCCTAGTTATGAAGTTTCCGTCATTCCCCACTCCCGTTCCTCTTGGTGCTGAATATTGGCCTCAGGATTTTATTCTCGAATACTTTCAATCTGCGTTCTTCCCAGGGTTGTTTTGTTTAAAACAAAATGTTTAAAACGAATGATTAAAGCTTGTTTAAACAATTGATTTTGTTTAAAACAAATTTTATATACCTTTTAAACATTTTGTTTTAAACACGTGTATTTTTTAAGACTTGTTTTAAACATATGTTTATTTTTATTTTATTTTTGGAAAAGAAAAAAACTGTCAAAGAAAGAAAACTGTCAGAAAATGCTCCCCATTCAGAAGACTATTTTCTTCCCATGCGAATGTTTTGATTTCTCGAGGCTACAGCGGATCAATGTGGTGATCTACAATTTATTTGGTCTCTTTTTCTCCCCTTGTTTTTAATGTTCATTGTATTGTTTAAATGTTCATCAGTTAACTTGCGAGAAAGTGTCGTAGTCGAGGTTGGACTACTTGTAGAAATGATATTAAAAAATAAATAAAAAGAATTATCATGGAAACAAGTTTTTGTATTGTATTCAGAAAACTAATAAAGGATTCTTTGCTAAATGCGGTTCTGAAATTAAAATATCGCAGGCATTCGTTAATACAGTACATGTTGGTTCTCAGTCTCCGTACAACTTGGAATCGTTTAACATGAGTTTTATGGGAGGAAAAAAGGACATCATTTGAAGCAAATTTATTAAAGTAACTCAAACTCCATCAGATAAGAAAACGACCATACAAGCTCGTTGAAAAATGTGTAAGAAAGAAATGGTTGGTTTAGTTCAAAGAATGAAGAATCATTATGAAAAATTTAATGCTGTGAAAAAACTGGAAACCCAAATAGATGGTAGAAGTGTTGATCCAAAAAATTGCTTCTGATGATTCTAACGTCACTGATGTGATTGAGATGCAACTGGAAACTTCAGGTAAAAATTAATTTTGTATCACCAATTTCTTTTTCATTATATTATGAAAATTTTATTTCGTCCCTCTCCGTCACCTTCGTTCTAAATTTTCTTTAAAATTTTACACCCTGGCATAGCTTGTACGAAGGAACCAGGCAAGAAAGCGCAAGGTATGACAGTCAGTCATGTAACTAATCATTAAAGCGTGATACTTATTGTCACATCATTGCAGAACATCAATGAGGCTCCTGGGACGACTTGGTCTACATTTGTTCGTCTGTCTGTATGTATGCACCACGCTATAGAGCGCAATTTTCGGTCTTGTAGCATTCAAGTTTGAGGGTAGAGGCACGAAACGTCCGAAATTTTCTGTTTAGGTTTGACTGCGATCTGATGTAAAATTTCAAAATTAGTGATTTGGATTCCACTTTAAACAGTAAGCCCTGTCTCATATATCCTTGCTATTAATGCAAAATGTAATCAATCAAACTAAACCAACTAATTTTATGCGTTTCGAACAAACTTGGGTTGCAGGATAAATTTCGCTCCAAATTATTTTTATTTATTTATTTTAATATTTTTAGATGTGAGGCGTTCAGAGCACAAGGGATCCAAGTCCATTTTCAGAAAGATCCATTTTTATTCAGCAAACGTAGTATCTTCGTAGCCAAGAGTACGGAATAAATGAAACAAAAATCAGGTGAAAGGGTATGGCCTACACTTTCATAGGACAGCCGCTAGATAAGGCGTTGATGGAAAGGGGGAACAGGAGAGCTAATTTCCCCTTCCTTGCTCATAAATTTAATATATTAACATTATATTGTGCACGCTGCAGCCTGGGAATGATTAAGCCAAGCTCCGAATGCCATAATCAATTATGCAAAATTACGGTAAATAAATGCAGGGTGCATCAAAAAGAATACACCGACGGAAAACGTCATATCTCCGCAACCACGAACCCGAATTGAAAGAAAGAAAAACTACGTGACAAAGTACAATCTAGAGTTTTATATGGTTGCCGCTAGAGAGGAACGTCTGTGAAGAGATCATCCACCCCCTACCCTGAATTTCAAATTTTGCGGGCAGTAATGCAGATTTAGAAACATTTTGCTTAGCAAAGCCCAGAGAGAAAAAATGACTCCTTACACCGAATAAATACGGATTTTGATCAGTTATAATCCATTTCCATTGGCCGCAAGAAGCTATAGGCCTATACTGCTCTCTTGTATATTTTTGGACTAAGGATTCCAAAGGTAGCTCTACTTTCGAGTTTCGGGTCTACTTAAAATTCTGGAAATCGGGTCTAAGCAAGTTTCCAGTTTTGATCATCTATATTTCCTCCATATTTATTCGGTGTAAGGACCTCAAACTTGTTCTGTTAGACTTTTATTTGTTTATCGAAAGGTTTCTAAAACTGCCTTACTGCCCCCAAAATCTGAAAAATGAAATGAAATCTTTGAGTTTTACGTCCCACGGTTATGCCAGTTAGGCTAAAGGAGACGGTGAAGATGAGAAATGAATGAAATGGTGGAATGAAGAAAGTGGGAGGAAACGGGAGAACCCCGAGAAAACCCACGCACACGGTGTTTGTCCACCACAAAGTTCACTTGGCGGGGGCTGGGATCGAACCCGGGACCCCAAGCACCAGAGGTGAACGCTCTACCACTGAGCCACCGCGGCCCCTCCCCCAAAATCTGAAATTCAGGGTGGGGATGGGGGCGGATGTCTATGCGGCTGTCATATGAAACTATCCCGCGCCCTCTCGCGTGGTTTTAGTTATATTTATTTCTGACTCCTGACTGCGAAGATATTACGTTTTGAAATAGAAGTCATTTGCTAAGCAAACCTGAACCTTATTGGAAATGGACTTGAATCCATTGTGCTCTGAACGCCCCAAATATTACTTTTCTTCAATGAATTAATGACTTAAAAAAAAAAAAAATACATGGGCTTGCAGAAAATATTCTAAAGTTAGCACAATATGAAGTGTGCTTCAAACATTACTTTTCGAAAATTTATTATTTTAAGATAATTTTATTAGCATCAATGTTCTGAGGTAGTAATCAAATTTTGCAACTAAAATCTCACCCGCCTCCACGAAACGCGAGATTAGCCCCTAAAGGCATAACTAGAAAATATTCACAAGCGGTAACTCCGAAATGACTTGCTTTAAGGCTAAAATAACCACACAAGCGTATTTCTGGTAAAGCTCTCGCCTCAATACATGTAACATGACTCCATTTGCATTTGAAATTTTGAATACCAATCAAAGATGGCCGCCATGATGCCAGATAGCACCATCTGATGTTCAGACCACTTCCAAGTTTCATCATTCTCCCTCAACCCATTCTTAACGCACAAGGCTGGTGAGGACTTTTGTTTCGCCATGTATATTGATAGAGTGTGTGAAATCTCCTTAGTAGGTAGATTTTAAAATCTACCTAAAAAACTTATTACAACCAAGAAAGTACTTATGAGAGTTACTGCCAAGAGGCTGTAATAAAAGGGAGTTTGTGATATGAATTAAGTTGAGGATTACTAATATATACTGAAATATTCTGTACCTAACACAGTGGTCTTAACCAGGATAAAATAAGTGAAAAGGTCAGTTGCAAATAAAGAGCAAAAAGTCTTAACAAATATGTTATTACACGATTTTCAAATATATGTTTAAAATCATGTTTTAAACTGTTTAAAACATGTTTTTGTGCGTGTGTGTTTTAAACATGTTTAGAACATTTTGAACATCTTTTTCATGTTTTAAACACGTGTTTTGTTCTTTTTCAAATAAAACTGCATTTTTCCAACCCTGGTTCTTTCCTCAGATTAAGCGACCATGTTTCGTAGCCATACGGCACAACAGGCATGATTATCATTTTATGTATTTTATACTTCAAATATCTAGACAGAATTCGCGACGACAAAAGATTTTGAACTGAATAACATCACGAATTCCCTGCTTTCAGTCGACATTTAATTTCTTCGTGCATACGATTTTGATATGTAAATATCGATTCTCGATATTTGAAAGTATCCACTTTGTCGAAAGTATTATTTGATATTTTGAAAAATGAAATGAAATCTTTGAGTTTTACGTCCCACGGTTATGCCGGTTAGGCTAAAGGAGACGGTGATTATGAGAAATGAATGAAATGGTGGAATGAAGAAAGTGGGAGGAAACGGGAGAACCCCGAGAAAACCCACGCACACGGTGTTTGTCCACCACAAAGTTCACTTGGCGGGGGTTGGGATCGAACCCAGGACCCCAAGCACCAGAGGTGAACGCTCTACCACTGAGCCACCGCGGCCCCTTGATATTTTGAGTCATCCACAATTTGCAATATTATGGTCCCGGCGAATTTCCATGTATTTAGTTTTATCTGCATTTACTTCTAAACCTTTGTCCCTGCAAGCGTTTTATTAGATCTATATTCCTTTCTATTGTTCAGAACCTTTCATTTAATTTTAATTTTAAATTGCAAATGAATGTTTTTTACTGTGATGTTGTATGATCCTTCAGGCGCTAGTACAAAGAAAAAAGGAATTGGAGACTGATCTGAGTCTAGATATGACTTCTGTGTAAAGCGCAGGAGAATAGCTACGAAGTGAGTTCACATGTAGTCTTATTCGAACCCTGGCCACTCACCTCTCTTTGAAAAGTCATCTCTCTTAGCTACAGCTGGAATTAAATCAAACAGATGTGACTTCTCTTTGGCCAACTAAGATCTTTATTTAAAGCCAGAGTATTAGAATTTCTATGTACGGTTTCCAGAATATGGCCTTCTAAAGCAAGATAGGTGACAAAGATATTTTGAACACGATACTATACTTAGTAAAGATTTAGTGCAATCATAAGTTTTGATCATAAACATAACGTGAACGAATAGCGTTGTTCAGTTTCTTCCAAAAATAAGATTGAAGTTGATTTATTTCTTCACAATGGAATAATATTTATTTATCTGGATTACAATCAGAGATTTCTCTATTTTTTTCTGCACGCGTGAGGAAACCATAACAAAATCCTGAATTCACATTGCAAAATATATATAAAACTCACGAGTAGCGTAATGTTCAAAACATGAAATTGATTTTTTTCTTTATTTCTTAATTTTTTTTCTGCCAAATGATACGACTTGAAATTCGTTCAGTCACAACAGTTATACATTGTCTAAAACATAAAATTTATGATATCCTTAGTTTGTACTCTGTACTACATTGTATATTTTGAGTATTATTTGCTACTATGATGATGTTTTTCTATTAGATCTAAATATCTCAGATTTCTTGTCTTAATTATTTCTGTTTGCTTCATGTTTATGTTATCTGAATTGTATATAATCATCTGTCCAGCAGAGTAAGTATGCAATATTTCTCTTGTTTACGTTTATCTACGGCGAAATGTTATTTATTTATACAAAATTCCAATATGGCGAATGTTTAGTATTTGATTTTCTCAAATTATGTCCATGTTTTATGAACCTATCTATTTAAGACTTCCTGTTTTTTTTCTCGATTGTTGTAAAGAATATATTTTAAACACATTTACTTAAATAGAAAAAAAAAAAAAAAAAAAACATTGAATTCCATATATTTTGTTAATGAATTGATTTGAAAAGCGACGAACTGTGAATAGCTTATAGAACCCGGAAGACTGCAAATTTTGAAAAACTACTTAACTTCGTTCTCGTAATAATGTCGAATATGAATCTGTAAGGATAAGGATTTCCTTCATCCATATGCCACAAACACTATGACAATGCAGAGACACATCTAATTGTGAGTACGATCCCAAATTTATTAAATTTATGAAGTAAAAGATGCTGCGTTATATTTCAAGTGTGTTTAGTGGTCAATATGCTAACGTGAGAGCGATTGTTATTTTGATACATTATTTTTGAACTACCTGTTATGTACCATAGCGTTATAATTTTGTGATTCATTCTATAATCGCCCGAGGAAACTGTAGAACAAAATTTTCGATGGTAATGTTCATTAATTAAATGACAAATATGAATAATTAGAATATGAATTTGAAATAATGTTGATCATTCAATGGAATGAATTAATACAATGATATTATACACATATATATCAACGTGAACATCTTTATATGCATCGGAATCTTGACTTCATATCCGAGGATTGATTGTAATTTCAATTTATGCTATAAATACTAACTAATAATTGATAGGTTAGGAAAATGAATTCAAACGTATTTAACATTGCACACGCACACACTGTTTAATATTACCAATAACATAAATCCCTGATAGCATATAATAAACTTGAATTCTAAGTAATGAGTACTTCTGATTCGTTAAAGATAACTTTACAACCAGTATATGTGTTACTTTTAGAAGTGTGTGTGCCAAAACTTCTTTCTGTTCATATATGATATAAATACAGAGAACAAATTATTTCAACCAAAAAAACCTGGTTTAACCCCCCCCCCCAAAAAAAAAAGTTGTTTTTTTTCAATAAAAACCATGGTTTTTGCCAACCCTGTATACGCTTATATCATTAACCATACTGTGTATTGTTGTCTTGTTAGTGATAATGAAAAGCTTAGTGAGATTATACTTCAGTGTCAGTTTCACCTTAAAAGGTGGCGTGATTATCATACACCGTCAACTTTTAGGTTTAGCAAAAAGTCTAATTTTCTCGGTAACTAAGCATAAGGATTTACACTCACCCATATCGTTTTGTTGAGCTTCATGAGATCTATCAATTGGTGTATCTCCAATCTTTGGATAAGATTCTTCCCGATAAATGCTAATAATATTGTAGAATTTCAGCTGTGAATTTGATATGATCACCAACGGATCCCTGATTCGAATTCTGGATTTCAATCTCAATAGAGAAGTTTTGACGTATAAAGGTTCGATGGTCCCCAGAACCAATTTTGTTTTAACTGACGCTACACGCAAAGTCGAGTGTGTCAAAAACTTTCTTTCTTATTCCATGAAAAAAAAAAAAAAAAAAAAAAAAAAAAACTGTAAATACAAGAAGTTCCCGAACTGATTTTATAAAGTGAAAAATATTGCTAGCAAGAACCTCTCTAGATGCACAACTTTGCTCGCTGATACAGTGACTGAAAGCTGTATAACTGCCTGACAATGTTACAGTTGCCTGAGGAAGCATTGTCATGGAGAAGACTGTAGTTATCGGATCTGATTAATTAAGCGAGTCCTTCACTGGAGGTCATTTCATAACTTCTAGACAGAAGCTGCTAAGAGTTTGGCTTTCTAGAACAAATTCGTGGAAAATGAGACTTTTGGTCAAAAAAGGCAATCAACAAAGACCTAACTCGTAGCTTCTGCACGCCAGCCTTGCTTGAATGCATATTAGCACCACTAAGATTATATTTTGTCCAACATAAGCACTAATATTGCTCAGTATATTTTTGAAACTGTGGTATCATCTGTACTTTTTACTACGGAATTGAAAGGGAGATGAGATGACAGAACAAAACAGATAAATTTATTTTCTATTTTCTCCTCATCAAGTTCATGGCTCTTTCTTATGGCTAGTTTAGTCAAATGATTTCACCACCTCGTATACTCATTTGCAATCTTCAATCCAAGTTTAATTTTAAAAGCTACTCATCTGCAGTCTTCAATCCAAGTCTAGTTTCAAAGGTAATGTTTCTACTGTATCACTAATTCATAGCGTTAGCGTTCTCTCCACTCTGTGACTTTGCCATGTTAAAGAACAATGCTGACATGGTTAAACTGCCAATTTCTTTCTAAAATATAAACATGACAATAGTAATGCTGTAGCCTTCTAGTAAGTGAATGGGGCTTTCATGAAGATGTAGTTAGTTCTTGAGAGTGTCACATTTAACTCTTTCGCCTTTGTTTACTTGCCTTCTTGAAGATTTTTATAAAGCACACACAAACACAGGAATCTTTCCTGTAGGAATGCAGATTTGCAACTAAACTCCTAATATGATACGAATATTAACCAATGTAATTACTGCTCAACCAAAACGATTTGATCCCTATAAAATACTGAAATCACTGGGACTTTATAGCTTTTATTGGTATGTATTCATAACAATTTATATAGAATGAAATATTTTTAACTACTGCCTGTTCCCATTATAAAACTGAAGATGTGAGAATAAGCTAAATTACCTCAGAAAACTACAAATGTGGATAACCTTTAAAAAAACTTGTGAATAAATACTGACTTATGTAGTTTATTTCCTACTTTTTTCTTAGTACCTTCAAAATTTGAAGTTAACAGAAGTTTAATTTTGCGAAAAACTGAAGTGTAAACATAGATTTATTTAAAGCAGTTTCACGAGGATCACTCAGGCACTTTGTGACTTAGTATTACTATTTCTTACATTTGCCAACATAACAGCTTTTCGGTATATATACAGGGTGTTTCAGATAAAACGTCCAGTGCTTATAACTCCGAAACAGCTGAGAATAAAAAGATGAAACAAAAACTGAGATAGGAAAATGTCATAGGGCGCATCACATGGTGTTGTTGTGGTGACCCCCAGGGCCCTCCTTCAAGGGGGCCCAGGGGCTAACTTCAAATTTTCAAATAGGAACATGTATTGAATCATACCTCATTCAATAGTACTTGAAAAACGAAACAACTTTTGTAGGAAACAATTTTCGATTTGGGCCACCGTTTTTAAATGGCCGCAAAAAGTGGGTCCTATATCAGATAAAACGTCCAGTGCTTATAAATCCGAAATGGCTGAGAATAGAAAGATGAAACAAAAACTGAGATAGGAAAATGTCATAGGGCGCATCACATGGTGTTGTCGTAATGACTCACAGGGCCCTCCTTCAAGTGGGCCCAGGGGCCAACTTCAAATTTTCAAATGGGAACATGTATTGAATCATACCTCATTAAATAGTCCTTAAAATACGAAACAACTTTTGTATGAAACAATTTTCGATTTGGGGCACCGTTTTCAAAATGGCCGCAAAAAATCCTGTATCAGTTTGAAGTTGGCACCTGGGCCCCCTTCAAGGAGTTTCCTGAGGGTCACCACAACAACACAACTTGATATGCTTTATCATCGTTTCTATCTCAGTTTTTGTTTCATCTCTCTATTCTCAGCCGTTTTTGCTTTAGGCCTATAAGCACTGGACGTTTTATCTGATACAGGACCCACTTTTTGCGGCCATTTTGAAAACGGTGGCCCAAATAGAAAATTGTTTCCTACAAAATTTGTTTCGTTTTTCAAGTACTATTGAATGAGGTATGATTCAATACATGTTCCTATTTAAAAATTCGAAGTTGGCCCCTGGGCCCCCTTGAAGGAGGGCCCTGGGGGTCACCACAACAACACCATGTGATGCGCCCTATGACATTTTCCTATCTCAGTTTTCGTTTCATCCTTTTATTCTCAGCCATTTCGGATTTATAAGCACTGGACGTTTTACCTGATATAGGACCCACTTTTTGCGGCCATTTAAAAACGGTGGCCCAAATCGAAAATTGTTTCCTACAAAAGTTGTTTCGTTTTTCAAGTACTATTGAATGACGTATGATTCAATACATGTTCCTATTTAAAAATTCGAAGTTGGCCCCTGGGCCCCCTTGAAGGAGGGCCCTGGGGGTCACCACAACAACACCATGTGATGCGCCCTATGACATTTTCCTATCTCAGTTTTCGTTTCATCCTTTTATTCTCAGCCATTTCGGATTTATAAGCACTGGACGTTTTACCTGATATAGGACCCACTTTTTGCGGCCATTTAAAAACGGTGGCCCAAATCGAAAATTGTTTCCTACAAAAGTTGTTTCGTTTTTCAAGTACTATTGAATGAGGTATGATTCAATACATGTTCCTATTTAAAAATTCGAAGTTGGCCCCTGGGCCCCCTTGAAGGAGGGCCCTGGGGGTCACCACAACAACACCATGTGATGCGCCCTATGACATTTTCCTATCTCAGTTTTCGTTTCATCCTTTTATTCTCAGCCGTTTCGGACTTATAAGCACTGGACGTTTTATCTGAAACACCCTGTATATATATATATATATATATATATATATATATATATATATATATATATATATATATATATATATATATATATATATATATAACTGCAGTTTTTAACTCGGCCAATGACCAAGTCATTATGGTGGGACTGTACATAACGCCCTGTAAAGGATATTTACATAAATACATACTGCAAAAATCATCATCTTACCACAAGGATAGAAGTTCTTCAGGGATGGTCGCTCCAATACAAAATATTCATCTCCTATTAAATATATTTTATATAGGACAGCATTATGATTGATGAAGCTCTGAGCAACACACGGAGGTTTACAGTCTTTCACACCTTCTTCGTTAAATATCAGTGCCATCTGCAAAACAAAATGACAAGAGTGATTAATTGTAGTGATGAGTCGTTTGCAAATAGATTGGCCTTTTGAAGTCTTTCAATAGTAAGTTAAAAAAATGTTTTTAAAAATGAGTTCTTTTCGAGAGACATATTATTTATAAGTATATCAATCTGGTATTCAGTATTTTTTTTACATAATTCGTAATGATTTAATATATTTTGAGGGGAAAGATGAATAGACATGTCATTCTCCTGAGTGTCCCTATGTACAATTATTACTAATAACTCTTGTACATTTTCTTTTGATGTCAATTCTATTTCATAAATTTCACATACAATATTTGAAATATATGGCACTTTTTCAATTCAAAAAGAAAAAGCAAAAAAAATATTTTTATAATAGTTTCTATAACATCAAACTCTGTCCTTAATATTTCTGTCATTCTCCTGGGTGATTTCTCGTCTCTTTCAAGATCACATTTGATTAATGTACAAAATCGTAAGAGTTCATTTTTATACAGATAGTACCTTCTATATCTGTGATATTGGCAACACTGTTCAACCTGCTTGTTGCGTCAGCCAGTTTCTGAGTGAGTGTACTGCGAAGTAGGTGTGCGATTCTTTGTAGCATTTCCAGTCATTCTTCTGGTAAGTCATTTTAGTTTGTTTTTTACAATATATAAATTAATTAGCTTTCTTGAGAGAGACAAAACAGATATGTTTTGAAATAAGTACATCATTTCATGTAACAGATAAATACAGTGTAAGATTTTAACGAAATGTTAGCGAAATGTCATTCTCCTGTCATAATTACGCAGTCATTCTCCTGGCATTTTCGTGCCAGGAGAATGACCGACTAGCCAGGAGAATGGCAACTGCTACGTGATCAGGAGTCAGAGCACCCAGACGTTACTTATAAGGGATCTGAAGTGGACTTCCTTGTCACTTGCAGATGGCGAGAAAGAAGCAAAGTAATGAAGAGTGTCTTCGGAAAAAAAGGGAAGCTGAACGTCGAAAATATGAGAGACTGACTGCGGAGTGTCCTTCCTTCGCTGCAGAATTGAAAGAAAATCCAGAATGAAATACCAAAGAAGACGGAAGAAAGGACAGGTAAGAAATGTCAGGCTCATCAAAGAAATGTCAGAAAGGAAAAAGCGAATGAAGAGAAAACAGTGGCGTCAAAACACAGCAAGAATGAAACAAAGGCGGAGAGTAGCAATTAATACGACTATTTCTTGTGATATTATCCCACCAGACAGTGCTTCGGAACGCAAGGATGTTCCACATTCCCCAGAAACTGTGGCAGAAATTATAGAGACAACAGAACAGGAGAAAAAGAAGGTGAGAAGAGAAAAAAAATCTCGAGTTGAGAGTAAAAAATGAAGTGATTTGGGTAAATACAAGAAACGGCTGCAAAGATTGAAAACGAAATCTTCTAGAGAAATTAGCTCAAACAAAGAATCATTTTTAACTCCAAGAAAGAAAGCAGGAAAGCTCATAGCTTCAAGAAATAAGAGTGAAATAAGAAAAGGACTTCTCTTTGGTGAAGTTATTAATCAACAGTTAACACAATCAGTTGAGACAATGAAGGGTGTGGCGGGTTCGGAGAGAAAAAAACGAATGTTACACTTAATAACCAGAGGAAAAATATTTAAAAAGTATCGGATGTTGTCCGCAACTAGATTTCTGAAGAGAGGGCGCGTAAAAATGTTAGAGGCATAAAATACCAGAGTGCGCAAGACAGCTACTTTGAAGCTTCAATAGGATATCATCTCGTTTTACGAGCAAGACAATGTCAGTAGAATATTCCCAGGAAAAAAGGATTATGTCAGTTCTAAGTGTGGAAAGCATCAACGAAAAGTATTGGAAGATAACATGACCACCTTATATACAAAGTATTTGAGAGATAACCCGAAAAGGAAATATATCAGCTATAGCACGTTTACCCGGTACCGGCCAAAATGGGTGACGAAAATGACTATCGGTGAAAGAGAGATGTGCAAATGTGTGAAGCATTCAAATATGGAAAATGTTAATCAAAACTCTCTATGCATATGGCTGTTTAGATGTGTCAAAATCAGACTCGGTGTTAGAAATAATTTGCTCTGACTCGCAAGAGGAACAATGTTTATTAAGAGAATGTGAAAGATGCAACAAGAAAACAATCATTTTCAAGGAAGTTGATGATCATGAAGCCGAATATTCAAAGCGGATCACAAAAACTGAAAATTATACAGATAGCAATGGATCGGTCAAATCGGTGAAAAAAGTTGTTAAAGAAAAAATAAATACGACAGTTTGAAAAATAGCAAATGAGTTAATAGAAATAGTAGATGAATTTTCGAAGCATGTGGCTCGAGTAAGACACCAACAAAATAGTTTGAGATTGCAAAAAGAGACCATAACTCAAAGAGAAGCAATAATTCACATGGATTTTAGTGAGAATTATGCATGTAAATATTCAGAAGAAATACAGTCATTTAACTTTTGAGGATCAAGACAACAAGTGGCAATGCTCACGGTGGTCGTTTATACCCGCGACAAAAGTGAGTCTAACATTAATTTACGAAGTTTTTGTACTCTGTCCAGTAACCTTCTACATGGAGTACCTGCGATTTGGGCCCATCTTCAACCAGTGATGAAAAAACTGCCTCCCACTATAGATATAATCCATTTCTGGAGTGACAGCCCTGTTACTCAATATAGAAGTAACTTGATGTTTAGTGTTTTGTGCAGTATTTTGTTTTGAAATGTACCCAAACATATCTAAAGCCACCTGAAACTATCATGAAGCTGGTCATGGTAAAGGGGCACCAGATGGCATTGGAGGCACGTGCAAACGAGTGGCAGACAACATAGTAGCACAGGGTAAGGATATTGCAAACTCAGCAGCTTTAGTCAAGTGTTTAAAAGAGAGCATGCAAAGTGTAATCATTGAAGAGATATCATCGGATGATATTAAACAAATGCAGCGCAAATTATCCAGGAGAAAGGTAAAAAAATTAAAGGAACCATGTCTGTACATCAAGTGGTCACTGAAAAGGACACAAGTAACAGACGATTACTCAGAATGAGAATGTTCTCTTGTTTTGATTGTACAGGCTATTGTTATCACTATGAATTAGGCCAGTACTCTAACTCTCAAATTCCAACCAAAGAGAAACTCAGAGTTGAAGACATTTATAGTAGTGATGATGATGCATCTTGTGCGAACGTTGCTTCGCGTTAATATAAAGGGTAGGAAAAGGTAATTTCAGTACATTGCACTGTGTAGAAGTGATGTGAAGGATGGTGAAGTGAATATTGAGTATCTTATTCAATGTGATAAAGACACGAAACTATGGAACAGGAACCTCAATGGTATTACTTACAGTTGTAATGTTCATGAAGTTACTGAACTTCTTCCACAACCAGAAATTATTGTAAAAGGACAGCGTGAGTTCTATAAATTTTAAGTATAGAATAGTAAAAAAGTACTCTGTGTAAGTTCTTTTAAATTTAATAATACATTTGCTTCTATAGTATTGTAAAAGCTAATGATCGGTCTCTTACATTTATTATTGAATATGGACAAAAGTCATACACTTTTAGATAAGATCTTGTTTTATAGAATTTATGTGAAAAATATATCAATTGCATTAAATTTATACTTTCCAACAAACAAAGCTTGTATGATGAAACGGTATGTTTATTTTCAGACTTCTTGTCTTATAGCCGTCGAGTTTCAGATTAAAATTTGTGTCATAGGCTATATTCTTTAAGATAGCATGTTGCTGTTCCTAGTTTCGCACATAGACATGCGAACTTAAATTAGATTGAACGACTGTGATGTTACTGTTATATATCATTTTCTAAAACATACAATATATTATATACGTTTGTATGCATCTTGTAATTAAAACTAAGTATTATGTCATACGTATCGCTTTATTATTTTATGTTCTCCCTATTCTTTATATAATAATATAATTTTAAACTTTTTTCACGCTCTGACTCCTTAGTTTTTAACTATAGTTAAAGATTATCCTTGTATTAACGCTTAAGGTTGTGTGTCTCTGGCTGCCAGTTGTAAGCATAAAATTAAAAAATTATGTCATTCTCCTGGCTTCGCTGTCATTCTCCTGATGCATGGATTTCCGTTTTTTCTGTAAAAATTGTGAAAATCTTAATAAATGAGTTGGCCTTGACCATGAACGGTTTAAATTTTTATTGCGTATGATGAGTGCTAATTATGAGAATGATATTTTAATTATTTAAGTTTCGCCATTTTTAGTCTCCAAAAAGCCAATTTATTTGCAAATGACCCTGATCTGAATAAATCCTTCCTAATACTTATTTGATATATGAATGCTTATATAGTTCAAAGGTAATTATTCATCATATATATATATATATATATATATATATATATATATATATATATATATAAAAGTAAATTTGTTTTCTTTGCAAAGTACATTGTTCCATATAAATCATAGATAAATATGTTCATTTAACAACATTGTATCCTAGGCATTCGTGAGAAAATTAGTAAAGTAAGAATGTGAGTGGAAATTGGGAACTTCGGGGAAAAAGTACATGAACACAATACTGTCCACTACAAACTCATATGGCCAGTGACTCCTCGTATCAGAGGTGACACTCTACTACGGAGCAACAGTGTCCCTGTGTCCTCTTCTACATAACGTCCGCCATCAGTCTGAATTTAAAATCCTTGAAGCCTATCATTAAAAGTTACGTGTCATCGTTACGTAGAGTGTGAGGATTTTCTACGCAGAATCTTATTATACTGGACCCATGGGTTACGAATACCCCGGTTCGCGAACAAATCTGTTTACTAGTTTTGTAACCAATTTTTCTCTCGGCTTACGAACAATATTTCGGGGCACGAATACCCGGTAGTGCTTTTGGGCGTTCTTCGTATACATTATCTATCAAAATGCTGCGATCAAAAAATATTTTTCTTCTTGTTTTGTAGTTCTTGGTTTTTCTAGCCCTCATACGGGTTTGTTTAATTCAGTGTTACTTATCTGTCTTTAAGAAGTATAATGTTATTTTCACTCTATATTGTAAATTACAGAAAACATTTTAAAATGTAAAAAATACACACAGTACCAGTACCTTCTCTGGATAGAATGAATTAACTGTCTGGTTCATACTAGCTTTGCTGTTCTAAATAACTTAAACTAGAAATACAAATTAGCGAACAAAGCAAAGTTTATTTTTAAAAATAATAACTGAATAACAGTTTCGGCAACTAAATGAACATATTGGCTTCATCAGACACTATCTGACAGTCTCTGATGAAGCCAATATGTTCATTTAGTTGGCGAAACTGTTATTCAGTTATTATTTTTTTAAATAAACTTTGCTTTGTTCGCTAATTTGTATTTCTAGTTTACAGATTAAATGTGTATACGTTAATTTCGATGGGAAACATTATTTCGGTTCACAAACAGCGTTCTCAGTGGTAGAGCGTTCACCTCTGGTGCTTGGGGTCCCGGGTTCGATCCCAGTCCCCACCAAGTGAACTTTGTGGTGGACAAACACCATGTGCGTGGGTTTTCTCGGAGTTCTCCCGTTTCCTCCCACTTTCTTCATTCCACCATTTCATTCATTACTCATCATCACCGTCTCCTTTAGCCTGATCGGCATAACCGTGGGACGTAAAACTGAAAGATTTTATTTCATTTTTTTCACAAACAGCGTTATGGAACGGATTAAGTTTGCAACCACAGGTCCACTGTAGTTTTGTAAGAAAATTAGGATCTCAAGATTTGATAACATCTTAATTCTATGATTTTCTAGAATTAAATTTGCAGAAAAAAGAAAAATTGCTTCTTTCTAGGATAAAATTTTCTGAGGCTCATATATACTGCAAAGAAAGTTCCGAAGTAAAATATACGTAAGTAAATGTCTGGAATTCAACAGTTTCATGCAATGTCCTTCCATTATAACTTGACTTATATAATAACAATAAAAGTATACGTGTAACATTATTATTTAATAATTATTAGTTTAGCATCCCATGATTAAGCCTAGATATTAAGGGAGACCCTCATGATGAATGAAATGCTGAATGTGTTGGAAGCAAAAAAACGGAGAACTCTGAGAAAATCCACATTCCACCAGAAAGCCCACCTGGAGCGTGCTTGGATCAGACCAAGGATTTCTGTTGGCCCTCATTATATTACATTGCTTATCTTAAGCATTCAAACAGTAAATCTGCTGCAAATAATTTGTACAATAGCGCTTCCCGCAGATCTAGTGGCTAATGTGCGAGCCTTTGGTGTACGGGAATAGTTCGATTGTCAGTGGGAGAGCTTCGACAAATTTGAAAGCATTATGGTGGTTTAGTTTCCATGTTAATCTGTTAAGACTACGTCTCATATATTTTTCGGTGCTGAAAAGGAACGATGAACTTCAATAAACCAACACACAGTTTCGTATTACTGGACAGATAAAGATAATGAAGATAACATTTTTGCATATCCTATTTTGACAAAAGATTCCTTTTTCTAGAAAAAAATGCTTGATACATATAGTGGATGTAAGGATTACTTTACTCAAGTTTTTAGTTCTCTCAAAGGGATGGAGTGGTTAGTGTTTGAATAACAGTTATATAGATATGATAAAAACGCAATGAACATACCAACACGGAAGAACGCGTTAAAATAACGTGTATCCTAGTTCCGGTTGTCCAAACACCTAAACACTAGTAAGCATGCTATCCGTAATATAAAGGTTATTAATAAATTAATTAAAATTTAACATTAGAGCACGTCTGTCTATATTATTTTATAATAAGACAAAGGTCCTAAATTTAATTTTAGACTGATACTTTTCACACACAAAAAAAGTCAGCTTCCTTCAACATCTGTCCTGCTACATTATTCCACCATAATATGTTTGTATGGACGGCAATAAGAAAGTATTTTCATTATATTGCTTATTGGATATAACTTTCTTTTTGTTGTATTTGAGCAAAATTTTCTGTTACTTAAGCTCAACAGTTTTGTTTACGAAGGAGACTGCTACACTTTAATTGATCAATTAAATCTGAAGGCAATAAAACCGTAATTTTTTTTCAGTGAGAAAGTACTTCTGCAAGTGAATATAACATTTCTTTCATAAACTACACCTCCAGTGAAGAAATAATTTTCCTAATGCAATTCATTACTTAAAATCTTAGAACACAACTAACCTGATGAGCACTGCTGGAGCCTTGGGCTATTGAAGACTTGCAAACTGTAAAACAAAACAATAACTAATTAGCATGCAAAAAATTATAGATTTAAAAGAAAAATAGAACTATATCAAAAGAAAAGACCTTCATATACTATTTGTACTTTTCTGTTTATTTTACTCATAAGTTTATTTCAGCAAACTTTAAAATCTTATACAAGTACAAATAATAAGTCTTCTAAACATGGAAAATGAATGCTAGTACTATATATCTCCAATATTTCATACTAAAAACTGAAGACAAGATTTAATTACTGTGTTCTAATAAGCTTCAAAATTTCGCAAACCTGTCAGTTATCAATTTCAGGTCAGTTTCAACACAATTCTTCCTAAGCTACGCGATTTCGTACAAATCTAAATTTTATCAATCTGCGAACGCAGCCAACTTCAATAAAAATCACTACCCACCGATGATTGTTTATATTTAAACACAACACATAAGGACAATATATTTTTATTCTATGTTTTGGCGTGCATATCTTGTATTGTTAATGTGCTTCATTATTTCATGGTTTTAGGTATAAGTTGTAAGATATCCATATAATGTTCTATTATGCTAATGTTTATTCATGCATATCATACTGAAGAAATCATATCTCCTTGATATGTTCCAGATAGGATTTGACAAAAGTAAAAACGTGATTATTCGCCACACAAGGTCAGATTTTTTATGACAAAAAGATATCTTCGAGCGTATGTAATCGCATTTATCAATTCAAATATCGTGTAAAATTGTCCCAACTTACTTAGTACTAATAATCTAAAAAACAGAGCAATTAATTTTATGTAAACCTAAATTACTTGAGAAAATATCCGAATTTTAGTTTTGGTAATGTTGTTTACCACGGTTGCTATGCGTAATTAAAACTTTACAGTTCCGTCCGATCACTTTCTTTTAATCTAACAGAGTAAATTTGCTCGTGTATTACGGAATTCGAATGCAAAAAGTTAAATTATGAGTTTGCCTATGTTACGAAATCAATAATGTAACTTACATCTGTTCTATTTCGATATTAACAATTAATTTCTTAAACGCTTACCTACCAATTATCCACACTCAGTTCCTTACTTCTGAGACAATCATAAAGGTGTTTTTCGATTGCGAAATTGATCAACACGGCAACCCAAAGGATAATTTAACTAAATGATCAACATACCAACTAATACGCTTTAGGTTTGGGGAAAAAAATGTTATCTACAGGAAGCATACTAAGGACAGTACATGAAAATAGATCAAGTCTTTTGCTAAATGTTCTTGGCATTGTGTGATTAACAACCAGCAGAGGAAAAAAATTGAACGGACCTCTTGACATTGAAAAAAGTCCGCTAGTTGAACACAGTTAAAGCATGTAATAACAATTTCAGAAACAATTTTCATATACTTATGTGGATTACTCAGCTTCTCTTCCTAAGCTTAATATAAGCAACACTCGCTAGTTTCACTTTCTGATGCACATTAAATTCTGTTCATTTGAAATGCACAACTTCCTACTAATTAATCCTCAGATAATTCTCATTAAATGACGGAAGAATCTATTATTAGAGCAATATTTTATTTGTAAACATTAATTTGTTTATGTTATTTTAGTGACCTAAAAAATTAAAAAAATAAAAAAAAGTCCTTACCAAATGGAAAATGCACCCCTGCCATTTTAATTTTCCTGAGATTTTCCTCCATATTTGTTGTAGTTAATTCCACAAACGTCGGAGTAAAGATATCTGTAATATAATAAAAATGAGCAATATTTCAAAATATCAGTCGAAGAATTAACCATATTGATAATATCCATCACTACGATATAAACTTAATGTTGACTTGTTTCATATATTTCATCTCTGTGATTTCAATTCAATTTTCTTTCACAAAACTTACTGTGGACTATTAGTTAAAATTATTATCTCGAAACTGAGAATACAACCAACCTTATTACTATAACTAGTAAAGCTCAGAGCAAATTACGAACATGATTGAAAACATCTCCGAACAATACATGTTATGATATTAAAAGAGGAATTATGGAAAACTGGAGTTAGTATTTCGGAGTCAATCTCGTTCAGAACACTGCTGTTGGGAACTTTTTCGTTTCGCTTCGGCAGAATTGTAACGAAGATCATCTCTTTTATCGGTAGCTCGTATAAGTAAAAGATAATATGAAAATTATTTTGCCCAGCTGCCTTTATAACCACCAATGTTAAAATTAATTACATATACGTATCTCAAGTTAAACCATTTTTAAAAAATTAAAATAGCTATTCTAAAACCTTCAAATCCATAGTGCAATATAGAACTTTTTCCAACCACTGGAATGGTTCCCCATACGATAATCCTAATCTCTGTAGAACACACACAACACTTGCTCTAAAAATAATTAATATGAAATTATTACAGGTTTATTTTAGGTATGATCATGAACAGTTACATCATCACTACTGTTTCATATATAATGGTATCTTGTGAAAACAATTTCCAATTTTCACAATCTGTTCATTTAACTAAAAAAAAAAAAAAAAAAAAAAAAAAAAAAAAGTCCACTTAAAATATTTACGGAATAGTGTATTAACTCTCAAAGGTACAAGCCATCGTTATCTGAAAAAGCAGCGGGAAAAAAATAATAAAAAACTGTGTTGCTAGTAGTAAACTTCTAGAACATCCAGCAACAGGTCAGGTAAAAGGCAATTAGAAAGGAAGCAAGGGACTTTGGAAACCCAAAGAAAATCGATCGTTTAACTAATGGAAAATATTTCTCAATTTTAAGGGAAAGACTGTGTGTAAAAATAAATGAAGGAGGCATGTCATCAACGCCATTTTACTATTGTATAATGCTATACAATACAATATGCATGCTCTATTACATATAAACATTAAATAATATAATACACATGTTAGAACACATTGCATGAATAATAACATTTCAGTCCAATAAAGATTTTTATCAATAAAACGTGTATTAAAAGGGACTTGATACAATACGACCCAAGTTATTGCCGAACTGCTCACAATTAGATAATTTTGGCTGTTTATGGTGTTAAGTACATTTTAATGAATATTAAACGGGATTTATTATCGAAATTATCAATTATTTCCCCGTAAGGTGTACTTCCTACCTCATAAAACTATGGAATATACGTAAACATTCAATGAATTCCCGAAACAATGTACCATTCATTAATAAAAGCGCACACATAACTGAAAACATGACATCATTAAAGAAACATTACCACAGGAACGTTTAAGTTCCATTGTTATCCTCTGAAGCCCAGACGCGATATGGGTAAATAAAGTGAATGCCAATAAAAGAATTGATGGATTAGAAAGAGATGAATCCAGAGAATGTCCACGAATACTGGTGTTGTGAATCGCAAGCTTACATAACCGAAGATCTCAACAGCTATCCTACCATCACAGGTGTGTCCTACCCATTGAGTTACTATGTCTCCCATCTTCTTCACCAGTAAATTAAAAATATAACTGATGGTTCTATAGTATACAATTTTACGATTTTGGTTTCAGTTCAGGCTATATCTTAAAGAGTATGCTATTATATAGTTTTATGTTGGTTAATTCTCAAAAGGGATTTTTTTTAAAATATATTTGACAGTTGCTATTTTTTAAATCATAATCTGACATAATATTCTCCTGTTTCTGTTTGAGAGTTTTTTTTTTCCTTACCACATCTGAAGACACCTGACGATTTTCATATCCAACAGATACATAGTTATTATCCTCGAAACTGGCTTTGATAACGAAATTTTGTAACTAATACACTAGTCACATATAGCTTTAAACAAAAGATCGTATTATGATTCATGGAGCTCGCAAAATCATTACGACCCATTTTTTATTTGATCTGCAATTTCTAAGCTTATTTCGCCATGAATTCTATATTTTAGTTATCAGCAGTTACTGCCAACAGCTTTAGCTACTTACCAGTTTCATCAAAACTACTTTCATTGATCAAACTATACGACCCATGCCGATGAAGAAGCTTCATCACATTTGAAAGTGGATCAATCACTAGGACTTCTGGATGGATCTCCACATACTTCTGAAATCTAGCAACAATCTCTTTCGCCTACAAAATATAAATAATAAAATAAACCTAAAATGCATTAATAAAGTCTCTGACACATAGAACACATTTTTTTAAAACTTTACACAACATTCGTGTTTGGAGACGAACTCTATCCCTAAAATGTTTTCATTATTAAAACTACAATTAAAGCAGGGCATTTTGTAACGCAAAACAATACATCAATCATCCACATTTCAATACATAAATGACGTGAATACCTTATTAATTCAGACATATAAATCAGTGATAAACACTGAAGTTTGTGCATTTGAAATGTGTAATGTGCCATTACAATCAAAGTAATGAAATTTTTGTTTGGAGAGATCCAACACTTTTCGAACGTACCGCGTACTGTATTTTTTCCCGCACATAATTTTTGATCCATGTAGTAAATTCATTTGTTCTCTGCTTAAACCAAAATTAACGTGCGAGCTTCGGAAGAATTATATTTCGGGGAATAATTTCTTATTATTTCATTGTACATGGGCATTTCAAATGGATGAGTATTGAAATTATACACTTTAATGCTATACGGAAACATAGGCCCGCAATTGAACAGAAATTCTTGAAATTATCCATCTATCTGATATTTGGCAGAATAATTTAGACTCCCCTTCGTCCCTCTGAGATGGTCATATCCTCCCAAAATCCGGTTTCACCCAGTTTTTACGATTTTCTATTCGCTTTATATTTTCCGCCGCCAAAACTCTTTGTTCTGATTGGAACTATTTCCGACGTTCTAGTATTAAGGCGTGTTTCTTGTCATTCTCTACCTGAAAACGAATCAGGCAATACCGCATTAGTTTGCTGCAGATATAAATATATGGGTTTTTCGACAAAAATGCAGTAGTATAAGGTAAAACCAGTTTCAATTAATAAATAAATCCGTTGGGAGAGTATAGGGTCCCAAAAATACTGAATTTTTATTTTAAAACAGTCAACAAATAGTGAGATATGGACTTCAACCCAAGCGACGCCATGTTCGTAAATGTTAATAGTGATGGACAGGATTCATCGTAGTGTGTGATCTTTTTCAAAACAGTTTGAAGATTAGTGTTTCCTTTGATAACTCCCGTTATTCTCAAAATTTTCCTGTTAGGTTGCGATAGGCCTGTCCTAATATAGCTTTTGTCTGTATCTGTAGTAAATGTGATTCTTTTTTTTTTTATTATTATTATTATTGTAACATGGCGGTAGGTATAGATTTCTTCGTGGTTGAATTTATTACTAAAATGTCAGTGTAAATTAGAACAGGGACTCTCACTTATTCCTAAGTTGATCGCAGCTACCAACGATAAAGGGCTAAGTCAATAATTCATAGAGGTTCTTTTTCCTTCAGGAAAGAGACCTTTTTCATTAATAGTTTCAATATGTCCCTCCCGGGGCATTAATAAAATTCTGTTTACGGACAGTGTACTGTTGCTCATCGATTATTCATCTCTTTTGGTCCGTCGAAATAAGTACATTGATTCATAATCAAAAATTTATAGTAATTCCGTACCTTAATCACTAGTATATTGCTTATAGTTAACGATAACAGAGTGCAAAGAATATTTAATAGTGCAAAGTTTGTATTCGTACTACTAATACCATCTCGTGTTGGGCTGAGAACTATTTCCCGCTAGGTTTTTGTTCCTCAGTAACATAAGGATCTAGTCAACCCGAAAATTACCCTTCTTTTGCAATTATTGATGCTTAAATATTAATTCTGGTCCATATGAATAAATATGTAGACAAATTACATTAAAATTCGGTATCTCTGAAAAGCACAATAATTTATATAGTCCAGTAATCGAATTATTAATAATAGTAAACTTTGCTTTTCCCCTTAACCTGAAGTTTGTCTATATGGCATTTTCTGTTGTCAGGCTGGAGTTTCAAATTCTCTCTGTTGCTTTCTGTGAACGATCGCATTGTTGACATTTTCTGAAAATATAATTGCATGTAGTTAATGATATTGAATTTTCGTTGCATACAAAATAATTCGAAGCCGTAAAGTGAAATATACTGTAATTTGTTTTGAAAGAATCTAATGTCAGTTCATACAAGCTTACGCGTATTGATTAGTGTACTATAATAATTTATTGATTTTAATACATAATGAGACTGCTTTGTACAGTCTTGGGCGTAATTGTAGAGTATAGGGTGTCTGAAAATAAAATCGACGTCATAGGAAAATGAATAATTATATAAGTGAGCAATGATAATATTATATATATATATATATATATATATATATATATATATATATATATATTGTAGTGAGAATGAATAAATAATAGGACACCCATGCATAAATAATAGGTCCAGTTGTAAATTTTACTACGAGGTATTGATTGTATTTATATAATAATAAATATATTAGTACACAAACCATTATGTTAGAAGATTGTGTGAGGAGAGTGTGTCATGGCAAAATGATGGATTGTATTTTCACTTTGTGGCTTGACCTTTATAGTAAACGGACATACTAACTGCTCATGCTAACGGCCTGACGATACGAATAGTGTTCATATAGCAAATGATCCCGAATATTTTCCAGTTAATCACAGAACCGAATAGCTGTTTGCAGAATTGGTACAGTTCAAATATAGGCTTTCAGTTTACATTTGCGATACTACCCTGCAACTCTAATTTTTTCCCACGTCACCTGATTAAGCTAAGTTCATTGCTGTTCGCAGAGGTGACAGAGTGGATAGGGTTGAATAATATAGAAAATTTATTACAGTAGAATCTCGTTATACCATAACAAGGCATCCAAAATCCTCAATGTCCATGAATTTTCATTTCTTCTAGTAGATATAGTGTTTTAAATTAGTTGACGCCTCAAGGTTGGCACCCTTGCGGATTTGGGAGCTACTAGTAAGATTTGGCAGACAACTTACTAGTACAAAAATTAGTTAAATATATTTTTTTAATTTTGGCAAATCCCAGTTAGGATTTTTCTATTTATTGACTTTAGTTTTCCATACTTTACTCGTAACTCTTCTTAGTTTCTGAGGGGTCGGATATTTTTTTTATTTAGAAATTCTAAATTAAAGGCTACACCAACCTTCCGGATGGACCGGCCGTAATCTGAGTGAATCAGTACCGGAGACGGTTAATAGTCAATCTGAGTGAATTGGTACCGGAAACGGTTAATAGTCAATCTGAGTGAATTGGTACCGGAAACGGTTAATAGTCAATCTGAGTGAATTGGTACCGGAAACGGTTAATAGTCAATAATTCAACAGGGCTTATTCCTTGTGAGATGGTTGCCTGGAAGGCAGGGGACTTGTACTTAGGCACTCAGAGACCCCGTTGGGCCACGCATTTTAGTAGGCCACCTTTTTCGGCATATGAAAGTATATTTGGCTGTGGATTGTTGTAATTCAAAATTCGACCACTTATCTTTGTAGTTTTAGTGTCCTATCTCATTCTTTTGGCGTACCGCTTTTCTTTCTCTTCTCTACCTATCTCTATTCTCTTCAAGAATTTATTTTTATTTTTCAACCTTCCACCCCCTCCATCTTTTGAACCTGAATTATCAACTGAGATGTCGCGAGACACGATTCGTGGAGGTATTCGTTGATGTTGAATATTAAGGAAACTTTTTTCCATTATATTTTGAGCCACTGCAACAGCGAGTGATAGTTCAGCATACGATTAAATTTTACTTTGTTATCATTATCCATTTGGAATTCTCCGTTGAATTATCAGTTATTTCTACTTTTGTTTCCATTGGTAACCATAAACTTGAATGATGATGATGTTGTTTGGGTCCAAAAGTAGTATTACCATTTTAAAATCATATATTTATACATATTCTTTGTTTACGTGCCTGCCATGCGAATTAAATGTCTACTAGTCTAAATAGAATGCTTGAGAATATTAATTTTATCATTATGTGCGGTCACTTAGTTAAATTTGTGATATATTCGGATTTTATCTGAAGTGTTGCAACCTAAAAATTTAATTTGTCGGGGTTATTAATTTGAAAGTTTAAATAATTATTGAGTATATGTATATTAAGATATAAATATGTGTGTAATATAAACATGATATTAAAATAAAAAGTATAATGGTGAATTGAGTAACCAAATATATGTAAAGGGTCTTGGTACCTACCCCGAACAGTTTTTGGTTCGGTTCTTGGTCCGAAATATCCGATACATGTAAAATGTGAATGTTAGAAAATACCGCCGCATGTTAGATATTCTCTCTAATATTTGTAATATTATTAAGTAACATATGTAACAGCTAACATCGTCTGTATTACACTAATTGCATGCAGCATGGATTAAGGCAGGTGGTCGTAATCCTACTGTATTATTAAATGTACCTTCAAGTTAGTAAACTGAAATCTTCCCGTGGAATTACATTTCGAGTCCTTCCCTTCCATATGAATTCTCAAACTTGACCAGTGTTTCCACCTCAGTAGTCGTGTTTTCAATATAAACGAAAATCCTTTTGGGCTTGGAAAATTCTCGTTTCTTTATACATTGTGTGAATCTAATGATAAATGTGTGCACCTGGTAATACAAGGTGGTATTGACGGAAAGATAGTCAGTGAATGGGATAGTAAGTGGAATGACCGAATAAGTAATACAGTCACCGTGATATTAGTGACAAAACTTGGCTCTCTTAATCCCAGATATGGAAGAAATGTGTCGATAAATACTGCTACGAACCGAATATGTGTCGGCGATTAATAAATATAACCTCATGTGTGAATCTTAAAATGAAATGGAGTTAAATGCATGGACACCAGAAAGGGTGCTTTAAGAATATGTGATATTATAGCTCGTTTAAAGGTACGAGAGAGGACTCGTAGAATTAATTAAAATTCTTTATATATGAGATAAAGACTCATTATAATCCTCATTTCAAGTTTTTTTTTTTCTTTACTCAGAATATTGTAGAATGTAACGATATTTACGGACTTGTCATATTTTACCAGCAGTTAATTATACATTCAATTTCGTATGTGGATTGATATATTTATACGTATACTTATCGCATGTTCACAAAATTCTGTGTTTAATTTCTCAGTAGATGTAATAAATGTTCACCAAATTGTAGTTAGATGGTTTCTTTTAAAACTATTTTCACCCGTGTCGATACGCTGTCCTGTATGTATGTGAGTGTGCGTGAATGAATGACAAATTTAGTTGTAAGTGGTAGCATTTAATATTGATTTATTAGGATAGTGTTAATAATAAGTGTGTAATAGTATATGTATTAATGTATGGTGGAAGTCCTGAAAGATAACTAATCCTAAAGTAGTCTAAATCGGCTCTGGGAGAAAAGTCAAAATAACAGGATGAGCCAGAATAACGACAGTATTTTTTACTTCTTCAAATGTCTGGGAGCTAATCACAGGGTTCTCACTTATTGACTGCAACAGCATATCATTTAATATACAAATCGCACCTCAAAATCTACGTGGCGTCAGAGATCGATTCTTTTGGGCCCTCTTGATCTACTCAGAGTCACATCATACCCATGGGTTAAGAACTTTGGCTATAGAAATAAGTATGAAGCGGTCCCTTACAAATTACGATATTCTAGATGACAAAAAACAAACACTTTAAGAAACAACTATAAATAAAATCTTAGTACTCACCGCAGATCCAATATTCATCTAAGAAGTACTTTCGAAAATTACTATTTCCAGCCTCAGCTTAGCAGTTCGGAAAATTTAAAAATGGGCAAGAAACATGGATGGGTAAAAAAAACAGATTAAAAGGAATAAAAAAATACGAAGTACACCACTCCTCATCAAAGGAAAGTTGTACACCACTCACTGATCACTGTTCACTATTTTAGTATTTCTTTCCAACTGGCGGAAATACATGCTAAGATCACTCCAAATTGTATTTATGACACTTCTGCCTACATTAAGTGCAGGTTTCTCTTTATAAATACAATGGAGTTCTTTAATTCTACGCCCAGTCACTGTTTTTGTTTTCTTCTTCGTTTGGTTTATTATGTTTTGCTGCATTGAAACTTGACAAGACAGATACCACTGCATTGTTGGGGATAAGACAGATACCACTGCATTGTTGGGGATGAACGAAATATGCTTTGAAACTTGTTATATCTATTTCTCAACAGATAAGGAAGGAACCTCTGAAATCTTAATATTATGCTCTTGTAATTTCATCTTAACCTTTGCAGAGAAGTATGGAACCAGAGGGACGCAAATTCATTTTGTCCGTCCTAACCTCTAGTGTTTGTTGATGACGGAGCTGCCGATTTTCTGTTGTACATGCTTGTACCATTTTAGTAATAAAGATTTTTGAAACCACTTCTTGTCCGGCTTTTAATAAATGTTGAATTTCCTGATTAAGATCAACAGTACGGTCTCAGATAGAAGGGCTCTTCTAAAGAAATTTTATCAAATGTTCAATTTTTGAAATCATAAGTACGACGATTTGGAATTAATATACTTAGTGCCAACAGTAGGTTCGCGATATACTGAAGTAACAAATTTATTAGCATGTCTTCTTATAATAAGGCCAAGAAAGTTTTCTTCGAGTTTCATAGTAAAATTAATCCTGGGATGCATCTAGTTGAATTCATCAAACTTTTTTTTTTTTTTTTTTTTTTTTTTTTTTTTTTTATTAAATCTTGAGCATCTTTATACAGGTTTAAAGTGTCATTGGCGTACCAAAAATGTTTGATGGGAGGAAATTTTGGAAGAATAGTTCCAAACATGTCCAATACCAAACTTGAAAGTGTCGGGAAAAGAGTATTGCCCATGATCAATCCATTATCTTGTCGGAAGACAGTCTCTTCAATTGAAAAATTACTTGAAATTCATATGGATTTATTTTCAATTTGAATAAAAAAGGTTCCACTGCTCGCAGAGCCCGGTTTACCGATATTTTCACTCCTTTTAACCTGGCTTTTTACCCATTCGTATTTCTTGTCCATTTTTAATTTTTTTTTCGAACTGCTAAGCTTAGGATGGAAATAGTAATTTCCAAAAGTAGTACTTAGATGAATATTTGGTCTGCGGTGAGCACTAAGCTTTTTATTTATAGTTGTTTCTAAATATAATCACCGCTGGTAATATATAGTAACAACGCATCTTAATTCTAACGTGGCACTTGAAACAAACAAACAAACAAAAACAAAAAACTTATGTATAATTGGGCTTATTCTCATGAAAGAATTAATTAAATCTCTCAATTATACGTATCACGGTTAGCTCTGTAGAGTAAAGTGGACAAATGACTTACGAAAGTAAATAATTATGAAAGAATTGGTGAAATGACAATGTGGGGGAAGACAGGGGACTTGCATGGACTCGATTTTGTCCCTTACAAATTCACATAGCCCCAAATTGATCCAGCAAACCCTTCACCACTGATCCAGTGAGCCTCTTATTTTCATGAGTTTTCTAATTTACGAAAACCTTAACTAAAAACAATGTACAAACTTATTAAGGTCTAGTTATGTGAAATATTTTAATAATAAACAATCTGCATCTCAAACGATTGTTCTACTAACGCTAAGAAAATATCAAATTATTCAACGTTCTGTTATTTTCACCGATCAATTGTCAGCTTTTACGGGACTAAAAAAAAGAATAAAATTATGAAATAGAATTTTTATGTTTACACTCCCTAATTTCATCCGAGTACTTTAATTTACGAAACACTGTAATGCAGTAACTGAAATCAGAATCATACAAGCAATCGCTCACCATAAGCAAAAAAGCAAATTAAATCATCTTTTGCGTTCTCTTCGATCATCATTATTCATCCTATTATTATTATTATTACGCCAAAGGAAAATGTACATTAGAAACACACAAAAACGAAAATGTTTAACTTAATTTTCTTTCACTGTTAACAGTTTTCTACACTTCGAAAAAGAAAGAAAGAAAGAAAGGGGAGAGAGAGAGAGAGAGATTTTAATGACAGCCATAGGAAATTACTTTTTTCAAAGTGACATCAAATTTAGTGAACAGTTTAAAAAATGAATAAGATTGACTGAAAAATATCATGAGTAAGATTAGATACTATGTGCACATATTTTATATACAGGTTATTCATATGATGAAATTAAATTATTAAGAATTTCAAAATT
Organism: Thermobia domestica; assembly: GCF_964235325.1. Lineage (NCBI taxonomy): Eukaryota > Metazoa > Arthropoda > Insecta > Zygentoma > Lepismatidae > Thermobia > Thermobia domestica. The sequence continues at coordinate 181,297,529 of NC_137462.1, forward strand.
TACCTTGGAATCTCCGTGCACTGCCTGCGCCAAGATTTCCGTCAATTTATGCACTATCACAGAAAATGGTCCCTGATCTTCAAGGGGTTGATTGAGGTTAAGCTACAAGTACAAAGGAATACACTATTAAGAAAAGTACACAGAAAAAGTTATTTTATGTTCTAATTTCAGAGAATTTCAGAAGTATTATGTTTATGTAGCTACTATTAAAATTAAAACAAAACTCTCTGGTCCACTACAGCTTTCACAGGATATTCATAATCAAACTGAAGTTCGCAACTATAAACAGGGCTCTTATTTTATCATAAGTTTTGATTATTCAGGCGAATTATTGTATTAGTCTTCAGAAGGAAGTTTGTAATCTGGTTAAATTTACGCAACAAATAAAAATGACTGGACACTATGTTTTCTAATTAAGGAAAAATAATTAACTCTTACCTTTACTAACTGAAAATCGTGTTTCCTGAAAAAGAATTAAAGAATCACTGTATAATCGCTTGCTTTGAAACAATCAGAAAATTTTACAAATTCTAAACTTAAAAGTTGTTCAGAATACCACTAAAATGAATACTAGAACTACAAACCATTATGTAAAGTGCATATTCCTTTCAATCTATAAATATATAATTTTTATGTAAAAATTGAAGAAACGATTTATGAAAGTGATATATTACGTTTGTGCACAAAGATAAAAACATGCGTTATGAAGGCTAATCAGGCCCGTAGCCAGCCCAAAAATGTAGGGGGGGCGGTAGAAGTTAGGGGTATCAAACTATATTATAATTCATCGTTATATTATAGTTCATTTGCAAGCTAACCGTGAAAATTTTAGAAGGCCAGTAAAAATTATGGGGGAGGGGTACCCCTAGACACACCGTGGATACGGACCTGAGGCTAATTTACTCAAATCCTTCTTGAACAGAACATTCTCATCCAAACGTATCTTTAATTTGCAAGTCTGACTTACGGACACCGAACTATACTGATATGATCAATAATTCAAGTGTTCCTAGAAAACAGTAGCTCAGTAGTAGAGAGCATACGTTTGGTTATATACATTCAAAACTCTTCCTAGCATTTGATAAATAACAATAATAATAAGCGTTGATTGAGAAAAGAAGCCAGAGCAACCAATATTTTACATATCATTACATGTTACTTCAATTTACTATTTCTGGCACTTATCAGTATAAGAAAACTATTGCAAATGTTTTGTGACTAAGCTTACGTTTATTCAGGGTGGCGACAAAAATTACAAGAAAGAATTTCCTGGCTGTTCCCGGTTTTCCAGGACAATTTTTTAAAAATTTCTCTGATATGTAATTAGCCGTACGGACTTTCTCATGTTAATGGAAAAACAAGACCAAGAAAACATGGCAACGATGATACGTAATATATAAATTTTTTATCAATTACAAAAAAGTACACAAAACGTATTTTATGAAATTGCAAAACAATAACTTGAATAAAAATTCTTGCACAAAGCAAGAAACTAATATCTTCCCAGAAACGAATCTGTAACTTTAGTCACATAATAGAAGTTTCCTAAAATATGAAAGGAAAAAGTCACAATAACACACTCATCAAACAAGGACGTTTGAATGTATATAAAACTGGTTGTTCTATATTAACAACATACCTTTAGAAAAAGAAAAAAAAATGTATTAGGTAATTCATTTGACTTCTCTAAACGTTTTATTTCTTCATGAAAATTGCGCACCTCTTCCATTATTTTAGACTTCTTAGCTTCAACCTCGTCCGGAATGATTTTTCCCTTCTTCAGCTTATTTCCGTTTCTTTTCCTCATTCTTGACGTATTGATATCCTCTCCCCGCTTGTATAAAACGAGTACGAGCATAATGAATTCTGCATTTCCTTATGAATAGTTTCTCAAGGCCACTCGAAGAAGTTACCGAATCTTACACAAGTCAGAGTACTATTGAAGTTCGTTGTTTTAAATTATCTGCCACAGAATGTGCATTAATTAAAAATCCTCTTTCTAGATTTGAATTTTCATGAGAGAAAATGGAAACCATTTTAACGATATCTTTATATGACCTTACTATGAAGTATCCAAATTCTTTGGCCAAAAGTCATCCAAACAGTGACCAGTTCTAGGATACTGATTCATAATTATTTCACACTTTGGATTTCAACAAAACTGTTAACTATATCTGCTGCTCTAATCCTATCTAACCAATAATTTTAAACTACTCAGCTAAAATAAACTTCATGTAATTCACTCCGATATCAGACTCTGCAAAAACATTACGATCCAAACGCGAAAAAGCTCTAGTCAATTTATAATTTAAAGGTCACTTCTTTAAAATTTTAAGAACAAATTTCTGTAGACACTTTCTGCAGGTTAGACCAACTTCTAAAATAACCAAATCCGTTATTGGTTGACATTTCTTAAAGAAAGTATGTGTAGTAAAACTAATGTCAATGTTTTTCACAGAAAGAGGACGTTTTTCATTTCTCACATCAATTCATATACATGAATTCAAAAAAACTAAAAACTTCTGGTTTTACAAACTTATTTTTCATTTTTTTAAATTATCATTATTGTTACTATTATTATTACATCCAATAAAGCGTTATAAAGAAATGGACTGGGAGGAAAGTCAGTGTGAAATTCAGTAAGGAAAGGTTCTATTTCTGAAGCAAGTGCTTTACAAGTAAAACACGCGCATAGAAGTAAAAAATAGCTCATCATTAAACTTTTATTATTTTCTTTTTAAGACTGACCTTCAACTTTCATTTAAACGGAATTTACTTTGCTTCTCTATGTCAAATGATTTAGAAAATCGATAGTCTTTAACTCTGGGAACCCAAAGCCTGCACAATGTAACATTTCACACACTAATAAACAGATTGAAGTGTATCACCTTGCAAAGTTTGATCCCAATCGGATAAGTTCAGTGTACGGGTTTTTGTTTTGAAATATATGACGCAAAGTTTGATCCCAACCTGGTGATTTTAGTATATGTATTTATGTTTTCAAAAATATGATACGACATTCGAACATTATAACTCGGGAACCATACACCTGCACAATATAAAGTTTTACACGTTTATATAGCTGATCTAGATCTACTATTGTGGCAAATTTGATCCCGATCGGACTATTTACGTACATATGGGTTTTTGCTTTTGAAAATACGACGCAGAACTCCTTAGTGGCTAAGCGGTCAGCGTACGAGCCTTGAGTTGAGTTGATTTTGAGTTTAACGGACGTTCAGCAGCGAGGCTATATGAGACATGGACCTACTGATTAACGTGGAATCCGAACCACATGAGCTCCCGCCGGTAATCGAATCAGGGTCTCTCACGCCAAAGGCGCATATGCTAACCACTTAGCCATGAAAGAGCTCTACGAGCCCTTAGTGTCGGAGACCTGGGTTCGATTGCGGGCAGGAGTTCATGTGGTTTGGATTTCACGTTACGATGTAGGTTCACGTCTCATATAGCCTCGTTGCTGAAAGCGACACTAAACTCAAAATCACATTAAAATATGATTCAAAATCTGACAGGCCACACCTCGGGAACCGTAAGCCTGAACATCATAATATTTAATACACTTGTATTGCTGGTCATGGTCTACAATCTTTGCAAATTTGATCCCGATCGGATCATTTACACATTCGAGTTTTTGTTCTTGAAACCACGACTAAAAACTTGATCGCCCATGACTCGGGAGCCGTAAGAGTGTACAACATAATATTTCACATTCATTTATAGTACGTGCAGTTCTACCACCATACCAAATTCGATCCAAATACAATGAATTCGATGTATGGATTTTATTTTCAGAACATATCACGTACAATTTGACCGCCCATAGGTTGGGAACTATAAACTTTCAGATAATACTTCATACGCTTATATAGTTAGTTAAGGTTTACCATCATGGCAAGTTTGAACCCGATCGGATCAGTTACATACAATATATATAGGTTTTTGCTTTTTAACGCAAAATTTCATCGCTCGTAACTCAAGAACTGTACGCCTGGACAACATAATATTTCACATGCTTTTATAGTATGTGAAGTTTAATCAGCATGTCGAGTTTGATCCCGATTGGATGAGTTCGGTATATGGATTTTTTTCTTTCGAAAATATGATTCACAACACTCGATCGCCCGTAAGTCAAGAACGTAACTCCATAACAATGTTTTATATCCTTATAAAGCAGGTCCTACTACCCTACCAAATTTGATCCCGATCGAATGAGTTAGGATTACAGGACCTTGATGTACGAACATGTTCGGCTATTCTCGTATAGATGCTCCTCTTCGTTTGGCCTATGCATGATTTTACATTACTATTTTCAAGCCAACAAAAAATAAAACTTCACTGGAAAATATTCTGAGCCTCTATACGAATCGTCACGGCGCGCTGGAACATCCTTAAGTTCGTTTTGCAGAGCTCTTAGAAATTCAACGACTCTCCAGTTCGATACCTCAAAGACAGCCTCAAATGTTCCATCCAAACTAAAAATGAAATGAAATTAAATCTTTGAGTTTTACGTCCCACGGTTATGCCGGTTAGGCTAAAGGAGACGGTGATGATGAGGAATGAATGAAATGGTGCAATGAAGAAGTGGGAGAAAACGGGAGAACCCCGAGGAAACCCATGCACACGGTACTTGTCTACGACAAGGTTCACTTGGCGGAGGCTGGGATCGTACCCGGGACCCCAAGCACCAGAGGTGAACGCCCTACCACTGAGCCACCGCGGCCCCTCCATCCAAACTAAATAATACATAGCTTCCTCATAGTATAGGATCATTATGGGGTTCAAATATTATAGGATCATTTGATGATGACTTGATACCTGACTTGAAAATATTTAGAAATCTACAATTTACATTAGGGCCATCCATTGAAATTTTAATTATCCATTTAAGTTTAAGGGTGAAAGCGTCTCAGCAAAAGCAACTGAAAGATCAGAAGTTATAGAATTCCCTAACAACGCCCATGTCAAATAACACGTGGACACTTGCCCTTTTACGGTACTCCAGAATCGCATATTTATGTCTCCCTCAATAACTAAATTAGTTCACTTCTAAAGTATAGTGATAATCCATAAACTAAAGTGTATGCTATTTTGTCACGCTGAAGCTGCATTTTTTGTGCAATCTCGTGTCTGGGAACGTATGTGATACTTTTACCTCTTTAGCAGCAGTGCGTATTGGTGTGTGATTACACTTCGAATACACCATAAAAGTTGTGCCCTTATAATGAACGCTATCTTTTATTAAGAATCCTTGTAAACTACCTTCTTTTGTGCCCGAACGCGTACCCATTTGCATCGTAAAATCCATTCCAGCACGCAACATCACCAGAAACCTTTCAGTTCTGTACAGATGAGGTACAAATAGGATGACACGCGAAGTCAGAAGGTACTGGTTTGTTTTGTTTTTTAATTCACAAAGGCATAACTCTTCCTAATATTGAAATGGATATGGCAATCTGTCCATGCCTTTTACCTTTCATGTTATTTACTACTTACTGCTTGCCGTGTTATATTACTCAGTGAAAAGACTCCGGCAAATGTTGCAGCGAGGAAAATATTTGTCACCTGGTACTTCCCAAACCCATGATGATGAATGTTATAACAACCATGAAGGATTGAACGTGGTCTTGGAATATCTGAAAATTGGCATGCTTGTTATCTGCACTGGAACACTGAATACAACGAAAATCAAATACATAACTACAATATCTCTTAACTTTCGATCCTGCCTCTGCAACTTATTCACGCTAAACTAGCAGAAACCTGTTACTACGTGTTCCGCTCCTACGCTTCTCGACTGTCCGTCTATACACAATATCCTGTCGTAAATAAAAGCATGTTGTAGAAGACTGTGTTAAATATTTTTCTTTTGCCACGTATTCCGCCTCGATCCACTGCATAAATCAATTTGCATTTGTTACTTTTTTCCCTTATGACAGTTAGTTTCTGTGTTTAAGCATTGTAAAGTTTCGAAGAAATTAAATGATGAAGTAAGACACGTAAACGATAAAACACAATCGCGCGTTTAATGCATGATAAAGCGTATATAGTCATTCTCAGGTTGCTATTTATTGATTTGAAATTTCGTAATAATGTCTTTATTTCTTTGTATTAACTAATAGATTCACTTATTTGGGTATTTACAAAATTTTATTTTCCAATAACGAATACTATCGCGAAAGTAAACTAAATTTCCACGCTAGCAAGCGAACAGATAATTTATTCTTGAGAAAAAATAAAATCATGCCCCGGTACATTATTTACACGGGTGAAAGAAGTCAATTATTGTCAATTCATAGTTTCACAATTCTAGAGCACATGCAAACCAATTGCTAAACATGCATACTTCACGCTAAAGAATTAGTTTAACGTTCCACAAACGAGATAGTAATTACTGAGCTAACCATGTAAGAATGAAAGGAATGTGAATACGGGGGAAAACGGAAAATCCGAGAAAACACGCCCACTCGGTGTTTATTTACAACAAAACCTATGTCGCGCACCCCCACCCATGGTTTGAACGCAGACACTATGGCCTTTTTTTTTTTTTTTTTTTTATAACGTACTCAAATTTTCATTTCAAATGTTTTCAAAATCACATTCTCAGTTAACTGAAATTCCCAGGCTCTTAAAAAGAGTTTCCTGACTTTTTCCTAATTATTCCTAGTCTCCCCAAATTCCCTGATCTTTCCCGGTTTTTCAGGTTTGTCACCACCCTGTTTATTACTTTTCTATACAAACTAAAAATTTAAAATGAAAATGAAAGATATCTGTAGAGTATCATACCAGTAACGAGAACATCAGAATTTAGACTACAACGGATGGATCAAGCATGGCATATTTCCGAAAGCACTTCTGGTATCATTTATTTCGGATCAGTTCCAAATACATCAGTTATATATGGAGAATTTACAATGGTTATGTTTTATAACATCGAAAGATACAATTGAAAAAAAGGAAGAAAGAAGGAGCTTTAAAGAGTAAACAGATCAAAGTTAACGAAGATATGGACACGTATTTATATGAAAATGAAGTGAAACAGACGCCAGTCTATTATTTCCTTACCTAAAAGACGTTTTTTGGAGTCAGAAATACGGCTTTTGGAACTTTGCATTTAGGTTGAGCGGAAGTGACGAAATTACCTGACTCATCCATTGGTTAACTCAGCATAACATAAATGTCAAAGGATACTTGTTTTGACTTACAATACAGAGAATGTTCTGTACGATGATTTATTTATTTTTAGTTTGGAGTTTAATGTTACTTTCAGCACTGCGGCTATATCTCACGTAGCCTAGAGCTTAACGTGCATTCCGAACCACATGAGCTTCCACCTGGAATCAACTTCGGATATTTCGCTCTACCACATAACCACGAAGAAGCTATGCGATAAGGTAATTTCAATCAAGCAACACTAACGAAACTATAAAGCAGGATAGGACTTTTTACAGTAATTACTACGTACCGGCATGTGTTTTCGAATTCGGGCCAGTTTAACTTCTGACTCTTCTTCTCTGACAACCAATATCCAATTACTTTTCTTGAAGTTTCCTTCTTCAACTTCCCTTCAGTCATCTTGTAGTGTGATATTCTATCATGTCAACACATATAATAATTCCATAAAAATGCTGGGTCTATTTTCCTCTTCAAACCTGTACAACAAAATAATTCAAAGGTTAGATTTGTATTTCACATCAAATGATGTACAGATCATCATCATGATGTACATCAAATGGTGTTGTACAAATAAATAAATAAATAAATAAATAAAATTACATCAACAATATAGTTCTGATGTTCAAAAAGATATGAAATTATAGAATCGTGATCTGAAAGTAATATGTCTGACAATGAATCTTATGTAAAATCGAAGAAATTCAATTTAAATCTGGATTAAGGTAACCTCTACCAAAACTGGAACCCAAAAGTTATCAATAATATCCATTCAAGAATTTGTTTCATCAAATTTTAAGTTACTAATTAATTCACATTATGCACAAGCCAGAGGGTCACAGTAGCGGAGCAATTGGTCGTGAAGTTATAAAATGGTGAAATCTATATGAGCTATATTCTGTGAAGGGATGCATTGAAAGTTGATAAACCACAAGTTTTATTATCTAGTTTTTCTGATACTTTTTCGGCACATTTCAGCGGTAGCACTATTTGCTGGTCAACATATCATGTTGACAAGTTTTACTTAATGCTAGTTATGGACTTATAAATGTGTTTAGTGCATTAATCGATTTTCGTACTGGAATGACCGAGTGTGAGAGCACCAGGATTTCAAAATTATTTTACTGCGATAATCAAACTGGAGCTCTAAAGTTACTTTTTAGTCTTCCCGTCCTAAATTGACACTACAGTGCGAAAATTACTATGGTAATTTATAATTTTCAATTTCGCTGTAAATTTCAATTCCCTTTTTTCCTTTCTTTTTGTTCAGAAAAATGTTTCCCAATAAAAACTGCATGAACCAACTTCAAAAAAAGAATAAAGTAAACAATAATAAAGCGCTTAAAAGCGGAAAATAATTTATTCTTATTGTATATAAAAAAATATTGTAGTTGTGCCAAGTCGAACAAATTAATACCTAAAATAAAATTATTTTGATGGTAATTTTATGGGGCATTAATATGTTTGGCTTGGCACGACTTCAAAAAAGTTTTATAGATAATAGTTGTAAATTATAAATAGAGTGATAAATTATTTTCTGCCTTTTTTTTTTTTAGCGTATGTCGGCTGAGATATTATATTTTATTAGTGTGGACTGAACTAGCATTTCATTTCATTAAAACATAAATGTGTGCGCTCAAGCACTCCCCGAAATTATATTTCAGTTTTTTGCTGAAAAGGTGTCTTGTCATTTGTAACTCTTCCTCTTTCCTGGAATAAACGTAAAGCTCAATTATGCAGATCCAACCAATAAGAAAATTCAAGAAGGAAATGAAATTTTAGTTTAGCGTCCAACGATTATGCCCTTCTGGTCCAAGGTGGGTAATTAACGAAAGTGAATAATCGTAAAATTAAACTTCTTGTACTCTCCCATCGGGAATTAAACTCAGGACCACGCGCACCAATCGCAACGTGTTAGTCACTAGACCACGGTGAGGCTAAAATTCAGAAAGGCAAGCATCTGAATGACATTCATGTAGTTTTTCAAAAATGTATTAAGTGTCATATTCACTCAAAAACGGTCTAGTTTAGAAGTAGATAATGTTCTCTGAGTTATCGTACATCACTTCTTCTTTAGCCTAAAAGGCAAAACCGTGGAACACTGCAGTAGAAATTTCATTTAATTTTCCCACAAAGCGAACTCAACAAAGAAGCAGACTCAAGCTGAGCTTTAGATCTCCCACCTTGAGCTCCAGACTTACATTGGCAAATGGTGTGACCGTCGTATTCCAATGTACACTTGACTCAGCAGTAAGCATAGGTAACTGCACCAATAGGTATTGTCAGATACAATCGCAGGAATCATTAGGGCAAAAAGAAACACATATTTGGATAAGAAAAAATTTATATGAACAAAATCTCTTGTTATTAAAGTTACAAAATATTGGGAGCTAAGGACTCCGGCTACAAGTTAAAATATATATATAAAAAGGAAAGGTTATATAATGTGGTTTCCCTCTGCCTGATGCCGGTTGCTGTCGATCTGTCTATTTCGAAGAACTGCTCCCACAAAAATGAGAGAGAGTCCTTGGTGGATTGCAAGAAGACCGCACTGGATCTCCGTGCAGCCGCCTGGTGGCCGCTTCCTCAATTGTCCCAATTGACGATCGTCACACAAAGCAGTCTGCAGTCCACAGTGGAACTTAGGGAGTGCTGCATGCGGACTTAAGTTTCGATATATCATTTTTACGGAGTCACATTGGATAATATTTTTAGATAACCCAATGCTAAAGGTTTAATTTCTTGAGTACTCTACCGTATTTTCTTTTGGTATCTTCATATTACTGGCAACTTTAATTTAAAGTAAAAAAAAAAAAAAAAAAAAAAAAAAAAACTCGAGTGGACCAAAGCCGAACCATCGAAGGCACTGGAAATATAAGGCATAGTACTAGAAACTGACATACTTTGGTCTCTCCTACCTCCAGTTTACTTTGAACATCATTTTGTGGGGTAATGTAATTGCGATATTGACTTCCCTTTGTGACGGGGACAAATAGCTTCGTTGCTGCCGTCTCCATTACATCCCAATCAATCACTTGACTTACCTGTCTAAGTAAGTAAATTATCCCTGACCCATCGCACCGTGAACACTATCACTCCTGACCCACAGCACTGTCATTTAGGTTTAGAAAAAGATCAGTATTTTTAATCGCCCTTCACCATCCCTAATCATTCAACACTCGTATAAATTTTAAATTTAAATAGCTTGTTTTCTCACTTTATATTCTTACTATTAATCAAACTTTCTCTATTTGGAAAACTTATCTCACACGAACCGTAGCATTCTGAATACTCATAAAAATAATAAATGAAAAAGTCATATAATTTGGCCCATCCCTCTGATTATCTAATCAAAAAACCTAACTTATCCTTTTCTTTTGTAGCGTCTGAATTTTTATTTCATTTGCTCTTTCGAAGCTTGAAGTTCAGCAACTTCGGCCCTCCTCAAGCTGTTTTATTTCTGAAGATTTCTTTCCACGCTTTTTCTCACATTCTCTTACAGTTTGCCTTGATTCTGTTCTTCGCATTACTTTGTGGAGTTCTAATGTTAACATCACCTGAGCAATAGAAATTTTCTGAATACTAGAGATCCCTCGTGGCTAAGTGGCTAGCGTACGTGCCTTTGGCGGGAGAGACCCGAGTTCAATTGCTAGCAGCTCATGTAGTTCGAAAGCTACGTTAAACTGTAGGTCAACGTTTCATATAGTCTCGCTGCTGAAAGGGACACTAAAATCAAAATCATTTTTTTTAAATACTTTTGTAAGATCTGCTGTCCACTGAGATCAACTAGATTATGTTCAAGTAAATCCTTTAAAGTTACAGAACTTAACTAAATTAAAATGTCGCTTTTGAAGGCAGCTTTTGTAGCTAATAATCTATTGGAAGACCCATCTCCTGTCTAACCAAAACTCTTGCCAATAATTAGCAAGAAATGAACAGAATTTCTTTGACTGTATGTCATCCCTCATACGTGACAGACTAACATGGCCATAGATGCCGAAAGCCCAGAATTCTAAATCCTAATCCTAAGAAAGTTATGATTACAGAAGATTTAATCTACAACTTAATTCAGTTATTATAGACACTGATTATTGCAGGAACAAAGTAAGAAAAAAAAATCTTCTGTGATACACAACAGATTTGCCTGATTCAGCATATTTGAAGCATTTCGCGGACTCATTATAATTTTCCTAACTTCAAAGGTAAGGGAGAACCCTATCTATACTTTATGCAGATATCATCAATGAACATAAGGAAAACCATAATAATTTCAATATATACGCTATATAGTATCATGAGCACTCGAGTACCTCAAGTCTACTCTTTCAAACTTGGACAGCGCCCACTGTCTGATATAGGGGCTTATTTTGAACAGTTTAGCTTGAAGTTTAAATACCAAGATGAGATGTGGAATAAGTTGACTCTCACAAAGAACTGAGCAAAACACATTTACCAGGAATAACAAAGATTAATTAAGCATCAAAATTACTACTTCAATATAAGTAGGAAACGTCTGGCACAATTCTCTTAAGCGCCATGATGGCTCAGCAGTAGAACAATCCCTCAAAGGATTCCGTAGATATAAAAAAGGTAAAAATTTGATTCATTAACTGGCTTATCTGTGGGTACTTTTTAAAGGTTGATTTAAAGGGACAATTTTTGCCGATAGATGTCACTACAGTCTTCGTATCTCACTCATGTATTTTTTTTTTTTACCTTTCACGAAAAGTTACAATTTCTCTTACAAATTTCCAGCTAGAGACTTCAAATTTTTAGAGAAAGAACTTCATAACCTATTGAAGGCAACAATCCGTGCCGATTTTTTATTTAGAATTTTCTTCATTGTTGAAATGCCTGATTGTTTGAATGGATATCCAAATCTTTAACAATGGAACTGTTTCAACAATGAAGAAAATTCTAAATTTAAAAAATCAGCATGGATTGTTGCTTTCGATAGGTTATGAAGTTCCTTCTCTAAAAATTTGAAGTCTCTAGCTTGAAATTTGTAAGAGAAATTGTAACTTTTCGTGAAAGGTTTAAAAAAAAAAAAAAAAAAAAAAAAAAAAAAAAAAAAAAAAATGAGTGAGATACGAAGACTGTAGTGACACCTATAGGCAAAACTTGTCCCTTTAAATCACCCTTAAAACACCTTTTGATTTATTTTACTTCCATAACATTACATTAATACTCTTTGGTAGATGAAATTAAAGTAAGTTTTCCAATTCAAGGTTCAAGGTATTTTCCTTCGTTCTCTTCGGAAGTTTGGTTCCTGAAAAAAATAAAATAAAACTAAAAAATAGTGAAAAAAGTGCTGCTCTTTCTTCATTTAACGTTTTCCATTTTCTTTTTCCACCAAAATTCAAGAAGTTCTTTGGTTTTTTCCATTTCTTTCTCACTTAGTTCCCTTCCATTTACATTAAAGCCTAGTCTCCAATCTAATTTAACCAAAATCCCTTCCTTTTTCATGTCATCGTTCCATTTCCATGTTTCCCTTATTTTTAGGGTTTCTTCACATTTTAACAATAATTGTTCTAGTGTTTCATCATCTTTAAAACATAGTTGACATTTTTCGTTCACTTCTCTAAATTTTCTCAATCTTACCCCTGTTTCAAAGCTCCCTGACCTGGCTTTGAAAAGTAAAATGCTTCGTAAATCATTGTTCATATAATTTATTTTCTCATAACGCTTTTTATATGTGTATATTTCTTTCAAACTGCTCTTCTTGACTTCTTCATACCACTTTTCCTGCGCTTTTTCTTTGTTTTTTTCCCAATTTTTATAATTTTCTTCTCTGTGCCAGCGGATAGTTTGATCATATTTTCTTTCTAATTTCCTAACTCTCCTAAACCATTTTGTGTTCTCCCCTTTTCTCATATGTTTAGTGGACTCATGCACAACTTTTACTAATCTTGTTTCTTCCATAAATTTTAATCTTCCAACATATTTTATTTTACTCATAACTTCTCTTTTTTCAAAATCACTTTATCCCATCTCTCCTGTTATTGTTACATTTGCACTTAATTTATTTGCTCCTAGGGCAAACCTTCCTATTTGATTTTGTGCTTGTTGTAAAATACTCCTGTTTTTTTCCGTTAAAGTTATTACTTCATTTGCATATGTTAGCGCCGGTACTGCTACTTGTTTTCATTGTATTCTTGATACCTCATATCTATTGTATGAGCACATTGCTTTATTTTTTATAATTGCTGTATATTTTTATAGTTTCTTTTTCAGTTTTGTCGGTGTTTGTCCACCACACACACGGTGTTTTTCCACCACAAAGTTCACTTGGCGGGGGCAATTATATTCGAAATCTGTAATATTATGATAATAGTATTAAAGTACTTTGAACGTTAATTAGCCCGTCTGATTAATTTGTGTCATTACTGCTTTTACAGGTAACAAAAATTTGGACGTTTGTGATACTGTAGCGTACATACTTTCCAACACTGTATGACAAGTATGATACTGTGTTTTAGTTTTGCATGTAGATTTCAAATGTATAATAACTTGACATAGTGTTATTTGAAAAAATACAACTTTGTGTTAAGTTGGCAACACTTGTACCCTTGCGATATTTCAAGCTATTCCGAACAATGTTACCCTGGCGATATTTGCATGGTACAAAATGATAGCGTTTTCTATCCATTAGCTGAAAAGTTACAAGGGTGTATCGAGATAAATGGTCCATCTGTATGATAGTGTTCTGAACTTTGCCAGCTCTTACGCATTCGGTACAATCGTGTACCTTGCTCTCTTCTATGTCCTATAAGTTAAAACACTACGAAAACCACATTAAACATGCATCCAAATACAACACACAAGAACGATCAAAATGCTATGTATTGGCAAGTTAGCACAGGCTGACATGTGTTTTTCATATACCTAATAGTTTTTCCGCACACCCACCGTCGCTTTTGTCTGCTCCGCACGAATGGAAACCCATCATTGGAATATGTCCGATACCCACGAATGCACACCCGCACAAGCTCACTAGCTTCGCCCCCTCTGACTAGAAAACGATACAATTCTTGTTTATAATGGCCAACTAGACATGATCGTATGTGATATTTGTATGACAAGGTTCTAGGACACAGGTCCCACTTCCCATTTAGCTGTAATAAAGACAGAAAACAACGTGCCCTGCGGGGCTCTAACCCGCCTTTACTCGCTGACGTTCGCTTGGCAATACTGTATGAATTAAATATTAAACTTTGGTACAGAAAGGAACCAACCTAGCTACTAACCTATATGGGGGAAACCTGTGTTCTAGAACCTTCCCTATTTGTATGAATGGTTGCAGTACTGCGTATATACACAGTCACTTCGTGCCTGCTCCCTACGGACGTAACCCAGCGCGGATCCACTCTTTTCGCCTTGCCCTGACGGGGAAAATATATAACCCTTGCTCTAGTAACTATCTAGCACAAGCTGGGAATAAAATTCCGGAGAGTAGGTCCAGGTATGTCAAAAATATGTGAAATTCAAAGCAAAGGTGAATTGGGTTATTTTTCATGAAATTCGCCTAACGAAATAAGCGCAATGTAGTATATTCAATTGTTAGAAGCTATATGTTGTTGGTACCATTTTGACTGGAGGCTTGCTAATGTGAGACACTATGGCATAATGAGGATATTAATTCCCAGCATTCAAAGATGATGATTGCATGTGACGGATGTGACATTTCGATTGAGAGTTTTAAAACAACCTATGTTTGAGAAGAAAAAGAGTCAATATGTGAAGCGGCACGGATTACTGAAATTCAGCAGATAATGTGGCAAATGTAGGAATGCACTGAAAATAAAGAAATGAAAGAACAGTTCAATTTTAAATGTGAACATCATATCGAGGTGTGAAATGTCATTGGCAGAAGTCGAGAGTGATCTACTTCTTTCGAGGGCACAAAGTTAACGTAATGTTTTTAGCGATATTTTCATTTACAATACTCACTATCGCTAACGCGCCTGTTCCTAGGGAGGCACCCCTCACTGGCGTTCGGACCCTCTGCTGCACTCTTGCTCTGATTTTGTTTGATGCTTTCGTGTTTTTCCTTTTACTTTTTTTTAAAGATGACGCAGTATCCTAAACCTGTACGGAAAGCACTACGACAAACGATGAATTCTTCCGAAGTACTAGCAGTCTAGCACTGAGTCCCCTAATGTACATATGTATGAAGTCAACTACTATTGACTGAAGATATTAAACGTATTAAGGAATATATGTTGTTTCTAACTTTTGTTTTATAACGTCTGAACACCTGACAAAATAAACTAATTCGACAGGTTGGTTCTACGACGGAAATTAAATTGATACAAATAGACATATACTTAAACATTCTCTCACACAGTTTTCTTTACCTGTACTTCACACACTGTCAGTCATTATCTATATCTAACTTACACTGAAGGAATTTGAACAAAAACAAATCATGTTGTGTAAATTTTTGCCAATGACATATCGACCTTCAGGATTTAAAGTGATCTAATGACTCACGTAATAAGAGAACACTACTCCTATCTGCCCATCCCATTACTGTCATCACACGTAACTGCATATGCACCTTACAAGGCAAGATTTGCCAGTATCTCAACTTACCAACCTTAATTTGCAGTTTGGTGACTACAATTTACAAATATCTCTGCTCCGAACAGAAATATTTCTCAAGCTGAAAATTCTAATATTTCAATACGACATAAACTACCCTATGTCAGACTTAACACGAATTTGTAAGTATGCAACACGCAATACAGTACACGCCATATCATGACACAAACATTGCACTTACTCACAAAAACACAAAATTCAACGGCCATTTTGTGTCAGCTCTACCCGGGACCTGATACCGGCACAATACTTATCAATAATAATAATAATCTTAAAAACAGTGTTTAAATAATTATAATACTGAGAACTACTCGATGGAGATCATTCCGTAGCAGTCTTCTCAAAATTCTTCGTACAACAACGCACTGCAAAAAAATTCTAGGTCTAGGTCTTATTATGCCGAATGCAGCAAAGCTAATGGAAATTTTTGCGTTGCTTTGACGGGTTGATGCAAACCGTTACGTAATGTACTAACATTTATCTTCAGGATAATCTCGAGTTCAAGATACGAATGCATGGAATGCTACACAGATTAGAATGTTATGCAAGTGACAAAATGCTATAAAGGTGACAAATACAATGCAGACTAACAATATTTAAAAAATAAAATTTAAAACTCACGGATAAAATTGGTACCGACAAATAGGATTATAAAGGCGGTGTAAGTGTTAAGGTAAACAAAGAAAATGATTCAAATATAGTACTATATAATCAAGGACGCCAGAAATATATATTAGGGTAGTCCATAAATATCAATTTTCAGATCGGGCTGGTCTCACCCCCTAAAATGGTTCCATATGGGACTAAATTAAGCCAGGAGAAAAATTAGCTTCATTGAATAATATTAAATGGTGCCCCAAGCGACCTAAAATTTTGAATCCGATTACAGTACATAGTATATGGGAAAAATCTGGAATAAACTCATGTAATTTAGAAACGGCTAAAGGTAATGCAAAGATATCCTGGATAATAGAAATAGAGGAAGAAACATATCTAATTTTGTATAGTGCTGCCATTGCGGCCATCTTGAAATCCACCATCTTGGATTCAGGTCAAAATTTTTAAATAGAAAGAGGGTCATGTGACATAGTTTTGAGGTATCGTTTTACCAGAAGCACAAATCTGACACTATTTTAAAGATAGCTTTAGTCATGTAAGAATTATTACCTGTGAAAAGATTTCTCCTTTTCAGATTAATAATTCTTACACGAATAAGAGTAAAGACATGAGTTTGGCGTGAAAAGAACGAAAGAGATATGCACGGCTTCAAACGAAAGAGGAACGCGAAAGAAAATGCAATTCTGAAAATTATTTGTTTGAGCTTTATACGCTAAAAGACATGGAGCAGTTCAAGTAATGAAGAGGAAAACCCAGTTAAGAATGTTAGAGAAAATGTAAATACGAATGCGTGTGTGCCCGGACCGTCCAAGAGATGTAAAAGGGGAAAAATCTAATTTTATTACTCAATGACTGGTGTTGCTCTTAGTCGATAAAAGATCACTCATAGAGCAGCAATACATACGGTATTCTGACAGCGACGGCAGAGGCGTTAGGCCATAATGTAGAGGAACTAGCAATAAATGGGTCTTCCATTCGCCGATGCTGAGAGAAAACCTGTAGTGAAGTTGCACCGAACCACAAGAAACAATTTCAGAATGCATCAAGTGCGTTAGTTGTGCATTGGAACGGAAAACTACTGCTGAATTTGACTGGCAGAGAGACTGCCGGCAGGTTATCAATAATTATTGCAGAAGATGGTCATGAGAGGTTAATTGGTGTTCCCATTTTGTCGTCATCAAGAGAAGAACATATTGATTCTACTATAGTACATTCACTTGAAGAATGGAACTTGGTAAGGTTCGTGCAGGCAGTTTATTGTGATACTACTCCTTGCCATATGGATCTTATCAACGGTGCTTGCATTCTGCTAGAGCAGTAGCTCCAAAATAATCTTCTATACTTTCCTTGTAGACACCACATTTATGAATTAGTTTTAAATCTGTATTTGATAACTGTTGTGTTTCGTTTGCATCTGGACTGGACGTTTTCCTATTGAAGTGTTTTCAGAACGAGTGGTCTAGAATAGATTGCACTAACTTTATTCAAGGAATTGATGATGATGATGTAACAAACAATATTTCCGATGTAAGAAATGAAGTGTTGAATTTTGCTATCAAACTTGTAGAAGCAGGACACTGCAGAGAAGATTACAGGGGATATTTAGAACTGACAATCATATTCTTGGGTGGCATACCTCCTTGAGGAGTTTTCTTTCGTTTGCCTGGAGTAACTCACCATGTAGCTTGATGGGAAAAGCAAGCTACTATTTAAAATATTTCTCTTTCGCCAACAATTTCGTTTAACGAAGCAAATAGAAACGGGTCTTCGGAGAGTATGCACTTTCTGATCCGACTATATGTTCACAGTTGGCTTAAATGTGATCAAACATCCCATTCACCATTACAAGATCTACAATTTTTGAAAGATTTGTACAGTTAAAGACAAATAAATGGTGAATTATCTGAAGTGGCTCTTTCTAAATTTTCACGCCGACTCTGGTACTTGACGGAGGAACACGTAGCATTGGGGGTTTTTTGATGATGGAGTTACCACAATGGAAAAGCAAAAAATGGTTGAAAGAATTAAAACTATAAGGGGAAACCGTGGAGCAGCAAAGAGGCTTGACGCAACCATAAAAATTCTTGTGAAAAGAAAAATCAGTGATTTTGTTACAACAAACAAATTTTCCTCGAGAGATTTAAAATACCCAAAGGGTTTCTTGAGTGTGATCCGACTTCATGGCCAAATAACAATGAGTATCTTCAAGGAAAGACAATAGTTTAATTCATCCACGTAACAAACTGTGTGCAGAAAGGGGAGTGTAACTAATAGAAGATTACAACAACGTTCTTACGAAAGTGAGGAGCACAAACAGTTTCTTTTGAGGATAATAAAGGCTCACAGACAATCTTTTCCTATATGCGACAAAGTGAACTATGTAGCAAATAAGATTCATAACTTACCAAAAAGATACTACATAAATAAGGGATATTTCAATTTCTTCCAAGTTCCCAATAAGGGATATTTCAATTTTCTTTTTCCTCATAATGGTCTATGAATCATCTTGATGAAAAAAAAAACTATTTGTAGTTCAAAGCGCAACAAGCAGTTTGTTTCAGTTTATGTAAAAGACTTCCAAAATTCTTATATATCTGTGTTCCATGACTGCAATAAAATAACATTACATGAAGCATTTTGTTTTTCACACGTAATAACTCTTACATGAATATAGGTAACTTGAAAATAATACCAAATTTGTGCATCTGGTGAAATGCTACCTCAAAAAGATATGTCGCATGACCCTCTTCCTATTTAAAAATTTTGACCTGAATTCAAGATGGCGGACTTTAAGACGGCCGCCATCATAACGTATAGAACGTTAGGTTGGACTCTTCCTCTAGTTCCATTATCCAAGATATCTTTTAATTCCCTTGAGCCGTTTCTAAATTACGAGAATTTATTCCAGCTTTTCCCCATACACTATGTATTGTAAACCCATTCAAAATTTTAGGTCGTTTCGGGCACCATTTAAAATTATTCAATGGATCTATTTTTTCTCCTGGATTAATTTGGTTCCATATGGAACCATTTTAGGGGGTGAGTCCAAAGAAATTCCTAAATTTATTTTCCCCATATAAATTTGGACCACTCTAATATATATAGCCCTATATATATATATATATATATATATATATATATATATATATATATATATATATATATATATATATATATATATATATACATACAAAAGAAGGACCATTGGCGGATTAAACCAAATGTCTTGGGGGGGGCTCTTTGTTGTGGAGTGGGATATGTACCCCGAAATCCCCCCCGGAAAAAAGAAAGGTAAAACGGATTCAGGAAAAGAGGGTAAAAGATATAATTGCTACGGAATTTTCACCACAATGCCCCCTCCCTAAAAACGATATACTGTCTACAGGCCTGGTCGTGGCTTTGCTTTAGTAAATATTTCGGTAGGAAAAATATCAGGTTAAACATTTTTTAGAACGCTCATAAAATGTATTTTAGTAAAATGTTTCTGTATTTTAGTAAAAGAATTAAACAAAAGGACAAAAGAACTTAGAAGTTACACTCAAAACACGCTTTTCGGCGAATACCACCCAATTCGTATCTGTCGATATAATATTGTAGTGATCTACGACAATGTCCCTATGACATTTAAAAGTGCTAGTTCCTTCAGCCGCTTTCCGTCAGAACGAGATCGCAACCACGTTTTCAGTCGGTGCAATGTGGATTAAGATCGTTCTGCACTGGCCACGCTCGAATGCAGGGTTACAAGTTGAGTTGATGTTGAGTTAAACGTCCCTTTCAGCAGCGAGGCAGTAGTAGTGGTCCGCGTTGGCGCGAATGACTCATCCTCACTCTCTTTTATGACCGGGGTGAAAGGTCAATGACCTGGCCCGGGGTCAATGACCTAGAGGTACCTAGGACCAACCCCTCTAAATTTTGGCAGGGGTACCTTGGCCCACCCCCTAAATTTTGGCAGGGGTACATAGGACCACCCCCCTTAAATTTTGGAAATTGCCAAATCTAAAAATTTGGTGTGGTAGCCTAGGACCATAGTATGTACCTCTATCAGTATTGGGTGTCTATGTCGTTCCCTTTCATGGGTAAAAAATTGCCAAAAATTCAAATTTCGGGGGTTTTTGACCTAATTTATCCCCTTTGATGAAGTGTTATTACCCTATATGGTTATATGGACGTATACAGGGGTCCATTCCCTTTCATAAGACATGGGTATATTCATGCACCCCTTGAAAAATTTGGGAGGGGTACCTTGGCCCACCCCTTCAATTTTGGAAATTGCCCAATTTCAACATTGGGTATTATAGTATAGGACCCTAATATGTATTATGATAAATTTGGGTGGTCCACCTCATTCCCTTCTAGGGGTACAAAATTGCCAAAACTATAAACGTAAGCAATACGTTGTACCACGTGTTTGGTTTTTGGTCGCTTTTATTTCCTTTGATGAGGTGTTATTATCCTATATAGTTATATGGTCATGTATAGGAGTCCATTACCTTTCATAAGATATGGGTATGTTTGTGCACTCCTTTAAAAATTTGGGAGGGGTACTTTGGCCCACCCCTTAAATTTTGGAAATTGCCCAATTTAAACATTTGGTATTATAGTACCGGCCCTAACATGTATTATGATAAATTTGGGTGGTCCACCTCGTTCCCTTTTAGGGGTACAAAATTGCCAAAACATAAACGTAAGCAATACGTTGTACCACGTGTTTGGTCTTTTGGCCCAATTTATCCTCTTGGATGAGGTCCTATTACCTTATATGGTTATATGGTTACGTATAGGGGTCTATTCCCTATCATAAGACATAGGTACATTTGTGCACTCCTTTAAAAATTTGGGAGGGATACTTTGGCCCACCCCTTAAATTTTAGAAATTGCCCAATTTAAACATTTGGTATTATAGTACCGGCCCTAACATGTATTATGATAAATTTGGGTGGTCCACCTCGTTCCCTTTTAGGGTACAAAATTGCCAAAATATAAACGTAAGCAATACGTTGTACCACGTGCTTGTTTCTTTGGTCCAATTTATTTTCTTGGATGAGGTCCTATTACCTTATATGGTTATATGGTTATGTATAGGGGTTTATTCCCTATCATAAGACATAGGTACATTTGTGCACTCCTTTTAAAATTTGTGAGGGGTACCTTGGCCCACCCCTGTTGGTATTATAGTACTGGACCCTAACATGTATTATGATAAATTTGGGTGGTTCACCTCGTTCCCTTTTAGGGCTACGAAATTGCCAAATTTTAGTACAACCACGTGTTTGTTTTGGCTCAATTTATCCCCTTGGATGAGGTCCTATTACTTTATATGATTATATGGTTATGTATATTGGTCCATTCCCTATTATAAGACATGGGTATATTGATGCACCCGGGAGGGGTACCTTGGCCCACCTCTTTATTTTGGAAATTGCCCAATTTAAACATTTGGTATAATAGTACCGGACCTTAACATGTATTATTACTATAAATTTGGGTGTTTCACCTCGTTCCCTTCCATGGGTACGAAATTGCCAAATTTTAGTACAACCACGTGTTTGGTCTTTTGGCCCAATTTCACCCTTTGGATGAGGTCCTATTACCTTATATGGTTATATGGTCATGTATATATTGGTCCATTTCCTATCATAAGACAGGTACATTTGTGCACCCTTTAAATTTTTGGAAGGGGTACTTTGGCCCACCCCTTAAATTTTGGAAATTTTCCAATTTGAGCATTCGGTATCATAGTACATGCCTCAACATGTATCATGATAAATTTGGGTAGTTCACCTTGTTCCCTTTCATGAGTAAAAAAAATTGCCAAATTTTACTACAACAACGTGTTTGGTTTTTGGCCCAATTTCTCCCCTTTGATGAGGTTCTATTACCTTATATGGTTATATGGTCATGTATATGGGTTTATTTCCTATCATAAGACATGAGTACATTGACGCACCCTTTAAAAATTTGGGAGGGGTATCTTGACTCATCCACTCGGTTTTAGAAATTGTTTAATATAAGCATTTGGTATCATAGTACAGGACTTCAATATGTACCACTATAAATTTGGATGGTCCACATCGTTCCCTTTCATGGGTAAAGAACTACCAAAAATCAAATTTCGAAGGTTATTGACTCCTATTTAATACGTTATATGGTTTATTACCTCTATATGTTTATGTTCTCTTTTTAAATTTGGGAATTATAAAATAACAAAATTCGGTAAACGTTTTCTAGGACCCATTGGTGTTCCTCTTATGGCCAAATATTCAAAATTTAAAGGTTATTGACCGGCTTTATTATTAAATGAGTACAGGATTTATTACTTTTTCATAAGACACAGGTGTATTTGTGTACCAATCTTAAATTTTGGGAGGGGTACATTTCTTATTGTCATATCAATAATTGGTAATTGTTCTTTGGGTAAATCATTGTGATCACGTGATCAGTTATTGACCTATGATGGGATTAGGAGTCCAGGACATTGGTACATTTAAACTTTGTAGGATAATTTGAGAATGCGTCATTGGTATTGATTATTACAGCCAAATATAAATGTAAGCAATACGATGTACCACGTGATTGACCTTGATGAGGTAGTGTACAGGGATACATAGCTAACCTTATTGAATCTTATGACTCATAGTCTTAAGGGAATATAAGCTACAACACTGGCAAAGTTATTGTTGATGCAATTTGATTGGTTGATCACTATCTTTCGTGCAATCTGATTGGCTGATCACTATCTTTCGTGCAATTTGATTGGTTGCTGATTTTCAAATCTTTGCTGCATTCAGTTTTAAGTTTTGTTTAACATTTAAAAATCTTGGTTTCGTTCAACATTTTGCACTCACTGATAAATATGATCAAAACCGTTTATTTGTTAATCGAATAGTTAAAAACCGGATAAAGTTTGACGGTTAACCGTGAAACGTAAAATTTTTTTAGTTTGAAAATTTTTTGTTTGAAAACTCTTTTTTCAAATTTGTGTTTGAATTTTTTTGTTTCAGAATTTTGTTTGAAATTTATGTTTCAAAATTTTGTTTGAAAATTTTTTTGTTTGAAATTTTTTTGTTGCAAAATTTTGTTTGAAAATTTTTTGTTTAAAATTTTTTTGTTCGAAATTTTTGTTTTGAAATTTTTCGTTTCCAAATTTTTTGTTTCGATTTTTTTTCAAAATTTTGTTTGAAAATTTGTTTCGTTTCAAAATTTTGTTTGGATTTTTCGTTTTCAAAATTTTAAGTTTGTGCACTCATTAGTAAAGAACCGGAACTGTTTAGAACAAAAACCTCTGGCAACATTGTGGTGCAATAGTACACGTCAGAACATAGGGTTGTACTTGAAATGAAAAAACACAATTCATTGAAACGGATCATTTTATTACATTCCACATACATCCATACCAGATAGTGGTTCTGGATATTGTCGATACAATGTATTTTGAACTTATTGCACTAGTTTGTCTTTAGCATATAATTTTAATTCCAATTGAAATCTTTTAAGGTCTATTGCGATATCAATTGGTGGAACCTCAATGTCCATTTGATCGCAAATAAACTGTTTGTCAATACAAGTATGCACCCACGAACGATGTTGACAACCATCACAATATCTAGATACATGTTGTACAATATGCATAACACATTTTTCAAAATAGTACTTTTTCAGGAATATACTTGTTTTGTTGCACACTTCCACTGCATGTTTCGCACACTGGAATACGCTGATAAATTTGTTCCATTCCGTTTGCGTTAGATACACCATGTTGCGAGGGACATGGAATGTACTCTTTTTACGTAACAGCACCATCTTCTCTTCGAGGATTGTACGCATCACCACTTCATGATTTGAGCCTAATGATTTGACTATGGTCACATTTAGCTCATCATGAAAATAATCGTTCATTTGGTCGATTCGTGAACATAATATTTGCCATTCTTCACAGGTCAGTTGTACACCAAATTGTTCTGCTTTGCCCAATCGAATCACTGGTTCAAATGTTCTAGCACTGATACCAATCATCACATGTTTTGTTTGAAATATATTTATTGGATAATAGCTTGCGAAGATGAACTCTTTATCGTTAGAAGTACACATCTTTCCTGCTGAAAAGCACTTGCTCAAATGATTTCGTGGGATGACACTGTATTTGCTGGTTTATAGTTATTGCTGACGTCATTGGAAAGAAATGTGCTGACATTTGAATTCATGATTTCATCACAGTTGCTGACGTCATGCCGACCAACCACATTCATACAACTATGTCTGACGTGCTGACGTTTGAATTCATGATTTCATCACAATTGCTGACGAATCCGGCTGTGTACTAAATTCAAATTGATGACTTCGACCCAAGAATCCTTTGTAACATAAAGATACAGATCCAGTATTTAAGAAACGCAGCAGTTCTTCTTGTTTTGATGCTTCCATGGGTAAATATCTTGCTGGTAAAATTATATTCTTATCATTTTCAAGCTTCACTACGATTCTTAATCCAAACTCTGTAGGGATCATTTGGCTAGCTAAGATTCTATAAGGTACATTCTGTTGTAAATCAGTAATCTTGGTAAATGATTTCATCACATCACGTGTGTTTAGAAACTGCAGGCAAGTAGCCATGATGACGTTATCATGAATACTAACGCGAACGATACTTATATATGATGCAAAACTGATGACGTTGCATTATCGTGTTCTGACGTGTACTATTGCACCACAATGTTGCCAGAGGTTTTAGTTCTAACAGTTCCGGTTCTTTACTAATGAGTGCACAAACTTTTAAAAATCTCAAACCAAACTTTGAAACAAAAAATTTCAAACAAAACTTTCGAAACAAAAAAAATTTGGAAACAAAAAATTTCAAAACAAACATTTCGAACAAAAAATTTTCAAACAAAATTTTGCAACAAAAAATTTCAAACAAAAAAATTTTCAAACAAAAATTTTCAAACAAAAAAATTTGAAACAAAATTTGGAAACGAAAAATTTTTTCAAACAAAAATCTTGAAACAGAAAAAAATTTTGGAAACGAAAAATTTCAAACGAAAAAATTTTAAACAAAAAAATTGAAACAAAAATTTACAAACAAAAATTTTAAACAAAATATTTTCAAACAAAATTCTGAAACAAAAAAATTCAAACAAAATTTTGAAACAAAAATTTCGAAACAAAAATTTTTAAACGAAAAATATCAAACGAAAAAATGTCAAACCAAAGTTTCAAACTTTTTAAATGTTAAAATAAAACTGAATGCAGCAAAGATTTGAAAATTAGCAACCAATCAGATTGCACGAAAGATAGTGATCAACCAATCAGATTGCAGGAAAGATAGTGATCAGCCAATCAAATTGCATCAACAATAACTTTGCCAGTGTTGTAGCATGTATTCCCTTAAGACTATGAGTCATAAGATTCAATAAGGTTAGCTATCAGATTTCTAAAACTCAAGGTCAATCACGTGGTACAACGTCTTGCTTACGTTTATATTTGGCTGTAATAATCAATACCAATGACGCATTCTCAAATTATCCTACAAAGTTTCAATGTACCAATGTCCTGGACTCCTAATCCCATCATAGGTCAATAACTGATCACGTGATCACAATGATTTACCCAAAAAACAATTACCAATTATTGATATGACAATAAGAAATGTACCCCTCCCAAAATTTAAGATTGGTACACAAATACACCTGTGTCTTATGAAAAAGTAATAAATCCTGTACTCATTTAATAATAAAGCCGGTTAATAACCTTTAAATTTTGAATATTTGGCCATAAGAGGAACACCAATGGGTCCTAGAAAACGTTTACCAAATTATGTTATTTTATAATTCCCAAATTTAAAAGAGAACATAAACATATAGAGATAATAAATCATATAACGTATTAAATAGGAGTCAATAACCTCCGAAATTTGATTTTTGGTAGTTCTTTATCCATGAAAGGGAACGATGTGGACCATCCAAATTTATAGTGGTACATATTGAAGACCTGTACGAAGATACCAAATGCTTATATTAAACAATTTCTAAAACTGAGTGGATGAGTCAAGATACCCCTCCCAAATTTTTAAAGGGTGCATCAATGTACTCATGTCTTATGATATGAAATGAACCTATATACATGACCATATAAACATATACGGTAATAAGACCGCATCAAATGGGATAAATTGGGCCAAAAACCAAACACGTGATACAACATATTGCTTATCTTTATATTTTGGCATTTTTTTTTTTACTCATGAAAGGGAACAAGGTGGACCACCCAAATTTATAGTAATATATATATATATATATATTAGGGTCTTATACTATTATACCAAATGTTTAAATTGGGCAATTTCCAAAATAAAGAGGTGGGCCAAGGTACCCCTCCCAAATTTTTAAAGGGTGCATCAATATACCCATGTCTTATAATAGGGAATGGACCAATATACATAACCATATAATCATACAAGGTAATAGGACCTCATCCAATGGGATAAATTGAGCCAAAACAAACACGTGGTTGTACTAAAATTTGGCAATTTCGTAGCCCTAAAAGAAGGTACCCCTCACAAATTTTAAAAGGAGTGCACAAATGTACCTATGTCTTATGATAGGAAATAAACCCCTATACATAACCATATAACCATATAAGGTAATAGGACCTCATCCAAGGGGATAACTTAGGTCAAAACCAAACACGTGGTACAACGTATTGCTTACGTTTATATTTTGGCAATTTTGTACCCTAAAAGGGAACGAGGTGGACCACCCAAATTTATCATAATACATGTTAGGGTCCAGTACTATAATACCAAATATATAAAATGAGCAATTTCTAAAATTTAAGGGGTAGGCCAAAGTACCCCCTCCCAAATTTTTAAAGGAGTGCACAAATGTACCTATGTCTTATGATAGGGAATAGACCCCTATACATAACCATATAAAGATATAAGGTAATAGAACCTCATCCAAGAGGATAAATTGGGCCAAAAGACCAAACATGTGGTACAACGTATTGCTTACGTTTATATTTTGACAATTTTGTACCCCTAAAAGGGAACGAGGTGGACCACCCAAATTTATCATAATACATGTTAGGGTCCGGTACTATAATACCAAATGTTTTAAATTGGGCAATTTCCAAAATTTAAGGGGTGGGCCAAAGTACCCCTCCCAAATTTTTAAAGGAGTGCACAAATATACCCATATCTTATGAAAGGTAATGGACCCCTATACATGACCATATAACTATATAGAATAATAACACATCATCAAAGGGGATAAAATCGACCAAAAACCAAACACGTGGTATAACGTATTGCTTACGTTTATATTTTGGCAATTTTGTACCCCTAGAAGGAAACGAGGTGGAGCACCCAAATTTATCATGATACATATTAGAGTCCTGTGCTATAATACCCAATGTTGAAAATGGGCAATTTCCAAAATTTAAGGGGTGGGCCAAGGTACCCCTCCCAAATTTTTCAAGGGGTGCATTAATATACCCATATGTTATGAAAGGGAATGGACCCCTGTATACGCCCATATAACCATATAAGGTAATAACACCTCATCAAAGGGGATAAATTAGGTCAAAAACCCCCGAAATTTGAATTTTTGACAATTTTTTTACACATGAAAGGGAACGACATAGACCCCCAATACTGATAGAGGTACATACTATGGTCCTAGGCTACCACACCCAATTTTTAGATTTGGCAATTTCCAAAATTTAAGGGGTGGGCCAAGGTACCCCTCCCAAATTTTTCAAGGGGTGCATTAATATACCTATGTCTTATGAAAGGGAATGGACCCCTGTATACGCCCATATAACTATATAAGGTAATAGGACCTCATCCAAGGAGATAAATTAGGCCGAAAACCAAACACGTGGTATAACGTATTGCTTACGTTTATATTTTTGGCAATTTTGTACCCCTAAAAGGGGACGAGGTGGACCACCCAAATTTATCATGATACATATTAGGGTCCTGTACTATAATACCCAATGTTTAAATTGGGCAATTTCCAAAATTTAAGGGGTGGGCTAAGGTACCCCTCCCAAATTTTTCAAGGGGTGCATTAATATACCCATATGTTATGAAAGCTAATGGACCCCTGTATACGCCCATATAACCATATAGGGTAAAAAACACCTCATCCAAGGGGATAAATTAGGTCAAAAACCTCCGAAAATTCAATTTTTGGCAATTTTTTACCCATAAAAGGGAACGACATAGACCCCCAATACTGATAGAGGTACATACTATGGTCCTAGGCTACCATACCCAATTTTTAAATTTGGCAATTTCCAAAATTTAAGGGGGGTGGTCCTATGTACCCCTGCCAAAATTTAGGGGGTGGGCCAAGGTACCCCTGCCAAAATTTAGAGGGGGTGGTCCTAGGTACCCCTAGGTCATTGACCCCGGGCCAAGGTCATTGACCTTTGACCTATGACGTCACAAAGGTCGATTCGCGCGAACGCCGGCCCCTACTACTGAGGCTATATGAGACCTACTGATTAACGTGGAATCCGTACAACAGGGTTACATGTATGCGCAGCAGCTTTGAATAGTCACGTGAAGATCTTCGTCGCTGGTGGTCAAGGCCTCCAACACAGTCCGTGATAGAGTTCCATCTTCTTCTTTAATTCTCTTCCATTTAGAAGTGCAGATTGCAAATTCAGAACTAAAGAAGAAAAACAACATTTTTTCTTGAGTTCCGATAGTTTTGTAAAATCTTTCTGCTGGAATGTGGAAGTTGTTGCTCAGAGTTTAGTCAGTTGCGCGTGTTGGTAATAAAATGTTGATTCCGTATATATTGAAAACTTCCTGTGCAAGACGAGTTTTGAGGTCCTCTACAACCGACTCTATAAACCGAATGTAGACAGTTCTTCAGTAGTAAGATGTCGTGTCATCTGCACTGAAGTTCGTACGATGTGTTTGTCTTTGAGTGAGATGAGGAGTTTGAATCTGCACGTGGACACTAGCAGCCATTCTGGATATTGCTTCGAAAGTTGCTTTGAATTCTTTGCTGTTTGAACACTTCTTGTTTAATGCTGCGATAGTGTCCTGAATGGCATCTGACGTTGCATCCATGTCTAAATTTGTCTTCTGTAAAAGTCGATTGAGGGGAGGGTTATCGTGAGAACACCCTGAAGACACGTAATAGTTACGATAAACTCGCTGTCGTGCATGGCAGAAGAAAGTACCCATACTTTGGCTGCTGTATCTAACTCGGACTACTTGGAACACACTGTAGAGCCTCACTTATTTATTGAAACTTCACGTGAAACTGTAATACCGCGTCGTTCCGTTCAACCCATCTCGTTTCACACAATGTCTCCAACTGACCACTAACCGTAAGCTTAAGGACAGTATTACGTTTTGAGATGCGGTGAAAAACGCAATGATCTCTTTCGTTGTTCCCAGACAGTTCCTCACGCACTGTACTGACGACGATCTTGAAGATGGACATGTTGAGGCTGTGACTACAATACGGACAGTGCAGCGCGTTTGAATCCTCCTTCTGGATCTCCTGCAGTGCCCGGCGACTTTGAGAGGTCGTAAAGGCGCAACCATCTGTACCAATACCAACGCACTTTATCGGGTCTAGTGAGAAATCTCGCCCAACAGATAGAACAATTTCTCCAATTTTTCCTCCAGTCAGTGAGAGTTCGGGCGGTTCTGCGTCTTTGGATTCCGAGCTCGAACCAATGTCCTCACCTTTCAACTCTGCTGGTGGAGGATCAATGAAACCGAAGCAGTCTTCTCTTATTTCACCCATGTGTTCGTATCTTAGAATGAAAGACAGCTGAGATGTGTGCGAAACGACCGTAGTCTCATCAAACATAATAGAATAAAACTTATCCTCTCGCACTCGATTGACAATTTTACAGACGTGATTTCTCATCCACAACCCTCAATGAGGGTATTTTGTGTGGTTTTATTGGCAAAAATGGTCCTTTTCGATGCTTTCTTCCAGTGATTCTTTAAGAGATCGTCACCACAAGCCATTCTAAATTTGAGCAATTCTCGAAAATTGCCCTCATTGAACTTAGTTTCTGTACCGTCACCATCTGAGGTCCAATTATCAGCACAAGCATCGTCCCTGTGGCCTTGAAAAGCAATGCCTTGTCTTCCAAGGAATATCACATTCCGCAACATTAATTTCAGTTTGTCGCGATTTTGGATGACTTGTCTTCTTGACGAGTTGATTTGATTCTCGACTGATTTCACTGGTTCCCAGTAGTTTTTCAGAAAGGCTTTTCCGACCTCAAGAGCGTTAATGGTTAATCTGATATTGTGCCTTGTTGTGAGTTTCTAAAATACCGTAGAAAGTAGCGAATTTCTTTAAAGGTTTAGTCCCAAGAGTTTGGAGGGGCACGTTTCTTCGATAGCCCCCCAAAAAACCCGTTGCAAAAAGTAAGCAATATTTACAAAAAAGATCCCTCTCCTTATGGGAAAGAACCAGCCATGGATAGATTTCCAGATGTTCTAGCCTCAACTAACACCGTCCTTCTTCCTGAGATTTATCTGATATTATGACTCAAGTTATTGTTAGCGTAAACGCGTCATGCCGGATAGAGACTATTTTTAAATAGAATTTAAAGAATTAACCCTCTTTTGAAATAACGCAAGAACGATCCCAAACTTTCGTTATTGTGGCGGTAAGCTACAAGCGGCAGTGTGTGTAATTTTAATATTTAAGAGGGCTCTTGGGCGGGGGGGGGCGATCGCCCCCCTCGCCCCCTCCTTTACTCCGCCCCTGAGAAGGACGGAATTCGACAACAAATAAACACTATCTTTGTCCAAAAGTGTACGTACATAATACTTATTATGAAATAACAATATTTACACACATTGCAGGAGGGGTGCCAACACCAGGAAGGTCCAGGGGCCCTATTACGTAACGGATTGCATCAATGCAACGCAACAACCTGCTTTTAAGTTTGTGATAAGAGGCAGAAGTAGACTTTAAGTAGAGGTGGACCCTATTAACCCTTTTAGGATTTCCACTTTTTCAGGTAAATTTTGGACACAGTTACTGCCAGTGCCGAATTTATAGTTTTCTGGGTCGCTTAGATGAACAGTGATACTTTTGATTCCGTTTAAATTCAAATTCATCCCCTCAACTTAGAGGGAGGGAGAGGAAGAGATATTTTAAAATGATCGACGATGACCGATATTAGTGCTGAATCTACATTTTTTGGGGTCGCTGAGAGGAACGGTGATACTTCAGATGCCATGGCCCACAACATGGGGGAGGGGAATATATACAGTGGAGTTTTGTTAATTCGAACTTGGATAATTCGAACAGAAGTCCATTCCCCTTGAAAACTGTATTGAAAACAATAGTAAAAAATCGTGGATAAATCGAACTTTTGAACCTATGTTTTGGATAATTCGAAGTAAATACAGTTGAAAATTTTTAATGTTGGACAGATGTAAACAGAGAAATACAGTTTTAACGTGTTTTCTGTTATCCAGATGCAGCCATATGGAAGAGTAATACAAAAGATAAATAGAAAATCTATGTAATGATAAAGATGAAGGTGAGTTGGGGAAGAAGTAAAGATAGAGAATGTGCCAATCTCATCTTGTTTCAGAATTGGTTGGAATTGATGAAATTAACCAAATGTTATTAATATCTTATTCCACGCAATACATGAAACTCAAGATTTATTGACAGTACAAAAACAATCAAATTTAACCAAACGAGGTTTACGACTTCTTAAAAGTGAGAACAGAATATTCAAATTATTACTGGTGTTTAATTGTTTGGGCTATTCAATGTATGTTGTAGTGTTGTACGTAAATATATTTTCCATTGTAGACGTAGTTTGAATTATGTAGAGTCAATGTCGTTTGTTAGTTTGCAGGGAGTAATCTACACCCCCCAACACCCCCCTAACACCCCTCCAAATTTCTTTACACACACCCCTGAATGGAAAAGGAATAGCTACTCCCCCAAATCCAATTGTATCAATCAGTATCATATAGGTTATTTATTACATCAAATAAAGGAGGCAATATTCTTATTTATTTATTTCACTTCAAAATACGAAGCGACCTCGTTCTCATGTACGGCTTCGAGAACCACACGACCACATTGTTTCGGGCGGTATTTCGATCAAAACAATTGACAAAACAGACCGCTGATACCTACCCTCCTGGGTTCCGCGGTTGTTTCCGAGAAAAGAGGTTGATGGACAGATGCAGATGACTGAAATTGGCAACGTCTTGAGCGGTCATTCACCTACCTCCTCCTCAATAAGGAAAAATGTGATAATATAGTAATAAGCTTATACCAGATTCAGTTGGTAAGTGCTACTCTGCAACAGGCTCGCAACTAGAGGGGGGTTGGGGAGGGCCTGGCCCTCCCTAAATTTTTCATGTCCCCTCCAGACCTCAATACAAAATGCACAATTTAGATATTTGTAAGAGAATTTTTAATGACTTGGCCCCTCCTAACATATTCATGGCCCCCAAAATTCTGTGGCTGGTTTCGAGCCTGTTCTGCAGTGGTGTATCAACGGATGGACGTTAGAAGGGTGTAGTCAAAATGTTTTTAGAAATGAAGAGATCGATTGAAGTAAGAATTATTTATATATTTTAGACCGAGTCTAGTGTTATGCAGGAACGCATTTGGCGCTAGCTTAATTTTTTGTAAAGTATATTTTTATTCACGTAAATTTATTGAGCGGAACAGGGCTCATAGCGAGTCACTTTTTTAAACTAAAGTTAACTTTTTTCAAGTTGGTCACTAAAAGTTATTTTTTTTTTTCAAATTTGTCACAAAAGTTACTTTTTTGAGAGGTAAAGTGACTTTTTCGTGTGATTTATGTCTTGCATTGGCAGTTTTCTAAGAAAAATATAAAAACAAATGGAAAAAGGCAGAAACTTATTACTCATTACTCTTCTGAAAGCTTCAGTATGTGAAACAGTCAGCTTCATTCTCACCCAGCTTTTATTCTTTCTAAAGCACAGTGGACGGTTAGTGGATGCTTAAGTTCTCAAGGTGGGGTTGAGAACCCTTCTGTGTCTATTCTTTCTTCTATCATAATAATCGTTTAGTTTTCTCTCGTAATAGTTAACACTCCGTTCAACGTTGTGTGTGTGTGTGTGTTTGTATGGTTCATCATGTTCGTCTTGTTATGCTTTTTGTATGTTCTTCTTAAGAGTAGGTGATGAATTTGGATATTTCACGGTTTTGAGAACTCTTAATGCGAAGTTAAATATAATGTCTGGGATGAAGAAATTCGGAAATAGGCCAGAACGGGTTCCACTTACTCAGAAGCATTTTACATCTGCTAAGTCTCCTTACCGTAACTACAAAGTATATTTTGAAAACCTAAGAAAGGAGGAATCTCAAAAAGAAGAAGTAAAGAAGAAACAAAACAACAAACAAAGAGAGCGAGAAATTGACAAAGGAAAAAAGGGGCATGATGAGATTTTGTGTGCTTTTGGCCAGTTTTTGGTCACTTTTCAACTATTTACAAGAGACCAGACCACTATGAGCCCTGTGATTATTTAAATTACGGTATATTAAAGAAGACAAAACAGTAAGATGCAAAATATTTGTAAATTGAAAAACTGAATTTCTGGAAAACAACTAAATCAATGAATAATTTTCTTATGAAAGATATTCAGAGCGAATAACGTAGCCAGGAAGGGCCAGGAACGGAGATTAAGAGATCAAATAATATTACAAAATTAACCTTAACTACAGGGTTAGAATATTAAAATATTGAAATTGGAACTATGTACAGTATTAATTACTAAACGAATGTGATTTCAGCATGGGACGAGGGAATTTTTTCCCAATTAATATTTTGAAAAAAAAATCGCCCACTAAAACTTGCTGGGGCTGAATAAATTGAAATAATAGCAGAATTTTGTAAAATAATTACAATAATTCGTATGTAATCAATTCGCGTGTAGGGGAATTATTGGGTAAAATAGTGGAGGTTAATTCCGAATACAGTGAAACCTCTCTTAACGGACATCTCTCAATAATGGACATCTTCATAAGAGGACAAACTTTCTTATTCTTCCATGCCATAAATATGTGTGGTGTGATGTTATGAGAGAGAACCCTTCCTTTTAGGGACACATTTACAGACAAGTAATCGGTTCCACCGATGTCCGTTTTGAGAGGTTTCACTGTATTAGTTTAATAATAATAATAATAATAATAAATGCTCAAATGTGTGAACTTACTTTATTGAACCTACCACTGCGAAGAGCTGATATTATTATTATTATTATTATTATTATTATTATTATTATTAGTAGTAGTAGTAGTAGTAGTAGTAGTAGTAGTAGTAGTAGTACGTAGTAGTATTGCAATAGTAGAGTAACAAAATATACTGTTTTCTTGTTTGAGTTTGTTTAAAAATTATATCACTATTCTGACAAGTAAACCTTACGTTTGGGTGAATCGAGTTGCTGACTGAGACACATATGAGAAAGTAGTACTAAATGTGGTCAGTATTTCAGTGAAGTTATAGGTGCGAAGCTCCAGGGGTTTAGGAGATACAGCTACCAGAACATCACATGGAAGTACAGAATAGTCTTCATACAGTTGGAGGTAAAAGCCCTGTAAGACCTCTTGTAACGACAAAAGGCGAATAACAAATATATGGGTACATATTAGGACTAGGGGGAAGTCATATAGTAAGGGTATACCTGACGGCGTCCATCTTGAAATCCGCCATTTTGAATTAAGGTTAAGTTTTAAAAATAGGAATAGGGGCATGTGATACATGATTTAAGACGCAAATTTAATCAGGAGAACAATGGTGACGTTAATTTTGATTTACGCGCAATTGGTAAAAAGTTACAGAGAAATTAAATATTGTTGCAGCATATGTATTAGTCCTTTACCCCACCTTGTAAAGTTTGTGTTAATGATAATAATTAAATAAAAAGCAGGAGGATAAATATTAGGTCTATGGTAAGAGATGCCTTGATGGCGGCCATGTTCAAATCCGCCATTTTGAATCACACAAAAGTTTTTACCAAAACGCATAACAGTGACACCTTATTAATAGCAAATTTTACCATAAATCCAACGGTATAACCATTTTTGCTCATCAAACAACTAACATTGTAACGCCACCATTGTATTTCTGATTAACTTCTAGCCCGAAGTCATCTATTGCATTATTCTATTCCCATTTAATTTTGTGCTAGTTAATGATAAAGCAAAAATGGTTATACCGTTGGATTTATGGTAAAATTTGCTATTAATAAGGTGTCACTGTTATGCCTTTTGGTAAAAACTTTTGTGTGATTCGAAATGGCGGATTTGAACATGGCCGCCGTCAAGGCATCTCTTACCATAGACCTAATATTTATCCACCTGCTTTTTATTTAATTATTATCATTAACACAAAATTTACTAGGTGGAGTAAAGGACTAATACATATGCTGCAACAATATTTAATTTCCCTGTAACTTTTTACCAATTGCGCGTAAATCAAAATTAACGTCACCATTGTTCTTCTGATTAAATTTGCGTCTTAAATCATGTATCACATGACCCTATTCCTATTTTAAAAACTTAACCTCAATTCAAAATGGCGGATTTCAAGATGGCCGCCGTCAGGTGTACCCTTACTATATGACTTTTCCCTAGTCCTAATATGTACCCATATATTTGTTATCCGCCTTTTGTCGTTACAAGAGGTCTTACAGGGCTTTTACCTCCAACTGTATGAAGACTATTCTGTACTTCCATGTGATGTTCTGGTAGCTGTATCTCCTAAACCTCTGGAGCTTCGCACCTATAACTTCACTGAAATACTGACCACATTTATTACTACTTTCTCATATGTGTCTCAGTCAGCAACTCGATTCACCCAAACGTAAGGTTTACTTGTGAGAGCACACCCCCCCCTTTTATTTTGAACACACCCCCAAGTAAAAATTTCTGGCGTACTTACTGAGTTTGCGGCATTCGATCACGCAAATAATAAGCTGCTTTAAAGGTATAGTCTACACCATATGAATATGTTTTTGATGCACAGTACTTATGTTTGTTTGTTGTTATATATGTGAAAATCAGTGGCGGCGATTGGACGTTAAAAGTGGGGGGGCAAGACATGATCTGAATATTTGTATATCGATCTTAGTTTTCCTGGTTGTTTCTAACACTTTGTTTCCCGAAAGGTTGTATAACTAATAGGATACTATATTTTTAAGTTAAAATACTGTATATCGTATTTCACATTTTATTAAGCGAATTGACAAAACCAACGCAAGTAGGTACTAGACGTTTGTACTCTGAAATAACGAAAATGTAAGAAGAGATTTGATTCCTTGCTCATGAACATCTTAAAATTCTGTCTGTAAAATTGTGTTATCAGATTATTTAATAACAAATTTGCAAAACAAATAAATGGAAATAATAATATTAATCATAGTAATGAACAAGGAGTCTTGTTTTGTAGATGCTATACTGAAACTGGGGATAATTGAACAACTTAATTTTTAGTTCCACCCATGCTATTAAAGCATGTTATTACTAGGGATGGCCACAAAGTTCCGGTTCCGGCGGAACCGGTTCCGCGAGGAACCGGTTCTCGGAGATCCGATTTTCAGAACCGGTTCTGGAACCGGTTCCGGACCTGGATCTGAAAACCCGGTTCCAGAACCGGATCTTAGGAACCGGTTCTAGACCTGGATCCGAAAACCCGGTTCCAGATCCGGATCTTAGGAACCGGTTCCAGATCTGGATCTGAAAAGCCGGTTCCAGAAACGGATCTTAGGAACCGGTTCCAGACCTGGATCCGAAAGCCCCCAAAGACCCGAAAAGGAGGCACAAATTTCACCTTCAAAACACTGCAAAGAGGACCATGCGCTTGTGCCCTCCCCGCCCAGACCCGCTTGTGCCCCAGAAAAAAGATTTGGGCCACCAGTGTTTTTTTTGTTTTGTTTTTATTAATATTTTGGTCCACCAGTGCACCTTAGCCAAATGAGTTGGCCAGTTTGCCTGTTTAACCAGGGGTGCCCACAAGGGGGGGCTATGACGCAAACTGCGTCATTGAAATATTTGGGGGGGGTTAAAATCTATATAAATATGGTTGATGAGGGGGGGTAAAATTAATCGAAAAGAAGATTTTTTCATGGGAGAACACCTACGGATAGACAATTGGGGGGGGTGCGTCATAGACATAAGGGGGGGTGGGCACCACTGGTTTAACCATTGAGTTTGCAAGTTACCCAGTTTATTTAGCCAAGTGAAACAAGCGGCCGCCGCCTGGGCGCCTGCCTGTCGCTTCCACCATTTCATCTAGCACACTGTTCACAGCCTTCCGGGTTTAGCGTAGGGATCGTTACAAAGTTTAGGTTCCAGACCTGGTTCCGAAAACCCGGTTCCAGAACCGGATCTTGAGAACCGGTTCCAGACCTGGATCCGAAGAACCGGTTCTAGACCTGGATCCGAAGAACCGGTTCCAGACCTGGATCCGAAGAACCGGTTCCAGACCTGGATCTGAAGAACCGGTTCCAGACCTGGATCAGAAAAACCGGTTCCGGAACCGGATCTTCTAGAACCGGATCCGTCCAGACCCGAAAACCGGTTCCAACAAGAACCGGTTCTGGCCATCCCTAGTTATTACTCTTAGAAAATGAAAGACAGTAAATACTACAAGCATATGCTATGACATTTAAAGCAATATTTGCTTTTGCAGCTTCCCGAAATATGTTGGTTGTCATTAGGTGCAGTTTTTACTTTCTTGGAACACATCAAAAGACAACAATACCTAGAATCACTCTACACTCCAGCTATACCAAATAATCCTAAAACCTAGAATTATGTTGAATTCACTAAATTTAATTGTATATACAGTTACACCCCTAAACACACACCACTTCACTCGTATATTATATTACAAAACAATGGAAAAGGTAGAGGTTGTTTCTTATTACGCTTTTTTAAATCAATATTTCTTACTTTAGAAAGAAGAGAAGACATTTTAGGAATTGTCAATTTTTGTGCAATTAAAGAATAACTTGTGAAATACCTTTTTTGTTGTTGTTGTTGTTTGTTTTTGCGAAATGTTCTCTCAATTAGTTTCAAAGCGGCTGACTAACATATCGAGCCCTTGTAAGAAGGGGGTATAGAAACAAAACCTGCTAAATCCATTTTTGAATTTTGTCTGGGAACGAAAAAAAAAAATATTTTCAGAATTGTTGAACAACTTTTTTGTTTAATGGTTGATTTCACTCATTTGTAATAAGTAGGGACCTCTAAACAAGAAAATTGTTAAACAATTCTGAAACATAGGGACATCACTTCTTCGTTTCCTGACAAAACTGAAAATGGATTTAGCAGGTTTGGCTTCTATACCTCTGGATTGAAAGTATGCTCGAATTGTTGTGCTCCAGTAGGTTAATTTTTGGGTTGTTTTCCGTCGCACTTAAAACGCAATTCCTGTAGCTTTCTTAACTTCACGGGAAGACAACCAATACGTACTCACGCAACGGCAAATGTTACATATCACCATTTTTCTTATGAAACAGTAATACATACATAAACTTTATATTTCCAAATGAAACTACGGTATATACATTAATGGGTTGCTTCAAAAAGTGGGGGGGGCAACTGCCCCCCTTTGCCCCCCCTAATCGCCGCCCATGGTGAAAATGAATGTTGTTGGGTAATTCGAATTTTGGATAATTCGAAGTTTTTTCGTGTCCCCTTGGACTTCGAATTAAAAAGAGTCCACTGTATCGAAAATCGAAAATGACCAATATTAGTGTCGAATCCATGGTTTTGGGGGTCGCCGAGATGATCAATGATCTTTCCGATGCCGTTGAAAGCAATGGCATTAAAAACGAAAACAGCATATTTCTCAAGTACTAAACACATTAGATACGGAGTTGTGCATTTAAATTGTCATTTCAACCCAGCAAAGCGGGTAATATATGCTAGTTCATGTATAAATGCAGAACAGATAATGATAATACTAATTTTAGTAGTACAAATATAGCTGTAACCGTTGGAATTCCAACTAACTATTCTTGTGACCACCTTTTGATCCGAGCACTTCGGTTTTCGTCTGCTACTGGCAAAGGACTCGCTGAAGATCCCAGCGCTGTTTAACGACAGTGTATCCAATTCAGCAACTTTTCTTCCAAGTCATCTTACGTTCGCTATCAGTTATCATATGAGTTTTCGAAAACTTATATGTTTGTGACACAATAATTTCTAAATAGATTAAGGATATTATTGATTAACCTTCTATTATTGAAAATAATAAATACGTAAATTAAGGGGATTGTTGCCTTGCCTTTTTTCTTTTCCGTAATTAAAACATATTTTCTAGTATTTATAGTTGCAAATAAGAAGGTACATAATATTATGATTTTTATAATTGATTTTTTTAAATATGCTAAATAATTACAAGATAATAATTAATTAATAATTTAACTTTTTACTTTGAATCCCAACGAAGGAAATTCAGCCAACCAACCCTGCAAATAATGACTAAGTTACTCTTCCTCTATAGGATAAAATAATTTACAAATCATCAGTTACTCATAGTCACTTAATATTTAATTGAATTAATAGAATTTTTAGGGGATCAAAGAATTACAATATAGCGTGATTATTGGTAAATGAAGCTTTGCAAATTATTTTATCGTATACATTAAAAGTAATTAATCGTTTCCTGCAGGGTTGGTACTTTGAATTTCCTTCCTTGGGCCGAAAAGAAAAAAAAAACTTTAATTAGTGATTAATTATTAATTATCTTGTAATTAATGAGAGCGTTTTAAAAAAATTCATTTACAAAATTAATATTATGTTTCTTTATACTCAACTATAAATACTCAACTATACTCAACTATATACTAGAAAACGGGTTTTAATTACGGACAAAGAGAAAATCAAAATGGCATGGCAAAAATCTCTCAGTGTTGTCGATTCCATTTCCATGGGTGTCAGCGGACCTGCTCTTTCGAAGTTTATACAAGTCTGTACAATTACTTTATATTTAATAAATTTGCTCAAGAATACCCTTCGTGTAGTAAGCTTGTTAGAAAACAAATTTTACAGAAAATAGAACGCTGAAGGAAATGTGTTTCTTATTTTGTTTGGCCCTTTTTTTTTTAACACAATGCTTTGCATCTCCTTCTGTTGACTAACATGATTGTCTCAATATCCACTACTGAGGAAAACATCTGGTTGACTTTTCGTTCAGCACATTCTTAAATACTAAGAGCTCAGACAAATTCAGAGCACTTATTCTCCGCGTCTTTTCAAATTATGACGAAGAAGTTAAAATTATTTAACTTTTCGGAGACATATGTGGTTTCAAAGGGTGCAGAATGAATGACACAAGATAAATCCATTGACTGAGTGAGTAAAACCTCATGCATGATGTCCTGGCGCGTGATTTAATTCCATGATCTTCCGAGTGCTAAGCCAATGCTATACCAGCTAAAATGTGAAATTGTTAAGGGTTTTACGTCATTTTTCAACAGCGGGGCTATATGGAGACATGGACCTACAGTTGAAAGTGGGATCCGAAACACTCCATTCAAAGTGTGCTCCCGGCGGGAATCGGTCCCGCGAGCACTCGGGGGAGCCCGCTATACCAACTGAGTAACGAAAAATTAATTTGTACTCCATTTATAGTTTCATTATTAGTATGCACCTGGACTTTCCATGCGTTTTTCCCCCCCTTTTTGCACGTGTTTTCAGGTTTTCAGCAGATAAGGGATTTTGTCGTGAGAATGTTCTTGTTATTTTTCTGCAGAACTTTTCGCACTTTATAAAGAAACCTTTTGCTCCGAGATCCACTGTTATCCACAGCAAGAATAGTGTCTTCGTATTCACGCTCTTATCATTTTATACAAAATAATTTAAATCTAATAAACCTACTTACCTATTTTCTAAATTTAAATTTCTTAGAGATACTTATTGGCTAATACCCTCTTCAAAGGAAATACCACCTTGCTGTTCAAGTCTTATTATTTTTATCAAGTCCTTTTTGTTATGAAAATGTTCTTTCAGTTCGAAAAACGCGTCTACACTATCGCGTTTACATAAGAAAGCATTGATTCCACGTGTAGCTTTTTTTCTGCTCTTGAAAAGTTTTGTCTGATGCTCAAGTGCTTTTTGATTCGGACATCTTCAAATCAAGATTTTTACTGAAGTCAACGTCAACACGATGTTTCACAGCACAAACTTTATATATGAAAGAGGCGTATTTCTTTAATTATTTTCTCTTTTCCTCTTTATATAGTTTTACATTTATAACATGTTCTCTTGTTTCTCTTATGTGTCCATTCCCCCCTGGTGAAAAATCATTGTTTACTTTGAGAATGAATTTGTAAAATAAATAAATAAATAAAAATTGTGGAAAGGTTGAGTGAAAGAAAATGTCATTTCGTAACTCTGCCATTTTTAAATAAGGAAATAAAATAACTCATCTAAGGGAACCCTCGTTACTTCAGAGCACTCGCCTTCGATGCACGTGGTAGAGGTCTGCACGGGCCGAAATTTTTAGCCCGAGCCCGGCCCGGCTCGTGAGTTTATAATGTGAGGTCCGACCCGAGTCCAAAATATGTTTTAGTATTTAGGCCCGAGCTCATGTGTTAATCAAATGAGCCCGAAATAAACCCGAGTTACATAAACTTTATAATTTACTCAAAATTGTATTTTTTTTTTTTTATTTACAGCAATTAGAAGTTTAATTTTGCAGTTCTGTTTTAAAAGTTCTTAAGAAAGAATGGTCCAAACGTCCAATAAATATTGTTGTACAGTACATTTACAAAGTTAGGCCCCAAAAGGCCCGAGAAATATTATTGTATATTTAAAAATTTACGGCCCGACAAGTGATATATGCTTCGTAGGCCCGAGTCCGGCCCGCGGATTCCACTTTAACCTGTAAGTCCATTCTCTATATAGTGTCGCTGTTGGGTAAAGACGTTTAAAAACCTAACAAACGAATTTTCCCTTAGAGTGTATTCCCTCGTGGCATGCTTATCATGAGAATTGCTGTCTTATGAAGAATTTGCCATATGAATTTCATTTAGCGCTATGAGAGTAATAAACTTATCGTTAGCGTTGTTTTCAAATATTGGAATTGATTATACGATTCCAAATGAGTAAGAACAGTAGAATTTTATCTTTTCTTGTATTCATTTGGGGCTCCCACAGTTCGATTCATTGGTCATAGGTACGAGGATCTCAAGAAGAGGAGTAAGCAACACTACAACTCATCCACCCCCAGTGAGAGGATGTCAACCTTTGTTGCCAAACGTCCACGACCGCTAAAGAGCTACTTTACTGTTCTAGAGAAAACGATCTATTGCCTCGTTACTTTGCGTAGCGGTATATCTGTGGAAAATATTTAGTAATATTTATGTAAATATATCAATTGTACTTCTATATATACATTATTTATTGTTTTTAGTGCGGAAGTTCTATTTGCAGAGTTTAAGTTATTGTCGTCGTGTGATTGTGTGTGTATATTTATGAATCGTCTCAAGATTTGCTGTGTGTGTGTGTGTGTTTGCGTTCGTGTTTGTGTGTCATCCCCCTTTTATGCTTCTTGTATATAGTATTGCTTTTTGTAAATAGTTAATTGTAAATAATGGAACCATCAACATCTGTGCCGTCACCCGAATGTTATAGGATTGGAGGGCCAAAAAAAAAAAAAAAAAAAAAAAAAAGCGTATTCTTAAAAGTGGAGAGCGACAAATTATTCTTAACGTTTATTCGTATTTCCGCTCACAAGAACAGGAAGGGGGAAGAAAAACTTCCGTACGGGAGGCTGTGGATAAAACTGCTGCGGCCACTCTCGTTGCGAAATCTACTGTATATGATATAAGAAAGCAGCATTTAATGAACAACGGTAGATTAGAAACCCCACGCAAATACAGAAAAAGTGAAAAGCAAATGACACGTGTCGACCAGGCCCGTATCCAGGGGGAGTCTAGGGGGGCGCCCGCTAAATTTTCGCTGGCCACCTAAAATTTTCACGGTAGGCTTGCAAATGTACTATAATATGGTGATAAACTATAATATGGTTAGATCGGGCCCCCCTTAACTTCGGCCGGGCCCCCCTACATTTTTGGGCTGGCT
Organism: Thermobia domestica; assembly: GCF_964235325.1. Taxonomy (NCBI): domain Eukaryota; kingdom Metazoa; phylum Arthropoda; class Insecta; order Zygentoma; family Lepismatidae; genus Thermobia; species Thermobia domestica. The sequence goes on from NC_137462.1 coordinate 181,341,028, forward strand.
ACCGGCCTGGTGTCGACATTTATGACAATTTTACCCTGGAAACTATAAGGCGGAAAGTACATGAATTTTTCAGGGGAATTTAGGGTGGATATTTATTATTATTATTATTATTATTATTATTATTATTATTATTATTATTATTATTATTATTATTATTATTATTAGCTATTATTATTATTATTATTATTATTGTTATTATTATTTGGAGAGAAAGAGAGTAGCATAACACATCTTTATTTAGATCGCAAAACCATAGTCTTAAAATTTAACAACAGCGTTATCTTAACTTCTTGATATTATTACACACCTGGAGCCATCCCCTCAAATATCAAACATTATCTTTCTGAATATTTGTAATCACTCGCTATGGTAATGGCTGAGGTAGTTCAGCTGCATTATTCTTACCAGTTACTGTAATATGAACGTGCAATATATATATATATATATATATATATATATATATATATATATATATATATATATATATATAACCTTAGGCGGAAAATTAAATCAGATGAAATATTTATGTCCTTTTCAATTACTCATGACCCGCTACGAGTCTACCCCATTCCTTCTGGACACCGCTCTTTCCGCCCGGTGTCTGATCCCCATATACGCTGACTGTAGTGGTCTGATTGCCATATACACTTTACATATTATAAATTGGCTTTTGTGCGGGTATACCCAAAAAGGTGCTTTATTTATTCGTTCGTTCTTGCTCTCAGAACAAAAATTAATTCTCCTTATAGCGTCTTATTTTGCGTAACTGAGTTAAATTTCTTATCGAGCATTACATAGCATTTCATAAGAAAAGTACCTGCACTTTTCTATAAAGTGGGTCTCAAATCATTCCGCTCAATAAATTACAGTTGAATCGAACTCGATCATTCTATGCACAGCAGAGCTTCAGCCAGATCGCTCTCTCTCCCTCGCACGAGCAGCTACACGAATTGTCTAATTCTGCGTTTATGACGAAGTGACAACGCAGCAAGTTGCCGATTCGGTGAAGAGGAGCGGCATCGAGGCACGAAGTGCTCTGATGAAAAGGTGGAATCCAGTATAGTTACTGCATCGTCGCAATTTCGTGTGGTGGTGGCAAATTTCAGAACTAAAACAGGTGAATGAAAAAGGCACAAGACCTAAACGACACAAGACCTAAAGAGAACAATACCTAAAAATCATTTCGCGGCACTAGTCCTAAACGGCACGAGACCTAAAATTAGGTCCAGTGCCTATATTTTTAGGACTTACGTCCTTTAGGTCTTGTCCCGTTTAGGACTTATGAATGGTACCCATGGTTACCACAGTCGTTGTGTAAAAATGTTCTTGGTGCTTCGTGTCTATATCAGTGGACAGTGTGTGAATTACACGGGGGATAAGGGGAAATCCCCTTATTCTGGATGTATGCTATAACTAGGGTCGTCATTTCAGACGGCAATAGCATTGGAAACTATTACAGTTGAAGCCAAGGGCGTCATTTAGGGGAGCAGGAGGGGATAATTACCCCCGAAGATTTTGAGGAATACATATACTTTAATCAATTGTCTATTAATATACTAGTGCAAAACGTGAAAGTCTTATGTCGGTTGTGCGCTTGCCCCCTCAAGCGAAGTCTCAAATGATACCCCCTCATTGTGGCATATATCCAGTATTACCAAAGGGGATTTCCCTCTCATATCCCTTAAAATTCGCACTAACCTCAGATATGGATACGAAGCATCAAGAACATTTTTTGCACAACGACTGTGGTAACCATAATATATTTAGTGATATCAATATACAATGGCGTATTTAGAATTTTGTTTCGGGGAGGGGTTATGCACAACATGTGAATACCCTAACAGCACAATTACATAGCAGACCTATGCCTATCATTTTCCCTGAGGTATATAGGAATGTGTCCAGTATTTGCCTTATGTACCTCTGAAAGAAAAATCACATGATCGGCAAGTGATAGTCACAGTGTATGTTCGACTCTAGGCACATGCCTGGGGAACGTGCCTATTATGTTCAAGGTATGTTCCCCATGCCGTAAGCGTCAATGAACCACAATATTTCTCCCCCAAAATATATTAAATCGCCTATATGCGTAATGTGTTTCCATTAAGGTGAGTCTAAATAACCCTTTGAGCCATCAAACTTTGGACTACTACCTCTTCCGACTTGACCAGGGAGGCGATGAAGAGAACGTCGGTTGTATAGAGGGATAAATTATTGAGTTTTTTTTAATTTGGCTAATCAGAGTACCCCTTTAACCGGATATATTCGACGATAGCCATTCGGGATCAGATAAAATCTGCTCGACATGTAATTTATAACAAAACGACGAGTGTCTATTTACTTTATTTCCTGGTTCTTCCATATTCACTTTCAAATGATCGGCGACACTAGCTATCTAATAAAGTTGATGCGTTTGTTGCTTCTAGTACACATCAAGAAGAAGAAGCAATAAATGCGTCAAATGTGGGAGATGAATTTAGAATACCTAAATGGCGCATGCCTAGCACATCTTGTGCTGTTAGTATATCTGAAACAGTATGCACAGTTCGCGGCATAGAAATTGTTCCAAAAATTCTAAGTCCAAATTAATAAAAAAACTCTTGTCCCGTTTTCTTATGCATCCAGAAATACATGTCTCAATCGATTACTTGCTTCTAGCATTCAATACAACTCCTCCCCCTCCTTCACCTCTCCTTGTCTCAAGCAGTGAGTGTGAGTAGTACACTCTTTCCATTCATCTAAAAAAGAAACAGTAATCAAGTTTACAACCTTATAGCTTTAAAACAGTCTTTTACATTCGTTTGTTCTTAAATATTTTTAAGAGCCTAAATTTAAAAAAAATCATACAATGTTTCCAGAGCTTCAAAAAGACCTTTAGTTTCATTCTTTCCCTTCCTTAAAGATTGCAAGCTAGTAAGATGCTCCATAAGAACTCTATGGAAATTGCCAATAACAGCAGAGGGTTTTGTGCTTCTTAAAGTCTGTAATGCACGCACAGAGCTCTAAAATATCTACTGACAGAAATGAGTGTTATTCAATGATTCATTTCATTTCTTTTCATTAATTCCAAGCAAATGTTCTAGGGGTCATTTGGGCAGGACAGGAGGGTGTAATTCCCCCTCCCTTGAGCTTTATAAACATGTATTGTTTGATCAAATGTATAGTAATACACTTATAAAAAAGTGAAAATTTTATGTCGCCGGAAAATCTCTTTCCCCCCGAGTAAAATCTAAAAGACACCGCTTTTAGCAAAAAAAAACCTATAGAGTTATAATAGCACATTGCTAGAGAACTTACATTTGGTTTCAAGAGTCAAAGGTTTGATCTCAAGCCATATGAGTTCCTGGGTAACATTGAGAGAGAGAGAGGGAGAGAGAGAGAGAGAGAGAGAGATTCAAGTATGGAGACAGAGAGGGATGATTTATATACACAGATTTAGAATTGGTGAAAAATGATCGGACAGCATTCGTATTATGACGAAAATTGTGATTATGTGAAACAGAACAAGGGAAGGTTTCAAACTGCAAGGATCACATTAGGCAGTTGCCGAATTAAGGTGGAGAACTCTTTTTAGAGCACCAGATGATTACGAAGGCAGAGAAAGATCTTGAGAACTGAGGAATTAAGAATTTAAAAGATCTGAAATTTCCGAGACGGGTTTCGAACCACGAACCTTGTAGTTATCGAACCATGACTTTATCCATTCTCTACGAAGAACTCTATGTAGTCGTTACATACGTTTTCTTTAGCTACGTTGAAAGCTAACTTAATGGGATATTCCAAAAGTTGACTCAGTGGATGGGCCGTTCAAATAGGACGTAAACCTCTTGTAGCTTAGTTACAATGTATCTTTGCGGATATAAATCATTGATCAGGTAATGGCGACTGCTTTGAAACAAATGCAGAGTATGAGAATTAAATCAGTCATATCTGTGGTTTCGTGTGGAGGAGAAACAAACTTCTGAATCAAAGGTTTAAGAACAACTCAAGTTATTAATATAAACTTTGCCGAAGATTGTTCACTTATATCATCATAAAAGGAATACGAAAGACGTTCTGAAACGAAGAAATGCAACTTTTTAAGCGGAGGGAAAGAAACCCTAAGTAACGAGACTAAACACGAATTATTTACCGCGTAGTGATCGTGGTTCAGTAGTGAAGGCGCTGGATCAGTAATCTAGAGGTTCGTGCTTCGAATCCAGTTCGGGCATTTTTTACGTTAGGATTTTTGATCGCGATTGATAGACGATGACACACGTTTTATTATATTCAGATATTTGAATACTCAGATGTTTCAATACTTGAACTATCAAATCTTCATGAATAATAATAGTAATAATAATAAGCTAATAATAATTATTATTATCTCGTAGCAGATTAAAAGCTAGGAGCTAATTATCGCTCAGTTCGTACCATTACAAGCAGAAACGTGACATTTGCCAAGAGTATTTGGGTTTTGTCTAATGTTGCCCACGAGAAGAAGAATTTTTCATCTCGTTTCTAAAACAAACAAAAAAATGAGAATTAACATTTTACATTCGAGACGGGACAAGACTAATTCAAATTATCGTCTCGCTTTGGAGATGAGAATCGAGACGAGACGAAAAGTATCGTAAACATTTCTCGTCTTGTCTCGATTCTCGAAATAGTGTATGACCATTCTTTAAGTAACAATTGCTCTGCAGACTGAATCTTATAGGCTTTATGTTACTTTTTATTTCAGAGCTCATTGAATTATGGTCTGTGTAGGTATTTTTGTAGCAAAGCTTTTATAATTACCTCTGCATATCCTAAAATTTAGTTTATTATATGCCTTACTGTTGACTGATATTCAGTTATTTTTATTACAGTTATTTTCCTTAAAACATACAGTAGAATACTTTCTACATGAAACTTTAGTGGAAAGCGTTTGTTTAAAATGTGGGTAGTAGCAGAGGTTTTGTCTTCAAGGTATGGAACCCCCTCTCCGAAATCCCTACGTTTAAGTAAATTTTGCCTAATTTTAGGGCAACTTTAAAAATTTTAATACCATTATTTAACAAAAGAGACACTGACCAAAGCTTAAAACTTTACTTTATTTTAAATTATAATTTGTAACTGTTTCGGATATCTAGCATATCCTTCTTCAGACACGATAGAAATTAATGAAAATACAGACATATATATATAAATGTTGTTACGGTTAAAGAATTTAAACTCTGTTATAACAACATTTATATATATATGTCTGTATTTTCATTAATTTCTATCGTGTCTGAAGAAGGATATGCTAGATATCCGAAACAGTTACAAATTATAATTTAAAATAAAGTAAAGTTATAAGCTTTGGTCAGTGTCTCTTTTGTTAAAACAATTAATCCAAAGCCATGAGTAGTCTTACTACCATTATTTATTATTATTATTATTATTATTATTATTATTATTATTATTATTATTATTATTATTATTATTATTATTACTGTATATTTCAGTAATCAATATTACGTCCTATTCCAATGCAAATTAGCATACTCAAATTAAGAAAAATAAAAAGAAATGTTTTGGATCCTCTATAAGGATGAATTGCCTTATGAGAGATAGTTTGGAAAGAAATGAGGGGGAAAAAGAAGGTGTTAGCTACTGGACAATATGAAAATCGAACCTTCGGATGCCTTAACAGAAACCAAGTAGGGTTTGTCTTCATCACGATAAATAGTAACACCCTTTCTTTGGGTAAAAGATTATGTAAGCGTTACATTGATATTTTAACAAAATATAGAAACAAATATATATATATATATATATATATATATATATATATATATATATATATATATATATATATATATATATATATATATAAAGAGTAGTTGCTATTTACCAATTTTTGTTGAACGAATATATGTAACGTGTTGAAAATGGCGAATGAAAATATTATTATTTCTAGTTAGAGTGGAAGAGCTTAATAAGAATTCCACAATGACGTTTCAGACAAATTTATGACTCATACTAGGCCTGAAGGATGATCCGTTTGTACTCATGAATTGTTTGCGAAACACGCGAAGTTTTCAGACAGTAGGAATCGAGATTGTAGACTATGACGTCATGTTTTTAGTTTTTCCCTTGTAAAGGAAATCTTTTCAACTCTAACTTGTAAGAACGAGAGAAATTGGCTATTTTTACGTTATTATACTTCAGAAATATCTACATTCTAAATATTTTCTGAACATCCTCAGAGGGACGCAAACCGCGGACCCCTAACTCAGGAAACGAATGCTCAAGCCACTACCCTAAGATCGCTCTTTTAAGTAAGAGTCAAGAAACATTCGTCTATGTAGCAATTTGCAAACGTTTACGATTCCAATATTTTGTTAACGATGAAACACTGATTTCGGTCATGATAAAATACTATAGTCCAGAGAATTCAAGTTTAAAATTTAAAAAAAGGCCGAAAGTATCTCCGTAACTTATCTCTATTAAATTCGGTTATTCTCGTTTTACAGGTATTTTCAGTAACCTTAAACGACATGAACGCGAACACAGATACAGCAAGGACATTTAATATTTCAAAGGCTCTCCCACCGGGAATCGAAACTGAGACCCCGCCTACTGAACTATCTAATGGGTGGGGCGCCTGGTTCGTTCCCAAGGCAAGTAAGCTTGAGACGGACAACATCCTGTTCGTGGGTTTTCTCGGGACACCCACTTTCTAATTCCACCATTTTGTCCATCATAATTCACTTGCTTCAATCATAGTCTTCCTCAACCTAACAGGCATAATCGTTGGACATTAAACATAAAGACTTCATTTTCAAACTGTTAACCCAAACCAATCCGAATCGAAAAACAGTTGTGTTTTCTATTGGTCATTAACGTTTTTTTTACAAAAAATATGTAGAAAAAAACATAGGGAATCGTAATTCCATTCAAAAGTTAAACAGCAGACTCATAATACCTTAACCTAAAACGAAACCATTACATTTCGTTTCGAAGTTTTCCAAAATATATACGGATATTCTGAAAAGTGGCAATATAGTTTCTACTTTCAAACAAAACTGAACCAAATTACGGTTCGTTTTCTGAAATAAACGGACACATTCTGTTTCAAGTTTAAACTGAACCCAAACCAGTTAACCCAGAGGTGGCGTGGGTCAATGAAACCTTGACCCACAACCCACTGATCTAGCACCCACCGTGACCCAATCTGACCCATGACCCACCGTGACCCACCATCCACTATGACCCACTCCGACCCACCAACCACCATGAACCACTGACTCACCAAACACATCGTCATCAACTCTGACATGATCCACGGCCTCTTTACCGACTAAAGAGTTTACACTTGTAATTCAATCAGGTTGTGAAATTCTAACTAATTGGAGTTTGAATTTCTACCGTCAATCGCTCAAGCACCGCTCTTACAATAACGATGGACCTGATCTTTACGATATAAAATGGTAAAGTGTTTGTCATAGGTAAAATTACGAAGAATTTCAATTAAATTATCATGGTCTAATTATTTCCTTGTTGAATTATTGATTCTTTTAAGTGGGAAAACGGATGACATTTTTAAGTCCCAATGCAAGGTGAGTAAACCAACCTACAGAACCTTATATTACAAATTTTATGTCTATTTTTCTCACAATAATAATAATAATAATAATAATAATAACAATAAATATAATAATAATAATAATAATAATAATAATAATAATAATAATAATAATAATAATAATAATAATAATAATAATAATAATAATATAGAAGACAAATTCTGTATGAGGACACACTGTATTAAAATCTGTAAAATAGCCCGTAGCGTTATTCAGAAATTACAAAATAGCCGGGATTGGAGAGAAGTGTCAGGACCATCAGAATATACCCTCTGCATACGTCCCTAAAACTAGCTAAAGGTTATAACGGAAAGTTTCGAGGTAAATTTCATATAGAAAGTAGGGATACAGAACTCACAACAGCCCTAAGAAAATTTGTTTTTAAGTAATGGTTATGCCGGCTAAGCTACAGAAGACGTCGATGATGAAAATGAAAGAACTATTGGAATAAAGAAAGTAGGAGGAAGCAGAACCCGGAGAAAACCTACACACAGGGTGTTTGTTCAGCACAATGCCCACTAGGCGGGTGCTGGGTGGAAGAGGGTGAACCATTAAATTAACAACACTTCAGTAATAATAATAATAATAATAATAATAATAATAATAATAATAATAATAATAATAATAATAATAATAATAATAATAATAATAATAATAATAATAACAAATAATGGTATTAAAATTTTTAAAGTTGCCCTAAAATTATGCAAAATTTATTTAAACGTAGGGATTTCGGAGAGGGGGTTCCATACCTTGAAGACAAAACCTCTGCTACTACCCACATTTTAAACAAACGCTTTCCACTAAAGTTTCATGTAGAAAGTATTCTACTGTATGTTTTAAGAAAAATAACTGTAATAAAAATAACTGAATATCAGTCAACAGTAAGGCATATAATAAACTAAATTTTAGGATATGCAGAGGTAATTATAAAAGCTTTGCTACAAAAATACCTACACAGACCATAATTCAATGAGCTCTGAAATAAAAAGTAACATAAAGCTTATACGATTCAGTCTGCAGAGCAATTGTTACTTAAAGAATGGTCATACACTATTTCGAGAATCGAGACAAGACGAGAAATGTTTACGATACTTTTCGTCTCGTCTCGATTCTCATCTCCAAAGCGAGACGCTAATTTGAATTAGTCTTGTTCCGTCTCGAATGTAAAATGTTAATTCTCATTTTTTTGTTTGTTTTAGAAACGAGATGAAAAATTCCTCTTCTCGTGGGCAACATTAAACAAAACCCAAATACTCTTGGCAAATGTCACGTTTCTGCTTGTAATGGTATGAACTGAGCGATAATTAGCTCCTAGCTTTTAATCTGCTACGAGATAATAATAATTAATATTAGTTTATTACTATTACTATTATTATTCATGAAGATTTGATAGTTCAAGTATTGAAACATCTGAGTATTCAAATATCTGAATATAATAAAACGTGTCATCGTCTATCAATCGCGATCAAAAATCCTAACGTAAAAAATGCCCGAACTGGATTCGAAGCACGAACCTCTAGATTAGTGAACCAGTGCCTTGACAACTGAGCCACGATCACTACGCGGTAAATGATTCGTCTTCAGTCTCGTTACTTATGGTTTCTTTGCCTCCGCTTAAAAAGTTGTATTTCTTTGTTTTAGAACGTCTTTCGTATTCCTTTTATGATGATATAAGTGAATAATCTTCGGCAAAGTTTATATTAATAACTTGAGTTGTTCTTAAACCTTTGGCTCAGAAGTTTGTTTCTTCTCCACACGAAACCACAGATATGACTGATTTAATTCTCATACTCTGCATTTGTTTCAAAGCAGTCGCCATTACCTGATCAATGATTTATATCCGCCACGATACATTGTAACTAAGCTACAAGAGGTTTAAGTCCTATTTGAACGGCCCATCCACCGAGTCAACTTTTGGAATATCCCATTAAGTTAGCTTTCAACGTGGCTAAAGAAAACGTATGTAACGACTACATAGAGTTCTCCGTAGAGAATGGATAAAGTCATGGTTCGATAACTACAAGGTTCGTGGTTCGAAACCCGTCTCGGAAATTTCAGATCTTTTAAATTCTTAATTCCTCAGTTCTCAAGATCTTTCTCTGCCTTCGTAATCATCTGATGCTCTAAAAAGAGTTCTCCACCTTAATTCGGCAACTGCCTAATGTGATCCTCGCGTTCGAAACCTTCCCTTATTCTGTTTCACATAATCACAATTTTAGTCATAATACGAATGCTGTCCGATCATTTTTCACCAATTCTAAATCTGTGTATATAAATCATCCCTCTTCTCCTAAAAGAAAGTAGGAGGAAGCAGAACCCGGAGAAAACCTACACACAGGGTGTTTGTTCAGCACAATGCCCACTAGGCGGGTGCTGGGTGCAAGAGGGTGAACCATTAAATTAACAACACTTCAGTAATAATAATAATAATAATAATAATAATAATAATAATAATAATAATAATAATAATAATAATAATAATAATAATAATAATAACAAATAATGGTATTAAAATTTTTAAAGTTGCCCTAAAATTATGCAAAATTTATTTAAACGTAGGGATTTCGGAGAGGGGGTTCCATACCTTGAAGACAAAACCTCTGCTACTACCCACATTTTAAACAAACGCTTTCCACTAAAGTTTCATGTAGAAAGTATTCTACTGTATGTTTTAAGAAAAATAACTGTAATAAAAATAACTGAATATCAGTCAACAGTAAGGCATATAATAAACTAAATTTTAGGATATGCAGAGGTAATTATAAAAGCTTTGCTACAAAAATACCTACACAGACCGTAATTCAATGAGCTCTGAAATAAAAAGTAACATAAAGCTTATACGATTCAGTCTGCAGAGCAATTGTTACTTAAAGAATGGTCATACACTATATTCGGCAAAGTTTATATTAATAACTTGAGTTGTTCTTAAACCTTTGGCTCAGAAGTTTGTTTCTTCTCCACACGAAACCACAGATATGACTGATTTAATTCTCATACTCTGCATTTGTTTCAAAGCAGTCGCCATTACCTGATCAATGATTTATATCCGCCACGATACATTGTAACTAAGCTACAAGAGGTTTAAGTCCTATTTGAACGGCCCATCCACCGAGTCAACTTTTGGAATATCCCATTAAGTTAGCTTTCAACGTAGCTAAAGAAAACGTATGTAACGACTACATAGAGTTCTCCGTAGAGAATGGATAAAGTCATGGTTCGATAACTACAAGGTTCGTGGTTCGAAACCACGGAAATTTCAGATCTTTTAAATTCTTAATTCCTCAGTTCTCAAGATCTTTCTCTGCCTTCGTAATCATCTGGTGCTCTAAAAAGAGTTCTCCACCTTAATTCGGCAACTGCCTAATGTGATCCTCGCGTTCGAAACCTTCCCTTATTCTGTTTCACATAATCACAATTTTAGTCATAATACGAATGCTGTCCGATCATTTTTCACCAATTCTAAATCTGTGTATATAAATCATCCCTCTCTGTCTCCATACTTGAATCTCTCTCTCTCTCTCTCTCTCTCCCTCTCTCTCTCTCAATGTTACCCAGGAACTCATATGGCTTGAGATCAAACTTTTGACTCTTGAAACCAAATGTAAGCTCTCTAGCAATGTGCTATTATAACTCTATAGGTTTTTTGCTAAAAGCGGCCTCTTTTAGATTTTATTCGGGGGGGGGGGATTTTCCGGCGACATAAGATTTTCACTTCTTTGTTAGTGTATCACTATATATTTGATCAAACAATACGTATTTATGAAGCTCAAGGGAGGGGGAACTACACCCTCTTGTCGTGCCCAAATGGAACATTTGCTTGCAATTAATGAAAAGAAATGAAATGAATCATTGAATAACACTCATTTCTGTCAGTAGATATTTTAGAGCTCTGTGCGTGCATTACAGACTTTAAGAAGCACAAAAACCTACTGCCATTATTGGCAATTTCCATAGAGTTCTTATGGAGCATCTTACAAGCTTGCAGTCTTTAAAGAAGGGAAAGAATGAAACTAAAGGTCTTTATGAAGCTCTGGAAACATTGTATGAATTTTTTTAAATTTAGGCTCTTAAAAAATATTTCAGAACAAACGAATGGAAAAGACTGTTTTAAAACTATAACGTTGTAAACTTTATTCCTGTTTCTTTTTCAGCTGAATGGAAAGAGTGTACTACGTCATACTCACTGCTTGAGACAAGGAGAGGTGGAGGAGTCGTATTGAATACTAGAAGCAATGAATCGATTGAGACATGTATTTCTGGATGCATAAGTAAACGGGACAAGAGTTTGTTATTAATTTGGACTTAGAATTTTACTAACAATTTCTATGCCACGAACTGTAACTAAAGGATGTACCTAGAACACGACAGATATATGTCCCAAGTGACGACATAAAAACAAATGACTTAGAGTTCGAAACTGAGCCAGGTATATAAATGGTATATTTGTGGTACGTAGTTGCAAATATCAATTAGGTGTAACAAATACCTAAAACTGTAAGTAGATGAACTACATACTTATCACATGAATATCATATGAGTCAAGTGTGGGGTACCTAGAAAATAGCTGGTAGACCTAAATAGCACATGCCTAGTATATCTTGTGCTTTTAGGGTAAGCACTTACATTTTTCCTTTTAGGTGACGACAAATTTGAATGAAACTGTGCATATAGGAAATTTATTTCGGAAGGGGGGCTTGAGATCGATAGCCACCCCTAAATACGCCACTGTCAATATATTTACGGATACAACTGATTTGAACATTTTTATTATTCTATGCATAATAAACATATGGTGAATTAATATTTTACTTGTAGTTTCAAATGGATACTTTATTGGTTAAAGCGAGAAGGATGACGCGATTGGGACCTTTTGCGCGTGAGATGTAGACACTCCTCACTCTGCCACTTGATAACTTAACGCGTTCTATCATTTATGCGAAGAGTCAGAAACTTTAAGACAGGTTTTCTGGCTATTTCAATTTGTAATATTGACACTTTAAATGTGCGCTCTTACTTCGCGAAAGGTGCCCCCAAAGTTCATTTACGAAAGTCTGCTTTCCCCTTGTCAGTAATCTATGTATATTTCCTATTCGGTTATACACCTTTTACAATTATTTCCAGTAACCTTGAACGACAGGGACACAAACACAAACACATTGAGAACATTGAAAATTCCGAAAGTTCTCTCACCAGGAATCGAACCCAGGTCCCCGTCCATCAGAGACGCACGTGCTAGCCACTAGACCAAACAGTTATAAAGCCAGCATATTTTAATAGTTCTACTAGAAACGCTCGAGATATGCACTTGTAATATATTGAGTGATTAATTCGAGAGAGGAAAAGCACTTTACATTGAATCCTTTTTTTGTTTCGCTTTTATTGTGTTTATTCTTTGTATTTTTCTCACAGTGCATGAGACAGCAATTACATTTTTCGCTATAGTGTCCAGTAATACTATTTTAACTGATCATAAAACATAAATCTGTCGGTGAAGTAATATGGGATAATGTGGTATTCTATTTTCATAGCGAGTTCCTTTGTGGCTAAGCGGTTAGCGTACGTACCTTTGAAAAAAGAGACCTAGTTCGATTCCTGATGTGAGCTCATGTCATTCAAATGCCAAGCTAATCAGTAGGTAAATGTCTCATATAGCTTCGCTGCCGAAAGGGACGTTAAACTCAAAATCAACTCAACTTTATTTTTATACCATCAATAGAAGCAAGGGGTAGACGATACTATCCTGCTAAAAAAACATGTATTTATCTGTCTGGCACATATTGCAGAGCATCGGACTATTTGCGACATTACAAAAGCTTCAAGAAAAAGAAGCTTTACGAACATTAAGTCGCTTCAAACGTTCAAATCGCTATATAACAATCCAGATTATGAATTAGGATAACTTTTTACGTTGTAATTTAAAATGCAAGCATATATTGTTGTTTATCTTTCTCACATTCTCTCTCTCTCTCTCTCTCTCTCTCTCTCTCTCTCTCTCACACACACACACACACACACACACACACACACACAGACACACACACTCTCTTTCTCTACATATACACCTGTATATTACAATAGGTATCAGGAACATGAATAATTTTCATTTTGGACCATGGTTTAAGGTTGGTATTCAAATCAGAAATCTGTTCCCATTATAACAATGTTGACGTTCCTCATTTGAACGTCTTCGTATATAAATGATGAAAAGGTGAATAAATGTGACTAAGCTTTGAAACGTGATAGTTCATCTGGTTTTGTTTTTTTCAAGCACTTCAAAACAGAAATGTATATGTAAAGAAATGTATTGAAAAATAGAAACCTGCCTGGAGGCAGATTCCAACTGCCGCCCTTCGATGCTAGAATTTCAAGAGCACTACTAAATACGCTTGACCACTGAAACAACTTATGAAACAATACGTTGTAATATTCCTAATTATATAGCTCCTCTCCCGATTTCAGTAATTTCAACTGAAGATATTGATTGATTTTGAATATTGGAACTGTGCATAAAGTGTGAATTGCAGAATTCAATTGCAGAAATACGTAGTTGACTGTTCATGTTTCTGTTCAATAACTAGACATTGTTACTGAGTGTTCCGAATACTTGTACACTGTATCGAGTAATTTTCCCTGTAATTTCCCCCAGGATATTTTTCGCATACTTATTTGACAGACTAAGGTTTCATAAGAATAAAGGTTTTTTGCTTATAATTTTCTTATTTTGCTTTATTTTTTCACAAAAATCATAAATAATTATTCATTACTACACTTCTTTGTTAAGGAAAGCACAAAGAAGCGATAATATATTAAGAAAACTGAGTTATTAATGAAAATGTGGAAGTTACAGTATGTGCTTACTTTTTATTGCGGAGTACAGTACAAAAATGTATGTTTTCCAAAACTTCCCGAGTTAAATCGGGAGAATAATGTGAATGTTTTTAAAATCCGAGTTTACTCGGGCTAGTAAGGCAAGTGGTTAACAATTTTTTTTTTTTTTTAGATAAGGCTATCCAATTATAACAATTGTAACTCTCCTTTTTTCCTAGGCTTTTTCTTCCCTTGTAGAACAAATATTAAGAAATGTTTAAAAATATTTTTATTCATTTTAAATGAAAAAGCCAAATACCGATCTCACCTAAGCTAACTCATGTCTCTAAATTTCAAACATTTCGAGATATGAAGATTTTATCATAATAGTTTTAGCTCCCACTACTTTTTCTTTTCATCTCCTTTTCTTCCATCCTTGGTCAAATATCAAAGAACGCTGAAAGACATTATTTTTAACGAGAAGTCCATATACCAAATTTAATGTCTCTAACATCTAAAAATTTGGAAAATTAAAAATATTTCAGTTTAACGCCCCACAATTATATTCCTTAAGCTCAGACGACTGATTAAGGCAAGTGAATGATGATGGAACAATTGGTGAGGTTTGAAATTAAGATGTTTTGAGATATGAATATTTTAAAGTAGTAATTATCACCCCTTATTTCCCCTTTTCTCCATTGGATTTCTGTAAATCCTTCCAGTAGGAGAAATTTACTTTGGAAAATTTGACCTTGGGCGACTGTTACTAGGCGTTTGTTACTAAGGCAGGGATGCAAATAAGCACTCACCTGGGGCGAGTGATTCATCGGTTCGGGCGAGTATTTAATATCATTCCGAAGGTAAGTAAATGATTTCTATTGTAGGATATGGGCTAGTAGCTTCTTTCTTGGGAGTAAAGTTTCGTTGCTTATTTGCATCCCTATAGGCATAGACATGTATTGAGCCAGTGTTGCTAAGTGATAGGACCCTTTGGGAAAATTTTCGCCCTGGGAACTTTCCCTGGGCGCTGAGTGGTCAGTTGCTAGATGGGAATAACGTATTATGAGTATGTGCTTAAGCTCATTAATTGCTAGGTGGAACTTGGCATTGAGTTCTCACGTGAAATTGGGTTGTTGTTAACGAGGGTAGCGTTTCATGGCTATTCAATTTGGAAGGAAGTTTTAATATATATTAGGGTGGTCCTTAATTACATGGCGAATTTTTTTCCGAATTTCTTTGCTCCCAACCCCTAAATTGGTTCCATGTCGGAGCCAATTTATCCATGAAAAAAATAGGCGCAAACGAAGAATATTTAACCGACCCCAAGCGACCAAGTTTTAATACATATCCAATATATTAATATATAGGAAAAGTCTGGAATAAATCCTTCTTACTTTAAAACGGCTGAAGGGAAAGGGACCAAATCTTGGATACAGGGATTGGAAGTAATCCACATCTGACCCTGAGAAATAGCATGATGGCGGCCATTTTGAAGTCCGCAATTTTGTATTCGGACCCAAAATTTTAAATGGAAATTATAGCGCATTCGTAGTATTTGCTTAAACAGCGCGAAGCTGACTTCGGGGATAATGCCATTGCATTGCATAAATTGTGTACACTTCGTAAAAATCTACAAAGTCAACAGCACTGTGTGCGAAGAAACTAAAACAAACAATCGCATAAGAAAACAATCGTACTGTCTCGAAGCCTTCAAATAAACTAATTGAGCTGAGCATTGCTGTTATCGTTTCAGTGTTGCCAGATATGCATTTTACTAGTCCCCTTTCTAAGATAAATAACCATTCTGAATATTTTTTTCAGTGATAAATTGGAACATATTGTTTAAATTATTGATTAGGAAAGAATCATATTTACTTTTTCTTGCACTGCAGAGAAACAAATGTGCATTTCTTCCTTTACTTTACGGTTTAATTCAAATAAGGGAAACTATTCAACAATCTTATAAATCTGCAGCCCGTACAGAGATATAAACTCACAGAATATTAAGTTTTATTACTTCGGAGCTTTTATTTTCCGTAGTTGATAATTATTACATGTTCAGAGATAAGTGGAAAATAAAGGCAGACGTCTGTTTGTCGTCAAAAGCTATCTCAAAATGATATATCATACGAGGTCATTTCTATTTAATTTTTTTTTGCCCGAATCCAAGATGGTGGACGTAAAGATATGCCTCATCTCGGTCACTACTCAGTAACAGGTATGGATCTACTTCTACAACCTCTATCCAAGATATGATTCCTTTCCCTCAGCCATTTTTAAGTTAGAAGAGTTTATTGCAAACTTTTGCCATATACTATACATTGTAAATGCATTCAGATGTTTAGGTCGCTTGGTTAAATATTCTTCGATTGAGCCCATTTTTTTCAGAGAATAATTTGGTCCGACATGGAACCAATTATATATATTTGAATTCATTATTATTATAGAACTCTGTCCTAAATATGATAGGCATTTTTTATTTAAAAAACTTTAAACCGTCAACGCCCAGAGTCACCTACAGGTAACACTACTTTAAAGGCGTCTTCTTCCCTGTACAGTTCGTAGACCTCGAAACTTTTTTGTGTGGTGATGCAACATATATAGGTAAGTAGCTGGTGCTACTGTTGTTCATTAAAACTCTCTGGTGGACGATTGGTGAACAAGAAGACGCCTTTAAAGTAGTGTCACCTGCAGGTGACATTGGGCGTTGACGGGTTAAAATAAGTAATATTAAATTTTAAAAACAAAGTCCTATAATAATAATAATAATAATAATAATAATAATAATAATAATAATAATAATAATAATAATAATAATAATAATAATGAATTCATATACTTGTTTTAATTTACGAAAGAATAATTGATTAAGTATTTAAATTCATTATTATTATTTAGTTATATGTTTACATCATTGAATTAAAAAATCAGTTCTAGATTGTTTTTTAAAACAGTGTGAAATTCTTTAATTCAATGATATGACCAATAGTATGATATATTTATTAATATATATAATTGATCATAAAACATATTTATTAGGAAATGGAAGAGAATAATAAATAAAACATTTGGTTTCAAAGACAAAAAAGAAGAATACAAACTATTTATAGATGATGATATTTTGCACAAAAAAAGATGGTAAGTGTAGTACACCTTTTTTTGAAAAACGTTTTTAAACAGTTCCTTCATATTCACATGCACATTTATTTTAAAAAGGCACTTTTACACACACACACACAGCATAATAATAGTCTTTAAATGTGCACTTGAAAGTTTTATATTGATGATGGTGACTCCACATTAATTTTCATGTTGATGATGATGAACCGTAGATAGAAGTCATACTGTACAGTGATGCTGTCCAGACCCACGTTGACGATCTTTTATTCTCTGAAATGAAAAAAAATTGAAAAGAACTTAAAATTTATTTTATCTATAATCATGAACAAATAAAACGTATACAAAACAAACGAAGAAATGATCATATGTATACAAAACACGTTTTAACAAACAAGGAGAAATTCCTACCTGCAGTAATAGATAATTTATTTTATCTATAGCAATAACGAACAAATAAATAAATAAAAATAAGTATCCAAAACAAATGAAGAACAAATAATAATCATAATAATGAAGACATGATAATATGTATACAAAAGAAAAAAGAAGAAGGAGAAATGATTACCTGTAAAATAGATAGAATAATCGAAGATTTTTTTCTGGTGTGGATGAGAAGGTATAATGAAAATCGTTTAAGGACTTTTCTTTAGCGTTAAAACATGAATAGGTAAGAATAATGTCCACATAGGGACGATTTCACACTGAATTTGTTTATTATAAGAATTGTATAAGAAAGTTAATTCCTACGTAGAAACTGAATATGTTGCATTACGTATGGAGGAAATTCAAATGTATCGAAGTAGTTGGTACGTCCATCAGTATTAATATATATATGGACACCCAATGGGTACCGATTTTACTAGCTGGATCTGTATTTATGATGATAGCTGCAGGTAGTGGAACATGTGTTGGTAATTCGTTGGCTGCAAATACTCCAACGTAATGATTTTGAAATAAAGAATTTGTTTGAAGTACATTCAATAATTCTAGTTGAGGACATAATGTATAAAAATGTGTACATGTACATATATGTTGCGGTATTTAAATAAAAATAATAACGTACTTTTAAATATCCATGATGATGTTCCTTTGGTGATCTACTCCTAAGAGAGACTGGAACTCGCCATATGTGATGCATAAGACAGGTGCTAGTAGAGGGTTCTTAAAATGAACTTCCAGACGAACACATCCATGCCGTATGAGATTCCAATGCTGCACAGCGCTGGCTTCTCTATTTTGCGTAATGTCGAAAACAAAGATAGCGTATCTTTGAGAAAAGTCAAGGCGAGGAATGTTGTTGCCATGATTGGAAGAGTGAATACTTGATCCACAGAATAAGGTATGATATGAAGAAACGTATAGGTTGTTATCGAAATTTGGTTGTAAAGGTTTTGAAGGTACAGGTTTTCCATCAATATATAATGAGAAGAAATTGATGTCAAAATGTTTGAAATGAAATGGATTTGATGTTCCTGTATAGGCATCATTTTGAGTAAACGCCAGAATCACTCGAGTTGGTAATACTCCCATAAATAAATGATCGATTGTTTTTCATTGAAGATCCTTTGGAATGACTTCATTTGCACTCTTGTGAGAGGATATTTGGCAGTTGTTGACTGTAGAAGCTTGTTACGTCCTAATTTTATTGTAGGATTAACATAAATCTTTTTAATATGTAAAGCAGCGTCTAAAATATTCACTTTGGCCTCAACAGACGAATCACTAGCGATGAGACAAAAGTTTGGCTTTGCAGGAATTATCTTGATGCGTAATTCTACTCCTTAGATTAAAAATTTATCCTGATTAAAAATATCAAGATGAAGATGTTCAAGTATGTCGAATTTTGCACTGTTTTTAATTCATAACGTTGTTGAAATCTCCTATAGCACTAGAAGTTGCATCCATGTGTCCAGCAATATCTTGAAATCATAATGCACATTGAAGATGAGTGTTTTTAACAGAATCATCATAATTTAACAGTTTTTCGATGTATTATCAATATGGATGACTATGAGATGGAAATGAAATCAGTTTGTTATTTAAATACACTTCCACTTCACTGAACATAGAATTTAAAAAGTCATTAATAGGAGCCACAGCTTTATCACTTTCACCAAATGTTGATCCATCAGGCTTAACGATTTGAGCTTCAATGTAAAGGAGAGTATGTGGTAGATCTATGTATTCATCACTTGCTCCTGGGATAACAAATTCTATAAGCGCATTATCAGCTAGTAAACTGATTGGTTTATACGTAACAACATGAGTATCTAAGATATTGGTTTGCGTTGGTTTTGTAGAAAAAAAATATTTAGTTCACTTTTTACACATTCGCAGGACTGATGATGTAAGAAAACCATGACTATGATGGTTTAATCAAACATCGTCTGACAATTTCCTCTTCTTATAATACTAATTTTTCTTTGTTTTTTGCGCATGTTTCCTCTTGCACTTCTTTTAATGCTTGATGATGTGTAATAATGAAGAGAAAGATGGAATGATGTGTAATTCTTTTCCTTCGCTGATATCCAGATCCTAGCATAGATCTCACAAGGGAACCTTCCGAAAATGATAGTTGCAGTGAAAGATGTGTCCTATACCAGTTGAAAGAGCTGTAACAGAGATGTTCATTCCCAAAAAATTAGTTCCCCATAGCAATAGGTTCAAGAAATATAAAGGGTGGAAGTTTGGGAAACAGCAAGGTTGGAAAAGGGGTGAAAAGTGCAAATTCCGCAAAAAA
The DNA here is from genome assembly GCF_964235325.1 of Thermobia domestica. Lineage (NCBI taxonomy): Eukaryota > Metazoa > Arthropoda > Insecta > Zygentoma > Lepismatidae > Thermobia > Thermobia domestica. Next base: position 181,361,293 of record NC_137462.1, read on the forward strand.
AAAAAAAAAAAGGGGGGGGCAGGGCAAAATACAATGCTGACAAGTGATGTGTAGAAAGAGTTTTGCCACAATAGGGAACAAATAAGGGCACCAGTGGGGTTAACAGTGTTGCCAACTGCAATGAAAAGTACATGTTTGCAAAGAGCACTACATGAAGTGGGTGCAATATTCAGTGTCAACCTGTCATGTAGAACGTAAGATATGACGTGTATAATCAGTGGTACAATTTAACAAAAGAGAATAGAAAAAACAGAAGTACGAAAAATACGGAAAAGACGGAGTTGGCCATATTGCGCCACATTTGATCACGAGCTGTGCATATTAGGATGAACAAAACAAGAAGCACCGACTATTCAGGAAACCGATGTACGTAGAGTTGAAAAGAAAAACTAGTTCCAAAGTTGGCAAAACTGGCCATGAACATCCAGACAATTCTAATATAGTTAGGCCACTCGCTTCACAAAAAAAAAAAAAAAAAATCAGAAACAGGGATTAGTCTTCGCATCATTTGTACATGCTCGTCTACATTGTACGTGCAATTGTTCGATGAGACAATGGTCCAAACAGAAGATACATTTGCAGTGAGCACAGCGGAATACTGCCAATCCGTCACACATGGTACAATGATCGGCTGTGAATGTCTCGAAACAGTACTCTAGAAATGTCGGAACCTTTGGTGGTCTTTCTATCACATATCCACACCTGTAGAAAGTTAACATAATCAAAGGCTTGATCTGCTGTGTGTTGCTGTCTGTAGTACTATCACCGCCTATATTATATATCCAGAGTATCCCACCTAACTCTGCGACTGATATCATTTCAAAGCGAATAAATGTGACACATCCAGTTGTGCAGGAATGTACCCATGTCAGCGGGCGACAAAATTCTGTGAGACGCAAGTGTCCCAAGTCCCCCATCATAGGGTTCCAGGGGCCAACTTCAAAATTTCAAATAACACCATCGGTCGAGTTATATTTCTTTTGATAAATCTTGGAATATGCAACAACGCATATCAGAAATATTTACTATATGGGATTTCAAAACGGCCGCCAAAAATATCTGCTCGGTGACAAGAACAACGTGCATTTTTGGCGGCCATTTTGAAACCGGTGCTTCATATAGCAAATGTTTCTTATAGGCGGTGTTGTATCTATCCAGAGAAATATCATCCGCCCCCTGTTCCTATTTGAAATGTTGCGGTTGACCCCTCGAGTTTTATGATGGGGGCCCTGGGGGACTTGCTTCTTACAAAGTTTTCTTGGCCCTCGGCATGAGTACATTCCTGTGCGATTGGATTTGTAACATCTCTTTTCGCTTCGCAGCAATTTGAGATCACAATCTTCGATGTCATGTTAAGAAACAACATATATTTGTGGTGGCCATTTTGAAAAACATGCTTCATGTAGCAAATGTTTCCTATAGATGTTGCACATTCCATGATCTATCGAGGGAGATACCACTCGGTCCCTGTTGCCATTTGAAAATTTGAAGTTGGCTCCTGGGGCCCTATGATGGGGACCCCTCGGGGTATTTGCTTCTCACAGACTTTTATCACCCCTGACAGTGGTACATTCCTGCACAACTGGATCCGTCACATTTTTGTTCGTGTCACAAATCTTTCAGGTCACAAAGTTTGGTGGGACACCCTGTATATTCCCACATACGACCCAACCATGACATAATGTTCACTACTTCTTTTATCGGTTGTTGGCTCAACCCAACCATTTCATGTTCCCCGAATTGACATTGCCTCAATCACTCTAGCATTGATGCATTCCGAGTGATGCCTGTTGCCGGAATTTTCTTTTCGTGAAGCGAGTGGCCTAACTATATTAGACTTGTCTGGATGTTCATGGCCAGTGTTCCCAACTTTGGAACTCGATTTTCTTTTCGACTCTAGGTACGTCGGTTACCTGCATAGTCGGTGCTTATTGTTTTGTTCATTCTAATATGCACAGCTCGTGATCAAATGTGGCGCATCATGGCCAACTCCGTCTTTTCCGTATTTTTCGAACTTCTGTTTTTTCTATTATCTTTTTTAGGTTGTACTCCCATGCGCAAAAAAATTGCGCGTATACTGTAACTCACGATTTTCCGTATTTATTCCTTTTTCCTTACGTTTATAGGTAAAATTGATTTATTAGTATGTGGAGATAATAGAGAGCAATCCATCTAAGGAGATATTTCCAAAAAATATAATAAAATAATAAAAATATAAACAAAAAACAAAATTATGCTCGGTTTTGTGTATACTGGCAACGATGATTTCTAGGGATTTTTTCAGTAGCACAGCACGATTGCGGAGGGAATTCAGTAGGGAAGTCGAGGAGATGGATCAAGGAACTGGATACTGAACTAAAATGTTGCATTTATTGGTTAAAACCTAGTGTGTAGATTGCCTGCCAAATATAAATTAGCTTCTGTAACTAAGATGTCGTACGAAAATATAGAATTAAACAGAAAAACTCTTATGTTAAGGTTCGAAGCGATACGCACCATGGTTATGAAGATTATTTCTTAAGAAAAAAGAACAAACGCAACGTAGCCTCTGTGGTTAGGTGGATAGAGTGGCGGACTCGTAGTTATTTTATTACTTTGACACCACATCGAATCCCATCCTATCCCATTTTTTTTTTTTTTTTTTACAAAACATTATAATTTTCATGTTAATAAGAACCGAAGCAATATACTAAGGACAACTTATTTATATCCAGGATTACAGTATTATTGGTTATAGCTATTGTTTTCAGTTCATGTTGTTGTATACCTTCTCTCATCTGTTTTCTTGGGAAAATAACAATTTTGTCTCCAACAAAATGTAAAGGATATATACGGACAGAAAAAGACATCTTAGTATCAAACGTGATTTATCGTGATGAAATGGACTAGTTTGCCATTATTAAAAAAAAAACTAAAGTAAATTACTGAAGTTGACTTCCCTTTAGCTTTTAGCTAAAAAAATATTTTTTTCTTTATAAGACTATACTTTATGAGGCAAGGTGTGTGATCATACCCACAAATTTAGCTAGGGAGTGAAAGATAATCATTTATACAAACATTTTACAGGTTTAGGTGCGTGAAACACCAATACACCATGGTCTCGCTTATCCGACCATCCTTTGTTACACATACCGTCTGATCCGATATATCATTGCAGAAAGCACTAATCGGCAAGAAGAACTGCAAGTTGTGATCTTAATCTATTTTTCATGCTCTGGAGTATATCGCCTAGCGCGCCCGTCTACACGTTGACTCATACATCTATCATTCAGTGCAGACACGTATCCAGGTTTTCTATTCGGAGGGGGCCCAACACGAATCCTCGTAAGCACGTAATTTTAATGTTTTAAAAATATCAATATCAATAATAATAATAATAATAATAATAATAATAATAATAATAATAATGCAACAGTTCTGTATTTCTCTTAAACTTTTTCCTACTTTTCATTTATAAACCGGTTTACTTTGGAAACTGCATTATAGCACAAACAAAATGAAACATATTTTCGAGAGAAATGTAACTAAAGAAAACTGTATGCTAGGTATATCACATAACAAAAATAGCAAGAAGACATTGAGTGTATCGTTCTAATATATTAAAGTTAAAAACAGAACGGAAACAAAATGTTAATCCTATTTAATTCCTGTTCTTTAATTCCAAATGGTATAATGGCATTATGGTATGTTCTTAGAATTATAACAAGACAACAGCACATTGCCCAAAGTTTCGACACTGACTATTAGTAAACTGATATAAAAGAATCTCAAAAGGGTAAAAGCATGTTTATTAAAAAGTGCTTGAGTTTCGGAGGGGGACAGCCCTCAGGCCCTCACGCTGGATACGTCCCTGATTCAGTGCAGTGCAGTTATTTGTTATAAAACATTATTATTAGATGTGTAATATGTAAAATTATATCATAAGTTTTACTTTTAACAGGTCTTTTCTTAACACATCCATATTATCCAGCGTTCTGCCTGCCTGTTTATGTCGGATAAGCGAAATTCTACTGTATTTCCAAAGCTAGCATATACATGAACTAGAATTGTATTGTCCTAGAACAGACAATAGTGTGAAATGCTTATAGTAAAAGGCTGGAATAAAAAAAAAATAAATACTGTTTTGGTAGCGTGAGAACAAATTAAAAACAATTCAATATATTTCCTAGGTATTAGATTATCATCTTATTGTGTCGATATGTATTTTTTTTAAAACATAGTTTTAAAAGTCATACCATTCTCAATATTCCTAAGGAAATCGAAAGAAAAACTCCTATGTGCCTCTTGTGGCAAAGCGGCTTAAGTGCGTGGTCTGAAACGTTAAGGTATAGATAGAGTACCCATACTTCAAAAATGCAAATCCGGGACGCTACTAAATTACGAGAATCTTTGAAATGCTTAAAATTGAAAGAAGTGTTGAATACTAATTTACTTTTCTCCATTAGATAGAGTTGTTCAAGCATTACGTTATCACATTTTTATTCCTTTCACTAGACCTTCTTCCAAGGGCGCCGATTTCTCTGTAATTTTTTTTTTCTGGGAGGGCATTCAAATGGAGACGATATATATTAGGATTTTAAGGCAAATTGCATTCAAATTATGCCAAATATTGTATATTCATAAATACAAAGGGGACCTACATGAGCTTTGGGGGTACCGGCCCCCTAGAATCGGCGCCCTTGCCTTCTTCCTAGTTAAGGTGATCTGGTACCCCTAGCAACCTTGAAAGTTAGTCCATTTAAAAAACATTGCAAAGTTTTTCACTATTTTCTTCTTTATTATTAGAGTTACAAACGTCAAAATTTGAACAAACCTAGAAGAGACACATATCTATGCCTTGTGTGTTTTAGATTTTGAAAAAATCACAGGAAAAAAAGCTTCCATGTTTGACTTTGAAAACTTGGCAACGCAGATGTAACCCTCCCACTCAAATTTTGAGTTGGTGTCTCCTTTTGTTGAAATGTCTATTGACTCCTGTGTGAACCTCCCTGTCCGCGTTTAGCGGTCGTCTTTCTGCCTGTCCTTCGAGTAGTGGTTGCTTGAAATGTGAATATCGACGGATAATCACTTTATGAGTGACAGCAGGAGGGATAGCAGTACAAATGTCTGTGCCGTGAAAAGACAACGGAAAGCGAGATATTCCTGCCGACCGAGGAAAAATATCGCACGGGCTTCAGAAACATTAGAAAAGAGAAGAAAGAAGTGCTATTGTGTTTCATATTTCTGTGGTTATTTCTTCCGTTTCTATGTAGCTTTATTTCAATGCAGTATTTTTTTTAATGTTGAATGAAAGATGATAAATCGAACGGTTGATAGACAGGTAAACAGATAGAAGTAATATATATATATATATATATATATATATATATATATATATATATATATATAGAGAGAGAGAGAGAGAGAGAGAGAGAGAGACATAGATATAGATAGATAAGCGTATAAATGCAGAAAAAATATTTTCTAAAAATGATAAATAGCTAGAAACGATATATAGGACCTAACACATCAAACTGAAGTTCTTGGAAAGTATGTACATTAGTAAAGAAATACTTTCAACCAGTGGCGTACTTTAAGATGTGTTGGTGCAGGTTGTAATCTCTCCTTTCATATCTATTGAAATGAGAAGATTTTAGCTTTCATCTTGGATCAACAACTATCTTCCTGTGTGGAGAAGGGGCTTACATATACGTACGACGACACATCACAATGTTTAGAAAATGTAAATGAGTAGAGAATATACACACCCAGGCAGAGGTCCCTATTTTCCCCTGAAGGTTACTATTCTTCCCATTTACTGTCCTCCCCACAAATTTACCATTCTTTATTATGACAATTACTTATTTAAAAATGTTATTTATGCTAAGTTCTCCTTCATACTTAGTGTTCATCAGTCGGTGGCTATCGCCCCCCCCCTCAAGCCCCCTCCTCGAAATAAATTTGTTATATTCACAACTTCATTAAAATTTGTCGGCACCTAAAAGGAAAAATATAAGTGCTTATTCTCGTATTGTGCATACCCCTTCCCGAAACAAATTTCTAAATACGCCACTCCTGTTCATAAAAGCATCATTGTGGTATAATTAAAATTCGATTGTTCCACTTTCAATGACAAATTATGTCCCTCCTCTAAAAAAACAAAATCATAGGTGCAACCTGTGCCCCAAAACCTGACTGTGGGCACCCTTGTAATCCAGAGAAGGTTAGGAAATGAAGTTTCTTTGTTTAAAATCTTTCCCAACCCCATAAACACCCCCTAACACCAACCAAACTTTCTTTACACACATCCCTGGGCGTAACAAAATATATTGCTTCCTTTGCGTTTCTGTAAAAATATGTATCACTATTCTAAATGCTCTCCCTCTTGGGTTTTGAACACCTCACAAAATAAAATTCCCAGCGTACTTACTGATTAAACGGGAGACTCAAGTGAGATGCCCGATTGCAATACGTACATTTCCAGGGTTTCCCAGAGGGAAGTATTGCGTCGCACACTACACCACACATCTTTTAGGTGAGGACTGTTAATTTTATGCAAAGATTGAAGACTATTTGGTCTAGGAATTAATTCGTGCGGGTAGACAAGAGATGGCGCAACGAACGGAGCGTCCCACAGTTCCGTGTATCCACACATGTGTTGCACACCCCTGTCATCGCGTATCGTTCGTAGTATAGGGCAGTGGATTAAAGCGTCAACAACACCAGTTTGTAGTTAAGTGAACATGGCGCAATTTGTGCCTGAAAAAGTGTTTTTGCGGGGTGTCCTGCTGCATTACTTTAACATGCAGAAAAGTGCGACTGAAAGTCATCGTATTGTGGTGGAAGTGTATGGTGACCATGCTCTAGCTGAGCGAACGTGTCAGAAGTGGTATGCACGGTTTAGAAGTGGTGATTTCGGCTTGGCAGACCAAGAGCGAGCTGGACAGCCAAAAAAATTTCAAGACGAAGAATTGACAGCATTGCTCGAGCAGGATTCGTGTCAAACGCAGGAACAACTTGCAGCAGCATTAGGCGTTGATCAAACAACAGTCTCCAAACGCTTGAAAGCCATGGGAATGATTCAAAAGATGTCACATTGGGTTCCACATGAATTGAAAGACAGAGACGTTGAAAGACGAAAAACCATTTGCGAATTGCTGCTTCAACGACAGAGCAGAAAGGGGTTTCTGCATCGAATTATTACGGGTGATGAGAAGTGGATCCATTACGAGAACCCTAAACGAAAAAAAAGGCCTGGGTGAAACCAGGTGAACCAGGTCCATCACAACCAAAACGAGATATTCACTGTGTAAAGGTTATGCTGTACATATGGTGGGATATGAAAGGTGTGGTGTACTATGAGCTGCTGCAACCGGGTGAAACTATGAATGGAGAACGTTATCGACGACAATTAATGCGTTTGAAGCAAGCTCTGGCCAGAACACGACCAGAATGGGAGAACAGACATGATAAACTTATTGTTCAACATGATAACGCTCGCCCACATGTCGCAAAACCGGTCAAAACCTATTTAGAAAATGTCGGATGGGAAGTTTTACCCCACCCGCCGTATTCACCAGACGTTGCTCCTTCGGACTACTACTTGTTCGATTGCATGAACAACGATTTGATTGGACAGCGGTTTACTTCTTCAGAAGATATCGAAACATGGGTCTCTGACTGGATCGCTTCCAAGGATGAGGACTTCTTTCGCCACGGAATCCGTACATTGCCTGACAGATGGGCGAAAGTGGTGGCTAGCGATGGACAATATTTTTCTTAAGGTATTTATGAATTTGTGTTTGTACTACAGCTTCAATGTGTGCGTACCAACCGCACGAATTAATTCCTAGACCAAATATAAAGAAATACATTCCAGTGAAAATAACAATAAACAGAGAGACGGACCACCGAGACTGATTGGAATCTAAAGATGTGGGGGTGGGGGTGGGAAATGTTTATATGGAGACGGGCAGTGTCAGAGGAAGAAGTCTACACCTGTTCTACGAAACACAATACTAAGCGGATATTGTTATTATTATTATTATTATTATTATTATTATTATTATTATTATTATTATTATTATTATTATTATTATTATTATTATTATTATTATTATTATTAGGGGCTCTATATTTAAACCCGACTAACGAATATTTCTGGCTACGCGTATGCCTTCAAACATAAGTGGAAAACATTCTTGCGTATCTTATTTTATCCTGTAGGGATGGCATAGAGACTTGTAGGCGGATCCTGAGGGAAGGGTCGTTCGCCACCTCCAATGGCACAAGCACCAGTGATGCAAAAGTTCAAGTCTGTACATAATAAAACTAAAGTAACCCTAAGTAGCAGTGTTACAACTCACTGCTACCCCATCCCTCAGGAATCCATCCTGGATCCGTCCCTGTGTCGCCTTTTGCGTCGATTTCCTTATAAATTGTGAGAGGCCCGTCCTAGTGTGCTAATTGACGAGGGGATGCCAGGGATTTCTCCTCTGAGAAATTTTTATCCCCCTGCAAGAGAAAATTTTCATTCCAGACAGGAATAACTTTTCCCCACTCTTACGTGTGTGATGGCTGGGTGCGTATATGAGTGAAATTCATCCGCCCTGGGAAAAATATTCAATTCGCACACTGACCTGTCGAGCTATCCAATTTTTATATAACGTAGTGAAGAATTTTTTTGTGAGATAAGGTAGTGGTGTTTATTTTATGAAATAAAGTACCGGTACTGAGGAATCTACTTACATAGTTGTGCAACTACGGCGGGGGTTAGGGAGCCTGCTCCCTTCCTAAATTTTTTAGCCTCTCAAACCACAATGCATCCGTATGACATTGATACGGAGACCCAGAATTGTTACGATTGCCCCCCTAGCATATTTATGCTCCCCAAACTTCAGTGGCTGGTTGCGAGCCTGGTCAACAAGGTTTTCACAGATATTACATAATTTAAACAAATTTGTATAATGCAAAATAAATTTACTACTAAATCATGCTTAGGGATGCGCACGAGACGAGTCGAGACACGGCCTTTCCAATAGAGAAATATACATTTTTCGAGTCGAGACATCACTTTTACAGCAAATTTTCGAGACGAGACAACCACAAATCTTGTCTCGTGCGCATCCCTAATCATGCTCAATTTTAAAATAAGCCAACATCATTTACTTACAAGAACATAAAATGTTGCGTGAGCCGATACCCAGCTTTATCAAACTTGGTTCTCTTCTGTTCGAACTCACAATGAAAGTTTGCACAAGATATTTCACACGAATTTGATCGAGGGTGTATCTATGCACATGATACCCAGGTAGAATCTCACAGCCTTCAGGCGCCTTGCGAACTTCATTTATTAGAAAAAAAATCTAAAATTAGGAAATGCTAGTGTGAACATTACATGGATCTATATTTTCTTCCTTCTCCGCTTCCAGGAAAAGGGAGATATAGACATTACACATGAGTATATGGTAATTTATACAATATTGTATTGTCACCGGACATATGTGCATGAAAAATTAAAAAAGTTTTAGGGACTAGTATAGAAGTGGCCATGTGGACAGGGAACAAAGAACGAAAGTGATTTTTAAAAAAGCAGGCCCCAGGAATTTTGCCCACATGCCATTTCACTTGATCATATTTCCCTCAAAAATTATTCATGTAAATATCTTACAATTATTTCTGAAGAGAGGGTTTTGACCTTTCTTTCAAAGGGTAATTTTGTCCTAGATTGATTCCAACAATATTTTTTCTATAATCTTTCCCAAAGATCACAAACTGACATCTATACTACGTTATTTTGCGGAAATGGTAAGCTGACAAGTGACAACTACCCTTCCAGGAATTCGCAGAATGAAAAGAAAGAAAAAAAGAGAGAGGGAGAGAGATGAGAAAAGAAGGTTTCGGTTGTACCGCTGTTTATGAGTCACCTGATTGGAACAACTTGAGCGAGGCAGAGAACTGAACTTGCCGCTCGACTCGGGCGGAAAGGAAAAACTATACCATCGCATGGAGTTCAGGTCTTACTGTTGCCATGTTTTCAAAGTTGAAGATAAAAGTTTCCTTAATGTGTTTTTTTCAAAATCTAAAACACACAAGGCATAGATATGTGTCTCCTCTAGGTTTGTTCAAATTTTGACGTTTGTAACTTTATTAATAAAGAAGAAAATAGTGAAAAACTTTGCAATGCTTTTTAAATGGACTAACTTTCAAGGTTGCTAGGGGTACCAGATCACCTTAAGCAAACGTAAGCAGATGATTTACTCCCTTCCCCTGGTAAGCAAAATTGCTTTTGTTTCTCAAGATTTGTTGTGTTTCGTGAAATAACAGCAGGAATTTCCAGATTACTTAACCATCTAAATGAATGTTTTCACTTAGAGCCATCCCGTCGATTCGCTTTACCTAGGACTAAAATAAATTAAGGGTCAATAATGAAAGAGACATGTGGATCGAAGATCTTTCTTTGTTCGAACTTTGATTTTTTCAAATCCATGATGGGAAATTATATTATGTGTACAATTTTCGAAATTAAACCCAACCCCATGCCGTAAGCGTCGGTGGACTACCGATAGGCAACTAGCGACATGTCCCAAAAATTGGTGGTCCCGCAGCCAAAAATTGGTCCCATTTCCGCTTTGAAAATTATACCACCACTGGCAGAGAAGCGACGGAACGCCAACGAACCACAAAATTGTTCCCCTAAAATACGTTAAATCGCCTTTGCATTAAGGTGAGTCTACAAACATTTTTTAAAAAAGTAAAAATAAAGTGCCCTGAGCTGGGCGTGAACCACCAACCTTAGGGTTATTAGTTGCGTGTTCTTCAGAATTCGCCACGGAGGCGATTATGAAGACACAGCTTGTAGAGTGATAAATCGTTGAAGTATTTTTAATATTTCTAATCAGAGTGCTCAATTAACCGTGTATATTTGACGATAACTGTTTGGAATCAGATCAAATGCACTCGTCATGTAATTTTATAACAAAATGGCAAGCGTCTATTTACTTTTTTCATAGTTCTCCCATATTCACTTGCTAGTGATCGGCGACAGTTGCCAACTAAATTCATACAATTATACGCACCCATCTCAAGATTTTCCACTTCATGATGTAAAGGCAGGAGTTACTCTTGACCCCCGGAGCTCAAGAATTGTCCTTATAATAACAATTAGTCAGGGAAAAGTAATATATAATAATAACCGCATACACATGACTGGCGATAGTTCGTGTTGGTCCCTTTGCGATTCTCCGTGACAAATCAAAGGAGCGGGGTTCAAAATGAAGTCCTCGCTGTTACGTGGTGGTAACTTCAATATCCCCGATTCTAGATATCTGCTTCGACTCGACGAATCCCTGCCACTAGTGGCACACTAGCGGCAATCCTTCGACGCGTCGCTATATTGACGATCGCCATTTACCAGCAAGTGGGCCACTAGGTGTTGGCGACGTCTACGGCATGGAGAAGCTAATAAACAAACAAACCAATAAATAAATCTAAAACCTTATAAAAATGTTTTCCCAAAATTTACATCTAGCAAAATCATTTGTTGGTATTCCAGAACTGCAAATTCACCTGTATTCATAATTTACTTCTATCGTAGTTTTGATATGAGAATGATGTGTCTGAAACTGTAACACAGGTCATTAAGACTTTTTTTTTTTTTTTTTTTGCTTTAGTCAGATTTAGCAGTTTTACTTAGCAGTTAGTCAATTTGGATCTGTGATTTTAGAGTTTTAGAGATTTCCTTAAATTTTTCATTTCTACAACAGTTGGCAACTAACACCATTAACGTATCTCTTTCGATATTTCCATAGGCAATGGCTTGGTCACTCCCAGTATATTTCATACAATGAACTACGGTGTCTTACTCCATTAATCCGAACTACATTTAATATCCAACAACTCTGCACATTTTCTCTTAAATCTGCAAACTTTCTACTAGGTTAAAACTGAGTATTTTCTATTTTCTTCCTTTCTTGCTAAAACGAAAGTGTTCTTTAGACAACCTGAAATGATGACTCTATATTACATTATATTGCATAGGGCATTTTATGTAGCATATCATTTGACAGTTGGACACTTTCTTCGTACATTGAAAGCAACAGGGATTAAGTCCTTCTACACTTACATGAGAAGTAAACAAACTCTTTTTAATTCGTGGAATTGTGCCAATGCACTAGGTCCAGAGAGTTTTTAATTTAAGATTATTATTATTATTATTATTATTATTATTATTATTATTATTATTATTATTATTATTATTATTATTATTATTATTATCATTATTATTATTATTATTATTATTATTATTATTATTATTTTATTGACTTAGGTTTTCCTGAATATTAAGCAATATTTCACAAAAAGCTGGTATTTTTAAACAAATGTGTTCGATATCAAGTTTTCATAAAGTAGTCACTCTCTCCTATAAATAATTTCAGAGGGGCCGCGGTGGCTCAGTGATAAAGCGTTCACCTTTGGTGCATGGGATCCTTGGTTCGACCCCAGCTCGCACCAAGTGAATTTTGTGGTGGACAAACACCATGTGCATGGGTTTTCTCGGAGTTCTCCCGTTTTCTCCCACTTTCTTCATTCCACCATTTCATTCATTTCTCATCATCACCGTGTCCTTTAGAATAGTCGGTATAACCATGGGTCGTAAAACTTAAAGATTTGATCTCAAATAATTCCAACCCAAACAGTTGCAGGAAGTATGTCATTTCGAATAAAACAAACTACTCTATAAAATTCTGAGTATTATTATTTTTTAAATATACAATTCTAGCGGACCTTATTTCTAAATCGAAGGGTAAGAAGACTAAATTCACTCTTATTATTATAGATTAATTTCAATTGAAGCAGTTAAAATAGTTGGGGAAAAATTAGAAAGCCATACCCTATATTCCAGTGTGCCACAACCGGATAACAGGCACACTGGCGTGCCCAGCAAATTACAAGAATATTTGTCGAGTTTATTTTATTTATTATTATCAACGATTCTCCCATGGATCAGCTGTCTGTATACAGTTAAACAAACAAGTATCACGTTGAGGGAATGAGTGTAATTATTTACTTTAATAGTAATAGAAAGGTATATTTTCTTGTATTTTCTATCGGGAATAACTGCATCCGGTCTAGAAAGCTGGGGCTAACAACGAAGGAACCCGATGTGCCAAACACACACCACTCTATAGTCATGAGTGCCACAAGTCCTTTTCTACGTCTTGGCACCCTAAAGGTTGTTGCCTTCAAAGAGAGAGAGAGAGAGAAATAACTTAAGTCTATTGCACTTCCATGCTTAAATAAATACATTATGTAAATAACTGTTTCGTTTTCTGTTTTTATTATTATTATAAATTTCTTAGGAAGTTGACTGCCATATGTATGCACACTGCTCTCCCGTGCAGCGCCTCGTGTATGATTTTCCATACATAAACTATATATTCCAAGTTTGTTGTGTTCGTTCTATAGGTGTGTTTGTAATTAGATGCATATGGCGTAGAAGTCAAAATTTAATGTCCACGCTACATATATGCAAAACCATTCACAAAGAAATTTATGAACAAAGACATTTATGGCGCTAAAACAAAGGGCAAAAATAAAGAATTACTGGCGGATTGTTGCCCGTTGTGCACAGGTATTAACGGTTAACAGTGTTAAATTTAAACACATAGTTTTAATTAAGCACGAATTTAACTGATAGAGTACAGTGCGGAAAGGCTGAGGAGTTTGCTAGGATCGTTACAATATCGAACCCCGTAAAATGTACTGCAAACCTGTCCGCAAGCCCCCCGTAATGTTCAACAGATGTTGTGTATTAATGCTCATTTCAATGCAAACCTATATAGACCTACGCACTTCAATACTCAACGAAGGTGCAGAGACTATTCATGAGTTCCAGTATTAAACTCTCTCACCCAATGTATTCTCCTAACATGTCTCCCAGCGATTACAATATTTTTTGGTATCACAATCACTTCCTAGTAGGACAGCTTTAACTAGAGACCACTGATTAACCTGGTATTGGATGTTTCACTTTCTTACCTTTGGAGTTGACAGTCATGGGTTGGACTTTTACACGCAAATATCTAATATTAACAACGTTTCTTCTAGAATTTCGTAATATTGTATTATTTCTTTGTATTATTCATTAGCTTGGTTAGACTTGTTTAAACACTTTTCTCTTTGCACCTATTCCTTAACGTTGGATAAAAATACACTAGCTCTCACCGGGAATCAAATCCAGAACCAATGCACTTGAACCATTTGGCCACAGCAAGGCACATTTAAAAAGAAGTTTCGATTTTCTTAGGAAAATTGTGATTGGGTGTAACATTTAAAAATATATTTAAGAATGGGTACGGATGAAACGCACTGAATTTTCTCGCTCGAATTTCTTAAACTGACTCGTGTTAGGCTGCAGCTATTACTGAGACATTTATTTGGGAAATGCAAATAAAATAATGTGTTTTAGAAAACTTTGTTCGAAGCAACTTACGTCCAAAAGTAAAGTACCCATTCGTCATATTTCTGTTAGAAATAACTTATGCCATACATTAGAATTATTAAGCAGATAATTGTATGTGAACTATGAGCAAAAGCGTCTGAGTACTTTCTGAGAAAATCGTTAAAAAAGTCATCCCCAAGAATAAAATATCCCTTGTATATCTTTTCAGGACAAACGAGTTATGCTATTTATGAAATACGAACAAAATTGCCAGAGTAATTATCGACAAAATCGTAGGGTAAAACTTGCTCCGAAAAGTAATATACCACTTCTAGCTTTTTAGGATGATGGAATTATACCATATCGTTAGGTTATTTATGTAACATTTATTTATGAAATATGAACAAAATTGGGTCAGGCGTTAATGGGAAAATCGTCGAAGAGTAGGCTAAACTACCTTTCTGAATGTTTACAGGACGAACGAGTTGTGTCATATTGTCAGGTTATTAATGATGCATTTATTTATAAAATGTGATTGAGAAAATTGTTCAAAAAAATGCATCCCATACAGTAAATTGCACCTTACGTATTTTTTCAGAGCAATGATTCATACTATATTTGTAAAAATACAAACAAAATCTTTAAGCCGTTTTTGAGACAATTTAATGATTTTAAATTTTCATCCTTCAGTAAACTACCCTTATTTTTAGGTGTCGGAGGATATAGAATTCGAAACGATAGTGTTATGAACACAAATCTCCGGTGTAGATGAAATTCCGGCTGAGTTAATTTTAGGTGGGGGCGAAAAATTGTGGAACAAGATACACAAACTCATTCTCCTTATATGGAACAAGGAAGAATTGCCACAAGAGTGGAAAGAATCAATCATTGTTCCAATTTACTAGAAAGGCGACAAAACTGTAATAATTATCGAGGCATTTCTCTTCTATCAACATTCTATAAAATCCTTTCAAATATTCTGTTAGCAAGACTGACCCCATACGCAGATGAAATTATTGGAGATTATCAGTGCGGATTTAGACGAAATCGATCAACTAGCGACCAAATATTTACCATTCGCCAAATACTCGGAAAAAAGTGGGAATACGATACCCCGGTACATCAATTATTTATTGATTTTAGAAAGGCGTACGACTCGGTTAGGAGAGAAACATTATACAACGTTCTTACAGAACTTCGAATACCGAGAAAGCTAATTAGATTAATTAAGATATGTTTAAATGAATCCCAAAGTATAGTCCGGTTAGGAAAATTTTTGGCCACGAGCTTTCACGTCGAAAATGGCCTGAAACAAGGAGATGCGTTGTCGCCATTATTATTTAACTTCGTTCTGGAATACGCTATAAGCAAAATCAAAGATAGCAACCAGGGCCTACAGTTGAACGGTATTGACCAGGTTATGGCATATGCTGATGATGTAAATTTAATAGGGGATGATAGGAGAACAATAGAAAGAAATGCAGAGATCTTATTAAACTCTTGCAGGGACATGGGTTTAGAAGTAAATGCAGAGAAAACTAAATACATGGAAGTGCGTCGGGACCGGAATACAGCAAATTATGGATGTGTTAAAATATTAAATAATACTTTTGGTAAAGTGGATAGTTTCAAATATCTAGGATCAATATTAAGAGAGGGAAATCATATTCACGAAGAAATTAAATGTCGACTCAAAGCAGGGAATTCGTGTTACTATTCGGTTCAAAATCTCTTGTTGTCGCGAATTCTGTCGAGGAATTTGAAGCTTAAAATATACAAAACGATTATTATGCCTGTTGTTCTGTATGGCTGCGAAACATGGTCACTTACTCTGAGGGAAGAACATAGACTGAAAGTATTTGAGAACAAGATCGTGAGACTAATATTCGGACCCAAGAGGAACGGGAATGGGGAATGGCGGAAACTTCATAACGAGGAACTACACAATTTATATGATCTACCCAACATTGTTAGGGTCGTCAAGTCTAGGAGGCTTTGGTGGGCGGGTCATGTAGCTAGAATGGAAGAAAGTAGAAATGCTTTCAAAGTCTTGACTGGAAGACCAATCGGAAAACGACCATTAGGAAGACCTAGGCGCAGATGAGAGGACAATATTAAGATGGATCTCGCAGAGATTGGAATACAAAGTAGAAACTGGATGCAGTTAGCTAAGAATAGAAGTCAGTGGAGAGCTTTTGTGAACGCGGCATTGAAACTCCGGGTTCCATAGGCCATATAGTTAGTTAGTTTTTTTAAAGTGTTATAAAAACTTCATGTCTAGAATTCGGTCCAGATACGTCGAACAGTATGGCCTCTATTTGAATACATGAAAAAGCGTGACGAACCGACAGACGAACAGATGGACAGACATCAAAATTACTTTTTCGATATGTGGGGGCGTGAAACTTGAATTCATTGAAATCTCGAATTCGATTTTTATCACTATTACTACAATTTCTTCTTTCGTCGCTCGAACGTGAAAACGAATAGGAATACAACGACACGTAAGGTGATAATTTGTAATTCCCAAAATTTAATGAGTTAAGTTTAATGTGTTGCCGTGCTAGAAAAAAAGCTTATGCCTGTTTGTTATATCATTTTAATATCAGTTTTTCACGCTACTATATAATGTAGAAATATGGTATGATTATTGTTCATATTCATGCTATCTTTTGGAAATATTCGTGTTCCGCATACATAGATCTGTATAATTTAGCTTCGTTCAACGAAAACATTCCTTACACAGACTTATGATTGCATTTTGAAATCGTGCTTTTGTCGTCGTTAGAATTTAGTAAATATAAGCATAACACTCAAATTAGTTTTTGACTTTTACGGAAAACCAAATTTCTGTAAAAAAAAAAAAGCCGAAAAGAAAAAAACTGCGGCTGACTTAATCCCCACCCTCCTTGTGCAGTGCATAATAAAACGCAAGTGTTATATAAATTATCCCCTACTCTCATTCGTTGCCGCTAGCGCAAATTATAAATAAAATTTAAAAAAATCATTCCTATAAATCAAAAAGGCCATCTAATCAAAGTAAATAATTTAAAAAAAATAAAAATTAAAAATAAAGTAATTGTTTTTAAGTATTCAGGTTGTTAAATATATAATTTGCTTGTAGTTTACTTATTGTATATTATTTGTTTAATCATAATACATAATACTCGTAATTTTAATCTCACGTTAAATTCTTAGCCGTAATCGCTCGTAACTTTACAGTGTATTATAAAGATTTATAAATTATTTGTTTTAATTTGTTTTTTTTATTCATTATCGTTACGGCAAGCACTTTTCTCTTCCCCAATATCTTTTCAGCGGCCGGTGAAAACGGGAACTGCTTATATAGTTTATAATGACCTTTCGTGGGTGCTAAGAGCCATAAAGCCAAAGTTTAAAGCAAATGGTTAAAAAAAATGTCGTCTGTTAGCAATCCAAAATAAATCGTCCTATTCCCAATAAACCCACAAAGGTCGGTCATAATTTCTTGCAATTGTGGATATGAAAAAGAGAGAGAGAGGGAGAAAGTCAATACTCTAAAAAGAAAAAAAAAACACAAGCACACACGCACACAGACAAACGATAATTTGACATCAGCTTTTTCCTTTCTACCTTTTTTTTCACGACAACAAGCATCATTCGATGTAACGTCATGTCGATATAACAAGGGGTAAACTTGATAAGACTGTCAAGGTCGCGTATGTTATTTTTCCTGTTCTTGACACACAAATCCGAAGTGAGTTGTCTGCTGTTCAAGAACGGGCAGGTAACATACAAGACCATAAACTGAAAACAATAACTGTTTCCAATAGTACACGTATTCTAATACTGAATAAATACGTCGATTAAAGGATACTATCAATAAGTTATTTCCTTATTATACTGTTTCGGTTCTTATTAACATCAAAGTTATACACTTCCAATAATGTTTTGTTAAAAAAATGGGATAGGATAGGATGAGATTCGATGTCTTGTCAGAATAAAAAAATATCTACGAGACCGCCACTCTATCCACCTAACCACAGAGGCTACGTTGTGTTTGTTCTTTTTTCTTAAGAAATAATCTTCATAACCATGGTGCGTATCGCTTCGAACCTTAACATAAGAGTTTTTCTGTTTAATTCTATATTTTCGTACGACATCGTAGTTACAGAAGCTATTTATATTTGGCAGGCAATCTACACACTAGGTTTTAACCAATAAATGCAACATTTTAGTTCAGTATCCAGTTCCTTGATCCATCTCCTCGACTTCCCTACTGAATTCCCTCCGCAATCGTGCTGTACTACTGAAAAAATCCCTAGAAATCATCGTTGCCAGTATACACAAAACCGAGCATAATTTTGTTTTTTGTTTATATTTTTATTATTTTATTATATTTTTTGGAAATATCTCCTTAGATGGATTGCTCTCTATTATCTCCACATACTAATAACTCAATTTTACCCATAAACGTAAGGAAAAAGGAATAAATACGGAAAATCGTGAGTTACAGTATACGCGCAATTTTTTTGCGCATGGGATTACCTCAGATTATATACGTCATATCTTACGTTCTACATGACAGGTTGACACTGAATATTGCTCTCACTTCATGTAGCGCTCTTTGCAAAACATGTACTTTTCATTGTAGTTGGCAAAACTGTTAACTCCATTGATGGCATTCATTTGTTCCCTATTGTGGCAAGTCTCTTTCTATACATCACTTGTCAGCATTGTATTTTGCCCTGCCCCCTTTTCTTTGCGGAATTTGCACTTTTCCCCCTTGTCCAACCTTGCTGTTTCCCGAACTTCCAACCCTTATATTTCTTGAGCCTATTGCTATGGGCAGCTAATTTTGGGGGAATGCTCATCTCTGTTACAGCTCTTTCAATTGGCATAGGCCACATCTTTCACTGCAACTATCATTTTAGGAAGGTTCCCTTGTCAGTTTATTTTTAGCTTTTTCTTGTAAGATGGACCTTGCTTCACCCATTCGTTGATGAAAGGATTTGTTAATAGTTTTATCGATGATGACGTCATTAATAACGTTTGCTCCAGATTTTAGTAATTCATTTCCTATTGTTTTAACTCCATGTTTTACTAATGGCATGACAGAACGAATTGATCCTCCAAGGAAACTTCCAATATCACATCCAACTTGATAAGGTGATCCAACATAAACGTTTCCAGTTCCAGAAAGAGCTTGTTTTAATATGTAAATATGTATTATTCATAATTGTTGATGATGTCGCACTGGTCGAAAATGTAGTTTAACGTATAGAGTTTCGAAAGTAAATGCCAGTGCAGAGTCTGTATTATCTCTCACTCGGTATTATAGAACGCGGTGGCTCAGTAGTAGAGCGTTCACCTCTGGTGCTTGGGGTCCCGGGTTCAAACCCTGCCCCCGCCAAGTGAACTTTGTGGTGGGCAAACACCGTGTGCGTGGGTTTTCTCGGGGTTCTCCCGTTTCCTCCCACTTTCTTCATTCCACCATTTCATTCATCTCTCATCATCACCGTCTCCTTTAGCCTAACAGGCATAACCGTGGGACGTAAAACTCAAAAATTTCATTTCATTTTCATAATGTGAAGGATTAAAAATTTCTATAGCACTACTTCCAAATGTATGATTCACAGGATTCGTATTTATGATACGTAATAATGGTGCTACTGCTACCTTTTCTTCTTGTACATATGATTTTATCTATATAAAACGTTTTGATAACGTCACAGGTTGTAATTCCTCTTTATAAAATAATCCATCCGGTGGTTTCTTGTTTAAATCTTCTATTTCATAAACAAGCGGATCTCTAGGTGCTATCTTCTTCACTTTAAATATTTCCCAAGTCCAGTTTTGCATGTATTCTTTATCAAATGTTTGTTGTTTTACTAATCCCTACTGTATCACCAATCTTAAGATGTTTTGAGAAATCTGGATACTTTATTTCCATTTTACTACCTATTATCATACTGATTATGCCATACTTGTAATAGGTTATTTTAAGAAACATTTGCAGGTGACATCTTAATGCTTGAATGATAACCTTCATTATATGATTTCACAATAAGAGGTAATACTTTTAAATAATTGTACGTTTGATACTTCCAAATTTTTAATTTTAGAGTTCTGTTAAAAAGCTCTACAATACTAGCCTTTATATAAGAATTTTTAATTGTAATGTGTTTTATTTTGTTTTCCTTCAAGTACTTCTGTATTGTTTTATTAGTAAACTCACTTCCTTTATCTGTTCGGAATGTAATTGGTTTTCTGTCTTGGAAACAATTTTAATGCTTTTAAGACATCATTTGTACTTTTAGATTTTAATGGCAGAACCTGAACACATCGACTAAATACATCTATCATTGTAAGAATATAACGATATCCGTCATTAAATTTATGAAGAGACTGAAGATCATTAATATCACTTTCCCACTCATCATCAATGTTATTCTCTACATAGAAATCTCTTTTAAGACGACGACGTACTGGTTTGTGTAACGTATATGATGTTTGCTTCAGTGACCATTTTCTTATGCAGTGTATAGAATTTTTTTTCATTGTAGCTATCCACATTTTTTAGCGGTTGAAAACGAAGCAGGATGTGGAGGATTGTAGTAAATTTTGCTTAACTGTTTGTTTATGGGTTCCATCTTGACCATACTGGACTTTCACACCCACGTTTTCTTTTCCTTATACGAGAAGTTACTTTTCCCTTTTCTTCTTTTTTGTCTTCTTCTACAAACGATTTCAGAGGTATTTTTCCCTTGACGATGATGCTACTGGTGATGCTTTAGTTCGTCGTAAAATATATGACAAGCGTTTTGGATTTCCAATAAGTTCTAGAGGTGTGTTATTAGAAGATAAATAAATACAATATTGTTCCCATCCAGGCGGATTTGTATTTCCGTTGTCGCGACACATCACAAATTAAATCTACAATGTGAGATCCTTCTAGTTCATCATCTTTTATGTAAACAGTTCCTTTATTATCCCACGTGATATTATCATCATGTTTCATTCTATGCAGTAGTCATTGAGTTGTTTTACGAAACATTTTGGGTATAGATAACAATATTTCTTGCTCTACTTCAGGCATCTCTGATTTAGTTAACGTAATCGAAAGTGTCACAGGTTCTTCTTGTTTCCGTATTAAATGTAAATATTTTTGAAGAACATTATATTGAACCCATTTTTCTTTATCACTAAGAGACGATAAATGTAAAATCTGTTGTATTTCTTGATCCAAAATAGATTAACGTTTATGCAGAGCTGATGATGATGATACTGGTGTTTGTACACGATTAAGAACTTCAGGTGGAACTAAAATCATTTTCTTTGCGTGTTGCATTGCACTAACGGAATAGTAAACTTGATAATGCACCACTTAAAATAGGAGCTAATAATGCCGGTAGGAATCTACCATGTTGCATTAATAAATGCTTCTTCTTTTCGATGAAGTTTTTTTTTTTTTTGTTCGCAATATATCGAAACGTCCTCTTGTATCGCTTTAATCTTGCTTTCTGTGTCTTTGTAAGAGGTACATTCCCTTTAATACATTATAAGAACATTAGCAAATACTACGAATCACTGAAGAGTCTGCATTTGCCACAATAGCTTTACGTAATTTAGTATTTGCTTTGCTCAGCGTACGAAGATCTCCGTGTTCTACTCTTGAGGACATATTGACAGGATGAACAAACACAGTTTAAAACTAACATTATAAACACATCTATTTTTTGGAACATAAACGTAATGATAAGTATAATCAGGAAAGATATTTGTTTCAAAACGAAGTTCATCTGGCGTATCCTGTTTTAAATCAATTAATAAATATCCATATGGTAACTTTGTTGCGTCGTTGAAACTTTCTTGAAAAATTTTTGGATTCTCAGGAGTTAGATGATAAATCATATGTTTAATTTCTAATTTATCTCTTGGATTGTTAAATAATATGAGATAAGAACAATTCAAGCTCACATCTCTGCTTCCTTCTCCCTGATGAAATATATTTTGTGTAATAGATATTACACTAAGATTTCTATGATGAGAATCCTTTGTAAAGAAATCAACTGTATTGCGGTTCACTTCACACATATGATCATCAATAATATTAAGGTGACGACCAGTTTCAGGTAAAAAGTCTTTTGTTCCAGGTAATCCTTCAATAGATTGTACTTTCGTCGAAATTTCTCTGTATGCATTTTGCCACTCTGCATAGTACCAATAAATATGACGAGACGATATATTGACCAATGTAAATTAGACAGGAATCGTATTACAAAGGAAGTTTTTTCATATCCACTTTGTCCTGCAACAATAAATGAAAAGGGACGTTTCCACGTCGTATCCATGTTAAGGAGTATGATAATTCTATCCTCGTGAGTATATTTATAAAGGGCCGTATTTCATTTGTCTTCTTTTATAGGAAGGATTGTAACCATATGGAAGTATATCATATGAATTTGGAATTCTACGTCGTTTTATATCATTCCCTTTATAGACTTTTGTTTCGGGTATGCTAACGATAGTATGATCTTTCCTGCGGCAAATTTTTTCTCAGTTGTAATTTTGACTTCGGTAACTCGAGATTCTTCTTCTGCTTCTGCCTCATCTTCATTATCTACTATCATTTTCTTCATTACATCAAAATGTAGGTGTTTAGAAGATTGATAATTTAATGAAAAGAATCTTGGTACTCTTGCATATTTGGTACTCTTTCTTCGTGCTGGGATCAAAAATACGTAACGCATAATTCTTGGGTCCAGCTGATATATAGTCTGAGATATATGCCTCTTTACCATATTCAAGTAATTTATTTGTTAAATCACTAAAAAGTCACCAGTTGAAATTGTACTTTCACAGGTTTTTGAGTATAAATTACTGAATCAGTATCAAAATAAACACTTTCTTGTAGTTGTTCTATATGCTTGTACAATCCAATCTTGCTTGTTCTGTTGTATATGCTGCTATGACAACATTTACTGTTGGTAGTGAAACAGGAACTTCGTCTGTGTATTGCCAATAGTCATACAACATGTCATCATTTACTGGAAATATTTGATGTACGTCTATATTATGGGATGTTAATTTATCATATAATTCCTTGGGTTATTAATGATGCTTACATGACCCATGTTCTCACGCTGACAAAATTTCACCCGAAACGAATTTAACATTAATTTAGCTGAACTCCAATGTGCTGGATTATGTTTAATTTTCTTTACATCTAGACGTATTCCTTCCTTTTGATAAAATTGCTGTATGTACTCTCCAGCTCATCTGTTTCACACCATGATGGCCAGCCACTAGCCTCCGTTTTTGCTTTGAGGAAAGTGTTTATGTATTCTGCAAATAAGCCACCACTTTTTGTTTCTTCATCATATTGAGCAACATCATAATCCCAAATTTCATGAATATGTATTATTTTGTATCCCTTTTCCAATGCTTTTCTTACTTCATCTGCTACCCATGTATCATGTAGAATTGGGTCTACATCACTGTGATTACAAGGTGCTTGATTTTATTCATCACAACATGTTCGACAAAGTCGAAACATTTATCTATCATTTGATTTGTAAGGTAGCACCGGATGGAAGACAGTTTTTGGAGGAAGAATGCTTAATTTAACTAATCCTTTTACCTCTTCAATGCTGGGAATATTTGAATATCCATGCAAATAAATAGTGGAGTGACGGATTGTAAATTTCTTAGTTTTAGAGACATAAGGGTACAAACTAATAACATCTTTGTAACATATTGTTTCTTCTTCAGACTATTGTGCTTTATGATACAAACGTACGCCATTCACATGTTCTCTATAAAAAGCGTCACGAGGATTCAATAGAGTTTACTTTGTGTACGGATGATTAACACACTTCTTCATCTCTTCATTTCCTGCAAATTGTTTTTTAAATTCACAGTTCCATATTTCGTGCACTTCAAGCCATTTTTTGATTTTTGAATCTTCTTCTTTGTTGCTTCATACCGAAGTTCCATGATATCTGTAGCATTGTTATATATGGGTTTGTTTCTGTCATTAGGGTAGCAAAAAATACAACCATGGATAAAGCACGCTTCATACTCCCACACGTTTATTCTTCTTCTATCGGGGTCTGTCCATTCACCATCTACTTTCATTAACACAATTCGATTTTCCTTAGTACGTGCAGCATTGGTAATTTGAATGTTTCTTTTTCTCCCCAAGCTCTCCATTCTACTGCTTCAATTGATTGCACATCTTTCCATCGATACCAGTTTTTTGGTATGATACCAATAGTATTTTCCTTTAAGAAATTTCTTCGATACACCAAGTTATATGCACTAGTGATTGTAATACATTCAAGTAAGGGATTTACATTCATTCTGACTCAAATGTATTCATAAAGGAAATATATGCTTGACGTAAAACTTCGACATCCTGTACACAATACTTGATGAGTTCTTTCATTTTAAAGGTGTCAGTTCAATGTTCAGTATACCATTGCAGATATTTGAGTCTTTCGTCTACTTTCATGGTATCTGCTCCATAATACCTAATGTCTGGAAGTGTACCTTCATATGTTTCGTTGTGACGTCGATTGAAAAAGTGTGGGAAATACCCTTTGCCGGATTGAAGACCAAACGCACCACTTAATTTACTTAAGGGCATAGGTAGAAACCTTAGTGAATCTATGAAGGTTACGTAATCAACTTTAAGAGAAATCACGATTCAATATCACTTTTGGAGTCCAATTCATCTTCTCAACCATGGTCTTTCTGATGAAATGTGCATCATAGTGTTTCGAGTTGTCTGCAATGCATTTTATTGTGTTAATGTTTGGTCGTCGGTTTCGTAAATGTGTTGAGAAGTCTTCTATTACATTTTCTCCATCAAATATATTTTCTCGTTTTCCACAAATGATGCAATCATTTTTCATGTTGTTATCTTCATTACAACGGTAACATGCATGCTGACTAACCAAGACATTACGTATATGTTTATATATGTTTGCTTCATCATCTTCTTTTTTAGTATCTTGTGTACATAAAATATCATACCATACAATCATAGCTTTCTTCTCCATGATAATCTTTTGATTAATTTTTTGATCTTTCATTCACTTTCATGTGACATTCGTGATTAGGTGGTACTATAGTATAACAAATATTGAATACTTTTTTCCACATACGTGAGATCCTTTTTCTTTCACCACAAATTTTTAAACACTGGGCACAACATTTCACAATTGAACATAAAGGCTTTCCATTTTGATAAGGAGCTGACTTGTGATATTCATAGCATGACTGATCATAAAATTCTCGATTACATTCATTGCATGTAATACGACTTTCTCTGAAGTCCATGGTGGCTTCTGATGGCATCGATGACATACAGCTATACAATGTTTCAAATATGCATGCTTTGCTGTATATTTCTTATGACAGCTTTCGCAATAATAATTGCAGCTAAAACATGCTGTCAAGCTTTCAATTACGTTGAAATGATTATCTATGAAAAGTAAATTTAAAGTTGTTCTCTCGTTATCACTTGGTTGTGCTTCAATCATGACATCACTTCCTGAAAATACCCTATACATTGTGATTTTATAATTCTTTAAATGTTCTTGAAAGTTACGAATTTCAGGAATTCCACCAATGTGACTGAGATCTACATTGTCAGCTTCACACAGGCCTTCTGCTTCTTTTTCGATTATATAATTACTTTGTTTTTTATATCTATTATATTTAGTTTCATTCCTCCTCTTTTGTTTTTAGTCCTATGGCAACGACGATTTCATGTGCTAAACATCTAGCACCTGTGTTCTTAATTGTAGCAATACCCCGTTTTGCCTTTACATATTCATCGGTATTCATAACATGTTTTTTCAAACGACTTTGTCTTCTTGGCATACATGTGATGAAAGTTCACTATGCAATCTTCGTAATAGGAAAAGCCGCATTACTTTGCTGTACTTTCTCATAACTTGTGCATAATATTTCTGCTGAAAGATTTCTAGCTTCTCTTATCGATAACCAAAAAGGGATATGTCCTTCTCTTTCATTTGTGATTGTTATTCCTACGTAATCATGTTGGTCCACATTACGTAACCAATAATCTATTAGAGCCCATAAACTTGTTTCAAATGCAGTAAAACAATTTTCATCTGCACACACCGGGGCTAAACGGATTCGTAGCATTGTACCCTGCATATTTTATCTTTTGCATTGTCTTCTACGTTCTTCTATTATGTGAAACCTATGGTTATCTTGATTACAATTATTATTTCCAAATGCCACTTGCACATTTGTGTTTCGTTCTGCTTGAAATTCAGATAGCAATTCATTCATTCTCTTCTCTATTTCGTCTTAATTAACTTCTATTTCTTCATGTTCAGTATTAGCCTCTGCTCATATTTCCACAAATGATGGATATATTTCTTCTTCCTCTTTTCCAGGGTTGGGAAATCAATTGTTAAGCCAATTTTGTATTTCCTTTTCGTAACACTCTTCTTCTCTATTCTTCTCTTCCTCATTGTAAGCATTTTATCTCTCCTATTATCTGCGAAAACGTAAGATTTTGCAGCTTTTGTTCATTAGTCGTTTCTTCGACGTCTTCTGCTCCTTCTTGTAACCATTTTTTATTTTTTCAACACAGACGGATGCTTCCTTTTCCTCTTTTTGTGTTATCATTCTATTACCTCCATTTCCTAATATATCTAATAGTTATTTTTCTTCCTAATCTTCTATACCTTCGTTTATCATCTCTTCTTTTTTCTTCTTCTGTTATTTGAATTTCATTAAGTGCATTTCTTTGTTCTTCTTTAGTAGTGTTTACCATCTCTTCTTTTTCTTCTTCTTGTGCTATTTCAATTTCACTAACTACATCACTTTCTTTCCCTTTTCTTCTTGAGCAATTGCATTTGTTGGCATTTTTACCGATCCTAAATGTTTCAGTATTCTTGCTTATTTGATGTCGAGAACAGAACCCAACCAACCCCTGCGGCGCTTCTAACCCATTCCTACTACTACTATTACTACTACTACTATTACTGCTACTGCTACTACTACTATTATTATTATTATCATTATTATTATTACTGCTACTACTACTACTTTTGCTATGGATCTGTATAGTACAAAGACAAACTTAACTTAATGAAATAAATTTAATGAAAATTTTTAAAAAATAATCGTTAAATCACTTTTTGAATATTATTTTTAATCTTATTTTAAGGAAAGAAGTGTTATAAAAAATTTAAAAATAATAGAAACTTCCTTAGGCAGGGTTTGAACCCAGGCCAAAATCGATTTTCCTTCCTAGCATTTTGCGCTACCTCACTCGGCTACGAGAGCCCACAGCATCTGGCGTTTACTTTGTGCTATATGTAGGTCATGACTCGTGATGTATCTGTATCGGCCAATCAGATCAGATGATATTTGAAACGTTTGAGATCCCCAAATATGCCATCTGTTGGTAATCTTACTACTTCCTTATTTGTTCCTTTCTTCTTCTTCTTTTCATCATCTTCCTTATGGACTCCTTCCTTCCTCTGATGAAGATCATATTCTACCCCAATTGCATCATCTATTTCCCTTACAAGGACTTTCGTCTATTTATTTGGTATGTACTCTTCTTCTTCTTCTATGTCGTTAATAAAGTCTGTAATCTCTTTTAATAGTTCTTGTGTACTCTTGGTGTTTTCCATTTTATTTTCTCCTATATGTATATAAGTAATTAAAAAAGGCTTTTTGCTATATGTATATATAAGTATATTAACAAAATATATGAGTATGTAAAAGAGGATATATATATATATATATATATATATATATATATATATATATATATATATATATATATATATAAGTATTAAAAACCGGATATATCAATATCGATAAGGATAAGGAAAGGAATATACACACTTGTCTTTGTTTATTTATATTCAACCTAAAATAAAAAAAGAAATTTATCTCGTTACTTATAAACACATTCCAAATAGTTATAAAACAGTATATATACACATACATTTCAATTCGTTATAAAGAAAAGTTAAAACAGAACTTTGTGATGTCAAGGAAACAAAAAGCATACGTTTTCAGTATGAAACGTGTACTAAAAATGATTTTTTACTTCTGCGATAATGAACTTTTTCTCGTATTACACGTGAGTGAAACAAATGTATGTACATAGTTTGCTTCAAGTGTGATGCCTGATCAAACTTTCTGTACGTGTTTTTTATTTATTCTTCCGGAGTTTCACAATTAATCTCAGCGACCACAAAAAGTATGTATTTGACACTAATATCGTCCGTTTTTACATATCCCGCTGTACCTATTTCCCTACGGTATTCGAATGAAATGGATACATGTGGAGTTTCACATTGATCTCAGCAACCGTTAATTCATTAGTAATCTCCCTTGCGGAGCACGGCGTCTGAATGATAAAGTGTGCTTATCTCTGGTGTTTAGCATCCCCTGGTTCGATCTCCAAACGAGTAAGTTTGTGGTGGACAGCAATCGTATCCGTGAGTTTTCTTGGGGTACCCTTTTTCCACATTGTATTCCATCACTTGTCTTAATTATGTGTTCCCTAAGCGTAAGGAGCATATTTGTGGGACGTTATACTGAAAGATTTCATCTTTTTCTTACGGGAGCATGGTGTCTTAATGATTGAGAGAGATCGAACTTAGGACACCATGCAATAGATGTATGCACTCTGGTCTATCACTGAGCCACCGTGCCCTTCAAGTAAGAAATAAACTTAACCTACATCTGTTCCCCGCTTCCATCTCTAAAGCTCAACGAAATGATGCTGTTGGCTTTCCCCTGAAAGCCGTCACAGTATGTGTCCCCACTTGCCTTAATCATATGCCCCCTTAGCGTATGGGGAAAGGAAGACACTTATGGGATTTTAAACTAAAATATTTCATCTCTCTCTTACGGAGGCACTCTGTCTGAATAATAATGTATATTTATCTATGGTGTATAGGGTCTCTGGTTCGATCTCCGAGCGGATAACTTTCTGGTGGACAGCATCGTATCTGTAAATTTTCTCGATGTACTCTCTCGTTTCACATTTTATTTTATCATCATTCACTTATCTTAACGTAAGGGGGCATATTTGTTGGACGTTAAACTGATTCAATCTCCATGCGAGCAAATTTGTGGTGGACAACATTGTACCCATGAGTTTTCTCGGACGTCGATCCGGAAAATTATGGACCTGACACTAATATCGAGCATTTTGAATTATTTTTACGTCTTGTTATTTCACCACCCGAGGGACCCTCGACTTCCACCCCCTAGATGAGCTGATGTGATCGGAGTTTCATCACTGATCACAGCGACCCCGAAAACTATGGATTTGACACTAATATCGATAGTTTTGAATTATATTTTTACATGTCTCGATATCACCCCTTTGTGACCCACACTCCAACCCCCATAGATGATGAGCTGATGTGGTCGGAGTTTCCCCACTGATCACAGCGACCCCGAAAACTGGATTTGACACTAATATCGATCATTTTGAATTATTTTATGTCTCGATATTACTCTTTCGTGACCCACCACTCCAACCCCCATAGATGAGTGATGATGTGATCGGAGTTTACCACTGATCACAGCGACCCCGAAAACTATGAATTTGACACTAATATCGAGCTTTTTGAATTATTTTATGTCTTGATATCACTCTTTCGTGACCCACCACTCTAACACCTATAGAGGATGTGGTCGGAGTTTCATCACTGATCACAGCGACCCCGAAAACTATGAATTTGACACTAATATCGATCATTTTGAATTATTTTTACATGTCTCGATATCATTCCTTGGTGACCCACCTCTCCAACAATCATAGATGACGTGGTCGAAGTTTCATCACTGATCACAGAGGCCCCGAAAACTATGGATTTGATACTACTATCGATCATTTTGAATTATTATTATTATTATTTTTACATGTTTCGATAACCTACCCCTATTAGGGGTGTTCCTTACCTCATGAGGGGATAACTTTGAAAGTAACGTGAACTCGAATTTACTCTCAAAAACGCCTCGTCTTGATCTGAGACCATGATCAAATTTTGATTCATTTCAATTCACTCGGCTGGTCCCCGACCACATACAACAGACAAACAGACAGATAGACACTTTTATTTTGTTTATATTACATTAGTATAGGGGACGATTGTCAATGTAAGGTACGTGGGGCTACCAGAAATAATCACTGCATTTGTGCTGTGGTTTAAGCTAAAGCTATCATTTGATATTACCAAAACTAAAGCACAAATACCCCTTTCCGCACGGGAGCAGAAATTCTTCGAATATTTTCATAAAACTGAATTTTTCACACTATATGGACATGTATAGAACATTTTTATGAAAAAATTGCATGGGTCCATCATAGGTTCTAAGGAAGTGGACCCGCACAATTGTGCCTGTTAGGTTTTAACTGCGCCACAAATCAAAATAATAGATCCGCAGGAGTGTGCGGGTTAGGTTGCATTTGTGGTATGATTCAAAATAGTAGACCCTTACTTTGTGCTCGTTAGATGTTAGCAAATTGATATGCATCACACCAAATAATTTGTTTATTAAAATACTAAAAAAAAGTACATTTTTTCTTCTGGGTTATTATATTAGAACTACTGTAAATACCTCAAATGCCACAATGAAATATTTTGTACAATCTTATTTTTATCTTAGTAATTTGAACATTTGAATAGCTTTACCTGACGTGAAAAGCTTTGAAGCAGTTCTTTTTTTGGACAAACACAAATAATAATCACATTTTTTTTTTTTTTTTTTTTTTACATCGGGTCTTTGTTCTGCTGTTACATCCTTCCAGTGTACACATTCTTGGTGATTTCATGTCATCTATTGTTGGCAAATGATCATATCCGTCGTAAGGCTTATCTGCTACAGGTCTTTGGATGGCATGTAGCATTTTCTTTTCTTTTCTTTTCTTTTTTTTTTAAGTCTCCTCTGTTGAGACCAATCTGCCTTAGCGTTTGTACAGGATTCATCCTCAACTCTTTTCGAATCCACATCACGTTTATGGATTTTTAGGTTACATTCTTGATCAGAGCCGGATTAAGGAGGAGCTTAGGGGGAATATAGCCCTGGACCTCCAGGGGGACAGGGACCTACACTCTGATCAAAATCTCAACTGGCCATCTAAAAAGAATCATGAAGATACAATCATCATCATAAACTAAAATATGACCAAAATATGAAACATATTCCCTTAACTTTCCTACTGTACTTTCACAAAAATGTGTTAGGTGAAATCAGCAGGGACACATATTTTTTCTAGCCCCGGGCCTCCAGATGGGCTAATCCAGCCCTGTTCTTGTAATAATTATGTCTTCAAGATTTGCAAGCAATCATTTATCATTGTCTCAATTTATGACTCAATTTAAGACAGTCCTACGAAAAAAAACGAGATTACTGTGTAATTTAATAACTTGGCTGCAAGGTATTACCATTCAGAATGTCAAATACTAGTATTTTTTTAATTGACAAAAGGAACTCATAGCCTACTCAATAGAATAAAGTGAAATAATATCTGATCAAATTATCTCCAATTAAATATGTACAAAGTAAACTAAAATGGGAATTAAGTGAGGTTCTTTACTATTGTAGTACGTTCCATACGAGGCCCGTAGTAGTCACTAATTATGGAGCGACATAAAAATTTTAGTGCGAAATATTCTCAAGCCAATACTTTGTACACATAAAAATTGACTTTATATCGGATAACCAGGAAAATTTTGGAGAGGGTAACTTCTCTTTGCAGGAAACGTGTACATAACATTAAAATATTATCCTAAAATTACAGTAAATTTAAGTATTTTTATCATGTTATATTTGATGAAAATGATCAAGAAGAATCTAGTGCTTCTGTCGATCATATTATTTACAAGACAAGAAATAAAGCCTAACCCGCACGATCGTGCTACTTGTATTTTTCTTCTAAATTACATACCATAGAACAAACGATTATACTACATTGTTAACATTAAAATTCTTTAGACATGTAAGTCACAAAATACACTGATATCAAATATTGAAACGACAAAGAAGTTAAAAAATAAAAATATTTACCTTTACGAGCCATCCCGCCTTCAGTTCAACTGAATGAAACTCTTCAAAGTTCACATGGTTTGCTAAATTGCAATGAAGAAACAAATTAAATTCATAGTATGAAACTCGCACAATCGATCGAAGCCGTAATGAGCGTGAAAAATAAAATCCTTGCTTGTATAATACAGCAAAGCTACCCACACGGATACACACATCTTCATTCCAGAAGCGGTTTCTGACGTAGGGCTACCGGGCTACAGCACGCTTCCTATGTTTCTGTGAGATTAATTTTAGTTCAGAAAATTTTCATCCATTCATTTGTTTAAACTGTTCGTTAATTAACAAAATACAGAACTTTCCCATGACGATCTTGTTTTTCGAGCGTGGAGCGCGATTATCAGCACCTTCCGCAGTGTGAAAGTTGTATTAACGAACCGAACTATACAAGCCTACCCAACAAATATATCTCTAGCATGGAGCAATGATCTCAATATGCGTTGTCCACTTTCCTTTTATTTCCCCCAGAATAGTTTCCACCGTGCTGAGTTAGGTTGAGCCCAAAGACATTCTGCGCAAGCGCCAAGTATTCCTCTTTCTCGCTTTCTTTTTGTGTTTGCTGAGGGCGCTCGCCGCTCAGTTCACTGTTTTCTGCTCTTTTTTATTTATTTTCTTTAATCCTAAAGGTCAGGGAGCCACAGAGTTGTCGGGAGTGTATATTAAATGAACATTTTAGACACAGATTCAGATCGTAGCAAAATTATACCACATACATTTAGTGGGGCATCGGTAGGGATCAATTAATAGCGTACAATCTAAAATTAAAGAACACTTTCCTTTGGTACACTACGTCCATTGTTAATCAACTAAATTTGATAATGGAAAGAACTGTAGCTCAAAATCAATCGACAAGTGTTTTTCCTGTACTCTTTCAGGATTTTCCACATTTTCCCTCCTGCTCCCCACAGCGTGTATCTGTTTTGGAATAGGTGGCTCTACGACGTATTCCGAGTGTGTCAGCCATTCGATGGAATTTTAAGTCACGAATCATCAATTCCGTCTATGAAAATTAAAATGTTTTGAAAGAGTGCTTTCCAGAACTAGAGAAATCCAACTCAGTGAATTCATGTTTTGGTTAGAATTCTTTCACAAAATAATGTCGTATGTGAATATTTTCTATAATCAAATTCAGTGCAGGCCTACCATCAAACTACAAACAGCACTTAAATATTTCATTGAAGCCATTGAAAAAATTCGGAATGACACAATATTAGGACAAGTGATATGGTTCTTTCAACAGTTGGTGAAAACAAATGTGGGGGATTAAATCTTACAGAGAAGTATGCCAAAGAAGTATGTGATCGCATTTCTGCGTATGCGCGAAATCGATTTTTAGAAAACAAGCCATTTGGATTCCGCCGAACTTCTGAATTCTGCAAATTTTAGTGATTTTTCAAAGAAATTTATGGAACATGTTCTGGACACTGCGGTTGAAAGCTACCCAATGTTAGTTAAGCAGCGACTTCGCACTGAGCTTTTGGTTCAGTCAGCTTATCTTTGAAAACAATTTACAGGACAATTTTAGCGAAGTAACCACCCTTTTGCAAATAATAGTGATCATACTAATGTCCAGAGCAGAGCCTGAGAGATGCTTTTCATCTCTAAAGAGAATTAAGACATTCGTGAGGAATTTCAATAGGTCAAAAAGGTTTACTGCCCTTGCCATGCTCTCGATAGAAAAAAGTTTGATCAACAACATGCTATAAATATACCACATTGACTTTACACCTAGTCTTCCGTTTCAGGCGCTGCTATCGGCTGAAGGAATTCCACTCTCTTTCGCTAAGGCTCTCTCGCTTAGCAGCTGCTGAATCGTTATTGGCTCAGCGCGTGGGTGTGTCGGGGTGTGAGCTTTAGTTCGCATTTTTGCCACGGCTCAAGACATTTTGGCAGCACAATGGATTTCAATTCCAGGGTGATATAGAAGTTTGCCAGCATTAAGAATCGAAGAATGGATATCAAGTTCCGACTTCAGTGAGTAAGCACAAGTATATATATATATATATATATATATATTGTAGCACGCATTTTTAATGACAGTATTAGCCACATTGCTTCATTCGTAATATTAGTTAAACATACAACAACAACCAGTGAACCGTCTTTATCGTTCAACGTTCAGCATCTGCTCCCATACAAGATTCCAGACATTTTCCCACGACAGCTGTGAACGAATTGAAATGCGAATCACCAATACACACACACATACATAGTCTGTCATCTTATGTTTTGTTCATGAATCTACACAACGTATTTTTTTAAACGCTGAATTCAATGTACAACGAAGAGAAGGATCTAACCTTGGTAACCTTCTATACGTCTTTTTTTAAACGTTAAAATTCATTGTCATTACCAAGTACTTGTCTCTCGAACTCTTTGTACTCGAAGATATAACATGCAGTTTAATGCTTCAGGCCTATTCATGGGACGTAACATTTTTAGTAATATATTATTTATTTACTATTAATATTTCTAGGTTCTTTTTCTTACTTACCTATTATAATAAAAACAGCAGCTGAATTCAGATATTGATTTCACCGGAAGACGCGACACTGCACACATCTACACTCTATAACTTATGAATTACAAATATTCTTTCCCGTCCTATACAAGCTTTCGTCACACACAAACACACGCGCGCGTGATTACCTTCAACAAAACGTCATGATATGAATCGGGTGTTTATTTTATGTAATCTAAGAAGTAATTACGTTCTCATGTCATTCAGGCTAAAAAAGATGGCTTTGAAACATTAGTCAAAGCATTATTCAATTTTCAAACAAGTATTCAATATTCAGGGCCACATTAACCACAATTCATTTCTCGTGTGACATCAAGGTCATACTAACTTCCAATTCGTTAATATAATTTGATACTTGAGCTATCTGCAAAAGTGACCTTGAATACTAGACATTTTTTTCTATGGGATGTGTTTCGAAAAAATATCTCATCACGGCTTCAATGCAGGCACCATCATCATCATATATTACAGTGGTGCTCCCCTTATGTCCATGACGCACCCCCAATTGTTTATCCATAGGTGTTCTTCCATGAAAAAAAAAATCTTTTAGATTAATTTTTTCACCCCCTCAAACATATTTATATAGATTTTTAACCCCCCAAATATTTCAATGACGCAGTTTGCGTCATAGCCCCCCGTGTATATTATAGTTTTCGTTGATGTAGTTCTTCATATAACACCTTTCACGTGGAACACAAGGCCACTGGGGGCTTAAATATACGATTTTTCATCTTACGTTGTCAAAACATTATCTACTACAATATTCATCTTAGCAATCCAGCGGCCAGGAAACGTTCCCAGGGCGAAAATTTTCCCACGGGTTCCTAACACTTAGCAACACTTATTAACAAGTTATTTTTAAAAAATACCACATCCATACAAACTAAAATGAAAAATCTTCATAAAAGTAAATAATTTTAATGGTATTGCAGAAAGAACTTGCAAGAATTTTGTTATGAACATAAACTACAAAGTAGTTAACTTGAGTGTGTTGCTTAATAGTCTTTGCACAAACACATTTGAAACAAACAAGTATGTTATAGAGGTTAGAAATTTTAAATTCCATCTCAATGTTTTAATTGCTTATTATTTATTGATAGTGGAAAGTGAGAAATATTTGTTTTATATTGTTTCTATCAAACTAAAAATTTTGTGGGTGCGGCGCAGCCTCAACATTATTTGTGTGTGATGGAACCCCGGAGCATCCATGCAGTCGGTGCGCATGATACATGGCAATATTTACATTATACCCATAGGCGCAAATCTATCTTCAACATTGGGAGGGGGAGGACGGGTAAGACCGTTCCCATATATATATATATATATATATATATATATATATATATATATATATATATATATATATATATATAAAAGCGATGTTCAAAATATTTATAAAGTTGAAAACCAATCCTGTGAAAGATCAGGGAGCAGAATTGTCTTCAGTGGCGTATTTTAGGGGGCTATCGGGCTGGGCTCAAGCTCCCCCCGAAATAAATTTGTTAGTTTTTCGCATCCCACGCACAACAATAATCCTTCTTGCCATTTCTAAAAATGTCATTGACTTTCCATTTTCTTATGCTTTTGTTCAGAAATAATACTGTATTTGTCAAATTTCATTCCATGTAAGAACTGCGTGGTTCTTTTGTTCTTTCTTTCATCCTTTCTACTTTTCTGTTTCTTTTTCTTGATGTTACTTTCCTTCATTTCGCTTATCATACTTTATCGACCGTTTTCAGTTGTGATTCAAGTCGGCCGTCATCAGTAACACCAAAACTAAGAGGAGTTGATAAGCGAAACTGGTGTTCCACACCAACTTGCGCGGATATCAACATGACAGGTCTTTGGTTATTATAACAAAGGAAAAAATTATATCGTTAGTTATTTTTAAAAGAAGGAAATGTTTGAATTAAAGAAAATCAAAACGGGGGAATAATTAGCCCGGGAAATTAGGAAGGCCAAGAGGATGCTTCCTTTTTCTTGTATGAATAGAATAAAGGGTTAGATTCACTCCTAAATTTTTGTATCATATCATATAGGATTTATCGGTCTGCAATCCTTGCCATTATAACTTTAATTTATGCATAAATTAAAATATATTTAATTCTCAAACTCAGGTGAGCAATTGCCCACTTCCTTCCTTGTGTTGCCCCTCGAAACAAAATTCTAATTACGCCATTGGTTGTCTTCAACATTGGGAGGTGGGCAGATTTGAGTCTTATTCTAGAGAAGGGAGATGAAACTCATATTACGGTAGATGAATCTGATCAACTGTTTTAGAGTATATTATATATTAGGCGATGTAGATGAAGTAGTAGTACATATCAGTATTACAAATCGCTGCCGTGAACACATTCTGAAATCTGAATACATGCGTTCTAATTAGGCATTCACAAAGATCCACGTTAAAATTGTTTTATAATAATGTAAAAAATGACTTCCCCAAAACTATGAAGAAATAATATCAATTATGTATGACGCAACAATACTCTCTGAGCAAAATGATGATATTCTCAATAACATTACAGAAATTTGACGCATGTCTTATACTCTTTAGTTAACAGATGTAACCTTAACATTATGGAGAAAAATATTCCAGCAATTGAATTCTTTTCTTTGCTTTCGAAGCATCCTCTCTCAAAAGAAAAATTGGGACACGAGGAAATACGTAGGGACAAACCATTTTTCGAACTAGCAGAGAAGATAAAACAGGCAAAATTACGTTGGCTACAAAATCCGAATGAAATAACTACAAAAAATTTCGTAAACATCAGGCGGGAAACTTCCAAAACTTTTAGAACAAAGAAACGCGATGTTTTGAAAGCTAAAATTAAAGAACTTGAAGATAATAGTAAAAATAAAAACATTCGGAACATGTATAAAGGGATCAACGAATTTAAGAAAGGCTATCAAACTCGTGCTTATATTAAAGAAAGCTGATGAAACAGTTCTCACTGATACAGATAGCATTTTAATAGATGGAAAGATTTCTTTGATGATTTGCTTAACACGCAGCCAAAAACTAATGTGTGGACAAAGGGAGATACACCGCAGAACCGTATATTCCAGAACCCAACCGAATAGAAGTAGAAATCGCTATAAAGAAATTAAAGAAACACAAATCTCCGGGTGTAAACGAAATTCCGGCTGAGTTAATTTTACCTGGAGGCGAAAAAATGTGGAAAAGGATACACAAACTCATCTTCCTTATCTACAACAAAGAAGAACTGTCACAAGAGTGGAAAGAATCAATCCACAAGAAAGGCGACAAAACTGACTGTAATAATTATCGAGGCATTTCTCTTCTGTCAACATCCTATAAAATCCTTTCAAACATTCTATTAGCAAGATTGACCCCATACGCAGATGAAATTATTAGAGATTATCAGTGCAGATTTAGACGAAATCGATCAACTATCGACCATTTACCATTCGCCAAATACTCGAAAAGAAGTGGGAATACAGTAGCCGGTACATCAACTATTTATTGATTTTAGAAAGGCTTACGACTCGGTTAGGAGAGAAATATTGTACAACGTTCTTACAGAATTTGGAATACCGAAAAAGCTAATTAGATTAATTAAGATATGTTTAAATGAAGCCCAAAGTAAAGTCCGGTTAGGAAAATTTTTGGCCACGAGCTTTCACGTCGAAAATGGCCTGAAACAAGGAGATGCGTTGTCGCCATTATTATTCAACTTTGCCCTGGTATATGCTATAAGGAAAATCAAAGATAGTAACCAGGGCGTAGAGTTGAACGGTGTTTACCTGGTTATGCGTACGCTGATGATGTAAATTTAATAGGGGATGATATGAGAACAATAGAAAGAAATGCAGAGAAAACTAAATACATGGAAGTTCGTCGGGACCGTAACACGGCAAATTATGAATACGTTAAAATATTAAATAATGCTTTTGATAAAGTGGATACTTTCAAAACTCTAGGATCAATATTAACAGACGAAAATCATATTCACGAAAAAAATAAATATCGACTAAAAACAGTGAATTCGTGTTATTATTTAGTTCTAAATCCCTTGTCGTCGCGAATTCTGTCGAGGAATTTGAAGCTTAAAATATATAAAACGATAATCATGCCTGTTGTTCTGTATGGTTTCGAAACATGGTAGCTTATGGGGCGTTTACACTTGGTCGATTTAGTCGCACGACTAAATCGATTTAGTCGCACGACTAAATCGACTCGCTGCATTTGCCACTAAGTCGAAGCAACTAGGCCGAATCAGATCGATGGATGTGTTCAATTATTTCAACCACAGAAAATAGAACGTCTTTCAATTCACTTGCCAGTCGATTAGTCGCTTTCGATCAACAAGCGATTAAGTTGAATTCCCGTTTACACGGTCGATTAAGTTGAAAGTGACGTCAATTCAACTGAATCGAACGCAAATCGACTAAGTGTAAACGCGCCATTACTCTGAGGGAAGAACATAGACTGAAAGTATTTGAGATCATAATCCTCAGACGAATATTCGGATCCAAGAGGAACGGGAATGGTGAATGGCAAAAACTTTATAACGAAGAACCACATAAATTATATGGCTTACCAAACATTGTTAGGGACATCAAGTCGAGGAGGGTGAGGTGGGCAGGACATACAGCCAGGATGGAAGAAAGTATGAACGCTTTCAAAGTGTTAGCGGTAAGAGCAATCGGAAGACGACCATTAGGAAGACGTAGGCGCAGATGGGAAGACAATATTAAGATGGATCTCGCAAAAATAGGAATGCAAAGTAGAAACTGGATCCAGTTGGCTAAGGATAGAATTCAATGGAGAGCTTTTGTGAACGCGGCATTGAACCTCCGGGTTCCATAGGCCATAGAGTTGGCTTACGAAGCATGAGTAGATGCCTAGGCTGAAACTACAAATAGATGAAATGCGCGTTTACTGAAAAGATGGGTTCTACTGGCATTGGGTAGTCTATATAGACTCTACTCTTCGTGTTCTAGGGCCTAGGGGAGAGGAGGAGATAAGATTTCACATCAGGTTACGTCACACACAGTCGCACATCTTTATTTTCAATAAAAATGGAAAAACCAAGAGAAACCAATTTCATCTCACTTTCCTTTGTGGCAGTCGGACACAAATCATCACTTATCTGCAAAAAGCACTTTTCAAATCGGATTATTGGGAGAGACTCCAGTTTCAATGTTGGGGGGGACATGTCTCCTCATTTCCCCGTAATTTATGCCCTACCTACAGGTGAAACAACTTTTCAGCACGAGGAGTGGGGCATGTCCTCCTCTGACATTTATTGCAATTTGTGCCCAAGTAGGGGAAGTGGAATTAATACATATTGGTAAGACTACTAAACGCACTACAGCACGAAGTTCAGTTTGAAATACTACAGAATACAATTCTTTTTGAAAGAAATAGAAAAGCCAAGACAAATCAATTTCACCTCACATTCTTTTGTGACAGTCGGACACAAATCATCACACTTATCCGCAAAAGCACATTTTAAGTCAGATAATTGGGGGGACAGCCCCCCCAGGTCCAAGATGGAGAGGACATGTTCCCCTCTTTCCCCCCGGGATTTGTGCCAGTGATTATACCTATTATATTCTTTCAAAAGTTTACACATAAACTGTTATGTTTCAACTTGGAAATGTATAACAAGAAACAAATGAAATATTCTATTTCTTAAGAAAAACTTGCTAGATGCTTCATTTTTAACTATGGCAATATACATTTGTCATTTGTATAATTTACTGTACTAATATAAATTAGAAAGAAATAAGTCGCAAAAGTGATATTCAGACAAATGTTGTCAGTCTTTGGAATAAGGAAACCGCGAAAAAATACATTTAAAGAAATGACTACATATAGGATTTCAAGTTTTGAAATTATAAACATCTCATTGTCAAACTACTCACTCAATATGCACGATTATTTCTTAACGCTATCTGAAACCTGTTTTATATGCTTATTATTTTCTACTTCCGATATCTTTTGTCTATAGTCAGATAAATAGAGTGTACCACGGAGGCTAATTGGAAGGTCTTGCAATGTATAAATGTATTTTTCACACAAGTTAAATTTTATTTTACTCCATTATAACTTTCTTAGATAAAACAGGTTACCGAAAGAGGTTGGAATGTTCGTACACTGTGCACTTAAAAAAAAAAAAAAACTGTACAACGATTTTTCTTCCCTTGTGGGTTATATTAGTGAGGAAGAGGAAGATGAAAATTAGGAAGATTTGCAGAGTAAAGATGGCGGTATTGCGCAACTTTCTAAAGATGGAATAGTTCCCTGCAATTGCGTATATTGTGCGCATCACGTTACAAATTAAACAGCAAACGACAAGTGTATTTCCATGAGTTCGACTTGGGAAAATACAACCTATTGAAGATATTCATTAATATATCTAAACACCAAGGTAAGGTATTTAGATAAACATTCGTACGATCTTGATATGCTTGTGAAAGTAGTTAAGTGTAAACAATGTGATTTATAGTGTGTTCAGAGAACTAATTTAAGTTGTTGAGTTTTTTCTGAGTGTCATTTTTCGTCGATGTCTGTAATACGTTTAAAATGTGGGTATACGTTAAATTTAAAGGCGCCATAAGAAAATTACGAAAAACCAAAAGCAAAAGATTTTCGTTTATGTACATATCTTTTTTAGGTTTTAGTGGATACTAATAGCGTTAAGATAAAGCTAAGGGTTAAATACGGGAAAGTTGATTCAGAAATATAAAACATAACAAAAGCTTGAACATCTTGGACCAACTCAGTTGCATAAGTGCCGAAGTTA
The DNA here is from genome assembly GCF_964235325.1 of Thermobia domestica. NCBI lineage: Eukaryota > Metazoa > Arthropoda > Insecta > Zygentoma > Lepismatidae > Thermobia > Thermobia domestica. The sequence goes on from NC_137462.1 coordinate 181,403,120, forward strand.
ATATGAAACCACCATTAACTTAATTGTCATTCAGATTTACAATAAGGATATACATTCGAACATTGCGTATTTACTACTTTTACGTGCAATCCCAGTTTAGGCAAACGTACATTTATGATATATTTACATTTTTCATCAAGAATTTCACTCTTACTACCTTACAAAGTGCTTCTTTAGGAAAAAAAGTTGGATTCCTAGTTGCAGATTCATTTTAAAAGTGACCCGTTCTGGGGGAATTACTCGAGCAGAAGGTTCTACCAAATTTAGACACATTTCTGACATTTTCAGGTTAGGTTAGTGCTTTGTATTTCTTTTAGCAGAACATGCACTAAATGAGGAGCTTCATTACCACTTGCAGATTGATTTTAGGAGGGCTCAGTAAATACAGTGTGGAAGTATGGCATAGAAACTACAGTGCATAATACAGGAACCAACTTGTGCTAAGTGGCCGCTGAAAACCACAAATACTATCTATTCGACTCAGGGTAGGAGCGGAATTAAATGCCTTGTCGCCGGACCAATTTTAGGAAATTTACCGGGTCAATTGGAGAGTTTATTTAAGTTTATGAGAAAGAATGAGTGCAAGGGAGGTAAGGGGAATAGTAAAAGCTAAGAAAGAGGTTGTATTTGTTGATCGTTTTTGATGTTTTTAGCGGTACTGTATGTGGAGGCGGATAGACTATTTCGCGGAGTGGTACACTTGTTATACTATACGGATCCAGAAATAGTAAAATGTACAGAAAAAAGTTGGCAAGTCTTTAATTTGCCCATTTCATGTCGAGAACAGAACCCAACCAACCCGTGCCGGGCATCTAACCCTTTCCTACAGTACTACCACTATTACTATTCTTACTCCTGCTTCTACTACTACTATGGATCCGTATTAAAGTAATACTGCACGCCTAATGTAACGTAATCTAACGTAACTTAATGTAATCCAACAAAATATAACCGAATGCAATACACTTTGGTGCTTTTTTTCAGTTTTCAAAGTGGTCCGGCGATACGGCACAAATACGCAAGCGGGGGACCCGAGCGGCAGCGAGGGGGTGTGTCCGTAGGGAACAGGCGCGTCAGCGGCGGGAAGTATACACATGAACGAGAGTAGGGAAGGACACAGACATAAAATACTTTCACTATCACTCAAAATTCATTTCAATATGCCTTGCAGTGTAAGACATTTTTATATTCACACACTCATTCCTTCATAAAAAACGTTTCACATCGTATTTTACCCATAAGTTTTATATTTGGTAGAACCATTACCTCGAGTAAACTCGTTCTGGGTGTAAGTACAGCGTGTGCACAGGCCCATGAAAACGATAGTGCGAAAGTTATGAACATCCCTTGTGGTGGACAAACATCGTATTTATGGGTTTTCTCGGGATTCTTCCGCTTTCTTCATTCCACCATTTCATTCATTTCTGATGGCATTACTGTTGCACGGTCGGACCACACGAAAATCGAAAAAAGTGAATATTGTTTAGTTTCTCCCCAAAATATTAGGTTGTGATTGTGATTCCGGCTCACTTGATAGTGATTATTGTTCGAAATACAGTGTGGACGTATGGCATAAAACATAGTGCATAAAACACGAACCAACTTGTATACGTTGCTATTTAATGGAGTCAGGGCTTGAGCGGCAGCGAGGGTTTGCGTCTGCACAGACCAGGCACGTCAACTGCGGTGGGTAGCAGTATAAACGAGGATACTGGAAACACACTTTATATGTCATAAATGCATAACTTGTGTTGCACAGTTTTGGGGGAGATACTAAATGCATCCAAAAAAAAAGTACCAAAATATGCTACATTAGGTTTGTTTGGATATTCATCTTCTTTTTCGTAGTTTTAGTTCGTTTCTACACTTACGACAAACTGTTCGCCTGTTCAGTAAGCCATGCCTTTCAGAGAATTTCAACAACTGAGACTCCTTATTTTTGTACAACTCGATAAAACTCAAACGCGATGTGTGACAGTGTTGTCATTTATGTAGCGTTCCTACACTGTCTTTCCCATAAAGCATAACAGGATACTTCTCATCCAAATAGTCACTTCCGCCTCCACATATAGTTCCACTTACAACATTAAAACAACTAACAACATCAGGTATTTTCTTAGCTTCAGCTATTCCCCTCACCTGACTTTCACTCATTCTTCCTCGCAAACCAAAATAAATTTCCAGTTCATCTGGTAAATTTTCTAAAATTGGTCCGGCGATACAACAGTTATCCCTTTCTCCTTTAGCCCTGCCGACATAAGCGTAGGACATAAAACATAGATATCATTTCATTTCATTTTTTAATGCCATCTAACCGAGTCAAGGCTTTAGCGTAGCAGGGTCCTGCGCGGGATTGTGCTCGTCAGCGTATGGTATGAAAACATGCCTACAGTGTGGACATATCCTTCTGATACTTCTATGGTTACGCATGATAATCACGTTAATACATGCTTTTCATTAGCTTACAATATACAACTTTGAAAATAATACTACATTAAACTTTGTAGCTACATTTGATTCACTGGCTGTTATTGTATTTGCTTCAAGCTTAAAGATCTGGAATGCATAAACTAAGCGTAGCTAAAAGAAAAAAGTAACAAAAATTGGACGAGATTTGAACTCAGGAACACCAGCCACAGAAATCCCGTTCACTAACTCCTCATCTAATAAGCCATGACGTAAACACGACTATTTGTAAATTATAAATATTCATCCAGATGACACCATTATGAGAATATGTAATAGCTTTTTGATCTTTTACTCTTCAAAAACATAACATATTTAAGACAGTTTGATTCATTTTCCACTAGAACTTCGAAAAAGATGATTTGATTTTGAGTATATTGTCTTCTTTATCAGACAGTTCTACCCAATGCAACTAAATTCACACAACAGTAAAAATCTCTTACTGCCTTAGAAAATGTTCCTAAAAAGGAAAACTGCATCATGCACCCTGAACGGTTGCATAACTAACTGGAGCGCGGTGCGGGAAGCTCACGGCAGAAAGGGGCCCATTTAAGTTTCGTAATTCCTCTTTGTAGATTTTTATATAATTTCACACATTTTCTTTAATGTCTAAAATTGGCACTACTTCATTCTTAGAAGAAAAGGAAGTTGTAAAGGAACTGTAGATTGTAAAATCTATTCAAAAGATGTATCAACTCTTTGCTGAAACAACTTTAACGGACAGTAAGAAAGGAAACGATTACGTAAAATTTCAACTTAAAATGAAGTAGCTAAAGTTTTATTCTTAGATAACTGTCATTGCTAGTAGTGTTCCGTATTTGTTTAGACTCCTACTCATTTATAACTGTATCTTAATTTTCCTGTGACGAGAACAGCACCTAAGTGAGCATTCAGTGAACGAAACGCCATTAAAACCTATATTCATAGCACAGTGGTGCAGATGACGTTGAGCTCTTTGTCAATCTTGAACATGGAAAACGAGAGAAAAAAAAAAAACATTGGTATTGAAAGAGTAGTCAGTAAATTCCTCTTCGAAAAGATTCATGCACAGTTGTTCTTCAGATGGTAATTTATAGGTATACTTAAGTTGGTTTAAATTCCTGCGTAGTTAGGAGCTAGACACTGAAACCATCCCTAATAAGGGAGGAAGGTGACATGTAGAAGTAGTCAAATACGAACGATATTAGTGTCGAATTCATAGTTTTCGGGGTCACAAAGTTGAATAGTGACACTGTTGGTTATGCTTAAGTACGAGTTAAGCCTTGGTTTGCATGGAGGTCAGAGTGGGAGGGTGACAGGCAACAAGAATCGAAAACGTTCTATACTTGCGTCGAATGCATAGGTTTCGGGATCACTGACATAAATAGTGCCATTCCAGATGTAGTATATGTCCAACGTCGGACACTTTGGCAAGAGTTTCATTACACTGAGAGTGAAAAGTGGTAATGCACAGATACTGGTGTCACATCCGGACCTATTAGAGATATGATTTATCGTTGCATTATCCCCTGATCACTAGCTAAAATCGTCACTACTTTGCAGGGGCATAGGCAGAAATTTATTTCAGGAATAGAAAACTTTTTGAGGGGGTCCAGATTCGATATGAGGGCATATTGTATTAAAATGTCGAACATCATCTTTAAAAATAGGTAAAATTTACAGATAAGTAGTGATATCGGGGGGTAGGGGGTTCTGGACCGCCAGGGCCTACATTATGTGTATGTTCCTGCTGCTCTGAGTTGTCATAAGCTTCTCTTCATACATATAAGACATACCATGTATATAAGAAATGTAGAAGAGAATAAAATATAAATAGAAAATATATGTAATTATAACTAAGAGATAGAAAATAATTACAAACTAAGGTTGAAGGACAAGTTTCTTAAACAATCACATTTGGAAGAAAAAATATATTTATAAAGCCATTTTCCACTTATACAAGGCTAAAAACAGGTGAGGAGCGCTCATCTGAAGTGCCACTATTCATCTCTTCGAACAAGAAAGCTATTAACTCAACATCAATTTCTTTCGCATTCTATTACTTTTTTACATGTCATCTCTTCCCCTCCTAGGGATGGTTTCAGTGTCTTACACCCCACAATAATTTGTTCTGATGGTAATTTATACATATACTAAATTCGTTTTAATTTCCTCCAGGAGTCCATGTTGCATCGTACGGTTTACTGTACTTTTCTTCTGACTTCCTAAATATATATATATATATATTAGAGTAACAATGGATTTTTTTTAAATTACCGCCCGACTGTCGTTGTGCAAACATTCAGCATGATATGACGTAGGGAAATGAATTACATAAAGGTAGTAGAATTTAATATCAACATTGAAACATCACACTTTAAAGAAAAGCATGTAATAAGAAATATCACATTTGAATTTAATTTCGTCTTAAACTAGCTGTGACTACATTTACTTCAAAATTGAGTTTCTCGATTGCACAGTATGAGCGTGGCTAGAGGATAAAGTCAATAAGAATGGTCGGGATTCGAACCTAAGACCATCCAAGTAGGAATCCCTTACATTAAACATTCATGTAACAGACAACGACGCTGAGTATTTGGCACTATTTTATCATATAGTTCTATCAAATATAACTTAATGAACAGAATAAGAATAAATTTTACTGACTTAAAAAGTATTCCTGAACAAGGGGAAGTTCATGATACACCCTATAACTAAGCTACAAAGGTCTGCGTCCCATCTGAACGACGCATCCACCGAGTCAACGTTTGGAATATCCCATTCTATTAGGTAAAGGAAAAGTATGTGACAGGCTACGTAGAGCTCTCCGTGGTTGAATGGATAGTCATAGATTGATAACTAAAAGGTTCGTGGTTTTAAACCCGGCTCGGAAGCCAAAGATTTTTTAAATTCTTAATTCTCCAGATCTTAAGATCTTTCTCTCCCTTCGTAATCATCTGGTGCTCTAAAAAGAATTCTCCGTGTTAATTCAACAACTGCCTAATGTGATCCTCGCAGTTCAGAACCTTTCCTTCTTCTGCTTCACAAAGTCACAATTTCCATCATAATACGGATGCTGTCCGGTCACTTTTTCTCCAATTCTAAACTTGTATATGTAAATCATTCCTTTCTGTCTCCATATTTGAATCTCTCTCTCTCTCTCTCTCTCTCTCTCACACACACACACACACACACACACACACACACTCACACTCACTCTCAATGTCGTCCATGAACTGTTATGGCTTGGATCAAACCTCGACTCTTGAAACCAAATGTAAGCGCTCTAGCAATCTGTTATCGTAACTATATAGGTTTGTTGTTAAAACCAGCGTCATTTTAGATTTTGTGTGAGGGAGGGGGAGGCGGAGATTCTCCGCCGACATAATAGTTTCATTTTTTTTCTTATTAGTAAAACATCGAAATGAAATCTTTAAGTTTTCCGTCCCACGATTATGCGGGGAGGATAAAGGAGACGGTGAAGCAATGAAGGAAATGGTGAAATGAAAATGTGGGAGGAAACGGGAGAACCCACGCACACTGTTTTTGTCCACCGCAAAGTTTACTTGGCGCGTGCTGGGATCGAACTTTTTTTTTATTATATTACTACACATTTCATCAAACTATGTATTTCTCAAGCTCAAGGGAGGGGGCAATTACACCCTTCTGTCCTGCCCAAATGAGGCCAACTGGAACATTTGCTTGCAATTACTGACAAGAAATGAATAATACTCATTTCTGTCAGTACTTTTTAGAGCTCTGCGCCCGCATTACAGACTTTGGTAAGCACAAAACCTACTGCCATGATTAACAATTTCCATAGAATTCACAAGGAGCATCTTCCTAGGTTGATGGGATATGCAGCCTTTGAAGAAGGGAAAGAATGTAAATAAGTGTGTTTATGAAGCTATGGGAACATTTTGTGACGTTTTGTTTTATTTAGGCTCTAGAAAGGCATTTCAGAACAAACGAATGAAAGACGGGTTTAGAGCGATAAACGTTGTAAACTGGTTCCTGTTTTTTCCGTCTGAAGGGAAAGAGTATGTTATGTCACATACTGCTTTAGACAAGGAGAGGTGGAGGAGGGAGGTGAGTTGGGTTGAATACCGGAAGTAATTAATCGATGAGAATTCTATTCCGGAATGCATAAGCACACGGCGCAAGAGTTTGTTCCTAAGTTACTCTTAAACTTTTTGTAACATTTTCTATGCTTCGAACTGTACATTGCCTTCACATAGCACTTCAGTCCAGGGCTTGCTTCTTGAGTATTACGTGTTCTGTATTACGCTCTATCTTGTTATGGGTTGAGAGGTAAGTTCACGATGTATTTTGAATAGTTATAGGTTGGTCTTTTTAAGTAACATTAGGCATTTCTTTCGTGAATTTTACAAATCAGTCTCCACGTAAACTGAGACAGTACTTTATTTCATTAAATTTACTCTTTATACCGTAAACTTTAATTTTCACTTTAGGAGGGTTTATGCGCAGGAGCGTCATTTCAGATTTTGCTTTGGGGGGGGGGGGGAAAGAACCCCTTGATATAAGTAAGATTTCGCTTTTTTCACTGATTTACTACTATTCTATTGATAATATATATATAAATATCAAACTCAGGAGGGAGCAATTGCCCCTCCCTGCTAGGGTTTGCCCAAGTGGGCCCAGCCCGAAAAAACCCGGTGGGTTTTTTCAGGTTGGACCCATTTGAAAAAAACCACCTGGGTTTTTGACCTATTGGTTAGTATATTATTGATACAACTAAGTTGACCACATTGTAAGTGATTTTTATCAGATTTTAGACTTTCTTTGGGCGAATTAGAGGCTTTCACGTTAAGCTATACAACATTCAACATAAGACCTTTATAAAGTTCTGAATGCATTAAATGAATTTAAAAAAAAAAAAAAAACTTACCTTATCTTGAGATATTTATAGAACAAATTAATGTATGGGTTATGCTTATAGCCTATTTGAAGTAAAATAAGCAATTTTGTACTTTAGAAAATATTTTCCGTGAATAGTAGGCTCGTCGACTTGGCGACACCGAGGGACATTATCACTCATACGTTTGACGGGTTTAAGCTCATAGGTGAAAGTACTAATAGTACATATGTAAATACATCAGTAAAACTATTAGTATTATTTCTTACCTTTGATGTAAAACACAAGGTTCTTCAGCTAAAATTTGGTTTTACAACAATAACAGTTTAATTCAGTCATTTGTTGCTACTCTTCAAATAAGCATTCTGTAGAATCAACACCAGCAATAGCGTAAAAATTCTTGTTAAATTTAAGAAGCTTAATGCTCGGGGTTTCGAAGACTATATGTAACGCTTACTATTTCAAGTGCTGAGTCCAAATTTCCGTACTAGTGGAAGTTTTATGTACACGCCGTGAAAGAAGTGCTCAGGAAATTCCTGAATTAAACGCAGAAGGATCGGAAATGAATACTTCAACAATAAAACTATTTATTTTACGCTTAAGCCTTCCATACGTCTCGTAAAAAACGGGAATGTCCCGTTTTTGGGCCCGTGTTCCGCGTCCCCGTAAATTTAGTCGGGACAGAGAAATGTCCCGTACTTTAACTCCGTTCCATTTCTGCTATCAATATCAGCTTATTCGAAAAGTGAAAAACAAAATTCTGACATTGGCTGGGAATCCTGTAATTAGTGAATGAACAGTACGCTGTTGCATGTAACAGTTTCGAGGGAGCTATATCACCACCCTGTTCGACTTGATAGCGAGAGAAATTTGCAATGCTACTTTTTCCATTGTATATATATATATATATATATATATATGGCTTTTTGAGTGTTTCTACATTTACAAACACAGGGAAGGTGGCTAACCTTTTCTTCAGCAACACATTAGATAAGTTAACTAGAATTAATCTTTTTCAGAGGCTAGGAGCACAGAATTGTGCTTTGGTCCAGGTCTTAGAAAAATGTAAATCTGGTCCTGATACACGACACAAAGAGAAAATTCAGCTTTTCAACACATTAAACTGACGAACGTAATTTTGGTAGATACAGCCATGTAAATAAATATTGCTAAAAGCGCGAAAAAATTGAAAGTAGATTGTACCACTGATTTAAATAATTTGCATATTGTTTTTCTGTAACGCATTTTTATAGCACATCTTAAGTTTCTAGGCATCTTCAGTCTATACAATTAATTGCAGGGTACGAACAGAGAAAAGCAGCTGCTGCTTAGTGAACTTCCGCCTATTATATTATTAAAAAAAAAGTTAAATAAAATTAAATCTTTTAGTTTTAGTCTCACGGTTATGCCTACTATGTTCAAGGTGACGGTGATGATGAGAAATGAATGAAATGACGGAATGAAGAAAGTGGGAGGAAACGTGAGAATCCCGAGAAAACCCACGCACAAGGTGTTTGTCCACCACAAAGCTCACTTGGCGCGAGTTGGGATCGAACTAGGAACCCCATGCACTAGAGGTGAAAACTCTACCACTGAGCCACCGCGGCCTATTATACTTTTGCTCATAACCAGACCACAGTTCATTGCATTGTGTTGGAAAGTTGGGGAGGGGGGGGGGGATCTGAGGTGTCCCGTATTTTCATGGAGAAAATATGGCAGGTTTATTTACGCTTGGCGATCGTCAGTCAGGTTTCTGGATGACTTAATCTACATTTGTTCGTTTGTCTGTCGAGCTTCTTCATGGCTATGCGGTTAGTGTACGCGTCTTCGGCGTGGTACCCGGGTTTGCTTCCCGGAGGTAGCTCATGTGGTTCGGATTCCACGTTAATCAGTAGGTCCCGTCTCATATAGCCTCGCTGCTGAAAGGGACGTTAAATACAAAATAAACTCAATTCGTTTGTCTGCCTCTACCACACACACTACAGGGTACAACTTTCGGCCTTTTAAGTAAAAATTTTCAGAATACAGGAACGAGACACTCTAAATTTCCTGTATAGATTTTGGCGGCATACCAACGTAAAATATCAAAATGGCGGTCATTTTTGCAAAACAACGAGTATCCACGCTACGAAGCGCAATTTTCAGTCTTTTAAGTTGAAATTTTGACGGTGGAAGCACGAGATATGCTAAATTTGCTCTATAGATTTTCTCGGCGATTGAATGTAAAATTTCAAATTGGCGGCCATTTTTTTCAAAACAGCAGTAAGTAGAAAATTGTTGTAAGTTGTGACAATGACAATCTTGAAATATAAATGTTATTCACATTTTAACACTTTTACCCCATAGACATTGAAATATTTCAAAAGAACCCGAAAAAACCCAATTAAACCCGAAAATACCCATATGGGCCCAGGTGGGTTGGGCTTTTTCAAAAAATCCCGGGTTTTTTCGAACCCTGCTCCCTGCCCTCCCTAAATGACGCCCCTGCTTATCCGTTACAGGTGTAAGTACGTTTGTAGGCAATCTACGCCACAACTATAGGGAAAAAAATTACTAAAAAACTTCAGTGAGCTGGCCGCGAAATGCTACAGAGATAGCTATCAAAACCATTCAAAGCAGAAGCGCCGGAAAAGGAAAACCTGGATAGGTTGCGTTCCTAGGGGCAGGTGCGTCGGTGACGCTGGGTATATACAAACGAATAGTGGTAAAAGTACTATCCAACTTATGTCAGGTGGCCACAAAATGCGAGAATGCAATGCTATCAAAACCATTCAGGACAGGAGTGCAGTAGGGAGGCCTGCTCGGTAGCGCGAGAATAATCTGTTGGATCTAGCACTTCAACAGTGACTGAAAAAATACTTTATTTGCAATAAAAACTTATATTTTAGGAATCTTCATTTATACTTTCATTTACATATTAGAAGAAGCAAAGTTATCTTGCACTATTTTGCAGAATTACCATTCTTGTGCATTAGCGTAAATAATTAATTGGCTTACCCAATAATGGGCATCTTGATAAGATGGTAATTATGTGCTTGCAATGTTTGAGAACGACGTAGCAGGTCATGGTGATCTGACATAACTAATGTGTGTAACGAAAGATACGCGGGTTTCATTTGGGTTTTCGATTCCCGGCAGGAGCTCATGTGGTTCGGATTCCACGTTAATCATAAGGGGCCGCGGTGGCTCAGTGGTAGAGCGTTCACCTCTGGTGCTAGGGGTCCCGGGTTCGATCCCAGCCCCCGCCAAGTGAACTTTGTGGTGGACAAACACCGTGTGCGTGGGTTTTCTCGGGGTTCTCCCGTTTCCTCCTACTTTCTTCATTCCACCATTTCATTCATTACTCATCATCACCGTCTCCTTTAGCCTAACCGGCATAACCGTGGGACGTAAAACAAAGATTTCATTTCATTTTCCACGTTAATCAGTAGGTCCACGTCTCATATAGCCTCGCTGCTGAAATGGACGCTAAACTAAAATCAACTCAACTCATTTGGGTTTATTCTTGAAAATATTAAAGTGATACGACACTTTTTGTACTGTTATTTTTAAGTTCAGTTACGAGGTGGATTCCTCAATCTCAAGGGGTGATGAGAAAGTTGGGGTAGAAGTTCTAACAGTAACATTTAAAATGATGCTTAATTGTCATATTTATATGATTTGACATATTAAAATATAATGGAAGATGAGTCATCATCTAAGGAGCAAGACAGCATCCATATAGGAGTACATTTATTGAGTAATTACAACCATCACCTCAGATAATACGAAAGAAACAATACAAAGTTATAACTAAGACTCGAGTAGCAAAGTGGTCGGAGTTTGGTTATCAAGAAGTCAGTCCTTGATATCTCTCGTGCGTATTCATGAGTTCATGCAGTCCCTTTTACACAGTGATAAGTCATGTAATAATTATAAGCACAATACATACTCACAATCCATAGAGTCCTCGATGGTCGTCGGCTCTGATCGAGACATCTGGAAGGTCCTGAGAAGGCAGTTGACACCAAACGATGCAGTTCAAGCGTTCACTAACTGTTCGGAAGACGAACTATGATCGAATGATCGAATGATAATCGCTCAAAATTGCCAGTTTTTATACTAATTCGTGATTTATTTTGAAGTACGCCAAAGGAAAATATGTTTTTCTTTTTTTAGTCAAAGTAGACACTTAAAAAGTGTTATGTAATGTTTTGCTTGTTTTTTGGAAATTCCACGTGCGTACTTGATTCTGTCAACAAGGTCATAGGACTTATTTGTCTTTTTAATTTTGTGCTTGGATCACTTTTGATGTTACCTTCTCGGAGTGAACGTAGAGTTCACTTGAGTATAGCAATTATTAATTTTGTTTTTCATCACCTATGTCACTGGAACATAATACATTACAGTGAATGTGGCTAGCTTACTTGTAAACCCGCAGTGGCCTAATAAATCCCTCCGTGGCATAGTGTTTTATGCGTCGGATTTGCGACTCACAGATCCGTGCTCGAATCCATGCCGTGCTATGGATTACCAAATATTCCAAGTGAGTAGTATAATATTTATACACATTCATACAGATGAAAAATTTTGTAATAATAGTAATAGTGTTGAAGTGCATAGATGAGGAAAAATCAAACAGATGAGAAGCAATATATACAGGATGGAAACCATACGAATAACACAAAAGAGAAAGTTTTGAGTGGCAATAACTTTCCAGTATTAAGAAAAGAAGCTGACCTAGATCTGTGTTACCAACAAGCAAAAGAAATTTCTAATCATTCAACTCAAACTATACCAAATAATGAACCAAATATATATATTCTTAGATAATCTTCGTCAATGTGTGATATGGGGGTCACGGTGGCTCAGTGATGGAGCGTTTACCTCTGGTGCATGGGGTCCTCGGTTCGATCCCAGCTCGCGCCAAGTGAACTTTGTGGTAGACAAAAACCGTGTGTGTGGTTTTTTGGGGGTTCTCCCGTTTCCTCCGACTTTCTTCATTCGACCATTTCATTCATTTCTTATCTTCACCGTCTGCTTTAGCCTAGGTGGCATAAACGTGGGACGTAAAACTTAAAGATTTCATTTCATTTTCAGTGTGTGTGATATGTGTATGTACGCATGTAAATAATTAAAAAGTAAATAATAATACTAAAGCAGACCCATACAAAAAAGAAATCGTTGATAGATATTTGGTTTTAGATACCAAATTAGAACTGTGTGTGATTCCCGAAGCTCATTCTACTTAAGGAACAAAACTGACACTAAAGGGGCAGAGTAATTAACGGAAAAATGTAAACAGAGCGATGAATCTTAGGAGCAGGGAAAGTGAAGGAATTAAGAAAAAAAAGGGGAGAAGCAGGAATAAATCTAAAATTTTGGCCTGAGACACTCCTACTTGTTCTGAATGGAAACTGTGGTTTTTTATTTGTGGTTTGCATTTATGCACGATTTACAGGCTCTCAAAATCCTTACATACATTCATTTGAAAAGTTTTGTACTTTTGAGGGCTGAATGTGAGATCATGAGAATCTTTTTTACCAAAACATTTTCTTACCTTTATATATGTTTTATGAAGACTAGTATCTCTGCTTTAAGGAAGCTCAATCCGCAACTTTGTATCTCTCGTAGTAACCCTGCAGTAGAACCTGTTTTCCACATCACTGCAAACCCTTAATTTCATGCGCAGCAGAAAAAAAAGTTGGAATCCAAGATAGAGGCATTTAAGAAAAAAGTGTTAATGTTTTCCGTAGTAAGGTTTCCTTTATAGAAATATTAAGAAAATTATTGATATTCGAGCAACCTTCCCATGATTTAACATGGAATGACCTATAAGTAACTTAGTCACTAACTTTCTTTTCTGATTTAGGAGTTTTTACTTATATAATTTCGAAGAGGACCTGTGTTCTCATTCTGCATCGCGATTTCAACTTTCTAACTTTGTGTTATTCCCCTGTTGTCAATAGCACATGCTCCGGCAGTTTGGAAACTAAATCTGAAGGTATTGTGGTAAATATGCCAAAAGGAGGAAAATGAAAGTCTATTTTTATGCAAATTTGATACTGTATAGTCGTTATCTTTATGCGCCGATATTGTCAGTCGACACATGTGACCCGCAAGGTATATGTAATTATGCTGGCAATCAAATTCTCAATCTGTTCGATAAGGGTAATTCTATTAGTACAGTACTTTTTAAAATCTCATCGTAATGTCTTGAATAGTCGTATTGTGATGTCGATATTACGTTATTTTGTTACCAGGGAGTCATTAAAGATAATTATTAAATGTAGTATCGGTATTTTCATAGAAGAAACTTTTTGTGTTCCTTAACAAGCGGGGCACGGTAATTTTGGCACCAGTAGTTTTGACACGGTAATTTTGGCACCATTTATAATTGAAGTACAGAAAATGTGAGAAAATACTCTGAATGTAATAGATATTTAAAGTCACATGTTATTAACTAGGACTGTTCCAGCGCGACGAATCAAACCAGTGACGAATGTACAGTCAGCGACAAAATTTCTTTCTCTTCTGTAAAATTTATTTGCCTATAACTTTGGAATTGATGGACTGATTTGAGAAGTTTTCTGTAATTTATGGAAAACTGTATCTTCTTTGAGTTGCTGAAGACTGCACTATGTTCAATTTCTTTCTCTTCTGTAAAATTTATTTGCCTATAACTTTGGAATTGATGGACTGATTTAAGAAGTTTTCTGTAATTTATGGAAAACTATATCTTCTTTGAGTTGCTGAAGACTGCACTATGTTCACTGCACTGGGTTTGTATTTTACTTTCAAGTGCAAACAGTAACAGCGGATTCGAACCATGGAAATTGAAGTACAGAGAGAAAAAAATAGAAAATACTCTGGATATAATAGATATTTACGTTCACATGTTAATGACTAGAACTGTATCAGCACGAATAATAGAACCAGGGACGAATGTACAAACACCAGTAAAAGATAATATTGGTAGCTTTATTAGGTATTCAAAGCAAGTCAAAATGGAAATTATTGAACTCAAGAAAACTTAAATACACACTTACGCAAGAAAAATTAACAAATCAATAAATGAATTTCAATAACACATGATTTGCAATAATATATGGGTCACAATAATCCCAATTGTAAAACATTGCACCTTTTCTTTACATCTTTAACTTTTGTTGTGCACAACATTAAATGAAACAGCATGCAAAAATTCTTGCATGCTCTTTGTTCCAGCATTGTAGGCCAAGCACAAATTGCACTTATTTAAATCACTGTTCAAAATTCCTGGGCAGTGAAGACTAACTCTTTTACTACATCTCCACCGAATACTTTCTTATGTTTTGTATACATATAACCCTCTAAACACAATTTCTCGCCGCCTCGCGTGGAACTTATCATCTCCATGCTTTCAGTTAATGACACTACTGAAAATAGTGTGTAATGCGTGTTACATTAGAAGGATAAGGGTGTTGGTACTTGGTTTGATTTTCCTATAATATTCTAATTTGTATTGTCAAACATGATTGAGAAATATTTTTTCCCTTGTAACTATTTTAGATATTGCAATGAAAGCTGGCATACACATAACGTATAGAATTTTTGAGGGTAGTTTATATTCGAATATCTATAGTCGGGACCGCTCCAGCGGGCGCCAAATTTCCAAAAATAAATTCTTGGAGGGATATTTCCTTATTTACCTCGAATTTCCCTTTCTTCGTAAGTTGTAAAGACATGTGCATGGTATTATTTGAAAGCTGTTTCGTTCTCAAGAGAATGACATATCAGCAGTTATTATAGTATTGTGTTTGAAGAGTTTTATTTTAAATATCTATTTTTCCCTATTTATATATAAAATTTGATTGCCAAACCAAACCACTTGGCATAACAGCCTTTTTTTGTTTACTTGAGCCGCGCTAACGCTATCTTATCGACTGGTTGAACTTCGTCCGGCCTAGTGACGAACACGTGGTCAACGCGCTGCGTTACTCTGTCTCTGACAGGCGCATCAGGAGCTTTCTAGACCTAGTGGCCGCCACGTCTTTTATTCACGTGACTCCCCAGTATACCTCACGACGCTAGATAGACGCCGAAAAGTGGGAAGCATCGGCCGAGAATCGAAACCGAAACCACGCGGACATGAGTCCAGCGTTCTGTAATACCCTAGACTACGGTGTTCCCGATTGAGGATTGAGAAATATTTTGTCTAGGTACCTATTCTACCCTCGTGTCTATTCTAGATATTGCAGTTAACCTTGACACATGTGTTACATACGCACCTTAATATTTTTCTAGGTAGATTATATTCGGATACCGGTAGCCGAGCGCGCTTCAGAGAACACAAAATTTAACAAATGGGCTTTTTGGAGGGAATTTTTTGCGTGTTATCCTTAGTTTCCCTTCTCTCGTACACCACGCACTTATGCGCATGGTACCATTTAAAAGCTTGTTTCATTCTGAAGCGAATAATGTATGACCCAGATACTCGGATGAATAGTACTGAAGCATGAAGCAGTATCTACTTATTAACTGAAAGTCAAAATTTTCTTCTAAAAATGCAGGAATTAACAAGGAAAACTTAATTTAATGTACATAATTGTGACTACCAAATCTGAAAGGGATAGTTAACTGACCATTTTTATTTACAGTATTTCTTTTTTAAATTTATTTATTTATTATTTTTGCGTTTTAACAATTTGTCCTCATACTGTCTACCACAGAGCGGGCTCAGCGCGAGTCTGAATGAGGTTAATGAGCGAGATATATCAAGCTAGCGCAATTCTTTTTGAGCAAGCGATCCCGGACTCACTACAGTAAGCCTCATTGAGACTAGTGAGCGCAGGCCCCATTGTAGATCGTAAGTCTGAGCACGAGTGAACCCTTATTACAAGTACTAAAATCCCAAAGGGTTAACTGGATTTTTTTTTAAGAACTGAAATATTGGAAATCTTTCTTTTTTTAAATTCCATTTCCAGTTGTCAGTTTGTTTTCTTACAATATATTCTACAATTAAAGGACCTTTGCAAATGTGGTAATCGCACTGTATGTCACATATTCCACCAGATACGCAAGAAGAATTCAAGAGTATCCCGATTTCCTTTTTAAAGCAACTCTTTTTTATTTTTATCTGTGTAAGTGTGTATGTATAGTGTTCAAAAATAGAGGTAGATCTTCAGTAGTTTCCTTTCTTTAGTCAAGTTTTTCTTAACTTCATGTGTGTGTAATCCAAATGTAGCATTACGAAATCCTGTTTTAGGTGAAACGTTGTAAGTAACTGAAACGTGGAGAAAGGTATGTTTTTATTTGTTTGTACTAACGCGAGTATGTATTACAAAAACAAAGGAAACATAGTCACATTACTTTTTGTCCCACATTACAGTTGAACACCGTTACGGTATATTTTTGATCTAATGCAAGCTTAATTCGTTACTATGATTTCCAAAGACATTTTTTCAAAAAAATGAAGTGAAATCTTTCAGTTTAACGTCCCACCTTTATGCCCATTAGGCTAAGGGGGAATGAATGTTTAAGGAAAGTGATTCATAATGGGACAATTGGTGGAATGAGAATGTGGAAGGAAACGAGAGTATCCTAGAAAACTCAGTGGGCACTATGTTGTCCACTACAAAATTACTTGGATGGGATCGAACCAGAGACCCCAACACAGCTTTTCAATGGTATTCTGTTCTGGAGATCTTTTGATAAATACATATGTAAGGTCAGTTCTGAAAGTAGGCGTGTACTTAGATACACGATTAAAGAAGCTGGCTTGTGTATAGCCCGCTCCCCCAGTTCTTTGTCACCGGAACTGGAAGAGTCACTACTACTACTACTACTGCTATTACTACTATTACTACTACTACTACGACTACTACTACTATTTATATCGAGAACAGAACCCAACCAACCCGTGCGGGGCTTCTAACCCGCTCCTACTACTACTAGTATTGCTACTAACTACCCCCACTACTACTTCTACTGCTACTACTACTACCACTACTACTACTACCGCTACTACTACTTATACTAAAGCCTCCTTACCACAAGATTTACATCTTAAATATTTATAACATGTGATTCCGATTCATTATGAACTAATTTGAACCGTTAGAATCACTATGATTCGTTTAAAATCACTGGGGGGAGCGGGCTATA
This sequence comes from Thermobia domestica, assembly GCF_964235325.1. Classification (NCBI taxonomy): domain Eukaryota; kingdom Metazoa; phylum Arthropoda; class Insecta; order Zygentoma; family Lepismatidae; genus Thermobia; species Thermobia domestica. The sequence goes on from NC_137462.1 coordinate 181,420,566, forward strand.
CTCAATCCAAGAAGCTAATGTTATCATTTCAATCCAAGTTCTGAAATTTTTTTTTTTTTTTTTTTTTTTTTACTGAGAAATATATATGTATATATATTACTGGGGAAAATTTCGACAAGCCTGGTGGCATAACAGTAACCGGTCGATCACTCTTTGGCGCAATTTTGGTGTGGGGAGACCCGGATTCGATTCCCGGCTGGACCTCATATGGTTCGGATTCCACGTTAACCAGTAGGTCCACGTCTCATATAGCCTCACTGCTGAAAGGGACGTTAAACTCAAAAAATCAAATCAAATCATATCTTTGGCGCATTTCACATGGAACCAGTTTTATCAAATTTAGTGCGTAATCTGAAAATTGTTATCCTACTTGGCGGAAGTGTATTAACATTCTGTCTAGTATTTTAAGTATTCTGTAACTTCCAGTTTTGTTTGATTATCCACTTCCATTGGTCGATGGTTAAAGTACCAGCCATGATTATCTTAAAAATAATAAATACAGGGTGAGTCAAAAGTCCTTGGACACCCTTATAATTTGAATCCAGAAGGGAACAAGTGAAAAGTGAGTATGGCAACTGATATTGGGTGAGGGGCCGCAACTTTCGGGGTGTATATTGATCATGGCTGCAATCTTGGTTTCAAGAGGAATTTTTAAAATGGGGATTGGGTATTTGGCATATTAAATAACACTAGCTCTAGCTCACGAATGCAGTGGTGTAATTATTTTTTGTCAATGTTGGAGGGTTCAGGAGTTGTGAAGGCCCAAAGTTGGCAAATTACCTCTTAAGCGCATGCCATAATACAGGTTCTGTGTGTGTGTCCATCCCGTGCAAATGCATAACTGTAGTCGCCGCAACCACTCTGACTGCACACGAAGGAGAATGTCTGAAGAAGTTTGGTCATAGGCATACTGGACACGTGCCTCAAGATGTCTCAAATTGCGATGTCTTCATAGTGTAGGGGCTCCGTCGTGCTGAAAATAAGATGGGAAGCTGCCGTCTGCATTCAGTATGGAAGGAAACACAAGGGCCTGCAGCAGCATCAGGTACTGTTGCACCGTTAAGGTGTTGGTAATGGAAAACGGCCCAGTGATGCGGGTGTCCCATATGCCACACCACATCATTACCTTTTGTGGATTATGTTCTCTACTCGGGTCAACCCAGTGCGGACTTGCGTCACACCAGTATCGACAGTTATGCCGATTGACCTCCCCGTTCAAAGTGAAGTATGCCTCATCGCTTGACAGTATGCCCTTGGAAAACGAGGGATCCTGTTCCTGTTGGTCGATAGCCCACATGCAGAACTCCAACCGGTGATCAGGGTCATCCTCGTTAAGTTCAAGTAGCATGTGCAACTTGTAAGGATGCCACTGATAGGTGTGCAATATCCGGATCACGGAGGATTAATTTACTCCACATTCTAATGACACACGACGGGCAAAACGATGGTATCACCACTGTTGCTGTTTCCTCAGTCGTGACAGTCTTTTGTCGTTCACTACGTGACCTATCTTCAACAGAGGCAGTCTCCTGGTATTTGATCATATGTGCGATCGTGCTGTGTGATACCTTTCTCTGTCCGAGTACCATCTGGTGTAGTCATGTGCAATTGCTCGGTAGCTGCGTTCCCCGGATATAAGGATGATTTCCACCTTCTGTGCCTTTGTCAGACCCATTTTAGAACACCTGCAACAAAGAGAGATGATGTCAGTTTCAATATCATTTTCCACTTTAGGCCTTCACAACTCCCGAACCCTCTCACGGTGACGAAAAAAAATTATACCACTGCATTCGTGAGCTCGAGCTAGCGTTATTTAATATGCCACGTGCCCCTTTTCCATTTAAAAAATTCGACTTGAATTCAAGATGGCGTCCATGATCGACATACACACCAAAGTTACGGTCCCTGACCCAATCTCAGTTGCCATACTCGTTTTTCACTTGTTTCCGTCCGGCTTCAAATTATAAGAGTGTCCAAGGACTTTAGACTCACCCTGTATAATATATAATTACCAGGTATGATTGTCTGAAAATATAATAAACGGTATGCCTACTTTTGTACCCCCCTGTATGTAAAAAAAAAAATCATTATCGTAAAGGGAACATAATTACTATGTGTTAATGAACGATGACATTTGTATGTTTATTTTTATCTTGCAGTTATACGATAACTTTCAGACAGCAGACGCGTGGCAATATGAGATAACCATAACCAAACCATTTAGTAAAAGAGTTCAGTAAACAGATTTCATAATAGATCATAAATTACGTATGAATTACGTAAAGAAAGTAGAGAACCTTTCTGTTTGTATTCATTCTTTGTTTTTTCGTTCTTTCTCCATATAGTTTCCTTCACCAAGTGTAAAGGTGCATCATAACCTTTGCTTTTGATAGGAGCATTTAATTTATACATAGATACATTAACAGTAGTGAACGTTTAACGTTTCAGAATCAATTATCGTATTTTATGAAAATATATTATCCTCGAAAAGTACATATTAATCCCATTAGTTAAAACTAATTTGAAAGGTGAGTATTCCTTTTTATATGACATTTTAGAATTTAAAGATTTCGTAATTAAGTATCTTGGGTAGAAATAGTAACATCTGTTATCAATTTTCTAATAGTGCTCATATATACACACTTTTGTTTGAAGTAATGATAATAATAAGTATAATAAAATTAAAATTTATTGTAATAATTCGGAACAGAATGAATTAATTAATGACTTGTGCTAATATCGTACAAGAAAAGGGAATTCAGATAAATCATGTTAGGGTTTTCCCGTTTCCTCCCACTTTCTTCATTCCTCCATATCGTTCATCACATCATCACTTTAGCTTTGGTGCATAATTGTGGGACGTTAAAGTCAAAATAATAACAATTAACTCTGTCTTTAGACGATCCTCTGTTACGTTAAATTTCTTGATGTGATTTATTTATTTAAAATGCCTGGGCAATTCGACCAATTTTAATTTAGTTTTCTTTGATGTAGGGAGAACTTACCTCTGTACATTGCTGAAAACTGCATTCTAGTTAGCCAGCTCATTTGAAACTTACTGATAATATTGCGTATGCAGAATGTGGAGTTCCATTTTGCTAACTAGTACAATGTAAGGTTGTGTGAGCGCTGTAGTTGTCAAATATGTTATTCATTGATATGCAGTAATATTATTTTTATTTTATTCATTTTTATTTATTTAACTATCACCAGATACAGATCAGAGGCTATTTTATACTGGATATCGTAACAAAATCAGTAACATTGGAAAGGATGTGGAAAGGTATCGGCCATAGGTATCATCCTGGCATTTGCCTGGTAGAACTGAGAAAAACACTGGAAAACCCGAGTCAGGGTGGTTGGCAGCGGGAATCGAACCCACAACCTCCCGAATGCAAAGCCAACGGTCTACCACTTGAGCTACTTTGTTACGAAAGTACTACAGCTAAAAAGACATATTAAAACCTAAATCTGAACTCTATATATACACTTAAACCAATCTTGATATAGTCTGTTATTTAGTAATTGCCGAAATTTTCAATTTTGGATATCATTCGGTTTTAATAACTATCTTTGAGGTTCCAAGTCCTTAATTTTTACACCAGTGATCTTGGACTATAAGTTGGCCCTAAGTTTCAAAGTGGATGATATATTAAGCCAGTATCCTCAAATTTGAATTTCGCAATTTTTTACCCATGAAAGGACACAAATTAGACTATCAAAATTTACCTGAGTTCTGGAGAACAATTACGAATTTTAAATTTTTACAATTCCAAAATTTAAGGGTGGACAAAATGTATACTTCCGATATTTAAGTGTGTCTCAAGATATGTTCAATGAAAGACAATGGGATCTTGTGTTCATCCATATGATTATATATTACAATATATCTTAGTAAACACAAAGTATTACATCCAAATTCACGCCTCATGCTAATTCAGTTTTCCCGCCAAAGTTAAAGTTCCAGCCAAATATGCAGTGTTACTTTTGACAATATGTTTCTCACAGTTTTGCACCCATGTTAGAGGATAAGCGGTAGCAACCAGTTTAAGAGAAGTATATATTTAAGTCCTTGAGAACATTTACTGATATATATATTTTTGACTGTTCCCAAAATTTAAGAAATAAGCCAGTGTACTCAACCCAAAGTCTAAAAGGAAAACGTCGATGTCATGTAAAAGAATTGATCCTGTATTCATCTGTATAATCATATAATAACAATAAAGCTTCATCAAAGAGGATATAATAGATCAAAAACATCCAAATTTTCAATTTTTGATAATCTTTTTTAGCCAGAAAAGCAAAAAATTTACAAATTATATATTCGAGTGCTAGAGAACATTTACCAAATTTTGTTTTTTTCACACTTCTAAAATTAAGGAATGGGTACCTTACACCTACCCAGTCATGTACACCTGTACCCAGTCATATAACCATATGATGTAGTAAACCTTACGTGTCAATACTAATATTTGACAATTTTTACCCATAGAAGGAGATAAGTAGGACCACCCAATTTTTTTTTTTTTTTTTTTTTTTTTTTTTTTTGGATAATTCTTAATCCTATGTGCCGCTCACAAATTTTAAAAGGGAGCATCAATGTACATGACCTTCGAAAGAGAATGTACTCTATACTCACATATTGTAGTAAAGCCTCATGTAAGAAGATAGGTCAAAAAACTCCGAAATTTACAATTTTGGCAATTTTTTTAACCACAGGAGGTGATAAGTTGGACTATCCAAATTTACAGAAATATTACGTTTGAGTTGGAGAGAATGCACCAAGGTACCTATGTCCTGAAAGAAAATAGATTTCTGTACTCAATCATATAACCTTAATATGGTGTAGTAAAGCCTCACCAAAGAAGATAAATTACATCAATAACCAATCGTGGCAAACACGTGGCAATACTAATATTTGGTAATATTTTACCCACAGAAACGGATAAGCAGAACCACCCAAATCAAAGCAAACGGAGATCACGTACGTCTTTTAAGTGACAACAGATAATTAAGGTTGTTTACTCGTGTATGTGGTTTTGTATGTTAATTCAGTGTGTCTGTTACTGTACTTGAATGTGTTTTCCGTGGTATTTGTTCCCGAATTTATGCGGAGTAAATGTTCTTTATTTACAGTATTGGACCACGCAAATAATATGCTGCCGTAAAGGTGAACTCTACCACTTATATACGTACAGTAGTTTTGATTGCATAATTTCTCCTTACGTATTTAAAATTGATTTTGGTAATGTCAAAGTTTAAATAATTCTATTTTTTTAGTGCCCTTTTGGACTTCAAATTGGAAGGATTCCATGTATATTATGCCATATCTATGTTTTTTATTTAATGTATAAATAAGGGGAAAATCGAACACAATTATTCTTTACTGTAATTGAGTTGTAACTAGAGTATCATGTTACAAATGGCAGATAGAGAAAAATTAATAAAGATAGGTTGAAAAATGGAAGAATCAATTTAGATTCGGTAGTTTGGAGGCTTGTTCCTCATATCTCAGATATACAAGGGTGTGATCGACTTTACAAAAATCACATTAAGTGAAAACTATAAATTTAAGTGCTTAGATACCGAGCACTAACGTTGTTCTGTATCAATAAGATGCGGAAGTACAACCACAGATTCATTGCAACAGAAGCAAAATCAAGACAGAAGCTTAATGTTGAATAAAAATGTTAATGTAAATATATAATATCCAATATACGCAAGATCTAAGTTTTTTCAAGAATGTATAACAGTAAGCTGATATGGTTTTAATGAAGCTTACTATTGAAGCACGTGCATTATATTGTATTTATTTATAATGTTTTTTTTTTTTACATTGAATTACATTTTCACCAACTTCGCTCCACTACAGTGTATCAATTTATAGTGTGAAGTCTTTTCATAAATGAAAAGATTCGAAATAGAGTTCTTTACATAGTGTGCTACTTTGTAGTGTATTTTGTGTAAAAAATGTTTTCCTGAAGTCAGCCCAGAAATTGCAAATCTTGGAAGTTTCCCGCGTGGGTCCTCTCCTTTGTTTACACTAGTGACTCAGAAATATTTTTTATGAATTCAAAAGATGTCTCTTAGTTTTGTTGTATAGTATGCAAAAAATTTAAAAAAAAATGAAACATGAAAAAAATACCTCTTTATCGAAAAGAAACCTGGATCCAATACATTTCCAGAAGGAGTGTTTACTCTCTTGAGGTGAGTTCTCGTTCACCTACGTCGTGACTCACCTCTTTCGAATCTGATTTCCAGATTGAGATTTGATCATTTGTTGAAGTTTTGCAATATGAATAAATATCCAGTTCCATTGTTAATACATTGATATAACCAGGTTGTAAGAAATCCACATTACGGTAGACCTGAAACCAAAATCAGTGATCCGAAATGAGTGGGACTACCTATTTTTCCTAGATTAACAATAGTACTAAAGAAGATTCCTACACAGCACGGTTTCCGTGCAGCTCTGAAACCTCTCAGAAACGTAGAGAAGAACATTACCCAATTAAGAGCTATTATATAGATCCCAATGATAAATGAGATATCTGTGAAATAAAATGCAGTTGCCGCGAGAGTTATATAGGAAGACTAAAAGAAACCTCAAGGTTTGTGCGAAGGAATAACGTTAGGGATGCTAAATCGGAAAGTCCGGCATCAAGTCTATCGAAACATTTAAAAGAAAATTAACACATGATAGAAGATTTAAAAATTTTATTGTTGCCAAAAAATGAAATGGAAAGATACTTTATTTTCTTTAATTTTGTTTATTCATTGAAATAAAATAGTCGGTGGCTAAATGATGAATGAGAAGCAGTACTTTCAAAATTTGTTCAGCATTGGCATAACAATAAAAACACGTGAATTGTCAACCAATTGTCAAATTAACCCCACCATATTGCAACTCGCTTTTCAATCATTTGACGTGTGATGTTAGGTTTTATCAAAGTGTCACCAGCACTGCCCTACCCTGGTAAATCCGTTCCTTTTATTTTCTACATGTTTTTATTTTTCTTTCTCCTGTTTTTATCCTCCGTGATCAAGACTCGAAGTAAGAGTTGAAAGCTCGAAAGTGTAAGTAGTATTCAAGAATTTCATAAACCGGTACGTAGAATAATAATTGGAATTCCTGAGCTTATCATTAAAATATCTTATGTAGAAATTTCTAACCCGCTGAGGAAAATAAGAGGCCCTGTCGAAACTATTGGATATTTTTGAATCAAGAATTATTAAAAGTAAGTCGTTGATAGTGTGTTGTAGTCAATTCTTTTCACTTGGTAAGAAATCTCATAGATATTTATAAAGTGAGTTGCAGACTGTTTGATTCCAGAAATGCATTTGGGAACTACTGAGATTGAGGTGGGAGGTTTAGAACTTGAATGTATTTCAACTCGCCTAAGCACATTTTCTAAACCAAAAACAGATAAGCCTGAGCGTATAATAGGCACAGAGGTTAGCATATGACACGGTTGACAAAAACCATGGTTTTTATTTTTTTTTAAACTAAAAACCCGTTTTTTTTGTTTTTTTTTGTTTAAACCTCGTTTTTTTGGTTTAAATAATTTGCTCTATGTATTTATATCACATACGGACAGAAATAAGTTTGTTTCACCTTGGTGTTATTATGCAACAATCGGGTTATGCTGGAAGGGGTCACATATACCCTAAGCTTAAAGCGGAGTTTAAGCCATTTCTCGATTTACATCCGAAACAAATTGTCCTCCATTTGAACTCGAAACCGGGACTAATTTGCCACAAAACGATACGTCTGCCGACACACTCATGAAGGACTCCTGATAAAATACGTTATACTGATCTTTACATACTTTTATTGTAATGTGACTTTGATTGTCTAATTGTCAACAGTCATTTGAGAAGGACAAAAAGATAAACAATTGCATAAGTGAAACCATTATACAGAATTATACAGATGGTGATCAGAAAAATGGAAACACCTGAACGAAATTGCAACTTACCGGATTAATATGGTGTCGGGCCACTTTTCTCCTTCAGAACAGCCTTGATGCATCGTGGGATGGAGGCATAGAGGTCGTGAATGGTAGCAAGTGGAATTTTACACCATTCCTCGTGCAGGGCATCGGCCAGTTCTGAGAGACAGGATGGAGGTGGAAATCGTCGCCGGAGTCGTGTTTCCAAGACGGACCACAGATGTTCAATTATGTTGAGATCTGGGGATTGGGCGGGCCAGGGGAGGTGGTGAACTTCATCCCGATGTTCCTCAAACCATGCTGCAACAACGCCAGCTGTGTGAATGGGTGCATTATCATCCTGGAAGATGGCGTCATTGTCCGGGAACAACATCCGGACCATAGGATGCAAGTGGTCTCCTAAAATTGCGACATAATCGTTGGCAGTGATTCGTCCGCTAAGTGTGACCACAGGACCCAATGAAAACCATGATACGGCGGCCCACAGCATCACCGAGCCGCCGCCATGTTTAACAGTTGGGCGGAGACACTGCAGATCATAAGCTTCTTTGGGCGTTCTCCACACATAAACACGGCCCATGTTTGGGAATAGGGTGAAGGATGACTCATCCGACCATATCACACGTTTCCAATCCTCAACGGTCCAAGTTGCATGGTCGCGGCACCATTTGCGGCGTGCGAAAGCGTTATGGTCCCTGATGAGCGGTTTGGCCCGTGTAGCACGACCCCGTAAGTTCATGTCATGTAATTCGCGGCGGACTGTGATTGTCGAAACAGGGTGGGGGAGGTGCTGATTGAGTTCCTCCGTCACTTGCTCCTCAGTGGCACGACGGTTCTGCGTGACAATGCGCTTTAATACCCGGCGTGACCTGTCACTCATGATTTTCTTCCGCCCACTGTTCCGCTTCCCCGATGTGGTTTTCCCGTGTGTTGTGTAGGCCGTCATCACCTTCGACACTGTCCCACGCGACACACCTAACACAGTAGCCACTGCCGTCACATTCACTCCACATAACCGTGCACCAACAATTTGCCCTCTTTGAAAATCTGAGAGGTCTCCCATTTTACACTACCTCCGTCTGCTGCAGCCACTGGACACTGCTGTTCCACTGCGTCTGACGTAGTATGGAGACCTACCTGACACACCACCACCAGCGGTCCGGCGCTCCGGGCGCCACGACACCACTGCCAACCCATACACTGACGTGTTGCCAAATACAGGTGTTTCCATTTTTCTGATCACCATCTGTATATGGACAGTTTCAAAATACTGCAGAGTACAGAAGAACTAATTAAGTCCAAGTTAATTCACTACGACTTTCATTAGTCTAAGTTAAAGGAATGCAACGACTTAATTTGCATATCAGTAAGAAAAGTGAATAAAGATACGAATTATTTGAGTCCACTTTGGCTCTGACCCATTTATACATAAATAGATACCAAAGATACTTCTGATTTCAGTAAATGCCTTTCGTGGGGTCTGTATGCCCCCCGCCAAAAAAGTACGGTATTTCGATGTATTTTATCAGTAGTAAACATTACTAAAACGAAGCAGTATTTAGATTTTTTCTTTGATTGCAATTGCATAACAATAATCACAAAAGAAACATTCATAAACTTATATATGTTAAAAAAAAGTTCCTTTTGTAGTATAATCTCTGAGTAATGAATGGGGAATTTAGGTCTGAATATAATACGAATAACATGCGGGAATGACACGTGATAACCCACAAATGTGTGTTCATCAAAATTTTACGAACATTTTTCGTTTTTTGGTTTAAACCAGCCAACCCTGGCATATTGTACGATTGAATACAAATATTGAACATCTAATATATAAAAATATGGTGTCCAAATTAATGATTTTAATATGTATTTTTACAACGAAATTTTTTACTATTCTCAAATCAATATTAATAATTATACGTAATAAATGCTATATTTTCTGACGTGGAATTATATTAGAATGTAATTCAGTAATATATATATATATATAATATCCTTCAGAACATTGTAATGAGTTTGAAGTATTCCTATAAATATGCTAAATTAATATTATAGTTTCTTTGTTTTCAGGAACATTTTTACACAAATTCTGTATTAAGGAAATAGCAAAAAATGTCTGGCGACGGACGAAAGTTATTGAAGCAAGCAGCAATGCAAATAGGTGCAGGAGGATCAGCAGGTGAGATATAATAGCTGAACTCAATTTTGGAAACTTTCACTGTACCTATTTACTACAACACATCAGCATTATCTTAAGTATTATGCCATTACTGGCACGTCATTTACAGCATTTAAGATACTTCAATACCTTACTTTTCATATCATACTTCATTGTAGTATTTTCTCCTCCTTTTTGCTAATACATCCTACTTACTTTTCTATTCAATCGAGCTAATTGTCTTCTTCATACTCACATTTCGTTTGTTTTCTTTGCTATTTCGTGATTTAGCACATTACATTATTTTGCTCAAATCTTTATCCCTCATCAAATAAGTATATATATATAAAGTTAAGGAAGCCTGTAGAAATGGCGGGGAAGCAATGTCTGGCCTTTCTAAGCATCTATAAAAATTCAAACATATAGTCCAGGATATAAGCTACTAGCCCATATCCCACAATAGAAATTATTTATTTACCTTCGGTATGATACTACTATCCATTTCATAAAGATAGGCCCCTGACTTCGTGGTGCTGCCGTGACGTTCAGTCAAAACTTATATTGCATTGTCGTACCTCGTTGGAATTGCTGAAATGTTGTCTTTTCAATACTTAAGACATAAAAATTTTCTCTGTACTATGTAGTGAGAAAAAAATAAAAATTAATGAAAAAGTGCGTATTTTTTCGTACTTTTTTGGTAGATCAATGTTTAGAGGACTATATCTCAGAAAAGAGATCACGTGAAATAATTTCCTGTGCACAATATGTAGATGCATCCATTAACTGTAAGTTGTGAAAAGTTCAATTTTCATCACTTGATACTTTTTGTGTAATTAAAACAAATGTACGACGCTCTGTACAAAACACTGTTCGAAAATTTGGAAGTCTAGTGTTCCAAATATTTGAAACTATTAACATAAAAAGGTTTAGTTGGTAGAGTATTTATTTTTTTAAATTTTTTTTTACTTCAACATGTTCTCTGCGTTAAGCGGTGAGCCATGTTGCAGCCCAATCTTTAAATTCCCCGCGCTTATATGAAGAAACAGCATACAGTAAGTGGAAGTGCGGCAACGCTGTCGTGCAGTGTTGTCGCGTTCAGGAAGTTTGTAGCGCGAAGCTTACTTCATAAGAATGTAATAGGAAAAAGTATTTATTATAACCTTTCACAACATCATAAAAATAATAATAATGCATTACACATCTCAATTTAATCGAAATAAAACGTTGAAGTAAAACATCCGAAAACTCATCTATTTACTTCATTCACTTTCGTAATGGGTTTGTTGACTCATCGCTGCTCCTGTTATCTTCCTGTATACTTATTAACAATGGCTCCATTTCTACCTCAAGATCCTGTATCAGTATACACACTTTCCAGCTTACGAACATGTTAAAGGTTAAAAAGAAATGTATCCTTGGCAATCACGTGTTCACCTAAGTTCTGCGATCAATTCCCCTGCCGAATGTACAATAACACAGAATGGGTCCTTTGTTTTCTTTCAACGAAAAAAGAAAAAAAAAAAAACAAAGCAATGAGTAGGTGACGAGGGCTGTATTTGGGTCTAATCACGTTGCACTGATTACGTCTTCAACACTTCCCTTCGGTTCGTAGGCGTCAAAAACTTAGACATGCACTCACACCATATGGGTTCATTGCAATGAGACGGACGAATGGGCATTTATATTTTCCTTAGTATATGTCGTGGCTTTTGATTATATATATATATATATATATATATATATATATATATATATATATTGTGAAGTATCTGTCTATTGGAAATGAAGTGAAATGAATTTTATTAATTCAAAACAAACAATATGTTACACAAAGAACTCTCTTACCTTTAACGAACAAATTTTTTTTTTTGGACTTTCTTCAATATTTTTATTTTTTCTTTTTCTACTACGGAAAATTAAAATTTTCGTGTATTTTGATTTCGAGGAGGGGGTGTGAAGTATCTGTCTATTGGAAATGAAGTGACTGTGTATTTGATATAAGGAAGCATGAACTTTTGGAAACTTATTGAGGAAAACTTTGACTAGAAGTGTACATTCTCAGACACCTGTTGTAAATGCATATTTGTTAAATAAACTCGACTAGCTTCCTTCTTTCCTTTCCGCATACCTTCGAGCACAGCCTGATACTTCCCGATTAAGTCATCATTCTTGAGTTGGACAAAACTAGGAGGAACAGAACAACAGGGGGTATTCGACACGCGATCTAGAGAGGTGCAGGATCATCGGAGAGAAACGGATCCCACCATTGGAGGACCACCGACTCCAAGTCAAAGAGTACCATTCTGACGGTTCATCGCCGCAGACACCTTCAAGTTTGTCATCAGAGTAGTAGAATGAAGATGTAGAAGGACATTATCGTAAGACGCTTATCGACGCCCCTTGCAGTTCAACAGGATTAAGATCCAGATGTTGATTGTCACCAGCTAATCCAGACTTCTCCAGATATTCATTCCAGATGACCAGGACGACACCAGCTTCATTGGATATGTCAGGCTAGTGCTCATTCCTATTCTTTAATTACAACCTTTCTCTTTCTCTCACCCTTTTCCCCAACTAGTCATTTTCTAAATTAAAAACATTTGAATTTTATTTAAATTCAACCACAATTTTACAGTTAAGTACCGTGTTGTGCATCAGTTCCATCCCCATTTGATTGCATTTATTCATTTCATATTCTGAGCTATAACTGATGACACAGCACCGGCACAATATATATATATATATATATATATATATATATATATATATATATATATATATATATATATATATATATATATATATATATATATATATATGGATATTCCTTTACGAGCGGTGGTATTACAAAAAGAAGAGACAAAATTTTTAGGGATAATGAAATTGCAGAACTGATGAATGACTCCGACTCAGACGGTTATGAGTTAGTAATGAATAGTAATGACATTGATTATTCTGTGCTCAGTGGCGTATTCGGGAGTGAACAAGATAGTAACTCTGTTTCAAGTGAACCTGAGGCTGCGCCGGGAAAGAGAGAAAAAAAAGTGTCGTTCCTATTCAAAGACAGATTCTGATGTAGCTTGGAGCGATAAAATTCAAGTAAATGCATACCCCTGTTTAGTGGTATCCCCGAAATTGATCAAAATGCTGGGCTATCTACAGAGTATTCCGCATATAAAGTGTTTCAGCTGTTTTTACCGATGAAGTTTTATAGTAAAAAAAAAAAAGTTGAATTGATTTTGAGTTGAACGTCTTGTTCAGCAGTGAGGCTATATGAGACGTCGACCTACTGATTAACGTGGAATCCAAACTACATGAGCTTCTCCCAGGAATAGTAGTAAAAGTTATGAATCAATACGCAAAACAGCAGATTGAGAAAAAGAAAAAAATACTAAAACAAAAATCTTTGTTTTCTAAATGAAAGCGTGTTACTTTAATTAAAAACAAGGAAATTTTTACACTAATTATTCACATAAGCCTTGTACGGAAGCCAGCTTTACGTGGTTTTACAAATCAACTACGCAAGAGCTATTAGTATGTCTGTCAAGTGGTGGAACAGATTTTCTGTGAAGTGTAAACTCAATATTACATATCAACTAAGGTTGTATCATATAATAAAGTTTATGCTTGTATTTGTTTCTGTGCAAGTGTATTTTGTACTGCGTGCAGTAAGTGAAAAACTGATAAAAAGCAACAAATTTTCGAAGACCATCACATGCAAATCCAAACAAAATAAGAGTTCGCTTTTCTAATTTTGAACATTTGGCACATTTTCTGTATATCCTGTTAATTTCTAAGAAATTGGTTTAAAATCTGTGGAGATAAAATTTTAAAAATATATCTAAAAAGTGCCGGACAGTGTGCGTGACAAGTTTAAATACCCGTCCGTCTGAGAGTGTATACGCGCCAGGAAAATGTGGCAACGTAGCACTCCGTATAAACTGCGATAGCGAAGGGCGCAAAGCTGAGAAAATCATAATGTCATATTTGTGATTATTTATCTTTTAAAACAAGTCAAAACAGTTTGGTTGAAAAAGCTACTTTAAGATCTTTCTAAAAGTTTTTTAAGATTGTTAATACACCGCAGCAATTCAGAGATAATGATGTCTCACTTTTTACTGAATAACAAGAAAATTACTACGTGTTGAGTGATGAAATTTTCAGAACTTACAGGTAACATATGCATCTACATATGGTGCACAGGAAATTATTTCATGTTATCTCCTTTCCGAGATATAGTCCTATAAACATTGATTTACCAAAAAAGTACGAAAAAATACGCACTTTTTCATTAATTTCTATTTTTTTCTCACTACACAGTACAAAGAAAATTTGTATGTCTTAAGTATTGAAAAGACAACATTCCAACAATTCCAACGAGGTACGACAATGTAATATAAGTTTTGACTGGACGTCACGGCAGCACCGCCAAGTCAGGGGCCTATCTTTATGAAATGGATAGTAAATACTCGCTCGCAGCGATAAACCACTCGCCCCGGGCGAGTGGGTGAGTGGTTATTTGCATCCCTTGGTTTTCTTGGAGTTCTCTAGTTATCTCCCACTTTCTTCATTCCATCATTTCATTCATTTCTCATCATCACCGTCTCCTCTAGCCTAACCAGCATAAGCGTGGGACGTAAAACTTAAAGACTTGCATCCCTGCTTTATTTATTTTACATTAATCAGGTTTTATTTATTTATTTCTGCAAGCTTTTTTCGATCACTCAAAATATCACTAAAATTTACCAGCATGAAAAGTTCAAGGTGGATGTGGCAACATAAATTTCAAAAACTGTTGTAAGATGTCGTTCAAAAGACTTGTAAGAACTGTTTGCTTGGTTAGTGAAATTGTCTTCTAGGATATATATAAATAGATTGAAGAAACTCAGCTTTTGGAAATCCTGAAACAGAAAGACATAATTTATTTGTGTCTAATATTTAGGTTGAAGAAACTCAGCTTTTGGAAATCCTGAAACAGAAAGACAGAATTTATTTGTGTCTAATACTTAGGTTAAGTTACATCGTAATTTAGTATTTTTTGCGAGTTATGTGCCCTTCGCTTTTCATTATAAAAAGTGTTTTTGTTACTACTGTTACAAAGTTGTAAATGATTTTTTATTTATTTATTTATTAGTGTCCCATGGTTATGCCGTTTAGGCTAAAGGAGACCGATGTTCAATGAAAATGAATAAATGTGATATTAATTTTTTTGTGCCCTTCCACTAGAAATCGAATCCGGGGCCATGTGCACCAAAGGTAAACACGCTAGCTACTAGACCAGCTTGGAGGGCTAATTACGAAGTTGTGTCTTATGGTTTAAAGACATTTTGATTCCATTATTCCGCTGAAGTTAAGGCATATTAATATATAATTAATTACCTTCACATGATGGAATAAGAGTGGAGCTCCTACGTGGCTATTGGGGTAGCTTACGCATCTTTGGAGTGTAAGGCTCGGCCTTACTTTCCGGCTGAGGCTTATGTTCGGACCTGACGTCAAGATGCAAGTTCACATCTCATATAGCTTCGGTGCTTAAAGAGACTGTAAATTCCAATCCGTGGTGAAATAAGCGTACCTATTTCTGAGGAAGAACAGTCGTCAAAATGAATGTTCAATGTATACTTTGGTGATTACAGGAACATACCGCAGTTAGGAAAATAGAATATAGTGTTAACAAATGTTCCTTACGTTCTATAAACAATTGTAACTACAAAGATTTGGGTTCGATATCCGAAATCAGACATTTGCTCTTTTAGATTGTTTTGCTCAAATCGTTATCCTTCATTGAAGGAAGGTCTTCGAATCGTTTCATGCCAGGTCAAAAAATCAAACTTCATAAAGGTTGCGGAAACAAACGATAAAACAACATTTAAAAAAATCACAAACACACGCCACATATAGAAGTTGTACATAGTTTTTCTGCCAGCTGCTGTTTTGAATCTTCACATACATTTTACAAGTAAAGATACGAAATTTACCAGAAATGTTTTAACAAGATTTATTTTTTTCCCATATTGTGCTTAGTCAAGAAGTGAAGCAAATACGATTACGACATAAGAATGTTTTAGGTGGTGCAGAGGTCTCGCATAAATGTTAACGTGAAATGTTAACAAATTTGAGATCCAGTATGAGTCAGTGCATTCTAAGTGATCAAGCATGTGCCGCTCGACCATCTCCAAAACATCTTAATTTTTTCATGAATGTTGATCCTATATCAAAGTACTTCAAAACCACAATTAATTATTTTTTACAACATCCCATGGCGACGCAGGGGCTTGGCGCCATTTTGCGTTTTTATTATTATTATTTTTTTTTTAATTTTAGGCGTTTACGTTGTTTTGAATATCTCAGCATGCATTTGTCCTAACAAATTGAAAATTGCTGAACGTCTCCAACTCGTGCAGAGCTAAAACTTTGATCTCTTTAACATTTTTGCCTAAAAACCACTTGAAGGGGGTGAAATCAGGGTCTGCAGTAGCAACATTTTTGGACATTGAAAACATGTTTGGGAAGAGGAAAGAACTAACGTAGAGGTTTGAATTTGTGTTTGCATGTAGTCCGGGAACATAAGTTAATACACAAAAATGTACAGATCTGTAGCTGCTCCCAAAGGCCTGAAAAAAATCGTAAAGTTGGGGAATTATGCCATATTAGCATATTTCACTGTCCAATATCTCCAATGGGCCCTGATAGAAAATCTGAAATTTTGGGAATAGTTAGTCTTTTAGTATACCGTAACACACAACAAAGCGCGTTTTGTGTTTTTGAGCAGAAGTTGGTCAAAGAATTAAGTAATGACGTCATACTTTAGGAAGTGTTTTGTTCATAAAATGTTTTTTGAAGATTGAAAACATGTTTGGGAAGATGAAACAACTTAGGTGAAGGTCTGAATTTGTGAGTGCGTATATTCCGGGGTCGTAAGTTAATACACAAAAATGTACAGACCTGTAGCTGCTCCCAAAGGTCTGAAAAAAATCGTAAAGTTGGGGAATTATGCCAATTTAGTGTATTTCACTGTCCAATATCTCCAATGGGCCTGGATAGAAAAATCTGAAATTTTGGAAATAGTTAGTCCTTTAGTATACCATAACACACAACAAAGCCCGTTTTGTGCTTTTGAGCAGAGGGGGGTCAAAGTACTAAATAATGACGTAATACTCTAGAAGGTGTTTTGTTCATAAAATCTACTGGAAATTTGTTGTTGTGAAGAAAAATAAACTAGGATGAATGGTTAGTCCAGTCAAGGCTCTCGTTTCTTTTCTCTAGTTGTAACACTGTCTTATCAGACCCACAGCAGCACTGGTGAAAAATGCCGCTATCAGCAGAAGACGAGGAAAGTCAAAATTCATCCTCTACGATTTTCTTTTTCAGGCCTTTGGGAGCAGCTACAGGTCTGTAAATTTTTGTGTAGTAACTTATGACCCGGACTACATGCACTCACAAATTCAGACCACTACGTAAGTTGTTTCCTCTTCCCAAACATGTTTTCAATGTCCAAAAAAGATTTTATGAACAAAACACTTCCTAGAGTATGACGTCATTACTTAGTACTTTGACCCCTTCTGCTCAAAAACACAAAACGCGCTTTGTTTTGTGTTATGGTATACTAAAGGACTAACTATTCCCAAAATTTCAGATCTTTTTATCCAGGTCCATTGGAGATATTGGACAGTGAAATAAATTGGCATAATTCCCTAACTTTACGATTTTTTTTTCAGACCTTTGAGAGCGTCTACAAGTCTGTAAATTTTTCTGTATGAACTTATGACCCCGGACTACAAATTGAGACCTCAACATGAGTTGTTTCCTCTTCCCAAACATGTTTTCAATGTCCAAAATTGTTGCTATTGTAGGCCCTGATTTCACCCCCTTCAAACGGTTTTAGGCAAAAATGTTAAAAAGAGATCAAAGTTTTAGCTCTGGACGAGTTGGGGATGTTCAGCAATTTTCAATTTGTTAGAATAAATACATATTCAAAATAACGTAAACGCCTAAAATCGAAAAAACGCAAAATGGCGGCAACCATTGCGCGGCAATTTTTTTTTCTCGATCACTTTGCATGGATTGACCCGTATATTACATTGTTCCCATACTCAGTAGTTTCTTATATAATTCACTGATTACAATTTAATCTTTAAATAAGTGTTTAGAGCTAAATTTGTAAGTTAGATAAAGAAAAGCAGTAGTAGCGCCTAAGAGCGACTTCCACATTGCTAGTTTACACAAAAAAATCGTTAAATTTGCAGTGTTTCGAAAGGAAATCGTTGAGAAAATATTTTTCTCCGTAAGCAACCAGTTTATCAAGAGGTCATTTTTCAATTTTTGAACCCTCGCACCAAAAGTACAAAGTTTATTTATAAAATATTTCAACCTTCATATGAGTATGGCCACAGATTGCTAGGCTGAATTTGAGTTCAGCGTCCCTTTCAGCACTATACGAGACGTGAACGTACAGTGTAAGGTGGAATCCGAACCAACGTAATACGTTCAAATTTCAAGGCTCTTCCACTGGGAATAGAATCCGGGACTTTGTGGATCAAAGGCGCGCATGCTTTCCGCTAGACTAATGAGGAGGGCAATATAGCACAGAATATGTAGTTACATCTGTGCAGGAAATCTTACAGATGCAATCAACGAAGTAAATATTTCACTTATCTCCTTACCAATTAGATTAAAAATGCGTTAATTACTGTATTTAAATAAATATTAAAATGGTATAATTTATTCATGAACAGAAAGGTTACTTCATTCCCGGTCAAAAGCTTATCTTAAAAGGATAACCGATTTTAAATTTTCCAACTCCAGGACTTCTCAGTTGTAGATTGAGCATACTACCGACTTAGTCAATTCAGTAAACAAGTGTTTTGTTACTTATTGGCACGTTGCAATAACAATAGTATACTGACTTAGCTATAATATTCCTTCAATACATATTTTTAGGCTATATTTAAATTGAACTATCAGTCAGTCTTCCTCAGGGCAAAGAACTTAAATTATTTTCCTATGTAGGTCTTCGCATAGTTGTTACAAGTAATAGTGGTACCTAATAATATATATACGAGGGTCATTTAACTCAAACTGGCAACACTGCTACGATTGGAGTGCCGTGTGAGCAGGAGACAAATTACGAACGTAATGTGTTCCGTGGATGTGTACGAGTCTGTTCAACGCTGTTGCAGTCCCATATTACGGTGTGTGTGGCGAGTAGACATTGTTAAAAGATTGTTGTGTGAAATACCGCCCTAACTCAATGTTCACGCGTGCAGAACAGCGTGTGTTTATGAAATTCCAAGTGGCATGAGGGCGAAATGCTAGGACGATTCACAGAGGATTAGAAGAGGCCTGTAGTAAAGCTGCTCTACCGTATCGGCGTATCGGACAGTGCGAGATGGGTTGCAGCATTTCATGCGAGACGACATTCAACAGACAAAATGCACGGTGGAGGGCATATGCGAACGGCTACGGACGAAATTCATCTTGCAAGACTACGGACACTGCTTGACGGTGATCGACGCTGGGCTTATAGTGAATTGGCGCAGGAGCTGAACATTTCTTCCAGATCAGTGTTCCGCATGCTAACACAAGATCTTGGCATGCGGAAAATTGCAGCCAAATGGGTACACCATACTCTGACCGAGGTTCAAAAGTGGCATAAGTGGGAATGTGCGCGCCTACACCCTCAACGTTACAATGAGGAAAGTGAAGACTTCTTGCACCTCATTATTGAAAGTGACGAAACGTGGGAAAGATCTTACGAGCCTGAATTGAAACGTCAGTCGAGTGAATGGCGCCACACAGAATCTCCACGACCGAAAAATCTTAGGCAAGAGGCAGCAAACGTGAAGGTGATGATAATAATGTCATACAACCACGAAGGCATTATCCTGTCACATCAAATTCCACCGGGCGTTACCGTCAATGCTGCATACTATGCTTCATACCTCAGTCACCATTTGCGACCATCATTGCAGCGCAAACGTCCACACCCCCTGGAGTCCGGACCAATTCCTTTACAGGACAATGCCAGATGCGTACAGACTGTTACGACGATGGGGTTGGGAGGTACTGGAGCACCCACCATACTTCCCGGATATGAGCCCCTGCGATTTTGATCTTTCTCCAAAAATGAAAGAACCTCTCAGGGGCAAACGTTTCAGAGACAGTCCCAACATTGTTCGTGACTTAGGGCGCAGTGTCAACACCCTCTCACAAAGTGGGGCTTTGACAGGTATTCAACGGTTACCAGACATCTGGCGAAGGGTTCAACAGGCTGGCGGAGACTACATCGAAGAACTGTAAGCTTCTTGAGGTGAGTAATTCACTACATTTCCATTTCACAACTATGTTGCCATTTCGAGTTAAATAACCCTCGTATATATATATAGATTGGATGGATGGATGGATGGATGGATGGATGGTCATTTGCAAATAAATTGGCTTTTTGGAGGCTAAAATCATCACTCATCATACGCACTAAGAATTTAAACCATTCATGGTCGAGGCCAATTCATTTATTAAGGTTTTTACCATTTTTACAGCAAAAAAAGGAATCCATGCATCAGCAGAATTACAGTGTGTTAATTTTATGCTCATAACTGGCAATCAGAGACTTACATAAACTTAAGTGTTAGTACAAGGATATCTTTAATTATAGTTAAAAAGTGAAGGAGTCAGAGCGTGAAACAAAGTTTAAAATTATATTATTATATAAAGAATAGGAAGAACATAAAATAATAAAGTGACATATATATATAACATAATACTTAGTTTTAATTACAAGATGCATACAAACGTATATAATATAGTGTATGTTCTAGAAAATGATATATAACAGTGACATCACAGTCGTTTAGTCTAATTTAAAATCACATTTATATGTGCGAAACTAGGAACAGCAAAATGCTATCTTAAAGAATATAGCCTATGACGCAATGCAATTTATACAAGGTCTGTATGATAAGTAATGAGACTCGCCGCGCCGCGGCGCGCGTGTCGCTGGAGCGGGTTTGTCGGTGATGGAGGATGTAGGGGGGGGTCCGAGCAAAGCAACGCACCGCGCGTCAGTTGGCTCCGAGCCTTAGTGGAGCGCGGACAAGCCTTGGACAAAGCCCTTGTGAACATTCTTGTCACGGCGGAAAATCAACAAACATGGAGGGTTCCATCGAACAGCGTTATGCGATCAAATTTTGCGTTCGCCTGGGGAAAACGGCTACTCAGACGCTTTCTCTCATCACGGAGGCCTACAAAGAGGAAGCCCTATCCAAAGCCCAGGTGTTTCGTTGGCACAGTGCGTTCCGGAACGGCCGGGAAAGCGTTGAGGATCTGGAGAGGGCTGGACGCCCGACAACAGTGACTACGGACGAAACTGTGGCAAAAGTGAGGGATCTCCTGAACTCAGACCGTCGATTATCGTTGAGATTGATTGCTGATGAACTCGATATGAACCACACAACAGTGCACAAGATTGTGACGGAACAATTGGGAATGAGAAAAATCTGTGCGAAACTGGTGCCGCGAGTGTTGACTGACGAACAAAAGCAACGACGTGTTGATTGTTGTCAGGAACTGTTGAACCTCATGAACAGTGACCCTAACTTTGAAGATGACGTCATAACAGGTGACGAGTCGTGGGTGTTCCAGTACGACCCTGAAACGAAACGTCAAAGCGCGGAGTGGCACACTCCTGCGTCCCCGCGCCCCAAGAAGGCCAGAATGTCGAAGTCAAAGGTGAAAACAATGTTGATTGTTTTTTTTGACAATGTGGGGGTGGTCCACAAGGAGTTTGTACCCCAAGGACAAGCCGTCAACGCCGCCTTCTACAAACAAGTCCTTGAGAGACTGCACAGGAGCGTCAAGCGGAAAAGACCGGCGATCGCTAGCCGGTGGAAGTTGCATCACGACAATGCCCCTGCCCACACCGCCTTCTTAGTGACCTCCTTTTTGACCCGGATTGGGGTGGAAGTCCTTCCACAACCACCCTACAGCCCAGATGTGAGCCCGGCCGACTTCTTCCTCTTCCCGAAGCTGAAGCCACGCTTGAAAGGAACCCGTTTTGCAGACGTCACAGCCATCCAAGCAGCCGTGACCACATTTCTAAAGGACATGCCGGCTGCTGACTTCCAGGGGGCGTTTGCAGCGTGGAAACATCGATTGCAGAAGTGCATCGACGCAAGAGGAGAGTACTTCGAAAGCTTTTAAGTCCCTGTACAGATCAGATCAATAAAACAATGTTTCCAGACCTGGTCTCATTACTTATCATACAAACCCTGTATATTTTTCACATAACTTCTATAAAACAAGATCTTATTTAAAAGAGTATGACTTTTGTCCGTGTTCAATAATAAATGTAAGAGACCAATCATTAGCTTTCGTAATACTATAGAAGCAAATGTATTATTGAATTTAAAAGAACTTGGACAGAGTCTTGTTTACCATTCTATACTTAAAATTTATAGAACTCACGCTGTCCTTTCACAATAATGTTTAGTTGTGGAATAACTTCAGTAACTTCATGAACATTACAACTGTAAGTAATACCATTGAGATTCCTCTTCCATAGTCTCGTGTCTTTATCACATTGAATAAGATAACTCACTGTTCACTGCACCATTCTTCACATCACTTCTACACATTGTAATCTACTGAAATGACCTTTTTCTACCCTTTATATTAACGCGAATAAATTTTTCCTCTTTAATGTGTCCCGAAGTAGGAACGTTTGCACAAGATGCATCATCATCACTACTATAAATGTCTTCAATTCTGAGTTTCTCTTTGGTTAGAATTTGAGAACTAAAGTACTGGCCTAATTCATAGTGAGAACAATAGCCTGTACAATCAAAACAAGACAGCATTCTCATTCTGAGCAATCATCTGTTACTTGTGTCCTTTTCAGTGAGCACCTGATGTACATGCATGGTTCCCTTAATCTTTTTACCTTTCTTCTGGATAATTTGCGTTACATATGTTTAATATCTTCCGATTGTATATCTTCAATGATTACACTTTGCATGCTCTTTTTTAAACACTTCTAGAGCGTTCACCTCTGGTGCTTGGGGTCCTGGGTTCGATCCCAGCCCCCGCCAAGTGAACTTTGTGGTGGACAAACACCGTGTGCGTGGGTTTTCTCGGGGTTCTCCCGTTTCCTCCCACTTTCTTCATTCCACCATTTCATTCATTACTCATCATCACCGTCTCCTTTAGCCTAACCGGCATAACCGTGGGACGTAAAACTCACAGATTTCATTTCATTTTTTCTTTTAAACACTTCGGGTGTTAAAGCTGCTTTAGTTTGCAATATCTTTACCCTGTGCTACTATGTTGTCTGCCACTCTTTTCATGTGCCTCCAATGCCATCTGGTGCATCTTTACCATGACCAGCTTCATGATAGTTCCAGGTCGCTTTAGATATGTTCGGGTACATTTCAAAAAATTCACTGCACAGAACACTAAATATCAAGTTATTCCTATATTGAGTAATAGGGCTGTCACTCCAGAACTGGATTACATCTATAGTCGGAGACAGTTTGTTCCATCACATGTTGAAGATGAGGCCAAATCGCAGGTACTCCATGTAAAAGGTTACTGAACAGAGTACAAAAACTTCGTATATTAATGTATAAACGAACACCTTGTGCATTGTCTTGGGTATAAACAACCACTATATGCATTGCCACATGTTGTCTTGATCCTCCAAAGTTAAATGACTATTTCTTCTGAATATTTACATGCATAATTCTCACTAAAATCCACATGAATTATTGCTTCTCTTTGAGTTATGGTCGCTTTTTGTAATCTCAAACTATGTTCGTGTCTTGTTGGTGCCTTACTCGAGCCTCATGCTTCGAAAATTCATCTACTGTTTCTATTAACTCATTTGCTATTTTCGAAATTGTTGTATTTATTTTTAATTTAACAACTTTTTTCAGTAATTTGACCGATTCATTGCTATCTGTATAATTTTCAGTTTTTGTGATCCATTTGAATATTCGGCATCATGATCATCAAATTCCTTGAAAATGATTGTTTTCTTGTTGCATCTTTCACATTCTCTTAATAAACACTGTTCCTCTTGCGAGTCACAACAAATTATTTCTAACCCTGAGTGTGGTTTTGACACATCTAAACAGCTACATGCGTAGAGAGCTTTCATTAACATTTCCATATTTGAATGCTTCACACATTGCGCATCTCTTTCACCGATAATCATTTTCGTCACCCATTTTGGCCGGTACTGGGTAAACGTGCTATATAGATTTCCTTTTCGGGTTATCTCTCAAATACTTAGTATATAAGGTGGTCATGTCATCTTCCAATACCCTTCGTTGACGCTTTCCACACTTAGAACTGACATAAGCCTTTTTTCCTGGAAATATTCTACTGACATTGTCTTGTTCGTAAAACGAGATGATATCCCGATGAAGCTTCAGAGTAGCTGTCTTGCGCACTCTGGTATTTTCTGCCTCTAATATTTTTAGGCGTCCTCTCTTCAGAAATCTAGCTGCGGACAACATCCGATACTTTTTAAATATTTTTTACTCTGGTTATTAAGTGTTACATTCGTTTTTTTTTTTTTTCTCCGAGCTGCCACCCTTTATTTTCTCAACTGATTGTGTTAACAATTGATTTATAACTTCACCAAAGAGAAGTTCTTTTCTTATTTCACTCCTATTTCTTAAATCTATGACCTTTCCTACTTTCTTTCTTGGAGTTAAAAATGATTCTTTGCCTGAGCTAATTTCCCTAGAAAATTTAGTTTTCAATCTTTGCAGCTTTGTTGTATTTATCCAACTTCCTCTTCAGATGTTTAATCACGTTATCTCTTGCTCTCAACTCACGATTTTTATCTTCTTACTTTCTTTTTATCCTGTTCTGTTGTCTAATTTCTGCCACAATTTCTGGGGAATGTTGAACTTCCTCGCGTTCCGAAGCACCGCCTGGTGGGATAATATCACAAGAAATATTCATATTACTTGCTACTCTCCGTCTTTGTCTTATTCTTGCTGTGTTTTGACACTGCTGTTTTCTTTTCATTCGCTTTTCCCTTTCTGACATTTCTTTGATGAGCTTAATCTGTCCTTTCTTCCGTCTTCTTTGGTATTTCATTCTGGACACTTCTTTCAATTCTGCAGCGAAGGAAGGACAATCTGAAGCTTTTTGCTTCAGTCTCTCATATCTTCGACATTGAGCTTCCCTTTTCTTCTAAAGATGCTCTTTGTTACTTTGCTTCTTTCTCGCCATCTGCAAGTGACAAGGAAGTCTTTAGTCCCTTATAAGTAGCGTCTGGGTGCTCTCACTCCTGATAACATAGTAGTTGTCCTTCTCCTGGCACGAAAATGCCAGGAGAATGACTGAATAATTATGACAGGAGAATGACATTTCACTAACATTTCGTTAAAATCTTTCATCGTATTTATCTGTTCCATGAAATAATGTACTCATTTTAAACATATCTGTTTTGTCTCTCTCAAGAAAGCGAATTAATTTATATATTGTAAAAAACAAACTAAAATTACTCACCAAAAGAATGACTCGAAACGCAGAAAAGAATCACACATCTACTTCACAATACACTTACTCAGAAACTGGCTGACGCAACAGGCAGGTTGAACAGCGTTGCCAATATTACAGATATAGAAGGTACTATCTGTATAAAAATGAACTCTTACAATTTTGTACATGTAATCAAATGTGAACTTGAAATAGACGAGAAATCACCCAGAAGAATGACAGAAATATGAAGGACAGAGTTTGATATTATAGAAATTATTATAAAAGTATTTTTTTATGTTTTCTCTCTTTGAATTGGAAAAGTGCCATATATTTCAAATATTGTATGTGAAATTTACGAAATAGAATTGACATCAAAAGAAAATATACAAGAGTTATTAGTAATATTTGTACAGAGGGACACCCAAAAGAATGACATTTCTATTCATCTTTCCTCTCAAAATATATGAAATCATTACGAAATATGGAAAAAAAACTGATTACCAGATAGATATGTTTTTTAATAATATGTCTTTCGAAGAGAGTTTATTTTTAAACAGTTTTTTAGCTTACTACTGAAAGACTTCAAAAGGCCAATCTATTTAAAAACGACCCATATATATTGTATCTTAAAACATTGTATAAACATTGTATCTTACTAGTTAAGAATTCTTAACGTTTTAATATCACAAAATTCACAAATTTTGGGTTGTAATAGTTATAGAATTTGCAATAGTGTTTGATCTGGCAGCTCTGAACTTCTTGAAATTTGATGCACTCATCGGTTGATGGACATACTAAAGATTGGTACAAGAAAATCACGTTGAGTGACTTCTAAAAAACATAAAAATAGTTCAGTTTATTCATATATTAACAATATATTAACAGGTTAGGAGCTCTTAAGTGGTAAGATAATATATATATATATATATAAAATATGAATACCTCATATAAAGACGCATAATAATATAAAACTTCTCCAGTATATATGATAGACTGTTAACTGTAACAACTATGTGAAAATCTGCGTAGGAAAATAATTTAAGCCCTTTGCCTAAGGAAGATTGACGAGTTCCATTGAAATATAGGCTAAAATTATGTATTGAAGGAACATTTCAAGTGTTTTGTTGTTAAGTAGGTATGTATTATTTAGTGATAAGTGTTGTTAATTGTTCTTTTTAGGTCAGGTGTATTATAATAAGATTAAAAACAGTTAACAGAAAGAAGTTTGAAATACTATTCGGATTTCTAGTGCCACGTTTACTTTTATAATTTTTTTAAATAAAATAAGAAAAATGAGAATTTATATATTTCTAAGAAAAATCCAGAACTTACCATAGCTAAGAGTAGTTAAGCAAGGGATAGGAAACAATAATTAAAAAATACATGCAGTGTTTTCACAACAACAAAAACATTAATATGAGCTAACACACTCC
Organism: Thermobia domestica; assembly: GCF_964235325.1. Classification (NCBI taxonomy): domain Eukaryota; kingdom Metazoa; phylum Arthropoda; class Insecta; order Zygentoma; family Lepismatidae; genus Thermobia; species Thermobia domestica. Next base: position 181,447,607 of record NC_137462.1, read on the forward strand.
CCCCCATAAACAAGAAACATAGAACTTGACGTCGCCACTTCTCAAGGTGCTGCTCTACCATTTGATGTCATCGACAGTTATCAACAAGGTGTTTTTACCACTGCTCAACTCTAATGAGAGCGTTCCTTTTTATTTTCACTCCTTTTTTAAAAAAAATTCCGTGAACAAGACTCTAGGGAAGAGCCTAAAGTTTGAAAGTGTAAGATATTTTCATGAATCAGAATTTAAGGGAAGTAAAATGATAGTTAAAATGCGTGAACCTGTTAGCATATTTACTATATAATTAGTTCAGAATTCAGCGAACTGTAATTTTTTTTTCCATAGGGTTTGTTGAAGTATGTATTATGCATCCTCTGGATTTAGTTAAGACAAGGTTTCAAATCCAAACCAAAGCTCAAGTGCCTGGTGATCCCAACTATTACACAGGAATCGGGGACTGCATGAAGAAAATGTATAGAAATGAAGGTTTCTTTGCGTTTTGGAAGGGCGTTCTTCCCCCAATTCTAGTGGAAACTCCGAAACGAGCTGTGAAGGTAGTTCTTTTTCTTAATCACACGGTCTTTATATGTTTTGCTACTAATATTTTATTTTCTTGTATGTTGTAGCTATCAGTTTTAAATTGCCATATTCAGCTAATATAAATAGAAATAGAAAAATAATATTCTAGAATTAGTGCCTTTGTGGTCATACCGTTAAATATTCTGCATTTATTTATTTATTTATCTTCAAAGCAAAAATATCATAATTTATTTTGTCCGGGCAACAAGGAATTAATACAAATTTCAAGGTAAGATTTAAATAAGTTAATAATTGATTTTTTTTGGTGGGGGGCGGGGCGGCGGGTTATGCAGTCACTTCAGAATAAAAGTTAGAATTTTGTCTTCGTCTTAACTTGGAACACTATTTCACATTTTTGTTAAAAGCAGGCTTTTTATATGCATTTCCATTGTTAAATACTTTAGATTCAAGAATTGTAGATTTCTTTCTTTTTTTTTTTTTTTTTTTTTTTTTTTTTTTTTTTTTTTTTGTGTCTTTTATAAATTGACACTAAAAGAGCAAGTAAAGTTTTCAACGAATTGTTCATTCTTTCATTTATCACTAATCAACAGACTTATTGCTCAGAGCTAGAATAATATGATGAGTAGAAACTTATCGTAGAAATAAAGCTTAGCAAATAAAATAATTAATGAAATAAATAATTATATAATAGGTAAAACATTTGAGATAGACAGTTGTTTTCTATAGAGGTAACAGGAGATTTCATATATTAAATAAGGTTAGTGTCCTTTCTTTATATCGTACCAAACTAACGCTTCCTTCCTATTTTCTGCGAAACTGATGGTATTGAAGGTCGTAGCCAAGGACGAAAATTAGTTGTAACTCGTGTGTTAAAAGAAACAGGGAGTTTTTTTCAATATGTCTTGCATTTACTCAGAATTGTGATTATTGTTAATTATTGCAAAGCCTTCATCAAACGAAATTTGTCATTTATTTCTCTACCTGTGCAATTTTACATATATATTTACATATGTATGATATTTCAAATCACGTCGAATTTCAGTGCTTCTCGAGTTATCCTGAAAAGTTTTCATAGAAAAGGCTGAGCCTTTGGTCCCCAGTAATAGTTGCGTATAACAAGTTCTTTTAATACATTAGAATTTAAGAACATTTTGTGTAATCTTTCGTTGTTATGGTTTGTGTTAATAAGATTGCTATTGTATATGTGTGTGTTTCTGCTCAATTAGTTGGTATGTTTTTGTTTGCCAGCTAAATAACTAGTAGCACGCTTTGTCTAATATTTTCTTAATACTTTTGCAATTTTTGCTTAGTAATTAATTGCATGAAAGAAAGTAAGCGCCGCATTTTCGATTTATTTGGAATGGGTCATCATTTCGTATTGGTAAGTTAAATCGTCCCTCGTTTTAATATATGTATTATAACTAATTAAGTGGTGTTTTGAACTTGGCAGATGAGAAAATTAGCGTAGCTAAAATACGTATCATTGAAAGGAAGAGCATCTTTAAAAAAATACAGCTACAGGGTGAGAATACATATATAAGAGTGGGTGAAAATTGCAGAAGGATGTCTCACAGATTGTGGAAATTAAGGTATGGAAATTATTTCAGGTAAATTTTAGATTAGCAAATAAACATTATATTAACTTAAATCAAGACTTTAATAATTTATTCAAACTAACTACATATAGTGTATATTGACGCACAAAGTACGTTTTAATATTGCTTATCTCTTTCTTAAGAGCAGAAAATAGTAAAAACATAATGACATCACAAGATATTACGACAGGCAGAAAATTGAGAAGCCTCCAAGTAGATGTCATGTTCTAATGCAGAGTCACGTGATTACGTTATATGTGCCAGAGGTTCGCCAATGTAGAAGGTTGGACGTGGATGTATTTAAATATGTAAATCAAGTTGGTTGAAAGATAGCAACTACTGGAATGGTATAAACTGTCTTTGTGATAAGGGCATTGGAAGCTTAGTCTTATCGAATATCGACAATTATTTTACATGTGGGTTTGTGGCATTTCTTGGCCGTAGGTCAGAAGTCTTAACAAGGGACCGTTTTCATAATGGGGATGTGGAGGGTCTTCCGTAAATGATTTTTGGGTAGGATAGTAGGAGAATGTCTTCCTGGTTCAGGTGTCGGGAGGAGTGTTAGATAAGCAAGATTCATTAGTTTCTGCAAGGGATACAGGTAGGGATGAGTAAGGAAGTTCACGGAGTAGAGAATTTTCGTTAATATTATTATTATTATTCGATAATTTGGTTGTTGCTGATTTTAACAAGTGAATTGTTTACTAATAGAATTGAGGAGGCATCCTCAGTTTAGGAGTGCTGCTGCTGCTGAGACCAAAGTCTTGAGGTAGTTGCTGAGGGATTGTGGTGAAACAGATACGGATTCCCTGAATGACCAAGGCATAGGGTAGGGAACGTTTGATGTGAGGGTGGGAGGTCTTGAAGTAGAGCTATTATATAGTGGGAGTAGATTTGATGTACACGTCAGTCTTGAGACGTCAACTTTTGCATCCTGGGAGATGACTGTATGATTAAAAATGTTTCAGGTGAATTTGATTGGGCATTTGTTGTATAGGGACTGTAGAAATTGTCCTAGTGTATCTATTAATAGATGCAAAAGGACACGTATTCATAAAAAAAGTAACTTACCTTGTGCTTCTGTATTTGTTCCTCTAGTTGAGTGTTTCCTCGCTGGAAATGTCGTCAGCATCAGTTTTGTACAGTCCGCAGCAAAATAACCTGCAACATGAGCATGTACGTTTATTGTGAAACTTCACGTAACAGCCCAGGGAATCAACACAACGTCTAAGTGGCACGAATCACGCCAGAGACCTCGGCGTCCTCCACTGCACACTTATTTTGGAGTAAAAGACTTCGTCGTTTCACAATAAACTTACATGCTAATCTACTTATAATCTAGTGACACAATTGCGATCCTCCATTTGGACGCTTCTTAATTTTTTCTCTGTAATGTTCTTTTCTCTCTATCTTTCCCTCTCTTTGATAAGGCATATCAGCGAAAGAGTTCGTAGTATGCTTCTTGTGTTGTGATTATGATTTCACTGTTTTCTGGTAAGTAATACATTTTAAATATGTATCAATAAAGTCAGTTATGGTCGTCCACAGATTTATGGTAAGAAAGATGTTTTTAAGTGTGAATTTAGAATAGTGACAGTATCAAATTTACTATAGCGTACAGCGAAAGGTTAGAGTCGAAATATATAAACCTACTCACAGAACAAGGTATTAATGCGTGCGCGCACGTGATTCACAGCAGCCAGACGACTTATGGCAGGAAAACAGAACTACAGATTCGTAGGAAGTTAAACAGGTATTGAAAATAATAACAAAGGAAAGGTCGTGTAAAGTTATTTGCATTTAAGCGAGTCAAATTAACATCAATCAGAAATATCTAAGTTTGAAAATAGTTCCACTCTGTCTTCCACACTATCAGAATCACTGGCAGAAGAGTCCCCCTCTACGTTAATTATGCATAATTCGACTACCACTCTCAGTTAACCCCTCCAGGTTTCACATTTTTTGTTCATGTAGGAGGTGCTTTATATACTTACTTCACTTCTAAGGGACAACTTCTTCGAATGCCGCATAAACCAGCTGTCACACATCAGAAAGCTTTTTTTTTTTTTTTTTTTTTTTTTTTAAGCCACATATCGCATAAATTCGTTGTACTTTTCATCCAATACCCTTTTGGATATTTTTCCCGTGAGTCGGAAATTTGCCACAACCGATTTCTCTTTCTGAGCACTATACATACTAGCATCAGAAACACTAGCAGTGGAGCTATTCAGCCGATTCGCACCGATTCGGAGTTGTTAAAATATTTCGAGTTCGCAGAACCGTTTGTTACACCGAGATAAACCTACAAACACATACACACACACACACACAATCCCCAAGCCAAGCGTGAAAGAAAGAAGCCAAAGTGTGTGTTTGAACCTGGCAGAACCCATTTTCAGAATTTGAAAACTAAACTAGATCGTTTGTTCACGATTGTTCTCATAAAATTTTCGTTTGTTCAGGATTTATAAACAATTAATATCAAAAACAAAATAGGCGGTGGCAACTTCACGTAGCAGAACCCATTTTCGGCAATCGAAAATAAACTATCCAGATAAGATTTTTAAACCTTTTGAATTTCTGTTAGCATAGCAAGTATGTACATTGCAAATTTCAGCTGGAAGGGTGAGCTTGTAGAATACAAATTTTTCACAATCAAAAACAATTGACCCATTTGAACAACATTACTTTGCTCTGTACATATGGGAATATTAATGGAGGGCGGGGGAACGGTATTTTTTTTTTTTTTTTAAGTATCTTTGTTCTTAGAAATCCTTACAGCTACAGGGTTAAGTACGATCTCTCAGAAGAAGGTATAGACGTTTATTCCTTAATCTCAAATGCTCAGATATCAAGAATGAGAACTGGGATCATATGAGTGAAGCAGTGAGGGTTATTTATATTTGAAACTCATACATACCATTATTAACAATTGTCGATCCATTGCTGGATGAAGGTCTTTTGACAACCATCTATTTTTGATAATCCGTTTCCAAGATATTCGAAGTGCAGCATAATTTCGTCACACCATTTCTTTGATGTGTAGGTCGCTACATGTCACAAGAGAATTATATCTATCTGCCTATCCGTCTACTATATCTGTCAGATACATACATACATATATATGTTAAAAACCGGTTGTTAAAAAATTAGAATAGCACCACTGAACACCAGTGACTCAAACGACAATTTAACATCATCAGTAATTGGTAGTTCGCTATACTCCTGTTAAATTGTATTGAAAACACTTAATAGAAAATTTTTTTCTGCGCTTGTTAAACGCTTTCCCTTCTTATGTTTAACAGCATGAGGTGGAGACTCCGCTGTAACTTAAATTCTCTTATCAGTATCGCCCACATAGTGAGCTTATGGTGTACTTTTATCAATGTTACCAATTTAATATACGATAATTCTGCTTTATTTTATTTTATTTTATTTTTTAAACTATTCTTCTATTAATCTAATTTTCCCTTTAAGTTATCACCTTATTTCAGTTTTTCGTACAAGAAATATACATTACATATGGATTTTGGAATACTACACAAACGTTACTTTCACAAATTTGTGTACCTTTTTGCTCTGTTAATACATATTTTAACATCTTAGAAACTGAACATTAAAAATAAAATCTGCTGGTTGTCTTGAAGAAGTTTACTTTGTTTGAATGATCCATGTCCAGAAAGTATTCCATATTTTCCTTGCTTAGTTGTCTCATTTGTTTTCTTATTTCTATTGTCGGTATGTTTTCTTTAAACTGTTTTCCTTTCTGTATGTTTGTCCATTATTGCTGCCATTTGGTCTTGATGATGTTTTCTAGTTCATCATCTGTGTTTGGTTGGTACTTTACCTAGCATTTTTATAATTTTTATATTCTCATTTGTATTTTGCCGGAATTTTATACTGTTAATATTTGAAAGTGAATTTGTTCTAATTCAATGTTTCCACTGGAACGGTTTTCATTAGTTTATTTGTTCTTAGAACTTGGTTCACTTTCTTAGTCAGATTTATAGAAGTAGTAGAAATTTACTACTACTTTCCGTTTAAATATCGATCTCCATAGACTCAAAACGGTGAGAGATGTCCAATCTATCGGAATTAATTGACCGCCCCCCAAGAAAGACTTTTATTTCGACCTTTATTCCTATATGCCAACCGTAGTTGGTGGAAATCTACGACTTCTAGTTTCAACACAGATCACAATGCAGAATGTCAATAGATAAAGAGAAATGATTTTCTGATATAGAATTAATACCGTAAGGATATGTTCAGTCTTCGACTTTATTTCTCTGTTTAAATCGAAAATGTTAGAAATATACTACTAATTACGTTTTTTTTTTTTTTTTTTTTTTTTTAATATTGATCACCATCATAATAATAATAAAACGATGAAATATAGTGAGTATTGTCTTTCTCATTTGGATTTATAGTTCCGAGAATAACTTTATCCCTCTGTTAAAACCGGAAGTGGTGGGAATCTATGATTTCCGATTTCATCACTGATCACCATAGCGAAAAGCTGTAATGGATAACAAGAAGCAGGTTTTTAATATGGATTTAGCAGCACAAGAATAGTTTCCATCACTGACTTAATTTCCCTGTTGCAAGTGAAAAGTGGTCGCGGTAGCTCAGTGGTGAAGCGCTCACCTCTGGCACATGGGATCACTGGTTTGATCCCAGCACCCGCCAAATTTGCTTTGCTTTGTAGTGCACAGACACGTGTTTTGCTTTCCCGATAGATCGGCATTTAAGTTTTTTTGCTGCTTGTGTAACAAGTTGTTGTGATGTACTAGCTATTTTTATAAACAGTTGCGAAGTATCTGGTTGATTATGTTAGAAAAATTAAGAATTAGTTTACTTGCATGTGTGATTATTAGGGCTTGGAAGTTGAAGACCTAAAAATTGCCTGAAATGAACCTAAAAATTTCTAAAAAAGGACCTAAAAACTGATAAAAGGACTTAAAAATAAGACCCAAGTTAATTAGGATTACCTATTTGATAAATATAATGCTCAAGATACAAGCTCCTGGTAGGTTAACGGTCTGTCCTTCTTCCACAAACTGAAGTACAAACTAAAATAAGAAAACTTCCGTACCCTCACTTGCCCTTGCTGAAGGACATTGTTACGTCTCCTTATCTGACTTGTGATTCTTGCAGATCTGGTCTTATCAGTCCAGTCGTTGAAGAATGTCTTATCTTTTGGATTTTCTTTACTAAAGAAAAGATGTTTAAGAGGTGGTGGTGATTCGAGTTAATGACCAGTAAATTTATTGTCGAAAGATGAAGGGCAAAAAAAGACGTTAAGACCTATGAAAAGCTTAAAAAAAGACCAGTAAGCAAGAAAACGCCGAAAAAGGCAAAAAAAGGACAAATAAAATCCACCATTTTCTGGCTTACAATAACCCAAAATGACTATATATTATGTTAAGCCTTGTCTTCGGGCACTCGTAAAAAAGAGGATTTTTCCTCAACTTCCGGGCCCTAGTGATTATTGTTCGTAATATCCCAATTCTTTTGTAAATTTCCCTTTTCCGCATTCAACTTAGGTCGTTTTGTCCCTATTTAGTAAGCCTCAAATACACTTCTATCAATGAACTATGAAAACTTCTGTTAAACGTGAACGTCCCGAATGTTATGCTTCGAAGCGTCCTGACATAGTGGAATTGCAATCCATAGAAGTCTCTGATAGGTTCTTTAATTTTTCTATCAGTATTCCTCTTAGTCATATTGATGGATGAATCATCATACTCACATTATACTTCATATATACAGAATTTATATAGAGACTTGTTGGAATTTTTAGGTTAATAGGAGATTCAGGATTTCAAACTGAATCTTAATTGTATTTTTCTGAGTTTTTGGTAACTTGAAAAACAAATATGAAAGTTGAGGGAAAGAAATCTATTTTGAATCAGCGCTCCCTCATATTTATTCCCGTTGTGGGAAAAAAAGAGTATTTTTATCATAACCATTGTCACTTGCTAATTGAAAAACTTCCTTATGAAATGTTCCTTATGTCATTATTTATTATAACTTTCTATGCTTCAGAACGCCTCTGTAAATACACCTACTAACATTACTTCTGATAGTTATATCGTCAGTGAAGGGATGTTAACAAGAGAGCAGTTTAAAATGTCGCTTTGACGTTATACTGTACTATATATTTCAAAATACACTATTTGCAGAAAGTTTATGTCTTCGATATCTCAGGAATTCAGCTAAGAAATCTTTACGATTGATAGAGCAGGTTAAATAAGAATGAATCATGGTCATAACTCAAAATCGTGTTTTCGAGTTACGCCACTTCGCCCCTTCACCGATGATATGTTTATCCTTAAATAATGGTATGTTTTAAAATACTTTACTAGACTTTACTAGCTGAACCTGCGCTCTCTACACAGCGCATCATTCGCATATGAGCATAAATATCCTTCTCATTCCTCACATCTGTACATGTCCCTTTACAGACACAAGTGAAAAAAGTCTTGATTTAAAAAAAATCGGCAAGGCGTTTTATAAAGGGGACCTCAATATTTCGCACCGTTTGCAAGATTTGAGCCTACTTCCGGTTGGAGTTTCTAATTCATGCATGACCAGTGTTTTCTTTCTTCTTGCACGCAGTATGTAATAAGCAAATACATTACATACGCAATTAATTATAATCGCAGTTATATATGGTGTTCATTGGGCAAATCACTCCAAAAATATAAAGATTCATCTTACTGGTTAAACTGGAGAAATGGTTATCGTTCCTTTTTCATTATTATTTGGCCATGAAATAAACGCCTGAGACATATGCAACCCCTATATACACAACAGCGTAGTGTTGGGGTGTATAACGCGTAGGATATGGTGCTTTAGTTTTTTTGTTTTTTTTAATTTCAACGCTTCCATGCGTACCCTAAAAAATGTAATAAAGAAATAACGGTCATGTTTTTAAAATATTCAATTAGAACTGGACAATCTACGCAAAATTTCCAATCGATCAGTGAAATCGTCATCTTTCTAGAGCCTATAGTTTCCGAGATCTCATTGTCGAAAGGATTGGCCACAAACATATAAATTTCCACAACATATAGTTTAAAAGAACTCGGAAGATGGAAGCACAATTCATGTGCATTGATTTTGGAGAAGGCTTATTAAAATACAAAGGCTTTGAACAACAATTTTATATCAAAATCACTCAATAACTTCTTGGGTATAATTTAAACTTTCCGATACCTTCTCGTGTACGACATGTTCCCCTTCTCAGTTGAAATTTCGAAAAGTACGGATTCTCATTGGTTACGGAAAGTATATCCGAATTTGTACACTCATCGCAAACGTATTGCCTATCATGCTACAAATGCTGTTCAGTTGTTTAGCTAGGTGAATATTGATAACATGCTTCAGCAGTCAATTATAAATAAGCAATGGTAATTGTATCTTCTTCTCTGGAAGTCTTAGTGATGGTTTATTTTTAATGCAGTAAGACATCAGGAATCTTATTTTTAATGCAGTAAGACATCAGGAACCATTATCTTAAGATTGTAGTGTATTCATTAACCCTTTAGGGACTGCTATCAGTTTTTCTTCAGAGAGAAGAAGAAGAAGAAAAAGAAGGACGCCTTAAAAGCTATCCAAGCCTATAATTGGGTGTTGAATGACTTATTTGACAAATCAAATGAGGCTTATAAACCACACTGGCCTTTCCGTCCATATGTTATTGGTAGGTTGATTGAGTTGTGCTTAACTTTCCTTTCTGCAGCAAGGCTATATAGAACATGAACCTACAGCGTAACCTGATATCTGAACCACACAAGCTCCTTAATCATATATCATACAGGAAGTTGTCCAAATGTTGTTTTTATATATCACACTCGTCCTTAACGAAACAATCGACTGTATTTTTATATCCCACGCCCATCTCTAAAGGGTTAAAGGAGGAGAATAATACAAATTTAGATATTTTTAAAAGTTTTGTGATTACTTGTACTGGTAGGTACAATGATCATTCCGAAAATATTCCGTCAGAAATGATTCCAAGGAAAGAGTAGAACATTGGTTGTTAAGTACGAGGTGTGTCAGAAAAGTAAAGATTCAAACGCAACTAACGTTGCACCAAATGTTTGTGTTGCTTGACTACCGCTACAATTGAAACACTGGTACGAACACCCAAATCTCAGCAACTGCCGCCATTATCCTAACACTTACTTAGTCATGATTTGAGTTTCGGGACCCAAGTCTCGTAGAACTCTGCCCCTCTCTCCTGAACCATTCCTGCCATCCTTCTTGATTTCATCGTCATCGTGGAAGCGTCGTCTAGCAAACTATTTCTTCAAATAAATAAATAAAAATAATTTGGCACAATGTTCGGGCTGTATGACGGGTGATCGAGAACTTCCCACCGGAATCTTGCAAGGAGCTCTTGGTGATATTTACTGTGTGGGTCCAAGTGTTGCTATGAAGCAAGCGAACTTATGTGACAATATGGCCCTTTATTTGCTCTGGATGATTGACATCCAAGCCGTTGCACCGTCAACGGCAGTATGCTGCGGTAATTATTGTTGTTGGTGGACAAATACCGTGTATTGTTTTGTCTCCGGGTTCTTCCGTTTCCTTCCACTTTCGTCATTCCACCATTGTCATTCGTCTCACCATTACCGTCCCTGTTAGCCTTGGTGCAAAATCGTAGGACGTTAAACTCCAAAATAAATATAAAACAGTGTTGTTCCCAAAGGCATGAATTGAATTGCACTAACAAGATGCCATGTCTGCCCCGGAAATTGACGGACAGAACTTGTGGGATAAGATAGACGTTGATTTTTTTGGGAAGGGGGGATGGATATAATGCCATTGTAGTACTGTTGTTTGGGTTCAGACTTGTGGCAGTAGACCTCGTGACAGCAGTGTAAGAAACGTATCGTCTGTGTACCGGATAAGGACGTCACAACATCCGTTCTTTTCTTTTTCTGTAGGTCTCGTCAATATTTTGGGTACCTAGCATGCACGGAAGTTTCGATACCAAGGTTAGGATCACAGCTTCGTGATACTTGGAGAAACATGACACAAAATTCTCCTACTTTCACACTCTTAGTCATACACGTTTCTTCAGTTCTTGTTAGAAGGTTATCAGAGACCACATAGGCTTCCCACTCCTTTGTTCGTCGTGAGTATCTAGGTCAAGCGAGGACACCGTCAAATTGTGATTATTCATAATGTTTCCATAAACAGCCACAATTTGGTGATGGATGTCTGTTGGCTGTTTGCTACAAGAACCATATTATAGCGTGCACTTCGCGTTTGGCTCAATTCTAAATTGCTGCAGTCATTTCCAAATACGTGTAATTTGCAGAAGACTAAGGACAGCATTGCCAAACTGTCAGTGGTACCAAATTATGCCTCATAAATTTGCACTACGGCGTATATGCGTTGTCTCTTTACCTTCATAAAACGCCTCGTATAAAATTTTAAAATGATCGAAGATGAATTTGTCCAGGTAGAGAGGTAGGCATAACTAACGTGTGTGTTTTGTTATGTTTTGTTTTGTTTTTGTCTTTCTTTACTTTTTTTTTTTTTTTTCTGTCTTAACAGGGCAAGTAACATGTTATTCTGTGTTGTGCATGTTTAGTGTGCAGTTGTATGTTTTGACGTATCATTGTCGCAGTAGTATTATAATTTATATTTTAAATGTTCATGTTGAGCTGAGAGCCACTACTATGTTTTCTCGAAGTTTTCTTTTGCTTGAATTCGGAACTAAGCGTATTATGTAAGTATAAAAGAGTAGAAAGGGCTATTTTAAAAGTATTTCATTGCACTCTGATGAGGCATAATAGTGTTAAGTAAAATAGCATTGTGACTGCATTATTTTTTTGTTTACAGGTAACATTAGAGAAGGAACAACAGAGCTAGGTCTACAAATGTTATTTGTTTTCTTTTAAAACTCTATAAATGTCTGCTAGATCAGTAGAAGTTGTTCTGGGCCAGTTCAATAGGTGATGTAAATAGTACTTCAAAATTGCTTGACACGCGAAAGAACAGTAGAGTCCGTAGTTTATGTTGCTTTGAAATAATTACCAGCAGTAGATATTACTCTTACAATTTTTTAGTGTGACTGTGGAAAAGAAAGAAGATTATCTGATATCCCGTTTTCAATTCAAAGAAACGTGTATTTTTTGTTCATGGAAAAATATAGAATAGTTTTCTAGTTTGAAAATTCGCATGTTTTGTTTATGTAGTTACACCCAAAGTTCGTATCAAATGCTATTCTCAGCCATTAGATACGTTGAAAACCTAATCTAACAACTTAACTATCGTATGTTTATCTAACTTGAAAGTGCCACAATCTTAATTGTGAATTAGGTTAAAATTAATTTTATATACAAGAAGTTATAAATTTTGTTGAAGACATTAAGAATATTGTTGAAGGTACAATTTCAATATGCGTTCTACAGAATGCAATAAATAACGTACTATTCAGTAATGTAGTATAAAACTTATTATTCAGTGCATTTTAAAATAAGATTCATTGGTTTTGTATTAAGTACGAAGGCGAATGATAGTAATAAGATATGTGATGTGTTTCATTCTGTGGTATTACGTTACGTTAGCAGTTAATATATTATATGTAAATTTATATATTTTCTTTACAGTTTTTTACTTTCGAGCAGTATAAAAGGTTCTTCCTTTTCGGCGCTTCAGCACCAACTCCAGTGGTATGTATATCGCATTATTGATTAAGTATTATCAATTCTGTACGTTGATAAAATAAAAATGCACAATGTTAATCTAAGTCACTGCAAAATGGTAGTTAAGATTTTAGAAAAATGACTAGGCGAAACTCTTCCTATGATGCTCGGTCTTCTTCCAGCATCTTAACCTTATGACGCCAACCTGGGGTCCGTGCGGACCCCAGGCTTCATTATGTTCATATATTTTCTCTGTTTGTTTCATTTTCTTATCCACGACTTAGGACATCTCTTTTTAATATGTTTTCAATTCACTCATAACAATTTACTTCTTGTACGCTTTTGTATTTAGAAATTATAAGCATATTTAAGAACCAAAACGTATTTAGCACACCTGGGGTCCGTACGGACCCCATGGTTTTCCATGCTTCAATATGCACAGATAGATAAATAAAGTTTGCTAATTGGTAGTTCCTAACAACAACAACATAAATAAAAGTAAATATTTATTCCTCTGACAAGTAAGTTGTGTTGTTTTAAAAATTGTCAGAAGATGGTAGCACTATCTTTGTGTTATTATTCTCTTAGAATTTGAATACCTTACTGAATGTTACTATACACATATTTATGAAACAAATAAATTCTCTTTAACAAAAAGTGTACTTCCTGTATAATATTTGTGAAGAAATAGTTCAATTTTATTTCTATTTCAATGTTGCCGGAGCATATTACTACTCAAATATACAGAAAACGATGCGTTTCAGGCAAAATTACATTGAGAAAGTTCTGTCATTTAGTTGCAGTGTCTCGTCTAGGACTGCCTAAAGAAAGCGTTCTGCGGATGTTAGAAGTAACTAATAGCAAAGCAACTGAGGTTGAATCGGACGACAGCCATTACGAGTATGAACGTGAATTTTCTGAGGAAGGGAAAGGAGACTAAACTACCCGTAGCTCTAATGAATGTGACATGGACCTGTTTTCTGATTATGACCCTCCGCAGCGTTCTAGCCGAATTTTAGACATGTCAACAGAGCACGGAACAAAGACTACAGAATTTACACCTCCACATGGAAAAAAAAAAAAAAAATCAAGTGCACAGGACCCACCAGAACACCAGACATTGGCAGAAAATATATTCAAGGAGCTCAAACCAATGGAATTAGGTATTCAGAATGAACTACCTGCCTTCCAAGTTTTCAAACTCCAGAATCAGCCAATCTAATTGTGCAGGAAACAGAAGCTCGAATCTATGTTGAGAAAGCAAAGAAGTAAAACTCTGAAAACGACGCAACTGAAATATATGCGTTCATAGACTTCATTATTTTGGCGCTATTGCCAAAATCGGCAGAAAAAGGCTTGAATGAATTGTGGCCAAGTGAAAATACCACAATTCCAATATTCCAAGCAACTACGTCGCTGAATCGTTTCAACTGTCTCCTTAGGTTTTGTTGATTTCATAGTATTCAAACTAGTCAAGAGAAACTGGAAACAGACAAGTTATCAGCATTCCGTGAACTCAGGGAAATATTCGTTCTGAATCACCATGACTTGTACACATCTGGAAATTTGTAAGCTATGGATCAGTAACTGGTACGTACATGTGGAAGATTTCTTTTTGTATGTTTACATTCCAAGTATGACCGGAAAATACGGTATAAAAATTTACTGAGTCAGGGTGTCTACTGGTCATGAAAGTCATGAAAAAGTCCTTTATTTACCCAACTGGTCATGAAAATCTGAAATCTCAGAGTATATTTTTATACTTCATACTTTTATACCTCATACTGCATGTACTGAAACAGTTGTATCAGCTCAGTAATTGTGAGAATTTCCCCCACCAGTTAGTGCTGGCTAACTGGTACTTTACTGTCTTCCTAGCTGCTCCCCATTTCATCTTCTAGTCTCTGTAATATAGTAACAACTTTTTACTGTCCAACTTTGTGATCTGCTATTTCTTTACTTCTAAGAAATGTAAATTGTGTATTTTTGGGCCTTTAGACTTATGCAAATAATATTATTCGTTTGAGTTTGCAGATTTTAAATTTGATGATCTATTTTTTTAAAACGAATTTCTTTTATAATTTGTTTTGTCTTTGGGCAGTTCTCTGAGTGCTTAATTTTAGACAAATTTCTGCTAGATGGATAATTATACTCAGAATTAAAACTTCAAATACAGTATAGAGTAATTAACTGGTAAGAGCAGGCCCGTATTTAGGTAAGTGCTATTCTGTGCTCGAGCACAAGGCGGCAGAATTTCAGATTCTTTAAGATTCACAATAAGTGATATTTAAGACTAGCAACCCGCATAGTTCCGATGCACCACTGATGGTAGGGGTTTATTATTACTAATGGTAAATTTTTATCGCCATGGTCATGAAAATTTGAACAAATAGGTCATGAAAAGTCATGAATTTACTTTCTGGTATCCCAGTAGACACCCTGTGAGTGTGCAATACTGAAACACCATAATGATTCAGAAACAAAATATATGTTTGTCAGCATCTAGGGCATGAACGAGGGAATGTAAAAGACCTGGTGAAGTGACTTGTAAAGCCATGGTTAGATAAGCGAGGAAATATAACAATGGATATTTATTTCAGAAGCACCGGGCTTGCCGGGAGTTGTGTCTTCTCATAACAATAGTCGTTGGTACAAAGAGAAGGTGCAAAAGGGATATTCATATGGACATGGTTGAAAGTCGTGAGCGATCAGAAAATACGTAGAAATAAAGAAAATGTAGTATATGGAAAATTTCAGTAGAATGTATGGTAGTCACTAATGTTGCACAATATATATATATATATATATATATATATATATATATATGTGTGTGTGTGTGTGTGTGTGTGTGTGTGTATGTATGTGGTAGGAAAGCAAAGATCCATAAGCAGGAGAATAAAAATTGGTTTGTGTTTAGTATATTCTTCTAGTAACTATATATATATATATATATATATATATATATATATATATATATATATAATTTTTACTATGTTATAGCAAATAAAAGTAAGGAACTGTATTTAACAAAATAATAAAAATAAAACCTAACAAACAAGTGCCTACTAACAACGTTATTGGTTGGGGTCCGCACGGACCCCAGGTTGGCATTAACGTAATTTTGAAAGGTTGGCGTCATAAGATTAAATGTAGAAGCTGAAGTTAAGGGAGGGTAAGGGAATGTATGTTCGGAAAGAGAATAATCCAAGAAATAAAGACGGTAACCATTTTCATTTGTGTCGGGTTGTGTTATTCCTAGATAATTCTATTATTAATAATGTGTAGAATCATTTTTCTTTCAGAAAGGTGTAGCAATTAGACCAATGTTCGCTTCAACATATTGGATAATTATTTGATGATTTTTTTTTTTAATAAGTAAAGGATATTTTCTACCAGAAAAAGAACAGTCATAACAGAATATGAAACTTTCATGGTTTCGTAAACCTGTGTAATAACCGAGCGGTCATAGAAGAACAATTAGTATTCCTGTTGAAAGAAACTGGAGATCAAATCCCGCTGCCGACTCTCACAGTGTTTGCCCTATGTTCTTTCCATTATTATTGTGTCTGGTGTAAAACGTCTTCACAGCTGTATCACAGCTGAAACACATTAATAAAATAAATAAAAGGTAATTTGCTCCTTTGTGATAGGACTACCCATCATATTACACACAAATCTGATAGCTTTTCATATAATTTAATAGACGAAACTAATAATGTCCAGTTGTGTACAGACACTTGTTTAAACGTAATATTCTGCCGCAGGTTTATTTTGATTGAACATTGATAATTTCTGAAACCCCAAAGATCATTATGCATTGTCCTGTGTAAGAAGTCAAAAGTGCTTGTATAGCGAAGGAATATTAATTGATTTGTCAAATGAATTCTGGTAGTAGCCATAACTACTAAGGTCTTCAATTTCATATTTTTTGAGCCAAGAAAGAAACTGGCCACCTCAGCCTGTACTCCGTTCGCTTAGTGGCCCTACCTGTTACAGTAAAACCTTCTTGCGAATAAAGCACTCGTGGCAAAACATATCTGATTTCGAGTAGAAGTGGAGAGCCTCGTAGCTAACCGGTTAGCGTACGCGTCTTTGGCGTGGGAGATCCGGGTTCGATTCCCGGCGGGAGCTCATGTGGTTCAGAGTCCACGTTAATCAGCAGGTCCACTTCTCATATAGCCTCGCTGCTGAACAGGACTTTATCTCAAAAATCAACCCAACTCAACTCGATTACGGATGGATTATTATCGATTTTTTTTTTACCTGAATCTTTCAAGCATAATTTACTTCTTTTTAAATCGAAAATTGAACAAAATCGAATAATAGTCCTGTTGTTATTCATCCTTAATTCATTGTAGATGGTACAGTCCGCAGCAAAAAACCTGCAACATGAGCATGTAAGTTTATTGTGAAATTACGCTTAACAGCGCAGGGATTCAACATAACGTCTAAGTGGCACGAATCACCCAGGAAAAACCACGTCGTCCTCCTTTGCACACTTAATTTGGAGCAAAAGACTTCGTCTTTTTTCTCAATAAACTTACATGCTCATGTTGCAGGTTTTTTGTTGCGGACTGTACAGAAATTTTTCCAAGGATCGAAAATAGTAACATGCTCGTAAAATGTGGGAGGAAGAAAAGATAATTAAATTCGTGAAATAAACATGTAAAAAATGTGAATTCGTATTTTGTTTAAAGATTCTGTGTTGAAATTTATAGACTGATGAACACTGTACAGCCAGTTATTTACATGTTAGCTTAAATGTACAAGCAGTGAGACTGAAGTGTTAATAATGCATGTTGTGCAGCATCAGATTAGGTTCGTGCCACAACAACTTTCGTTTAAGTTTTAAAGGACGAGTTGTGGAAGTGTTCTTGATTTTTTTTTTTTATATATATATATATATATATATATATATATATATATATATATATATTTTATTTCTGGATACCTTGAGTAGATCATAAGTGTCAATTTATTAATTAGTGACACGTAAACGTAATGTTTGTGTGTAGTGTTCATCTTCGATTGTTAATGTATTCTTTCAGACGTACTCTTTAGCTGGATTGGGAGCAGGTATCACAGAAGCTATTCTTGTAAATCCATTTGAAGTAGTTAAAGTCTCATTGCAAGCAAATAGAGCACACCTAAAGGAGGTACCATCGACGTGGACTGTTACGAGGCAAATTATTGCTACACAGGTAACTTTTGGATTCTTCTCTCATAGGATTTTCGAAAGAGTTGTAATTGTAAATCGATGAATAAACAATGATATTTCGAGAAATTATTATTTAATTTCAAATACTAAGTTGAGTAATTTCTTCTATGTATATCGATCAGTAGGTTATTAGTTTTATTGACATTTGTTCTTGTAAAATTACTGGTTTAAAACTGAATCAGCTTGGAACCGAATATGTGTGGTAGGTTGTAGATGCTTTCTCATCGAAGACCACGAGTCCGTAATACATTTAAAATTAACCGAAAGAATCCGACAGTTGCTTCCTGTAAAGCACCATCACCACTAATAACGGAAATGTATTACGTAATAAAAAGGCACGTAACATTATTCTTAAAATTTACGTTAGAGTAAAATAAAAGTACTGTTAGGTACAATACGGTGTATACATAAAGTAGAGAGTGATTCTTCTTTGGACAGTTAATTCGTGCAGAGTAAAATTAGTCTAAATAATTGATCTTGTATTATATATATATATATATATAAACAAATTTAAAATTTTTCCATATTTTCATACGGTGAAACTGAAATCCTCCCCGCTGGTCTGGTGGCTAGCGCGTGATCTTGAGTTTGATTTCCCAGTGGAAGTATTAAAAATTTGAACGCATTACAGGAGTTGGGATCTCACATTAAACGGTAGGTCCATATCTCATGTAACCTCGGTGCTAAAAAGCGACGCTCAACCTCTACAAGCAATAACAATCAACTTGTTGAAATACGGTAATAGATTTGGAGATAAAAATATTTTTGTACCAAGTGTAAAAGCGATGAAAAAAAGACAACACATATTTTTGGAAAGCCCCTACTTGTGCCCTAATCATCTTAGATTCGGGGTTCGTACGTCATTGTCTTTAAAAGGTATTAGGTTTTGGAATGATACCATACACATGCTTCACATTCCATAAACGCGAGAAGATTCAGAAAATTTTCCGGAAAAAATGTTTAGCAATTTGGGGATGTCTGGTGGGGCTTCAGGGTAGGTGTCTAGAAAATTGTAGATATGCTGGGATATATAGTTACTGTGGTTCATTGAAGCATAATTAGTTGTTATAGGAGTATAGAAGGTTTTTGAATTAAGAACAATGATTTTTATAACAAATATGACTAATTTTTCAGAAGGAGAGCGATGGAGAGAGTGACAAAGTATGTTTTGATATGCAAATGGAGCTCGTTACCTTATATATAAGATGAAGTGCAGTTACAATATAATTAAAAGCATGTAAATAGCAGTCGAATGACAAAACATCTTATTCTAACCATGTATTGATGGGCTGATTTCAAACGTGTTAAACGTGGACTTCAGTGAGAGCAGGTCAAACATAGAAACTAAACAGCGTCATACGGGTCTAGTGGATACTTTCCGAGCCTAATTTGGGAATGAACGGAAATGCAGCTATAACAAGCATTTGGTACGGATGTACTAAGTAAGCCTGAGGTACCAATATCGTTGTACAGATTTAAGAATGGCGGTGAATATCTCAAAGAAAAACCATGACAACGAGGAGGCACTTAGGGTAGTTATTGAAACCAATAATATTCAACCATGTGAGGCTCTGCAAGAAGCATTCAGTTGCAGTACACAAGCGATTTGCTATAGTGTGCGGCATCCGAATTGGTGTATGACCTTAAGTGCTGCTCTCACGTCGACCAACCCGTTGCAGCGACGTTGCCAGCGCAATAAAGTGGAAGACTATTTCGGCCGGAACTAAGATAAACATTTGACGTTTCTTATCTTATCTAAAACAGTAACCGAGAGTTGTAGAATACATATTTCTGAGAATATTGGTGAAACAACCATGTTTCTAGTTTATTTTTTTTATTTTTTATTTCTTTTTTTTTTTTTTTTTTTTTTTTTTTTTTGTATGTTGCAGGTGTTTTTATTTTTTATTTTTATTTGGTCTAGGAATTAATTCGTGCGGTTGGTACGCACACATTGAAGCTGTAGTACAAACACAAAATACATAAATACCTTAAGAAAAATATTGTCCATCGCTAGCCACCACTTTCGCCCATCTGTCAGGCAATGTACGGATTCCGTGGCGAAAGAAGTCCTCATCCTTGGAAGCGATCCAGTCAGAGACCCATGTTTCGATGTCTTCTGAAGAAGTAAACCGCTGTCCAATCAAATCGTTGTTCATGCAATCGAACAAGTAGTAGTCCGAAGGAGCAACGTCTGGTGAATACGGCGGGTGGGGTAAAACTTCCCATCCGACATTTTCTAAATAGGTTTTGACCGGTTTTGCGACATGTGGGCGAGCGTTATCATGTTGAACAATAAGTTTATCATGTCTGTTCTCCCATTCTGGTCGTGTTCTGGCCAGAGCTTGCTTCAAACGCATTAATTGTCGTCGATAACGTTCTCCATTCATAGTTTCACCCGGTTGCAGCAGCTCATAGTACACCACACCTTTCATATCCCACCATATGCACAGCATAACCTTTGCACAGTGAATATCTCGTTTTGGTTGTGATGGACCTGGTTCACCTGGTTTCACCCAGGCCTTTTTTCGTTTAGAGTTCTCGTAATGGATCCACTTCTCATCACCCGTAATAATTCGATGCAGAAACCCCTTTCTGCTCTGTCGTTGAAGCAGCAATTCGCAAATGGTTTTTCGTCTTTCAACGTCTCTGTCTTTCAATTCATGTGGAACCCAATGTGACATCTTTTGAATCATTCCCATGGCTTTCAAGCGTTTGGAGACTGTTGTTTGATCAACGCCTAATGCTGCTGCAAGTTGTTCCTGCGTTTGACACGAATCCTGCTCGAGCAATGCTGTCAATTCTTCGTCTTGAAATTTTTTTGGCTGTCCAGCTCGCTCTTGGTCTGCCAAGCCGAAATCACCACTTCTAAACCGTGCAAACCACTTCTGACACGTTCGCTCAGCTAGAGCATGGTCACCATACACTTCCACCAAAATACGATGACTTTCAGTCGCTTTTTCTGCATGTTAAAGTAATGCAGCAGGACACCCCGCAAAAACACTTTATCAGGCACAAATTGCGCCATGTTCACTTAACTACAAACTGGTGTTGTTGACGCTTTAATCCACTGCCCTATACTACGAACGATACGCGATGACAGGGGTTTGCAACACATGTGTGGATACACGGAACTGTGGGACGCTCCGTTCGTTGCGCCATCTCTTGTCCACCCGCACGAATTAATTCCTAGACCAAATATTTTTATTTTTTATTTTATTTTATTTTATTTTATTTTATTTTTTTTTTTTTAGTAATTGTTGTGAATATTGCTTCATGATGAAAGTTGATTTTATCAATGAGAATTAACTTAAATGGATTAATTTTATGAATCTCCTCTAATTTTAAATTTCCGTTGTGCAGAGCACTAGAGCGTCTAAATGGAATCTACAGCTATAACTGTATACTGTATTCTGGTACTATTGTGCAAAACTGTGCGAGGACACTAACTTCAATAATTTTTAAAATTACATTTATAAGTAGGGGTTATAACAGCTGCTTCCAAACTTTCTTCCGCGAAGTCCTGGATCACCATAAAATACACAATGATATAATATGATTAATGATTTTCAGGTGCATTGCAATTTTGAATAGTATTTCAATTGTTTATTTTTAAGTTAAATCTATCTAACCGTTTTATCTAAAGCCGCGGTGGGTAAGGCGTCTAGAACACACAACACTTCTTGCTTACTCATGTAACGCAGATGGTCACTTGGGGACCACTATTTATTAGGCTAATTAATTTTTAAATGAGTGCTAATAACATAGCCTCACTGGAATATTGTTTCTCGTGACATCAGTGAAATCAATCAGTGCTGGTTCTGATCAGAGAAACGATGTGTCACCATTCATATTGGCGATATGGCATCTTTTTAGCGTTGTGAGGACAGTTGCGGAGCTACTTGAAAAAAAGAAGTAGCGGACTCCGATCTAGAAACCCAGCGTTAATGGCGAGGAGAACCGATATATTTAGCATATAACTTCCCAAAGACATCGATCGGTGAATCGACGACGATCAGCAGAATTTTGAATAAACTGAGTCGGAGGGTGAAAGTGGTATTGTTAAAATAGTGGTAAGCCAGGTTGAGGACGATCGGAGAAACACCCCGGAGGGAAGACTTTTCCCCTGGGCTTCCATCTGAAATCATCACTGGCCTTTATCCTCTACGGGCTGCTTGTGCCAAGGCCAGAAGAGGGAAAAATCCTTTCTCTCAACCAACTGAGTGGTGTAAGGAGGCTAAAATAAATCTGACGTCAAAACTTCTTTTGTTTTCGTTTCGATCTTACGTTCTTGGTACAGTCCATAGCAAAAAACCTGCAACATAAGCATGAAAGTTTATTGTGAAACGATGAAGTCTTTTGCTTCAAAATAAGTGTGTGTGTGTGGGGGGGGGGGCGCCGATGTTTTCCTGGCGTGATTCGTGCCACTAGATGTTATGTTGATTCCGTGGGCTGTTAGGCGTAGTTTCACAATAAACTTACATGCTCATGTTGCAGGTTTTTTTGCTGCGGACTGTACCTGCCTGACCAAATCCGTAGACAGAGTTAGTAACTTACATTCCACCATACAATTCCACAGACGAATTTCGGGGAGCTGGAACGAGATTTCATAAACATATACTACATTGTATAGAACATATTCATTATATTATAAAACTTCTCTTTCCTATGCAGTGTCATTAACGTTTGCTTTTATACTTGTCGTTTGGGTGTAGGAGTGTGAGTTGGTGCATTATGTTGTTTTGAAATTTAGAGTATATATATACACTGCCGGAAAATAAAATTGCAACACCACGAAATTGTTTTCCAATCTGAACCACATTTATTCCATGTACTGTACATGGTACGAATGTGAGATGATTACAATATTGGCTCCTTCAGTACATTGTTTTGTGAACGGCACATCTATCATCACACTACCACCAACACTTTAGTACCGTGTATACTCTCCACGAACTGCAATACAGGCACGGATTCTTGCATGCATTCGATCATAGAAATTACGGATACAGTCTTGCAGTACATTCTGCCATGCCTGGTCAATCTAGTCGCACAAATCATCAACAGTTGTAGGTGGACGTGGAGCAGTTGTCAGTTGTCGACCCATAATGTCCCATACATGTTGAATAGGAGACAAATCTGGGGAGCGTGCTGGCCAGGGAAGTCGGGACACACTTTGCAGTGCACATTCTGTTGCACGGGCAGTATGTGGCCGAGCATTGTCGTGCTGAAACAGTACAGAACCCTCCTGTCTCAAGAAAGGCAGTAAAACCGGTTCTACCACCTGTTGCACGTTAAGAGGTGCTTGTCAATGTCCCATTCACAAATACTAAAGATGAGCAAGAGTTGTAGCTGATCGCGCCCCCACACCCTGAGGGCACCCTGAGGTGGGACCACTGTGTTTTGCACTCACGCACTGTGGGAGCAGACGCTCTTCAGGTCGACGTCGCACTCGCAATCTACCATCACTTGCATAGAGAGAGAATCGGCTTTCACCGCTGAACACAACGGAACGCCATTCCCTCCTCTAAGTGCTCCTTTGCTGACACCAGGACAACCGTGTACGGCGATGATGTGGCATCAGTGGCACACGGGCAATTGGTGTGTATGTCCGAAGTCCTGCCGCTAGTAATCTGTTTCCAATAGTACGTGTGGAAACTGCAGGGACCACATTTGCTCGAATGTTGGACGTGGTAGCTGTGCGGTCTGCCAATGCCGCCCTCACAATACGCCGAACTTGGCGCACGTCCGTGCTACGAGGACGTTCAGAACCTTCTCTGCGGGTGTGGGAATGGGTTGCTATCCATTGCTGTCAACACCACTGCACCACAAATGCATCACGACCAACGTGGTTGCCGATTCGACGAAAGGACCAACCAGCCTCTCTAAGTCCCACAATATGACCCCGTTCAGACTCACTCATTTGACTGTAGGGAGCACGATTGTGTCGTCGTGGCATGTTGTCTTGCTTGTGTTTAATGTGTGAGTCACTTTCATCCATCTGCTGATCTTCGTCCTCTGCTAATTCACAACACAGACTCGGCACAGGTGGTGGCGCAAATGTCCCTCTGTGGCAGTGCCATCTGTTGGTCGAAACTGTTACACAGTTAATCATCTACTTCACTATCACCAAAGAACCCAATACTGGAAGCACATTAATCTCCCTCATGTTTTACAGGGTGTTGCAGTTTTATTTTAAAAAAAATTAGGACATCAAGGTCGACATTCTTATTTTGGGCAACTGTAGCTCAGTGGCAGACCGCTCACCTCTGGTGTATGGGGTCCCTGGTTCGATCTCTCGAAGTGTGTTTCGTGGAGGACAAATACCGTGCGCCAGGATTTTCTCGATGTTTTCTCGTTTCTCCCCATTTTCTTCATTCCATCATTTTTCATTACATTATCGTCTCCCTTAGTCTGAGTGAATAATCGTGGACGTTGAACTAAAAAATACATTATTAATTCAACGTACCGCAGTTATGTCGTGTGGGTTAAAGCAGGTAGATAATTAATGATGATGGAAGAATTAATCCAATTAAGATAATGGGAGGAATGGAAAAATCCCGAAATACTTGTGAACACGTTCCCACCACAAATTTGTAAGGGTTTTAATTGAACTAAAGACGCTTGTTATGAGAGGTGAGTGCCTCATCTCCATGCATTCCGTGTGTATATTCTATGAATTGGTGAATAATATGTAATTGTTTTCTTGTTGCGAGGCTTTCTTTGTCTCGGAATTTAAAAACAAAATTAAATTGGTAGATATTCTCCTTCGGTTTGCGGGGTCCTAAGTTTGATCCTCGGATGGATGTGAATGGAGTTCTAAACGATGTACCTAGCCACTCATATCAAGTATATGTATGCACATTTATTTGCTTATCGTGTGAATATTCAAACCAAATGAAATACCCCATTCATGCCACACTTGTAACGGAAAATACCTAGGTAGTATTAATAATAAGATACATATATTAATGGTCCTATTAGTGTCAAAGTTATATATTGTCATGACATACTGGATGTTATTAGTGAGATGCGTACCTTTGCTGCATGCAATATGCGCCCACTAGAAGCTGGCTTTTTCATCGGAAGTTTGGCAACATCGCGCTGCGTACTCATATTGGTTGATACCATTCGCCAGTTCTGCTGACGCGAACTATAATACCATTTCCACCTTGAGCAACCCTATAAAGTGGGAGACCTTATATGAGTTGAATGTAGCTCAGAAAGCGACACAAGTGAATTCTTATTTTGTTGTCTGACAGGAAAAATTCGTTTCTAAGCAATCCTTACGCGTGACCATTAAGTGAGGCGTTTACGATACTCCTTCCCGCCATAATTGGTCGGCATCATGTAAGCCCACTCTCAAACAACCAAATTTACCACTGCATCACTAGAAGATTGTACTTTGTGTTGGTGGAGTGCTCAAGATATCATGCATCGTGTACGGCTTTCACCTGTAATATTTCCCATAAGTAGAATCTTTGCTTTGTATATAATTAAACACAAACAATTTGCTGAGCAAAACAATATACAGAGATTGTTCAGTCTACATTTGGCCAATTTCGACTTACCTAAAAATTTAGAAGAATCCATGGCGCCAGGTCCGTAAGTGCTCGATGTGTTTCCCTTGGTTGCTAACAATAGCCCGACAGTGTAATTTCCACTGTAATAGGCTTCTCTGAAGAACTGGGAGAGGAATCTTGTCCTATTCCCTTTGCACAGCTTTCCAAAGTCCTTCCACAGTTGTCGCACGCCGTTTTCCCAAAGCCCGCTTCAGCAATCCAAATCCACAATAGTCCATAGGACTTGCATCTGGAGATTTAACAGGTACCTCATTGAAAGATATCACGTGTATATTACTTGCCTCCTCCATCTCCCTGTAGAATGCGAAGGACGATCGTGATGTATGTGATAAGGCCTTGTCCATGTGAATGCGCACCAGATTGGCGCTATTTCCGTACATTGTTGGAATCTCAAGCTCGTAGATCGGCCTCACGATCTGCTCCTGAAAATACTGCGAATTTATTTTGCAGTTCTTCGCCACCCTACGAATCTTCAGTTTACCTCGGTAACAGTAGCCAGTAACGACTATGAACCCTTTTGGGAAGGATTCTTTACAGACACGGACCCACTTTCTGAAGTTCTTGGCGCCTTTCTCTTGGTACATGATGGCTCTCGGTTTTCCGCAATCGGAAAGATAAATCCATACTTCATCGAGCGTTGCGACGTACATCGACCTTTGTTTTGCCAGATGCCGTTCGTACAGCTTCCGGGCGTTACACTTTCATTCCTTTTGGTGGGCATCCGTGAGAAGATGGGCGCGAGCTTTCATGACTTTTTCCTGTTTGAGTTGATGGTGTAACGTCCGGCTCACAGTCCCCAAAGACACGTCAAGACGATTAGCCATACACCTTTGTGTTGGCGGATTTTCTTGCATTGCCATTTTGCTAAGTTTCCTCTGCATGGTGGAGGTGGCCTTGGTGCATTCCCGCTTCCTAGGCAACTTCATTGGTGATCCAAATGGTGGAGCTTCGTTGCCCTTGTACTTTTTAATAACCTTTTTTATTCCACTTAAACTGATGTTGCAACCATTCTTCTTGCACTGTTTTCTAATGGCAGAAACACTAAAATGGGCGTCATAAAGAGCCGCAACATAGCTTTCCCAAAACCAGCTTAGTTTGGGCGGCATTTTGGTCACAGAGCGGAAACCCACATACTTGGAAACAAATTTAACACAACACTCACAACAATGGTCGTGTTTTGTGCGTTATTGTCGTCCGCGCGGAAAAACAACTCCGTTCCCAGGAAGCCACTGCACAACACTGCAGAACGCCAGGTCGGGTGAGTCCATTCTGCCCGGGAGGGGGAAGAACGAAATCGGCCAAACGTAGGCTGAACAACTTCTGTATTCACATTTAAAAAAAAAAACTATATGTGTGTGTCAGTTTTGCCAACTAACACTTTGGCTTAGTGGGATAGTGTCTGATGAAGGCAGTGTGTTAGTTGGTGAAACTGTCATACGTATGTAGTTTTCTAATGGGAATATATTGTTGTGCTCAGCAGATAGTTTGTGCTTACACCTGTTAAGGCGTCAATGCATCTGTATACCGGCAACAAGTTGAATGAAAAATTGAAAACCTTGGAGTTATGCTTCCAAATCAGAGAAGTGTTATTATTCTGTTTCAAGAGAATATGAAGTCACATGTCACTTAGGTCATCCGTGACACCATTATCCGAGTAGGTTGGAAAACGCTAATGCATCCATCCCCCATATACCATGGGTATCATCCAGTTATTATGTTTCATTAGTTAAATAGACGTTTTTGGGTTGCTTGTTCCGAACCTTAATAAAATGACCCACGTTCTCCTGAGTTCCATCACCGTGGGAATCCATAGGCTACCCTAGCGTTGGTAGTACTAATGCAGACAACTTCTGGTTTTCTAGATATATTTTGGGACCGCGGTGGCTCAGTGGTAGCGCGTTCACCTCTCGTGCATGGGGTCCCGGGTTCAAACCCTGCTCCCGCCAAGTGAACTTTGTGGTGGACAAACATCTTGTGCGTGGGTTTCCTCGGGGTTCTCCCGTTTCCTCCCATCTTCATTCCACCATTTCATTAATTTCTCATAATCATCGTCACCTTTAGCCTAGTCGGCATAACCGTGGGACGTAAAACTCAAAGATTTCATTTCATTTTTTTAAGATATATTTTACTTCAGAATCCAGTGTAACTTTTTTGGATACCTAATAATTGTCGACTTTTGTCTAGAGTTGTGGTTCGAATTTAAAATATGTTGCTATTATTTATTTTATTTTTAAACCATGAATGAAGACTGTCTTTGTAATTTGAAAATTGTGCGATTTTAAATTCCTTGTGTGAAAACGTATATGTAATTGGAGAGGGGAGACTGATGGGACATACAGGCGTCATGACAGTTATCTTGGATTCACTTTAAATGGAATTTTAAATGGAAATAGGGAGTGAAATATTGATTCAGGTTAGCATTTTTTTAACAGACTTTATTTGTTTAGAAGATATTGACCCTTGAAGTTGGGATTAGGCATCCTGTGACATGCTTTCAATGTGGTGGCTATTTTATGTGACACACAACGCTAGTGACTTTCTCCAGTTCTCGTGGACCCTGAGTCAGTGTTAGCAGAGGCGTGCAAGATCTGTTGCAGGAGATAGTGTAGGTACTATTATTTATTTTATATTATTATTATTATTATTATTATTATCCCCACGATATACCACATCATTTATGGTGTCCTTTATAGAATAATGCAAGACTCTCCTAGGGTTCAATAATGGGGAAGTACGTTCTCACGAAGGATGTTCAGGCATTGAAAAGTTTGCTCACCAGTCAATGCACCATGGATAAACAGGCCCCACAATTTATGTGGTCAGTATTCCACACTAAACTATTGTTTTGGTTCGCCAACCGCTTTATTTGGATCTATTTATGAGGGGCTGACATCAGTCCAGAAAGGATTATTGTGCTTGTTGGCCTCACCCTAGTCAAAGAATATGTACTGTTGGTGAACAACACACTCGTAGGAAGTATGGAATCCTCATTGAGCGATCCCACCGAGTTTGTGTCCATTGTGTGAACTATTCTAGCTGCCTGACTGAACCATTCTATAAGAGGCTGTTGAAATTGCATCTTACAAAGATGCCATTGGTATGCGGCACTCTAAACAAGAACGTCTGACGTACACTTCACTCAATAACTGTCGGGTGGTGAGTGTAGCATTCAGTTCGCAATGGTTGCCAGAAAGCATCTTGCCAAATTCTCGTTATTGGCTGTCCTGGGTGTCAAAAGCCCGTTCTCAGAAGTTTCGTTAATGATGTGAAAATGGTTACATAGGATGTCCGCTCTCCTTACATGATGCTGATTTTTAACTCCGCTACTGTCACCCTGCTAGTGTGACTACTATTCATTAGCATTATCACGATCCACTGTTGGACAGATAATGCCACTCAAACTCATGTAGAAAAACAGAATGATAAACCATTAATTTTTTTTTTTTTAAATAGTAATTTCAGTGGTTCATATCTCCTAAACAATTAACTTTGGTAAAAGTAAATAAATAAATAAATACGTTCATATACTACTTTAAAAAAAGGCTGAAAAGTATGTCATACCTTCCTCTTTCCTTCCCATTTAGAGTTCTTGAGCTAAATTCAAGATGGTCAGCATGAGGCCTATACCACTTACCAAGTAGATCATTCAAATATCTCATATTCAATACTTGATCTTATTCTCTCCAAATGTGTTTCCAGACCTTCGCCTTACACTATAGATGAAAAATATATATACATCATTTTTGTATGTGTGCTAAAGAAAGAACTCAAGAATTAGACCTAATATTATAGAATTTTGACGAGGTATGGCATATATGCTTTAGAACATAGGCATAGCACTTAAACGACTAAGTTATTTCTTTTTTCGTTTTTGGTTTATTCGTATTCATAATGTGTCGAAATATTTGTTGATTTTTCTGATCTTTCTGTAAATAAATTTAATAAGGTGTGTTTGAAAGTATTTTGAGTTCTTATCTTGTTGTAGGGTATAGGCCTAAGAGGATTGAACAAAGGAGTAACAGCAACCATAGCAAGGAATGGAGTGTTCAACATGGTTTATTTTGGTTTCTATCATTCGGTGAAAGGCTATCTTCCAGAAGCTCAGGTATGTATGTAGTAATCGCAAAAATAATAAAAGTTCTCATGTTTCGGTGGGTAAAATGTGAAATATGTGTTAAATTGAATGACATTTGGAATTCTTAACTATTTGAAGAAGCTGCAGAGCAAAATTTATATCATAAATATTTAGCTTTGTCGGAGAAGGCTATTCTCGTTATTTAGAAGTGATGTATTAGCTCATCCTTATGTAATAATGTTAAATAATAATAATAATGCAAGCGTTGTATATCCTTATATCTGTTTTCTTTTATAATATGATTTTAAAGAAATGATTCATTTACTTATAGGCTGCGATGTAAGGCACCCTGTATGATACTTATATGTGGTGATTCATATAGCACTGAACCACCAATACTGTTTTTTGCAGCAGCAATTGCTTACTCTGCTGGTAATCGAGATAAGTGTACCACCATCAATACACCGCTGAATTCTCTGATTGCCTTTGATACTACCATGTTTGGATAACGAAACGAAATCGTTTTCTGTCTGTAATGAAATTGATGTATGATTATTATGCATAATTATGGTTGTGCAATTTTTCTACTAAAGGTATTACAAGTTTTCTGTTTCTTCATGCATAAAAATAAGGGAAAATATCTGAAGATTTAAAAATTAATTAATTGAACAAACTTGTTAATCAGTATATAATTTGACAGATTTTCACCAATT
This sequence comes from Thermobia domestica, assembly GCF_964235325.1. NCBI lineage: Eukaryota > Metazoa > Arthropoda > Insecta > Zygentoma > Lepismatidae > Thermobia > Thermobia domestica. Next base: position 181,477,971 of record NC_137462.1, read on the forward strand.
TACGAGTTATTGCAGCCAGGTACGGTTATATGAACAATCACATCCTGTGCTTAATCTCATTTTGGCGTATATATGCGTAGAAAATTTTTATGGCTTCTCCGTTTCTGAGACAAAATATCAGTCTCTTCCTCGTATCCTTTGTTGATTATCAAAATCAAAATTTAAGCCTTTCACGAAGGAATGTGGAAATATATTTTTTTAAATAATAAAAAAAGGAGAAAAACAGGTTCCACAATAAAGATCTTCCACATATTGTTTCTCCACAAAACCAACATGACACGAAGCAAGGTCAGTCAGGATTTTTATTGTATATTCTGAATTTTAAGTTGTGGCGTTGCGAGAAGCGTGAAAAATATTATGAAAATTGAATAAATAATATATCACCCACCATGATGTGGTATTTTCTACTTTTTTGTATCAGCTGACATTTGAATAGTTTTCGAACTCTAACAGAGCACTTTTTTTGTCAGTAATTTTTCGCAACAAGCTTAGACATAGTAGATGTTGATAACCTCCATATCTTGAATAGCATTGTAGCGAGTGTTTAATAATTTTCTAAGCAGATTCCAAGTGTTTAGAGGCTGAAGACAATATTAGAATTTTCTGGTTAGTGGACTTTTAATATGGGAAAGTACACAATTTTAATTAGTTTTGTTTATTGTAGTATGAATGTGGTTTGGTAGTTGTTTTGTTTTCGACGTAGAGTTTTTCCCATTTATCGAGCTCAGGTAGTAAGTGCATTTGTGTTCAGTACTAAAGTTACGAACCAACCTTAGAGTTGTAAACAGATTTTCTTTGTCTTAACATGATGTTTAGGAACAAACATAAACTTTCTTTATAGATACACAGAAGAGAAAGCAAATATCTTGGTTAATAATTAAACATCAGCAAATTAAAAATCAGTAGTAATAAAATGGAACAGAATACGCTGAGAAAGGTAGTTTTTATCCCACATTATTCAAGGAACAAATTTCAGGATGTTCTAGTAACTGCCGCTCACACGGATGCAATATCTCAACGACTTAAGAAAAATTTGAAATAATAATAATTTTCTTCTGAAAAAAGAAGCTTTCATGCTCTTCACTCACAGTACGTCTAATGTTTCTGTCATGAGTTTGAAAGTAAATAGTCCTGGGTTAGTTGACTAAGTAGTCTTATTCTTCAGAATACACATGGATTTCTAATAACTTATAAATAGTGTGACTTGTGTGGCAGATACCTATGACCTATACTTGGCTTTGGCGTGTATAGTTCCATGTATAATTATGATGGGAAACAACTGTACTGTGGTAACTGAGAAACTACCTGATTAATTTGACTCAGCTAACAAGCCACGGCGTTCGCTGTATGTATAAAATATTAAATGTGCAAAACGCGATATCTTCATGTTTGACCAAACTGAAGATGCAATATAGCCGGAAGGATTTTTTATTCCGAAATACTTCTTTAGTTTCTGTTCGTATTTTAATGTGTGAGATCAGTTTCAGCACTGAGAGATCGGACTTAAAGTATATGATACATATAGCTTTTATAGTAGATGGTGTATAGTGGGAATTTAGATAGCTTAACGGAAGTAAGATAGTTAAGAAGTGGAGTCATTGGTTTAGTGGAATGAGTCTCTCCCAATAGAGGGTTGCTAAATAAGTAGCCACCTCCCGTGTACGCTTTTATGTCGACTAAATTAATAAATTATGATTGAGACTGATATATTTTTATTCCAGGTATATATTTTAAAAGAAAGTTTATGAAAGGAAACAAAATTGTTTACGATAATAATTAAGGAATATTCCTAGTCCTATCTGCTGTAAGATCTCTGATAGTTGGAATTTCCGTCCCTTTTCACCAACCTGGTTTTATGAAAAGAAAACTTGCGGTTTAACATGGTATCTGAACGGCATGACGGTGTCTATCACACGGAACAGTCACGAAAGTTCCCAATAAGTTCTAGATTGGAAAATTGATCACGAAAATTCTAAAATTAAGGTGCCGGCCACAGAAAAGTACTACTGAATAGTACATTTTATAGTTTCTGCTCAGCAGCTGTTGATATTTCTCACAGCAATTGTTGATATGTTGACTGGTCAGCAGCATTTTGCTGTGAAAAATAAAGCTTTCCTTTAAAAAAAAAGTCAGAAACTGTTTTTTCTCTGGCAAAAAAAAAAAGAAAAGAAAAGAAAGAAAAATGGGGGTAACGAATAAAATTAAGTCGCATTCTTCAGTACGAAGTTGTGTCAGAGACCCTGACATTGTAACAGCACACCAATTTTACATGCAAAACAACAGAGTTTTGTACATGATAACGTATGAACTTGGTCATTTTTTCCAAGATTCTCTAGTTAAGGAACTATACATGTAAGTACTTTATCTGGCGATGAAAGTTTGAATGAGATGAATCAAATAGAGCAAATGAATATTGTCGTTCGTACTGTAATACTTCAGTTCAGGAAATATCAACTTGTTACTTAAAATTAATACTTTTCGACCATTCAAGTGCATCTGATCAGTTGAAAGCTTTCCATTATAGTGGTCTTAAGTTAGATCACGCAGCCAAATGTATATTTCAAATTGCAACTGATGGCTCAAACTATTAATGTCAAGTTCTTAAGTGATTTCAAACAATTAATGGAATGATCATAATTAAATGAAGAAGACAAAAATCTAACAGATCCAGGCACATGTTTTCTTCATTTTGTACACAGTAGCTACAACTTATCTGCGTGGAATATTAATGCGTTTCTGAGGACTTAGTATTATTATTTCAAAGACTTCCCATTTACACGGTCGGTAGCCCCGCGTGGTGTAGTCGCTAACGCTCTCGCCTTTGGTGCGAGCGGTCCTGGGTTCGATTCCTGGTGGGGACACTCGGTCGAAAAAGTATAACAGCTTTTTCAGGCCAGCCATCTTGAGTGAGGTTTTTCCTGGGTTTCCCTCATTCACACCAGGCAAATGCCGGGATGGTATCTAAGATGATCCCATGCCGCTTCCTTCCTTCCTTCCCTGTCATCGGATTGTGTGCTCGCCGAGGGACGTCATCCCTCATGTACGTGACGGGCTAAATGGCCGACAGCCCGTAAAATTTAATTCCTAATCCTAATCCATTTACACGGTCGCAATATACCTGAACACCTCGCAATCATCTTTATGATCAAGTCATAATACAATAATAAGTGAAATTACCTATATTAATCTTTTAAAACATTCTTGTATTTTAGTATGTTATATATATTGAAATTTCTTTTGTAGGATCCTCTAATGGAGTTTTTTAGGAAGGTAGGCATAGGATTTGTATCTGGAACCCTTGCTTCATGTGTAAATATTCCATTTGATGTGGCAAAAAGTCGTATTCAAGGTCCGCAGCCAATTCCTGGGGAAATCAAGTATAGAACTACTACTGGATCTCTTATTATTGTGTACAAAGAAGAAGGGTAAGTTGGTAATTATATAAAATTAAAAGAAACAGAAACAAACTTATATATGGTATATGTATTTCTTGTACGCGTTATGTTATTTTTTCTGTAATACTGCTGCGCTCTTGAGTATGTTATTAAAAAAATCAAGAACAAGTATATAAATATATATATATATCTGTCTGTGTGTGTGTTTCGTTAAGCATAACATAGGAATGGTACAGTAAAAGTTGAAGCCGGAGAAATGAGAGGTCTTAATGAAAGAGATTTGCTTCTAAATAAAGAAACACGGAACATTACTAATGATCACAAGGAACAAATCATAAGATGCAATAGGCCCTACCTACTCCTTTGTAGTGACTCCTTCAATACTAAATATTCAGCATAGGAGTTTGCAAATATTGCTTATTAATAAATACGAAAGACGTTAGAAGATATAGATATAAACCAACCACAAACGATATTACGTTTCTTAAACAAAATATGAGGCAAATTAAACGGAGTGTGTATTTTCCGTGTGTAAAATAAATGATGAGGTATTGCATCAATAGCATGCTAATAAAATATATGATCCAGATTAAATAAGAAATTATCATTATAGTGCAGTTTATTGAAGATAACAATGTAAAACCAGAAATTCCTGCGTCATAATCAGAACTCAATACAAATACTATTTCTTGTCAAGTATGTATCACATAATCTAACACATATCAACTAATCCGAACAGCTGTTTCTTTGCTACATTATTACTACTTTTGATGCTGCATTATAAATGGGTTTCAAACTCATATCCAATGGAGGCATTTGCATTTTTATTTTATTTATACGCAGTAATGTATCTGTAGGACTGTTATTTGCAAAAGCTCCCTGGAATTAACGCAAATACTTCACATGGTCTCTGCAACACTACTATCAGTACTTTTCTACTTCGTGAGTTGAAGTAATGGTTAAAAACTCCGGCATCCACAGATATGTACTCGTGCAAAACATATACTTGTTTCTCTCAAAACCATCCTTGATTATACTCTACAAATAGTCATATTTTATAAAATCCAAACCCGAAATAAACCAACGATTATTTCAGATTCTATCGAGGAATAGAAGATAACTGCTTGGGTCTTCATAGTTTTAGCCTTGGCTAAAGTAAAGTTCACGTATCAGAAGTTTTAGAACCATTTCTGTAGGGGATAGTCTCATTTTTATCTCAAATTGGAGGTTAACAATATGTTGTTCACATCTGCGTTTATATTTCGTTGTATACATTTGGATTTTTGTGAATAGTTACATAATGTTTTTAATGAATGGGAATTGATTTTGAGCTCTAAAAACTAAATTTGTGTGAAATTACTGAATATTTTCTATGTCGATCGCCGATGATGGTCTATTTTATACCTCTTATTAGCTACCAACTCTGTACTTTCACTCGTCACACCTAATGAAAATCATGTCAGTGTCGTTCCGTTACTTCTCTTTTTAGATTTTATAAAATCTGTGGACTCATATGTAAACATTTGTTTCATAATGCACTTGTTAGCTATTCAAAGAAACAAAAACTAGGTTAAAAATGAAGTGGTTGTGGTTTAGTGAATCTGATTGGAAGGAGTAAGAGGTATTTCATTTTCTTACTTTGAAAGTGAATCTTTCAAGCGAAATTTGAAGTAGAACGATGTGCTGAAGAAAACATGAATGATTTCATTTTTAATTTTACGCAACATATACTAGTATAAAATGAAACTATTTTACCTTAAGAATGAGTACTTTATGAGGGTTCCCACTCATCCTGGAAATCCTGGAAATGTCTTTGAATTGATTTTGTCCTGGAAATGTCTTTGAAAATGTATTTCTGTCCTTGAAATGTACAGAAATACTGAATGTCAGATTTTTCATAATTATAATGAAGATTTTAATTGAATGCTATTTTTATATGCTGTTCCTGTCTTTGTGCTGAATAATAATTCGTCATGATCCTGCATGTGTGGGTGGTTGGTGGGCTTTTTTTCTCCCAGCAGGTTGGTTGGCTGGGAGAACTTCTCTCTTTTGACCCATTAGTCTGTCAACCCATTCTTGGATGCTGTCTTCACTAGCACTATCCTCCAGAACCTGTGCTTTGCACCAGCATCAATCTTTGATAATCAGTCTGTTTTTGCAACAGTACTTACTCTGCAGTAAAATTAACTGAGCAGTTTAAAGATGCACTTGCTGAGTATTAAATTGGACCCTGAGAGGCTGGATTGTTTTTACACAAAACTGTTGGATGGTTCGGAAGAATGTAAAGATTTGCTGTTAATCTTAAAGAAGCTTCTGGTTTGGTCTCATGGACAGGCTGCTGTTGAATGAGGCTACAGCATAAATAAAGATAAAGAAATCATTGATCGGTTTGAGATTGGTGTATGATAACATTTCCCGTAAAGACGTTAATTCAATAAACATCACGAAAGAAACACTGTATCTTGCCTTCCATGCAAGGCAGCACTATATGGCAAAGCTGGAGAAAATAAGGTCTGTTGAAAGAGAAAGTCAAGTGCAGAGCAAGAGGAAAGAGATAAGTTAAAATGTACAGCAGTTGCAGAGAAAGAAAAGGAAATTGATGGAAACAAGTGAAGCTTTGGAGACCGAAACAAACCAGCTTGCACATGAAGCAGAGCAGAAGTCGTGCTTTACTTTATTGACAGTCAAATGCTTTCCGTAGAGCAGCTTCGTTATGTCTATAGATGTGGAAATTACACAACTCCATACTCAGTTTTAAAAACTTGTAATATAATTATCTTTTTTTCCTAATTATATCTCTCACATTGTCACGCAATGAAAATGCCATGTACGAAAAATAGCTTTTTGTTGTTTGTAAATTTGTTCGTTGCACAATTAAAATGTCATGTAGAAAGAATGAAAATACATGTGCTGGATCGGGTAGCTATAAGGGGAGTTGGAAGGCCACCAAAAAAAGCAGCACATTACGCTCCGCTTTATGTATTTAATTATTGTGTATTAATACTGTACTAGTATTAATATTCACTGAATAAGCTACTGTACTTTTCATTTCACTGTTGTGAGTTTTGAACCTACAGTTGCAATCCTGTTATAGCTTTCTGTGTTGAAGTCCTGGAAAGTTGATTTGTCCTAGAAACGTCCTGGAAATGTTTTTGGGAAAGAGAGTGGGAACCGTGCTTTATTCCTCTTAACGTACAATGCAGACTTGCTTGAAACTCCTGCAGTGAATAAAAGACGTATGTCGTACTTTTAATTCCTTTAGTCACTGCAGGAGTTTCAAGCAAATTTGCATTGTGCGTTGCTAGTTATGGCCTTGCTGAAAAGTATGTCATATTGCCCTATATTCGCAGTTTAGGGGGAGTTTGCCCCCCTTCATCCCCCACGTATATCTTACTTTTGATTTCTGTATTCACTGTAGGAATTCCAAGCAAATCAGAAACTTGCTTGTAAGATCCAAACGGTAAAACAGCAATTCAGTATTATGTTCAGGGACCAGTTGTTACCTCATTCACGCATATGTTTTATTAAGAAATTACGCTGCTTATAGAGCTACATATATTTATCAGTTCCCTCTGTTGTGTAGAAAATGTTAATGTTTCTTGAACTACTGCTATTAAAATCTTGTCGAAAACCACTCTATCCTCTTATTTCTATCACAAGAACAAACCAAAAAATACCTATGTCGATGTAAATAACTTGTCAAAAATGTTTCTTTCTTTGTGTTGTGTTTCGTATATGGCCTATACTCTATAAGCCGACAGAAAAGTATATCTGTGCTCCAACTGTAATGAAATCACTCCACTGCAGTATAAAACGCTGAACTGTCGTTTTACCATTTGGATGCTTACGAGAGTACAATTTTAATTTTAATTTTTTTGTTTTACTTTGTAGTTAGATAAAAAATTTTAATGGTATATTTGTCATTTATAATTTCGTTATTTCAGGTGGCGAGCTTTGTACAAAGGGCTTTTACCGAAAGTTTTGCGTTTAGGGCCAGGTGGAGCTATTATGTTGGTTGTATACGACTACATGTATCACTTTCTTTCAACGAAATTTCCAGACTAACATTTAACACTTCATGTGTATTCACCACGAATTGTGATAAACTACTGCTGGGATGACTAAAAAGAAGAAGAAACTGACATTGAGAATTGTTTGTACTTGGTTTTCTGATGTAACTTTGCCAATGGATGAAAAAGAAAAAAAAAAAAGATAGTAACTTCCATTTTATATAACATTCTAACAGCAGCATTGGTAGAGTTATCACTTCTTTTTGTACTGATTTAAGATGATTGACATCATATGTACTCATTCTACCGAATAAAAGTAGATGATTTCTGCATAAAGCTCAAAAAATAGTGTAATACTAATATGGCAACTAAATATTATTTTAGAAGATATTTAATAATCTATTAAAAATCTTAAGCATTGCTTTTGTAACCTTTAATTCAGACATAGTTTATGAGGAGAAAAATAGGCATTTTCTTCTGTGTTGTAAACATAATAATAATTATAGCATAAAAGATGTATAGTTGTTATAACTTTTACTAATGTGTATATTTTTCTTGTTTGCTGATGCGGGGTCATCGTTTGTTGTTAATATCTTATTTTATGCTCTGTTAGTTTCGCTTATTGTAATATTTTACTTTTAGTTAATCAGGTAGTTAAAACAACGAGTACTTTTTTAATTATACTTAAAATAGTATTGTAGAAAAGGGCTACACAAAATGGGTGAAATTTGTGAATGGGTCGATAAAAAAAGTATAGAAAAAAGTAATTCAGTGACCTCAGTAAAGAGGAACTTGAATGGACTGTACAAATATGTAAGGATAAATAAGATTGAATATGAATAATTATAATGTTTACAAGTGAACCTATGATTTCTAATCTATGTTTTTGAGAGGTGGAAGATTTTGATCATCTTTATGGCATAATTTTAATAGGAGAAATGTCATACATTTACTTTAACTATCTAGTAACAAATTATACCAAAGATTTCATATTTTGTCAAACTGTACATATTACATTTAAACATTCATTAAGATGGCAATTATTGTTGCAGAAATCATGTATATATATCGGTTTGGAATTGAAAATACTAACTTTTGAGAGCAGCATAATACAGTTTTGTTATTTACCACAGTGCTATTCAACCTTTTTTTCTCGCGTACCCCTAGACACAGTTCGCCATCCAATTGTGTACCCCTGAAGCTGTGTAAAAGAAATTAAATCGAAATTAACTTATTAAACTTAATACACATGATTAAAAAGGGGGAACAAATCGAAACCCAACAAAAGGACAATCAGTGTGCTAATCAAAAGACTATTTATAGGGGGATAAACAGTACATCTCAAAAAATTAACATGGGAAATTACAAAATTTTCTTCAACTATGATCATTCAATTTACGTACCCCGAGAAACATCTTCGCGTACCCCAGTGGTACGCGTACCTCCGGTTGAATAGCACTGATTTACCACGAGTAAATGTACGTTAACACATCTTATTAAGTGGGGATGTTCACTGGTTTGAGAATGTTACGTTTAAAGGTTGAAAACTGTATATGCTTAGGATCATTAGAATAGCGGAAAAGATTCCCAGTGAAGTTGGATGCAGTTTCTTTGTGAATTCATTTTTCTGTTCTGTACGTTATGCAATAGCCTTCTGTAAAGAAAATGTTGTACGAAAACTGTTGATTACATAATATTTATTCATGGTCTGTTCATAGCAGAAGATTACAATTTCGGTTAACTGTTCGAAAGTGTATGGACAGCTTCAGCCTATAGTGTTGATATTTTTGAACCTATACCTCTAATAAGACATCACATTTTGTAACTAAAGCAGTTTTTCTACTTACATATTTCGTCGTTTATTTTGATGCATATACATTCTGTCCTGTACAGAGACCGTCGCAGATTAAGTTAAGATATTGTAGAAAGGATTGGTGAGGTAGATTTTATTCTTTTAATCTTTTAGATACGAGAGTATTTTACAAATATGAAAAATCGTGTATGAACGCAGAACAGGGAAACACTACACTAATCAAAGAACAGAAAATAAAAATGTTTATTAAGAGTAAGTGTTACTTGTATACAAGTTTTTCGCATTTCCGAAACTACTTTAACAAACAAACAAACAAAAAAAACCCTACCTAGCCAATCATTTTTATTTTTTCATAGCTTAAATTTTTCTGATGGTCCTTGTAAGTGATCGGATGTACGAATATGCAACATAATTAAGAAGGCGAAATCTCTTTTTTTTTTTCAAAAAAGGAAAAAAAAAACTTTTAGCATGTAGTATAACTTCCATACACTTGACAAGATGAATTGTTCACGGCACACCATTACCAGTATTTCCTTTTATGTTCGTTCGTCGTCCTGGAAACGTTAATCAATCTTATCCTTACTCGTGATGTGGAAACGTATTTCATTTAACAGATGGAAAGAAAATTCCATTGATAACCACAGAAGTCCTCACATGAATATCAAACCCTGATGTAACACACTCAACATGTGGAATTGGTCCAAAGATGTCTTCCATAAATTTGTATGAACATATTACGTGTATAGGTAACATGCCTTGTAAATACAAATGTCTGCTTATTTAAAATATATATAACTTCTCGGAGGCCAGTGTATCCTTATTTGTAGTTATGATACATGCAAAAACGTCATTTCAATTTCGGAATAACTTAAAATCAGGTACTTGAAGATATCAAGATTATAACATTTAATATTTATACTGCTTCTGAAATACACCTATAAATTAAAACTCAGTTGAAATAGTCTCTTAATAAGTGTTTTAAGTTGTTACAAGCACTTCGTTCTCTATGCTTTAAATAATTGGTACATTCTTTGCACCGCACCGAAATTTGGAATATTTTCATACTTTTTCTGGGAATAAGTAAATAGAATTGAACATTTTGCATTGTTTGACATAAATAGAGATCTTATATTTAATAGTACAGTTTTGGATTCGATTGATTTTATTCTTGTTATGCATGTCAATCGAGTTTATATTCCACAATTATTATTGTTAAGATACATGAAAACTTTCAGACACCTCTGTCGAAAATATGACCACTTACTATGTGATGTCTCTGCTTTTGTAACAACCTGATATAATTATTTTGTTAGTTACGTTGTACGAATTCTGACGTGGAAATAGAGGCTGTACCAGTGTTTCTAAAAGCCAGCTTACAACTATATGACGAAATAATGACTTAAGAGTTGGTACTTGTATAATATGTCACTGGGTATATACAGAAACAAGGATCCATGTTAACGTTGGAGAACGTTTCCATTCGGACTCGTTCGTTAAAGATTTATTTTTAAGACTGACAGAACTCCGCACAATCATTGATGTGCAGTAAATGCTTGCCAGAAAACGGGTTATGCCACTTGCGATACTTAATAAATCTTGCAACCTCTAAATTATTTTGTTCTTTGTATGGGTAAAAAACATAAGAGGTTAGTAATTTGCCAACGTAATCGAAATTCATCCCAACGTAAAGGGGAGCTGAATTCTATTCCGAAAGAGACTTCGCTTCCACTATTTAAAACTTGTACATTCGTACCCAGAAGTGCGTTACTATAGGCGTGGAAGAACTTGGACAGTAGGAAAATGAAATGAAATATTTCAGTTTAACGTGCCACGATTATGCCTTTTAGGCTAAGGAAGACGATGATTAAAGCAAGTGAATGATGCTAAAAGAATTGGTAGAATAAGAAAGTGGGAGGAAACGGGAGTACCTGGACAAAACCCACGGACACAATGTTATTCACCACAAACTTATTTGGCTGTTGATCGAACCAAGGCCCCACGCATCAGAGGTAAGCGCTATACAACTGAGCCACTACTATGGCTTTAGTCATAGGGCCAAGCAGCTCCTAGATGCCTCCAGGAATTCGAGTGGTATCAGCCTGTGTGTCCCGATGTAATAATACAATATTAATTGAAATGAAATCAGTGTAGGGCGACAAAAGATCTCTATCTTAAATGCTTGAAGGATGGAGATGATTCCACGACTAATATACCACTACGGTAGTCATAAACATAAAAATAAGTTCTTATAAAAAATAAATTTCAGGAACCAATAAATATAGCTCTAGCAGTTAAGCAGACATACATTCAGATATCCTTGTTGGTGAAAAAAGGTACAAATTAAGAGTATTCCGACTTACTATTCGACATGGTCGTAAAGTAGAAATATCGCAAAGAAAACAGTAACGTCATTTCAGATTTTGCCAGGGGATCAAGATTGTCCACCGACGCAAAAGTTTCACGTTTTTAATTAGCATATTAGCATACAATTTACTAAAAAGCATGTATTATTCAAACTTGGGGGAGGGGGCTGATTGCTCTTTGTGCCATTCCCAAACGACATCCCTGAGGGGAAGAAGTAGTAATGAAGAATCGTCGTCACTTTCATATCAGTGCAAGTTTAGGTCGTACAACATGAAACGTGAATCAACTCAAGAATCGATCACCAAATCATATACACACTCACAAGAGTACTCATGGACAGCTGCGTCGATGTCTAACTTCGAGGAAGTCCTTTCATATATGTGTTTCGTTGTCTACGCAAAGATCCAAGTTAAAATATTCAGATTATTTTCACCTCCGCCTTAGGAACATTGCCCATGCTAATTAAGTTATCAAATATAAGAGATGACGTAAACGTCATTTAAAAGAATAATATCTAGCTGAAGAAAGCAGTGTTATAGATGTCAAGGCAACGGTCACCTTAGAAAGGCGTGTGCCCTGAATGTTGTTGAGGATCAGGTAACGGAAAAATTTCAACAGATTTCGGTCAATAAAGAAATCAACAATACAGAAGAGATTATCTCATATAATAGATCGAGAGAATATGCATTTTTACAAGTTTTGCGTTACGTTATGCTCCTAAATTTTTCTAAGGGTGCCACGGAATAAGGCGAAATAAGCGTAGAAAAATAGATTGTAAACACATTTCGGGTAAACTTTACAATGCCCGCTCAGTTGGTATCCTTACACAAACACGAGAAATTACAGACTATAATTTTAACCAAATGGGTCCAAACTTCCCTAACCCAACGTGATCCTATTCTACACTCTCTTTTTAAAGTGGTCCTACTTATCGATACGTAGCTAGAGCATGTATTGTAAAGTTTACTCCACATTTCAATAAGAAGAGCCACAGGCCCAAAATCTGTTCAGAAAGATATTTCAGATGTTGAATTAGATGGTTCTACCGAGACAAATTATCGCAAGCAACTCCATAAAAAGTGAAAGAAATTCTCCGACAGTAAGGAAATTAGAAGAAATTGATACTTAAAGAATGTATCCAAGCTGGTGGAGAAAACCATATGAAAAGTAAGAAATATCTTGATTGTTTATTCTCTTCCTTTCAAGAGGAATTGAGAGGAAGCTAATTTATATCCCGTGTCCCGAAGATACAAACGCACACTCGAAGCACGTTTATTGCTGTTACATAATGAGCACCGAAAGTTGCTCTTAACTTCAATTGAGGTTTTACTCTCCTCAGGTGAATACCAACGACCTAGTTCCCCATAATATTGAACTTTTTTATATAGTAAATAATTTTGTAAGTTATTTTAACGTAAAAATTGATGGAAATATAAGATGACACATGAATCTCGGTCCTTTTTCAGGTTCAACCAAGTTTTGAAAGGCAGTTCATAGTGTATAGTGTGCGAATTTTTAGATTACGTTAGTGTGCTTTTGTACTAAACATGTCCGTTGGGAGTAGCAGAAACAATATATGGCTTGCAAATAAAGTGTGGAAAATGTTCAGTGAATATTTAGATTTATGAGATATGATAATTTTCTTAATACGCAAACTAGTATTTCTATAATGTGGATCAAAATATTACAAATATTATATAAATGGTGCTAATCAGTGGCGTATACTGATTTGCTGGCTTGGGCTACCATTAACTTTATAACACCTGTGCATTAATAATAATAATAATAGCAGCTCTTCCTCTTTGGAGTAATGAGTAATTGCTATGGAGCCTAGTTTCCCTCTAGTTACGCCTACACTTTTTCTGCTGGTTTAGTCGCTAGCGCGCGTGCCTTTGATGGACATGATCTCGGTCCAATTCTCGGGGGAGCGTGTTGAACGCATTACAATGGTTCATAATTTACCTTAGCCTGTCAGTCTGTGTTTCATGTAGCCTCGGTGCTGCAAAAGGACACTTCTATCGAACAAACAAATAAATAAATATACACAGTAGTTTGCAAATACTGCTGCTATAAATCGATTATCTATTAATATTTGATTTCTAGGGGTCTTGTTTGGTACAAAAATGCCTTGATAACTTCATCGTTAGGGTTATAGTTGGACTACTTCCGAAGTGTCTAAAGAAATTTCTTTAATCGGCATTAGCGCTAAACCAGTTAAACATTCCTGTGTCTGAGTTGAGTGACAATAAGATTTTATCCTCTTCAGCGCAGGAAACGTTCTTTCTACAGATGCTGACATAGCAATTACAATTATTGTCACAATTAACGCAGCTAACTTAACTTCAGGGATCACTTAATGTAACTTTTTGTGGTAAATAGTTGACAATATTTCATGAACTGGTTTGTTCGAGAAATCAAAGGCTTCTGCTTAATATATTACACTTAACCCATTTTTCAGTCGGACTTGAGCAAAATGATGGCGTAAGACTTTAACAACGTATGTAATGCGTTTTTTTTTTTTTGGGGGGGGGGATTCCCTTTACCCTACAAACTAAGAAATTTTGAGAGTCCAAAAGATGTGTGAATTAAAGCACAACAAAAATCCTATCATTAATTTCCACATACACTTAATAGTATGCTGTAATATAGTTGCTTGTAGTGAACTTCATCATTTCCTTTCCCTGTTTTTAATGGCGATTTGCTGTACTGTCCGAAAACCTTGCAATTTCCGTATTATTCCTAATGGAAGGAAATCCATTATGTACGTACTCAGTTATAGTATTTTTTAAAACTTGAACACCTCTTGTAAACAATATGCTACGTCAAGGGTTATGGTTTGAAAAGTATTGACGCAAACTGCTATAGAACGAGGTTCAATATGTCCCTCGTTTCCAGTGACCCCAAAATGCGCTATCATTACTCGTATAACTTTCTTTTATTCCTCGTTCACGCCCAAGAAACCGAGTTTTCTCGAGGCAACTGGTCCTATCTCGCAGGCCGTTAGTACTCTGCGGCTGTAGGTGTAGCGAAGGGGAACGCGCTCATAGCTACAAGATTCTTGCTGAAGCAATAACGAGTAGAGGTTTCTGCTGTGTTGTGATGTCGAAGATCTCATGAATGTGAAACAAACTGCGCGCAAAGAAGCATGTAGATGTTTCTAAAATAAAGTTCTCAGAAAATTGTATTATTGAAAGAAGATACTGAAGTATAAAATTGTTAACATACAAAGCAAATTACTTTATACAGGGTGTCCGGAATGGGACTGACGGTTTTTAAAAGTGTATAGTTTTAATATGGTCAGAGATTCAGAAGAAAAAAACATGCAGTTTAAAGGAGAACTCAAAAAGTTTATTTGGTCTTACAAGTAATCTACCTCAGTGTAACTCCACGTGAGCTCAATTTGTAACTCTTACAATATCTAGCCTGAACTCAATCTTTCTCCACGTATTCTGTAACATTTGAGGTGTTACTGAAGCAATCACATTCCTAATAGGTTCTTCAGTTCATCAAGGTTACGCACCTTTAACAATACACAAGGTCTTTCACATACCCCCACAGAAAGAAGTCCAGGGGGTAACGTCATGAGAGCGTGGAGGCCACCTAATTGGCCCATCACGGCCTATCCAATGGCCAGGAAATTCAGTATCAAGGTACTTCCTCACTTGTAGGCTCCAATGTGGCGGGGCACCATGACCATCCAATTGGAATACCACTTGAGGTTGCAAATGTTGTAACTGGGGAACAGCAAAGTGTTGAAGCATGTCTAAAAATCATTTCCTGTTATGGTTTGGTCCATGAGAAAGAAGAGCCCTATAACTGCATTATGTGTTAAAGCATACCAAACATTCAATTTGGGACTGTCTAGAATGTTCTGTGTACGCATGCAGATTCTCAGATCCCCATATCCTAACATTGTGTCTATTAACACAGCCAGACAAGTGAAAAGTTGCCTCATCAGAGAAAACGTTCAATAGGAAATTATGGTCATAATCAATCTTGTCCAGAATTTCAGTAGCAAATGCTACTTTCTGTGGCTTATCGTTGGACTTAATTTCTTGCAACAATTGCATCTTATACGCGCGCAAATGTAATCGTTTGTGTACCACATAGTGCACTGTTGACTTTGGAATTGCCAATTGCCTGCTCGCTGCGCGAATTGACTTCCTCGGGCTATGTGAGAAACGCTCTCTTATTGCTTCCACGTTTTCTTCTGACACGCGATTTACCACCGCTGTGTTATTTCACTACACTCCCTGTTGATAAAAATTGATCCTTCCACGCCTGGATACTGTTGCGTGATGAAGGATCCTTGTGATAAACACGTCGAAGTTGAACAACACTCTTTCTCTCTGCAAATCACCACACGCATTGCACCATTTCGACTGCCGACGCCATTTCTCTTTTTCGGCGATACTAGAGTCGTCACCGGTAGTTGTTGAAGTATGGAAATTTGCTGAACAAAACTTTTTGAATTTTCCTTCCATATGAATGTTTTTTTTTCCTTCTGTATCTTTGATCATATTAAAACTATACACTTTTAAAAGCCGCCAGTCCCATTCCGGACACCCTGTATTATAACAACTTTATTTTGTAATATGCTAGGGCTACCGCCGGTAGCCCTCAAAATACGCCACTGGTGCTAATGCATGTAACATTCCCTGAGTGAGTATACAATGAAATTTAAAATAATGTGCGGTAAGTATTGAAATAATCTCCTTAATAATGATATTAACATATTTGTGCTTTATTTAAAGTTATTTTGGACTTTCAAATGGTTTGTGTCTAGCTCAATGGATGGTGCCACCATCACCTATGATACTATATGTAAAGAGTTATTCATATAGCCTTGCTGCTGACGTCCCCATTCCCCTCTAATCATACACTCAGTAAAGAGTTCCATAAAAATAATGAACAAATAAAGAATTCAGCCAAAACCAACTAAGTAAAATCAACATAATATATAGGTAATGGTATTTGTCAATTTTCCATATTGTTGATCTGCCATTGTTGGAGTAAGGCAACTCTTTGTAGTAAACTCACTAGAAACATATCTAGGGAATTGTATAGATGGAATTTCGGTGTTTTGGTTGTGACCATTGTTACAAGCAGATCGTTGTTGGGAAACGAAATAAAACTACCTCAAAGTCAGATTTAGTGTACAATGAAAAAAAAGAGAGAGAGAGAAATCAATACTTTCAGAAGAACTTATTGAAGAGTTTCTCAAGCGTTTCCATTTATTATACACCTTGTAGCCATCATCGAAAAGTCATTGTTGCAAAGCAATGACAAAACACAAGACAGAACTAGTATAAAATTTCTAAATGGAATGCGATTTTCTCGTAGAAACCGGTTGAAGTTTTAGTAGTATTACCAGTATGGATGGTATATATTGAGCTGAATGTCTGGAATTTCGATATTTTGCTTATGACCATTGTTGGAAGCTGCTCATTATTGTTGAAAGGGTCAATCTGTCTCAAAGTCAGACTTCCCTTATAAAAATGGTTCGAATATTGTCAGAACAACAAATTAGTTTCCAAAGCCTTGCTTCTCAATATACACTCGTAGAAAGCCATTGTTACAAAAGAATAACATAGCACAAGACGGACAAGATAAGAATTTTACATGGGGTACAGTACATCGCTGATTTTCTCGTAGAAAGATGAGGATTTTATTTTGGAGCTATTCCCAGGAAAGAGAAAAATTTACACAGTTCGCTTGAGATCATTGTTGAAAGCTGCTCATTGTTGCCAAATTGTTACAAGTTATGAACGTTCAAATAGTTAATTTCTAGTTGAATGAATGGCGCCGCTGTCACCAATGCTAGCATATGGAAAGATATGTAAAATCTATCATAATAAAAAGTATAGACTACCGCACTAACCTTTTCTTGGTCCAATTCTTTAAACTAAATCTTGTTGTACTGCAGCTATTAATGCAACATTTTCTTGTGAAATACGAACAAGATTCTATGGCGTTTTCGGAATTCTTCACCAAAAGAAAACTCATTCCTAAAAGTAAACTACCTCTTGTAGATTTTTCGATAAGAAATTACTTATGTCTTATGTTAGAGTTATTAATGAAATATTTATTTATAAAATAATAAAATCGCATGTGATAGTTTACAAAATTGTAATAAAAAAAGTAAACTACCCTTTGTAGTTATTCTTATGGAAATGATTTATGCAAATTATAAGAATAATAATGAAATATGACCAAAATCGCCGATGTCGTTTTTGGATAAATAGTCTGAAAAGAGTAAACTATCGTATTTTTTTTCGTAAGAATAACTTATAAAATATTATAGAGTAATTAGGTAAATATTTATTTATGAAATGTGAACAAAATGCCATGACTCATTGAGAAAATCATTCGAAAAGACCTCACCCACAAGAATAAACTACTCGTACATTTTTTTTTCAGCACAAGTGAATTATGCCATATTGTCATGTTATTGGTGAAATATTTATTTATGAAGTATGAACAGAATCGCTGGAGTCGTTTTTGAGAAATTGTTAGAAAAAAGAAAACCAAAGAATACACTACCTACATTTTTCAGGACAGGTTTGATTTTATTTTTGGCTTAGCGTCCCTTTCAGTAGCGGGGCTATATGAGACGTGGATCTACAATTTAACGTGGAATTACCACATGAGCTGTCGCGAATCGAACCCGTCCGAAAAACACTCCAGAAATAAACTACCCCTCGTACATTTTTCAGCACAGATGAATTGTATCAAGTTATTAATAAAATATGAAAAAAATCGCCTGAGTCGTTTTTGAGAAAATCGTCCGAAGAAAAAACTATCCCTTGTAGCTACATTTTTCAGGACAAATGAGTTCTGCCATATTGTCGTGTTATTAATGAAATATTTATTTAGGAAGTATGAACAAAACCGCCTAAATAGTTTTATTTATTTTAAATCATCCACAAGAAAACTCATCCCAAGAATAAACAACCCCTTCTCGATTTTTCCCAAAGAAATTACTTATCATCCGAAATGAAGCAGTTCCAATAAACTGTTTGCATTATCAGCTCTTATGAAGATTTTGCTCGATACATGAAATACGAACTTGCTCCAGCACCACCTGCATTATTTGATGAGTTTTTTTTTTTCATTCGGAAAAACATCTAAATTTACACTTGCAAAATATCCTTGAGAACATAATTTTCTTGTGTAGATCGTCCAGAAAATCTGTCTTACGTAATAAATGGTGGATATCTTCTTCTTACAGTATAGTTTGGTCAAAAATGCATGACGTGACATATGAAAAGATATATTGCAATTATGTGAACTACATTAAGAACAACTTTGGTGACACTGTTGTAGTATTTAATTGCTATAACCTACAAAATACGAAGAATATAGAGTAACCAAGAAGGGCAAGAACTAGAGTGACAGCTTTGGTTACCATTGAATTGCAAATGATTCCCGCGGTGAATCAGGAGGATTTTCTCTTAAATTCACTGAATAAGGCACGCTTCATTGAAAAACTTACTCAATTGTTGCTTTTTCAGAACATTAACGTTTTGTAAACGGGCTGATGAAATGATCGCGTCAACAGTTATTGATATGTGTGCTATACAGCAGTCAGTTACTACTGTTGGTATTGTTCGCAATTATGATAGGACACTCAAAACCAAAAAAAAAAAAAAAAATCAACTTTATTTCGTAAAACCAAAATCGATCAAAATGCACAAGGGAAATTAAGTGTTACGATATTGGGATGATTAGTAAGAAAATTGTTTTACTTCGATACCTTCATTCACTAGCGGATCCAGAAGGATCATTTGGAGGGTGCGGTTCGCTTCCTGGAAGATGAGCGTAACTTTGGGACCCGAATTTGTGTGTGTGTGTGTGTGTTTTTTTTTTTTTTAATGCGTAGATTCATTGCCGCAGTAACAAAAGAACGCAAGTGCATCCTCCCTTGCGCTGTACCAATTAAGTAATTACTTTCATAATTTGCTTGCATAAGATTACTCTTTATATTCTTCTTCTCAGTCTACTTAAAGATCCATCTAAAACTCTTTCTTGCACTTCGTAAATAGTCCTTTACAAAAATGACAGAGAGAGAGGGGGGAGGAGATGTTGAAGTATCACATCACAAGACAGGGACGTACGCAGGAGATGGATCCAGGGAGTCCGGATCCCTTCCACAAAATCTCGATTTTTCTGTCAATTTCGTCTAATTTTGGTGCTAATTTTACAAATTTGAATATAATTTATTCTCATTTTAAATTTGGACTCTCTCTGTCCAACGTACGTGCCTATCACCAGGTATAAGACAGGTATAACTTACTACATTTTCTTTATTCATGAGGTCCTGGTGTTACAGCCTTGAAAGGACTAACGCCAATAGCACTGGTAAAAAGTGCCCTCGCTTGGAAAAAAATTAGATTTTTTTTAATCGCTAAATCCAATGCATCTATTTTAAAACAAATCCGTTCATGGGGTCACTAGCCAAATAACCTCAAAACTGGAATTTTTGAACTTCCATTTATGCCCATGGTAAAAGTTCGATGGTTGAATACGTTTCGAATTGCTCTTTTTTATACTAATTTGAGGACACTGAGGCCAATGGAAGGATGTTTCAACACATTGGTGTATGAAGCGACGAGAAAAATGACATCAATGGATGGATATGCATACTCCATTCTCGTGACTCCATGAACGGATATGCGTTAAAATAGTTCAATTGGATTCAGGGTCCTCAAATTAGTATGAAAATAGCAATTAGAAATTTATTCAAGAGTAGGCACTTTCTACTAGTGGCAATATCGTTTGTTCTCTGGGCGCATTACAGTGATTCGGATTCCACCTAAAACTGCAGATGTACGTTTCATATAGCATCGGTGCTAAAAGAAACAAGCTTTCTTCATATTTTGTTGATATTGATATTTGGGAAGGGTGTCATGGTGAGTTGTGGTATAAGCCTGTATAGCGCTTACTTCTTTCGATTTGATTCGAGTCCATGATTTTAGCCAAAGTATGATAAACACAGCATATATTTCGAAATAATTGAAAGCCACACATACATCCTGTTTTCATGTGCCTCCCCGAATTGCATGAATTTCTCATCACGGGATTTTCACATGTTTATACTGCCTCTTCCAGTCTCAGTCGCTTCACCAAAAATGACAATAGAGTCACGTTCTTCAGTTTCTTACTCATCTTCAACACAAACACACACACTAACAGAACCACCGTAAATTAATATATAACGGGTTGAATTTGAAATATGTTAAAATTACAGTCACGCAAAAAATATTTTATCGCTGTCAATGTAACAGAATAGGGTCACACGGTTAAAAGTTATCTTTTCATCTGTTATCTGCCATTAAGCCCCTCCCATTTCTCCTCTGTGTAGATAAATATAGCTTTCCTTTGTTGCACTAAAGTGATCGCAGGAAAACACGAAGCTTGACCTAAATCTATCGATTTCACTATCCAATAGAATGTAAGAGTATGTTCCGATCGTCGACTCCTATCCATTATATTTTTTCATTGTCCTCTCTGAGAGGGACATTAATCTTTGAACTATAGCGTTATGCGAAGAACATTTCCTGATGGGCAAAATGTTGTTGGATTTTCGATGGTGTTTCGTTTTGTGAAATTCAATATTTCACCACGACTTCAATTTTTCAACATTGTTAAAGTTTTCTTAAATGTGTGTTCGGATTGAGGGCTCCATAAATCGTACCAAAATCTTCTGATGTATCAAAGGTGAAGAAAACTTTTCTATGATCGGTATAGAACCCAGGATTCACGAGATGTTGGAAGTTACTGATATGATAAACCTTGGCATTATGTATCCATAGAATTGTTCATTTCTCAAGAAAAAAAAACTTTCAACTGTATTCAATTGATGTATTTAAAGATGAATGTATCAGGAATTCAATTGCTGGTACGTTCAGGAATTTTTCACTTAAACAGAAGAGAGCGAGAAGATAAATATAGGACACTGTTACAAAAGTGTATGCAAAGGGTATTTTGGTTTGTTGCTTGAGCGGTAACGACATGGCGGCTAAAGGAGACGTTCACTTACTGATTATAGTAGAATCCGAACCACTTTTCTTTGTTCAAATGTACTCCAACAGGGAATCGAACCGGGGACCATGAGCACCGTATAGGGTATTTTGTCCAAGTTCACCGCTTTTGCAGTGGTATAATTGAGTATGTAAAGAAAAAAGCAATAGACTAGACTAAGAGCAGGAGGTTAGAAATTGGCTCTATTAAGTAATTTGTTAAATGTAGCTTTTAGAAACATAGTATAATTATAGTTATTCCTATAACAACAATAAAATTATATTATACTTGCTTTCGCCTCCAGACCTCCAATTTGCTTGGAATACGAGCTCGCCCAATATAGCACATGCTCATACGTGTTACCATGGTTCAATATTTAGCGTTCTTCCTTCTGTATCTTTCATATAGAATTGAATTGAGCTAAAACTCTGTCACAAAATTCAAACACCTCGTAAGTCATTTTAGTGAACCACCCCCAGCTCTTTTCCTACATTTCTCTTTATTCAGGTAAAGGTAATTGAAGTTTCGGGACCAGAATTTCATTTTCATATCCTTTTCCTAGGACACAATTTTAAAATATACGTCTTTAATTCAAAGAGTGAGCCGTCTTACCCTCCTTCCTACACCTGTTCGTCCAACGAATGAATCATATATTCGCTCTTTTGGGGCTTATGGTGTCTGCCTAAGGAACTAGAGACAAAAGTATTCATAATTAAAATGTGTCTATATTAAGTATTATTAATACCACACATTTTGATTAGACTCTCCTAGGCTTGTTACACAAATTGGATCGGTCGTGAAAAGGCAATATTTATATTTGCCAATGATAAATGCTGGAAATATAAAAAAGAAAGACCTTTGGGGGGGGGCGGTCGCCCCCTCTGTGGATCCGCCAGTGCCTTCATTTCTTGCATTAACCGGCTGTGACACAATATCAGCTCTTTTCAAGAAGGGTAAAAAATCTGCTTTCAAACATATGACGAATTAGCTCACGAAGACACTGAACTTAGAGTGACCACAGCAGAAAAATTCTCGGTGATACTGTACTGTGGTAAGGAAGGTGAGGATCTTGATTTTCTTCGATGCAGATTATACATAGGAACACTTGGGCAGCTGTCATTGTTATCCACATTTGATTTTGCGAACCTACCTCCAACGTCTGCAGCTGCCAGACAACATTCACTAAGAGCATGAGTTTTGCATCGGAATTAAGCTGGAACCAACAGAATTGGGTTGGTACGTGAAAAACGGCAGGTTGATTCCAGTATTAACAACTTTATCAGCGGTGCATGATGAGCTCTTAAATCAAGTTAGTTGCAATGTGATATATTTCTTCGTAGTGTTATTCCAGAAGATGTGAATGTCGAAAAAAGAAAAAAAAAGTGGACTGGCCTGTACTCAATTCTACAAAAACTGCTGTGATCTGCATTAATGCTGAAGAGATTATTTCTGATTAACCAGAAGAAGTTGTCGACAATGTCTTATAAACTATTAATAGCTCCATGCAATTATGAAATATTATCTTAAATCATTTCTAGTGCATCGTACATTATTGTAAATACATCTATTTATAATAAGTACATGACACGATCTAAAAATTTGGAAGAATGTACTTGAAATTACAATAACTTTGAGATGACGCATTTATACTTACAAACAAGCAAACACACACACACACACACACACAGAAAAAAGGAAAAATAAGATTTTTACTCGATAAAAATTTCTTTTGAAAATTTCCATAAATTTAATAATTAACATTAAATAACTCATTTTGCTTTGCGTAATTAGGCGTTTAGAAGATGAAAATACATATATATTTGTTCAAGCTATAGGAACAAATGTAAGAGAATAACAAATTCTTGTACCGCCAATTTGAAAGTGAAGACGGGGACTTTTAGTATGTTTTAAGCTTAAGTATGAAATGCCGATACTGAGAAAATCAACTATGATTTAATTAATCTGATACGACCAGACCCGGAGGGGGGAGGTAAATGAAAATTAGGGTGGGGCAGTTTTAGGATGGTTTCTCTATTACACACACACACACACACACACACACACAAAATATATATAATGTGTCTCTGTGTGATGATGATGAATAATTCCTTATGCTCTTAAAGCTAAAATTACAGCGTGAAGGAATTATCATTAAAATTTGAACTCATTACTCTGTAATTTGAGGCAGGTCCGCAACCAGCCACAAAGGTTTGGGGGGCCATGGATATGTTAGGGGGGCGAAGTCATTTAAAAATTCTCTTGCATATATCTAAATTGTGCTTTTTGTGTTGAGGTCTGGAGGGGCCACGAAAAGTCCCCCTAGCCGCCCTCTAGTTGCAGGCCTGATTTGAGGGAAGGACAGACAGAGGTAGACCTATATCGTTAGTACAATTGTACCTGAACGCTGGAATACAATGCGTTTCCTTATTATTTATTTGTTATGGCAACAAAATATTTCTTCCGTTTTTTCATCTTCAAGGAAATATAAGTAATAAAAAATATTTTTTAAAAATAGGCGGAACGAACCAATAATTAAAATTTCCAAATACGTTTTTCAATTTATGATCGAATGAAAAAAATATTTGTGAAACTTGAAGAAATAATATCTAGAGAGTAATGACATTTAATACTACCTTCAAAGAAATTCTACAGAGAGGGGTCTGAAAATCTTAAATAAGTATTTTGAAATGCATGTGATCTAAACAAATATTTGCATATTGGAAAAGTGAAATTAGCATCTTACCTGTATTATTAGTATTTACATCTCCTTAAATACAAAACTTGATATTTCTTCAAATATCACGCGCTTTATTTTACACTTGTACTTCTAAACATTTTTGATAAGTTTTTATGGTGATGTTGGAAAGAAGTAATGATATGTTTATGGGTTTTAGCTGTCTACAAATTTACAAATTTCATAAGATCAAGAAACACAAACACAACACGCATATATACACTCCTCATGTTGGTACACTAATAGAAACAAGTTGAACAATTACTAACAACACAATCACAGTGTAAGTTTTCTTGTTTAGGATGCTGCCAATCTCAGAACAATTGTGTCCGGATCGAGGTTTCTGGTGATGTCCTTGTTGTAACTCAACAAAACAAGATCAGCTTTGCGGTCGTGAGACATCGATAACCTTTGAGGTCGTAAAATTGATGTCAAGCGGGAGAATCAGTTTTCTACGGTAGCAGTACTACTTGCTATGGCTAGAGCTGTGCCTACCAAAAGATCAATCCCGGAAAAGGCTGCCCCACATTTGTAATTTATTTCCCAATTCTGCAAGAGAGGTTACATTCTGAATAAGTGTTTTAGCTAATTCAAGTTCAGCATTTAATTCTTTTCAATGCTTCTCGGTATTCTGGGTTGTGAATCAATAGTCCCTTTAAGGGATTTAATTTTTCCACTGGTCCTAACTGAAGCAAGTACTTGCAAATAGCTGTTATTTTACCTCATTGCTTTTTTCTTGAAACCGATTTGTAATTTCACTGCAACAATGATCAATTATCTCGTAATATATTCTCAAATACTCCGCTTCATCATTACTTTTACCTTCAAAATTAACACCACTAGCATCAACAATACTGGTGGTTGATTGCACCTAAGATAAAATTTTCGTTCCAATGGAGGGTCACATCCGATAGCATCACCTTCTTTTACTATATCAAAAATATCTTTGAATACAATAGGTTTTCTCATTTCTTGCAGTTGACTTTGTACACTTTCGATTAATTTCAATGCTTCCTCAATATCTAACTTCTTCTGTTGTAGTAGTGTACAGTAGCTGGTTTCAGATACCCCAATACTTTAACCATAACTTTTGTGAGGAAATGAAACATTGTTTCATTTGCCACAACAACCCAATAGCTTCTATCTCAAATTGCCCAAATTTATTTCCAGATGAGGAATTCGCGATTGATTCGTTTCTAGAATTAACTCCTTTTGTGAATGAACAACGCTGATTCCAAATGTCCTGTCCATCTTTGTCTTAGCAATCACTTTAGAGCACTTCCCTCAAAAATCTGTGCAACAAGTCGTTTCCTGAAAAAAACATACAATTGTTCACAAAATCAAAATAGTCCTTAACTTCAGGTATATTTTCAATGTACCGTTTGGAAAGTTCCTGTTTTCTTTTTTGGGCTGTGATTACTTGTGTGTATCGCTGGAAAGGTCGTGTCCTCTTTTTTGAGTGTGTATACGTGTATGTACACGAAGTATACTGGATATTTTTAAAAATAATAATGGAAAATTAAATTTGAATTTTAATTGGTTCGATTTGAATTAAATCTGCTGATATGTTAGTTAATTAGAATATTGGTACATATGATGAAACGTTATTCTGTATTACTTCCGTATCAGTGATTAAATTAATAATAATATTGAATATATTTACATTATTGACATTGAGATGAAGATCCCCGTTCGAATCTCGTATTATACAGATGGTTTTTGAGTATTAGAAACTTACAATGAGATGAAGACCCCCGTTCGAATCTCGTATTAATAGAAACTTACATTGAGATGAAGATCTCCGTTTGATTCCCGTATTATACAGATGGTTTTTTGACTAATAGAAACTCACATTGAGATGAAGACCCCTGTTCGAATCTCGTATTAATAGAAACTCACAATGAGATCAAGACCCGCGTTCGAATCTCGTATTATACAGATGGTTTTGACTAATAGAAACTTATAATGAAATGAAGACTCCCGTTCGACCGTTCGAATCTCGTATTATACAGATGGTTTTGACTAATAGAAACTCACATTGAGACATATATAATTTGGAAAAAATGAAATCTTTGAGTCCCACGGTTATGCCGGTTAGGCTAAAGGAGATGGTGATTTTATTCGTTCGTTTGTTTTACAAACTCTGAACAATCTAAGATGTTCGAACAATATGTGAGTATACTAAAATAAGCTCTTAAAAGTATATAGAAAGTGGGAGGAAACCATTTTATAAAAGGTATTGAATATATATATATATATATATATATATATATATATATATATATATATATATATATATATATATATATATATATATATATAGATTATAAAAGTTTATGTGGTGGATGCTGAGAATGAACCCGGGACCCTTAGCATCAGAGGTGAACGGTGTATGATGGGAGGGAAATATTTATTCATGCGGGACTTTATTTTTTTAATTTTAATTTTTCGTATTGATTACTTGCACAGTATGATTTTTGAAGAACTTGTTGCTAATTATTTATTAGAAACGTATTGGTAAATATACGTATACAGAGCGTGGTTTCCGTACTTGTTTTGCTGGTGAACTCAAGAGACAAACTGAATGTTTGCGCGCTTTTGGAAAACCGGTTGGGTAGGAGTGATGATGATGATGTTAGCTTGCAGGGCGGTGTTAAAACTTGAATACAAATACAAAGGAAGACCGTTAACATGTTTGGTAAACATCACAGAATACCGCCAGACTAATAGAAATAACTTTGGTGCCGCGGTAGGTGAACAAAAGACATTGTCGGTGAAAACATAAAAGAAAGATTGCGGACGTGGAAGATAAACATCACAAATTGGAGCCAGACTAATAGAAATAACTTTGGTGCCGCGGTAGGTGAACAAAAGACATTGTCGGTGAAAAACACAAAAGAAAGATTGCGGACGTGGAAAATAAGCATCACAGATTCGAGACAGACTAATAGAAATAACTTTGGTGCCACGGTAGGTGAACATGTTGAAACATGCCCGTATGGTATTTAAGAATAGAAAAGAACTTTGATGTTGGGAATGCTGAACACATCCTTACCTTGCGGTTATGAAAATACATTAAGTACGGAGTAACGTTGGGAATATATATATATATATATATATATATATATATATATATATATATATATATATATATATATATAGAAAAAATATGCAGTCGTATCAGAAGAAGGATCATTGCAATAGCAATATTGAAGCATCATCATCTGATGCTGAAACAGAAATATAAGAATCATCGTCAGACGAGGAATATGATTTTGATGCAATAGAATCACCGGTACTAACAGTTTCATCAACACCACCATCTCCAGTAGTATTATCAAGAACATCACGATTTTGGGCTTTAGATTGTTGTTGTAATAGTGAAAAAGTGGATCGCGAATGTATAAAGAAGGCTATTGAAAAATGGGATTTTAATGAAACACTAATATGTGAGGGATGTACGACAAGATCTAATCATGATTTTGCTCATGATTGTATGACTGTGCGTCCAGAATTATTGGAAACCCGCGCTTGGAGTATTATAGCAAGTCTTAGTGTTGAAGATGATGTGTTTTATTTGTATGCAAACACGCATTTTATCGGACTATTAACAAGAGAAAAATTTTATGATGCCTATGTGGAATTATTAAGTGATACAGACTATTTACCGGAATTACTAGAGATTTTCATAAGAAAAGACAAACGGAAAGCGAATATTTCAGATTGAAAAAAATGTATTCGAATAGTGCTACTGTTTCATGTGTGCTATGCACTGGTGAAAACATTAATGTGAATTGTGCATTAAAAACTATAAAAGTATACTTACACAACAATAATCCATTGTAATGCGTGGAAGGCAAGTTAAATCTTCGTCATGAATGTAGACATCTTCATAATACTAGAACATTTGCAGTGAAGTATTTATCTCTTGATAAAACTCTTAGTGAACTGTTTGAAGTATTTGAACAAGAACATAGTGAAATCTCATTTCTATGCTTTATGCATAAAACTTGTGACGTTTTACAAAATACAGAATTTGTTGGACAGATAATTCCGTTTTTTATTTTTCATACAAATGCAATTCCACCATGTGTAAATCAATATATTATCGATATTCAAGGTTTTAAAATGTCTGATAACGAATATATTATTCGTGAGTTTTGTTTAACGGCATGCGATGATACAGTAAATTTACATTGCTTGGTAAAATCACCAGTAGAATATAATTTATTATCACTAGGATGTCAAAAACAAATTGACTGGTTAACATTAAATTTACATGGATTGAAATGGAATAGCAAAACTGGATATACTGTATCATGAATACGAAACCTTGTATATCAATTATGCGCAAAGAATGCAACCTTTTATTGTAAAGATTTAGAGAAATCTGTTTGGATTAAAAGAATATTTGCATTAGATAATGTCATTGATTTAGAAACAAAACATTGTCCTTCATTAAATGAATTATGTGGAAATACATTTAATGAATATTGTTTAATGAACATTTAATGAATATTTTCACACAACTATTGTAAAGAAATCAGGATGTGCATATCGTAATGCACAACAGTTGAATTATTGGTGGAAATATAAAAGATCAACAGCATTAACTAATGCATTATCAAGATTGTAATGAGGAATTGTAAATAAAATGCATGGATGTAAGTTTTAAAAATTTATTGCAAATTGTAAATATATAATAAAAATAAAAAATATTTGTGTTTTCTTTTTAAAAATTTGTTTACATGTTTATAAACGATATCATCATTCTTTTTCAAATTTTTCTTGTTAAACAATTTTAAACACTTTTCAAATGATTGAGTGCGAATAATATGGTGCAGAGAATATAAAACAAAATAGCCACATAACACAGAATCAACATGTTGATATTGTTGAATATTTGTAAAGTACATTTTAGTATTTTTCGACAAAACGTTTTTTTATTTCCTTGGGAATGTCCATAGCAAGACTGTCAAAGTAGAATCCATGTTTTTTCTTACTCATGTACATTGCAACCCAGTGGGAACCAGCAGAATCAGATGTATCAAGATTAATTACAAGTGCCGCAGGAGGTTTTATCGTTACAGGAAGTTTGTCAATAGGGTAAATTCCAGTAACACTTGCACCAGTTACTTTATCACTTAGTAACACTTTTAATAATTCGTCACTATACATGATGAAGATTATTATTATTTTTAATTGTAGTAGGTATGTAATTATCACTGTTATTCACATGTAATACATAGTCATACACTTTCACATATTCACTATACAGTAATGCTTCATGAACAGTACACCTATATTGTCCGAAACGATGCTTATTATGTGCACACCGATGAACGTGAAAACTTAATGCAGTATACTTTGGACAGTTTATTTCTTCTAAATTTGTAACTTCTCTTTGAAGAATTTCTTGAAGAGAATACTTTGTATTTATTCCGTATGTGTATATGGTTGTAGTATTTGAACAATGTGTTTGAAGTATTTCCTTAAGATGTGAATATTCTACATCCCCTTCGTGCCAGGTAATGCCATACACATTCTCACCTAGATATTTGTTTGTACTTACGATTGGATCAGCTAACTTATTTAAAGGAAATGGTAGTTTAAAAACCCAATTTTGAAAAAAGGGAACGTCAGGATTTACAATGGCTAGCTCTTTTATAATAGTCTTCGTTATCATGATACGCCGAGAAGTGAACAACAACCCGCATCGTACTCAACTGAATAAATTAGAAGGTGTTACCAGTATAAATATTTCTGTCTTTGTCTACTTGTGCTAAAGAATCGAATTGCGCGTACACAATGCATGTAACAGGCTCAGCTAAAGTTTCTGAAAATGATACTTTTAAATTTACAGGGGAATCGCGTACTACATACATCCCACGTGTTATCTAAAGTTCCTGTTGGAGATAGAATAAAAGCATACAGAGCATATCCGTTTGGATACTCATCAAGAGTAACAGTATGTGAATAATTTTGATAATATATACCAGTACCTAAAATCAAAGTATAGTAACTTAGAAGGTATAAATTATTATTAAAATCAGGAGTGAGGGGGTTGGGAGGAAATGATTTTGAACCGACTTGTAATTGCAGTTTGTTAACGTTAAAGTTTCGAAATTCAAAGGGATTAAGATGTGATTTCCCATTGAAGGCTGTGTTGGAGATGAAACCAATAATCAGGTCTTTAGGAACATTACCCAGGAAAAGATTATCAATGTTGTAAGACTTTACTTGTGCAGGTATAGTATAAGATCTTGTTTCCACTCTCGTCGGAGGTAACTTGGCTGTTTCCGAATCCATTAGTGTATTTAATTGCATAGCTAAATCTCCAGCCACATTAATACGTCGTACATGAAGAATAATTTCCTTAAGTGCAACTTTATAACTTGTATTTTCAGGAGACATTAAGCAAAACTTATCTTTACTACGATGTAGTTTTACACGAAAACTTACTTTGTTAGGGAGCATACGATCTAAACTTACAATATCAGTATGAAGACGTCCATACATTTCAAAAGATTTACTATTTTTCACCTTATTAGCACGTTTTTGAAAACCAGCATTTGTATTATCTAATTTATTAAATTTTTTTGCAGTATCTTTATGCCACATGGCACATACTAAATGTGTTTGAGAAGCATCATAAGAATAATTTAATAATGTTTCAATGTATGCACGATAAGGATAAGATCCTGATGAAGAACTAATTAATTTATCATTTAACGAAATATCAATTTGAATAAATAAAGAATGTAAGAAATTATTTACGGGTGCAATAATATCATCATTAGCTAAAGTTGTACCATCAGCTTTAGTAATTTTACATGCAGGATGAATAAATTCTGCTGTTTCTCCAGGAATAACAAATTCAATAAGTCCTTCTGAGGTTAATGTGGAAATAGGACGATATTCAGCATTCGTAGTTGCTTCAATAGCTGTTTCTATCATTGGTATAGAAAAGAAATCAAATTCATTGGTACAACAATCAAAACTACTTGAATTTAGGAGCGCCATTATGAAAAGATATCGAGTATATGTTTACGTTTTGTTAGTGGTCCAAACTTTACAATTGCAGGAACTTTCCTCTTGCGTGACCGTCTCTTGCCGTTACCAGTTAGCAACTGCCCAACTTTATTAATTGCTTTTGTCTTTAAACTATTACCAGCTTCTTTTACACGCGCACGAACCGATTCTTTAAATGGCCGATTTTCTAATACATCACCCGCAACTTGCATACCGGTTTGTAATGCTTGACGTCCTACAGTTTTTGCACCTTGTTTAAGAAATGGTAAAGCAAAACGAAATAATCCTTTAAAGAAACTACCTATACCATGTCCCCTTTGAAATACAGGTACTGAAAAATATGGTATTCCACGTCCACGGCAATAAGTAACACGTCTTGCTCTCATGTTTTACTATTATTATTATTATTATTTAAAAGATGCAGGAGAGCGTTTAAAATGTAGTGTTACGGTTAGTGTCCCAGAACGAAATGGCAAATTTCGCCCTGCACGATATTTTAACAGTATTTCAATTGTGTTAAAACAAAATTTTGCAAGTGGCATATAATGAATATCTTCAAATGTAATTGTTTGAACTTTTCCGTATTTAAATTTGTTCCTATACGTAATAATGGTGCTTTTGTATCACCTAAAAATTGATTTTGTATAATATCTGTATAAATAAAAATTTGATGTGGATATCCGATATCTATGTATGGTTGTTTGAATCCATGAGATTCATTTACAAGATCTCATTTTTCAGAAAAACCTAATTGTAAAGGTAATGTGGGCGACAATGTAACTGATTCTACACGTTCATCACATTCAACATGTACAACATTTGAAAAACTAAATCTTATAAAACTCGATATTGCGTTTAATTCATCTAGTAAATGATGAATGGATGGATAATATCCAACAAGAATTTTACTTTTCATAGGTTCTGCATTTCAAAATTTGTACCATATAACGTTTTCACCCGCGGTAACATTATAACATGTTAATGGAATATGTACTTCACTTAATCCTACATGCCAATCGGATTCTGATAAAGGTATATTATTTTTTAATTGATTAATAAAATGTGTTGGACTATTTGTAGGATATACATCTGCACTAGCATTTGAAACTAATGTAATGTAAAAACTATCATCAATACTTTCAGAAATCATTTTCGTTTAAAGTGAAGTGTTAGGTTTGAAGTTCCAAAATGAAATGGTAATTTTAACCCGTGTTCATCTTTTAAGTTTACTTCTATTGTATCAAAATATTTCTTTTCAACTTTAATATAATGTGGTGTGTGAAACACAAAAGATTTTACATGACCGTGTTGTACATTATATACACTAAGTTTTCGAACTAATGGACCTATATTTTGTTGATGTTTTACAATATCAATGCAAACATTAATTGTATTGGGAATATTATAATCTAAATCACATGGAAATTTTCCACGTGCTAATATTAAATCAACATTTTTAACTTTTGTGTATATAACATTTTTAACATCAAGCGTATTTTCATTAATAAATCCAAAAATCTGTTGTAATCCTGGTGTAACACCAATCATACATTGATCTTCTAATTTTAAACAATGTTTAATAACAACTTGATTTTTATTTTGTAAATAGTGTAACATACGAACATTTTCAGGAATTAATTGTAGAATCGATTCAATTGATGAATAATATCCAGGTGTTATTGGAACATGGTAGCGTTCAACTTTATCATCGATAACACTAGTAATTATAATTTCTTCATTTTCACCAACATTGTAAAAACTCCACGGAATATTAATTTGTGTTAATGGAACACCCCATTCCCCATCACTTAAATCAATAGGTTGTGCCAATTTAACTCGAAATGATGATGTATTATTATTAAAAAGATTGCTACTTGCATTTGAAGGAAGAGTAACGTAAAAGTTGTGTGTTAAGTTCGAATTCATTTTGCAGACTGAATAGAATCTGATCTAATCCCCGAATTTATACTTGATGGATATCCTAACCATTTTACATACATCCACCCTTTTTACGTTTTAATACTTTTTCAATGAGATATATTTTCTTTGAATTTATAATTACTTTTTGTAATTCTTGTGCATAAAATATTCATTTAATTTCTTCACCGTTCCAATCTTTTAATTTGTAAGTGACAGAATCTGACTTAATACATTTGTCAACAATAAATATTTCTTGTGACCATTTAGGTAAATATCCTTTTTCTAATATATGTTTATACTTACTAACACGTACATAATCACCCGGACTAAATTTACATGTTATATTTCCTTTTTATTCTTTTTATTCCCGTATAATGTTTCCCACACTTGATTCACATTGGAATCATTTACTTGTGCAGGTGCCATTTTAATACTTGAATGGTATGAATGATTATAATTTTTTACAATTTGATCTAATACATTAATATAACGATAAGTATTCATTGCAGTAAAATAACGATACAATCTTTTAATGTACGTAAAAACGTTCTGCTAACGCGCATTTAATTTTGGAATGAACACTATAATAATTAATTTCATATTCTTTAAACAATTGTTTTACATGATTATAAAATTCACCACCTAAATCTGTTTGCACGTTAAACACAGGTAACTTGAAATTTTTAAAAATTTTTGTTATTCCTTTTACCATTTCAGGACCTTTCTTTGTTTTTAACGGAATATAATATGCATAACATGAAAAAATATCAATACAACATAATATATATTTATAATTATTATTATACTTTGCAATATTTTGCATATCTGCTAAATCCATTTGTAATGTTTCATTTGGCGCACTAACATAATACTTTTTACGTTCAAAAACTTTACGAGTTGGTGCATGTAATGTATAAGCATCTTGAGAAGCTAACCAATTTTTAATTTTCTTTTTAGATAACTTTGTTTTGCGTTGTAATGTTTGTATACTTGATAAAGAATCAGGATTTGAATAATCATAACAAAATAAAAATGATAATTTTGTCATTTTTACATACTATATTCTTTCCAGTGTTTAAATAAATTAGCAACTACTGCAGGACTAGTAGATTTTATTACTTTACGAATACGTTGTCTACTACTACTACTACTATTCACTTTTGATGCTGGTGTGCTAATAGGTGTACCAATAAATTCTTTAGGAACATTAAGATCTTCTAATAAATTTTTAAATTCATGAATACCTATAGGATTTCTTGAATATTTTCTTGTACGAACAACATCATTTATTAAATCTATAATATTTGAACCTGGTATTGTTTTTCCTTGAATACGTACAGTGCCAGACTTATCCCACTGAATTTTTTCAGAACTTGTTAACTGATTTAATAATAGTTCTGTTTTCCTACGAAGTGTTTTCGGTACTGATTGTAAAATGGCTGATACAAATGATAAAATAGAAGTATTTTTATCTTGTTTTGAACTTGATGATGATTTTTCTTCTTCTTCTTCTTATTGAATGATAGGTAAAGTAATAGGTTTATGTGAAGAAGATGTATACTGTAAATAACGATGCAAAGCTTGTTGATATAATTTCGACTTTTGTTGTACACTAAGATCACGACGTTTTAAGATATTATTCATTTCTTCATCTAAACGTGACTGATGTGAATCTATGGATTTAAGATTTGATTGAATTTCATGTACAGCATTTTCAGGAACTAAAGTCATTTTACGTAATTCTGACATATTTAACGACTGAAAATATTACTTCCTACTGCTGCAAGAAGTGGTCCCAAGATTAACGGTAGGAGCGCACCACCTTTTTGTAGTAACAACTTTTTATTCAATGCAGTACGCTGCTGAGATAGAGCACGTAAGATCTTTTTATGTCTACGTAAACGTTGCTTCTGACGAGAATTTAAAAGAATGTTTCCTTTTATTGTGTTTTTAGCTACTTGAGATATTGCTCTTATTAAATCCCCGGAAGCATTTTGTAAAATTTGTTTTCGTTTTGCATTCTTGCATTTGCACAGAGCACGGAGCGTGCTGTAGTGTTGTTTCACTTTCAACATCTTTATGCAAACTAAACAAAAATTTCTGTATGTATGTCTTTTACGTTAGCGTACACATCCATTATTTCATTCGGAAAAATATTTGTGCGTATTCGCAATGCATCGTTTGTTTTTTGTGTCAAGTCAAATAATAAATAAGTGTGAGGCTCCCGAGTTACTTCTTCCAACACACTCACGACTTCTTTACTATACCGAGGATTAATTTGCCTTGCTAAATATTGTATTTGTAATTTATCACGTGGATTTTAAATACTATAATATAATGTGCATTTAAACTAATATCACGTGCATGTTTTCCTTTTGGAAATAAATTTTGAATAATAAATATTACAGTTAACTTTTTATGATGTGCATACATTGTAAATAAATTAGCAACATCGCCATTAGTTTCCGACATTAAATCATCAAGAATTAATAATGAATTTTCTTTAATTTCAAAATTATTCATGTCAGGATTCCCTCTACAAAAAGTATTTTTGCATTTGCATCTAATTTTGGTATTACTGCACCATAACACCAAACAATATCATTAAATTTTATACTAAACATTTGATCACATTCATTAAGTAAACGATTTACAAAACAAGTTTTACCAGCCCTTGAAGGACCAGCAATTAAAATAGTAGAGGGATGTTGACTTTAACATCTTGTAATCAAATGAATGCATACAATAGAGACTCTGCTTTATATACATACACTCACACTCATACATTAAATATTTTCACAGTCAATTTTATGAAGGAGTTTCCAATTAAACGAAAGAATACAAAGGCAAAGTTTACACAGTAAACGAAATGAATAAAAAAATCACTGGGAATTAAAATTAAAGCTTGAAATGACTAATTTATATATTGTTTGCACAGCAAACGAAATGAATAAGAAAAAATAACTGGGATATAAGATTAAAGCTTGAAATGATTAGTTTATATATTGTTTGCACAGAAAACGAAAATATAAAAATAAATTAGGAATAAATTAAAATAAATTAAAAAATAAATATTTTTTACATTCGATGATTGTTCGGGGTTTCATTGCACAAAGTGACATTCATACAACTCACATTCACTCATTCGTGGGTCTATAACCGTAAGGTACACTTGTACGTTTTTGTATTGGTTCATCGTCAGTTATGTCAAGTTCGTAAATACGTTTTCGTTTTTTGTTGACCTCACGATGTGTCTTTGTCTCTCTACAGCTAAAGATACGGAACCCCGGTCTACGAACGATGCTATTTGGGTTTTCTATTACTGTGGACTCCAGACACTAATTTATAGAAACTCTCAAAGTTAATTTTTTGAGACGTCCTATCGTGTTATCCCCCTAATTTTGAATATATGCCGAACATCCCCTTGGGCATTTGTTAGCCGCATAGCATAATTTTTACAGCCTAGACCTATAAAGGTTGTAAACTCCCAACCTTTAGGAATTTCATTTGTCAGATCGCCCAAATAGTTTCCGAGCGGTAACAAGGGTTCCTCATCTTTTTTCTGTAGGTACATGATACTGTCAGTGTCACAGTAGATTACTCTGTCAGGTCATACAGTCGTCAGTAGTTCGTAAAGTCTAAGTCTAGCCCACGAAGTAATAAATGCGGCTAGTATCACATTGGAAAACTAACGGAACGTTTTTTTTCAATGTCTCTGTATGTGAGAATGAGATGGTCATCATCAATTGGTACCACACTTTCAATCTCATACCTTACCGTGGTTAAATACCTAAGAAATGTTACCTCATCACTTACGATTATACTCTGTTTCATGTCTGTGCGTTGCCCCCACTTTCCATACAATGAATTGAGGTATAGTTTCGCACATTGCCTCAATCCCGGGTTCATCCTAATATTATCATAATTTAATCGTATGCCTTCATGGGCATAATAAACCGATATATTTATGTTTGTCTTCTTCAGTGGTACAGTAAGCAGGAAAACCAGAGGATTCCTGCTTCATCTGAAGGAAGGAATTCTCATAGGTCCCGAACAGCCCACCTCAATTCCCCTCTTTAGGATCTAACAGTTCAAATTCCCATATTTCATGTATATCGATTATTTTGTAACCTTTTTTAAGAGGAAGGTATAACTCTGTAGTGCAAAATGTTCCTGTTAGAGCACACTCAGCGTCACTATGGGTACATTCGTTAGTGTTTTCTTCTTCCATACATGTGCGGCAAAGACCTCCCGCAACGTATGGGAGCACCGGAAAATAAAGTTCCTTTGCGGGCAGGATTGTGCATTTAACTACACCGTGAATACTTTCCACATCTGGAAAGTCCGGCCCCGTGTAAATCTTAGGTGATTTAACCGGCATAGGTTTACGTGCCAATACCCATGGGTAAAGACTAGTTACATAGGTATAGTAAATTCGCTCATCACTCCCACAATTGACGTAAGAACGAAAGACCTCCGTGCGACCACCATTGTAACAGTTCTTAGGAATAAGAAAATCAGGCAGATTAGTACAACGTTCTTGAACAAACTTTTGCACTTCCTTGTCCGTCTTTACCTTATTGTCCCAAGAACATTCCCATATTTCATATAGGTTTACACCTATACTTTTCAGGTACCTACGGCGCCGCATGGTTTGCTCATATCATTTCTCCATCGTATTGTACGAGTCTTGAGCATCGTGCAAAACCGCGTCACGATTAAAGGGAAAACAAAGGCGACAGGCATGGAAATAGCACCCGTAATAGTCGAAGGCAGCGTTGAGTCCTTCGTGCCATCCATCGACCTTGTACCTACCAATATACTTTTCCCCACCTCTCCTAGCATGCTGGATTTCTATCCCTAATTGGTCTTCCATATACATAAGCCATTGCATAGCTTTTGTACTATACTTGGTCTTATGATGAAATCCCAACGCGGGAATAATAGGAATAGTATTTTCCGGTAAGTGCAAGGTACGATATGTACCCATTGCAAGACTTGCAATGGTGGATGATGTTGTGAAACCTTGCAAACCCTCCGTTTTCTCTTTAATGATATCGCTAAACTTAATGACCGGTTCTGTTAGAATTCTAACGTCATTTTCACAACAAGCCAGCATATCCTTCTGCAGGTTAAACTCCTCGCCACTTTCCGCACGTTCTTGGTGCCAGGCTTCCAGTTGTTTTCTTTCTTCCGTGCTTCGCCCCTCAGGGTCATAGTACTCAAGCGGAGGGTAAGGACCGACATAATTTTGTTCAGTATTAAACAAATATGGGAAATCTCCCTTCTTTAAATTTTGACTAAGGCCTAAGGTTTTCGGCAAGTTGGATAATTTCATACCAATATAAAAGAAAGAGTCGCGGAAAAAAATACGGTTACCTATGTTAATATTAAAAATCTTTTGACCCTGGATAAGAACACTAGGTACAATATGCTGGTCTTCCATTAGAGTTCTAAGACAAAAGAGGCCATCGTATCGGCTTCCATTATGGGCGATCGCGACGATCTTCTGAAAGACAGGACGTTCTACTAACACGTAGTTAATAAAATCCGTTATTGTCTTAAAAGAAAACGAACGATTTCCAATATTGTCACCGCACGTTTTACAAGGCTCATCGATACCATTTCTTATACAAGCGTGACAAACATGATGACAACACTCCAGTACAACTTCATGTTCCCTTTCACCGCGCTTATTTGGTGCCTTCAACATCGTCTCTACATCATAGGAGATGTACATAAACCTTTTCGTATGAACAGGTCGCTGTCTCTGAACAAAAGATGTATGATTTGTATCAACATACGCACGGCACGTTGAACAAAAATGTTCACCACACATGTGATCAGATTTTCGCCCTCTCTTATCAAAGATGATACCACAATTGATGCAGAGCTTTACATTATCACGTACGGATTTAGCCGCTTTATTACGTGTCACATGATTGTCAAAACATACCCTCAGCAAACTCTCTATTGCATGCATTACATTTAATTATGTTTGCAGTACAGTCCCGTTCGTGAGTATGTTCGCAAAAAGTACAACGAGTTTTACACTTGTGTGTCCAATATCTCCCATCATAACCTTCAAAACGATAATAACAATACTTCTGTGCCTTGAGAAAAGTTCTAATATTACGAATGGGTTCAAAATGACCAATAGTGTTACCTCTTTGATTCAGGATAAAAATCTTATTTTCTGCATGTTCTCCCGGATAACGTACTATATATTCCCGATTATTCTTTTCAATCTTCTCATAAACCACGATTTGATACTCTCCTTTCAAATATGCTTGAAAGGATTCCAAATCAGAGAAGTCACAACCTTGCTTACTTCGAACGTTAACACCTGCCATCTCGCAGAGAACTTCTGCTTTAAAAAGCCACCTATCATACTCTCTTGTTCTTAAATTACATAAAACTTGACTACTTGAGGTATGCTTTGTTATCCAATATATTATGGTCATGGAAAGGCAATACATATTTTTATTTTCAAGGCGAATTAATCGCTTTTCCAAGTAATCTTGGTATTTTCCTTACTTGTCAACGGCACTCGTTGTAGTATTTCTTCCCTGGCCGTGCAAATTCTCAGCTATGTGAAATCGAAACAAAACTTCTTGCCCCAAAAGGAACACTTCATTCGAATTTAATACACGTTCGATTGAAGTGAGGACTGTTCTAGCAGAGAAATTGCCCTTTCTTCTAAACGGCACACACACTGGTTTGTTATTAGTACTATTACTACTTTCTATGTATAAACCAATGTAGTCCATGGGGCGTGCATTGGAGATCACGTGTTCCAACGCAAAATGAATTAAACTTTCGATATAGGCCTTTGTGTTATTAATATTCCTTTCATCACCCACAGGTCTGACGGCAGTTTCATGGCCCGTAAGATGAAACTTACGAAACCTTTGTCTGTTTTGTCTTACAACTTCGAAATTACTATTTCTTTGATTATCCCCGCCATAATCACTACTACTACTACCACTTGTACTACCACTATTAGGACTATTCTTGTTCATGTTGCCATGTCCAACCATTGGTGGAACACTAGCATATGACGGGCAAGGCTGAGGAGAAAAAATCATTTGGTTTCCATAGTCATGATTATCCTGTACACAGTATTGAGGTGGATTTTCTCCCTGGACCTGTTGCGTGGGTATAACAACAGCATTGTCCTCATTTTCAACCAATCTCCTCATTTCTTCTTCAGTTGGTATTTCAACGGAATTTAGATTGCCAATCCCATCTGCTTTATCATTTAGAAAAGCTAAATCTTCATTCGTTAATTGATATAAATTATTAGGACTCAAGTTATGAGTTTCTTGAGGGGTCATACTATGGCATTATTTTGAGATGGGATTAAGCACGGTTCCAAAACAAAGCGCTTGCCAAAATCAAAAAAGTCAGATAACTCTGTATCTTTTATCCTATCCACCTGACCTTCCCCACATGATAATAAAAGAGTTTTGCCTGCACCGCTTCGTAAGTATCATAGGTACGGAAAAACCCATACACAAATAAATCTATTATGTCAGCACTGCTTACGCAATGCTGGAGAAGTACCTTCAAAGGCACAAAAGGTCCGCAATATGGCGTCGCATCACACTGATCCCCTATGGCCAAGCCTGTTCAATTCCATAATGGCTTTCCAGGTACTAAAAACCCTCGGGTACTCGTTGAGACCGCGCACCAATTCCTGAAGATAAATTTCATCTACCATGTTCAATTCTTCCGTTGGGCAGAAGAAATCCATCTGAAAGAAATAAAACAAAGAAAAACTATATTGAGTAATCAAGTTGACGTTAATATATCACTTTAATATAAAAGAGAGAGAGAGACCATTCAATTACTTTTAACCTACAGTTAAATTATAATAATATGTATAGAAAAAAAGCAATCACTTATTTTAAATCTATAGTTAAATAATGATATGTAAATAGAAATCAAACTGTTTAATTTATGAAAAATCAGTAAATATATTCACTTTATATTAGCTGTAATCTATTCTATTAAAAATATCCACACAAAAAGTCTCTCTGTGTTCATTAATATTGGTTAAATACAACTCAAGTACAATTAAAAAGTATATAATTTCTTTCTTTTTTAAAAAAAATCACAATAACCATAAGAAATACACACCTTTCAAGCCTTAGTTATTCGTTCACAAATCCACAAAAAAAGAAGTAATGTCGACTCTGCGTCGGTACTTTTAATGTCTGGGTGTTTCAATGCGCTTGCTACCACCACTCAACGATTAGCAAAGCTTCAATGTCTGGAATAAAATAGGCTTCAATAAATATAGTGATAATCCAATGTACTTTATTTAATACTATTAAAATAGGTTTAATAATCAGGAAAGCTTTCTCTGTGATCTTTACCGCACGCTGACGTAAGAAAAAATGATAAGCGTACACATCAAATGCAGGTTATATCATGTTCTATCAAGTGTTCTCCCACCACCACTAACAGTGACACCTAGCGGAAAAATTTTAAATTAGACCTTAGTTTAACCCGAGTGCCGTGTTGAGGTATTTCGTCGATGGACCCGAATATATTTCTATCTTTTAAAGGTAAAGTATGATATATATTTCTTTTTAACCGTAAAAATAGTACTGATAGCATTATAACATTAAATAAATACCATAACCCTTCTCGCACTTGTGTTCTGTTAATAAAACATACTTTGTGGGGCATACCTTCTTCTTCTTCTATCAGTAATCCAACACGTAATAACGCCATCAGTTGTAGGGACATGTTACGGATATCCCTACATAATATGATTTTGCTATAATATAATACATGTTCAATCTATTTTTTTAATACTGTTAAAATCTAGGGAATCTATCTAGAGGACAATACCGCATCAGTTGGAGGGACATGCTACGGATAGCCATACATAATTCTTTTTTCACTTTGAGAATACACAAGTTTTCAAAATCAAAAGACAATCTTCAATAACGAAATGTATTTTTATTAGGGGAGGGTTCTACCCGTAAAATTTTCATCCTCTCTCTTTCTTAACATTAAAGCTATTGTGTGCGTTATGGGGCTACCATCCCGCAAATAAATAACATTCAGTAATATTTACTATTAAAACACAGAATAAAAAAAGTACTAGCCATCCACATATAAGTTACAAAAACTCTAGGACAGTGGGCTCCCTCACCCCCCGCCAAACTGAAACTTTTTTCTTTCTTTCTTTTTTTCAAATACTAGTCCTAGTCCTTATATAAATGTCTTCAAACATTTGCTTTCCTAAAAGATTATCATTATGTTACCAAGCGTACTTGTATGACATCTAACGGCAAAATTCTAAATTACATCATAGTTCAGTTCAACCCCGTCTGTAGTGGAAAGATATATCGAATATAAGTAATTTTAATGTGTAAAGCGATCATATTTCAGTACACAATCGATGTAACAATATGTATTACAGTTAAAATTTGTAACAAATCAATCAAACATATTGTAATTAAGCACACTAAAATTAACTAAATAAAACTCTACAAGTAAATGTTTCGTCTTTAGCCATTGGTAAATCAACGTGGCGGTTCTTAAGGGAAAAAGGCAAGTATATCCATTTTACAAATGTTCATTCATATATTCTTAAGTAAAATATCTCATCTCCCCCAAAATATGTACTCCTACAATAATAATAATAACTTTGGCATTTAAAAAATCGAAATTACATTTCCACTGGTCCCCGCCTAACACATACTTTCTAACCCTCTTGCCTTTATTACAAAATGGTCCTAGGTTTATTTCCTGATAGACTTACAATACAAATAGTCCCGAGTTCAATTTCTCAAAAGCAACTCGTGTGGTTCGCCAATAATTAGTCACGAAACTTCCCATTATAATTAAGTGGGTAATACAAGCAACTTTAGCATTTAAAAAAATATATATCAGATTACATTTCCACTGGTCCCGATTTGTCACAAACCCTAACCCTCTTGCTTTTATTACAAAATGGTCCTAGGTTTATTTCCTGATAGACTTACAACACAAATAGTCCCGAGTTCAATTTCTCAAAAGCAACTCGTGTGGTTCGCCAATAATTAGTCAGAAAACTTCAATTATAATTAAGTGGGTAATAAAAGCAAGTTTAGCATTTTTTTAAAAAGTTAAATGATTCTCACCTTAAAAATCAAACTTCCTTCTAACAGTCAGAATCAGAAAAACCAAAAAACTTCAATAGACACAAGAACAAATAAACTTTTTTTTCAATATGCACTCGTGCACTATGTAAATATTAATAAAATTCATCTTTATTTGGGTAATATTTATAAAGCATTTCAATGTGTTCCCCCCTCTATCATCTTTTCGTCATGTTTCAAAAACCGTTTTTCATTAATTATAAACAAAGTCAGCATGTCCGATAACGTCGTTCATCATGTTTAAAAATCGATACAATCAATTTATTCAGTGTTCAGTCCTCCATCAGGAAATCTAAAAATTTTTATTTACAAGTTCATCAACCGGGGTAGGCATCTTAACAGTAAATGACCTTTCAAGGAAAAGCTACCATTTTTTCATTATTTAAGACCAGGTGTCGCCATCCCGCATGTACAAAATAGCGTACGGTTCTGAAATATACACAGTTTCTCAACTAATTAAGGAAATGGTTACAAGTAAAACTTTCACGTTCCCAAAATCAGATATCGCCAAAAATACATATATGTGTTTGTCCATAACAGCTTGTAAAGGGAGGAAACATTAAATATTTGTCTATCTATCTTCATCACTGCAGATAAATAACTCGATGTCAATCATAGTTAATGGACGTTATTTCAGTACATATTGGAAACGGAAATAAAAGTAGAAAGTGCAATGACACTGTATAGCTATGTGTGTCGCCACTCAAATTTCAGCCAATTTCTAGCGGGGGCAAGGGAAAGCGTGTATAGGTCAACTATCCGGAAGCAAATCCTTTTGAGAAAATAAAACTGAGTGTTCATTTCTAAGATAGCCTCTGTGAAAGACGGAAGAACAATTCAACCTCTCCGCATTTCAAACTTAA
Organism: Thermobia domestica; assembly: GCF_964235325.1. Taxonomy (NCBI): domain Eukaryota; kingdom Metazoa; phylum Arthropoda; class Insecta; order Zygentoma; family Lepismatidae; genus Thermobia; species Thermobia domestica. The sequence goes on from NC_137462.1 coordinate 181,522,285, forward strand.
AAACATGCTGTAACAACTGAGTTAACTATAAGCCAGGAACAAAATCAAAAAATGAATATTCACAAAATAAATAAATAAACTATTCAATCCACACACATTTCCTATCTCCCAAAATGTTATTTTTTCCTCCAAGTTACATATGAGGATTGCAATAATTCTCTCGTACAGCGTTCACCTCTGGTGCTAAGGGTCACGGGTTCATTCCCAGCACCCACCACATAAACTTTTATAATATATATTTTCAATACCTTTTATAAAATGGTTTCCTCCCACTTTCTATCACCATCTCCTTTAGCCTAACCAGCATAACCGTAGAACTCAAAGATTTCATTTTTTCAAAATTATATATATATCTCAATGTGAGTTTCTATTAGTCAAAACCATCTGTATAATACGAGATTCAAACGGAAGTCTTCATTTCATTATAAGTTTCTATTAGTCAAAACCATCTGTATAATACGAGATTCGAACGCGGGTCTTGATCTCATTGTGAGTTTCTATTAATACGAGATTCGAACAGGGGTCTTCATCTCAATGTGTTTCTATTAGTCAAAAAACCATCTGTATAATACGGGAATCAAACGGAGATCTTCATCTCAATGTAAGTTTCTATTAATACGAGATTCGAACGGGGGTCTTCATCTCATTGTAAGTTTCTAATACTCAAAAACCATCTGTATAATACGAGATTCGAACGGGGGTCTTCATCTCAATGTCAATAATGTAAATATATACAATATTATTATTAATTTAATCACTGATACGGAAGTAATACAGAATAACGTTTCATCATATGTACCAATATTCTAATTAACTAACATATCAGCAGATTTAATTCAAATCGAACCAATTAAAATTCAAATTTAAATTTCCATTATTATTTTTAAAAATATCCAGTATACTTCGTGTACATACACGTATACACACTCAAAAAAGAGGACACGACCTTTCCAGCGATACACACACGTAATCACAGCCAAAAAAGAAAACAGGAACTTTCCAAACGGTACATACACTTAATCACAGCCAAAAGAGTACATACACGTAATCAGGACACCCACTTTCCAAAATAACGGTACCCGTGTAGAAGTAGGTCCTTACCTACTGATATCATCTAATTTTTCGCTGGTGTCTGTTACTACAGATAAGGTGTCCCTCTCTTTGCTAGATGCGCCACTCGCAGAAGAGTTCTCTGGAACAGATTTTTCATTTGAAGAACTTGCTGCGATTACACCACGCTTACTATCGGTTGCAGAAAAACAGTTTTTTTGATCGAAGCTTGCTTAGAAGACAGTCACCAACTCCTTGGAATGAATCTTAAAAACAAAACATTATTAAGCATAGTTTTAAATACACAGTGTATTTTCGACACAGGGCCAAAAGAGACAAGTAGATTTCTTTAATTCTTGGGAATTTTCGGTCATATTCTGGTATCAGATCAATTTTAAAGTTTCTTTCTTTTCTTTTCATGCTGAGAAAGCTCGATATATTTATGCATGAAAATTTAATTTTTAAACGTTTTCAAAGAGCCGTCCTTTTAAGGTGGATCATCACTCGGAAGTCAGTATATATTTTAGCTCATTTCCTTAACTACTGCGCAGTGAAACATTATATATTATAAATATTGTACTATAAGATAAAATTATGTTTTAGCTACAACACAAGATACTGATTCATTTGGTTGTGCCTTCTGATATTGAAAAAAGGTAACAAATAAAAGAAAATATTTGATTCGTTTTACAATGAGCACACAAGATGGTACTTGATGTTAGATCTTACTAGAAGTGATCAATTTTATGAAATACTTATTTGAATGTGTAAAGTACTTTAAAAGTAACGATCTTATTACGAAATACATATGTTGTTTGACCGTTTTTCGTGTTATGTTTAACATTTTATTTAAATATTAATTCATATGTAAGGAAATAGATTTTGAGAAGAAACTTGCGCACAACGCCATAATGCGTTGTTGCCATATTTGTACGTTTAATTTCTGGATTCTAGCGTTGCAGTTCGAGAAGCAGAATTTAGCTGTGAATTGCAGTAAGGGTCGAAAACTAATTTCTCCAGTAAATATCCACGCAGAATTCCATGATTACTTCCTTTATTATCTGGCACCAGTAAACACTCGATACTACCTGGCAACGCCGCACTATTCAAGCAGTGTTTAGCATAGCACCGAGAGCACCTAGTGATCCACCTTAAACCAAGTTTGGATGTAAACCTTTAATAATTACGGAGTTATTGTATTCACAAAAGACGTTATGGAACCTACGAAATACACGTATTTTTGAAATTTTTAATTAAATCATGTTAGCTTAAACATGTTACATAAGGCAATAAAAATATCACTTTTATTTTGTCAAATTTAGTTCCATCTGTCAATTTCCCGCCAAACCACAGCTAGTTTAGTCTTCTACACTCTTTGGAACATACTGTCAGCAATCATTTACGACGATTGCTACTAAAGTAATGTTTAAGTAAATATAATGTGTTGTGGTTTGGTCCTCGAGCATTCTAATAACTAATAACTCAAAAAAACTTTTAAAAAGTCACCTGTTCTAGTACAATTATTTTCTCTCTCGAAACAAAATTTATAAGAGAAGTAACAATTCATTAAATTTTCCTTGTATAGCCATTGTTTAACCAAAAACTAGAATTTTAATATTTTATAATTGATGTTTTGAACAACTAAAGACGGAAATGTTTGTATGAATTTCTTTTCTTAATTTTGTGCGAAAAATAAATTCTTTAACTTATGAGACAGACCCCACCACGAGAGCAGATTTAGCTCATACTTTGCGAAATAGATACTGGTATTTCGACATCACTCAGAGTGATTAGAGTTATAGCCGTTCTATTCGCTTTTGCCTTGTTGCACCTAGCCTACGAGCCTCGGAATTTTCATTTCCACTCAAAACGACTACATAGAAAGTATTTGAGTAAAATTTCAATATCTTTGAAACAATTTAAGCGATCAAAACAAAACATAACACTTAATTTTGGTCCTAGCGTAAAGATTTTTAAAACGTGGGCCTACTTTCCAATGCTCGTGAAAAGTTCTGCATAATTTCAACATTGCCGAACTAGTGAAATCACACCAAAATGAGGTTTCACAATCGTCTTTATTTTGAAGTTTATTTTCCACCACTTTCTCACCTCTTTTTATTTTATTTTTAAACGGCTTTTTATTTGTTTAATATTATTTGTTGTCTTTAAGTGAAATAAGAATTATATCTATCAAAGTATAAGAAATTCATTCAAGACTATGACCACGCAAAATTCCACAAGATAACTACTTCTAAATTAAAGCTTTACAAACATTTTCCTAATATTCCAAAGTTTCTTCTCACTGTGTTTGAAAGATTTGTATTTTATCAGCAACACCTGCCATATGAAACTATTACTTTATGTTCACCCTTAAGAAAATCCTGAATTTACAATTCATGTCAAATTATATATGCAATTCTTCTTTACACTGTACAAGCAAGATACTCGAGATAAGTTGCTTTTGTAGGTACTAAAACCTAAGTTAAGAACTACTGGTTTAAACAGTTATTTACTTATTTCTATTGAAGATCTCTCTCTTCAAAATGAAACTACATCAACAAATTGTTACTTTTGTGGGCCACTCTGTAGCCTCATGGCTATAGCACTCGTCTTCGGCTGGGAGTCTAATGCCTCGGATTCAAACCGATAGTGATTTGGATGTTACTTTAAGCTATAGGTCCCGTCTCTATATAGCCTCCCTGCAGAAGAGGGACTCTAAACTCCTCAACGAACAATGATTACTTTTGAATTCCTGTAATGTGAAGTTTAGACGCTGCTGACTTATTTAAATATGTTTAACCTATGGTTTATTAGTTTCATACATTTATAGTGTTGAAAGAACTGTATATTGTTCTTAAGTGACCCGTCCCATGCATTTATGCAGAGAAAAAGCAGGACACAAGTGTGATTTTGAGTAAGTTGAGAGACATTGTTCCACAAGTTCTATTTAACAACGAACAAGGAAAGAATCCCATCCGTGAGAACTGGATTTAGCCCAAACTTTGCGATACAGGTATATTTAGACATCACTGACAATAGTAATGTTATCTTTGGACTTTTTTTTCTTTGTTTTGAACTTAGGATTCTCGGAATTTCAATTTTCACAGGAATTTACTATATAGGAAAAATATTGTAAATTTAATATCTTGATTGTTTTCTCATATAGTAAACAAGGAAAAGTTCAATTCCTGTGAAAATTTAACTTCCGAGACCCCAAGTCCGTAAAGAAGCAAAAGAGAATCGCATGACTATCACCTCCACTCTCAGTGATGACGAAATACCTATATCACAAAGTTTGATCTCAATCCACGTCCCACAGTTGGGATTCTTTTCTTGTAAGTCAGGGCACAAAATCGTCTTTAATCTAGGTGAGGGAAGTTGACTTTAAAATTGAAGTAAAGGTAAATAAGCAAAATTTTATTTTTTCGGAGACTTTGGTGGGGGAAATCCCCCTCACCGTCCTGTTATTTCGCACCCTGTTTTAAGTGAAAGGTCATATGTCAAATTTATAAAGCATTATACATATTATCATCCAATAAAGTTCAATTTTTAATTGAAAATTGTGTTTTTCTTATAGGTGCAACTACTATTATCTGACCAGCAAACGAGTGCGGGTGGCCAGTTTTGGAACTAAAATACAAACAACAGTGTTTCTAACTAGATTTTCTTGTAATTAATCTATCACTGTTATTTTTGTCCTGTTCATAATAAACCCCTTCACGCATATGTTCAAGTTACGGCAAACATTGTTTCAAAAGTTGTGTAAGTTATTTCCAGAACATTTTAAAGGACTTGCAAACAAAATACATACAACCTTCATATTAATTTGCAATAACTTGCGAATAAACTAACCTCAGTGTTGTACAAAGAAACACTAAGAATTTGGTAGCATTCTAGTGTAAGGAATTCCTACTTCTCCTATTAACAAAACATCGAAGTAGTAGATGTACCCCACTTGGGACGGCTGAGTCAGCGAAATTTGATCCTGTTTTCCTGGAATTGGGAGGCAAGTTTCGACAAGCCTTTAGTTGCTATGGTCATAGCCTTTTACGGCTACCACAGAAGTGCGTGGGAAAATTTTGGTTTATTTGACCCCCCGTCACCCCCTACTCCTCTTTAGTTGCTATGTTCATAGCCTTTTACGGTTACCACAGAAGCCCGTGGGAAAATGTTGGTTTGCTGTTGCTATGCTCATAGTCTTGGACGCCCGCTAGATGTAGAAAACAAGATAAAACATGAATTTTCGTGTTCTTGTCGTTTATTGGTTAATAATTTGAATCCCCAAACCCCTCACCCCTCCTGCGAAGAGCGTAAGCGGAACGTATGTGCTTGTGTAGATCATTCTGTTAGCAGCTGTTGCAAAGGAAGAAACGTCAAAAATTTAAAGATGTCATCGTCAATGAGTTTATTAGATAAGCTTAATAAGCCATCAATGGTACCCTTTACAAAAATGCGAGATTTGGAGATTGGAGTACCATTTCGTATTGTAAACTGTGAGATAATTACAACGGTATATGGTAGGAAGGCCTGTGTGACATTTGAAGGAGGTGAAAAAGTGATTTTACCTGGACGTTGTACTGAAAAATTGGAAGCAGATAATGGTGCATTATTAACGTATTTACAAAGTGGGAATGTCTGTTTAATATATAAAGGAATGAAGATTAATGTATCTGGACGTAACATGCACGATCTTGAATTTACTGAACTGGTTTACTCATCGTAAGTGTATGATACCATGTACAAACAAGATGAAACATGAATTTTCCTCTTCGCCCCTCCTCTTCATGCATGCGCAGTCATCTGTATGCATAGTGTCGTTATTCTGTGCTGACCAGCGACTGGAGTAACATGTCTTTGAGTGCTTGTGCGTCAACTATGGATACCAAGAAAGAGTACTTGTTAAATGTTGAATATGGACTTAATTCAATGAAAACCAAATTAATTTGTATCGGACTGGATAGTGATACATTTGAACCAGTGATTCGTGTTGGCAAAGGACTTGTGTTTGGAGTGGAGTTAAATTTGGCAGAGTGGGAGAAACTTGTACATTTAACCCCATTTGTTACGGACTATTTAAATTCTCAAGTGGAAATTACATTTATAAAATCTCTTGGTCGAAAAAACGAACTGGTGGTACGAAAACTAATGGGTGAAAAATTAGTGATGTTAGAGAAGAAAGGAACACTTCATGCTCCTCGAAACACTGTGTACTTAACTTCAAGTGATTGGCTTTATTTCTTGGAAATATTACCGTGTATTGAACATGCTGTGAAAAACAGTAAAGTTTGTAGTGTTGTGCTACGTGAATATTTTGACTTGTGTACAGATACTATTCGTAATCATGTACAATTGCAGTGTCTTACATGCAGAGGACTTGCCGGAATCCATACCTGTGTAGATGAACAGAGTATTATTAATGGTATGAACATTAGTTTTCCAAGTGTCTCTCTTGATAAGAACAGTGATGTGAACATTGATGGTGAACGATTAAAATTGGAAATGAAAGTATTTTGCAAACAAAAACTCATAGATTCAATTATGGCTGATTTATTTGATAGTGTATCGACACAGCCATGGTGGGGGGAAACCGAAACTCAGCCTTCGGAGGGTATCAATGAAGTGAACGACTCTTCATAAAGAAGGAGAAATTGATTTGTTTTTTTCATGTATGCTAAAGAACGTAATATTAAATGTAATAAAAAATATATATAGTGAAAAGTGAAATGTTTTATTTGTGTGTGTGTTTTGTGTTCGTTTCATACACCTCAATATGATAGGATTTTAAAGTTTTTTATAAGAAAAAAATCCTAACATATTTTTTTCCTCGTATATTATAAGTGATACGTATAATAATAATAATAATGAATTCAAATTCTTGAAATGAATGTTAAAATAAAAATTAGTATTTGAAATTATTATTATTATACAACATTGTCTTAAGTATGATAGGACTTTTTTTAATTTTTAAAAAGGGACTAAAATAATTAATATTAAAATTTTAAAAAACAAAAGTCCTATCATAATAATAATAATATTGAATTCACATACTTGATTTAATTTACGAAAGAATAACTGATTAAGTATTTGAATTCATTATTATTATTATGTAGCTATATGATTACATCATTGAATTAAAAATCAGTTTTAGAATCTTTTTTTTAAATTCTTTAATTCAATGACTTAAAAATATGTTTTATGATATGTGTATTTAATTACATAACTGATCATAAAACATATTTATTTATTAGGAAACGGAGAAAATAAGAAATAAAACATTTGTTTTCAAAGAGAAAAAATAATACAAAGTGTTTATTGTTGATGAAAATATTTACACAATTAAAACGACGGTAGGTATAGTACATTTTAAAAGAACGTTAGATTTTGTTTCCATTGTACATGTGTTGGTAACTTCATAACTGCCATATACTGTTCACTGATGATACTACTGCTGTTGATGTTGATGATGAAACGTAGATAGAAGTCAATCTTTACATTGAAGATGATGTCCATACACACGATGACGATCTTTTACTCTCTGAAATGAAAAAAAATTGAAAAACAAACTTAAAATTTATTTTATCTATAATCATGAACAAATAATAATACATACAAACACATTATAATAAAGAAGAAGAAGAAGAAGAAGAAATGGCTACCTGCAATAATATGAAAAGAAAGTAATCAAAACAAACGAAGAAGAAGAATGAAGACATGGTTACCTGTAAAAGTAAATACAGCAAACGACGATCATTTTTTTCTGGAGTTGATGAGAAAGTGTAATGAAATTCATTTAAGGACTTTCCTTTAGCTTTGAAGCATAGGAAAAGATATGAATAATGCCCACATAGGGATGATTTTACACTTTGAATTTGTTTATTATTAAATGTATAAGAAGTGGAATTTCTACGTAGAAATTGAATATGATGCATTACATATGGAGGAAATCCAAATGTATCGAAGTAATGGGCACGGCCATCAGTATGAATATATACGGAAATCCAGTGTGTGCCAAGTTTGTTCGAGGGATCTGTATTTATGATGATAGCTGCAGGTAGTGGAACATGTGCTGGTAATTCATTGGCTGCATATACGCCAACGAAATGATTGTGAAATAAAGAATTTGTTTGCAAAGCATTCAATAAATCTAGTGTAGAGGACATCATGTATAAAAATGCAGACATGTACATATATGATATGATATTTAAATAACGTACCTTTAAAAATCCATGATGATGTTCCTCTGATGATCCACTTCTAAGAGAGATTGGAATTCTCCATACACAATGCAGGAGATAGGTGCTGGTAGAGGCTTCGTAAAATGAACTTCCAGACGAACACACCCATGACGTATAAGATTCCAATGCTGCACAGCGCTGGCTTCTCCATCTTGAGTAATGTCGAAAACAAAGATAGTGTATCCTTGAGGAAAGTCAAGGCGAGGAATATTGTTGCCATGATTGGAAAAGTGAATGCCTGATCCACAGAATAAGGTATGATATGAGGAAACATAGAGGTTGTTTTCGAAAATTGGTTGTAATGGTTTTGAAGGTACAGGTTTTCCATCAATGTATAGAGAGAAGAAATTGATGTCAAAATGTTTGAAATGAAATGGATTTGAAGTTATTGTTCCTGTATAGGCATCATTTTGTGTAAACGCCACAATCACTCGAGTTGGTAATACTCCCATAAATAAATTATCAATTGTTTTTGATTGAAGATCCTTTGGAATGACGAATGACTTCATTTGCACTCTTGTGAGAGGATATTTGGCTGTTGTTGATTGTAGAAGCTTGTTATGTGCTAGTTTTATTGTAGGACTAACATTAATCTTTTTAATATGTAAAGCAGCGTCTAAAATGTTCACTTTAGCCTCAACAGACGCATCACTAGCGATGAGACAAAAGTTTGGCTTTGCAGGAATTAACTTGAGACGTAATTCTACTCCTTGGATTAAAAATTTATCTTGATTAAAAATATCACAATGAAGATGTCCAAGCATGTCGAATTTTGCACTTTTTTTTTGTTAATTCATAACGTTGTTGAAATCCTTTATTACCACTAGATGTTGCATCCATATGTCCAGCAGTATCTTGAAACCAGAATGCACATTGAAGATGAGTATTTTTAGCAGAATCATCATAATTTAACAGTTTTTCAATGTATGATCGATATGGATGATTATGAGATGGAAATGAAATCAGTTTGTTATTTAAATACACTTCCACTTCACTGAACATAGAATTTAAAAAGTCATTAATAGGAGCCACAGCTTTATCACTTTCACCAAATGCTGATCCATCAGGCTTAACGATTTGAGCTTCAATGTAAAGAAGAGTATGTGGTAGATCTATGTATTCATCACTTGTTCCTGGGATGACAAACTCTATAGGAGCATTATCAGCTAGTGAACTGATTGGTTTGTATGTAACGACATGATTATCCAATATACTGGTTTGCGTTGGTTTTGTAGAAAAAATATCTAGTTCACTTTTTACACACTCGCAGGATTGATGATGTAAGAAAGCCATAATGGTGATGATTTAATCAAAGATATCGTGTGATAACTTCCTCTTCTTATAAGACTGATTTTTCTTTGTTTTCTGTGTACGTTTCCTCTTGCCCTTCTTCTTCTTGCGCTTGATGATGTGTAATGGTGAAGGGTTAAAGATGGAATGATGTGTAATTCTTCTTTTCCTTCGTTGATATCCAGATCCTAGCATAGATTTCAGTTTATTTTTTGCTTTGTCTTGCAAGACGGATCTCGCTTCACCCATTCGTTGATGAAAGGATTCGTTAATAGGTTGATTGTCGATGATGACATCAGTAATAACGTTTGCTCCAGATTTTAATAATTCCTTTCCTACTGTTTTAGCTCCTTGTTTTACTAGTGGCATGACAGAACGAAATAATCCTCCAAGGAAACTTCCAATACCATGTCCAACTTGATAAGGGGAGCCAACATAAACGTTTCCAGTTCCAGAAAGAGCTTGTTTTTGATAATATTGTAAATATGGATTATTCATATTTGTCGATGTTGACGCACTGGTCGAAAATGTAGTTTAACGCATACAGTTCCGAAAGTGAATGCCAGTGGAGAGCCTGTACTATCTCTTATATCTATTTTGATGTGTTCAAAATGCATCTTCTCTATAGGCACATAATGTGGAGGATTAAAAATTTCTATAACACTACTTCCAAATGTATGATTCACAGGATTCATATTTATGATACGTAATAATGGTGCTACTGTATCTCCAACAAATACAGATTGAATTATATCACAATACACATACATTGTAGATGGAAGTCCTAAACGTAAATTTGGAATGCTTTGGCCTTGTTGCATATCCTTTAAATCAACGCTTGGATCAAACCCCAACATCGCACTAACACTTGGTGATAATGCAACGTCTACATCTATGTCTTTATGAAGACGTCGTATAAAACAGGTATTACTCTCACGAGTATAAGAAATATGTAAATTTGTGAATCTGTTGTACGTATTTATTATCTTTATCAATTCTGATATGTCAGTGTAATAACGTACAGGAATAGTTATAAATTTCCATTCATCACTTTTTGCAGGTTTGTAAAAATTTTTATTATTTTCGTCATTAATATTTAATATTGAATGAGGATAATGAATTTCAACAATAGCCACTTCCCACTTTTCATGGAATTCCATTCTTTGATGAAGTTTCGTAGTGTATGATGTTAAGGTGTTGTCAGGAAAATATTCCATAGAACTATTACTGGGAAGCGTAACGTAAAAATCTCCATCAGGTTCCATTGTACTTCTCGATCTTCTTTACGGATGATGCAGGTATCCAGGAATCGAAAGAAGAAGGATATCCTTTCCAATGAACAAGATATTCTTTTCTGCTGCCTTTTCTTCTTGTACGTATGATTTTATCTATGTAAAATGTCTTTGATAACGTCACAGGTTGTAATTCCTCTCTGTAAAATAATCCATCCAGTGGTTCCTTGTTTAAATCTTCAATTTCATAAACAGGTGGATCTCTCGGTATTATCTTCTTCACTTTAAATATTTCCCAAGTCCAATTTTGCATATATCCTTTATCAAATGTACGTTTAGTTTTACTAATTCGTACTGTATCACCAATCTTAAGATGTTTTGAGAAATTTGGATTCTTCTTCTTCTTCTTCTTCTTTATTTTATTATCATATTGATTATGCCATACTTGTAATAGGTTATTTTGAGAAACATTTGCAGGTGACATCTTTATGCTTGAATGATAACCTTCATTGTATGATTTCACAAGAAGAGGTAATACATTTAAATAATTATACGTTTGATACTTTGTAAAATACTTCCACATTTTTTCTTTTAGAGTTCTGTTAAAACGTTCTACAATACTAGCTTTTATATCAGGATTTTTAGTTGTAATATGTTTTATTTTGTTGTGCACTAAATACTTCTGTATTGTTTTATTAGTAAACTCACTTCCTTTATCTGTTCGGAATGTAATTGGTTTTCTGTCTTTGAACACAATTTGCAATGCTTTTAAGACATCATTTGTACTTTTAGATTTTAATGGCACAGCCCATGCATATCGACTGAACACATCTATCACTGTAAGAATATAACGATATCCATCATTAAATTTATGAAGAGATTGAAGATCATTAATATCACTTTCCCACTCATCATCAATGTTATTCACTACATAGAAATCTCTTTTAAAACGACGACGTACAGGTTTGTGTAACGTATATGTTGTTTGTTGCAGTAACCATCTTCTTATACATTGTATAGGAATTTTCTTCCTTGTAGCTATCCACAATTTTTTAACAGTTGAAAACGAGGCAGGATGTGAAGGGTTGTAGTAAATCTTGCTTAACTGTTTGTTTACGGTTTCCACCTTGACCATACTGGACGTTTACAGGTACGTTTCCTTTTCCTTATAGGAGATATTACTTTTTCCTTTTCTTCTTCTTCTTCTTCTTCTTCTGCTTCTTCGTCGTCTTCTGCAAACGATTTCAGAGGTATTTTTTCCCTTGACGATGATGCTGTTGGCGATGCTTTAGTTCGTCGTAAAATATATGACAAACGTTTTGGATTTCCAATAAGTTCTTGAGGTGTGTTATTAGAAGATAAATAATTACAAAATTTCTCCCATCCCGGTGGATTTGTGTGTTTCCGGGGTCGCGACACATCAGAAATTAAATCTACAATGTGAGATCCTTCTAGTTTATCACCTCTGATGTAAACAGTTCCTTTATTATCCCACGTGATATTATCATCATGTTTCATTCTATGTAGTAGTAATTCAGCTCTTTTACGAAACATTTTGGGTATAGATAATAATATTTCTTCTTCTACTTCAGGCTTCTCTGATTTAGTTGACGTAATTGAAAGTGTCACAGGTTCTTCTTGTTTTCGTATTAAATGTAAATATTTTTGAAGAATATTATTATACTGATTCCACTTTTCTTCATCACTAAGCGATGATGACTGTAAAATCTCTTGCATTTCTTGATCCAAATTAGATTCACGTTTCTCCAGGGCTGATGATGATGATGTTGCTGATGTTTGTATACGATTCAGAACTTCAGGTGGAACTAAAATCATCTTCTTTGCGTGTTCCATTGTACTAACGGAATAGTAAACTTGATAATGCACCAGTTAAAATAGGAGCTAATAATGCCGGTAGGAATCCACCCTGCTGCTGTACTAATAAATGCTTCTTCTTCTTTTGGATGGAGTTTCCTTTCTTCACAAGATATCGAAGCGTCCTCTTGTATCGCTTTAATCTTGCTTTCTGTGTCTTTGTAAGAGGTACATTCCCTTTTAATACATTATAACAACATTCGCAAATACTTCGAATCACTGAAGAGTCTGCATTGGCCAGTATAGCTTTACGTAATTTAGGATTTGCTTTGCTCAGCGTACGAAGAAGATCTCCGTGTTTTACTCTTGGAGACATATTGTCAGAATGAAGAAACACAGTTTAAAACAAACATTATAAACACATCTTCTTCTTTTTCTATTTCGATGGAACATAAACGTAATGATAAATATCATCAGGAAAAATATTTGTTTGAAAACGAAGTTCATCTGGCGTATCCTGTTTTAAATCAATAAAGAAATATCCATATGGTAACTTTGTTGCGTCGTTGAAACTTTCTTGAAGAAATTTTGGATTCTCAGGAGTTAATTGATAACTCAAATGTTTAATTTGTGATTTATCTCTTGGATTTTTAAATAATACGAGATAAGAACAATTTAAGCTCATATCTCTGCTTCCTTTTCCCTGATGAAATATGTTTTGTGTAATAAATAGTACACTAAGATTTCTATGATGAGAACCCTTTGTAAAGAAATCAACTATATTGCGGTTCACTTCACACATTTGATCATCAATAATAATAAGATGTGGTCCAGTTTCAGGTAAAAAGTCTTTTGTTCGAGGTAATCCTTCAATAAATTGTACTTTTGTCGAAATTTCTCTGTATGCATTTTGCCATTCTGCATAGTACCAATAAATATGACGAAACGATGTATTAACCATACGTGATAAATTGGACAGGAATCGTATTACAAAGGAAGTTTTTCCACATCCACTTGGTCCGGCAACAATACATGAAAAGGGATGTTTCCACGTCGTGTCCATGTTAAAGAATATGATCATTCTTTCTTCATACGTATATTTATAAAGGGCCTTATTACATTTCTCTTCTTCTTTTGTTGGAAGTAGTGTAGCCATATGGAAGAGTATCATATGAATTTGGTATTCTACGTCGTTTAATATAATTTATCTTATAAATTTTTGTTTCGGGCATACTGACGATAGTATGGTCTTTCCTGCGGCAAATTTTTTTCTCATTGGTAATTTTTACTTCCGTGGGACGAGATTCTTCCTCTTCTTCTGCAACCTCTTCATTATCTACTATCATTTTCTTCATTACATCAAAATTTAGGTGTTTTGAAGATTCATAGTTTAATGAAAAGCCTCGTATCTTGCATACTTGAAACTCCTTCTTCGTGCTGGGATCAAAAATACGTAAGCTGTAATTCTTCGGGCCCGCCGATACATATTCTGAAATATAGGCTTCTTTACCATATTCGAGGACTTCATTTGTTAAATCGCCTAAAAAGTCACCAGTTGGAATTGTACTTTCACCAGGTTTTTGCGTATAAATGACGGAATCAGTATCAAAATATAATACTCTTTCTTGTAGTTGATCTAAATATTTGTACAATTCTAATCTTGCTTGTGCTGTTGTGTATGCGGCTATGACAACATTTACTGTTGGTAGTGAAACAGGAACGTCATCGGTGTATTGCCAATACACATATAACATGTCATCATTTACTGGAAATATTTGATGAACATCTATATCATGAGATGTTAATTTCTCATATAATTCCTTGGGTTCATTAATAATGCTGACATGACCCATGTTCTCACGTTGACCAAATTTTCCCCAAAATGAATTTAGCATTAATTTAGCTAAACTTCTAAGTGCTGGATTATGTTTAATTTTGTTCTCATCTAGACGTATTCCTTCCTTTTCATAAAATTGCTGAATGTACTTCTTCTTTAATTCATCTGTTTCACACCATGATGGCCATCCACTAGCTTCTGTTTTTGCTTTCAGGAAGGTGTTTATGTATTCTGCAAATAAGCCGCCACTTTTTGTTTTTTCATCATATTGAACAACGTCATATGCCCATATTTCATGAATATCTATTATTTTGTATCCTTTTTCTAATGCCTTTCTTACTTCATCTGCTACCCATGTTCCATGTAGCACTCGGTCTTCATCGTTGTGATTACAAGGTGCTTGGTTTAATTCATCACAACATGAACGGCAGAGTGGAAACATCAATCTATCATTTGATTTATAAGGGAGGACAGGATGAAACAGTTGTTTTGGAGGCAAAATACTGAGCTTAACTAATCCTTCTACTTCTTCAATGGTTGGAATATTTGAATCTCCAGGCAGATAGATAATAGGATGACGAATTGGAAACTTCTTAGTCTTAGAGATAAATGGGTACAATGAAATAACATCTTTGTATTTTATGGTTTCTCCTTCAGATTCTTGTGCTTTATGATACAAACGTATGGCATTCACACGTCCTCCATAAAAAGCATCACGAGGATTTAATGGTGTTTTCTTTGTATACGGATGATTACTAACATACTTCTTCATCTCTTCATTTCCTGCCAATTGTTTTTTAAATTCACAACCCCATATTTCATGCACTTCACAACCAAAATCTTTTAATTTTTGGATTTTCTTCTTTGTTGCTTCATATCGAAATTCCATGGTATCTGTAACATTATTATAGATGGGTTTATCTCTGTCGTTAGGGTAGCAGTAGATACAACCATGTGTGAAATCGCCTTCATACTCCCAGACGTGTATTTTTCCTGTATTGGGATCTGTCCATACACCATCTACTTTCATTGATGCTATTCGTTTTTCCTTACTACGTGCAGCATTGGTAATTTGGATGTTTCTGTTTTTTTCTTCCCAAGCTATCCATTGTACTGCTTCAACTGATTGTACATCTCTCCATCGATATCCGTTCTTTGGTATGATACCAATTGTATTTTCCTTTAAGAAATTTCTACGATACACTAAATTACATGCACTGGCAATTGTAATACATTCAAGTAAGGGATTGACATTAGTTTCAGATTCAAATGTATTCATAAAGGAAATACAGGCTTGACGTAATACCTCGACATCCTGTACACAATACTTGATGAGTTCTTCTTTCATTTTAAAGATGTCGTTTTGATGTTCGGTATACCATTGGAGAAACTTACGTCTTTCGTCTACTTTCATAGTATCTGCTCCATAATATTTAATGTCTGGAAGCGGCCCTTCATAGGTTTGGTTCTCACGTCGATTAAAGAAGTGTGGGAAATATCCTTTGCACGATTGAAGCCCAAATGCACCACTTAATTTACTTAAGGGCATAGGAAGAAAGCTTAGTGAATCGATGAAGGTTACGTTTCCTATTTTAAGAGAGAGAATTTTTGCTCCATTCATGATTACTTCTGGAGTCCAATTCATCTTCTCAACCATGGTCTTAATGATGAAATGTGCGTCATATCCCTTTGAATTATGGGCAACACAGATTACTGATTTAATGTTTGGTCGACGTTGTTGAAGATGTTTTAGAAAATCTTCTATTACATTTTCTCCGTCAAAAATATTTTCTCGCTTTCCACAAATGACACAATCATTCTTGATGTTGTTATCTTCATAACACTGATAACATACATGTTGACTAACCAAAACATTAGGTATGTGTTCATATATGTTTGCGTCCTCCTCTTCTATTTTCGTATCTTGTGTGCATTCAATATCATAAAACACAATCATAGATTTCTTCTCCATCATAATTTTTTCATTGGCTTTTTTCGATTTTCTTCTTTCATTCACTTTCATGTAACATTCATGATTGGGTGGTACTATATCATAGCAAATATTGCAATAAGTTTCTCCACATACGTGAGAACCTTTCTCTTTCACTACATAAATTTTCAAACACAGGGTACAGCATTTCACAATGGAACATAAAGGCTTTCCATTTTGATACGGCGCTGACTTGTGATAGTCATAGCATGTCTGGCCATAAAATTCTCGATTACAATCATTGCAAGTAATATGGGTTTCTTTAAAGTTACATGGTGGCTTCTGATGACAACGAAAACATACAGCTGTACAATGTTTCAAATGTGCATGCTTCTTTTCATATTTCTTATGACAGCTTTCGCAATAAAACTTACAGCTAAAACATGCTGTCAAGCTTTCAATGACGTTGTAGTGGTTATTTATGAACAGTAAATTTAAAGCAGTTCTCTCGTTATCACTTGGTGGAGCTTCAAACATAACATCACTTCCTGAAAAACCCCTATACACTGTGATTTTATAATCCTTTAAATATTCCTGAAATTTACGAATTTCAGGAATTCCACCACCATGACTAAGATCTACATCGGCAGCTTCACACAGATCTTCTGCTTCTTTTTCTATGATATATTTACTTTGATGTTTTACATATCTAATGTATTCAGTTTGATTTCTTCCCTTGTATTTTTTCAGTCCTATGGCAACGACGATTGCATGTGCTAAACAGCTTGTGCCTTTATTCTTAATTGTGATAATACCACGTTTTGCCTGTACATATTCATCAGTATTCATAACATGTTGTTTCAAACGTCCTTGTCCTCTTGGCATACGTACATGATGAAAATTCACGATGCAATCTTCATTTATAAGAAAAGCCGCATTACTTTGCAGTACTTTCTCATAACTTATCCATAGAACTTCTGCTGAGAGATTTCTTGCTTCTCTGAATGACAACCAAAATGGACGGTGTCCTTCTCTCTCATTTGTGATTGTTATTCCTACGTAATCATGCTGGTCCACATTACGTAGCAAATAATCTATTAGTGCCCGTAGACTTGCTTCAATTGCCGTAAAAGGGTTTTCATCTGCACACACGGGGGCTAGACGGAATCGTAGCATTCTACCCTCCATATTGTATCTTCTGTATTGTCTTCTTCGTTCTTCTATTATATGAAATCTATTGTGTCCATCATTACGGTTGTTATTTCCGAATCCTACTTGTATATTTGAATTTCGTTGTGCTTGAAATACGGCTAGCAATTCGTCCATTCTTTTTTCTATGTCGTCTAAATCGACTTCCATTTCTTCGTGTTCTGCACTAGCCTCTGCTAATATTTCCATAATTGAGGGATATATTACTTCTTCTTCTTCTTTTCTGGGATCGGGAAACAAATTGTTAATCCAATTTTCTAGTTCATTCGTGTAAAACTTATCATCTTCTTCTTCTATCTTCATCTCTTCATTGTTGTAATCCTCTCCTATTATTTGGGAAAACGTGAAATTTAGCAGCTCTTCTTCTTCATTTCTCCTTTCTTCGACGTCTTCTTCTGTTCCTTCTTGTAACCACTTTATAATTTCTTTAATACGGCCTGATGCTTCTTCTGTTATCGTTCTATTGCTAGCACTGTTCAATATTTGTAATAGTTCTTCTTCATCATATTCTTCTTCTTTTTCTACTGGAATTTGAATTTCATTAGTTTCTCTTTCTCTTTCTTCTTCTTCTTCTTCTTCTGTTGCTGATGCTGTTGCTGTTGCTGCTTCTTCTATTCTTTCTTCTATTTTCATTTGTTCTTCTCCGTCTTCTTCTTCTTGCATTTTTTCATGATGATCTATTTCCATTTCTTCTTTTGCGTCTTCTTCTTCTTCTTCTTCTTCTTCTTGCATTTCTTCTTCTTCTTCTTCTTCTTCTATCCCGATTATGGCATTTATTTCACTTCAAAGAACTTGCGTTTCATTATTTACGCCCACTACCTCTTCTTCTTCTTCTTCAATGTCATTAATGAAGACCGTAATCTCCTTCAGTAAATCTTGCGTACTCTCTTTTGCCATTTTTCTTCCTCAGATGTATATACGTAATGCAATATGTGTAAACGGTATATGAATATGATATATAATAGGATATATAAATCTTATTTAAATGGAATATATATATATGTATATAAATATTTTGAAAGGATATATAAGTGTTTAAAAGAATATACGAATAAGTAAAATGTAATATATAAGTAATTAAAAAGGAATAATAATAATAATATCAACGGGAATAGGAAAAAGGATTACACTTATCTTTATTTGTATGCAACCTAAAATAAAAAAGAAATGAATTTTGTTACTTATAAATCAATATATATATATATTAGATATATAAATATATACTATATAAGACAGAACTTTATGATGTCAATGAAATAATCGCTCATCATACCTTTTAAATATTTTTAACTTTTCTTCCTATTCCATGGGATGAGGAGTGAAACAAATGTATGCTCACAATCTCTTTCAAATGTATTGACTAATGAAGATATGTAGATTACACGGCCTTTTATACTTATTCTGTTTTAGAATTTTATCGTTAATTTTAGTGAACGCGAAATCCGTATTTCCTCCTCCTCCTCTCTACACGTCTTTCTTTTATACTGTCATTAATTTTAGCGACCACAAATTCAATGCTATCTTCTTTACAACTTAACGAAAATATGCTATTGACTTTCCCTGGAAAACCGTTCCTACATGTGTCTTACTTGTCTTATTCATATGCTCCCCTTAACGTGTGAATGAGGGAGGGAAGACATTTTAAACTAAAAGATTTCATCTCTTTTTCTTACGTGATACAGCGTTCATCTTTAGTGCACGGGAAGTCACAGATTGGAATCCTGTCACGATATGGAATCAACACTAGGAAAACTATGGAATCGATACTAATATTGTTTATTTTATATTATTTTTACGTGTAAGAATACCACCCCCGGGAGCCCACAACTTTTTACCCCTTAGATGTCATGTTACTGATTTCAAAGTGACTTTATTGAATACAACACCTTTGAAAACTATAGAATCGATACTAATGTTGTTTATTTTACGTGTATGAATATCACCCCCGGGAGCTCAACACTTTTTACCCCTTAAATGTCATGTTACTGATTTCAAAGTGTCTTTATTAAATACATCATCTTCGAAAACTATGGAATCGAAACTAATACTGTTTATTTTAAATTATTTTTACGTGTATGAATATCACCCCCGTGAGCTCATCACTTTTTTTTTACCCCTTAGATGTCATGTTACTATTTTCAAAGTGTCTTTATTGAATACAACACCTTCGAAAACTATGGAATCGGTACTAATATTGTTTATTTTAAAATATTTTACGTGTATGAATATTACCCCCTAGGGAGACCCCGTGAGCTCATCACTATTTTTACCCGTTAGATGTCATGTTACTATTTTCAAAGTGTCTTTATTGAATACAGCACCTTCGAAAACTATGGAATCGGTACTAATATTGTTTATTTTAAAATATTTTACGTGTATGAATATTACCCCCCAGGGAGCCCCTCGACAAGTAAACTTTATGTTAGATAATATTATTACATGAGTACCGTACTTTGATCTAAGGGGACTCGGTGAATCAATGGTAAAGCGTTCACTTGTGATGCGATAGGGGACCTTGGTGATTTAGTGTCCACGTCTCATATAGCCTCGCTTCTGAAAGGGACGCTATGACAATATAGATGAAAGAATTTTTACAAGTACTAGGGGACTCGGTGAATCATTGGTAAAGCGTTCACTTGTGATGCGATAGGGGTCCTTGGTGATTTAGTGTCCACGTCTCATATAGCCTCGCTGCTGAAAGGGACGCTATGAAAATATAGATGAAAGTATTTTACAAGTACTTATTGTCTTTTCGAGTGCAAAATAATACGCGTTCAATACTACACAGAGGCTTGTAGTGTTTGAGCCCCGTCGCCCAAAGCTTGGACCTCTCCCAACAAAAAATTTCTTAATGCACGCCTGTGTACATAGCTAGTATACGAATTCTATGACGGGATTCTGAGCATTTTAGAAGAAATTGATGATAATAATAGGGAATATTTTAACTACTTTCGTCCTTTTAAAGTAATATCACATACAGCTTAGACTATAATATGGAGAAAACTGTATAAAGTTCAACTTCCTAGATCAACTTAAAGAAATGGAGAAATGTTCTCTTATTTGAGAATAGACAATTGTTTTAACTTGAAGATTTGTGCCCCCATGTTGAAATCGTGGGGTGCTGTGGATTAGTGGTAAAGCGTTCACCTCCGGTGATTGGGGGCCCCTGGTTCGATCCTAACTCTTGCCGTGTGAACTTTGTGGTGCATATAGCCTCGCTGCTGAACGGAACGTTAAACTCAAAAATCAATCAACATCATGTGTACATAGGTAACAGCATCCGAGATGTATAAGCAACACTAGTTTTGACAAGTTTTAGATCTCAAACACTGTTTTAATATTACCTAAAACACACACACACACACATACATATCTTCGCTTCGTGTTGTCTGAAACCATGACCTAAGATAATGTTGACGCGATAGCTGGAGAACAACATTGAAATACAAAACATGTTCTGTTATCTTATTTTTCTGCTCTTTGCAAGTAGACAGTGCAGATACAAAAACTCTCTCAGTTCGTTGACTTATGTATGTGTATTTAACGTTAGATTTCACTCTTATTAACATTAGAAAATTATGAAATTAACTTCAGTGCCTCAGTGGTAGAGTGTTTACCTCTGGTGCATGAGGGCCCGTGTTCAAATCACGTCTTTTTTTTCTATATACTTGTCATTAATTTTAGCGACCACAAATTCCCTGCTTCCTTTACAACTTAACGAAAAGATGCTATTGACTGTCCCCGGAAAACCGTCCTTATCATTTCATTTTTACGTTCCAGAGGGCACGGTGGGCTCAGTGGTAGAGCGTTCACCTCAAGTGCTTGGGTCCCTGATTCGATCCCAGTTCGTGCCCTATGAACTTTGTGATGGACAAACATCGTATGCTGGATTTCCCTTCGGAGTTCACCAGTTTCCTTCCACTTTCTTCATTACATCATTTCATTCATTTTTTCATTATCACCTCTCCTTCATTAGCCTAGTAGACGTAACCGTAGGACGTAAAACTCGGTGGACAAACACCGTGTACGTGAATTTAATGCAACATTTCATTCATTCATTTCTCATTACCATCGTCCCGGCTGGAGCTCATGTGATTCTGATTCCACGTTAATCATTAGGTCCACGTCTCATATAGTCTCGCTGCTGAAAGGGACGCTAAACTAAAATCAACTCAACTCAACAACTCATCATCACCGCCTGCATTAGCATAGCCGACATAACTGTAAGACGTAAAACTTAGTGGTTCAGATTCCACGTTAATCAGTATGTCCACGTCTCATATAGCCTCGCTGCTGAAAGGGACGCTGAACTAAAATCAACTCAACTCATTACCATCGCCTCCATTAGCATAGCCGACATAGAAAGACAGACAGACCTTGTTGGCTTTATTGTTGGACGTAAAACTCTTCATTGTTTAAAAGATTTCATTTACAGACAGAAAGACAGACGTATACATCATATTATCAAAATTAAAATACCAAGTCTACAGACACTTCTTGCGTCAATTGCAATGCGAGCCAGAAAACATTCTTATCATTTTTCTCAGAACCATCATAGAAGTTCACTTGAAAGAGACTAGCAAAACAGACATTCACATATATGTCGTCAACTGCTATCTAGTTGCAATGTGCGTCAGAAAACATTCAAGAATTTCATCTTATCTTTTTTTCTCAGAAATCAACGTTCAGTATAATACAAACTAGCTTTCTCTATCGAACACGGAAACGCGAAGTAAATACATTGTCTGAAGTACATTTATAGTTAAATGAAAACCTAACATATTGTTTTATTCTTTCAGGAATAATCATAGACCGTAATATTTTTAATAATATATTTTTTTACTTACCTATTTTAATAAAACCGTCTGATGATAACACTTATTCTCAGCTTTAGGCATCCAACGGACCAACCACGTACAAAGACACACACACACTCACTCACTATTACAAATATGAAGTGAAAGTTTTTACGTGGAAGAGGATCGACACACACTTTACTCTTCTAACTCTGAATCACAAATGTTCTCTGTATACACACACACACACACACACACACACACACACACACGTGTTTGTCTTAGAGAAACATGTTTCAACAAGTTCGATCATGCCGACCATAATCGAAAACATATGTCGTTACGATTTCAATACAAAAGATAATATCTTTCACATCAAGACTTGAGAAAGTCATGTTTCATTTTGTTTACACAGGTATCTATATGGGACTGTATTTCAATTCTAAATTTCGTTAACGTAGTTTTTTCTGCTATGGGAATATATTATATTGCAATTTCTCGTCACGACTTAGCAGCAAATTCATTTGGCATAATCTGATCTTTAATTTCTCTACATAAGTGATTTTAATTACTTGTCATAACAGACATCATGTGAATATTCATATAACACATTTCACATTCTACAATATGATATGCTATGAGAAGCTACCGTTATTAGAATCCATTCGCAGGGGTCTGGGGGAGGAGTGTATAGGTATGTGTTTCGTTATGGGGCTCATATATGGTTTCTTTTCTCATGTCTTTAAAAAAATTGTGAAATACAATATTTACCTTAGCAACTAAGTCAATTTCGTGAGAAGCTTTGATCATTTGAATATCACGGCTTCTACAGACACTTTGTGGGAATAGGACCAAGGGACTAATCAACACGATTTTGCATGGGTATGTGTTTCGTTCTGAGACTCATATAATGTGTCTCATCTCACGCTTTAAAAAAAATCATGACATATAATATCTACCTTAGCAACTAAGACCAATTTCATACAATCTCCTGAGAAGCTTCGATCATTTGAATATCATGCTTTCAGTTCATATTCTCCAGACATCTCGTGGGAATAGGACCAAGGGGCTTAATCGCTTATGCTCTTTGGCTTTCCAGGAGGAGTAGGGGGTGACGGGGGGTCAAATAAACCAAAATTTTCCCACGCACTTCTGTGGTAGCCGTAAAAGGCTATGACCATAGCAACTAAAGGCTTGTCGAAACTTGCCTCCCAATTCCAGGAAAACAGGATCAAATTTCGCTGACTCAGCCGTCCCAAGTGGGGTACATCTACTGAAGTTCATCTTTGTGAATCAAAGTTATATTTTGGCAACTGTGCTTTCATTGTTTAAAGCAAGTTCTATTGGGTACTTTTGAAATAAGATGTATTCAAAATTGAGACCAAGTTGGACCACGTGATCTCCGATCAATTGTCTAAGCAGTATCTTGAGTAACAACATTATTTTGCATTGAAATTATTTTCGGATGTGCTGTAGTCCGGTCAGAGAGAAACTGAAAATCTTTGACCGCCACACTCCCAACCACCTCCGAAGGAGACTTGGATCCGCCCCTGATTGAAATTGTACAAAAAGATAACTTTCTCTGATGTCTAAACTGTCATTATTTAGCATGGTTTGGTAATTTAAAAATCCAGTATTTCTGCCATATTTTGAAAACTTTACTAAAAAAATACCCAATGTTACATTGCGGGCGGTAGGGGAGCGATTAAAGTTTAAGTGGGGTACCAGACAATTGAAAGTTCCTTATAGCTCCAGTGAAATTCAGAAAAAAAATACGTATTAAAAAAGAAAACATACAAAACACATTTCCCAGGTATCTCCCCCAAGTTTTAAAATTATTTTTTTGTGTGAAAACAGTTAGTAGAGTTAATTCTTTGTCACCTGAAACCTAGAGTCTGAAAGAAATTCAGACGGAATTCAAGGGGAATTTATGTTTTCAAAAATAAAGGTTGTGAATTTATTATGTGTTGGAGCAATGATACTTACGCTTACGTTACTCATACGCTGATGTTTTATCAATACTTTTATTCCACATTTACCAAAAGGCTGTATTTCGATAATAATCCTAAAAGAAAGATGCATTATAATCAGATTTTACAAGCCAATCTCGAAAGGCAAGCTATCCAATAGCCCTTTAAAGAAAATGAAGGGAAAATTCTTCTTCACCTCCTTTTTCCCCAAAGGGTTTATGATCATAAAAAAAAAGAAAAAAGAAATGAAATTTCTTTAGTTTAACATCCCATAATTATGCTCTGTATGGTAAAGAAGACAGATGACTAATGAAAGTGAAGGATTGTAAAATTAATTTTTGGGCTCATTGGGATTTCAACTCAGAACAACATACAGCAAAGGCACACACATGCGCTAGCCAATAGATCAACGAGGAGGACTTCCACAGTTCTCGAGTGGAAACGTATCAGAATTCTTCCTTGGTTAAAACTCGAGAGAATAATTTATTTGTCAACCGATAAACGTACAGTTAAAACAAACACAAGAATCGCGAACCTTAACTTGATTTAAACTTACAGATGCAAGGTATTGTGCAAATCCCTAAGCTATCAATCATACATTAATCGTTTAGCCATTGGCACCGTCATTCCTGCGTTTTACAGGTTGCACCTGTTCTATAATGAAATCGAATAAAACGTAATCAATTTTTATACACATTTACGTGCTATGTTGTTTTCAAATTGTTAATTTCCGTGCATATGTCATTATTCACAATACATCTGCATTATTGCAGGAATGATGAACCATTCTTGCATTCAATAACTACTATATAGTTTATGGCGTTCTTTATTAAGCGCAAAGAAATAGGCTACTTAATAGCATGTAAACTTCAACTTTCAAACATCGTTGGATACACTGCAGAGTGACGCTCTCCGCTCCCCTGTCCCACCGCGCTTACAAAGAAACTGATGTAAACACAACAGCAGCGCCATCCTCCAAAAACCGCACTAATATTCTGGTCAGGTAATACCTCCATTTAATCCGCTGCATTTTTTGTTTACATGTCAGAAAATTGTAAGGTATTCTTTTTTAAAGTAATAACTTTTCATGATTAGGCTTACGTCTGATTATCTGCATAAACATTTGATTCTGTTTCACTTTTTACCCACTAAAGATTGGCAACAATTATTAAATTATTTTAATATAAGTACCTAATGATTCATCCCCAGTAAAGATTAACCCTTTATTTGGCAGTGTTACTTTCAAGCAACATCACATTCTATTGCGTTATCCGCACGAATTATAACTTCAGTGATCATTTAATTAGCATTATTGCTTTCATACAATATTCATATACATGATTTGTGGGTCGCTTCTTTAGATACGTCTAATCTTCGTCAAGAGGGGACAGTCAAATTTAGTATTATAGAAGCTTTATCTCTTACGTTCCGCGAAAGTTTTTTTTTTAATTATTTGTGGTTTCTTGCTCTGTAGGAAAATATTCCAACGAAACTGTTGGTAATTACTGAGAGTATTCTTATGATATTTTACCATAATAGGGGAATGCTGCTTAGTAGCTATACATAAAACCTATTTTACAGCAATGTTGTTTTGAAATAAACACCCTGTATTTTGTAACCAAAGTTCAAAAATACTTTAAAATTACGAGATTATGATCAGGAAGACATGGTTCAACCATAAAAGCAAACTAAATATTTTAATGGTAATGCTATCAATGCTTGCCAATTAAAGGGTTAAGTGAATCGAACTTATCTTTAGTTTAAAGATAGACTAAAAATAATACATACCTATTCCAAGTTATTTAACAAATAGTCAAGTCACTGCTACACCACATTCTCATTCTTCAAGTCAACTTCGGTGCCTCTTCAGAAATAGTGTCAATCAACTTTCAATTACAACCATGTACAACTCACAACACAACAAGAGTAAATACAATGGTAGGTATGAATCATTAAGTGGAAGTTACCGTGAATGTAAAAGTTGGGTCACCACTGCAGATTCATTATTTGGGTCATATACACAAACAATAGAAGGGAGCCAAACTGGCGATCCAGTAGATCGAGAGTAATGACGTCATCAACATGGCCGCCCGTGAAATTTCCAACAGAAATTTTAAAGGCGTATAATTTCTCACAGAATAGAGGTAACACCGTCGTTTTTGTCCCAAATTAAAGTAAATTAACTGTAAATTATACACAATTATTTGCAGGATCTGTACATGGTGTCATGTTTGAGATATACTGAAGCAAACTTGAAAGAAGTATTTTTTTTCTCGACACTCATTTTTAATTTCAAATCTGAATAATTCCGTAATTATCAAGAACTCTAACTCATCTCAGGTAAGTAAATACAAACAAATGAATAAGGAAGAAAATAGAAGGAGTTGAAACTAAAGCGTAGACAAAGTCACTAGTGTTAGGAACATGATATTTACAGTGCACTGAGCAGAGTGGGTCTGTGGATTAGAGTGGGTCACATAATGTTGACACAGGACCAACAGGCTCACTCACAAATCTTGAGCTACAACACAGTGGCGTATTTAGGGGGGGGGCTTCCGGGCTTAAGCCCCCCCGAAATCTTACTTACTATAGTAAAGTATATGAAATATCTTGCAGAATTTTCATATTTTCAGGCAAAGCCCCCCCCCGAAAGTTACCAAAGCCCCTCCCGAAACAAAATCGTAAATACGCCACTGACTGTACATGACCTACGATCAACTGACCCACTGACAAATCTTGAGCTACGTGACCCACGACTCACTAACCCATACCAACTCTGGTTCACAGAACAGCGTATATCCTGTGAAAATTTTAGGATTGCAAACACTGGTTGAGTGTTAAAAACTTGTTTTGAATGTTTGATAGCACATCGTGACCAATCGTGACTATGGACCAGTCCAGTACTATGGCGTTCAATATTTTAATTTCTGAGCAGGAGGGGAAAAAATACTTACTAGGGAGGTCCTCCCCCATGGATCCTATAGCTTTGCTACTGGATTTCCGTTTCCTATAGATTTTTCATCAATATACACTTTTTGGTCAAGATATTTCTGGTCATGCCTGGCAACTCTGATCCGGTGTCGGCAATGCCTGTTGACGATTGTTTGACATCGTTAGTACTTACCAACAATTTCAGAATTATTTATATATAAATAGTAATATTGTTATTGTCAGAGTGAAAAGGGGTCTACTATTACTAAAAATTGTTGTAAGCGTAATTAAAAGACAAATTGCAGTGATAATTTATACTACATAAGAGTGCTACATGGTATACTTGCATGAAGTTGGAATATGAAGCAAAGGTAAGATACGTTCTCGGCGACAAATCTTCGCAAAATATAGTAGAATGTACAACAGGTTGAACATATCCTAGCCAATGTACTATGACTACAATTATAACTTTTAAAGACTAATATTTTCGCAGGTGTCGGCCCCAGATTGAACTCATGAGTCTGATTGATATTTATTATTTTAATGGTATATTAAATAGTTTCATTAACATAGTTCATTCTTAACTATTAATCACAAATATAATTTTACTTTTTGGGGGCGGAACGGTTAATCACTAAATATGGTATGTATTCATCTATATTACTACGAAAAATTAGTACCTTCCAGCTATTGCAAACTTAAGCACTATTCAGAAATAACGAAAACAGTGAATCTTTACTTTCTCATGTTTCCAACTAACACTATAAGCAACACGTAAATAAACTCTTACGGGATTGGAGTTCCTTACCAAACGTAAGTTCTCTGGGACAAAAAAAAAAAAAATAAAATCCAATACGAGATTACCGCACAATATGATGATTATATTCATAAAATATGATCTTCTCTTAGCAGGAAATGCACCTTATTTCTTATTGCCTTAGAAAGTGTTTTTTAAGAGAGGAGTTCCATTCATGGGTGCAGATTGACTTTCGGAGGACTGAGTATAACTACAGTGTGTGTAGGCTACATATGGCATAAACTGAAGTGCATAAACACGAATTAAGTTAAAACCACCAATCAGCTTGTGCTAGTTGACCACCAGAAAGAACTAAAAGCAAATTCATGCGTCCGTAGGGATCAGGCGCATCAACGACGGTGGGTATACGCATACACGAGGATGGGTTAAGTGCTTTATCGCCGGACCAATTTTAGAAAATATGCCGGATAATTTGGAGACTAGATTTTACTTTGCGAGGAGTGAGTGAAAGTCAGGTGAGATTAATAGTTGAAGTTAAGAAAATCCTTGTTGTTGTTAGTGGTTTTTCATGTAAGCGGCTCTATATGTTGATGTGGAAGGGACTATTTGGCGGAGGGGTACACTTACTATGAATTATGGGAAAGGCAGTAAAGAAATGGTGCTTTAATGACAAGTGTGTCACATACCATGTTTGAGTTTTATCGAGAGTTGTACAAAAATAAAGAATGTGAGTTTTTGAAATTGTGTGAAAGGCATGATCTACTAAACAGGCAAACAGTTTTTCATAAGTGTAGAAATGAATTGAAACTACAGAAAGGAAGAGGAACATCTAACCAAACCTAATCTAATTTAGTATCTCCCTCAAAGCTGTGCAACATATAAGCCATACATTTTATGACATATAACGTGTTTTTCCACTATTCTCGTTTATGCGTATGCCCACCGCCGCTGACGCACCTGCTTTGGTAAGTCTTTACTTTGACTCAAACTGTGACTTTAATCGGTTCTTATAGGTTGAGTCACTTCCTAGAACTGTTTCTGCGTGAGTCACTTGTTGGAACTGTTCGTGCCTTTGATGTGACGTCTTAGTTCATATTTTTCCCACTAGGTGTCTGTGTACAGTCATATGGTAGTTTGTAAGTGTGATGTCACATGTTCTTTGTGCTTGTATATGTGTGCTAATGCTGGTTACGTGCGGGAAGCGCGTAATTGAATTTTCGTTTCATGGCGACGATCGAGTTAGCAAATTTAATTGAGAAACCGTTTCATGAATTTAATATAAAGAATTTGAACTTGTCGTTTTTAAATAAATTTGTATTTGATTCGCATATTAACTCATATCGCTTTGCGGCACTACTATGTGGTTTAATTGAGTTAGAGAAAACATGTGATGGTTGTGGTCGAAGGCTGAAGTTACTTCCGAAGTATGGGAGAAGTTGGCGTTTATTGGTTTTCCTTGTTTGTAATAATAGCAAATGTGCTCGGTTTAATAAATCGACGTCTGTGTGGAAAGGAACATTTTTCATTGTCACTTGGAGAGCGATATTTTCAATTTTTACGGCATGCTGGACAGGTTGGCTGGTTTAAACCAAAAAACAAAAAAA
The DNA here is from genome assembly GCF_964235325.1 of Thermobia domestica. NCBI lineage: Eukaryota > Metazoa > Arthropoda > Insecta > Zygentoma > Lepismatidae > Thermobia > Thermobia domestica. The sequence continues at coordinate 181,551,941 of NC_137462.1, forward strand.
TGTTCATAAAAGTGTAAGTGTTTGTAAAATCTTGATGAACACACATTTGTGGGTTATCACGTTTCACTCCCGTATATTATTCGTATTATATTCAGACCTAAATTCCCCATTCATTACTCAAAAAGATTATACTACAAAAGCAACTTTTTTTTTTTTTTTACAAGTTTATAAATGTTTATTTTGTGATTTTTTTGTAGTTGTTATTATTGTTATGTAATTGCAATCGAAGAAAAATTCTAAATATTGTTTCGTTTCAATGTTTACTATTGATAAAATACATCGAAAATGCCGTACTTTTTGTGTGTGTGTCGGGGGGGGGGGGGGAGGAGTCATACAGACCCCACGAGAAGCATTTAGTGAAATAAGTATGTTTGGTATCTATTTATGTATAAATGAGTCTGAGCCAAAATGGACTCAAATAATTTGTATCTTTATTCACTTTTCTTATTGATATGCAGATTAAGTCGGTGTATTTCTTTAATTTGGACCAATAAAAGTCGTTGTTAACAAACTTGAACTAAATTAGTTCTTCTGTACTCCGTCGTACTTTGAAATTGTTCATATGTAATTCTGTGTAATGGTTTCACTTGTGCAACTGTTTATCTTTTTGTCCTTCGGAAATGACTTTTGTCAATTATATTAAGAAGCATGTAAAGATCAGTACAACGTATTTTTTATCAGGATTCCTTCGTGAGTGAGTCGGGAGACGTATCGCATTTGTGGCCAATTAGTCTTGGTTCCGAGTTCAAATGGAGGACAATTTCTCTCGGATGTAACTCGAGAAGCGGTTTTTATTCCGCTTTAAGCTTATATGACTCCTTCCAGCATAACCCGGTTGTTGCATAATAACATCAAGGCGAAACAAACTTATTTCTGTCCATATATGATATGAATATATAGAGCAAATCATTTAAACCATAAAAACCTGGTTTAAACCAAAACAACCGTTTTTTTTTTGGTTTTTTAAATAAAAACCATGGTTTTTGCCAACCCTGATGCTGGATATGTCTGTCATTAGCGGTGAGTGTTTTCATTTTTTTAATTTATATTATTTTTATTCTTGATTTGTTTCCCGCTTGTAAATTAGGTTTATAGTAGTGGTTTGATTATTTATTGTTGTTTTGGATGTTTTTATGGTACTTGAGCGGTGGGTTTGGGGGGCGGTAGCCCCCCATTTAGATCTTAAAATTGGTAGTCACCGCTTCACCTAAATTGATGTTTAGTAACATTTGGCCCTTGTACTTATAGTATAATTCTTAACATCGTATAGTAACATTTTGGCCCTTGTACTTATAGTATAATTCTTAACATCGTACAGTACTTTCACTCTGTTAGTAACTGTAAGCGATTCATCTGATCCGGTTCCGGGAGCAGTTTAGGGATGATTCCTAAACTGCTCCGGGAACCGGATCAGATGAATCGGTTGTAGTCACTGTTTGGCTCAAAGTAAAAATTTGCCCCTGCCTTGACTCCGTTAGGTGGTATTAGTGCTTTTAGTGGCCACTTAGTATAAGTTGGTTTGTGTTTGATGGACTAGTTTTTATGGCAGATGTTCACACTGTCTTTCGAACAATAATCAGTACCACGTGTGCCAGGGTCACAGCCTGGAATTTTTGGGTAGAAGCTAGAGATTTTTGTGCCGTGTCGCCCGACTACTTTGAAAACAGAAAAAAAGCATCAAAGTGTATTGCATTCGGTTATATTTTGTTGGATTACATTAAGTTATGTTAGATTAGGTTACATTAGGCGTGCAGTATTACTTTAATACGGATCCATAGTATAAGTATTAGTAGTAGGAGCAGGGGTAAAAATAGTAATAGTAGTAGTAGGAACGGATTAGAAGCTCGGCAGGGGTTGTTGGGTTCTGTTCTCGACGTGGAATGGGCAAATAAAGGACTAGCCAATCTTTTTCTGTACATTTTACAATTTCTGGATCCGTATAGTAAAACAAGTGTACCTCTCCGCGAAATAATCCATCCGCCTCCATATACAGTGCCGCTAACAACATCAAAAACAGTCAACAAATACAACCACTTTCTTAACTTCCCCTTACTTCCCTTGTACTCATTCTTTTTCACAAACTTAAATAAATTCTCCAATTGACCCGATATTTCCTAAAATGGCTCCGGCGATACGGCGCTTAACCCAAACTAAATAATATCCCTTCCCCCCGTGTTTGTTCTTTCTTCGAATTTCGTGTGGTCCGGTGATAAAGCAGTAATGCCCACGAGGATAGTGGCTGGGAAAACACGTTCTATGGCATAAAACACATGCAGTGTATCGTGCACAGCAGGGTTGGCAAAAACCATGGTTTTTATTTAAAAAAACAAAAAAAAAAAAAACGGTTTTTTGGGTTTAAACCAGGTTTTTATGGTTTAAACGATTTGCTCTATATATTCATATCATATATGGACAGAAATAAGTTTGTTTCGCCTTGATGTTATTATGTAACAACCGGGTTATGCTGGAAGGGGTCACATAACCTTAAAGCGGAATAAAAACCGCTTCTCGAGTTACATCCGAGAGAAATTGTCCTCCATTTGAACTCGGAACCAAGACTAATTGGCCACAAATGCGTTACGTCTGCCGACTCACTCACGAAGGAACCCTGATAAAAAAAAAAAAATACATTGCACTGATCTTTACATGCTTCTTAATATAACTGTCAAGAGTCATTTCAGAAGGACAAAAAGATAAACAGTTGCACAAGTGAAACCATTACACAGAATTACATATGAATAATTTCAAAGTACGACGGAGTACAGAAGAATTAATTTAGTTCAAGTTAGTTAACAACGACTTTTATTGGTCCAAATTAAAGAAATACGCCGACTTAATCTGCATATCAATAAGAAAAGTAAATAAAGATACGAATTATTTGAGTCCACTTTGGCTCAGACTCATTTATACATAAATAGATACCAAAGATACTTATTTCACTAAATGCCTCTCGTGGGGTCTGTATGACCCCCTTCCCCCCCACACACACACAAAGTATTGCATTTTCGATGTATTTTATCAATAGTAAACATTGAATCGAAACAATATTTAGAATTTTTCTTCGATTGCAATTACATAACAATAATAACAACTACAAGAAAATCACAAAATAAACATTTATAAACTTGTAAAAAAAAAGTTGCTTTTGTAGCAGGGTGGATTGATTTAAATCAGTCTGATTTAAATCACGATTTTAATCAAGATTTAAATCACTTGATTTTTTAAATAAAAATCGTTGATTTAAATCAAATTCCGAAATGAATTAATTTAAAGTGAAAGTAAGTAAAATCCCGTTTCTCTTCTGTTATTTCGATTATGGAAGATAATAATCATAATACAATGAGACTCAAATGTATGTAAGCACAGTATGAAAACTAGTATCATGTAGGGAACGATCAGGGAAAATCCCGTTTGAACGGGTTACGGGTGAACCCTGCTTTCTTCTCTTTGTAACACAAGGTTTTAAAATTTCTATTCCAACGGGGAAATCACCATGGACATTTAATATGAAAACTCTTTTGTGTACACGTTTATTTGTTTGTTTCCAGATAATAGGGGCGTATTTAGAGGTGTCCGATCCTAAACAAGAAAAAAATTAGATTTTAAAATTTTGGGCTAAATTTATGTACTAAACACAAAGAAGTTCCTCGGGATCGTAATACGACAAATTTTGGATGCGTTAAAATATCGAATAATACTTTTGATAAAGTGGATACTTGACCCCATTGCAGAACATGCCGCGATCTGCGATGTGATCGCAAAAAATTTGCCGTGCCTGTGCAGGAAAGATTGTCAGAGGAAATAAAATAGCCAACAGAAAAGTATAAAAACGTGCCTGCTATGTATAGATGTCTTAAATGCACGGACAACTAGCATTTGAACTGTTTTTCACGTCACATAAAGCATATTTTTAACAATCATAAGTGTTTCTTCTTCTGGAACTGATCATCTTGATTTTTTTATTTTGGAAATCCCGCAGAAAATTCCTACAGGGAATTCGTGTTATGATTCAGTTCAAAATCTCTTATCGTCGCGAATTGTGTCGAGGATTTAGAAGCTTTAAAATATATAAAACGATAATTATGCCTGTTGTGCTGTATGGTTGTGAAACATGGTCGCTTACGCTGAGGGAAGAACTCAGACAAAGTAATTGAGAATAAAATCCTGAAACGGATATTCGGAACCAAAAGGAACGGAAATGAGGAATGGCGAAAACTTCATGATGAGGAACTGCATAATTTATTCCATTTACCAAACATTGTTAGGGTCATCAAATCTTGGAGGCCCAGGTGGGCAGGACATGTAGCGAGAATGGAAGAAAGTAGGAACGCTTTCAAAGTTTTAACTGGAAGTCCAATCCGAAAACGACGATTAGGAAGCCTAGGCGCAGATGGGAGGACAATATTAAGTTGCATCTCGCAGAAATAGGAATACAAAGTAAAAACGGGATCCAGTTGACTAAGGATAGAAGTCAGTGGAGAGCTTTTGTGAACATGGCACTGAACCTCCGGGTTCCATAGGTCATAGAGTGAGTTAGTTAATTTTAGGCGAAATTTATGTACTTTATATGGATTTCGTGCCGCTAGCTAGTTCCAATTGTTTAAAAATATGCCCCTGCCAAATATCAGTAACCTTCGTGAAAAGAAAAGTGTCATGTTGATATACATTGCTGTACTTTTTCCTTAATGCTTAAGAAACATTGTTTGGGATTGAAATAGGTTAATGATTGGGAATTAATTCAAAATTTAAACCCAATACTTTCACGTAAATGACATAATTAACATTTAATACTAATTCCTAATGTTTTTTCTTCAGTTCGCGACTTGTATTATACGAAGAAAAAGATTTGATTTAAATCAAAAAAATAAAAATAATTTTTTTGAAAAAAATCATGATTTTTTTCCACCCTGTTTTGTAGTATAATCTTTTTGAGTAATGAACGGGGAATTTAGGTCTAAATATAATACGAATAATATACGGGAATGAAACGTGATAACCCACAAATGTGTGTTCATCAAGATTTTACAAACACACACTTTTACGAACATTTTTTTGTTTTTTTGGTTCAAACCAGGTGTTTTTTTTTTTTTTTTAAAAAACAGCTGGTTTAAACCACCTTGGTTTAAACCAGCCAACCCTGGTGCAAAGCTTTGCATCCCTTCTGTGAACACTTTGTACACTACCAACACTTATCCCATTCTAATTTCTACCTTACACATGTAAGAGTTAGGATCCCGATATATTTTGATTACTTGTACAATCCTATTATTTCTTCCGTGGGTGTTAAAAAATTTGGTTCTTTTTTGCTCTATTTCACCACGTTTGGTTTAGATGCTTATTAGTTTACGCTATACATTTCCCATCTAATACTGGATCATACACATCCTAGGTTAGTAAATAAGACGATTGGTTTGAAACACTGCCATATTATGCTCTATAGCTTATTTCCCTATTATTGCATCTGTGCGCGAACTGATATAGTCCTGATTTAAACGAGACTGCCATCTGTGGCAGTTAACCTCCCCCCTTTATAAAGAAAGAAATAGAAGATTAAAAACTTCGTTAATAATTATAGTGCGATTATATTGTCAACAAGTCGGCATACAAAGTACGGATGTAAACTAAATTGATGCCGATTAAGAATATATGTACTGATAGATATGAAATAAAATATTTTAGTTCCACGATTATCTGTGTAGGCTAAAGGAGACTGTGATGATGAGAGTAAATGGAATGATGCATGATGTCAAGTTTAAGCCAAATCCCAGAGTTTTCCCATCGCCAACTGACCCTTGTGCACAGGTGCGTTGTCTTGGTGAAAGATTATTTCTTTTTCAAGCCAGGCCTCTTCTCGCGAATTTTGTCATCCAGTTGGTCAAGAAGGTTGGAATAATATTCGCCTGTAATTGTTCTCCCTTTTGCAAGGTAATCAATTAACAGGATCCCTTTCGCATCCCAAAACACACTGGCCATGACCTTTCCGGCCGATACGATCGTCTTTGCTTTCTTCGGCGCTGCACCACCGGTTTCCACCCACTGTTTGGACTGCTGTTTCATTTCTGGCGTGTAGTGGTGAACCCATGTCTCACCCATTGTCACAAATCGCCGCACAAAATCGGTCGGATCCTTTCTGAATCGGTCCAAAGATTGCTGCGGAAATCGTTTTCGCATTTGCGTTTGGTCGGCAGTCAGCAAATGCGGCACTCATCTTGCGCAGAGCTTTCGCATCCCTAGTTCTTTGTGCAAGATGTTTCGCACCCATTCCTCCGATATCCTCACACTCTCAGCTATCTCACTCACCTTCACTCGCCTATCGTCCAACACGATATCATGCGCTTTTGCGATTGTTTCCGGTGTGGTTGCGGTTTTCCATCTTCCTTCACGTGGGTCATCTTCGACGGATGTGCGACCACGTTTAAATTCAGCTGCCCACTTTTTAACGGTTGACATGGAAGGAGCAGAGTCCCCGTAAACTTTTGTCAACTTCGGATGAATTTCCGTAGGGGTTAATCCGTCCAAAACGAAAGATTTTATTACCGCATGATATTCAAGTTTATCCATTCTCACAACTAACACGCAAGACGTCTTAACTGCAACGATGCCTGCACACAAACTACTTGAGAGAACAAGTTGACACTTATACGAACAACTGAAAAGCGCCCCTAGGCAAGAACAATAAAATTTTTCTGATTGGAGTGCTATCTCTGGGTCAGGCCGAGAACTTTTCACCCCGCCCTCGTATTTGACGAAACAAGATTATGTCGCAGACATATTATTATTATTATTAACGATAGTGTAATACACAGACACATTATATATATATATTGACAACCTCCCTGCATCTGAGCCTAAATATGGGGATGAAAAATGCTTTAATGATGCAGTTAGGTCGCTTCCGTCCATTATCCGAAATGGACAGGAATAAACCAAGTTTACTTTATGTTTAGCGAGAGGTTATTTAAATGATCAACATCAAATACTTTAAATAATAACTATATTCTGGTTTAATTAAGTTAAGTGTAATGTGTGATGTTTAGCGTTAGATATGACATGACACTCTCAGATTCAGTACCAATGGGATTAAACTTCTGAAAATTTAAACATAGGCCACAACATAGCCGATGACATACCTGGATACCATTGTCTGAACCATGGATGATGTCTGGAAACTGGATACTCGCTGACTGTTGTCCAGCTGTCAACCGACAACTGGAGACCGTCTGGTCTCGAACCTGAGACCGAGGTTTCACGCACCTCGTTCACACCTTCTTCTAGACTGTTCACGCTCGAATTCCTCTACTCAACTTTCCTTTCAATACAACAAAGAATTGGTTTTTATTCCATCTTCCAGACGATGGAATGTGTCTCCTCAACTCTGGAGTGACGTCAAATGTCTTAGCTGTTGGAAAACTTTCGTTTCTCCATTGTTGTGCCATGTCCAAAATTCTCAGACAGTGTATTTCTGCCAATCTGCATATTATGTCATATCCGAAATTATGTATTCTGTGAACAAGCTGAATACACAAATATTTTACATCATTATAGAGCTTACAAGCTCTTTTCTTAATTCTTGTCTTTTCAACATAATGCACATACTATGTCTAGACAACATAAACAATAACAACATCATGTGTAATCTCTTACTCCATGATAATGTTTACTTTTTCTCTGATTCTTTATGAAACACAACTCGACTTTATTATAATATGATTTTGAATCAGATTAACCTTAAAATAGTAAACAATAAAACAATAATGATAATGATTGATTATCGGATCCATCTACAATATATATATATATATATATATATATATATATATATATATATATATATATATATATATATAGTAGTACTATATATACACACAGGATGTTAATGAACTATACCGACATACTGTAAGAGGTGATTCTTCACATCTAAATAAGAGAAAAATATAATATGGACCTGTGGGGAAAAAGTGCATTGTTTCAGAGCTAGGGCTGTCCAAAATCGCGAAAAAGCCAAATTTAGAGAGGGCCTGTTTCGAATTCGAGAAACTGTGGATGATGGTCCTTTTCAGCGTAAAGAAAGTCATTCATAAGAAGTCCAAAAATGCACATTTCATTGATGTTCAATGGATGTACAGAGTATTTCCTGCAGGGTGAAATTCCCAGACATGCCATCAACCGAATTTTGTGATTGGTCCAAAGTAGACAAACAATAAGTCTTGATAGCAGTGAACACTGAATCGTTTGACACGACGTCAGAAGTGTTAAGTATCTCAGCACCACGGTCTTTCGTACTCGGGGAAACATGCTGCGATGTTTTCTTTTACGTTCATACGTGAAGAAAAAGTGAAATATACCGTAAAGAAATACATCGCATTACACCTTATTCTGAATACAAAAGAACATGGAACTGCTGGTTTCTAATACTTCCGACTTCTCTCCTAAACATTAGGTATCCATTGTTGTCATGGCTTACCTCTTGCCTACTTTGGGCCCCCCTAAAATCTGAAAATCTATTGAGAGCATATCTGAGAATTACACCCTGTAAGAATACCCTGTGCACCAATTGAAAATTGATGAAATATGCACGATGAAATTATCATGATGAAATTGGATTGTGTAGGCGTGGCTTCCTTTACGCTGAAAAGGACCACCATCTACAGTTTCTGGAATTCGGAATAGGGTCTGTTGAGATCTAGCTTTTTCGCGATTTTGGACAGTTCTAGCTCTGAAACTATGCACTTTTCACCATAGGTCCATATGAACTTTTTCTCTTATTTTGATGTGAGGAGTCACCACCTACAGTTTGTCGGTATAGTCTATTAACACCCTGCATATATAGTACTATATACATATATATAGTATGGAGTAATGCGAGAGGATGACAAAGGGCGACGCAGGAATTACTGTAAAGTGTGAGTACAGGGGTGGGACGAACCCCTGATCGCTTACTTGGTAAAGGTTAAAAGGGCTACCCTAATTATTAAACAGACATGTTAGGAATTACGTCATCACTTTTAAACAAGAACAAGTATTATCCTTGTTCGCACATACTGATGAATTTCACAGACACTGAAATTATAATGAGAGTAGGCAAAAAAAGTAATTATAATCCAATACACCAAAATATCATGGCCTTTCGAACGTTTAGACAATTTCTATCCTACTCTGACCTTCTATGTTGAATTTCTAGAAGCGCCTTACTTAGTACGTTTCAGTTACGATGTAGGGTCAATATTTAGCAATTAGAAAAGAATATAGTTTCATTCTTTCGAAACAGAGAATAGCACTAACACAATGAGAAGCAAAAGTAAAGAACTGTAGGGATTAATTTCAGTTAGAAGAAAATATTCACTAAAGAGAATTTCATCCAACGAGAACGAGCACCTTCCAATTTTCCATACTGCCTCACATGTGATCAACGGTTAAGCACTTCAATGGAGAAATTCACGGTCATCCTGTCTAAACATAGGCCATTGTACTCGAACAAACTCAATAAAGAATAAGTGTTACCTTAATGTTCAATTGGCATAGTTACAATTCCTCACATATCCAATCGTAGACTTCACTGCTAATAAAATATATCAACGGATATACAGTGTTAAGGCGGGCATAATGAATTTTACTCATCTTCGAAGAATTTTTTCAGAGACTTGAATGCGCTGCTTACTTCATTTGCCCAATTAGTCACTAAAATTTGTTTAATTCTTCTTTGTTAAGATTTCCACATAACAGCATGAATTCTCATCGATCTATCATCACAAGGACGAGGTTCTAGCGTTTGATCAGCGTGCCGCCATGTTTTGTTTGTATAAAGAACTCTTGACGCGCACACCTGCCTAATGCTTTCGCGACTCGTGACTGAGGATATAATTTGAATCAGTAAATTAATCTTTCAAGTAAAATAAAAGGCAACAAAATATTTTTAACCGTTCCAGAGATAGAGCATTTTAATACTTTGCTGAAATTCGTATGTAAGAAAAGGCACCATCTTTGGACGGATGTTTTTGAGTTAAAAAAAAAAAAAAAAAAAAAGTTTCACACTTTGCTCTGAATTCTAACATCTGTTACTTTCAGTAACGTCTTAGACTCAAGGTAAGATTTTTTTCTTTGCCTACCTTAGTTAATCTGAACTTTGCCAATAGATGAATTTAGGGTCAGTACAGAATTGAACGTTATCTCCTAAGTGTAACTGTACATCAAGTTACTAATAAGATATGTTGCTTGAAGTTCAATAGACTTTAAGATTATTGGGTTTATGTTCTAAATTTGTCTATCGGTTGATTAATGTTTTATGAAGTTTCATTCTGGGGAGAGGTGAGACATTTTCGGTCGAGTTATATCAACTCTTCCGGGTAGAAAGAAGGAATTTTTCCAGGATTTTTTTTTTTTCAATTGGGTTATGGGATTGGATAGCTTGCTTTTGTGAATTGCATTACAGAATTGGTTTGGATACATTTTAACGATTGTTATTCAAATCTGGTCAGTAAAGACTGGAGGTTTGCCTTTCGATAGAGCTGCAATAATATTTTGTTTAGACATGAACGTGTGGATTGTTTAAGTATTAATATAATTGTTTCAACTTATAAGGAATTCAGAACTCTTTGTTTTTCAGGAGAGAAATTTTCCTCTGAATTTATTTCTTGGTAATAGCACTAATGTAACAAGAACGCTTGTATGTCCTCCGTCAAATTACGCAAAAATTAATAGATTTGAACAAAAATTAATATTAGGAAATCTATAAAATAAACTTAACAAAATCATCTCGATCATCACTAACGTAGTTAATGTTACTCAAATCAATACTTGGTTCTCGAATATTAAACCTGTGAAGTTTATTATTATTATTATTATTATTATATACTTTCCATCCTGATAGCAACGTGTGATTGTTGTACTTTGATATTTAAAAGTAAGTTACAAGGTGAAAGTTATAGTATTTGTTACTAATGTAAGTGACACCAACTAAATATTTTTTAGTTTATTTATTTATTTTTTGCGTGATGCAGTTGTTTCAGGTGCTTTATTGTAATATTAAGTTATTATATTTTCAGGTGCTATCATGTTGCGGAGTCGCTTTAAAAAGGAAACTGTTAAAAAGCTCGATGCATTTTCCAAAGTTCCTGAGTCGTATAGGGAATTTTCTCCTGTAGGTGGTACAGGTATGTAATTTTACAGACAGTTAGTTCAGTGTGTCACAGATAATGGCGAACATATTCTACGCAGCTGCTGTGAAGTCAATTAATATATTATATAATGAGTTTGTAATTATTAAAATTAATATTATATAATAACTTGTACCAACATATTCTTTTATTTACTGCATCTAATATTTATAACTGTACTGTTTTGCGGTTTCCTGACGCGTTCCCACACGAAACAATGAAAGATTAAATTTCAAGAATGGGATGAATTGTACAGTCCGCAGCAAAAAACCTGCAACATGAACATGTAAGTTTATTATGAAACAACGAAGTCCTTTGCTCCAAAATAAGTGTGCAGGGGGGGGGGGGGACGCCGAGGTTTCTTCTCGTGTGATTCGTGCCACTTAGACGTTATGTTGATTCCCTGCGCTGTTAGGAATAGTTTCACAATAAACTTACATGCTCATGTTGCAGGTTTTTTGCTGCGAACTGTACGTGAGGTGCTCAGATCTGCTTAACAAAGTTAACGTTAAAAACCGTTGGTTCGTTGGTTGATTTGGAATTTAGAGTCTTTTTCAGCAGCAAGGCTATATGAGACGTGGGCCTATAGCTTAATGTGGACCTAAACCACGTGAACTGTCGCTCGAAGTCGAATCCAAGTCTCCCTCCAAAGACTCGTACACTAACCATGTAGCCACGAGAGAACTGGGATCTTACAACATTAAATACTAAATGCAATGAATAAAAATACAAGTAACTGTGGAATAATATGATGAATTAGTAAAGAATTGGATTAGTCTTTTCTTTCATTATTCCAAGGCAGATGTTTACCTATTTATAACGTAACTGTCTACAAGAATGACCGAAAATATAAGATATCTATTGTAAAATCATAGATATTTTATTGTAGTACATGTGCGTTCATTGAGAGACATTGCTCTGCTTTTATCTCAATGAAAATGTATGATTTCTGTATTATTTTATTTTTCAGTATCTATATTAGGTTTTATCATCATAGTATGGCTGATATTCGCTGAAGTTTCGTACTACCTAGATAGCCATTTTAGATTCAAGTTTGTTCCTGATACCGATTACGCAGCCAAATTGAAGATTAATGTGGATATTACTGTGGCTATGCCTTGTTCAAGTAAGTTAGCTTTTTCTAAAGGACTGGGTTAATAAACATATATTTTTATATACTTTTATTTGATTATTGTACAAAGAAAGAATCAAATTGGTTCCGTCATTTGATACATGAGTATGATTATACATACAACAGGAAACTTGCTGCTAAAATATCCGGATAACGGATGTTATCTGAATAAATGTTAGCAAATTGTGATGGTTGAGGGAAGTCACGTCGCTAAAAATTCAAATTTTATTACTACAAACTAAGGGAAGAAAGCTTCATATAATGTCAGGAAGTTGTATACAAGAATTAGGATACTAAGTAAACTTTTTTCCCTTAGTTTGTAACAATAAAATTTGAATTTCCTGCTTCGTGTGTCACCACTGGTATTAACAGAGTCCGAGATAGGAATATTTTACTGCTTTTAAAAAATATCATTAGCCTAAGGTGTCATGTAGGAGACCATGGTTCATAAAAATGAAATCCATACAGGGACAAATCATTCTACGTCCTTTTTATAAAACTCACTTTGTGTCTTCAATATGGTTCTATTAGATACTTTTGTTGTTATGTTCTAAACTAGCTAACTCTTTTTGTTAGATTATGTGGCATAGTAATTTATGTTGTACGTATTTTAATATCTTCCTTCAACTTTCCAATACCTTTCCGTTCCGTCTAAGTTGATAGGAGACTAAATAAATCTCTCAACCACACACTCGCTTGAAGTCTGTAATATATTATACCATCGTCAACCTATCTGCATGCTAGGTTTAAAGTGGATAGAAACATGTATAAAGAATTAAGATTGTTCAGTTGAGAATCAGAGATTATGAGATAATGCTAGGATGACAATGAGTAATACTGATTTAGAAATACCACCTATACAAGAACTAAATGATGATTTTTTACGCCCAAAGGTTGTGTATTTTAGACTAAGGAAATGGTGAGTAATGAACGACGATAATGAAATAAATGATAAAAGATCAATACCTCGGAATTCGAACCTGCAACTGATAATACCCAGGAACGAAAGCTTTAACGCCTTCATATCACCATCAAAATTGATCAATTTAAGCCTTTGAAGTGTTGGAAACAGAAACAAGTAGTCCATAGAGTCAAGTTCGGCAAATATTTGTGTGTATGTCTTTCTTTGTTTGTTTGTTAAATAAGAAGTCAACTATTTGGTCAATCGTGAGAAGCTAGAGTTGTGCTTAAAGAGGATTCCATGAAGCTCTGACTTGGTTGCCGCTGGAGACAACTCAAATTACTGTGTATCAAACTGCAGTCACTATCTATTATTTTTCACCAAGAACTGCTTTCATCACACTTAATCTTTAGAAGGAGCAGCAACCATCTTCTTCCCTGCATTGCGTTAACGTTAGACCTTTCGCAGTTTGAACTTTCTTCATGAACTCTGAATATTGATCAACATTTGCTTTCACGGTCGGAATGGTGTATTTGTATTTACATGTGATCACTGTAGACAGCAATTGTGATTTACCCAATCAAATTTGTCTAGCATGAAACTTGAACTCGTCCATCCTTCCCTGTTTTTGTGTCTCCATCTACGGATGTAGCATTTAACAGGAACAGTACTTTTCATCTTGAAGTGTTCATGCCCTGCGTAATGCTGGCAATCTAATCCCCAGTTCCGCCTCTAACTCACTATAACATACTGAATTTTCTTTCATAGATTTACTATAGCAGATTGTCGTTCAGTGGTCAGGGCTGTTCTTGGCCATCCACATTTCAGCCCATTAGACTTTTCATTGCGAAATTCTCGAAATCAGTTCAAAACTGCTGGTTTCTATGGTATATAATTTTCAAATACCAGTTGTAAACTTTCAGAATAACCACTGACTTCAAATCCCATTCTAAAGTCAATGAAAATCGTTGCAGTAACTGCTCTCGACTTAGCTCCGTGATGATTACAAAAACTGCTGCTTTACGCATAGTTTCCTGCAAGCATGGGTTTTTGCGATCGTGAACAGAGTCACTCGTCAGGTATGATACCACAGATGCACTGAAGTTGCAATTTGTGTTATTATTTTCCATCAATTCAAAATTCTTGACCAGATCCTCGTACTCACCTGCACGCGTCAATTACTGTAATATAGTTCTGCTATATGAGCCTCTTACTGCATAAAGGATCAAGAAGGCAAGGCCTAAAGCTAAGGCTTCTATCATAACCACCCTTTATATTAATATAAATATGTAGATTAAAATTATAAACAACAGTTTAATACAGGGTGGATTGATTTAAATCACTATGATTTAAATCACGATTTAAATCAAGATTTAAATCACTTGATTTCTTTAATAAAAATCGGTGATTTAAATCAAATTCCGAAATAAAATAATTTAAAGTGAAAATAAGTAAAAATCCCGTTTCTGTTGTATTATTTCGGTTATGGAAGTTAATAATTATAATACAATGAGACTCAAATGTACAGTATGTACAGCATAGTATGAAAACGTGTCATGCACTGGAAGATTAGGGGAAATCCCGTTTTGAACGGGCAACGGAGCAATACTGCTTTCTTTTCTTCGTAACAATGGATTTGGGTTTTTAAATCGTTAACTATTCCAACGGGGAAATCATCATCGACATTTGAGACGAAAATTCTTTCGCGTGCGCGTCTGCTTGCTTGTTCCCAGATAATAGGGCGTATATAGAGGGGTCCTATCCCCTCTCCGATTTCTTTTAAAAGATTTATAATTTTAGGTGTAATTTATGTATTTCGTGCCTCAAGTTAGTTCCAATTTTTTTTAAAAAATATGCCCCTACCAAATATAAGTAACTTTTATGAAAAAAAGTGACATTTTCATAAATGTTGCTATACTTTTTCCTTAATGCTTAACCTTTTAAATTATATTACATATTTTTATCCTATTAAAAATCGAATCTTCATTATTCGATTAAAAAAGTACCAATGAACCTTTTTACTTCGTTTTTTTTCCAAGACTGAAGGCACTGTAGAATATGTTACATATGCTTTCACGCCTTTCTGCGTCGAGACATAGTCTGTGATGACGACATAAATTTAAAAATATTTTTTTATGCCTATTATTATTATTTTTCGGCAGGCTTACATTTTGCATTCAAAAGACTGAAATTTTGCACACTCATTCAGTGCACCCCTTAGTATTTTTCAGATGTTTTCATATCTCTGCGTGAAAACAGGAAGGTCCAGAGGGAAAATGCAAAAATAATAATAATAATAAATAAATAAAATAAAATAAAAAGCTTTTTCCGCGATTCAGATGGAGACATATGAATGGTATCGTTTGAAACGCTGTGTTCTATTCTGAAGAGAATGACGTACAAACAATGATCCTAGGATAAATAGGGATCTTTCAGGAAACTGTTGCCTGAGATCCTGTTTTATAAGGGAATCTGGGGATTTGGCGATATTTTTCGCGGGCTTACATTTGCACCTAGAAGATTGAAATTTTGCACATTTATTCAATGCACCCCTTAGTATTTTCCAGTGTTTCAGATCTCTACCTTAAAACAGGGGGTTGGTCCAGAGGGGTAAAAAGTAAAAAAGGATATTCTTTTAACAGAAGATCTCTTTTTTCTTGATTTTTCCGCCCCAGATACACCATGGAGACATTTGAATGATACGATTGAAAATCTTCTTTATTCTGAAGAGAATAATATACAAATCACGACCCTAGGATAAATAGAGATGTCTGAGAAAATTTCTATATTACATGCGTGTTATCTGGGACATTGTGGGGATGTTCTTAGCTCATTGTTAAATATTTTTCCCGCCCTTACTATTCAAGATAGCTTGAAATTTTATACACACATTTAGTACACCCCTTAATATTTCCCAGTTCATTTTGAGATATGTGCGTTAACACAAGGGAGTCCAGAGGAGATCAAAATTTAAAAAAAAAGTCAGGAAAAAACATTTTTTCTCAAAATTTCCCGCTTCAGGGGCACGATAGGGAAATCTGAATGTTACCGTTTCAAAAGCTGTTCTATTCTGAAGAGAATTAGGTATGAACCATGATCCTAGGATAAATAGGGATGATGATGTAGCTGCTTGACTGAAAGTCTATAATTTTCCTTTTAAAAAAGCCATAATTTAAAAGGGTTAAGAAACAATGATTGGGATTAACAGAGGTTAACAATTGGGGATTAATTCAAAATTCAATCCTAATACTTTCACTTAAATGGCATAATTAGCATTTAATACTAATTCCTAATGCTTTTTCTTCAGTTCGCGACTTGTAATTTACGAGGAGAAAGATTTGATTTAAATCAAAAAAATCGATTTAAATCAAAAAAATCAACAAAAATGATTTTTTTAAAAAAAATCATGATTTTTTTCCACCCTGGTTTAATATCATAAAAAATTCTTAGTCTGGAATGG
Source organism: Thermobia domestica (assembly GCF_964235325.1). NCBI lineage: Eukaryota > Metazoa > Arthropoda > Insecta > Zygentoma > Lepismatidae > Thermobia > Thermobia domestica. The sequence continues at coordinate 181,568,587 of NC_137462.1, forward strand.
TGACATGTTTCCTCTTGTTTCGATGACTCAGGATACGTGAATTAGGCATAAAGTTATTTTGAATAACCATCGCGTGTGTTAATGGGTTGAATTTTTAAAATTGTACCTTGACTTATTTTGTAATGCGTAAAATTATAACATTAATGAAATAAAAGACACTCATTGATTTATATGCATTTATTTCAGATATTGGTGCCGATATATTGGATACCACAAACCAGAATATACTCAGATTTGGAATATTAGAAGAGGAGGATACGTGGTTTGAATTGAGCCCTCGTCAGAGAATGCATTTTGACTCTATGCAACAAGTAAACTCTTACTTAAGAGAGGAATTCCATGCATTGCAAGACTTGTTATGGAAATCTGGTTACAACACTATGTTCGGTGACATGCCGCCAAGGTTAGTATTTAAACATTTCTTCTTTAATTTATCGTATGTTTATTAAATAGCACTTTTTAAACAGTAAGTGCATTTTTATGTTCTTTGTTATCCATAGAAATGCTTAAAGATTTGAATTAAAGTTGATATCAAATTTTTTATATTGCATTCTGTGATTTATTAACTGGGTAAGTATTTATATTGTTGACAGATGCTGTTCACCTTCTGCAATCAAAACCAATTAAACCATAGGGCAATGGATTTACTTTTGTACCTGATTTATTTATCATATTTTTAATTAAATGTTTTCAATATGTAAACTCTTGCTATAGTCACAGTCGCAAGAGTCGAAAACATCTAAGAACACAAGAAATATATAAGGTACAAACGTAAGTTCATTGTTCTACGTTATACCTATAGCTCTCCTACGGGGAGACATAAAGTGTCAACGAACGTGGTCACTAGCCTCCCAAACGTGTCATTAACACGGATCATTGGGCTCGGGAGGGTACGCGGTACCTCACCAAATACCTTTGATGGTTGTGAGGCAAGCTATTACCGCTCCTACCGGGGAGTGCGATTATTGCCTCCCTAATGGGGAATATCTATCAAGAGCAGATGGAGTATATCACTCATTGATACCGGTAATGTACGGTGTACCTCATCCATAAAATGAGGAAAGGGGAAGGCAGGTCCTTGTACAATCCGCGGCAAAAAACCTGCACCATGAGGATGTAAGTTTATTGTGAAACTACGCCTAACAGTACAGGGAATGAACATAACGTCTAAGTGGAACGAATCACGCCAGGATAAACCTCGGCCTCCTCCCGTGCACACTTATTTTGGAGCAAAAGACTTCTTCATTTCACAATAAACTTATATGTTCATGTTGCAGGTTTTTTGCCGCGGATTGTACCTTGTCACCCTATCGGGGGAAGGAAGCCTTCCAAGCCGGGGTACGAGACCCTCGGGTCAACCTGGTATTCCTGGTTTGGGTTGAACTTCGCCAGGATGTGGTCATACTAGGGGATTCGGTAACTTGGAGATCCTTTAAGCTTACCTTATAACGCTCGGGAGCCATCACTGCTTATGATGGTAGACCTCTTCTCGCTAGAGAGGGTCCCTCTATCAGTAGATAGAACAGAGAGACACTAAGGCCAGTCTAGAGTTAGGTAATTCGAACACTAGGGCTGTCGAACTTTTTAAACTTAATCTATTATTCCTCTTTGGAACGGGGAGGGGACAGTTAATGTGTAAGACTCCAAGAAATGGGAGCAGCAGTATTTCTGAGAACTCTGGCTCTATTATAGGTAAGGTGCAACTCGAACTGGCCATGGGGCCGCAGTGGTAGAGCGTTCGCCTCTGGTGCATGGGGTCCTTGGTTCGATTCCAGCTTGCGCCAAGTGAACTGTGTGTGTGGGTTTTCTTGGGGTTTTCCCGTTTTCTCCCACTTTCTTCATTCCACCATTTCATTAATTTCTCATCATTACAGTCTCCTTTAGCCTAGCTGGCATAACCGTGGAACATAAAACTTAAAGATTTCATTTTTTTACGAACTGGCCATGTGGTATAAGACTGGTCTATAAGCTAAGGTTCATACTCATCTCATTGCGGGTTAACGACTGAATTGGGCACTCATATTATCTATACCTTATAGCGTCTATTAGTAATTATACAATTGAACTACCACTACCGTTACCATTTTTGCATATATACAAGAAGATGCAGAAACATTATCAGAAGAGAAGATAGTAGAAACATTATCACACAACTTGGAAAGTTGAGCTCCTTCAAGGCTAAGCGTTTATCATATGCACCTTTGGCTTGAGAGACCTAGGTTCAATTCCCGTCTAGAGTTCATGAGGTTCAGATCCCACGTTAAGCTATAGGTCCACGTCTCATATTGCCTCACTACTGAAAGGGACGCTAAACTCAAATCAAATCAGCAATTTGAAAAGTACACTGTAGGCGCATCGTCACTAAACGTTTCATCATATAAAGAAAGAAAAATCAAAGAGCAATGAGAAATCTGTGGTGCACCGTATTTTCTTTATTTCATTTTATACCGTTTTGTTGTAGTGTGTTATCCTGTTTGTTTATTTTTCATTTGAATTTTACGTGTTTTTTCCCCATCCCCTTTCCTTTTTCCTGAAATATTGAACTTGGTTGTTCCGAGAAGGATAAACAAAACTATATTTTGTATCAAATTGATTACATTTATAGTGCATTTTTCACTGATTACATTTATAGTGCATTTTTCACTTAACCATGTTACTAATAAATATCATTTCTTTGGAATTATGCCTTTAATATTTGTATATATATATTTTCATTTTATTCTTAGAGAAATTACTCCGACCAGACCTTATGATGCTTGTAGAGTATATGGAACATTAATTCTTAACAAAGTCGCTGGCAACTTCCATATAACTGCTGGGAAGTCTCTTGTTCTACCACGGGGCCACGTTCACATTTCTGCGTTTATGGCAGAGAACGATTATAATTTCTCACATCGTATAAATAGGTTCTCATTTGGAGATCCTAGTCCAGGTATTGTACATCCTTTGGAAGGAGACGAGAAAATTACTTCGGAACGTAAGTTATTTTCTGTGTTGTTTTAAATAAGTTATTGTTTGTATTTTCTTTATGTAAATGTGTGTGGGGGGGGAGGGGGGGCTATTAGTAGATTCCGAAATCACGAAAAGTATGTTTGATTGGAGCATAATTCTTATTTTCAGAATCGAAGAGAGATTATATACGAGTATATAAAACTTTGTTTAATTGTAACAGTTGTTTCTCTTTCAAACGAAACGTAAGTGATTCTGCTTACCTTTTAGAAACATTTAGATGTCTTACAAAATCTTTTAATTCTGCCTGAGACAGTGGCTTCAGTTGGAACTGTGATGTAGACAGCTTATAATCAAGATCTTCGCGATCTGTTGCTTTGTCACTTCCATCTTCTGTCTCATTTTCAACTACTACAGTGCAGTCTACTTATAACGAACTCGGAAATAGCGAATTATTGGATATTACGAACATAAATGAAATGCCCGTCACATCGCGTATTTAAAACATGGAAGAAATGACCTATATTACGAATAATATTTTCGGTAAAGAGCGCTTATAGCGAAGTTTTCAGAACGGGATCATGTTTTATTTTCTTCTGTTCGTCGAAGAAAGAACTGTTACCGCGGCGGAAGAAGCTGTTGATCCTGAAACTTGGAGAGAATTTCAGGAAGCAGCGACACAGGGAATTACGTATGTCGAGCACGTTGCTGCAGATGGTGCGCTTGTAACTGAGGATCCCGATTAGGGTGGAGCGAAAAAATCAAAGTTGTGCAATCAAATAGCACTAGGTTCCAAAAGTTGTGTTTTGACTAGTATAACATTCGTGAATTTTTTCATAATTTTTGAACTTCATTCACCGCAAGAGCCTTAAATGTTTGAAATTTTGATGAAAATTTGAATTTTCTTGAAAATACTGATATTTTTTTAAAGCTTTTCAATAAAATCGAACTAGATGACAAAAGTTGCATTATGAGTAGATAGACTACACCATTCTTGATTTTCAAAATAATTTGCATCTTCATCCCCCTCAAGGGCCTGAAATTTTGCAATTTTTATGGTATATTCTAAGGCATATTCAAGAGCATTTACATGGCGCAACAGTTGGTCCTCAAAAATTCTAGAGAACTATAGAAAAACGTTTAACCAATTGTGGGAGACTATCCCCTCTAATAATATGATTTGAGATGTGTTTTTTGGGGGAGAAATGTGATAATTAGTGTCCGATTGCCACAGAGGAAAGTGACACGAAATTGATGTCCCCCAGAATAAGCCTCAAATATGCCCGCTTCCCAATGTTGAAGGCAACTCTGCTCCCCTCATTCTCCAGAGCATCGTTTTTCAACTTCATAAATATTTTGAACATCGCTAAAAAAAAGGGAGGGTATTACTCTTCTTCCCCCCCCCCCCCCAATGTTGAAGACAGATATGCGCCGGTGATTGTGAGGATTTACCAATCGTTAATTTTCAAGCGATTGAAGGAAAAAGACGTCAGAAACCTTAGCAGAGACCAAACCTTAGCACTATGTGGGATATTTGCAAAGCAGTCTCTGCTGGTGGCTTTTTACGGAACTTTGTATCAAGAAGTTCGGGAAAATTATTCTATGCCAGATGGATAACTACTGCCAACCAGGACCATAACTTGTGGGAGGCAGGGGCCAGAAGCTCATAGCCGTTCGAGGGGGGCCCATTTTAAGACAAAATTTTCTTACTCCATATACGATACGAACGTGAAATTATAAATGGAGCATCAAACAGGTTCACTACATTAGACCTACATAAACAAAACATCAAACAAAAGATACATAAAACAAAAATGCGTCGTGGGCCCACTTCAGTAAGAAATATCTACTATTAGGAGCCCTAGAAATAATATTTATTCGTATGGCTTTGAAATTTGTCAATATTGTCCTCTTAATTAATTTGTTATGTATAGAACGGCTCCAGAGGCGTAACAAACGGCCCAGCAGACTTTGCAATGCGGGAGGGCCTACAGGTTCCGGGGGGGCCATAAAGAGTAAGAGAAAGATGGAGAGAGGGGGCCCAAGAATTAGAAAAACAACTTTTCTAGGGGCCCCAAATACGCGTATTAATGTCCCCCCCCCCGAAAAAATCTAAATTACGGCGCTGCTGCAAACAGAGTGCTTAGAGTGTACATAAGCAGTACTAACCCAACTTCGAACTTGAAGGAACTGGTTACACTCATCATGAAAGTGTATGCTCCGATGTGGTTTTACATTAAATGTAATCCTGCTATCAAGGATGCTCCTGTGAACTTACATCGTACTATAACCTTTTCACGGTACTTAAGCAATGAACTGAAGCTCATTGGAGCTAGGAAATTCATTTTAATGGTTTCTTCGCGCATCCGGAGAATTTGCTGGTATTTATGCTCGCCGGTGATCGTAAGCATATTCGAAAACTAGCTATGCGAGAATCCTTGACACAAGGTCGAGAATCTCAAACCAAACACCTCCTGTACGTAAGTTCAGTATTCCAGCAATGCACTTTAGTGCTCAGGATTAAACTGACCTAATCAACTGGAAAGAACGCGAAGCAACCGAGCCACCCCTGACGTGCCATTTCTTGGAGGAGGATCTACAGAAATGTGTAACGGAAGGTTCATCTATCCTCCTGTCTGTTTTCTATTTGCCATGTCATACCCAAGCAATCGAGAAGTGCGCTAAAACTGTTACCGAAGCTTCGTCTGAAGTGTGTAACCTTCGTGTGAAGGGTGTTTTAGCTCGAGATGGATTTATCAGAGTAATACTTTTGGATAGGTCAATTATTCCCACATTCGAAACAAAATCTGAATATAAACCAAAAAGTTAAAAAGATAATTTCCAAAGGTGGATGGGCGGAACTCTACATGCAGCCACCTTCTCGTGGTGAGTTCTGGGAACCAGCAAAAAGCTACATATCAAAAATAAAGTCAATGCAAAATTGTTAAATTTATATAATGTATCTTAATATTATGCTCAATGTATTTTTAGATATTAGTGTGAAACCTCATTTTAAAACTTGTTGGAGATAACGAAGACAAAGAAAAAATATTTTTAAAATCATTGAAATTATACTAGTCACGCACAAGGCTTGACGTCTAGCAGATACTATCTGACAGTTCTTGAAAATTGTCAGTGTCTTCAATGAATTTTAAGATTTACCGTATACATTCCAAAATTTTAAGGTTCCTGCAGGCAATAAGATAAAGCTCGAAAATTATTTTAATACCATGGGTGTTATGGTAGTGAACAACACTCTTCCTTAAACTAGTTTGAAGTGATTTGTCGGATTTTAAAACTTTTATAATATTTTAAGTGAAATTTTGAAATTTACCATAAAAACTGCAAAATTTCAGGCCCTTGCGGGGAATGAAGATGCAAATTATTTTAAAAATCATGAACTGTCTAGTTAATATAGTCATTATGCAACTTTTATCACCTAGTTCGATTTCATTAGGCAGCTTTAATTTTTTTTTATATATATTTTCAAAAAATATCAACTTTTGATAAAAATTGCAAAATTTTAGGGCCTTTGCGGGGAATGAAGATGAAGTTAAAGAATTATGAAAAAAATCACGAATGTTGTACTAGTCAATACACAACTTTTGACGCCTAGTGCTATTTTGTTGGACAACTTTTGATAATCGACCCCCTATTTCGCTCCACCCTAATCCAGATGTTTATAATTCAATTGTGGAAAGCATGAGGGAGGCTATAAAGGACGATGAAGCAGATTTCGATGATGAGGGAGAAGTGGAAAATGTGAAACAACCCGTGAGTTCCAAAGAAGCGATCCAAAGTTTGGAAAGCTTGCAACGCCATCTTTTCGAACACAGCAATAGAGTGCCAGACAATGCATTTGAGGCATTTGAGGAGGTGGAAGCGACGGTGTTACGAACAGCAGCAGCAGACACTCTTCAGAAGAAAATTACAGACTGCTTTAAGCGTGCTTGAACAGGTAGGAAGAACTGCAATATGTACGATAGACTAGATAAAAACCCAATTAATAACAGTATCTTCAGATGTAATGTTATATTGCTGTATGTTATTTTTTAAACGTATCTGCTTGCTATCTAATCCTTTGTTTTTTCCATAATTCGGAAAAATACATGAGTTTGTTTAGAACGAAGTTCGGATATAAAAAACTCATTGTGTCTGTCCCTTGAAATTCGTTATTAGTGGGCTGCACTGTAGTGGTTTTGAAACTGGTAGAGAACCGCATGGTAGTAGTTTAATGTTAGTATTGTAAAAGTGGTGTTTATACTCGGCAAATAAAAATGAAATTGAAAGTATTCCTTTCGGTTATGAGTACTAGAGACAACATTGATTTGGTGATAAAGTGTTACCTTGCGTTCATCGTCATTCCATCGTATGGATGAATTAAGTTCGTAAATCCTCTAGGAATATGTCTCGAGTACAGCGCCGATCATTTCTTTATCCGTAGTAGTTCACATATTCTTGTAGCGCATGTGCGTAATGGTATGCCATTAAACCCAATATTTAATTCAATATATTGATCTATTTCCATTAATAATTTAAGGTATGTTGCTAACAATGAAATAAGTTTATGGCATGTTACAGTTTTCAATAAGCGATAATTAATTGTTTTGTGATAGAGACATTTTTCTTGTTGAATTTATACACAATACGCATTATCTGATCATAAATCTAACGCAAAAATGTGTAACTCAATAGAGGTATTTTCAGACATACTTACATATTAACTTTTATATTTCAGCTTCGATGTTGTTTCAGTATTTCATTCAAGTGGTTCCAACTGAAGTTGATACTTTGATCACAAGGTTGACCACGTACCAGTATTCAGTGAAAGATCATGAACGACCAATCGATCATGACAAAGGGTCGCACGGGATTCCTGGAATATTTTTTAAGTACGATATGAGTGCATTGAAAGTGAAGGTGACGCAGGAGAGAGATTCCTTTGGTCAGTTTCTCGTTAAGCTGTGTGCAGTTGTCGGAGGTGTTTATGCAACATTAGGTAAGTACTCTTGAATTTTAATATGTACAAGCTTTGGGAAATGATTCCTTGTACGAAAACATGAAAAAAAATATAGACCAACGTGGATGCACAAATTCATCATTTCGGGGTTGGGAGAGACGATGAAATCAAGTGTCATAGGTCGAGAACGAAATGTCGGGGAAAAGATAATATAATAATGATTATTTTGAGCTTGGATTCCATTAGTATACCAGTTGATGTGGAACAGGGTTAGAAAATTCATGAGATATTCTACAAACGGAAAGTGAGAATCATGAACTGAGAACTGGTACAGATTGCACATCTATTGGTTACATTAATGGAAACTACACTAAAAATGATTGTTATGTTATTTTATCCGACTTTTATCTGGCATTTCATTCTCCAGTTATGACCATTTAATTTGTCATATCTCCCAATTTTCGGCAAACTAACTCTTGAGATGAGACATATTTCTGCATCCACGTTGGTCTATGATTCTTTTTCGTGTTTTCTTGTGAGAAATAATTTCCCAAAGTTTGTTGGTGTTGTTTCCGAACATCCTTATATATATATATCGAGTGTTCTAAAAATGGCGCCCACGGACCACAGAGCACTCTTCTATGGGTCAAAATAAAGCGAAAATGTTATATGATGAAATGCCCTCCGGGGCCTCCTTCAGCCACTATGGATAATCAAAATTTCACAATGTGGCAACGTCGTAGAGCAACTTGGAGCCATTAGTATTACTCTATGAATACAACGAAAGAGTTAAATCGATTGCTACATTAATAAGCGATGCTAGTATCAATGAATATCGACTTTAGTTGCCATCTGGAAAAAATCGGTATAACTATTTGATAGATTGGTACATCTAATCTATGGTTCTTTATTTGCGACGTTGCCACACAGTGCAATTTATGTCTCCAGACGATGACTCGAAAGGTATACAAATATATATATTTTTTCCTTTATTTTGACGTGTAAAATAATGCTCTGTGGTCCATGGGCGCCATTTTTAGAACACCACCACCAAAAACTTTTTCAGTTTATGTAACTACTGCGAAAGTTTGAGCAGAACAATGCTTTTGGTATTAAAGTTCTATCCTTTTCAAACTAGAGACTGTTTTTGTGCTCACCCTGTATATTAGTATATAGGGCAGAAAAGGTAGTGATACAGATGGTGCATCTTTGTATATTCCTAACTTCTTTACAAACACAAAGATATATATATATATATATATATATATATATATATAATATTTGTGTTTGTATGTCCTTGGAAGTTGGCCGCATTGAAGCAATGTTTACCCTGTGATGATAGTGATAAATTTACTTGCGTATCTTGGCTACGCAAAATACTGTTTTGTTATTTTACTTAACTCTTTCGTATTCTCATATGAGAGGCAGATGTTCTATGTTTGTGAGTGGAGAAAAAGAAACAAGGATTCGCGCGATTTGCTCTTGGAGGTCAATGGCCGGAAGACTACCCTGATAAAGGGGTGGTGAAGGAAGATGTGAATACAGGAATTCAGGAAATGGTTGTACGTATTTGTTTACCCTGTCTGTTTTGGTAAAACCATTAGCTATATCGGCTCCTTTCATCAGTGGGAAGCTTTAGTAATTCCGGAAAATTCCCAAGGTTAAAGCCAACCCTATCAATTGTTAACCGTTGGCACCCGACGGCTTGTCGAAAGGTAGCAGAGGTTTTGAGATATTAATTTCCTTAAGATTCTCTCAAAACATCTTTTGCCCCGAGGGAAACACTTGTAGCTCACTAACAAGAGATTGTTAACTACAAAATTAGAATGTGTATATGTGACAGAGAGAATAAAAGAAATACGTCTAGAATAAACCACTATGAATAAATGTTATTAATAAATAATTCACTATTTTTCGAAAAGCATCTACAGAAAATATTTGTCACTGATTAATCAATTCAACTGAAAGTTTCTTACTCTACAGACAGCAAAAGAACGATTACTTATTAAAATTTTACAATCAAGTAATACTCCTCTTCTAATCCTCTTCTTAAAAAAATAAATAGATAAATGAAAAAATAAAAATCACATTTATTTTCTGAAAGTTGGCCACTTTTCAATAGAACCGATGGTGGCCAATAAAGACAGGTTACACTATATATATGAAATTTATATATATCCATCCTCTATGCACTTTGGATTACGTTATTCTTGTTATCATTGATGGTAGGTAGTGAATATCCAAGATATTCTGATAAGATTTTCATAAATACAATTGAGATTATTTATTTTTTGGATTAATTATTTATTATTTACTTCCAGGCATTATGACAAGTGTTGTCAAGTTTTTGTTTGACGTTATAAAATGCAAGTATTTAAAGAAAGAGTACCAGAGGACTCATAGTGGCAGCTTAACTTCGGACAGACTAGTTAATAATAATGCTAGTTCTTCACTTCATACTTCTTTAAGCCCAGAGGTATCTTATTTATCAAAGGAGAGCGTGATTTCTTCAGTGGGACAGCAGTCAGACGGAGATGAAACACAAGCAAGTTTACTGTTAAATCCGAGGTGAAACCTACTTAACGCATGTGATGCAAGTGGAGAATAATGAATCGAAAAACACATTAAAAAAAAAAAAAAATTGTAAATGACCAAGATTTCGACTGGATGATTTCAAGTGCCTTTGATTAGCAACAATTATTTGCTCTATGATATACAATTGTGATTATTTAGTTACCAGTAGATTGTTTGTGCTCAGACATTTAAAGAATAATGAACGTTGATAGTAGTATATACTCGCCCTCAGAAAGCAGAAAGCTAAACGCCATTCTGCTTGATTTCAACTAAGTGTGTATCCTGACTATCCAGTTCATGTTTAATGTTGTGCAGAAAGGAGACAGGTGGCAATATGAAAGGTCTGCAGTGAAAACTGGATTCTAGAAGAAAGAAATAATCAGAATTAATTAGTGTTTCATTCGTTTTTATTCATCCCCTGAGAAATTTGCATTCTGGAACTTAGCACCTTTCTGCTTTCAGGGGACAGTTATGAGAAAAAAATGTACGGTACGGTTGTTGCATAATGTCATCTTTTCAGGGATTGTATGTAGTTCTTTAATTGCTTGCGCCACTATTTAATATTAGAATATAATAAAATGTTAAAGAAAGACTTTTGGGAGTACAGTAGTTGCGATTCCGAAGCGAAAATCTGCTACCTTTCAACATTGCATAAAATAAGTTAGTAACTTTTAGCGATTATTTGATGTCTTTTTAATGAACCGAGTGGTTGTGAGAGAGAAATAAATGAAACAATGTGAAAGAACAGAATTATTTATGATAAAAACATTGTTCGATTTATTATTTTCCTTCATGCAGTCATTTGCGTTGTGATTTTTCATATGTCTTTTGTTGGTTTTGTGTGTATAGTTGTATATTGATTTGTTCTTTTTTAATTGTTATTTTTCCTCAGCTATATTTGCGTTTTTATTTTGGAAGAAATTGAAATCAAGGAATAAGAAAAAGTTTCAATTTATTTGTATAGTTTGTTGAGCAATTAAATAATTATTTGTTTTGAATTTGTTATTTTATTTTGTTCCGATACTAAACTCATAATTAATAAATCTGTGTGGTGTATATATTCAATTAGTATATAATGACACATTCTAGAGTTTTATTTAGTTTTTTTTTTTTTTTTTATTTATTATTATTATTATTATTATTCGATCCAAATAGTGACCAACAAATACAGGGTATTAGAATTACAAAAGCAAATATTTGGATCAAGTGAAAATGGACTACATATATTTGAAGTTGCTAATAATCGATATATACGTCAAGTGCCTGACTTAGACTTTTTTTAAAATTTTTTTATTAACCGGTGAATGACATAAGCTGTGTATTATTTATAATTTTGTAAGGGTGTCACGTATTAACCTTAGAATTTGACCGCATTGTAACTTAAGTTTATTCCTATATTTTAAACATTTGAATCATTCTTCTCACGATATGATATACTATTGGCCTAGGAAATCACAGAATGTCACCTAGATTAAAGGGAAGTGTAGAAAAAAAGTTAATAAATGCACAATGAAATAATAATGATAATTATTATTATAATTCTTTACTTATAATTTTTGTTTTGGGCAAGTGTGTTGGAACACATTGAGAACTATCTCATCTTATGACACACTGTGATTTATCAATATACAATAGAGCTTCTGAATTCCTTTGTACTTTTCTGAAAGCATGTTTTTCTTCAGATGAAGTACATGCAATAGGTTTTTAACAATGGTGTACTAGCTTGAAATTTAACGTGTGCATGGCTGGCGGATACGATAAGAGAGATATAGATGGCCCCTATAAGTTAAATTCTCATTAATAGATTACGTTATTTTTTAGTATAATTTAAGTAATAGTTATTTCTACTGTATTACAACTGGAGAGCAATTTGCGTATGCTTCATTGGCAGTTGTTTGGCGTGGTAAGTGTTTTTAACCTAGATATGTATATTACTGGTTCCCTGAGGAAATCAAGTACGTACATATTTAAATATCATAATACATGTCTTCGACGCGTTAGATTTCGATTGCCGGAGAGAACTCATGTGGCTCGGATCCCACATTGAGCTGTATGTCGTACGTCTAGCCTCCTGCTGAATGGAACACTAAACTCCAAATTAACCAATCGTGATACACAGTTATTATTTACTATCCTGTTTGGTTATTAAACTTTACTATCAAATGATATTCGACATTTTGTATTTTTTTAAATAACGTCAGTCTCACTTAATTACTGATGTATATACATGCTTTAGGATGCATTTTTCGAAAACAGATCTTAACCTTACACCAACTTAGGATTCCATTTTGACAATATTACTGTCATCTCTGTGACGATGATCCCGTAATATGCGATGCAGGCAGAAACTATCACTTTAATTCATATGATGTATTATGTTTCTTCTGTACAGGCGGTGGACAGTTGTTCGGAATAAAGGTTGGCGTTGAAGGTACAACCGTTAGGAAGGAACTCGAAGTGAATTACCCTCACGTAGTTCCATCACACACAGAACTTGATTTTATGCTTGAAACGATCCTATTTGAGGACCAGTTTTGGAAGTTAGCCTTTGCTCAGCCACTATTTTTGCACATTCAAATTTTGGAAATCCATCCACGTTTCGTCACGTGTGACAATCCGTTGCAGGAAACACACACCATGTGGATTTTGCAGCGGTTGTTGTCGCATGTCCACCGTTCTCTGGGCCTGAGCTGGGTCAACTCAACGTGGCACAATGCAGCAGCTCCTGATAGTTTTCCCTAATTCGTAACGGTGACGCACTATAGTGGACTAGGACATGCCGAGTTGTTTTGACAGTCGTTGTGTGCTGGTGGATAGATATCCTCAATGGCATGTCGTATGACCTCAGCATCTGCTACCCAGGGGCGGACGGACCTAGACTTATCTTCGACATTTTTACAACCTGCACGAAGTGCTGCGCTATGATTGACTGCACCTCCCCCATTCGAATGTCAAATGTTTTTGGTTGCTGCCGCAGCGTTATACACGAATTCGAAGTTATACAGTAATAGTCCACGTGTCAGACGCTGTTGAGCATTCATCGTCACTGTCATTAAAAACTGACTGAAAATATTGACGGAGTAGCAGCCTCGGTGCTAGTCTGCTTGCCACACTACCTCTTGGGTCAGCTTGACTTTGTGGCTCACAATGTTATACACCCTGCTGTTTAGGTCGTATGACAAGACGTATGACACTCTGGTAATGGGCCGAGTTGATTTCTAATTTTTTGTAAACAAGACACGAATGTCTTACCATTGTACGTAGTATACCCCACCATTACCGTAAAATCCTTTGAGAAAATTTTCTTCGTTCATTGTACCAATTTTGAAAAAGTTTTTCTTCCCTTTGCTGGTAAAAATACTGTCCGTGGCTTCCTGCAGCAATATACATATGTCTCGCCTAATGTACCAATCAATCTGTACATTTTGTTGTCCAAATGAAGTTTATACAGCTTTCTGCTGTGACACTTTCAGCAATATGACGAGGCAATAGCTTGAGTATTGTTTTTATGCTAATTTATTAGGTTCAAATCCCGGGTAATGTATTTACGGAAATCACCGAGATGCAGGTTCAAATCCCGGGTAATGTATTTACGGAAATCACCGAGATGCCCAATTTTTGTGTAGATTTTTTAATTCTTTTTTTAATACCTGAGACAAGAATCATACGATTATGGTCGCGAGGTACGCTGATAGCAAGTCGCTAATTGACCTGTTTCTTCATTAGAATTAGACTTAGCCTAACTTAAACTGTTTTGTGAAGTCCAGACCTTTCCTGGAGTTAATGAACTTTCACGTTTTGTGTTGTTTGATGATCTCTACACATGAATATTTTACATTGAAAAGTACACCTTTTCCACCAGCGATTCTGTTTGATCTGACGAGCAAAGGCCCGAACGATCGCCGTCAGTTTACTTTCCACTCGAGCCAACTCCTGCGTAGGATAAGGGGGAGTGCATAGCCATACTACTTTGACATTTTTTTCGAAGATCCTGCAAAGTACGAGAACCGCGTCAGCAAATGCCTGTTTGAGCAATCTAAATTCACAGTAGTCCGAGGACTTCATACAAATGGACGAAAATGGGATTACTCAAATTCCCGGCTCTTCTGCCTTTCTTGCGTAACACAGCTGGGATGATCAAGCAGTATGGCTGGAGACTGTCCGTGTGGATCCATACATTTGTGGTCTCGTTGCCGCACAGGTGGGGATGTGTTGGTATGTCATACAGTGGGACTATGACTCTCTCCTGAAAGTAAGTTGCGTCGACTTTGGTTTAAAAGGCACTTCGACTAGTGGCAGTGTTCCCCAACTGCAATATTCCGCTACCACCAGAAGTACCTTGGAAAACTTTTCAATGCACTGCAGAACAAAGTCATAACGGCTCTTGTGGTCTATTCGGTGGTAGAAATGGATTGAACTCTGTTAGTTTCATCTAGGTAAAGCTACCCCTTATCCAGAATATATACCCATTTTCACTTGTTCCCTAGGAGGTATGTTTCGTATAGTTTTCTGGTGTTTGTGGACTTTCATGGATGTGGCGCTCCGTGACGCACTTCAACACTTGGTTCTGTCGGATGATGTTGAAAACTGTGCAGGTTCCTTTTGAGATGTAGCCAAAATGTCCTGCGTTGGGAATTGTCCTGTTCCACTTCTCTCCTAATGGCACACACTATGTTGGGAATTCAAACGGGCTGGGGCCGTGTTCTCTTCACGATTTCGGATCCACCACGTACCACAGGGGCTTGTTAGGCACATCGTTGGATGATAAGACCCATACCAGCTTTGCTGACGGCCAAATCCTTTTTGCATTGTTTCACTATTGTTGAGTGGCTATAATGGGCGGCGGAAATTCTACAAATGTACCCCCTCCCAGAAAGCTATCAGTTTTACCTTCATTGTTCCACGGATGGTACTAAACTGATTGCGTTCTCTCAACCAACTGAGTACAAATCTCAGTGGAGTTAGCAATATATCAAGACATAATAGCGATTAAATGTCTCGTTCGAGAGGGGTGCATTTATTTGTCGACTATTTTTATCGTGGGAAGCCTT
This sequence comes from Thermobia domestica, assembly GCF_964235325.1. Lineage (NCBI taxonomy): Eukaryota > Metazoa > Arthropoda > Insecta > Zygentoma > Lepismatidae > Thermobia > Thermobia domestica. The sequence continues at coordinate 181,584,121 of NC_137462.1, forward strand.
CTGTATACTATTGCCGTCTTGGTTCTCTCGATACTTTTGTCACAAAGTCTGCTCACATGATCAATAACCCAACAAATATTTGCAAGAAAGCTTCTCAGTAGTGTGAAAAATCGTCGGTAAGAAAACTTACGTGAAGCAGAAGGTATCTCATATACATATTATAGTCATGAATAAGCTATATGTCACTACTGTTTTCCTCCCAACCACACATTCACTATATACTACTTTGGACATTGGGTGAAGAATTAGTATGGTAATATATCAAGTGCTAGAAGGAAGTAGAATTAGATATTAAAATCAATGAACAAATTTTGAATTACTAAAAAGTGATTTACCTCTTTGACTTGTTCTTTTGGAATATTTTCTCCGGTTCTACGAGGGATGTTTGGAATTTCTAGATAATAGAATATTGGATTATTATTGGAACTAGACAAGATCTGATACACTTTTCTAGCAATCTCTGTCAAAGCAGTTAGTATGATTCGACCGCTTCGGAGTTACTGAGTGTTTCAAAGTTGCATACACTACCGCAATAGGAAATGCTATAAAATCTGATTCACCTTTTTTTATATTTATTTATTAAAGAAAGTGCGTGAAGTTGTCGGATGTTAAACTCATACTGCAATTTGGAGACACTTCATATTCCAAAAGCACAATGTATCGTTGGATGGATCATTTTAAAGACTATGAAACGATCATGAAAGATGACCTAGACTATGATAAATGGCACAAATGTTACTGGCTGTATAAAGACTGTTGATGAACGACAGACGAATGTCTATTTGTGAGTTAGTGCAAATTAGCGCCGTAAGAGGGAGGCCAGGAGTGCCTCCGCTCCGGACTTCTCCTTCTGAACGGACTCCGCTTGTAGCTGACGTAAATGATCCATTGTTCGTTAATCAAGTGAGCTCTCGATGGTGGTTGGTAATGCAATAATTGTGCTTGTCTCATAACTGACGTGTGAGCTTGGCTATACTTTTTGGAAGAAAACTTTCCACGACCTCAGTAACTATGATCAAGCAGACTACAGTAAGAAAGCGAGAAGTTGTCTGTTTTGCATAACGAGTCACTGGTTGCGGTTCCGAACAATCCCGAATCCCTGTCCCACATTGTGTTATCATGATATCGTAAACACAACACACATGCGATAGCTTATTTGGTCGTCGTAATGGCTTGGTAGGTGGAGAGGGAAGTGGGAATAATTTGGCAGATACAGAGATTGATGAATCCACGGAATTCAAAGTGAATGAGTCATACTCATATACGTTCTTTACACGCTTGCACGCGCTGTAATAGTACAGAATTATTTTACATGTTTAAAGTAACATCATATTAAATATTAAATACTGGACATCAGTAGTAATTGCTTATGGTAGATTTTGGTATAAACATTGTATATTCTTTAGATCACTTTAGATCTTTGCGTAGCTAGCTTTTGTGATATACAGATATAGTATCACTCTTTTATCATTCAAGATAAAGTGTCAATATTCCAGTGGGGCAGAAGAAACAGAAAGAAAACGAGCTGGCAGAAAAAACACACACACACACACAAAAGCTTCCAAAACGTTTATGGAAGCATATCTGAATAGTACACACCTAACGTAGAATGCAGTTACATAAGTGGTAGCTTTGATAAGTTGAAACATACGCCAGAGATCAGTTATGAAAATAATGTTTTGCCAGTTTAAAATCTCTTCCGGTATCCATTCTGCTATAGGAAATACAGTTTACACAAATAATGAATCGCCGCTGCAATTTAATAAACGTAAATTTAACAAGAGATTTTTATTATCTACATCATCAATACATATGTCTAGAAAATGAAAAGTTAACAATGTGGACACTGTTTACATTGTCATAAACTTCAGTCCCACAGCTTGGCTCTTCTCTTGTAACAGCAATTATTTCGTCCCTTTTGTTCTTTCTGTACATTTTACATGAACCATAAAAAAACAACGGAAAAAATCACATCTTTTCTTTGTACAGGTAAACTTTTAAAGAGTTATTCACTTTTCACAAACTGCAGCAAGAAATAATATGAAACTAAGTACACCATAATATAACATGCAATACAAATTTTTTAGTATCAAACACACATGTCAAAAACTTTCTTACATATCTTTGTAACCGTTCCAAAATATATATATTCAAAATTTTGGACTGCATATTGCCATAGAATTGCATTTGTTTTACTTATATAACGTCAAAAGATGAGAGTTTTTAATCTTGATTGACTTTTACAATACAAGAATAGAATAGAAAGACCAGGAGAAAGTATTTGTCAAAAAAATTGACGATGTAGTTATAAGAAATTCCACATTCGTTTCATATATATAATAGCCAAATTCTTGGGCACATTGTAAGCTAAAGAATACAATTTCATGATAGAATTTACAGAGAAAGAACAACAGAATTTATTGTTAACAATCTGTAAAAGTTAGGTTTTTCAAAAGTGAAGTATTTATAAAAATACCTTTTTCTATATTTAATAAATTCTTGATTTAAATGATTTTTAAACGCTTTTTGCATGTGAATATAAGAGTTTATTTATGTATTTATAATCGTTTTAACCACCACCACCACCAAGTTCTTCTTCATATTGTTTTCTGAAGCAGTCACCGACAGGAAAGAAGTCCCAACACCTTTGCTGGTACATATTCCACACGTACGTTTCTTGACCCGTGTACTCAGTGTCAGGTTTGTTGATCAAATGCATTAAGAAGAACCTGTGTATTGAAGAAACAACATATTTACCTAAGGCTACAACTTGCTATTACATACAATAAAAAGTTACTAAATAAGATGTTATTAGATTCCAGAAATTTTGGTTAAGGTAATTAAATTTACAAACGAATTTAATGAATTAATAAAATCCATCTCAAATATGCACTTGATTATTGAAACCATTTTTATTTTAAAATCATAACCGAAATGAACAATCCTCTTATAATACTATTTAGTCATACATGGTAAATTTAACACTATGACCATTCTCCAGTTTGTACCATTTGCAGTGAAAACTTACGTCCCCCAAATATTCTCATTGGTGCAACGTGCGCTCTAAAACCCGTCTGTCGGAATCCCTAATGGTAGTTGCATTTGTTTTATAAAGACAATATGTCATCTTGTAGTAATAACAACAGCAAAATAACTTATTGACTGTCATTTCGACACAATAGTGTTTCACATATACTTCCATGTATTGACAGGCGAAATAGTACAACTACTACTATTAATAATAATAGGAACAAACTGAGAAATTAGACTACTTTTTTTTAACTTTGACAGTTTTAGGGGGAGGGTGTACAGTGGCTCACTGACAGAGTTACCTCTGGGACGAGGGGTTTCTGGTTCGATGCCAGACCAAGTTTGTAGTGGACAACATTGTGTCCGTGTGTTTTCTCGGGGTCCTCTCATTTCCTTCGCATTCTTATTCCATCAATTCTATGAATCATTCATTTTCATCTATCATTTGTCTCCTATACCCTAAAGTCCATAACATGGGACGTTAAACTAGAAATTTTGCTTCGCTTCGTTCCATTTTGGGAAGTTTTATTATTATTATTATTATTATTATTATTAATCAGCTGTCGTTGATGAAGCATGACAGTCCATATGAAATAATCTTTCATAAAATTGATGTGTCCTTCAAAGATATGAGTACAAACTAAGACTATCCCTATCCCTGCAGATGACTTTTTAAAGTCAATCCTTTCTTCCTTTTTTTAACTTTTTGAAGAGTTAGTCAATAAGACTTACATGTAATTGGCTAAATTGTGCTCTTGGGCAACGTGTGTGTCGAAACCATGTGGAACTTTATCAAAGTAATCTTTGCCTATTCCACATATAAAGCAGTTGGATTCCATGTCTTCTTTTACGCTCTCCAACTGGTCTCTCAATTCACCGAAGGCGTCAATGATCAAACCTGAAATGGCATAACATGCATTATTTTGTAGAACAAAATAAATACCTAAATGATATTTCAAGTTTAATAAAAGCTTTTAACCTTCCAATACCCTTGGATGCGAACATGCTTTATCGAGTAAAGCTCACTTTTACGTCTTATATCTATGACCATGAAATTTTTACACTACGAAGTTCTGTTTTATGTCTGTCATAGATCAAAATTACGATTTGAGTGGCAGAAATCCCACGTCCAGTCATCCTAATATATATGTCCCTCCTGGTAAATTTTGGGATAGTGTTTTAAAATATAAATCCTGATGGAATTTCTTGTTATGTTTCTTTACTAATATTTACAGTGTAAAATCAACTGGATCTGGAGCTATGTTAATAAATAAATAAATAGATCTCTCTTTTACTATAAGAGAGCAGAAGCGCGAATAAATGATCTTTCACTTAGTTACTTATTACTTCTGCTTTTATTAGATTACTCTTCTGTTTGTTTATTAACTCTTGCTACTTAAATTTCACACACTTCCATGTTAACTAAGAGTTCTGAAGTTTTGTACTCATACGTAAACCCGATTAAAATGCAGAATTTTCACTAACTTTTCGCTCTGGCTTATTGTTTTACTGTAAAATTAAGTTACTTTAAATGTACGTAGATTGCATATGTGGGTAGGGAACGGCAATTAATTAAGCATTATTTGAATAGCTGCCAGAATGGTTTAGTACTATACCCTGGCCGGCGAACGATGACTTCTGACAGCTCAGCTCGCAAGGACGACTGAGGAGTGCGGTGTTGCCATATGCTTCTCGCGCAAGGGGAAAATCGTCTGCTTCCTCGTTGAGGGCGGGAGGGGGTGAGTGAAAGTTTGGCAATGTGCAGTGGTTACCATGGAGACGCGACAGGTTCTGAGCCTTAGGTTGGTTGACTTGCTGTCTTCTGCTCGCTCGCCGTGGCCTTGTGCAAAGCTGTCAGAAATCATCGTTCACCGGCCAGGGTATAGTATGAAGATCTTTATGTGGCGCCCTTAACGGAAAAGTTAGGAACTATTGTCTTCCACAAGTTTTCTTACATCTGTTCGAAACCAACGTTCGTGAGTACTATGTCTGGATAATATAGTATTGGTTTGCAAAAATAATTGAACTGTTGTTCCTTCAATGTAAAATGTTCTTAGAAAATAAGATATGTAAGTTTACACATTGAAATAATGTACATATGTTGAATAAAATGTAGTGGCAACGCTGTTCTCACGTCAGAGAGGCGTGTCTCAGCACTACAGGAGTTTCGTAGCTGATCCCTCATAATGGGACGGTGAAGTGTGGCGAGTAGTAACGATTGTGTGTTATTCAGTCAAAAGCAGCAGTGCGTAAAATAGAGGAGGAAAATAGAAGCACCATAACAATGTTTTCGGAAAGACGAACGACGTGTGTGGATCAGGATTGAAGTGGGACGTGGTTGCAATACGTAACGATCTTTCTGCCAAAATGGAAGAACCTCTTCGCGAAAAGCTCTACGACACAAGAGAAGCCATCAGCCGTGCGTGCCATATAACAGTCCCTGCGGGAGATCGACAAAGATTGATGCGTTAACGGTGTGCGACGCTTTCCACACATGTGATAGAAGGTTATAGAGATGGAAGGCAATTACACTGCAGGAATTTAACAGATGTTCTTTTGTTCGTAAAGCAAGGTATAAATTATAATATTAGCTATTACTTTTTATCCAGCCGTTATATTATTTTCAAGTAAAGAATTGATAAAGACTAAAGAATAAATAACCGTAAAAAATAAAAATAAAAAGATTGTTTTTTATAAAGTGCATTCGTAGATAGAAGAAAATAATTTTTGACACGGGTAATACTTCTATGAATGGAGCTTCGTAAATACATGGCGGTTGATTTAGTGAAGCGATGTTCAGTTACTTATGAAATGAAGTATAATTTTTTATACTACATTGTGTACAAACTAAATTATTTTTCACCTGTATATATCATTAAGGGATGAACCGGAAACTCCTACAAAAAAATGTCAACAAAAATATAAATAACAAAATAAATAACCCACAAAACATTTTCTTCATTTTGGTTACAGTGTGAAATTCGTATTTATGAAGTTCAATGTCTAGCGGACGATACGTTGTCATTTCAAATTCAAGCTCATAACCAGGTTGCCAGGAATGATCTGCATTCAAGAAATCGATTTTGTTCTTCATTAAAAAAAAAAAAATCATCTTTTACATAATATGTGCATGAAAAATATATACTCTTATATAGCTCATTTTCTGTATGTATGGTCTATATGTTTCAAATATTTTATAACTCATTAAAATACGATAATTTTGAACAGGATGGGCACAAAAGATGGTTTCTAGAGATATACTGAGATTAAATTGCTGACAGTACAGTTTTGTGATATTGTAATTGATGAAAATATAAATTTTAATATTTTGTCAATGTCAATCTTCATTACAATGATCAGAGATTAACACATTCATACTCAATTATGTGTGGTTTCTTTGTATTAAAACTATCTCAGTATTAAAGAGGAGAAATTTATTATTTATGTGTGGAATTTATTATTTAACATGAACAAATTATTCGAACAGACATCAGAATGTTAATTCATAATCTAATCTCCATAACGTATATTGTCTGCGCACTGTTTATTTTCAAATGATAAGTCTGGTAGTATTCTTTATGCAGTTCTCTTGGAATACTACTTTCTTTTTAATTGCTATTTTGTATAAGCCTAAGAAAATATAATTAAAAATATTATCTTTATACGACATTTATACCTATGAATGAACACAATTTCTAGTCACTATTTAGTACCTATAATATCAATTTGATTTTCTAATGGTAACTAAATATTGTATATAACTGTATCATTGTACGTATCCTTACCCTGAATGATAGCTAACAAGATGACGATGACGAAAAAGAAGAATGTGATATCAAACAAGATTCGGTAAACCTCATAATCTTCTCCATCCGGAGGCTCTATCACGTCGCCTATGCCTCCACCTGCTCTTACACCTTGGTACAAATGGAATACGAAACACTAGAAAGGAAGAAAGAAAGAGAATAAAATGATAAAATCTTACTACAGTATACGGTTATAAAATTTAACTTATTACTATTATGTTTTAGTTGTAATTTCCAATTCGTTATTCTCTGACGTCACAAATTGCTCTTCTTGCTCAGTGAAGTGGGCGAACATACATTGGAGTAGACTGACCAACCTGACGTTGGCAAAAGTATTAGTGATAGTAGTGGGGTCTCTTTTGAGAAATCACGTTATTTTTTCTTTTTTATCACTAAAAGCTCAAGGGAAAGCTTCGAAAAACTGTATTTCAGTCTTATCAGTTCTGGGTTTTACACTCAGTCTCGGACTAGGGGGTATATGGCCCCATCTCCTTCCCATGTAGCATCTAGGAGCATTCATGGGGCCCCAATACACATTTAGACAATATGATGCGGAGCATCAGTCTTCATCTTGTTGAAGTATAATCTTACTAGGCCACAAACAAAGGGCTCCAAACAGAACTTTATAATACTGTTAGTTTCATTCCAATAATGGGACCCCAAGACTACATTCAATCCTGGAGACCACCGAACTCTGGGAACGGAACAAACTACAACGAATAACTATGCTCCAACATAGCAGACGTGTTTTATCTTACTTTCCATGTTATTTAATATTCATTTTATATATATATATATATATATATATATATATATATATATATATATATATATATCGTTGTGTATAGATATAATTATAATTATAGTATTCATGAAACCGTCAGGTAACTTACCGCAAATACTTCGAAACATTATTAGACATCATTTACAAACGTATTGCCATAGGACATCATTAATTATCTTACTAATATTTATAATATCATTAATAATCTATCATAGACTATATGCATATTATTAATCAATCACTTAAGTATCTTTTCTGCAAGTACTGTCTAACTTATTATATTCATTTTATAGAGAAAAGAAAGAAAATATCTTTCAAAAAACATTTTACAGTAATGTTTGTAATAGTTGAAAAAATCGTTCAACTTTTAAATGATATTAACTAACAGATACTGATGAAAATTGAATAAAATAAAGTGAAATAAAAATATTAAATAAATGACCAGTAATTATGTGGGGATTTGTGGAAAGTTTAATCTCAAAGTAAATATTTAGTTGTCTGATTAGCCTAAATGTGTCGCTTCACAAAGTTGAACTAAAATATTCTAAGAAGAGCAATGTATTAACCTAATTTAGAAACTTACTGTTAACATATCATGACATTTTTTATCCACATCTTCGTCTTCCTCTTGTACATAAAACTTTCGGAAGAAGTTAAAGGCTATCACAGTGTATATGTACACTATAATGGTCAACAGCATCACAGTCAATACAAGCTGTGAAGAGAAGAATTAAAGAAGTGAATTTGTGAAAATATTGTAATCCTTTATAACATAAGATAGACTCAAGACAAAGTAAAACAGAATAAACAGCATCACATTCCAGTCCCAATAATGTACCTAGTTCTGAAATATTTATTAAAGGATAACTGAATATAGCATATGTCAACTACCAGAGATTTTGTACAACCCAGCCAAAGAATATACTACTCACTCAAAGTATACTTTCTATAAATATCTCCAAGCTCAATATTACTATTCGGATTCGATTTCCTGTGGACAGGGAAAATCGTTCTCTGTAAGTTACCAATCAAATTCAAGCTCAATAATTGCACTAAGGTCGCAAATGTTCAGCGGTGTGCACTAAATTGCAATAAAGCATTAATTCCACGTGCTTTCAACTCAGCACGGGAAAACAAATGAGTGGGGTCAAGTTGGAAGTAACAGCGACCGGAGTATAGTTCGTAACTTAGACACACTTATTGATCACTTAAGTAAAAAAGAGAACATATGTATTAATTATTCCTATTATTATGAAACAAGGTTACTAAAATTAGCCTTTAAACGACGGAGGGATTTAAATGCCGCAGCCCCTTTTATACGGCGCCATTTAAAGCGTTTTCGTAAGAGTTTACAAACAAATCCATATCTTCACCCCTATTTATCCTAGGATCATGGTTCATACCTCATTCTCTTCAGAATGGAGCTGGCTTTCAAATGGTACCACTTGCATGCTCGTATCATATACCAGGAGAGGGGAAAATGATTTTAAATATAAAATTTCGTAGGGGGGGAATTTTTTTCCACACTTTGGGCCCCTCTGGAACGGCCCTGTGTGAACGTAGAGATCTCAAAAAAAATCTGGTAAATAGTACTTGGTATACTGAATGTGTGTGCTAAATTTCAAGTTTATATCTTGAATACTAAGGGCGGGAGAAATTTTATCAAGAATTCCCACAATGCCCCAAATTACCGCAAAACACCATGATCTCCGGTAAAAAATTTCCTGAGACATCTCTATTTACCCTAGAACTGCAATCTGCCAATCATTCTCTTCAGAATAGAACTGCCTTTCAGGCGGTACCATTCACATGTCTCCATCATGTATCTAAGGCGGGAAAATCCCGATAAAAGGAATTTTTTGGTGTAAATATCCCTTTTTTCAAATTTTAGCCCCTCTGGCTCCCCCCTGTTTTAACGCAGAAATCTGAAAAAAAATTCTGTTAAATACTACTCGGTGGACTGAATGTTTGTGCACAATTTCAATCTTCTAGGTGCAAAAATAGGCCCGCAAAAAATTATATATACCGACAACGTCCCATATTCCCCTATACAGAAGTATATTTTGATAAAAATTCCCTGACACATCCCTAATTACCCTAGGGTCATGTTTCGCCCATCATTCTCTTCAGAATAGAACTGCCTTTCAGACGGTACGACTCACGTGTCTCCATCATGTACCTAAGGCGGGAAAATCCCGAAGAAAGGGATTTTTTTGGTCTAAATATCCCTTTTTTCAACTTTTAGCCCCTCTGGACCCCCCTGTTTTAACGCAGAGATCTGAAAAAAAATCTGATAAATACTACTAGGTGGACTGAATGTTTATACACAATTTCAATCTTCTAGGTGCAAAAGTAAGCCTGCCAAAAATATATATATACTGACAATGTACCATATTCCCGTATACAGAGGGATATTTTTGAAAATTCCCTGAGACATCCCTAATTACCCTAGAATCATGGTTTGCACATCGTTTTCTTCAGAATAGAACTGCCTTTCAGGCAGTACCATTCACATGTCTCCACCATGTATCTAAGACGGAAAAATCCCGAAGAAAAGGATTTTTTGATAAAAATATCCCTTTTTTCAACTTTTTCCCTCTCTGGATCCCCCCCTGTTTTAACGCAGAAATCTAAAAAAAAAATCTGTTAAATACTACTCGGTGGAGTGAATGTTTGTGCAAAATTTCAATCTTCTACGTGCAAAAATAAGCCCGCCAAAAAATAATGAACATAGGCTTAATAAAAGAAAATATATATATATTTGAGAATTATGACGTCATCACCTCCTATGTCTCGACGCAGGAAGGTGTGAAACCATACGTAAGGTCTTCTACAATGCCTCTTGACTTGAAAAACAAAAAAAAAAAAAACCGGACGAAAAAGCTCAAATAGGAGAGTTATAACGCAATGTACCATGAAACACACAAAGGGATAGAGTGGTGGACTGTCTGGACAGAAACACTCTCACACACACACAAACGCATTCACGCACACACATTTTCCCTTATCTCATCAACATCATTGGTAATAAACACCTCGAAGTGTAAGCTGAGTTCCTCACAAGAGAAACAATCTCCTCGTGTCAGCAGAAATAATTGATAAACAAGCGGTCACAAAAGTCAACGTGAAGAAATGAAAAAAAAAAAAAAAAAAGGGAGGAAAAGTAACCAATTTTATGGTTTGTTTGGGTTACAACTGGTGAACCATATTTCAGTCACGTGTTTCTTTGATCGTTTTAGAACACACAGATGCTAGCAGCGGAAGGTTTGATGCAGGATAGCCAGTGCTACATTAGTTATTGGTCTGAATAATTCTTTTGGTCGAAAAGGACCAAACCGTATTTTCAGCCAAAATCGCTATTGGTCGAAAACGACCAACTTCGTCGTGTAAAGGCAGAAAAAGAAAAAAATAACTTACTTGTTTTCCATTGTGTGTTACGGATTGCAAGATCGTCCTTAACGTCTTGAAACCCACAGCCACATCCAGCAAATGAGCGGCAAAGAAGAAGTTATTGAAGTTGCCCAACACAGAAAATACGAAATACCACAGACTGTACAAGAAAGACTGGAAACGAAAATGAAAGAAGTATATAGTCATTTGTTTATTGATTAAACAACACATTTAAGTACTACATTCCTAATAATTTTGCTTTGAGTAGCCGGTTTACTAAACAAATGGCGAAACAAACTTTACTGATTGTCTAATGAATGAAACAGAATGATAAATCAATCGAATAAAGAAGTACATAATACTTTGATACTACTGCGAATTATATTCTCTACAACAAAGCAAGGAACTTGTTTCGATAAACATTTATCTTGATATTTATTTTGCTTATTGACTGGTATACGATTAAGTCTGAATCGAATATTTAATTTAAAGAATATTATTTTAATTTAAGGGTGATTCATTGGGGGTAATCAAAATGTGATTGAGCGTAAAAGTCCCCCTACATATTTGTGATAAAAATACCTAGTACTAAAAGTTGTGTTTATGGCCTTGTGAAGAGGGAAAAAATAGGCATAGCCTTATTATGAATAAAGATAGAGCAAAAATAATTACATGGAAGTCTTTTCTGAAAGGACGTGCTACCTGCAAATTCATTCCCTAGTTCTGTTTTAACGTTATCTCTAGTAAGAGAGTATGGACTTACGTTATCTGTTATCGTAACTCCTGCTTTCCATATCTGATACCTCCAATCAATATTGATCAAACTGAAATGAAAAAATGCATATATTAATAATTACATGTGATTTTCTTTAAGCATATGTAATTACAACATCGAATCTTTTCCACATTTAAAAGAAAAGAAAACTTCGATCGTTAAGGAAATGTGTGGCTATTCACAGAACTAGTTAAAGCGGTTTGATTTCTTTCAACTGATGTCTTATTTACGGATAATCAACTACCAAGAGCTGTGTGGATGTAGGTGTGAAGGTACAATCACCAAAAATGTATACCTACCCCATTTACGCGTTTCACCAATAGCGTCAAAGCGGATGGGCAATTTTGAATTGGTTCCTAAAAACTTGTGGGGTTTTACATTTCATTCTCCCGCTTAAATATAATAACGACATTAGCGGACGAAATACGAAGTAAAATTTATAAACAATAATTACTGAAATTAAAGAAAACAATGGATCAAAATTTAACAAAACGCTACTCAAATTATGGAGTAGTATTTGTTATGAAGTTGTTGATAATATACTGTACAGGGGACAAGTGGAGGTTTTGCTTTTGACTTTAGAAGGACGAAAAGTTCACCTCACACAACATTCATTATGATATCGTATCTTTAGAAACTTGATGGTGTGGATGAACAAAAGTATTTCTTCACAATAACTTAAAATATATAAGACTTTTTTAAAAAAAATATTTAATCTTAGCAGTATTAATCTTACCCTCACTCACCGTCAACCCCATACTCTGTGAAAGTGAGTAGGGATTAGGAAAGATTACAAATGCAGTAATGCAAATAAGAATATAAATCACTTTAATGCAATTTTGAAATAATTTCACAGTAAGAATAATACTTACTAGTTAAATACCCCTGTCTTTTCCTCTTCCTGAGCACTGAACGAGGTCTTCTCCATTCCTAAGAGACTACTAATTGAATCGAAGTCGTAGGTTTCGCTGTATTTCTGGCGCACTTTCTTCTTTACGAATTTGTCCCAATAATTCACAGGGAATGATCTAGAACATAAATAGTAATTTGTAATATTTATTAAGTAATCAATCAATAATGTAATATTTATGTAGTGTATGCCGTAAGAATACAAGTTTCACTACATTATGTTTCTTCTATGAATACAAAAAAACCCACCTCAGAAACTCCTTCCGTCGGCAAAAAGTACGAATGTTCTTCATATTTATTTACTTATCTATCGAATTATATTATTATTATTATTATTAATAATAATAATAATAATAATAATAATAATAATAATGTGTTACTGCTGATTAGTAGTTGAGTTATAAAGGTTTAAATGTTAAAGCTATACTAATTGTATACCAATTTTTTTAGCTACAGGTATCTCTGTATTAATTGTTCCAATTTTGACATCCTTGTTTAATTGGAGTTTGGATTCTCACATTTATCCAAGTGTATGGAAAGGGATAGCTGTAATTCCCATTCTCAAAACTGATGGAAAGAGTATAACAGATTATAGAACAATTTCTTTACTTGATGTTATATTGTTAAAGACTTGTATAACTCTGCTCATCATTGCATTGTCTCCGAACAATACGACTTTATAAAGGGTAAATCAATTGAAGTGAGTTTAAATAGATTTTTAACTTTTGTTATTCTATGGTTTCTAATAAAGGTCAAGTAGACACTATATACTTTGATTTCGCCAAGTTTTTGATAAGATTTCTCCTTGTGTTTTCAAACAACTTTGTCTTTTTGATATTCCTAAGTCTTCAATACTTTAAATTGTCTCTTGTCTGTTTGATTGCAAATTTGTGGTTCGGTATATAGGTTGTAAATCATCTATGTATAGTATTTTTTCTGATGTCCCACAAGGATCTAATTTGAGTCCGTTGTTATTTATTATGCATGTAAATCATATTGGTAATTCTTTAAACTGTCCCTTTCTTTTATTTGCTGATGATCTTAAGACTTTTTTGTAGTATTCAAAATTATCAATCATTTAATATTACAGGTAGATATTAACTCAAACTTTGAATGGTCTAAAAACAGTTCATTTTCTCTGAATATGAATAAAACTAAAACAGTATTATACAGTATTTGAGGAAAACCAATGTATCAGTTTATCAGTACAAAATTAATGATCCGAAAATTGAAATGGTTTCAGCTACCAAAGGTCTTGGTATTGTTATGAATAATAAATTACTGTTTAATGAACATGTAGATAATATTTTGTCAAAGGCCAGAAGGAACTTAGTTTTTATTAAATGAGTTGCAAGAGACTTTAAAGATGTTTTAACCTGCAAAGTTCTATATTGTGCTTAATGTTAGATCCCACTGAAAATATGCTGATTTGATATAGAATGGATTTTATCTCTATCTCCCAAGATATTGAAGCTATTCAAAATTCGTTTTTGGCTAGGCAGAAATTAAATTTAAATTTAATACCTTAGCCAATGATACTATGCTTTTGAAACTCAATTTCCCCGCGTTGAAAGAAGAAGTCTAGAACAGAACAAATTTATTCACAGTATAATTCATACTAAGATTGATCTTATCGATTTGTTATACATCAAAACTCCATCTTATAACCCCAGAAATTTTTGACTTTTTTCTTGTAGCTATAATTTGGTTCGTACTCCAATATATTAAAGTATTCAAACGATTAATAAGAAACTTTTAATACTTCACATTTTTAATAAATAGTTTTCTCAAATTAAAAATCAATACCCCAAGACATCTTTTTTTCTAGAGTAATTCTATGTATCCATAATATATTGTGTCAATTTTTACATAAGTTTTGTGTTTTACTACTTATTCATTTTCTCTAGTTGGAAAAAACAAACGTTTACTACTTATTCATTTTCTCTAGTTGAAAAACATAAACGTTTACTACTTATTCATTTTTTCTAGTTGAAAAACATAAACTTTTACCTCTTATTCGTTTTCTCTAGTTGAAAAACATAAACGCTTAAATGTCCAATAAAATTTGGTAGGGTGATAATTCAAAATTAATTTCTAAATAGATTAGAAAACTACTGAAAAAGTATCCAATTTATTTATTTTACAATCACCATTAGTATTGTCTTCTGTTTACCTGCTATAGTAAAATTAGCACTTACTTTGCCGATATAACTAGTTTGTCCCAATGCGCCTTGATATCATCGTCTTCCGGCTGCTCAGCTATATACAAACCATCGAACTCCAATCGCCTGGCGATTTCTTTTTCTCGTTTAAATATAGCCAGTGGAACCTATGCATGAAATATTGAGAAAAATTAAAAATAATAGAAACTGAAAAAAGTTAGTTACAATTACTTACAATATGACTTGCTTTTTAACATTGATTCCAAACATTTTTTTTTATTTAGATTAGATATTAAATTTCAACTTACTTTTCTAAAGGAAATATTTTTAAATTATTCTTTCTTCTCTTTAAGACTTGTAGATAATTGCATTATATTTATTCTTTCATTTTATCAGAAATACATGACATTAGATTTATAATACTGAATTTTTATTACAAGTATTGTATCTAGTTGTGCTTACAATTTCACTGTCAGGTAACATTTAGAACTTTCTCCTACAGTCATCCTCAAAATTTAATTCCTTCTAATATATTTTCTTCTCATAACAACTTTCAAATAGGTATGCTGAATTTAGAAGTAGAATTTAATGTAATTCATTTTCCATTATAAATGAAATTGTATCAAGTTGGTTAATTCTTCAGAAAATATGGATATGAGAATTTCTTTTAGAAATAATCCACTTCCCTATAGCAAATATCTTTAATTGTTAATAAATACTGTAATTTAATGAATAAATTGGTTAAACGTAACATTTTCCATTTTAGTTTTAAAATTGTTATTTTATCTTTCTTTTCAAAGTTCAGTGATAAATATTTAATTATGTATTGATACTCTTATGAAGATTTGTAGTAATTCTTCTTTGCTTATTCAAATCAAAGCAAGTTTCTTCTTTGCTTATTCAAATCATTGTTTCGTCTTTGTTAATCCTGTTTCTCCAGGTACAAAGCTTTCAAAACGCAATAGAAAGCTGCATTAATTTTTTATAATTCTTCATTACACCTGTGTATGTTTAATATGGCTAATCCGTCTTATTACTGAATTGAGAAATAAACTAATTTAGAGCATAGCTATCATCTTTGCAACGAAATCAACATGGGAAAATATACGTTCTGTCAGTTTTCACTACATCTTACTAAAGCTACCCATACATTCAGTCTTTTATTTTATTTTATCCCTTTCCAACTAATATAAGTCATATTTACAATATAATTTTAAAAACTATATAGTGGATTCTCAGTTTTTTGTGGGTTAAAAGTTCACTTAGTGGGACATAACTCACCTTTAGATGATAATATGCAATCAACATAGCCAAAGATACTAAAGAATGCATTAGCGCCATAATCGTCATCACATGTTCCATGTAGAAGAAGTCCTCATCTACATGTACGAATTCTAACGGTTCTTCTTCCTCTTCACCGCTGCCGTTTTCTTCTCCACTTCCCACTTCCGTAGAGTTCACCTCAGTAGAAAGTTCCTCCAGCACGTCCAATTCCTCTGCAGAAACGTTCTCTTCACCACTGCCATTGCCATTGCCATTATCATCCTCACCGATTGTTGATACCTGGTGAAAAAAGAGTTTAAGAAATTATCACAAGTTACTATCTCTATAGCTATGTTTCCCAAACTTATGTACGTCCCTTGGAGAGAACGTAAAAATGGGCGAGTAGGCTACTGAGAGATTGCCCACATACCCAGTACTACCGTAAATTATGTCCCACGTGTCATGTATAGAGTTAACTAACTAACTAACTCTATGGCCTATGGAACCCGGAGATTCAGTGCCGCGTTCACAAAAGCTCTCCACTGACTTCTATCCTTAGCTAATTGCATCCAGTTTCTACTTTGTATTCCTATCTCTGCGAGATCCATCTTAATATTATCCTCCCATCTGCGCCTAGGTCTTCCTAATGGTCGTTTTCCTATGGGTCTTCCAGTCAAGACTTTGAAAGCGTTTCTACTTTCTTCCATTCTAGCTACATGACCTACCCACCTAAGCTCCTAGACTTGACAGCCCTAACGATGTTGGGTAAACCATATAAACTATGTAGTTCCTCGTTATGAAGTTTCCGCCATTCCCCATTCTCGTTCCTCTTGGGTCCGAATATTCTTCTCAGGATCCTGTTCTCAAATACTTTCAGTCTATGTTCTTCCCTCAGAGTAAGTGACCATGTTTCGCAACCATACAGAACAACAGGCATGATTATCGTTTTATATATTTTAAGCTTCAAATTCTTCGACAGAATTCGCGACGACAAGAGATTTTGAACCGAATAGTAACACGAATTCCCTGCTTTTAGTCGACATTTAATTTCTTCGTGAATATGATTTTCGTCTGTTAATATTGATCCTAAATATTTGAAAGTATCCACTTTATCAAAAGTATTATTTAATATTTTAACGCCTCCACAATTTGCCGTATTACGGTCCCGACAAACTTCCATGTATTTAGTTTTCTCTGCATTTATTTCTAAACCCATGTCCCTGCAAGCATTTAATAAGATCTCTGCATTTATTTCTACTGTTCTCCTATCATCCCCTATTAAATTTACATCATCAGCATATGCCATCACCTGGTGAATACCGTTCAACTGTACGCCCTGGTTGCTATCTTTGATTTTCCTTATAACGTATTCCAACACAAAGTTAAATAATAATGGCGACAACGCATCTCCTTGTTTCAGGCCATTTTGGACGTGAAAGCTCGTGGACAAAAATTTTCCTACCCGGACTTTACTTTGGGATTCACTTAAGCATATCTTAATTAATCCAATTAGCTTTCTCGGTATTCCAAGTTCTGTAAGAACATTGTACAATGTTTCTCTCCTAACCGAGTCGTAAGCCTTTCTAAAATCAATAAATAGTTGATGTACCGGGATATTGTATTCCCACTTTTTTTCGAGTATTTGGCGAATGGTAAATATTTGGTCGATAGTTGATCGATTTCGTCTAAATCCGCACTGATAATCTCCAATAATTTCATCTGCGTATGGGGTCAGTCTTGCTAATAGAATATTTGAAAGGATTTTATAGGATGTTGACAGAAGAGAAATGCCTCGATAATTATTACAGTCAGTTTTGTCGCCTTTCTTGTGAATTGGAACAATGATTGATTCTTTACACTCTTGTGGCAATTCTTCCTTGTTCCAGATAAGGAGAATGAGTTTGTGTATCTTGTTCCACAATTTTTCGCCTCCAGCTAAAATTAACTCAGCCGGAATTTCATCCACACCCGGAGATTTGTGTTTCTTTCATTTCTTTATAGCGGCTTCTAGTCATGTATACAGTTACGTCAAATAATTTTAGATACTTCAATGCATATATACTAGACGGTGTAGTGAAATACCCTCTCTAAAAATAGCCATTGGGATTTTGAACAGAACTCTCCTCTCGCGTACAAGACCAAAAGAATATCTCGCGAATAATGTTCCCGATTTCGTCAGCTACTGGTTGATCAGCTGGGAGCCTAGACCTTAGTGCGCTGGACTATCGCTTGTGTAGTAAGTTGTAGAGGATGACTTGTGCTATATGTAATCTCTAAAATGATTCTTTGTCCAAGCTGAGAATCGATTTCTTCCTTAAATAGTGCGCGATATCATGGACTCATGTACTGACTACTTGCAACTTTGTGTCAAAATAACAAGTCTTAGCGTCTTGGAGTTATGCAGATACGAGCTTGTATGTGAGGGGCATTATTTATGGCTATAGGGCAAAGAAGATGGAGAGAAACCATTATTTTAATATCCTCATTTGAAATCGAACCCGGAATCATATTTACAAAAGACACATATGATACTAGACCATTGCAGGATTTACGAAGGGGACACAGGACAAAAAGAGAATGGAAACATATGATCTGTAGTGTTGGAAAGGTATCATAGGTGAGTCGCTTCATATTTAATTTTATTAGGATAACGCTGTAAGTCATAAGATTGTGTTATTAGTACGTACGTTCGTTACTTCTCACGACAACTCTTGAACGGATGCGAATTTTTAATTCTGCTTTTTTTTTTTTTTTTTTTTTACACTAGATAGCTAGAACGATTACCTCGGCCGAGTTCGTTAATGAAGTAAACCCGTTAAAGGATTAAGGGATAACGGCGGCTATCTGTATCCCATATTCCATACATCTAAATGAACTTTTCAATTCTGTTTTTTGTAAAGAGATAGCTAGAGCGGTTATCTCGGCTGAATTTGTTAATGGAGTCAATTCGTTAACGAACTAACGGATAATGGCGACTTTAACGGTGAATGGCGACTGTTTCTTGCCTATATCCAATACATGTAAGCGAATTTTCAATTCTGTTTTTCGCAATATATAACCAGAGAGATTATCTCGATCGAATTCATTAATGAAGTCAATCCGTTAACGGATAACGGCAACTTTAACGGAGGCTATGCATAATCCACCCACACTATAAGCAATTAAAAAATACGTTTCGCAATAAATAGCTAGAGTGATTATCTCGGCTGAGTTTTTTAAACGGAGTCAATACGTTAACGTACTAATAGATAACGGCGATTTTAATTGGGGCTATCTATAGCCCACATCCCATAAATGTAAGCGAATTTTTAAGTTCTGTTTTTATAATAGATAGCTACAACGATTATTTCGGCCGAGTTCATTAATGGACTCAATCCATTAATGGATAACGGCGTTTCTAACTGTGACTACCTATAGCTTATATTCCATACAAGAGAGCGAATAGTTTAAATCAGTTTTTTGCAACAGATAGCTAGAGTGATCTCCGATTAGTTCATTAATGGAACTTTAACGGATAACCATGATTCTAACGGTGACTATCTATAACTCATATCCCATACATGTAAGGGATTTTTTAATGTTTCGCAACAGGTAGCTAGAGCTCTTATCTCGGTCGAGGTGGATTCATTCCGCTAACGGGCAATGGCAACTTTAACGGTAATTATCTATAGCCAGTATCCCACATATTTAAGTGAAATTCTTAATTATGTTTATTGCAACAGATAGCTGGAGAGATTATCTCGGACAAGTTCGTTAATGGAGTTAATCAGTTAACAGATAAACGGATAATGTCGACTTTAACGGTGGGAATCTATATCTCATATCCCATAAATGTAAGCGAATTTTTGAATTATATATTGCAATAGATAGAGCGATTATCTCAGTCGAGTTTGTTAATGAAGTCAATCAGTTAACAGACTAAAGAATAACAGAAACTTTATCGGTGGCTATCTATAGCCCATATCCCATACATGTAGGGGATTTTAATTTTTTTCAATACATAGCTCGAGCAATTATCTAGCTCGAGTTTGTAATGGGGTCAATCCGTGAACGGATTAAAGATTAGCGAGGAGTTTAACGATGGTTATTGTATATCTCATATTTCATACATGTAAGGGATTTTTTAATTCTGTTTTTTTAGCAGATAGCTACAGTGATTATCTCGGCCGAGTTCGTTAATGAAGGCAATCCATCCGTTAGCATCTTAACGGGTAACGGTGACTAAAGGTTGCTATTCATATCTCCATATTCCATACATGGAAATATTTTACATGATCCTCTATATTCTCTTTACAAGAGTTTATTATTATTATTATTATTATTATTATTATTATTATTATTATTATTATTATTATTATTATTATTATTATTATTATTATTATTATTACTTTCACAAACTGATAGTTTCAATGATGTAAACTACATGCTTTGAGAATTTAACATTTAGTTTCACAACTTTTAATGAGTTTGCGAAATAAATGTAAACACATTCTTACGTGTAATATCTGTGGATCTTTTTCAAAGTTGTTCCAATTAAGGGAACAATGTGTTGTGGTTTCCTCCTAACAGATGGCGTTATTTACACGACCATACAATGAAAAG
Source organism: Thermobia domestica (assembly GCF_964235325.1). Taxonomy (NCBI): domain Eukaryota; kingdom Metazoa; phylum Arthropoda; class Insecta; order Zygentoma; family Lepismatidae; genus Thermobia; species Thermobia domestica. The sequence goes on from NC_137462.1 coordinate 181,604,842, forward strand.
GTGACGTAAGACAGCGAATGAAAATGATCGGTCTACGGTTGTCATCTGAAGAGCGTAAGAATATTTTATAGTAATATTTTAAGTTTAAGAATTGTCTATATCAAGGTTCATTTTACAATCATGTAAATAACGACATACGTTGAGTGGAAACCACACAAAAGACTTCTACTCTAATTTGATCCAACTTCGGGAAATGTCCACGGATACCATCTGTTAAAATATATACATATTTTTATTGAATAGTTACTATATGTGTCTATGGGAAACTTTCTTTTTTTGTGGAAAATTGAAACAGAGTGCCTTAGCAAGCTTCCTTCATTCTTCTCTAACTCATATAAATTGGTTATGCAGGCATCACATTTCTATCACTTAGTCAATCTTGAACATTTTTTACGGTAATAGTGATCACTAATGGAATAGATATAACATGATCACGATTCGAAATCGCGCTATCTACGGAGGAATTATCACCGGAAATCCATTTGCTCCCATAGGCTTCAATGTAAAGTGAAAAGAAGCCTTCAAACCTCGTGAAATCGATGTCAATAACAAAATAGACTTTTCGAAACATAAAAAATATAGGGAAACTCTGCCCGATTTCTCCTGTGTATATAGAGTTTTTTCTCGAGGGTGGCTGCAGTAGATAACTTCAACTATTAAGTGATATCTTGTGAGCAGGTTTAAAATGGGTAAGTCTATCAAACATATTCTTTTTGCATTGGTGACTAACAGAAGTTAGTATATTTTTCTCTGCGACATTTTCTCAAATACAATGTATCGTTTCGAATTAATGACCAAATCTTTGTTTAGTAGCGTTCACGAAGTGAGATGATATAAGGGACTCCCTACTTTGCTTGACTTTCGTTTTTCAAAACGTATCATTTTATGTGACATGTGCTTCTTTTCCATTACGTTCCTTAGTTTACAAAGTAACAGGAATCCAAAATATAATGGTCTATAGCTTACAAAATACATAGAACAGAATTGAAAAACAGAATACTTAAAAATAATTTCGTGGAATTAATATATTAAGTTCCCAATTTCTGTTGCTTACACGGCAGTCATTATCTAGAATAAAAGCAAAATGTACTCGTTATAGAATTCAATGCAACGAGATTGAGTTATAATGCAACACAATGATATTTAAAAGGAATTCTAAAAGGTTCTAACTTAGTTAATGTGTTTCCAAAATCACAAGTACATTTGTACATATTTGTTGGAATTGTTTGAAGCTAATGACGTTACTGCATAGTTACAGTTGTAGCAATTTTACATATTTTCGTATGTTACAATAAGTACTCTTAATTTTTTTTTTTTTTTTTTTTTTTAAAGATACACATTATTCAATAAACAATTCGAAGAACGTAAATACATTTGAGAATGATACTCGTATTTTAGGGTTATTCTACAAAGCATAGGTATACCTAAATCTATTCAATAAAACACAGTAGGCAATGTACTTTTCTGATAATCCTTAAATGAAACATATATTCAAAAATTTAAGGATATTCAAAAATATTAAGTAAAATATTTTCTTATAATAGTACAGAAAAAAATATATTGTTCAATATATGTAAAGAAATATGTTTGATCTGCTAAAAAAAAAAATCTTTGATGAACTAGATATTTATGTAATCGTATTGTGTGATAAAGTAGATGAGAAAAAAATTAAACAAACCTTATAGAAGAGCAGAATGAAGTTGATGCAGAAAGCCATTACCAATGCTACATACTTCATATTATAGAAATTCCTTGCCAAGAAGCTGATACCTCGCTTTGTGTATTCGCTAAAGTCGATCTGTAAGGGAAAAAATACAAATATAAATAAAATACAATAAATAACTAAATAAATACACAGAATATTATATATTTAGCTTTTAAAACTTTTATGTTTTTCGGTTCAGAAGGGTTTGTAAGTAAGGGCAACCTTATTATAAATTGCTATTCAAATAAAATCAAATAATTTTATTACTTTTCAACTTTCATCCAATATTAGTGATATATTTTAATAACTGAGATATGTATTGAGGAATATTGAATTATTACTGTTTATGTTTTTCTTTTCCTTATAATCTTGCTTTCAATGTAATTTGATATATTTTGTAATTTAAATAAATTATGTTAAATATAAATTAGTAGTAAATTCAAGTGAGATAAAATAATTTCTTTAAACATAATGTATAATTGTGTTTCTTTAGTGCAAAAAGAATTGTGTTGAAATGAGCTGAAATGAAATGTCTAGTTTTACGTCCCGCAATTATGCCCTTTAGGCTAAAGGAGAAGATGATTAGTGAAAATGAGTGATTATGAAACAATGGGGAGTGAGATTGTGGGAGAAAACGAGAAAACCTCGAGAAAGTCCACCGATATACGATATTGTCTACCACAAATTTGCTTGCCCCTTAGGTGAGCGCTCTACAACTGAGCCATAATGCTCCCCAAAAACTAGATGTGCTATCTTGCACTCACGTTACAGTATGTAAAGTTTCTTGAGTCAGGTTGAGCCGAAAAAAGTACTGTATACTTTAATTTCTACAAGTAATAACACCTTCGTATCAAGTGGGACGAAGAACTTGAGTGATATGTACATTTTGAAAACTACATAAGACTGAATTCATGAAGTGAAACTACTCAGTAGTTTAGGAGAAATTAATGGGAAAAATATGTACTTCTTGATTTGAAGTAGCATGAATAGGTTGACTAGTTTCTGTGCTACGGAGATCTTTATGGTTATAGTGAGTGGCTGGTAATGATAATGTCACTTCGTTATAGTCCGATCAAGGTATGGTATTCACTGATGTAGATTACAAGTCTACTAAATGACTTCACAAAATAAAAGATTCTGGTCAGTTGTGCAAAGCTATAGTTCCCATTTCCTTGACTCTGATTGTAATGACGTGAATATATCAGAGTCTGATTATCACTACAGTGAGCGCGATATATTTATGGACGAACTATATGCAATAGAGGATGCCATTATTGTCCTAAAGCACTTGATGACTATATCTCATCTTCAACCTAATAATTAAGTTTGTTGTGCTGCTTTTGAAAAACAAAGTATATGTAACTTCTAGTTTTTTTCATCTGAAAGGTATGTGTAATTTTTGATGTACAGTTCCTGGTTTTCTCTTCATGTAATATTACTTGAAATAAGCACTATAAGATTTATGAAATAATGCACACACTCGTATCGCAAAGTGTATAAATTGTGATAACCAATCTTGTTAGACCAACGCAATTTCTAGGCAATGTACTTCCTATATTGTATTATTTTCTATTCGCGTTATAACTGTATCAGTTCGTATTTTACTATTTCACAATGAAATAACTGACAGAGTAGAAAACGTAATTCTCTTTAAATAAGCCAATACGATTCTTCAAATCAACTTGAACAACATCCTAATTTCTCAACGTAATATCTGAAAAGGTTCTACTTTATGTTACTAACTCTAAACTGGACGTTTTAATGCGTTAAAAAAACTATTATTCCAAATAAATTTTACTAATACTAAGTATCATAAATTGATAACCTAGTGTATAGACTAGCGGTGTATAAGTAAGGAAAATGGTATATCGAAGGTAATAAATTAGATTATGTGTTTCCTACTAATTTTTGATATGACTAATTTCATTTATACAATTTTATCAACAAGCTTATATTTATTGTCCAATTCAACAGATAAATATGTTCTATTAAATCTTGTATCCATAAAACTATATATAAATTTTAGTTGGAAACTTAATAATTTTCTTTGTATTTCCTCTAATACTGTTTTATTTAAACCTAAACAAGCAACCTTTCACTTACCTGGGACACAGGTGATGGTTCTGCTGAGCCTGTTTCTTGCTTAGCTTCAGCTTCTATGGAAGCCATAGCAGCCTGTTGTTGAACTGCGGCTTCTGCTGATGACTGCGCAGCTTTACGAGCTTGCTCACCGCTGAAAGTCAAATAACTTATTGACTACATGTTCTAACTGTAACATTATTTGGGATTTTAAAGAGTATATATGCAAATAAGAAATAAAACAAGAAGAGATTCGTGTAAACGGAATTAGAAGAGAAATGCTTAGCAGCTTGAATATTAGATACTGAAAGAAACTCTTCCAATAAGAGAACATAGATATATTAATAGGCACTAATACTTGAAGTTTTATCAGCAGCAGCATCATATTTCGGTATTTTGATGAAAATAATTTATAACCTTGCCATTTTATACATCTTCTAACTGTTGTTTAATTTAATGTTAAATATATTTATAACTGGCTGAAATACCCGTTCTTCGCACGAGGGAGACAGGATTATGAAAAGTAATTGAACCCCATCCCTTTTCGGATAAGCATTTCAATGAAAATGTAATGACAAAAATCGGTAATATCACCACTTTCCACTTCCATCATCCATTCCTTCTCAACCATCATAAGGATGAGATTGAACTTTGACTTAAACGGTATCTGGAATGTTACTATTCACTTCAGTAACTCCGCAAAACTATTGATTGGATACTAACATCGGTCGTTTCCGATTACTTTTATATGACCCCATCCTATGTCCCAATGGGGATGAATTTAGACGTAAACGGCATCAGGAGGATCACTGTTCAACTCAGTGGCCTCACAAAATCCTAAGCATAATGTAGCTGAAAACCATGCTTCGTTCATGTACCAAAAATCATTCAATTCGGTACAGCTGTCTGTGAGGAGTATGCTGTTAAACATCGTTATATTCATTTTTATTCATATAGAAAACACTCACCTAACCTCCTTGAAACGGAAATTTTCAGAAACGCTGGGATGCGTGTCACTCTACTTGTAATGAGGGGTTAATATACCAAGTTTCATCTTTCCAATTTGACGGGCTTGTGAGATACTGCTTTTGTAGCAGAATTTTTTAACCTCTCAACCTCCCTTATTACAAGAGCTTCTGGAAAACTAATGTGACACAAATCAAAGTAGACCAGGGTCCACTCATGTACCAAACATTATGAAAATTGGCCAAGCGGTTAAACATTTTTATATTTCATTTATATAAACATATATTACATAACTTCGTTTAAATAATCCAATAGATAATGTGTATAGTCTTTGAAAAGGCAAAACTTTTTTTTTACTAAATGTAGTATTTCTTTCTTTTTTTTCTTTTTTTCATTTCTTTTAGTTTCAGTTAGGTGTGATGTAACGCTTGTTTTATTTTCGAATATGAGAGTGCATAAATAAGCACTACAAAATTGTTATCATTGACAGACGGAAAGTACAAAAATGATTTAAATAAAATAGCAAAATCCATTGATCCATTGTAGATCCAGAATAATAGTGATGAATACTCATTCTCCTTGATATATTTGCATTCCAAATTGTTTTACTTCAATAATTTTCATATTTAGAAATAATTATTTATTTGCAACACGAATATTCTGTTATTGAGTCATTAAAACAAATTTTTCTATTGAATTGAAAAACTAACTAATCTGGTAATGAAAATTCAATTTATTGTATAAACTATATAATTATATGAATTCTTGTGAAAATCGTTTGTATAATTTGGACAATACAGTTGATATCAGATATTAAACTTGATGTTAACAGTATAACTATTAAATTTGAGGTGGTCAGTGATAAAATGAAAATATGTGGAGGAAACAATAAAACTGCATACCCAGAAGGAATGGTTAGAAGAAATAAACTAATGTGATACAGAACTTGTTGAATGTTTGTACGGCTACATAACCGAAGAACTCTTACCCTAGCAGATCAACCAGCGATAGAGCACCCTCTTCTCCTTCAGTTTTGCGTTCCTCACCTCCTTCTTCTGGTGTTGTTTCTCCACCTTCTTCCATGCTGGACTGTGGGGACGGAGGGGCACTTTCGTGGGGTGCTAAATGATACCTAATCAGGAAAAATAATAGTTAATAGCCTTTTGTCCAATGAAATAGTGATTGAAGAACTCATATACCAAAATATTTGCAATATACCTAAAAGCTTCAAGAATTTTAGAAGGAGTAGTTTAAAAGTGACTCTTGACAGCGATCTGGCTAGATTCCCATAATATTATGTAAGTAATAAATAGAACATACAATATTCTACAATTGAATTATTAAAATAATTAAACATGTACAACTGATTCGGATAATTAATAATATTTTTATTTTTCTATTATTATGAAGATAAGCATTCTCATTATATTTACAGAAAACTACAATAAAATCTGTTAAACAGTACTAAAAATATTGATAATAATTGCAGACCACATGCATTTCTTTAGTAAGCTGTACACTCGCCTGTAAAAATGTATGCTTTCCCCTTTCATTTTGTTTTGCCAGTAACTTTAGAAGAATTAACCAATTTGAGTACATTCTTATATTTATTGTTATATTCTAATCTCACTTCCGAACATTTGCAAAAGTTTTGCTGTAAAAGATACGTAATGTTTTGCGATTCTACATAAATATCGACATAGCAGATTGATAGAAGATTAATTGTTTCAATATTATTATATTATTCAAGCTTATAGAAATGATAATCTATTATTATTAGAAGATATTTATATTCAGAATCATTCTTACAAATTTATCAAGGATGATAAAGTAATCTTGAAAATGTTCACAGTTTAATATAATACCATAGTGTGGAAACAGTGCGATTTGAATCTGTTAATGGTAATATTATTAGTAATGATATGAAGTGTGAACGTCAAATAAAAGCAAGGATAGGAATGGCGAAAGGACTATTTTGGAGGGGAAAGAAAAGACTATTTTGTGGGACCTTGAATAAAGAGTTGAGAACTAAATTCATAAAATGCTTCGTGTGGAGTATTAAACTTTATGGGTCAGAAACACGGACATTATGCAAAAATGATTAAAAACGACTGGAAGGTTTCGAAATGAGGGTGTGGAGAAGAATAGAGCGAATTAGCTGGATCGAGCGGAAAACGAATGAGAGGATATTAGAAATAGTAGGAGAGAAAAGAACAATTTTAGATATTATTAAGAAGAGGATGAGAAACTGGTTGGGACATTGGATAAGAAAGAACTGTATCATGAGAAACATGCTAGAGGTTATGGTGGCAGGAAAGAGATGGAGGGGGTGAAGGATACTACAATTAATGGACGATATCAAAACAGGAAAATTTGTATATAAAGACGAAGAGGTTAGAGGAAGACTATGGAACATGGAAGCTTCTCAGTTGCAGCAAGTGACCTGCCAATAATGGCAGAATACCTCTGATGATGATGATGGTTGTAAAATTTTAAATAAATTGAAAAAACACAATTTAAATTGTTTATAATAAATAACACAATTATACAAGGGTTAACGTACTGGCCATCGTCTTCCTTAGTGATATCCAACCCAAACGCTTGTAGCTGCGTCGGCGGTGGCGACTCTTCTGCCGCTGGTAATGCAGGTAGCGTTCTTAACGGACCTATCCTCTCTTCTTCCTTCGGCTCTTCTACAGGTTCTTCAGTATGAGTTCCTCGCATCAATTTCATCACAGCATTCACCATTTGACTGTAATCATTCAGAGAACAAAATTAGTTCAAAATTTTGTTGATGAATGAAGCAACCTATGCATCAATAATTGTGAGATTTTGTCTGTCACATATAAAAAATGAGCCAAAAATACAATAGACCAGAATTAATCTGGTATGTGCAAGCTTGTAATGATATGTATGTATTTACTGAAGCTTAAATGAGTTATATGCTGAAAAGAATAATTTACTTATTTTTTATGAAAACTACATAGTTTGGATTGAGGATGTTATTCTTATTTAAGATAATAATATTTACATTTATCTTGTTCACTTCTATAATAGTTTTGGTAACAAATAACATTTTATTTATTTTGTGATCTTCAAGTACATACTGATCACTACCTTTATGTTTATTGTTTATTTATTTATTTATTTATTTTTGCCTTGCGCTTCGATTAAGTGTATGAGGCTACAGTGGCTCAGCGGTAGAGCGCTCAACTGTGGTGTAAGGGTTTTCTGGTTTGATTTTCAGCCATGTGAGTTTGCAGTGGACAATATTATGTCCGTAGATTTTCTCGGCGTTCTCCCACTTCATCTTACATTCTCATCTACAAATCATTTCATAATCATTCCGTTTCTTAATCACCTGGTTCCTTTAACCTACAACGCATAACCATGGGACGCAGTACTAGAAATTTCGTTTCACTTAGTTTCAATTATATATATGATTGAAAACGGCAGTCTCAAGACTGTCTTAAAATTGCCTTCGAGAAATATTTAAAATTTTAATTCAATGTTCCAAAACTTACATTTTTAATAGTGTCCTTGGACACAGTGACGTAACTAAGGGGAGCAAACGGGGCTTGTGCCCCGGGACGCCGGATTGGGGGACGCAAAACTGAGCAAATATTTATTTTAACTATAAGGCAAGGAAAGGAGTTTTAGCAAATTAAAGATCATAAAAAATTATATCAGAAATTTAACAGGACAATAACGACTCACCAACCTTAGGATCATGTCCATAGAGCACAAGTTAGCTTCAAAGCTATCTTTTGAGGACATCGTAAAAACCTTTGCAGCCTAAAGAGACCGCAAAGTTAAATTTTATTTCCAGCTTTTTGTGCTTTCATTTAACTTACATTGATTTAAGAGATTTTCAAAATGTCCGAGTATAATACTTGAGACAACAGCTTGACTGTTTGTCATAATTAGATATTATATTCTAAAGCAACAGACTGTTGATTCATTCTACACATATGCACATCCCAATATAATTCCAGAAACATTGTGATTTGCAGTTATTATGACAAGACTATAAGAATATGTCAAGCACGCTACTCTCAGATTATTTGGCAATCAAATACTAAATAGTTTTGTGTTTTATTTTGGGCTAAAAATTAAATTATGTACTGGAATTTTGAAATCAAGCTTTACCACTTGAAGAAAAAAAATGGAATACGAGAATTACTATGTGCTGCCAATATCCGCGTTTTGGTTTGTTAGTCAGGGGTGGGGTGGAGGGCGCTCAAGCGAGTTCTTGCCGCGGGCGACAACTAGCCTAGTTGCGTCGCTGCTTGGATAAGATAAAAATGAAATGCTTGTACAAAAACCTTTTAGATATATAAGTAATTGAATATTATTAATGAGTAGTGAGTCAAATTTATGGAATGTTTTCTTTTAAGTTTTAGTTACAGTGAATTTAATCGAAAATTATTCTTAATCAAAATTAATTTAGTTATCAATAGAGACTAAGAATTGTTTGAACTAAATATTACGAACTTAATCAAATAAAATCTGATGAATAGTACCGAAGAAATTTAACATTATTTTCTTTTAACACTGTCCTCTAGAGTCAACTAAGTCTTTTATTTACACACTAGAATTTAAATTCAATTACTATATGTAACAGGTTAAATAGAAACTTAAGATTGAAATATTATAGAGAAAGGAAAGTATTCGTACCGTAAAATAACAGATACGCCAAATCCAGAATAGTATACAGCGTAGAACCACATTTTAAAGAAACCAATCAGCAATTCAGCGTAGGTCATCTGCTGAAGCTCGCCTATCTTTTGTTTTATATACGAAGGTGAGAGGACGGAGAAAATCAAGCTTATTCCGTCCTTGAATCCCTGAACTGTTCTTCTTATTGGGTCTGCTGCAGCCCTACAAACAATATATATATATTAAGCGTATAATAATATTTTAAATTTGTAGTATAATTCAAAAGTTGTAATATAACAGTGAAAAAAAAGTTGTTATAATATCAAGAAAAGAGTAGAACAGAATGAGATTTCATACAAAGAAGAAAAAACAACACTAGAGTTTGTAACAATTTACAGAATTAAACAAAGATGAGCAGTTACAAATATATGTAGATTACGAATATATGCACATTTAAAACTAGACCAAACTTCCTCAAAAATATAATAAACAGTAATATCATAGCACGAAACTAACGATGTGAACCAAAGAAGTAAACTAACTTTATATCTTAATGAACCCAATTATTCATCGCCACTCATATAAAAACCCATATCAAACCAATCTAATCAAAAGTATTAATATTATTTGCTTCCTTAACTTCATATTATTCTCTTGTCTTCTTCTTAGTCTATTCAACATCGTTTTCTAATCCTTTAAGCTAATACCTAGTACGCATTTCCAATCCTAACGACGTGTTTTATTAAGACTTATCACCTTTCTTTTTTAAAAAAGTAAAAATTGTGAGAGATTAAAAATCATGTTACACTTTTCAATTTATTACTGATATTATGGAAAAGAATACTAGTATTGTAGGTATACTGAACAGAAGATTTTGATTATTTTCGTCACTATCTACTTGCGCAGAAGTGTAAACTCCAATAGACATTACTTGGCAGATACTTCTTTTTCTTTAAAAAAAAAGTTCTATATATAAACATGGTGATAGTTTACATATTCCACATAATTTTTACGCAGATATCTATAATTCAACAAATAAAAATTTTAATGTTCCATCCGTGTTTTATGTATTGTATTATCCGTGTTTAACGTATTTTTTAATCTTAAATTATATCACAAAGATTATATAAGGATTCTCTAAATTAGTGCAACTCTGAGGATACAGCCAATCAGTCGCCTTTGAAACATCAGTTAAGATAAACAAAATACCAATTAAACACCAGAAATTTGTATAATTAATTATCATAGTTATTTAAATTAAATACTTTTTATATTTCAGTATATAACTCAAATTTCATAATTACTAACTTTTCTTCGTCCTCCTCGGATACGAAGCTGTATGATGCTTCTCGAGCATGTCCTGTTGTCTCTTCCTCAGCAGCCATTAAAGCACTGGCATGCTGCATCTCAAAAATAGCATCTTCACAGAAGTTTACGAAGGCCTCTAGCTTCTCTTTGTCGCCACCTTCAGTCACGATGGAGTAGAAGAACGCTCGTTTTGATTCCTAGAGTACAAGCAAAAAGGTGACTCAAAAACATCGAAATCCTTTCAGAAATATTAAATATTGAAACATTCACTAAAGTATAGTAGTACAGCTCTGGCAAGTTTATTGGCGAAATGATGGCACTTCATCGTAGACGTCAGCCTATTTGTAACCTTATAGACTCGAGAATGGTTGCAGATAGAAATATAGAGTTTAGAATCAGATAGCTCAAGGCACAGAAGAAAGCAGCGGGTAAATGTTTATATCTACAATGACCCATAGGATCACTTATTCTCGTCTCCTACAGCATCGGTGCTAAAACGGGACATTCAATTTCAATGAACCAACCATTTACTTTGATATCTCGCAATTTTGAATTTTGTTGAAAAAGTCGTAAACGAACGAAGAACTCCACGATACGATATAACCAATGATAAAACAAGATATGAAAATAGAGTAAACTTTTCAAATAACTACTGTTCATGCCAATAATAAAAGTATCCACGCTTGGAAAAAAATAATTGCACTTTGCATTTTTACTTGCAATTTGAGAATGCGGGATCCAAAAAACTATTTAAACATATCCATTCATAGGGTTACGAGAAAAATGACTTCGAAGTATGGATAATTACATTTATATCCCAACATTGATGTCATTTTTCTCGTGATACCATGGACGGATATGTTTAGGAAAAGCCAATAAAAAATAAAAATGAATAAAATATTCATTTATATGATATCTTTAAATTAACACATTTAGTCCCAAGCTATTTAATATATATATATATTTTTTTTGTAACTTAATGCTTGATGTTTCCCTATTTTAGAAAAATTATAATTCAATTACTAGTTTATAGACAAGTAATATGTATGTGTATAAATATAAAACTTTTCAAGAGATGAGAAAGAAAGAAAGACAGATTGAATTGATTTATATAGGAGAAAGAGGCAAGTTAATGTTTATAGTCATGTAGTAAAGACTTGAATCTAACAAGGAAGCAACGCATTTATATCATACAATTCCATGATACGCCTAAATCATACGACATTCATAAGTCAAAGGAAAAGTGAGAGCGAATTAATTTGAACAAGAGTAAACTGTCAATTCTCCACGTTTTGAAAATCTACAAAGCTACAGATTGAAATAACATGTATTCTGATATTGTTATAATGTTTTGTTCTTAGAGGTTCTTTTTGATGAAGATTAACGTAATCTTCAAATATGTAAATTACGAATTTCTATGCTTTGCTTATATAAGTGGAGGAATTAATAACGTTACCTTAATTTGTGGTTTCTCCCACTGCTCGATATTCGATTCTTTTATTTCAAAATAAACTCTTTCTATTTTCTTGCTGCTACCCATAATTTCTATCCTTCCCAAGAACGGTTCGAAGTAATTGAGAACACTACCAGCTGTCTCTAAGAAACGAGCCAACCTGAAAATAAAATTATTTTGTCACTGTAAAGTTTACATTTGTAATTGAATTATTATCAGTCATTATGTGCTAATATGAATTTTCTTTAACTTTGAGCGTATCCTATGAAGTCATGTTTATGTTTCTACGATCGTTTGCTTATTTCTTATATCAACTTGTTTCTGCTGATGAAATATTGGAATAATTTGAACAAATACATGGAGTAAATGTGGTAATACTCAGCTACTTGCAGAAAAATGTATCTAAAATAACAGAAATTTAAGTTTTTAAAGCATATTTCCGGTTTTGAATACACAGAGATTTGACCTCTAATTTAACTTCATTTGCTGTGGTAGTGGAACTATTGTCTTTACTATTCAGTTCCTTGTAATAACCAACTAAGTGTTTAATTTCTCGAATGAAAATTAAGATTGTGGGCATAAATACATGCAATAAGTAAGTTTCTTTTGTCACTTTTTCTACCCAAAATTAGAAGTGAAACTTATCTATGTAGCCATAACAGGTTTCAATGAAAAGTAGCTCACTTAGACTGGTGACCAGCTTAGGGAACATAAGTCTAATTTGGAGCAAATCTATTATATTTAGTAACATAGCATTTATAATTAATTATCAGTTACGTATTAATTTGTATTTTATAAGTAATATATATTAAAAGATAGTTTTGCATTATAAAAACATTGCATTACAATAATAAATATCTTAGATCTATCTTAGAAATGGTTAAACTTTAAGTAAAAAAATGTTTATTCTTTGAAGATTACCATTGAATGGTTCCTCTTGATTTTCGAACTTGTTTCTACTATCCATTCCGCTTTCATCAGTGATCTCTTTGTTTATATATGGTTTGATTTCGATTATATATATTTGCTTTCTTGTTCATATTTTCGACACAAGTTTGTTCCAGATTGAGACAAAATCAAAAGAAACTTTTAGGCTTAAAAACTATATTCAAAACTATGAATATCTTTGAAGTAGATAATTACTGCATATGAGAAATACATGGTGCTGTTGCACTTGCTCTATAATTGTTACATCGCGGACAATGATTAATAGCATATAATACTGCATACAGGATATCGTATTCTCTGTTGTCATTGGCTATATATCCATTTAGAGCTATATATATAACATATCTATATTTATTCTTACGTACTATATGTTAATTTTAATAGATTGCTAAAATAGTGTAAGTTACCTTGGCTCGTTAGGCATATGCTCTGATAAGTTCGTCAATAACAGAGCCAAGTTGAAACCGATGTCTTTGGCTGGGTTATGGAACCTTTCGGTGAACTCAATGTAATCAATCTTTCCATCATGGTTTGTATCACAGCACATCAAGAGGAAGTTGATTTCTTCACTATAAAAGAGAAAAAATAATTATGCAAAACATGGTTTCAGCTCAATATTTTTGTCATATAGCACAAGTACAAATATATATATATAGTACTGAAATATTATTGAATTGTTTTAAAAAGATTAGACGTAATATCCATTCAAATGATCTCAATATTATTGTTGGTCTAAAGGAAAAAATTAAGAGCGTTTGATTTTTTTGTATTTGGCATTATTTTATAGGAAGCGTATCGTGTTGAATAACAAATATTTATGTATTGTATATTTACATAAACTAATGAAACAAAATTTATTATTTATTGTTCTGTTACGTTTTATCATAACCTTCTCTTTACAAGGTACGTCGAATAAAATTTATCAAATAAGATGGATTTTGAACTTTTTTTTTTCGAAATTTTAGAACTAAATTTAATGGTTCGTTTATCGTTACATTTAATAAATAATAATTTCTTTTAAGAAATGCCATATTGTTTGCCTTAGGTCAAACTTACTTTTAAATTTGAATTTATATGTTAAAAAATTTCAAATTATTAGTAGTCTCTGTATAGCCTTGTTCTAAAAGAAGTAGGTCATATACCTTTTTTTTAAATAGCCTTGTTCTTCCAGCTGTTCACAGAAAATTTTAATTTTTCGACTTGAATGTTAAAATTCAACTGGGCAAAGTACATGCACATTCATTTAGTTACATTTGTGAACAAGAATCCATAGAGAGGTGAGTGACCTTTTTTTTTTTTTTTTTTTTTTTTTTTTTTTTTTTTTTTTGAACAAGAGTCCATAAAGAGGTTAATGACCAGGTTTTTTGAACAAGACTTCCTAAAATTGGAGGAAGTTAAGTAAAATCTATTTATTATTTGTTAAACTCTATCGTAAGGTATGAATTTTGACATTATACACTACAGTAGGTATATAAGTTTTCCACACACAGACATATATATATATATATATATATATATATATATATATATATATATATATATATATATATATATATATATAGATAGATATAGATAGATAGATAGATATAGATAGATAGATAGATAGATAGATAGATAGATAGATAGATAGATAGATAGATAGATAGATAGATAGATAGATAGATAGATAGATAGATAGATAGATGAAAGTAAAAGTTTGGGAAATTTTTCAAATGTTTTACTCTTGACACAAGGTGACATATCAAAAATAGGAAAAAGCATTAAAATATCTTCAATATGTCATTTTTACTATTAACTGAAATTTGTATACTCACATGGTATAGCTCTTCTGCTGTTCCATCTTCTCTTTAAATTCCTTTGGTGTGACCCAACCATCTTTGTTAATGTCAATTTCCTATTTAAAGATATTAATGAAAAAAATTTAAATAATTCAACAAATAATATAGTTTTGATCAGTGTATTGAATGTCTAATATACACGTGACAATTATTAATATCTGTAAAGTTTACGTGAAAAATTAAGAGTATTTCAGATATATATTTTGAAGTTGTTTTTTTTTTTTAACATATATTGCCTACGCTTGTGAATTCTTTATATGTGATAATACTGATATAAGGTAAATAAGTAAACAAAGAATGAAAATACTAAACCAAGCTGCATACCAAATATAAAGACGTCATTAGAAAATTTTTATTCTTGTTTAATAGAGAATATGTTTGTACTTTTGAATTTGTTCACTATTTCCACTCTACGTATAACTAATTAAAATCTTCATTACGTTACAATTTTTGAAGGTGTCTACTGACGTACGTAAAAATGTATTAAGAAACATAGTAAATTAAAATACTATCTTACGTGTGTGTTTCTGAATTAAGAAGAACAGACTTACCCAAAAATGCATTGCGTTTCATTATATCTAATACAGTTTCAGTTAATATTTTCATCCTCCTCAGTTAATAAAAAGTTTTTTTTCTATAAATACTTCTAATATCACAAATTTGTGTGTCAATATCGTCATTTTACTTCTAGATTAAGATTTAAAAGTTATTTCCGCAAAGAACATTATCATTGTGCTTTTATTACGGATTCGGGCCCGTATATTTCTTTGGTAATGAGAATAAAGAGTCAAAAACAATATTCAGGAAAATTGATATTAATATCAACTAATTGGGGTTGAGATTAGGGTTATCTGAAGAATTTTGGGGAGCCAGTGGTATGATTGCATGTCAGAAAAAGTCATTAAAATAATTAAATACGTATCTGGATAACTACTATGAAATAAATGCATGAATATTGAGGCGAAGTTTCTGATTCATTTTTGGAAACAGGTTTGTAATAATAATAATAATAATAATAATAATAATAATAATAATAATAATAATAATAATAATAATAATAATAATAATAATAATAATAATAATAATAATAATAATAATAATAATAATAAATTGATTTCGTTTTACATTTGTGAAACTACGGTACACTTCCAAGGTATGTGAATTCAATACTACAACCGGAAGTTATACATCGATAACTACAACCTGCAATGGAGAGATAATGTGAGAGATAGAACTTGTTCATATGATGCTAAATCCATATCAAAAACAGTTTTTTCGCTATCTGTTACAGTTATTGGTATATTAGGTATTACTATTGAAACCGAAAATTTTATAGATCATACTACTTCCGGTTTCACTGAAAAAATAAAAGTGAGATGAAATATGTTCTTCCGACACTGATTCCATATCGAAAAAGAAGTTTGTCGCCTCCTATTACCATTTTCGCTCTATAGGAATAAATATTAGAGCTAGAAGTAATTGTAGACTTCTATCATTTCCGGTTGCAAGAGGATAGACAGAGGTGGAATCCATTGTGGAACTGAATTCATATCAGAAACCTGCTTTTCGATATCTATTACCGTTTTTCACTATGGCGATCAGCGTTGAAACCAGAAAACGTAGATTTCCAACACTTCTGGTTTTGAATAGACAGATAAAAGTAGCCATAAAACTTATTCTTAAGACACAAAATTCATATCAGGAAGCTATTACTTGATAGCTTTTACAATTACACTATGAAGATCAATATTGAAACCGGAAGTAGCATAGTTCTATCACTTCCGTTTGCAATAGAGGAATAAAGTCAGAGATGGGACTTCTTATTACGGTACTAAATCCATATTATAAAACAACTTCTTTTTATATATTACAATTTCTCACTATTGTGGTCAGTGTTGAAACAGGATATCCTAGATTTCCACTAGTCCCGGTTGACATACAGGAATAAGAGTCCAAATCAGAAGTTTTTCTTGGGACCCCCATCGATTCCGAAAGGCTTCTGCTCGACATCTCTTACCTTTCTACTTTATGGACATCAATATTGATAATAAAAGTAATAGTAAATTTCTATTACTTTCGGTCCTAGTAGAGAGCTACTGGTGGAGATAAGTATATTATCTTAATACATTGAATCGATTTAAAAAAATACTGCTGTAGTTTGTTTGCTATCTATTATCGTTTTCATCCTACAGATCAACGTTAATCGGTTTAAATAGAGGACTAGCAGAGGAGATGGACTGGTTGAAACGCTGGATCGGTTTCGGAAAACTGCTTCTCGATATCTCTTATCATTTTAGCCATATGGGGATCAATATTGAAACCGCAAGATTTAGTAAATCTCTACCACTTCTGATTTTAGTAAAGTGATATGGGGTATGAAAATGACAACTTTCTTTGAGACATTGAACTTGGTCCAGAAACCCGCTTGTCGCTGTCGATTACCGTTTTTGTTCTATGGCGGTCAACGTTCAAACCAGAAACAGTTGGCTTTCTACAACTTCCACTTCGAATAGAAGGGTAACAGAGGAGATGAAACCCATTATTGAGGCCATGAATCGCTTCCCCAAAAAAACATTTTCTCGATATCTCGTACCGTTTTTGCTCTACGAAGGTCAATATTAAAGTCGAAGCAGTAGTAAGTTTCTCCCACTTTTGATTTTAGTAGAGAGAATAGGGTGGAGGTAGAATATATTCTTGGGACACCTAATCAATTGCAGAAAGCTGTTTGTCATTACCATTTTTGTTCTATAGCAATTAACGTTGAAACCAGAAACGGTTGATTTCTACCACTTCTGGTTTGAATAGAGCGTTAACGGAAGAAATGAGACCTATTGTTGAGACACTGACTCGATTCCAAAAAAACGTTTTTCCTCTGATGGCTGTACAGACAGATGAACATAGCCATTCTATAATACTTCCGATATTTATGCATAGTACAGTTTTGAGTATTATTATTATTATTATTATTATTATTATTATTATTATTATTAATAATAATAATAATAATAATAATAATAATAATAATAATAATAATAATAATAATAATAATAATAATAAAGAAAAGAGATTTCAGAACAAAATTACAATATTACAGGAAGCAAAAAAATTTCCAAAATTAAGATGAAGATACATTTAAAGATAATTATATAGCAGAAGATAGATATACATTCAAAACATTGTAAAAACAAATTAATATTTCGGGAAAGACGAAAACTGCAACAAAATACGGTAGCATTATATAAATACAAAATATCAGAACTAACCTGGAAGCTTGTAGAAGATGTTAAGTCCTTCAATTTAAGGAACATGTCAAAGTACTTCAATATCAGCTGAAATGAAAAACGAAAATAGGGACTGCATTATAATGAATGTTTTTTTTTTTTCAATTCACATAACTACATTATACACTAATGAAAAAGTGTTCATTTACAAGCTTTATAAGATAGATCGATATATAACATTCAAAATTTAGGAACATAATTTAATGATCACAAAAGGTAAAAATTATTCAACGTACCATGACGTGTAAATTATTATTCACCAAATTATGAAAATACCACAATATCCGAATAAAAAATTGACGAAAGCTTTCCACTGAATACTGAATTGATTGCAAAAATCATATACTTCTAATCTCTATCGTGAAACTAGCGAGTGTTTGGAAGTGAGTTTAACTCACTGAATACAGAGATATTTTTTAGTTCAAAAGTAATTGTAACTATATATATTTATCTGCTTTCGTAAAATATTACTAACGTATTAAACATGCCATAATACTATATAAATAACCGAAATTGTAATTTTTGGCACAAGTATTTGCATTTTACCACACCTTCCAATTTCTGAGGTAGTATTATCCTACATCACCGCGGAAAATCTTGATTCTACCGCACTTAATTTTCAACAATATATGTACTTGTTTAAATAAAATAAAATTTTAATAGTAAATATATCTGCTCTACAGAGACACTTTGTTTAGATTCTAATAACATTCACTGGGGTTACTTACTCGTATATACTGTAATTCTTATTTTTCCAAATATTCATATTTAGTCTCAATCTTTGAAGAAAGACATTACATTTAATATTTTTAAATAGCTTTTTCTTTACAATTGAAATCTAAATCATCACCAGAGTACAAGTTTCCCTTAGTCTAGTGGTCATATTTTTCTGTTCTAGCATTGGTTCGCACATACGTGGGAATATTTACCTTAGAATATTTAAATAACTGTATTCGATGCACATTGAAAACACTCTGGCTTGAAATATCTACCATTATTGGATTGTATCTACAAGTTATTAGCAGATATATAGGTGCTGAAAACTTAAGGAATAAAATTAAAAAAAAAGCTGTATCGGTAGTAGCTTAAATGTAAAGTATTCACCCGGTAAACGGGAGGCTGATTCTCGAGACCCCACCAAGTCAGCAGTCACATTTTTCTGTATTATTCATCACTGTTTAGTATCTACTGGTGTTGAGTGCAAATATGATAATTGTGTGGAAAATTTTGAATAAGATATTAAATGAAATCAAGGTAATGATAATGAAGACTTCTAAATCGATTCTAAATAGAAGGAAAAGAACAGTCGAAATTCGTATCATTAGTGCTTACCTCAACATTAGATGCGGATTCTACCAGAGTGTCCACCATCTGTTTACCAATTGTACCATTAACGACATTACCTATAAAAGAAACGCAACGATATGTAATCTAAACGTTATATTTAGCAAAATACAATAAATGACATGAAAACAGAAAATTTGGTATAAAATAGATTATAAAAAGCATACATTAATATATTACAACAAGGAATGTATAATAAGCCAAAGTTACTATACAGAAATACACCTAAAGATACTAATAGTTTCTGATAAGTATGCAGATCATTATAAAAGTTAATGGTTTGTTATATTCTGTTGATTTGTGTTAAGTTGTTATTCGAATGAGTTACACCTTAGTGAAACATTTTTTTTGAACAGTGGATATTACCATTACTCTAAGTCTATATAATTAATCATTTGATATTTAATAATAATAATATTGATTCAAGTATTTCCATGACTGATTAGTTCTTTTTACTTAAATAGTTTTTCTAAATAATGTAAAATGTTTAGGTAATGATGTGCATAATAACTGTAAATAACCTTCAAGCATGGACAACATCATGGTGATCATGTCCTTCTGCAAGTTAAGCAACTCCTTCAATAAGTCTACCTGACTGGAGTGTTTGGATAATTTGTCTTGCATGTGAGAAAACAAGAACAAGAAGCCTCCAACAGCATCCCATAATCTGAAAGAAAGAAGTAATAATGATTTTCAACGATAGAACCGATGAAATTAGTCTTATAATATTACTCCTTAACACGTGAAAAAATTATTCTCTGTACTATATATCATATATTTATACTTTTGAATCCCGAGCGGTTTAGTGTTTTCACTTTTGGTGCTTGCAATTGTGAATTACTTGCAATGATTGCAATTATGATACACAGTATCTATTTACCTACCAAAAAGTAAAACGGCAACAAATTAACAAGAATGTTTTCATAGCAAAATTTAGGATATTTACATGATACAATGATAATAGAGTTGGATTGTCTTTAAAATTTTTAAATCTTCTCACTAACACCATGTAATTTTGAAAAATGAATAAATAATTAGATATAGCTAAAAACTATTGTGAGTATTAATCAAGGAAAAGAATTTTTTATGAGCAGCTTCATGTCTTCATATGTTATTTAATCTTTACGTCAAGTTTTAAGAAATAGACAAAACGAATCTTGTTTAGTCATTGTCCCATCGTTTCTCTAGAGTGACATATTGGGGAAAATTTAGAGGAATTGGCTAATAACTAAATTTAGAGCAGCTCGAATACAAGACAAATATACTCGGTATTCACCTTTCTCTAACAACCTAAATTCTAATCCCTTTGAGTCTATTTTTTCACAATTTTATAGTATTTCTTTTTCTGTCTTTTAAAGTTCTTTAACATTTATTCGCTATGTTATTTCTCTGCTCTTCCTATTTCTCTTCAGGCTTATGTATAGAAATTTTCAAATTCTTCTTGAATGCCTAATCTTCTTCCATATCTTCAATACTATCATCAATCCATCATGTCCCTCATTCTTTAGACTAAACATTTGGGTTTAATCTATTTTATTTCAATACTGGTTTGATTAATTTATTTACCTTTTTGTTACATTTATAATTAAGTAGTGAACTCTATCGCTACTTTCTACTTAAACAAAATCTGTATATTATGCATACTTTACCTGGAATGAGCCAAAGCCTGTTGATTTTGTGTACAGGGACCCTGAATAACTTCAGTTAAGGTGTTAAATACTTGACTTGCAACACCAATAGCCTTAAAGAAGTTTGATTTTCCAGCTGGATCTATAATTTCTTTGCTTGAATAATGCCAATAGAAATCCATGATAGATTCCTGTAATAAATTATATGATACAGTTTTAAACATCAAAATGTGTGTAACATTTCTAAGAGGAAGGGAAATAACATGGTGGGGCTATTTTAATCTCTGCTCAAAGAAATATACCTAAAAAAGTATTGTTAATTGTTATTTAATTACAGAGCAACAAGATACATATTATAACTATAATTAAAGTGGTCCCATTATGAAAATTGATAGTTCATTATGTAAGCATACAATTTATAGAAAATAATTCTTTAGTTATTTCTAATCTAATTAGTCTTACTTATAATTTTAGATATAAAATAAAATAAAAGAGATGAAGCAATACGTATTTTGTAGAAAATAATGTTTTATTTCTATATTTTGCCATACAGTAAAGCCCATTCCTTACCTGTAATCTCAATAAGTAGTCAACAGTACAGATGACAACATTGACAGTGGTTGTATTACCAGCTTGAGTTCTCAAGTAGTTCTGCCAATCTGTTGAGAAAATAATACATAAGTGGTTGCTATCTGAAGTTACTTATTCATCTTAAAACATTTTATTTACCATTGATTAATTTATTATTATTAATTTTTGGCACTTTTAGGCCAATTTTGATTTTGCAAGTTATAGCAGTATAACGGTGGAAAACATTGCAATCATTCAATAATATACGAACAATTGTAAATCTTAGCATTTGTTCAAACTTAGATATTTATTTGATAACAGTTGAAAATGATGGAGCGGAGTCGTCCAGATTTATTTTAATCATTATGTACTTCAGTTGCCTTTATAGCCTTTATCAATTATTTAATCAACGCTCGGTATTCACCTGTTGATATTTTAAAAAACAAATATGTGTTTCCTGCAATTAATTGGACAACTAAGGGATATCGAGGCACATTTGAACATTATGTTTTTTTCGCAAGAGAGATGTAATCTCTCAAAATTCCACATAGGAAGAGTAGCCGACAGCATTGTCGACATAGAGTGAGTCCAGTTGCCTTTTCAGCTACGCGCGCCAACATTTTGGTGCCGAAGTTGTATAGAATTACGTCTATATTATTGAGCCGAAGATAAGTTTGTTTATATACTATAATGATCTAATCGTAAATCTATCTAGCACTTATGTTGATATCAGATTACAGGTTTCTGTCTTTCAAGAAAATGCGGTAATTTCCAAAATGATATGGTGGGGCATATTTGAACAAGTTAAAAATTGTATTTAATTGCAAAACTAACACAGCAGCGTCTGCTATTTCAAAATTAAAAAATGCATTATCGCTTTAATGTTGCTTTTAGGTTGAACCTATGGTTCGAACTTATGTGAAGAAAAACACGCCACTCGTAACGGATGATGTTATCTTGTTCACAGCAAAAGCCGCTAATGAGGACAAACTATCGACATGACCTTCGGCATCAAAGTATAGTCTGAAGAACACAACATTTTATTATAGTCAGTGGTGTATGCATGGGGATTTCCGGGTTTGAACCCTCTTTAAGCAAGATATTATGAGAAAATAAACATTTATTATACTAAAATATATGGTCAAAAATCATGCGAGTCCAGAAACTATATGAAATCGAGTGCCTGAACCCCACCCTTGAAATTCTAAGCACGCCTATGATTACAAAAATATTTGCAAAATTTTTAAAAAGTGATGAAATAGCGTCTAAATACGATTCACAATATATTTGCTCAACGAGTCTTGACAAAAGAACAGGAGTCAGTGTTAGTTGACTACGTGTTCAAGTGTTCAAAATTGAATTATGGGTTGACTTACGTTCAATTACGTAATTTCGCATACGATTCGCGAAAGCAACTAAATTACTTCAGAGTTATGGGATGAAAACAAAGTTGCAGGAAGGGATTGAATATACCGCTTTATGAATCGATATGAACTTTCATATTACGAAACATGAGAACACGAATCTCTCCAGAGCTACTGCTATTTAGCACTGCCAATGTCCAAGGAACTTTTGCAAGTTATGAGAAGGTCCTTTAATCTAAAAATTTTACTTCGGATAGAATTTACAATGTTGATGTGAACGGGGTTGCAACGGTTGTGCAGTATCCAAAGGTCGTTGCTGAACTTAGTTCACAGCAAATTAAATGAGCAGTCTCTGCTAATAACGTGCTGCATGATGCAAACTAGGGAAGAAACCAGCAGTGATTTTGTTCTATTTACTTTCAAGGCTAAATCTGCCATTTATATAGGAGAAGATCGCGTGAAAAGGAAGAAGAAAAAAAGAAAAAAAGTTGTTGTACCAAAGTTAGACATTCATTGTATGCATCGAGTGCATGATGTGGAAAATAGCGTTTCCAGAGAAAGTAGACTTGAAAGAAATGGAAATATCATATTTAATTTTCAAGTTAGTCCAACCTAACAGTGCACATGGAACATCCCGAACAGTAGCGGACAAATATTTTAATTTTAATTTATTTGAACGAAAGTAAAATGTAAGGCGCTGAACATGATAAAGAGCCAAACTTTCCGTTTTGATATACTTTTGTGTCCAGAAAAGGTGGCTGTTCAAACATATCCCATGACATATTTTTCTAAAAAGAACTATTTTCTGATAAAAGAAACCACATTTTCGAGATTTCTGCTATTAATCTCTATGAAAGGAGTGATTAAATAGAAATAAAAAAAATCATTAACGGAAATGTTCAAAATGTGCCCCTCTTTCCTCCTACTTCAGCCATTATTTATTGATCGAGACAATATTACAAGTTTGTAATGGAAGATGGTTCTTAGTAATTATGTGTTCGGTTTGGAACTAGTACTGCCATCTGTGAGTTATTTCGAGATCGTATCAAATAACAAAATAGTAATTCATTTGTCTGTCATCCACCTACATATATTCTGTGACGCATCCCTCATTTGTGATCGGGATTCAATAATTCAATATTTACTTTGTAAAGACACTGTTTTTAATCCTTAATCTCTTAGAGGTAATTAGACTCTTCTCTCATTCAACACTTCATTTTACTATTGTATGTCATATTTGTAGTCAAGCATAAGATTGTTTTCTAACATGTTTATAAAACCCAAAGCTTTTAATGTTTTCTCGTAATTGCTCAAATTATTTACCAGTTTCTCTTCTTATGTTCGTGTGTTTCATTTGATTTTCTAACTTCTCAACTATAACATATGTTATATGAAAAAGCGTACTAATTTTTTCGAGTCATGTCGGATGATGAGATGTTTAGAGATAAGAGATATTTATCTATTTATGATAGTATAAAATATCAGATTACTATAATTTCTTTAAAGTTTTAAAGATATCCTGAAATAATTAATGCAGAAAATACCTAGGTAAGCATAAATAGTTTCGTACCGAGATTGTGACCTTCACAGGTCAATTGGATAAATCGGAACAAAGCACACGTAAACTCTGCGTCATGCATATTCTTTTCTCCTGCTGCTCCCTCTGATCCAACTCCTAGACCCTCTGCTTTCGTGTTACGCTCAAATGCATCTAAATCCAAAACACTGGAAGTACGAAACAAAACATTCAAGAAATAGTGAGTAAGAATTACGCTCTAATATTAAGAAACTTAGTAAACAAACTTCCTACTTGCTCTAATATGTAAGCAATATTTTACAATAATGTAGTAACAGAAGGGTAATTACATTTATTATGTCTAAATTTTTAAAAAATACACAAGTATAATTAAACTGTAACATTGTGCTAATTATTACACATTTAAATGATATTCAAACAGTACGCATTTAGTTGTATCCGTGCTCCATAATTCATCTTAATACAATCAGAGTGTCTTTATTGTTAAGAATTTATAAGTATAATGTATTTGAAACGAGCATTAAATATTAGAAATCTGCTATAATTCACCATTTATACATCTTAAGAGGACATCGGTTGATAGTTAGAATCATATTTTAGTTATTTGGTTCGAAAATGATAAACTATTGGAATTTGATTCATTTAAATTTATATTAGTACTGAATATTAACTCATGTTACTATGCATAATTCTAAGACAAAACTACAACTTCCAATTTCACAAAGGACTTCTAATTTCACATCAGATTATATTTGATCCTTTTCAAATTATAGGAAGAATCTGGAATCAATTTCTCAAGTACTTTCTCTTGATTTGAAAGTGTATATCATAATAAAAATCAGTTCTAAAACGAAGCAACAACACAAACAAAGCAAATATTATAATACCTGCAAGAATTCATTAAGCCAGCAATAGATGTGAAAAATCCTACATCTTTCTTTTCTTTCAGATGATTCAACATGCCCTGAAAAGATAGTTTAGTAATGTTCATAATTACAGTTCACTCACACTGATTTGATTTACTAAATTTAATTAAAATCAGAAGCTACTTTGTATCAACGCAGAATAAAATCATAAAGCAACTTTTTTAGATGGCTTTCGATGTAAACTACTACTACTAATAATAATATAAATTTATGTTGGCTGTTGGGCTTCATCGGGTAAGCAAATTGAAAGGCCAGATACTTGGATCAGACAACGAAAGAATCTGTCGACAATTTTTGAACTTACGAACTTTTCAATTTTTTCTTACTTTAATTGACAAAAAGCAGAAATCCACTGGGAGTATTGATTTTTTAAATAAACAAAATTTCATATCATGACTGTTAGTTAGTGTGTAACAGTTACAACTGTAACATTTAGAAATACCAGTAACGAAGAAAAAAAAACTGTAAAGATAAATACCTATAAGAACATAGAAAATATATTTAAGTGTTTGAAGCAAAAAATTGTGTTCCAACGGAAACTAATTACATATAACACCAATGATGCCGACCATATTTTGTAATTAAATAAATATAAACAATTTGACCAGGGATGAGGGCGAATGAGAAGAGAATATTCAAGAATAGATATATGAGAGTAACAGAGAATAAGAAAAAATGAATGTTCTAACGTTAAGTATGAAAAAAGTATGCGATGAGAAAGAGTTTTAATACGTTTATATTTAAGGATTAAAGTTGACCTGAAACAGTAATTTTTACAGTGATAACTTCGTATATTATGTACATGTTACATCATTTTCATTATTTTTATCCATTCCACTGATACTTTGCTATTTCATTTCTATTATTATGCACTGTGATTGGATTTAAGAACTTGAGATGCTGGAGTTTGGATGAAAGCTAACAATAAAGTTTGCTCGAACCTATTACACTTCAATGTATTGAATCAGACTGTTCTTGTTTTCTGCTATCAACTTGGCGGATAAATTATATTTATTTTTAATCTTATTTTCTTTTATTTTCGTTGCAAAGGAAATACTGAAATATATTGGTTTCTCACGGTCTGGTATTATTTACTTTCCTGATACTCCCCATACTTTTGATCATAAAAGTCACACCTAAAAAGAAATGAAACAAGAAACAAATCTGCAGTTGTTTAAAAAACAAATTTTAATGTTTAAAACTAATTCCTATTCATTTATTTATCCAAGACAGTACTTACTTTTTATCATTCTCTCATAATTATTAAAAAACAGTCCGAATTTTTTTTATTTTGCTCATTTCCTAAAGTGATCTCCAATTTCAAATATTTTCGGTGCCAATTTCCAAACTTGGCATATTAAAATCTATTTATGTAAAATTTCTTAAAAGAAAATATGTTGTTTTTTCTAGAAATATATAAAGTTACTATAAAAGTACATAGATCTCTTAATGTTTGCATTAGAAAATTCCCTAACCCGTTAAGTTTGATTAGTTTTACTTTCTTAAAAAATGAACCGTTTCATTTTTTTTTTTTTAAATAAAGGTCTTTTATTTTATATTTCTATTCATACAGCTACAAATTTACAAGATAGAAACGAAGATTTCATATGATTTTAAATAAACACAAATATAAGAGCATACCATCTGAATATCCGAGTTGCCACCCCTGAGAATTGATATGCCTAATTGCAAAGTCTTCATAACCATTTCACTTTGTTGTCCTTTACTGGCTGATATATGCAGCAGAACCATCTCAGCAACTCCTCTGTTTGATAATCTTGCTTGATGGAATAATAGCTTTTGTTTCTCCATTTCTTGCTCCTAATTACAGAAAAAATAGGCATTCATTAAAATACTAATAGAAATATAAAAGTGTTCGTACTTTCATTGATTATTTCTTGAAAAGTAAAATACAACATAAATTGTAGGAGCCTTTTAGGGATTCAACATATCTTTACCAAATTTTGCATGAAGATACACCTTGATCTCCACAGTACAAATAAGAAATATTATGTGGCAACCTCTCCCAGCTCCAGAGTTATGAGAGGGTGTAAGTTTTGGACTTAACAAAGGGATAGTATAAATCGTACACTCCCTTCAGCAACTTATTCAATCTTGGCAAAATTTGACGTAGATCTTTTAACTTCTTAGCACAAGTGTGAAATATTATATTGTTGGTTTGGACATTCGTTTATTTCTGAAGTGAAGTTGTAAATGTCCAAATTTGGGTATCTAGTCTTAAATCAATTGATTTGTCGAAACATCTTTGCTGGTTTTAGCTCCTTCCCTTAATGCTGTTCACCAGTTCTGTTCCTACTTTTTCATTTACTCTTAGAAGAGAAAAGATACTGCAGAAATAAAAATATAATACTACAATTTTTCTATGTAACATTATAGTAAAGTTCAAAATACTACTGAGTAAACTAGCCATTGTTTTTGAGATGGTCTTTAGTTTTGCTCAGTTCTTCATTTAAGGCTATGATGTCACAATGCATTTGAAGATTTACCTAGGTATTATTTAACAATGGGAAACGTATCGATAACACGGACCTTGCTAGATACTAAAAAAATCACGTAGAACTTAGTATTATCCTTTGACTTCCGCAATATTTTGAAAGGCGGGACTTGTGACTACCCGTAACTTGTTCTTGTATGACTTCAAGCTTAGTTAGGTTAGAAGAATCAATTAAAGAACAAATTTTACGACGCACATCGTATGTCATTCTTGTTTCCTGATTTTTGTTGTTAATAATTCATTTGTATTTTTTATTAATTCATAGTCCTTTTCTTGGTGGAAGTTGCAATATAAAGTAGTATTGTCCTGTTCTTGAATTTAAATTAATTTTATATAAATTATCATTATTACTAAAGAAGTGACTATATTGAAAGAATAATCAATACAAACTTGAAAAGTATTTTTATGTAAGATATAATTGCTGAAGCGCGCACTTAATGAGAATGTTAAACACGTTATAGTAAGCGCATCAACAACAACTTTGATTTAATTAACTTTACAATTAATTCAATATTTTGTGCTCACAAACAAATATTTTTCGTGTTTTCAAGGGAATAAGGGATATTTACAAGGAATAAGATGTTCCAAGGGAATAAGGGGTATGTTTCTGAATCTGTGTATATCAATCGTATGAGAAGTGCTACAAGTAGTACGAAATCGAGAAGCTATTAAGTGACACAAATGATAACTGTGAATTAAGAAATTGTACTATTTGACCCGCATTCGTTTTTTTCTTAGTATATGTATTAAACATGTATCTTCTACATAATATAAAGAAACACCCTAATGACCCCAATGGGAAGACATTTTGTTATCTCAATCACCATTTTCCCTCTCTTCACGTCTTCAGTGGCATATTTATGAAAATCCCTTTAGAGAATTTAAATAATATTTTAAGATATCAATAAAACTCATAAATTCAAGCAAATATAATTGAAAGATAGTAACAGAAAAGCACTTAATAAATAATAAATTAGTTTGCTTTTACGCATATGTGTTACTAACTTTAAATTAGTTCCTATTTGCATTATATGTTCTCTTCATTTGTTAAAATATTATTTAAATTCTTCAAGATTTGTTCTTAAATAATATGCTACTGAAGAGTTCTGTAGTTCGACAGATAAAAACATTACGATGATTTAGGATAAAGTTGTTATTATATTGTATTGATTCGTTTCGTATCATACAAGAATAAGTATCTGCTTTAGTTATATTTTGCTGAATGTTTGGGTAGTTATTTATGCTTTAGTCATTAAAGAACTAAAGATTACGATCCTTGAAAAGTCTTTTGAATACAATAACAAATTGTGCATTGTCTAGTAGTAGTTTATAAAAGTAAGGTTAAGAAAGAGCATGCATAACAACTACCCAAACAATTTAAGCAAATATCGTGAATAATAATCAACAAACGAAAGATCGCAGACTTTCAGATTCACGTTACATTCTTATCATTGGTTTTCAACAAATTAAAAATTAAGCATTCAGCCAAAATAAAGTAATATAAAATTTAGATGAAAAATTAACTTTTGTCATTTTTGTCTTAATTTAGTACTATCGTACGTACATATATCTAAATGACAAAATTAAAAAAAAAAAAAAAAAAAAGAGAGAGAGAGAGAGAGAGAGCTTTAAATCAAATATTGATACATACCATTAACTTATCCATGGTTCTCTTTTCAAGGAAAAAATATGATTAAATATTAATTTACATTATATCTAAACACATGTTCTTTACAGGAAAGCTGCCTATCTCTTTGTTAAAGTTATTAAAGTGTTAATTGTTATGCTAATAAAATCTAGTTCCTCTTAAATTTTGGAATAATAAAAAGTAAATTCATGGATGCTTAGGAAAATACTTGTAGAAAGTTTTATACAAAAATTAAGTTCTGAAGTCAAAAAATATAATGAAGAAATATAGTTAACTTGCAATAAGTAGTAGAGCTACTATTAAATCAAATTATTTAACTAAACTAAATAAGGAATCATTACGATGTTTAGCTAAATGTTAAACATTCAATAGATATAAAACACTGAACTGCTAAACAAGACTGTACTACTCATAAAAATAAATATTTACATGTTACGTTTCGATCTTCTAACCAAGATCATCATCAGACATACAGTCCTGAGTGTATGTCTGATGATGATCTTGGTTAGAAGATCGAAACGTAACATGTAAATATTTATTTTTATGAGTAGTACAGTCTTGTTCAGCAGTTCAGTGTTTTATTTCTGTTCTTATTTGCAAGACGTACATCAATGTTGTGTTTTCAATTCAATAGATGGTAAATAGAAAAGAAATTTTAAACACATTTGGCTAATATTTTGCAATAGCATCCAATGGATTA
This sequence comes from Thermobia domestica, assembly GCF_964235325.1. NCBI lineage: Eukaryota > Metazoa > Arthropoda > Insecta > Zygentoma > Lepismatidae > Thermobia > Thermobia domestica. The sequence goes on from NC_137462.1 coordinate 181,635,311, forward strand.
TACGTACTTGCACTTAAATTCATCTATGACTTTTAGTTACACTAAATTACTATAACACTATATCTTTTCTGTGAAACTATGAGATTTAATACATATATTGATTATCTCGTTAAATTGCATTTTATAAAGAATTAAAGAAGAAATCCTTTCTAAATGATATATTGATAATTGACGCAATTCGATAAAGGATGTCAAGAATAAAGTTTATCGGAAATATGCATCGCGGATTTCAAAATATATTCACGTAAATTAATATATCTTTTCAATTAGCCATTTAATTTATATTGCAAAATTTAAGAGTTCGGAATGTGATTTGCGAGGTGTGTGAGAAAAGTCATGAGACTGATTTTGGGGTAACGATAAATTTTGTTATTTTTACAAATCGAGGTTATTTCCTTCAAAATAGTCTCCTTGATCAGCTACACAGCGATGGAGGCGTTGTTTCCATTTTCCGTAACAGTGCTGGAAGGCTTCTGAAGGAATACTTTCAGCTCGTCAGTTACGCTCTTCTGGATATTATCCAAAATACCAATATGGCGCTCTTTAAGTGTTTGTTGAGCGAGAGGGATAAAAAAGTCACAGAGACGGAGATCGACAAATAGAGAGGATGAAAGGAACAAAAATGCTCTTTCCTGCCGAAAATTTGATGCAGATTGCCGTGCGTTGTCATGGTGCAGCATCAATGTGCGTGTAATGCCTGGTTGCACACATAAGTTTTCAAAGACTTCTCGATTAAAAAAACAGAAAGAAAAGAAAAGAAAAAGAAAATAAAAGAAAAGAAAAAACTTGATTGATGAACGGTAAATACGTTGAAATTTAACTCACTACTGATCACTCTTGTCGTCAATCAACTATCTGACCTTACAAGGGAGATCACTTTTTCCACATTGTCATCCGCTTTTGCGGGTAAATGTTTTCCTGCACGAGGTTCGTCTTTAACTTGTTCTCAGCCTTCTACCTTCTAAAGGACTTGTACCATTTGAACACTTATGTCCTGAACAGAGAATGTTCTCCATAAGTCCTTTGTAGCTTTTCATAAGTCACAGTAACGGATTGACCAAGATTTACCCAAAATTTGATGGTACAACGTTGCTCAAACTTTTGCCGGCCCATTATCGTAACGCACCTTACAAACACAACTTCACTTTTCAGAGGCTCTCAACAATCGTGTAGTAACTGGAGCAAGTTTAAACTTGTACTGAGTCAACGGTAAGGGTTAATTGTTGTGTGAAGGTGGAGGCAGCAGTGTTGTCGATTCGTAAACAATGTTGCCAGTCTCATTACTTTTCTAACACACTTCGTAGAATGTTAGCATTAGTAGCAAAAGGACTTGTTTGTAGTTAGAGAAAAAATAGAACATTTCTATTCTAGAGGATATAGTAAAACAAAACAAATGGAAAGAGTAGCTGTATACAGCAGCAAGATAGAATAGGACAGTAAATACAGCACTAAAACTGATGTTGCCTTAGAAGATACAGAGAACAGCTCATAGGTTGTCACTTTATGCTATTAGTTATTAGTATTATTGACCAGGATGAATAAAAATATACAGGAATAAATGCTTTCCTTTAATGAGGTTGTTTGTAACATTGAAAGTTATATCACATTCTGTCAGTTAAAGAAGTTTCCGAAAGGCAACTTTCAGTTATCGCTGAGAAATTGATGAAAACTACTTACATGAATAGAAGCTCCACCTTCCTCGCCTCCTTCACCTCCTTCTTCATCACCCCCTTCCTCTTCTTCTTCACCTGTTGATCTGGGAAATTAAAATGAATTGTGTAATTTAAATTAGGTAAATACAATTCCTATTATGTTACACTTAACCTCCATATTAAACAACTTCAAGTAAGTTTGTAATAACGCTTGCTACTGATGATTCTCACTACAATTCTTACTTAGCTTTTTAATAACTTATATACATATATTGTTATTTTGTGAAGAATACTTAATACTGAGAATCGAACCTTTGATTGTGGGTTTTTAGTTTATTCAAATTTCAGGCTTTTTTGTATAGAATATTGAGAAAGATAGAGACATGAATTGAAGAGAATATGAAACTGATAATTGAATGATAAAGAGTTTTTACTACTTGTTTTTAACGTTGTGCTTGAGACACGAAGTAAGGAATGTGAAATTATTAGAAAAGGCTAATATCAAAACGACACTTATATTGTGATCCTTGTGGTAGCTGAAGTAAAACTTCGTAGACTCCCCTCCTCTGTAACTTATGAAACTTTTAGATGAATGGCAAGTTTAGAACTGAACTATAGACTTGAAGTGTTTGTTGAGTGAACGTAGGTGTATATATATATATATATATATATATATATATATATATATATATATATATATATAACTGTGGAATGCAATTTGCATGCCTTTTATATTTTCTTGTTTGGGAGTTCCACGTGTATGTTTTATAGAATAAAATAAGTTCTGGGCTTATTTCAATTAAGCGGACTAGATTTTGGAAATAACTCTGACTTAATTTATTCAATTTATACAGTTAATATTTTGTACTCAAGCCAACCTTGAATTGTTTACATTGATTTTTATAAAAGTTTAAATATTTACAATAATTTTGGGGTTCTTAAAATTTGGTATACTAAAATATAACTAAGAACCATTAAGGAACAGACTGCAAACTGACTTTAAAAGCACAATTCAAATAAATATTATATTTCAGATTATTCTATTCTTTCGAAAAACCAAAATAAAATGTCAAAGTTTTTTGCATGGTAAAAAAAAGAGAGAGATAATTATAATAAAGTGAAACGAGTAAAAGAGAAAGAATGAATCCAATATTTTACGAAGATTGTATCGAAAATAAGTGAATTAATGAACTTTGAAGTAAGTTGGTCTAATGTATGCAATTTTGAAAACTTACTTTGCCATAATTTCTGCATATGACATGTATAAAGGATCTTCTTGTAGAGCTCCACTTCTCTCTGTCATGGCTCCACGACAGAATGTCGTAACTAACTGTGTCAATGGATCAGGCTTTCCTTCTTCTTCCTCTTCATCATTCTTCTTCAACTCAGCATCCTCAAATGATTGCTACGGAATAAAATAGTGATAAAATTATTTATTTTTTCTAGATTACTTGTTCTATACATATATCAGTGATAAAATTATAGTATATCAAACATAAACAGTATGTTTCTATAAAGTAATAACTCAACGTAGTACTGAGCGTTGTTGCTGCCGCTGAAGACGCTGACTCGTACAGTCTGTCTGACAATTGATTTTAGCTAATTATTAAATGCTTTATGATTTTTAAATTCTAAAGTTTCACGACATACTCTATGGGACTTCGTGAGACATAAGTGTGTCTCGACACACTGGTTGAGAGCCATTGATCTCACATTTACATAAATATTTGTAGTAGTCATATGTTCAAAATGAATGTTTATATTAGGCGATACATATATATAGTTCGTTGTGTCTTTACGTTTTGCGAGTATTTGACGCTAAGTTATTATGTATGACACTAAGATATTAAAGAGTTTTCTTACCCTGTGTTTAACACAAATTGAAACTAGATAGTTTACTAAAGTTAACACAAGTTTAGTTTAAGCGACAAGGGAAATAGCTATATAACGATTTATAACCAAGTCAAAGTTTCTGGAAGGAAGCTTACAGCAAATCAAATGACTAACATGCTTCCCTTTGATAGGTCCAATTTTCTACCAGAAGGCAGACTAGTGTAGTGGGTGATACTAACAAATAGTAAAATTACTAGTATATTAGAAACATAATTTTCACAACAAATATTTGTAAGTAATTGAAATACTGACTTGTTATATCGGCTTTTTCAATTTATAACAAACATATGCACGGTTATTAACTTCTACTCACAGTGAGATCTTCAATCATGACTTCTTGGCCAACATTTTCCTCCGCCAGCCACAAATCACAATACGTTCGAAGGAATATATTTATAGTTCGATGCCTGAAAAGATAATATTTATATGCATTTGGTTTCTGACTTGACTTTCTTATATATTATTTTCAGTATTAATTTGCAATTAGAATCTACCATCGATATTTAAGAATACAAGTAAAAAATGAAGATTAAAAAATATTAGAAATATTTGCTATTAAATTATAGCTGCTTTAAATGTTCTATAAATCAGTATAATTTTCTCTTTTTACAGAAATGACTGATTTCCATTCAACAGCTCAAACGATTTTATAAATTATAAATTATGACACGTAACAGTTTCAATTTACTATTTACTTTTAAATGCGAGGAACTACCTTATGTCACTGTTTGCTGTTTTCTGCACAATGTGATTTCACATTTGGAAATATTTTTCAGAAGTTTTTTTCCCCTCTTTTTTTTTAAAGTTTAGTTTATGCAGGCAATATGAAACTTATATTCATATATTCATACCGTATATTTGTTCTTAATATATTGTTGGAAACCCATTTAAGAATAACTAATTTTAATTCATGGGTCTGGTCCATAGTCTGTACACATGAAGATAATGGTAGGTGGTAGTATGCAAACATTTAGCGCGTGGGACATCTCGAACGTATTATACAGGGTGTTCTGTATAATATCATATAAATAGTAAATAGTAAATTGAGTACTCACCTTAATAGTACCTGTAACCACTTCGAGCGGTTAATATTGAATTTCAGTACGGGGTAAGGCATTCCGTGTTCGCTATAGATCGTGACGTAGCTGGGCGAAAATCTTTCCCGAAGTTCAACTAGCAGTCAGGTATCGTTCCACTATGTTTCGCAAGTTCTTAATAGGGCTTAGAACCTCAAACCTAACAATCCACTATAGAAGCAATATGCCAAGAAGAGCACGCTATATTGCCTTGGTCGTATGAGGACGAGCGCTATCCCATTGTAATATGGGTTCCACAAAGTGTTCAGATAAGACTGGAGAATATCAGGAATGTATGACAAACTCATGCCGCTCTGAATGAAGAAGACCTGAAATTATTCCCTTATCAGAATGTCAGGAGTGGGTCCTGAACGCAAGTGGATCCAACGCTGGATTTTCTCATTCACTTGGACATCTACGAACGGCCGTTATTGTATTCAAGAAAGAAATCGCTTAATACCTGCATCATGGTCCTCTATTCACCTTGCCACTGAAGTCTCTCCTATCATCACTGGGGACGTTTCCGGTTATGACTACATGTCGGCGGTAATCGTGCAAGAGAAATGCGGGACCGTACATCTACTTCTAACAATCGATTTTATTAGTGTTCATATGTTCACATGGGAGTTACGGTCGCTCTGTTGCCATGGGTATGGTCACGGTCCTATCTGTTAGGGTGCTTGACCCTTTTGTTGAGGAGCTTCCCGCTCCATCGTGGAAGCGTTCCCGAGAACTCGATTCATCTGATATTGTATACTACCAATAAACCCATGACACGTCACGACCCACGCAAATGACAACTCTATCAAGCGACCAGCTTGTCTCCCCCAGCCTCACTATACACCCACGCTCGAAGAAATTTAACTGCAACAAAGTGTTCAATAGTATCACCCTGACATTGCACACACAGACTGTGATCCATATAGAACGGATTCTTACACACAACTACACTCGTCGCGCTGTCCGATAATATTCAAATAACTAACGAAATACTTTCTGCAGACAGTACAATTAGCCCCCATTCTATAATAGCCGACATACTGAGATCTTAAAGTTAAAGATCAAAATGTCGTTTATAGGCACTTTCTATGGTGCGAATTTCGTTCGAAACGAACGATATATGTGGGATCTTCTTAAATGTGTTTCCAATAATATAAGAAAACCATTAAAGGGAGAAAGCAAATGAATGAATATATAGCATAATTAAAATAAAGAGAGAAGTGCTACTTTTACATATTAAATATTATTGAGGAATTTGAAGAGACAAAAGTAATTAATTTACGAAGTAACGGAAAGGTAACTCTGATTAATGTTTGTACAATATTAATTTTATTGATTAAAGGATACCAATGACGCAAGTTATCGTTATTAGTATTACTAAGATACTTTCGTTGTGTTGTGCGGGTAAACAAATTTCATTCATTATTATTCTGATATTTATATTAATGTTTTCTAAAGAAAAATAAACAAGTAATGTTTTCTAAATCGAAAATATTTTTTTTCAATAATCTTTGATTACAAAATTATACAAAAACTCATAAGAATCTAGAGTACTATAAATTGACTTTGCTCAAAGCTTATTTACTATTAAAACAACAAAGTATTGTTTACAATATAAGATTATATTATAATACTATACTATTTTGAAGTAGAACGAGTTTCCTAATTCTTCCCCCGGTTCCATGTACTGTGTTTTAATATTATAACGATTTAGAACTCACAACATATTCAGTGGTAATATTTTACTTTCATAACTTAAATAAGGGTAAGTTCTTGCCTCAATATAAAGATCCGTTCTCCGTTTCGGAACAATGAGACCTACGGCCAATGTGAAGGTGTAGCTCTACATTTCCTTCTCACCAAAACATGGATGAGATGATATGATCGACACCATATTTCGGCCTCCTTCACCTCCCAAGTTTTTCCAGGTACTCATTTGACAGGTAAACCCCTGAACCGTGTATGGAGGGCCGTAGAACGACAGAATACAATACCGCCCTCACCAGATCCGGGCCGTCTGGTTAATAGCTAGACACCTCATCGACTCGTTCGTGTGTAGTTACATTATAGGAAAATGTTATTATCTTCTTCTTTTTTTTTTATTTTTTTTATTTACAACCATTTTTAATCAGGTTTTTTCTCTTTTTGTTACACTTTAGTTTAATCATTTTAGCAACAAATTTTAAATTACAGTAGCACTTAAACTTTTGGATTCTAAGTCTGAAGCAATGATAAATGCTCGCATTTATGAATATAATAAATTAACCATTTTCTGCAGAAGTTTTGGGATTAAATGTCCAATATGAAAACTAATTTTCCAAAGTTAATTCACATATTTTTGATGTTCATATCCGGCTTGGAAATGGTAATACGAAAAAAAAGAGCAAAATATTACTAATAATCAAATATCTATATGCATTTTCCTACTTTGAACATTAAAAAAATAAATTATTGCTAAATTTCTTAATTACATAGTGAACACATTCAAATGTACATTTACAAAATTACCTCTTTAAAGTGTAGAGTGGTTCACTGCGTAGGCAAGCTATAGCTGCTCGTTTGCGTGCAGCGGACAACACTCTCTTCCATCCAGAACTAGTAGGGGAGGGCCTACAGGCCTGCTATTTGAGGAACATGCCAGGACATGCTGGTTAGAAACAACGTTATATAGATGTAAATGATAACACAATCGTGATACAAATACACACACGCTTTTTAACACATTCACATAACAATAGTAGTTGTACTTGTCAGCTTTCGCACACTAGCACAGTGCAGGACGAATGACAAAATACGGGACAATTATTACGTGTAACGTTTGAAAAGTAATTCTAAGGACTGTGATCGACAGGTAAATGGGAAAATTAAAAAAACACGGCACATAGGTGCCATCTAAAAAGCTGCTTCGTTGAAACAAACAAAAGTGAGCTTTTCTTCTTAATTATCTGTCAAATAATGCAGTCATCTCACCTTTAATTTAAAATGTTACTTCAAACTTTTTAGTAAAACAACCTCTAAAACTACCTCAATCATTACTCAAGCTCCAAGCAAATACTTGTGCAATTGATATGAGGCACTTAAAAAGAAACAGTTGAATTAATATCCTAACAAATGGTCATGAAAGCGCAAGCAGATATATGTATATGGGAAAAGTTCTTGTTATATACGATCAATATTTGTATTACTCACCTATTCTTAAAACAGTTTATTGCTATACACGTTCTATTTTAATATTTAGGATGCATGCTATTTACACATAAATTTTAAAGTGTTTATTTAAAGTATTTTGTGTGGGGATTCTTATTAAGATAAAAAGAAACCAACGAAAAATCAGTAGTTAAATAATACAAAAAAAGTACTTAAATAATAATTCAGTCTTTACAAGAATTATTATTAATGCTTACAACTCAGTATTTAGCAAATATGTAGTTTTTATAATGTATATCATATTGATATAGATTCTAAATTATTCATTTGGCTTATTAATAAAAAAAAAGTTAGATACGTTTTATCTTGTAATTGTTGCTTAATGCCTATATTACATTTTAGACTAGACATGAATGTCTCTAAAGTCCAAGTTGAAAGATTACATTAATTTCTAGATCTACGTATCTCGTAAACAAATATTAAAAATGTAATAAAGAGCCTATCTGGTTTGCCATAAGAACAAGACTGTATCAGGTGATCAGGTCAAAAGTCATGTTGCGTGCTCAATCGAGTCTGGAGATTCCAAATCCAGATGTGAAATATTTCAAGCACGTAACATCCGCGTGGGGTGCCCTGGGTAATTCGAAGAAGATGCACATACTTTATCATTATTATTGATTTTACTCAAACAACTTGACTTTTGACTGTGTTCTATCCATATTCACCTTACGTGCTACACTTCGTTTCTAAGCTTTTCATTATGTACTTGCAATAAGCTTTCAATTAGCCATCTCCTTGGTATAGTTTTTGAGATATGTGGACGACTTCAGTTTTTCATTGATTTGCCAATGATTTCAATGTTCATGTTTCGTGATTTTTTACTATGTTCTAACCGTTTAAGGACAATTTCTTTTTTGAATATAGATTCTACATAGTCTCTTCTACATTTAATCTAAACTTCAGCCATCTCCCTCTTTTCGTTTTTGAGCTAAGAAGAGGAATTAGTTGGTTTTCATTGATTTTCCATTGACATTAACGTTAATATTTCGTGCTTTTTGACTAGGTTTCATCCATTTTAGGATAATTTACTTTCGGAGTATAGATTCCACATAATCTCTTCTACATTTGAGCTGCATTTCAGCCATATTTATCTTTCGGTTTTTGAGATACGTGGAGAAAATTTTTGTTTTTTCATCGATTTTCCATTGACATTAATGTTAATGTTTCGTGCTTTTTGACTACGTTCCATCCATTCTAGGACAATTTGCTTCTGGAATATAGAATCAACACAGTTTCTTTTATATTTGAGGTGAACTTCAGCCTTCTCCTCCAAAGTCTGTTCACATCATTGCAACCGGATAGGCCCTTTCGTATTTGTTTTCGAAATGTAGTTCTAGAAATATGTTTACTTTTTCAAAAAGTCTTAGAGCTCATTAAAATTAAAAATCTACTGGATCATATACTCCCTATTCATTACTGTGGAAACAAGACATGTAGTAATATAGTTAAATTGAAATAATTAAAGCATATATATTCCATGTACATGAACCGAAAATATAATATAAAAAATATAATTAAAAGTCTACGATTTTAGGAAAAGCAAGAAAGTGTTTGTCTTTTATATTTAAGGTACTTAATTCTATAACAATATAACGTTCAGTAGTAAATGCAATCAATTAATTAACTTACTTTGAGTAAAAGTTTTCTAAATTCGAGATTTCTATTTTATCGCCTTACAATTTAAGTTAGCAATAAGTGAAGTTAGGGAATATTTTATGATTTTGTTCCATTAAAATAATCTCAAAATAAACCAAATCATAATTTTTGCCATAAGAAAAGTAATAAACTTAATTTGTTATAACTCCTAATATTTCACGAGTTTGGTAACAATAACTCAGAGAAACTTAAATCATAAAGCTATCTTTTAGATACATTTGAACAGTTTAACTTCTGTCATTTAGCAAGTTATTATTTTCGGTACATTAAACAGATAAGGATTTTTCTCTGAAAATAAAACAACAATATGATATAACTATTTATAATCATTATACTCTGAAATAATTTGAAAATTAACCACATAACTGTTTTTCATATTCTCGCAATTGGCATCGTTCTCTTTGTTATTTATTAATGTGTGAACTGCGGAAAATATACCTATCCAACATCAATATACTACATTTCAAATTTATGTTAGTAAAAATTTTGTTATTCATTTTTACATGAAAACAAGGATTTCAGAAAACATTGAATTTGTTAGTGATAATTTACGGTTAGAAATGAAAAGAGGGAAATGGTTTTGAAATAACAAATTAAATCAGATAAAGAAAAGTAAACCAAGCGAACAAAAACAGAATAGTATGCAGCAAATTAAAAATAAAAATGGATTATATTAAACTTCACAATGATGAATGATATATATATATCCCCATTATTTAGTGCTGTTATAAATGAGTTTGCAAAAAACGTAAGTTTTTCTTTTCTTTTTTTTAATTTAGAAGTAATTTAAAATGATATTATGATGTGGGATAGATGTACCTGGGCAGAGAGTGCAGTGACGTTTGGCGGAAACAGGCTATCACAGCACGCTTCCTCTGGGTGGATACAACTGAGCGGTGGAAACCTTTACTTTGTTGTTGAGGATGGTCAATCTATGAGAAATAACACAAATTTTGAAATAAGAAAAAGCTTAAATAAACGAAGAAAAAGTGTGCAGGAGAATATATAATAAGCAAAATAAATAAAATTGAAGTTTGGACAAATAATAATAAGAGGCTAGATATCAGGCACAATCAGAGTAGTAGGTATACTTAAAGTAAAAGTAACAAAATAGTTTAGCGCTTTCGCTTTCATAAATATCTTTAATGGGTTCGCATGTTATTTGGACAAGAGAAAGGTACTTTCAAAATTATTTTCTGCTTTCATTTGTCTTTTTTAAAATTATTTTATATTTTTTATGAAAGAGACTAAACTATTATATTCAAGATTTTCATACACACCCAGAACATCCGTGATCAATAAGATCAAAATCACATAGATGGTAGAAGAATTGAAGATAAATATTTTGAGGTCTGCTGCTCATGAGCGGAGATTCATCCTAAGTTGACATTTAAATCCTTAGTTCTGGTTGAGGTGAGTATGTAGAATACATAGGCCAGTTAGGATGCATATCATATCAAACTGGAATTTGTTTGATATACGACGATATTCTTTTGTCCATTATGTTCGCATAACTACCTAATAAAGCCCCAATAATGAATATTGATATATATCTTATTAAAATGGAGTTTTACGAGAAAGCCATATATTATCGTTTGGAGCATGTACATGTTAGAATTTTCAGTTTTCCTTTCACACATTGCAGTATAATCTTTCAAATTCTGTTAAATGAATCGTTCTTCGTACGCATTGGATAGTTCTTTGTAGTGGTAAATGTATATTCACACTTAGCTCATTCTTGTGGGAACGTAAGATTTTTAAATTTGAATTATTACTCTCGTGAAACTGCTATCCCAATATTTCCCCAACTACGGTATATTCTGTCCAATACACTGTACATTAAGTGCCTCTTTGTTATTTCATGTCATGTAATACTTCATCTCACTTAAAAAAAAGAAATATCAATATTTACAATCGGGTCCCAATTTTTTGTATTTGGTATTAGCAAATAAGTACTGTTTTGGTGTGTAAACGTAAATATAAAGGCTATAAGTTACCAAACGATCGTATTCGAGCTTTAATGTGGCGTGCATTCGACCTGGCTAGCATATTCTTCGGACCCCAATTCATAAGTTTCGACTGGAATAAGTAACTTAAGTTGGGAATATCCTACAAGAATATCTAATTTCAAAATCCTTGCCTTGAATCACATCTGTGTGATTTTTACTCAGCTGATTAATAATTCATATATATATATATTTAAAAACCGATAATTGTTCTAACGTTTGATATGACAGTAACTGAAGTTTCTTTGGAAGGTAAATTTCTGATAAGAAGGGGAATGATTTTTGAAATTTTTGATGACTTTTAAAAAAATATGTTCTTCATATCCCAATGAAATCTTCTCTCTCTACTTTTATAAATATGTAATTATTCGTTTTTGATAAACGTCCTAACATAAGATATTAATTAAAGATAACGACGTAACAAAATAAAAATAATATGAAAGAATATATTAACAAAACTAACTAAAATCCCATCCTCTTTTATATAAGTACTGTTTAGTAATTTATATTTACAACAAACAAACTTTTCTATATTAAGTGAATATTGTGCTTTTAAAGTCGTTATTTTAAAATTGATATGAATAGAATAAAACACGAAATTGGCTATTATATTTTGATACAAATAAACAAGAGAATGACTGTCAAAGTGTAACAAAACGATCGTATTCAAACAAGTTATAACTAAATTCAAAAGTTATTATAATTACAGTGTAGTAAATTTAATTTCACACTTTCTATTTGATTTTTTTGTATTACCTTACATATAAACTAGAAACATTGTATTTTGTTCTTAAATTTACATTACCTAGGTAGTTTCTAAAAGGAACTTTGTTTGAGAAGAAAAATGCTTATTACTTATATGAATTCCATCATTATTTTAGGAATAATTCTTAATTTTAAGTATCATTCCACTAATCGTAAAGGAACAGTTGTGTATATTAGCCGACACTTTTTCATATGTAATTCCAATAAATAAACATAACAATCAACTTATACAACTAAAATAGCACCATATCTTTACCAAAATTTAATTTTAATTGGTACCACTCTATAGGTAAAGCATATTTCTTGTTTAAAAAAAATAACAAATTTAATGTGCTGAAAAACTTTATCTAAAACTCAATGAACAAAAATTAGTCTAATAGAAACGGAACATATTTGTGTACAATATTAACTAATTTTTAAAATGCTTTTGTAACACTGAAAACAGTAAAGTTAGTTCGTGTCTTTTAAATATGTTTATAGCCATATGTTATATTTATTGTATTCTAACATAATTGAACGATTATAGTAAAAGTAATAACGTTTACTTCTAAATTGAAGTGAAAAAATTATATTAATAATATTTTATTAGTAGTTAATGAAGTGTTATGTTCTATTTTACAGTATCCTCAAAGAAAATCAAGACGAAAATAGTGTTAATTTACATCAATGTACTTTTCTGCAAGAAATATAAACCTAATATATTAAGATAACTACATTTATAATGGTTTCCGAAAATCACATTCAGTATGCCACTACGATGATTATAATAGAAATAACTAAACATGTATCTAAGCAGAAAATTTATCTAATAATTATTTTTCCTACCAAGCCTGAACAAATGAATTTCTGTAGGTATATTCAAGTATAAATGCTACAAATAAATTATCACATTTTATATAAGTTAAATACAAATGACCGACAATTAATATATATATATATATATATATATATATATATATATATATATATATATATATATATATAATTTCAAAGTTGCACATGAAGCAAAAGATAATTTATGTGGCATTTCTATTTGAAATCTAAAAATAATCTTAAGATTATTGTTGTGAGTGTTTTAGTAAATCTCACTATGCTCTACATTTCCGAAAAGCATTGTGTGTTATTAGTTTTCGTATTGTAAATTTAGCATGCATTTTATTTGTTGGTATATGGTTAAAATGCTTTTAGTCCAATAAAATCTTAACAGATATGAAGTTATACCCTATTTTTAAATCTTAAGAATCATCTTGCCTATATTATGGATTCACTAGCTAGCAACGGTAGAGAGAACTACTTTGATATTTTACTTAATATTTCTTGTCAGCACAATCATAGAAGATGTAATTAAAATATTTTCCTTTACGAGTATTTACATTTTTTACATTAATCTGTTTCAATATTAATAATGATTTATTTAAAAAAAATCGAAGTTATGTTTCAATATACTGTAAAATTACAAGTAAGTTACTAATATTACAAATGGAATATTTGTCTACTGTTCCTTTCTGGTTGCCGGAACTTTAAAATAGAATTATATTCTTATTAAGTGAACATACAGGTAGTTATCATAATAATGGAAACACACATGTACTCCAATACGTAATTTTTGTGAGTTAGTAACACTCAACTTTTGTGCACTGTGATATCTTGTACTGGTGCTGTGAATAGTGCTGGAAGTGTACAATAAGCCAAACGATGGTAGTGTAAAATGTAAGTGCGCGGCTAGCTGGAACAAGTGTGTCCAAGACTTCCAGTGAGTTAGGTGTATTGAGTACAATCCAAGGTTCTGATGGTATACAAAACTCGTGTCAAGATATGATCAAAGAAGAGCAAATAAATGAAAGCAATCCTAGGTTAGAGAGATCGCTGAATGTTGAATAGGATTGTCTCGAAGTACCGAACAGTTAATTAAGTACAATTTACTGCAGAGCTTAATCAGCATTTGGAAGAACTTGCTCCTAGAATCACATTCTTACGAGAATTACACATCAACATCCGCAGTCGGATTACGATTTCTGAACCTCTTACTACAACTATCAAAGTGGTAGATCATAATACATGGATCACTAAGGATTGGAAGAAATTGTATACGTTTTGGTGATCATCTTCTTGTTTCAAACAACAGATCGGATTTGTGTATGGCGGATCTCAAAGAGACGTATGCTTCGGACTACTTATTTCTTACAGTTAAACATAGTAGTGGCCATGTTCTGATGCTGGCGGCAATTCAATATTTCACTGATTCTATTAATACTCCCAAAGAACAATGATTGTGTGGACATTTTAGGTGACCAGTAGCCTCCTGTGGCACAGATGTTCCTCAACAGCGACGTAGTATTTCAAGATGACAATTCGCTAATATACCTAACCTGTTCAGGTGTAGTTCGAGAAATATTAGGATGAACTTCAACACCTCTAGTGGCCCACTCAATCCCCCGATTTTAACATCACTAAACATTTATGGTCAGTTTAGAGCAGCGAATCCAGATCAGACTTGGTCTATTATCGGTGACGCAATTGATTGCAGCACTGCATGAAGAATGGTCTACCATTCCTCTTAAAAATATTTGTGAATCATATAACTCAATTCCATGTCAAATAATTAAACTATAATAGGGGCTAAAGGTGGTTTAATGCTGAAGTTGCATTTTGTTAATATGTTTCCATTATTTTGATAACCAAGTATATTTTCTACTATAGTAATAGCAAATTGCTTTCCGTTCTTCAAATCACATTAGATTGTCGTATCCATTTTAACAACTGACATCATTACAATGCATGATTTTACTTCCTTTTTTAAATGAGATAACAGATATATCAAATGAATCATTTTTAAATTATTATCCATTCCAATACAAAATAATTTTTATATGGATTATAAAGTATTTTGATCTCTGACATGTCTTCATTTAGTAATTTCAACAAAATGATTTAAAATAAGATCTTGTAATTAGTCGAAAGAAGTATCCAGAGCTCAATACTGCATAGCGGAAGAAATAACAAAGTAATATTTGTAACATTCCTTATTCTGGAAATGAAATCTTGGTACATGAGATTCAAATAACCACTAGCAAGAATCATATTACGAAATATTATTAAAAAGTGAGAATGAACTGAGGGCGATTGATTAAAGTTACATCGTAATTTAAGTTTTCTTATATAAACAATTACGAAGAAATTATTGCTTTGTTAGAACACCAAAATGGAGCTCTAAGTACTTCAGTTCCATTCAAACACTATTGATAAAATTATGTAAGGATTACCGTATTTATTCATGTATAGCTTGTTACGAAACTTTGTTTCAACCTAACACACTTCCTTAAATATACTTTTCTATATATATATATTTTAAAAAGCATTACATTTCATACCATTATAGTTTGCGTACTTCCAATCATCTTCGCAAATGTGATAAATATTTTTATACATACTTTTTTTTTGTATGAACTTACCATATGTAATCCAAATAGTACTTTTGCCATAGCTACAATTCTTTCTACAAGTTCATCTGTCTGGGGAGTTTTAACTTCAGCAACATCCTTCTTACTTCCAAGTTTTGAGTACAAGTGGTGTTGCCAAGACATTTCGTCTCCAGGATCTATCTTGTCTGGGAGCGTCAATTGAGTTTTAGCGAAATCAAGAATCTCGTATTCAGGCATTTTCTGAAATAAAAAGAAATAATAATTATTATAAATCCGAAATTAGTCGAAATACAGTAATCGGATATTCACTACTGGTCTTTTCAACACAAAGTGAATAATATGCTGTTGTGGATATTTCCAGATGTAGAGGTATTTCCACTATCATAAGTATAGGAACCTCAAAATCAGGGATAACGTTGCTTTTTAACGAGAAAAAATTTAAGCAAAGTATTTATAAGTTACTGAATTAGTAAATTATTTCTTCTTGATGGTAAGAATACTTCTTAGTGGAAAATGCTTTGTTTTCACTCTAAATCTCTTTTCGATATGAAGTAATTCCTTAAAGATATGTTTAACTGATTTTGGAGCATTTCAGATTACTTTATCCAATTAGAAATGTAAAACTTGCATCTCTACAGACACAACCATGAGAAGCAAAGCAAAATGACCGAAGCTAATAATCTTTTACATAAATCTGACAGGCTTAAAATGAATCTCGTTTTGCTTTCTTAACAATATTTTCTTAGAATTGTATTTTGAATCTACAGTGCTTCAAAATAATCAAACTAAATGAATAATTAAGTTTAATATGCTTATAATTTTAAAATGTTACGAAATTCAATTTACCTTGAGGAACCTATCTTTACAATGCTGTACAAGTTCTTGTTCTCTTCCAGCAAACAGATTGAGACCAACTGGTAGAAGTCTCTTTAAGCAAGCCACCATTAAACTAGCAGCCAATTCTTTACCTTTGTCTCTTTTCTTGTCACGGTGTTGCTTCTTCTTTTTCTGTAGACAGAAGAAAACAAATCATAAGGCCATTAAATAAAATTTTGATGGCACATTGACTTTATAATAGTGATTTTTAATAGATTTTTATGAAGGAAGAAAGACATTAAAGCCTCCCTACGTTTATTGGTTTAGTTTTCTCTTAACAATATATTTTTCTTTTCTTTTTATGGTTGCGTAATGTCAATCCTTGTATAAGAATTATTTAGTCTCTTAATTTAACGTTAAAACTGTTTCTCTCATTCAGCATTTACGCAAACCAATAAAATATTGCATAAAGTTGACTGACTATGACATCTCTCGGGGATCCGCAGTAGCTCAGTGCTCACCTCTGGTAAGTGGGATCCCGGATCAATCCCAGATCGCGCCAAGTGGGCTTTGTGATGGACAAACACCGTGCTTATGGCTTTTCTCAAGAGTATTCCATTTCCTTCCACTTTCTTTACTCCGCCATTCGTTCATTAACATTATTCCAGTCTTTCTTGGCCTCGGTGTATAATAATGGCATTTTAAACTAAAAAGATGATATATCTTCAAGCTGTGTCCTTTACATTAATATCATTTGCATTTTCTATAAGTATGGTCTTGGATCCGAATTTTTGATAGGAATATACGTAGTTCAGATCTCACAATAAATTTTAACTCTCATCTTATAATGTTCTAGTACGAAAAGAATATTAGAGCTCTAATCAAACAAATATAAACTTTCCACTAATATATATAAGCGGAAAGTATATTTTTGCTTGGTTGGAACTTAATGTTTTCTTTCCGCACTATAGTTAATTTTTACATTACCTAACTCATAATAGTAGTTAATGTATCTAGAATATAGTATTTAATTATATATAACACCCTATATAGTATTTGCTCTATCATAGGATTCATATATTTTTTCACTGTTTATGGCTTGCAGAAATAGTTTTCTCAAATACTTGAGGTATTTATTAAACAAATCTCATACTGAGTGTTCTATAACTGGCAATATATAATTAATAGTTCTTCTTTGAAGAAGACTTCTGCTGATCATGTAAGAAAAAGTAATAAATAATATACATAAATTATGTAAATCAATAATACGAATTATCCATAAATAAATTCACAAGTTGAAATAAGGTTTTGTACGTACCTTTCCACCACCTTGTACTGCGCCTGCTTCTGGAATGACGGCAGATCTTCTGGTAGCTGATGTTGGCATTATAAGGGCCATATTATCTATCTCATTGGCAGATATGAAATTTTGTTCCTCTCGCACGAAGTACTGAAATACATACAAATGTTTTAATTCAGTTCAAAACAGGATATATATATATTCCCGTTCAATTAATAATTGTTATGAAAAGTACATCCGAGTTTTTTTATTATTAAGCTTTGTAAAATATGATTTCCGGTGTATCTTTAATATGCACAAATGAGAAGAGAAAGAGTGAAATTCCTTCAAATAAAACATTTTTAGGACAAAATAAGAGAATTTCAAACTTTAAAGGTTGTTTTCATATGAAAGTAACTCACCTGAGATTTTGACCAAATATTGAATATTTCAGACACATGATTGTATAAATCTTCAGCTTCAGGAACATTATTTCTCAACCAATGGTTACGTTGAAGGTCAACGTATTTTATTAATAGTGGGTAGAAAGCATAAATATCGCGTACCAGGAGCTGCCAATCTTCTTGAATTTGTGATTCAATCTGAAAGTTACAAATTACAACTTCATTATACATTTTTGAAATATATTGAAAATAATATGTAAGAGAATGTGTTTCTGTGTAAAATGTTAAACATCAGACATCGAATAATGCTTAATTTTCGAGAAAATATACCTGTATATAATGTAAAACCTAGGAATGTATTACTATAGTTGGGAAGACGTTCATATTCCTGTGCAAAGATTTGCACTGATATCAAGCTGTAATTTAATGTTTGCAATGATATATATTTAGAATGAGAATCTATTTTATTACTTCCCTTTGCACCATCATATATATTACGATAATAACTTAAACGTTTGCTTTATAAAGTGGGAACAAAATTTGTTACACTTAATAATTTTAAGAGTATTATTAGTATTTTGAGACTAATGAGATACAACATGAAATATGCATGGATATTTTTGATACTTTGAACCGGCGCAATTTTGTTGTTTTCTGCGCTATAAGTATTGACAATTCAACTTAATTACATAATCTTACAATTGATCAAAATATTAATAAAACTATTATTTCCACATAGATTGATAAATAATAATAACAATATTATTATTATTATTATTATTATTATTATTATTATTATTATTATTATTATTATTATTATTATTATTATCATTATTATTATTATTATTATTATTGAAATTGCAAAGAATCATTATGATTTAGGCAGGAAGAAAATGAGATAGAAATCTTTTTCTTGGAAAATTAAGTAGTAATTTACGTAGTATATGCAATAGTTGCATAGAAGTATATATCCAAGGGGTGAGGATGAACTTGAACATCATGAAAATTGATACCGTTAAACTCAGCGAGCTAGAAAACTAGTATCTGTCGTTTTTGATTACTTTTAAAATCTCGTCCCCTCCCTGAGGAGTGGAGTATGATTTTGAAGTTGAATTGGATTAAAACTGTCAGTATTCATCTCAGCTACCTTAACAACTATGAATTCAACTCTAATATTGCTCGTTTTCGATTATTTTTAAAATGTACGCATTTTATTCTTATGGAAACTTTGCATCCCCCATATCTCAGCTCGGGTGTGACCTAGGGGCCTGGAACAAGTCGTTTTGAGCATTCCTCGGAAAGCTTTAAAACAAAAATAAAATTTCATGTTTCTATCTATTATGGCTCTCGAGTTGAAAAGCTCGACAGCGAAGACAGCTTAAGAATTAATAAAATGCATTTTCTCCGCACAATAAATTAAAACCTACATGAATAAAGTAGATGCCAGTATTAAGAGAATGTGTCCCCAATGGATGAGTGGCTAAGTTCGTTACCGTATAATCAAGGAGTCCCGGGTTCGATTACCGGTTTGGACACAAGTGGTTCGGATCCCAAGTTAAGCTGTAGATCTCGTTCTTAGTACATCATCATCATCCCATGGAAAGCAAGAAAAACTACCATGGACTCATCTTGCCCAGAGACCTTCGGGCAGAACACTACATCATTATCATCATTGAGAGAATTAGGCCATTTAAAATTTTGTTGTAACTTTTATAACTTGTCATACTTAAACTGCTATTCAACAAGAGCTAGTATGTTTGTAAAATCACGGCTTGTTTAGTTGTCTTAGACATAAGTTTGTGGGGGGAGGGGTGGCAAAGTATTTAGAGCACAGGGGCGCACAATATACAAATACGGGCCTGCATATGAATGAATATGAATATTGAATGAATATAGAATCATACAATTGATTCAATAATTGATAAATTATTGATTCTATATTAGTACTATTCATGTGTCAACTGAAATTGTTATTAGCCATTTTTACCTGTGATGTATCATCAGTTGATGACTTCAAAAAGCCTCTCAATGATTCCTCTTTATGGTACATAGCATCAGTTCTTTTCTTAACCCTTTCAGCTAATGGTAGGAATGGATCCTTTAGTAATTCTTCTGATGAATTTATTATAATTTGTTGAGTATATGCTGAAAAAATAAAATTATATTCTCAGTTATCCAATATAGAATAAATATTAATGTCTAATCTGCAATTTATGTGTAATACTCTTAGTAGTAATTTAACACAAATATCACATTTACGAATGCGTTAAGATAGTCAGTAGATTAAATATGCATTTTAAAAAAGCTTTATATATTACTATACAACATAATTTTTATCACACATACTTCTACATCAAAAAGTTATTATTTTGTTATTTATGGAACATAATTCTTTTCAGTGTTTTGCGTTCCTTTGTTAAAAGACAAGGTTGAGAAAATTTGACATGAAAATAAAAATTTTTTAAACAACAATGTTAATATTTCCTTGCTTGTCATTCTAGAAAATATATTACAATAAAAAGATAAACTTTCTATCAATAGCTACTTTTCTTAAAATTCAAATATATTATTTATGCAAATGAATAACTAGGAGACAAGATTTTTTTAGAAAGTTTGAATAATATTGTGTTAAAGTATTTTCTTATGAATATTTTAACTTTCTGTATGTTATAAACTTTGCTTAGTTAATTCGATATTCAACTACCTAATATGATGTTTTTATGTTCTTTTTCTGATGAAACAACTAAAAAAATCTAATTTTTTTTACCGGCTATTCTAGTCATCCATGGAGCATTTTCATTTCCAATGTTTTTCTTGATTAGTTTAAGAACACTCTTCAGTAGCTGATTCATATGTTCACTCGTAACCATCGTCACATGGTTCCTATGAGAAAATTATAAAAATACAATATTATAAACATACAGGTTTTATATCTACCTGTAATGTTAAGTTTTTCACATTTTAAGAAGATTGAATACAACGATTAAAATTAAAAAAAAAAAAAAAAAAACTCTTCGAATAGTATGTTGGTCAAAAAGTGTTTTATCCTGGATACTAGCTTCGAGGAGAATTCTAAAAAGAAAAGGAAGAAAAAATCAAAAAGGAAGAGAAATTGATGTGATAATTTTGTTTGTTATTCTGTTAATGAGTTCGTAGATGTATATATATTTCTGTTTAAAGATACAATCATGTTAGAGGACAAGTTCAAGGACTATTATTATTATTATTATTATTATTATTATTATTATTATTATTATTATTATTATTATTATTATTATTATTATTATTATTAGGATGCCTAGCTGATCTACAAGATCATATGTGAAATATTGGTTGTATATATGATATACAACAAATTATATATTTGTGCTGGGATAATGGAATCTTATTTAAAATGTTTAAGAGTTACATTGTTAAGCAATGTTTGCAGTGGTTTTGGATAAGGCTACAATCATTTGTTTTTCTTTTTTTATTTGTAATGATTGGTCACGATAGGAATTTAACTTAACATATAAAATTGAGGAATCTCAAGTTTGATTTGAAATTACAAAACAACTTAATGAAATATATAAATGGAATACATGTTATAATATACCAGGGTAAAGAAGTTCAGATTAAATAAAATAAACTGTTCTAAAATTGATTAAAATGAATATCAAAAATTCTGATTCAAAATATCATAATTGAAGATTAGAAATTAAATATTGTTAATGCATGATATTTGTGTATTCATTTTAACCACTCTAACTTTATGATTTGATTAAACAGACATACCAATTCGTTTAACGTATGGCTTTTGATATGGTATGAGCTATTATCAAATATTGCCTACACACTCCAGTGTCAACCAAACATTAACGATACTCTTAGTAAATTAATGTTAAGTAAGAATTTATTTAATTCGTTAAATGCCAAATAGACTTTCGATGTGCAGGATCTAGAAGATCACACAAATTTCAAGAGGAAATGTGAAATCATTTCAAAACACATGAACATTCACGAGAGAAATGTTTTCAAATAATTTCAGTTCAACTCTGACTGAGTATTGATAAACTAGAAACTGTATTCTGACAGAAGGTCTTGTATCAACTAATTAGGTGCAAAAAGTGATCTAAGTCGATGCACTATATTGTATTCTCAAGACATTTCGAACGTTTTCCTACTGTTCTTTGACCTAAAATTAAGAATAAGATCCCTTAAATTAAAAAAAAAAATTCTACCTTCTAAATAGCCATTTTTCTTAAAACTAAATAAAGAAATGTTAATAAAGGTTCTTATAGAAAGCTTCACATAAATCTCATTTGATTCAAATAACATGTGTTCAATAATTAACATGTAAATCAATAATATGAATGTTGACATGCTAGGATCTGCACTAGTTTTTCCGTAAGATGTACTTGACTTGTTAAAGTATTTACATATAACAAATAAATTATGACAAACCACACAAAACACAAGTCAATTTCACTCTAATATGAAGCTACACAACGCTTGACCTAAAGTGGCACATTTGTACATTCAGAGATTTTTCTTTCTATCTTTCTTTCTTTGTCAGATGCATTTAAAATTTTTATTTTCTCTTTTCAGAAGAGACAAAACCATGAGGCAGAAAACATCAAGGAATAAAAATAGAACAGATTTACCAAGAGAAGAGCTGTGTTGTACGGAAACACATTGTCAAGTACGTCAGCGATCAATGGATGAAGATGATTTAAACTAAAATATGGCGGAAACAATTTGTGTGCCTTTCTTGTTCCTTGTTGAAAGGTTGGCAACTCATGTTATTATTTTTATTGTCACACCAGTGTTATGACGAATGGGAGGCGGTAATTACAAAATTTTCACAGCATTGGCATGACAATAAAATTAATAACATGAGTTGGCAACTTTCCAACAAGGGAAAAGAAAGGTGCACAAATTGACTCCGCCATATTTTAGTTTGCGTCATCTTTATCCGTTGATCGCTGACGTACAACGTGTTTCCGTACAACACAGCTCTTCTCTTCGTAAGTCCGTTTCATTTTTATACCTTGATGTTTCTATTCTTTTTCTTCCTGTTTTTAACCTCCGTGACCAAGACTTCAGGGGAGAGTCGAAAGCTTGGAAGCTTAAAGGAAATTCAGGAATTACAGAAGTCTGTAAGTACATAGAATAATAATCAACCAGACGTACTTTAGTTCACATAAGATACGCGTGAAACTTATGTGCTCTATAGTTTTTCTTAAGCATATATTTATTGAGTTTAACATGGAGAATTCTATTGAAAAGACATAGAATTCAAAAGAAGTTTAAGGAGCCCCATTCTTAATTCTAATTAGTCGAAGAACAGAAAGAAGGCGTTCAAAATATCTCAAGAATATAAATAGTACATGAACTCTGTAAGTGATTGATTGGTATAACTACTTAATCCTGGAATACTAGCCTTGTTTTATAGACGCTTAATACTAAACATAAGTAAAACTGACTCACACACTAAATACATATAAACATCGTGGCATAAATAGTAGCCTTAACTGTCATATTAGGTATATTCATTCAGTAAGTCTTTGACGTTGGGGAACACAAATAAACTATTTATCCATGGCCACTGCAGAGTTCGCAGATTTTTTTTTCAATAGGAGAAGCAAATAATCGAAACACAAGAACAGTAACAAATAAACGTGCACACGTGCACATAGTACTACACGTAAAATATTATTTACGTACATCGCATAACTTAATTGACTACAATAAATACACTAATAAAAATGTATTTAACCCATAATATGTATGTAAGCAAATCTAATATGTTTTAACGTGTATATCGAAGAACTAAATTCTATTTAAAAATACAGGGGAGGGCAATTAACCTCCCATGCCTCACTCTAGGACTGATAATCTCTTGTTTGATCCTTTGAATATATGGTAATATATTTTATAAGGAGAGCGATTTAAATTTTCCACCCCTATGCTGCACGCTGTTTCATGTTCCAGCCTGCTCAGCCTAGACGTTAAAATCCGCGCCTGACGTACTGATCGTTAATTATGTAATAGTCTTATGTAGTACAATTAACACGAGTAACGCTAAACATGAGTAAAATTTGCACATATTTTTAACCTTTAAATACTGACTATGAGTATATTTTACACACTAACATTTTCTATGAATATTAACAATAAGTAAATGTGACCCACTTTCTTTCAGAATGTTGTACTTTTCAATAAAAAGAACTGGTAACAATACACCTTCTTTGGCAGCAAATTACT
Source organism: Thermobia domestica (assembly GCF_964235325.1). Lineage (NCBI taxonomy): Eukaryota > Metazoa > Arthropoda > Insecta > Zygentoma > Lepismatidae > Thermobia > Thermobia domestica. The sequence continues at coordinate 181,659,733 of NC_137462.1, forward strand.
TGATAATAAGCAAGAAAAGAACTATGGGAGGTATATCTATAAAATCGTAAATAGAAGAGGAAACACAAAACAAAAAAAAAAGAGCTAATGAGTGAAATTTTCTTATGGTTAGTATTCCAGGGTTTAAAATGATAGTAACAACATTTGTTATAGAATTGTTATCAAAGTATAAAAGATTATAAGAATAACAAAAAAGTCGATACTTACTCTCCAGTAGGACTAACGTTATCTGGACCCTGAGACCACCAAAAGGGAAGATATGAACACAACAAAGGCAGGATAACATCTATCACATGAGGCGCATCATTGTGCGTCTTTTCTGATTCTACGAATTGATCAACTTCATTTAAAACTGCTTCTAAAGTAGGCATACTTTCTTCCATTCTAACTAAGACATCTGAAAAAAATAACATTAGAAACTCACTGTATGACTCAAATTACTGATTAAAAAATAAACTTGTTTTTTCCATTGCACATGTGGAAATATAAAGTATGTGGTATTGGTGTTTCCTTATACCCTCTAGTATATATTCAAAATTTAATGGATTTCAACCCTAGAAAACTAGCTATTACTTAATAATTGTAATTTCAGTGATTTTGTGAAAAATTACTCAATTTAATGTTTTTTTTTCAATCTAAAAGTTATGTGATTTTTTCAATCATTTTTTCCAATATTATTATTTAGAAAGTTATAACCTTTTTAAAATAAATCAGAAACAAAGATCTAAATAAACTTTACACTTTTAACTAAGTCCAATAGAAGTGAATTTTTTTTGTCTCCATATATTTTTGTATTTATGATTAATATTTTTTATTAAGCCATAATATGATCTTCTGAACGTATTAAACTAAATTGATATGATTGTGAATAGATACATACACACTTAACAAGAAATAGTATACAGTGTGATGTTTCGATACTATAGCAGCGTCTTCATCAGACACAAGAATATTTCTCTCTTGTATTTGGTAAAGATATTGCTATATATCGAAAAACCAAAATGTCTCTTCTTTGTGTTTGGTGAAGATATTGCTATAGTATCGAAGACACAAGAATGCATCTCCTTTGTGTTTGGTAAAGTCACTGTTATAGAATGAAAGACACAAGAATGCATGTCGCTTGTGTTTCGTGAAGATACTGCTATAGTATTGAAGGGTTACACTTTAGTTTATTAAAGGTGTATATATTTCGTTTAATATGCATATTTTTGGTATTACTATTACATTTTCTTCTTGTCATGATGTGTAGTTTCATTTCAATTCAATGGAGTCCTTTATCTATAGTCAATTATACAATAACTTTATAACATTTCTATACATTTTTATATATCTTTTTAAAGACGTTTGGTGATGAAATTATTAAAATATATTCTATAAATTTAGATAATTAAATATATATTCCTCAATTAAACTTACTCTGATTAATTTCTCATGAGAAACTTAGGAATATTAATAATATTCATGATGTACTTTAGTTGTTAATGAATATAAACTTTTCATGAAATAGTTTTGCACAAAGTGAGAACTTTTTATTTCTATCAAATCGCTCATTTCTTAAATATTAAAACAACAATAATAAACTAGAAAATGTTTGACACTTTAAAACTCCTTCTTTTGTTAATTTAAGTTAAAACAAATATATTTTATTTACAATAAAATTTTGATTGCCAGATTGAACTCAAGGCAAGCCCGGCAATTAAAGTATTGGGTTGGGTGGGCAATTAAAGTGTCGTTTTTGAAGATTAGAAATGAAACAGCAATCAGTTTGTTACGAAAGTATTATTTAGTCAAAGTAATCGCCCATGACAGCAACACACTTCTCCCAGTAAGTGAAAATTTCTCTATATTCTCAAGAAAGAAGTCTTGAAGTATGAAGGTAATGAAAGCTATGAAATCATTTTTCATGGAATTTGCATTGTCGAAATATTTTCCACGAAGATTGCCTGCAGTAACCGAAACAGATAGTAGTCCGTAGGCCCGAGATTGGAGTTATATGGTGGATGTGAAGGGATTTCGTATCCTAATTCATAGGGGCGTGCAGTTGTTCATACCATGTGTGGACGAGCATTGTTATGAGTAGTCCCATTATGAGTAGTTCCATTTTGTTGACTAACGAAGACTGCTATTGACGTAACTTCTGGCGTACGCAAATGATTTCTGCACTATATGCCTGTGTTGTGATATTTTGAGCAGATTCCGGAAAGTTATAATCCACTACTTCAGAGGCATTCAAGTAAACAGTGACCATAATCTTCGTTGGATGGAGAGGTGGTTTAGCTTCCTTCCATAGTGGTTTTCGGCATGCAACTACTGCCATGACCTGCTGAAGTTGTCACAAGCAATCCATTTCTCATCCCAAGTAACGATACGATGCATCAGTGTATCTGTCTTATTCCTCAGACCGAGAGACGAACATAAATTTCGGCCACCATATGTTCTGTTGATATTCTAGTTTTACCATACGACCATGAAGCTTTCATTAACTAAACACTCATTCGATATGTGCATTACTAACTGGTATAGCGAGAATATAGTGCATTATTTTGAACAGGTTTCGTGCATCTGGTTTTTGAGACCCACCATAATTTATTACAATTGTTATTATCCTTTCCTATTAAGTGTTGATATTATAGACTACCAAACAGAAAACTCATTTTCCAAAACTAATTTTAAGCTATTAATTTTTCGGTTATCCAATCATTAAATAAAAACAAAGTTGGTGTCAGGTGATAGATGCAACAATCAAAATAATTTAAACATAGTCTTCGTTACAACAACATAATCCTTGTAAATAATTTAAACATAGTCTTCGTTACAACAATATAATCCTTGTAAATAGCTACTAACAACCAGCACAATGTATACTACAAGGTATAAGTGGCATATATAATTAATTATATGTAATATTTAAGCACATAGATTTAGTTCGTTGGCCAGTAGATCCATAGAGTGTAATTGAACCTGAGCAATGCTAGCAGTAATTGCTCACAAAAGTGCTTCAGTGTTGACATTTAGTGCTGTTGTATAGAGTTCGTAGCTTTCAGAACAGAATCGGATGGTATTGCATTACTGTTTGTGAATATTAGTCTTTTATGACACACAGCAAAAGTACAAATTATATAGCACTACGAATTCCATTTACCTTGAGCTTCTAAAGATTGATCCGCATACTTCTGCTGTATAGAAAATTGGTTATGTTTATTTAAATGAGGTTCGAGGTAAGCAACTGGGAATGTAGAAGAAAATGCCCCTAAGCAGGTACCGAGAGCTGGCCTGTGCCTTTCTATTTCAGTCTTCAAATATTTCCTGAAAAGAAAGAAAAGAAAATTATTCTCGAATTCTCAAGGATATAGCAATGTCACTATTTAATATTCATACACTTCGTATTCTCCTGTGTTACTTCTCCGAAAAAAGTCTTTTTTTTTTTTTTTCATGTTTTGCACTTCAATAGTTAAGAAAATTAATTCTAATTATGAATTTCTCTTTTCGAGTTTTTTTCTTTTTTCTTTTAGTTTATAAAGAAGAAAAATGTACTGTTTACAACAATTTAGTATTATTGTAAATATTTATGAAAATACGAAGTATAAACAGTTTCATTCTTAAAAAATCTTCTTAGATTACGAAATAATTTCTTGAATACAATTTAAAGAGTAACATAAAGTTTCAGCGACAGGTTTGGATATCTTCTAACTATACTGACAAAAGATGGAACTGATATAATCTGGAAATATTGCCTAAGAAATTCGAAGGATCAATGTAAAAAAAAAAAAAAAAAAAAAAAAAAAAAAACCTATTAAAGGATCCTATACTGGTGTCAGGAAATCGAATTAAGATTGTTATTACCCAATTCCAATAAGGCTCAACTTTATATTATTAGTCCATTTTTTTCTTGGCCAATCTAAATGTCACTTTTCCAAGAGCTTCCCAGCTAAAGTTTCAGTTCATATGAATATCTTGAGTGTCTAAACCTAATCATTCGTAGTATTCTGTGAACACTGGCACTACAACTCAGTATTTATTTTTTTAAGGAATTATTAGTGGGATGAAAACACTTTTTCCATTTAAAAATTAACTTTTACCCAACAGTTATACAAGTTTGGTGTCTACACATTTCAATTTTATTACACTATATTTAAATAAATATTACTAAATGTTTACCTAAATAACAACAATAACTACTAGTACTACTAATTGTTACTATTATTATTTACACTTGTGTATTCAAAACTAATAATATTGTATATATAAAATGCTAATTGCCATAAAAAGTAATGTGATGTTCTAAAGAGTTTTGTCATATGAATATCGTTGTCAACTACATCGTTTTCATCTGAATGTCAGGTGATTAGGTTAACATTTGTACGATAATATAATAAAGGTATTAAATACCATCCTAAAGTCAAACCAAAAGCCTGTCAGTTCAACAGCCAGAATTGCAACACGGAAGCAACTAACTTCGACGTGTGTTTTGATCATTAATAATTTAATAATTTAAGGAATTTTTATATTTGTCAATTCTTATGAAAACAAATGTAATGAAAACTGCAAAAATACTCTCTTCTGCTGTTGACAATTACTGTTTTTCTGCATAACTTACCTTTTCTACAATCTAAATATGTTTCTATTATCCTTTCTGCTACTCCCATCACATTTCATTTTCCGTACTGTTTAATGTTTCTGCAACTCTTTAACATTTTCCTACTTTTCCTCTTTTCAATTTCTTACATGTCTGAGCCTAACGCAAAACAACAAAGAGACGCCAGAAAGGGGAAGAACCATCTTCGATACAATTCAGACGAAAACAGCAATCTCATGAATACTAGTCACAAAGGTGAGGGTAGAAAAAAGTTTGCTTAGATGTACGAAGAATGGTCAATTTTGTCGTTCAGAATGTATTTTTATCTTCAATTAAGGAGCTTAACTTCCATATTGTAAAACGAGACTGAAGCTACAAGACTGAGGGACTCCAATCACTAGCAGACTCCATCTCTTAACAACTTAGTAGAAGTGCCAAATCCAGACGCGGAAGGAAGAGATATGTCAACAGGACCATTGGGAGGACTAACTTGGAATTAAAGCCGATATTCATACCAGTAGTGTCCGATAGTCTGTGTGCTGTTAATGGTCGCCTGACGTAGTGACCGAAGTTCGTTTTCCTTTTCAACAAGAGAGCCAATGACGGGGAAGATCAACGAATAAATGATGTGTCAGGTATCGATTAGGTTATTATTGTAATCCTTCCACTCTCTAAATAAAATCTTTTCAATTCTCTTTTTTTTCCCTCGTCTTCGTTTCTGTCCACATTTTCATTTATGAACGTGTATTCCAGTTATTGTTCCTTCTGCACGAACAGCAAAACAAATACTTCAATTACGAAATATTAAAAATTCATTTCGCTAAATGTGGCAGTGAATGCATTTATCTCTCGTTTCATTTCCGTATACAATCTCTACTAATTTCAAGAAATCAAAGGCATCAATGAGTACATCGAAGTCATGGGTTCCATTATTTTGAATTACTTCTCACTTTTCTTGCCATCATAAATTGATGATTCCTAATTTTTCTCAACTATAGTTAAATAAGAATTTTAGCTCTAGGAAAAACATAAACTTATTTTAAAAATATTAAAATTAATTTTTACTATACCTATCATGAGTAAGCGTTCCGTCTGTGCCCAAAGTGTAAAGACTGTTGAGCATCTTATAAGATGCAACTTGGATATCATCCACTAGAAAGCAAATGAAAAGAGAAATACTTTAGTCAAATAACAACTTTTGCAAGACCATAAATAATACACATAAAATGTTTCTTGAAACAACATTAATATGAGCAATTCTTTTAAAATCTAAAGTTGAAAACGCTTAACCTGTAAAATGTTTTTCAATACAAGGAGAATAAATACTTTCAAATTATCCCTTTTTTATTCACGATAAACTGTAAGTTTAGTTTGCATTCTGCATTTCGAAATAAAGTTTATCATGACATACAAATGACTACATCTCAAATATTAATATATTAATATCTATATCTATTTATCTCTCTCCCTCTCTCTCTCTCTCTCTCTCTCTCTCTCTCTCTCTATATATATATATATATATATATATATATATATATAATATATATATATATATATATATATATATATATATATATTCGAAATGCAGAATGCAGAATGGTAGGTAACTCCACCGACAAACTTTGGGAGGTGATTCCTTATATGAAATGAAAGAAAAAAGTTCTAATAAACATGGGACGAAAAACGTCTCCTTTCAGAGTTATGAGCCGCCGAAAATTCACGTTTCGAAACGCTCTGCCTTAGAAACTACAGGACCGATCCCAAGCGGTTTAAGGAATTACACAGGAACTAGTATGCGCTCTATCTAAATATCCATGTTCTACCGTGGTCCGTTATTGGCGAAAAGACCTGTAAAAAGGAAGTTTAGGTATAGTGATACTCTTTTAAGTACTAATGGCGCGTTCGTTTCGCCGATAACGGAGGATGTTAAAACATGGATATTTAGATAGATCGCATACTAGTTCCTGTGTAATTCCTTAAGCTGCTTGTTATAGGTCCTATAGTTTCTAAGGCAGGGCGTTTCGAAACATGATTTTTCGAATTTTCGGCGGTTCATAACTCTGAAAGGAGACGTTTTTCGACCTATGTTTATCAGAACTTTTTTCTTTCATTTCATATAAGGAATCACCTCCCAAAGTTTGTCCTACCACCCTGTATATATATATATATATATATATATATATATATATATATATATATATATATATATATATATATATATTACTGTGTATATAATACTTTTGCCTTACAAACATTTTCATCATTTTGTAAGCATATACGTGACATTCAGAAGGCATTCATTTGCTACATAATCCTAATCAAGAATATAAGACAAGAAGTGACTGCAAATAGTCGATGTCGGCTTTCTTTCAATTATGATCCTTACAAACATGAGGAAAAATTAAATTTTGAATTTACATAGCACAAATATTAATGAGTTTAATAAAAGTGAATATATATATATATATATATATATATATACAGTGGCGGATCTAAGGGGGGCTATAGGGGCTATAGCCCCCCCCCCCCTTGACGGTGAGGTATACACTGGATAAAATGGGTTTCAATCCTGTTTTACACTGGATAAAACGGCAAAATATGGTTTAGCCCCTCCCTTGATCATATCCTGGATCCGCCCCTGTATATATATATATTAACAAAACGTGCTACGTAGACTAACCAAAACATATCCGACTTAGGATGGTAGTAACGCTTATAAGGAATTTTTCACATCACCATATTTTTGCTGGGCAAATTCTCTTATTTTCTTAGAGAAACGCCTTCCGAAGCATTCACAAGATTTTAAATTGCGTACAATTGGTTAGTTCAAGTATAATTCTGTTTTCTATAATGCTTCCTCTAAAACTATTAATATATTTATGTTGTTATGTAGTTAGAAAGTCCATTTTTTCATATATTACAAGGCTTATTAATTACAAACAAGGCCAGTTTTGATTTTTTCACAAAGACTTTTGACTTCTATTTCTAAATATAATCATATTACAAACGGTAAATAGGAAACCTTGAACATTCTGGGTGCTTTTATAACAAGCGCAATCAACGTTATGCTTCCTTTGAGAAATGTAAAAATTTGAATTAAATTCATTCTTTAAAAAATTTCTTATATCTCAACAAAAATTTCTTATTTCTTATTTCTTATATCTGTACAACATAAAACATCTTTGTTATAAACATATCTTACTAACAGAAGTATAAATAATATTAAATTGTATTAACTTACAAAGGAGATCACCGCCATATTCACAATTTGATAAATGATCAAACATCGCCGTTAGAACTGGAAGAACAACTCCATTGATATAACTCAACGAAGTACACGTTTTGAGATGTGTTCCTCGTAAATGGCTGTACTTGCCCTGTAATAAAAAATGTTTAAATATTCATATAGCTGCATCTATAAAACAAGTTATAAGATTTATGCCTAATTGTTTTACTAATTCACTTGTAAAATATAGTTACTTCATTTATCATAACCTTGAACGAGTTGCGACTGAATTGGTGTGACAATTAAAGTGAATAACAGCCATTGTTGTTTTGTATACAAACTTTCAAACACATGTATACAACTGCAAGAAAAAATAGGTATACAAAAAAAAAAAAAAAAAAAAAAAAACTTAACGTCCCACTTTGTTCTTTAAGTTAAATGAGACGGATGATTAATGGAAGTATATGATTGTGAAATTAAATTTCCGTGCTCTCCCGTCGGGAATTGAACCGAGAAACACGTGCACCAAAAGCATACAGGTAAGTTACTAGACCAGCGAAGAGGGCTAAAATAATAGGCATGCGTGTGTTTTCTTAGAATAATTTTTCCGTATTTCCTCTGATTTTACGTTCATCTAGGTAAACCTAGATCTTTCAAATAAATTTAGTAATGATAGTTTTACTCGAAAAAGTAGTTAAATATCGATATTTAACTCTATAATGTAAAACATATATATTTATAAAAACTTCCTCTCCAATATTTTTAACTTTTTAAAGCATAACCTTCGAATGAAAATTATATGCTAATTCTTATTACTGAGCCTTAGTAGCAAATAAATTTAATATTTTTTTCTGGATTCGAAGCAGAAAAAAATACTAAGAAACATTTTCACTATTTCCATTTGTAACAATTTTTGTCTGTTTTATCGTATTCCTTTTGGCTTAAAAATACCCATTGTAAAACGCATAGTAAGTGTGTGACATTTTAGATAGCTAAAAAGAAGGAAGAGAAGGTAAAAATAAATAAAGAATATTTGCTTACATCTTGAAGATTCTGTATAGTGTGTCCTAAATCTTCAGCTGTATTATTGAAAAATGTCAGCATGGATGTTCGTATGAATTCTGGACAATTCTTTGTAAGAGACCTAGAAGAAAGATGAACATTTTACTTTTATTTTTCTCTTCTATATTGTTGAACTTAAAATAATAAATATTGTTGAAAGTTTAAAGCATATAATTTATTTGCAATATGCTAACAGTCCCTATCCACCAAACAATTAATATATAGAGTTCCATCACTTTCAGTCCACCAATGTGAAGATCAAGCTATGTTGTTTAGGACAACTAGATTCCATTTCTTTGGATTAGATTTAATATATAGCTATCATAAATTACAATTATTCTGAGTTTTAAATGTAATTTCATGGAAATTATCCGCATTCGTTGAGAACACGAACTGTGATAAGATAAAAGTATGTTTCTAAGCACTTGCTTTAACTCGTTCTGCAGTGCAGCACAGAATCAAATATCAGTCACTACGAAAGTCAATACAATTCAATGAATTTTCTTTCGACATAAAATGACAAAATGTTCAAGTTGTTCTTTTCGAAGTTTTTTTTTTAAAAGAAAACTATAGTTTTAAGTGTAAATTTATGAGTTGTTGTTTGACCTAAATGTATTAAAGATACAAATTAAAGTCTTAAAGATACTTTTGGGTGTTATGATCCATGGAGGTACATAAGTGACAAAGTCTTATCATTGGAGCATCGTCTCCCATTTCGCGTGTTTGGTGTTAGATACCAAAGTTCGCCACTTCTGAATTTAAGTGTTCAGTTGTCTCACGATACTGGCTTAATGTCGAAAATCTGTTCGAAAACGAACTTGCAAAGTAAATAAACAAAAACAAAATATTAGGACGAGAGAAAGTGAATGAGACCTCTTCTCGTCTTCTCTTCCTTTATCTCTATTTTAGCTGAGTGATGCTCGGATTGCACAACTCACACAATATGGGCTATTATGTATAATCGAGTTTAATACCGAAACCAAAGGCACGTGCATTAGCCATTTGGCTGGATATTAGAATTTTATTCTTTATATTTTTTGAACACTGTGATCAACTTAGATGGACCATTTATTAAGGTCTATAAATTTATCCATTGTCGACTAATCATAAGTATACACTTTCAAGAAAATTAATAAATTTTCTGTCATCCTGTCCGTTTCCTCGGAAAGCTTCCTTATCAAGCTTGGCCTAAGACGTTAAATCGTATTTCTCAAGAAAGCGTCGATCTCATGAAAATTCAATCCAGAATCGCATATATCAAAAAGAATATAACACCATTCTACTAATGTAAATCTTTAATGGAAAAAATAATCGGTTCAAAACCTTTAAGAAAAAAATGTGCAGAACGTCAGCTTCTGTTACATATCACTTTAGTCAGTACATCAATCTTACTATTAACAATAAATAAATAAATAAAAAGGCATGTCTCACCTCTCCATATTTATTTTACAGTTTTCCTTATATTTCAAACCATATCGAGGCTCTTTCTCAGAAGAATAGAACAGAATAAGATGTAAAATATGTTACAAAGATATAAATAATAATAAAATTCCATTTTAGAATACTAACTGGGTTTGTTAAAACCTACTTACACAGCCCTCTGCCTGGTAACAGATTTTCTATCAAGTATTGTGTTTATTGACTGTAACATCATCATATGTTACTGCGTATAACACGAAGAAATGCATATAGTAAACACTTGACTTCAGCATAGAAGCAGTATCAGTGGCAGTAGGCTATCGCTGTAAATACGATTTTAATCAGTGGTGCCATTTATGTCATCCTACAACCAATTCTATGATCAATATAGTAAGTTGACTTGGTATTAATATTATTACTATCAAGTATTATTTATTTGAGTGAAACTAATAATTGTGATTAGGATTAAGTCATACAGGATCTTTATATTTATATCTTGTACATTGATTTTCGAAAATAACACTAGAGAATAATAGTTACTATTTTTTGTAAGTACTGAATCTAGAGGTAAAGAGGTACTTAGCAACCGGTTCCGGAACATGAGAAATTTTAACGGCTGGTTCGGGCTGGTTCAATGATACCACTAGTTTTAACAAACTCATATGTCATAAGATATTTTTTTCTATTTTATGTCTGTTTTCTTTCTTATAACCTGAACATAACTCTACCGTTATCCTATGGAAGAATCGATACAGCTTCAAATATAAATATTATAGATTGACTGATTGATTGTTACATATTTAATGGGAACGTTAGCAGCGAAACTATTCGTCCCCGTCTCGTTGAACTATAAAGAAAAACTTTCGAATATCATATGAAGCGGAAAATACATGAAAGCTTTGAGTGTCTGTGAGAGCTCTAGCGCATAGTTAATAATACTAGTCTCAGTTGATTACTCTACCATTTCTTCTTTTTTATATTGGATATATAATCAATGTAATAAATGTTAAAATGGTTATATTCTGTAATATCAGAATAGTCTTTCATTACGCTATCATTGGAAATATAACCAACGTACGAAAAGTTGCAATAGTTATATTTCAGAAGAGTAATATATATCAAACTACATATTGTCGATACGCACAAGTATATGGTAACTTTAATATACTAGGGCATACTTAAAATACTAATAGATTCAAGAATATCTTGTCATTATTTTTTGAAGTGCAATAAATTTAAGGACTTACTATGAAGTGAAATACAAGAAACTTATCTATAGTGTAGACATTTACCTTGCATCTATTCCTTTAACTAAAACTTGTAGACATCTCACAGTAATGCGTACGTCACTGCCGAATGCAGCAAGGCGAGAACGCAGGAGATTTGCAAGCTTGCAAAATAAGCTGAAAGAGACAAAAATATTTTCTTAAAGGTTTAAATATTTAAATATTTAAATATTTAAAATATTTTATTAATATATTACTTAATGATTACAATAAATATAATTCACTGTCCAATGAAACAATTAGAAGTATAGCATGTTCTTTAAACACAAAATATACGAATTTTAATATGAAATCTTTAAGTTTTACGTCCCACGTTATGCCGGCTAGGCTAAAGGAGACAGTGGTGATGAGAAGTGAATGAAATAGTGGAATGAAGAAAGTGAGAGGAAAACGGGAGAACCCCGAAAAAACCCACGCACACGGTGTTTGTCCACCGCAAGGCTAATTTGGCGCGAGCTGGGATCAAACCGAGGACCCCGAACGCTCTACCACTGAGCCACCGCGGCCCCCGTGAATTTTAATAGTGGATTCTACGCTTCAAGAAGTTAGCAGAATTCCTGGTTTCTTTTCGGTTGACATGATAGCTGTTAGTCACGAAAAAGAGATTAGAAAATTAGTTTGTGTAGGTAGTTAATTATCACTGTACGATAACATCTGATCAAAGAAAGATTTATACTAGCCTTAAGTTTGCTACTAGGACGAATATTGAACATGGGTTTTCAGCTTACTGTGTCGGTTCGTTAACTATTACAATTTGTTCTCATCTTCCGAACCAGCTATACGCATTTATTGTTGAGAGCGGGCAATATTCGATCTTAACAATATCTAATCTTAATATCTGTGAAATCACATTGAAGTGGAAAAAGTTAAAATAAAGGGCGGACCGAACAAGAGTAGTGTTAATACACAAGTACAACCTGGATGCCCGGGTTTCATGCTCATCTCAGCCACACATTTTCACTTATTAGAAATGCAATGTATTTTTAATTACAGTAAATATTAGGTATTGGGCAAACAGATTATCCACATTCGTAAAGTGTATAGACGGGTCTTTCATTCTATCATAATTTATTATGATAATGTTTACGATGATATTGACTCCTAACAACAAATTGATTAACAATATGTCAATATCATAAGTCTAATATCCATTGCAAGTCCAATCTCTTATCAATAAATAAGGCATAAAGATATAAAGTAAATTTAATTAAGTAATAAATTAATAATATAACGACTCAAAACACTAATAAATAGTATAAATTCAGTTAAGCAAAACGCTGTAAGTAACTTCTATTTTAAATACAGTCAAGATTTATTAAGGAAAACTCACCTTGCAACCATTTCTTTCTCTTTGAGTGATGCTGCGCCAACGTTGTTTGTGGCTGTTGCAACAGCAATGAAATAGTTTCTGTGCGTGCTAAAATATTTCTCCATTAAAGGCAAAACAACCTAAAAATGCATATATTAATTATTTTTCTTGCTAACTCTTATAAATTGTAAGTATTAAATTAAACAAAACTACACTAATTCTTAGATCATTATGGTAGCGTTACAGATTTATATAAAATGTCCTCTGATTTTATCTCAGCGTTATGAGAAACATTATTATAGTATTTTTAAAATCAAAGTTGTAAAAAAGCAAGTTATAGTAATCTCTCCTATGTAGTAAAGTTCTTCAAGGCAGTATAAATGTTGCTTTACAAAAAAATTAATAATATTAAAAGCTTTTTAAAGAAAAATATTTTAAAAATACGAGTTTACAACGATCATTAGGAAATTAATTTATTCTATCCAAATGGAAATTAAAGAAAATATGATAGGCTTGCCATTCGTCTCGGAAATTCCGGGACCGTCACGAAATCGAGATCTGCGTTCCGGCATCCCGAAAATATTTCTCGGGACGCTTAAATGTCCCGGATTTCGGCGAAGAAGAAAGGAAGGCAATATTATAATTTGCTTTTTTCACAGAATTAGGTATATAATTATTCTCTTCAGTTTCTGAGTGTGGTAATTCAAAAGTTAAAAAAAAAAAAAAATTGAATACATAAAACTTGGATTTAATTAAGTTCAAGATTTAAATACTTTGACATTGAACGAAGCATTCGTTTTATTGGGCCAGGGACGAAAGGTTTTACTGCTCAATCTTATTGTTATCTTTAGTACTCTGTTTCAATCTGCATCTTGCTTCTGAAATATTTTAATCAACAATCCTTGATTGATATTATTGGTAATTTTCCGCCATTCAAGAAGAAAAGTATATTGTTTTAATTAATAAAAATGAACAGACAACAATGGGAAAAAGTTTGAGCATTTTTTTTAAAACATAGAAGCTTATGAGATGGGGAAAAACAGACTCTGAAAATCACGAAACATAACAGATCCTGAGAGATTAAAAAAAGAAAACAATTTTGCTTACCAGGGTGGAGGGGGTAAATCATTTGCTTACGTTTCCTTAACTAGGGAGAATAAGGTCCACTAAAATGACTAAAAAAGTTAATTACGTAATACTTGAACACTCTATCTAATAGAAGAAAGTAAATTAGTATATAACACTTCTTTTTATTTTAAGCATTTCAGAGATATTCGTGATTTAGTAGCGTCCCGGATTTTCACTTTTGAAATATGGTAACCCTAAAATATGATCATATATCAGACATTGATGTGTGACACAGACACTATTTTATTCAAAAGTTCAATAATTGTGTGAAGATAATCTTTGTATAGAAATAGATTACAACAGTGCATGTGCAAAAGTGGAGCCAAATTATTTTCCTTATAGCTCAACAAAAGTGATTTAGTCGCTGGACGAAATAGAATTATAGCTTAAAATACCATAATAAACCGTCACGTATGTAGCTAAATTAGGAAGACAATAGAAGTGATTCATTCACGATCAACTGCTGTAAAAAGAAGTCATTAAAGGGCTGTGTTAGTTTATAACTTGCTGCAGTTTCAGCTCCTGAGATTACTATCAAGCTATATCTGTATACAGGTATGATATTTATCGATAATCAACTTCTAACCTACACCTAAACTTCTCTATTCAAATATGTCTAATTTATGCACTTGTTTAGTAATCACACTTCTCAGTTATCAGTAATTTTGCTATAGCCTGGAAAGCACACAATGTGTTATATGTTTTATGTAAACAGATTTTAGAATTAGAAGAAACCTGTTACGTAAATTGTATTGTATTCTTTATCGTACATTATTTATAGTTTATCTGGTTTATATACCATCTTCTTATATTCTATTGCATCTTAGTTTACTACTATATATTCCAAGTCTTTCTTCATCCACATCCTTATATTTCTGTCTATGTCTTCGTAATAAAGTTTTTCATTCACTCTAGAACACTTTCTGTTTTTTCCTTTCTTTTCTTTTTACATATAACGTTCTCTCAACCTTTATTTTTGTTACCTTCCACTAATGGATGCAGACCTAATTTTTCTCTGTTATTTCTTTTCCACTTTCTATACTCCTTCAAATTAACGCCGTCTCTAATATCTGAATCTTTCTCTTCTCAACTTTTCCGTTACTCATATTTTACTTCTATAGTATATAGGTCTGAACAGCTACTGTAACACTGATAATTGTGCAATAAGCCGAAGATTACAATCGTACCGGAGTCGCTACAGTTCGATTTGTGGTGTGAAATTAGTGTAGATAATGTATTCATCCAAGCTAGCGAGAACAGTTGTAATACTGTCTCCGCAGAGGTATATTTGACCATCCTTTATACAGATTCGATATATTACTGTGATTTTCACGTCTTTGATGAAAAAGAACTTGAAGAGACGTAGATCCACCTCACATTAGGATATACAGTGTGATGAAACATGATTTTACTGCAAGTGGAACGACATTTTACTAGATATATCGAGAAACCAATGCAAAGATGTGACAATTGCCGCAACTTTTGAGAAATTATTTCTTACCTATCTATCGTGTAATGCGTGTGCAGTGTGTATACGTCCGCTCATTAAAGAAGTTATATTACCGAAGCTTTCGCCTGCTGTCAATTGATATGAAATATTGTTCGATGTGTCAAACTAAAATAGTCACATGTAGTAAATATATCGATGTTGTAAAGTGAATTATTATATATGGTCAGCTACAAAAGTCTTTTCCCTATCTTATAAATTTTTCAGACGTTAATGTAATTTTATTCCTCAAGTAATATACATGTTTATGTTTATTTTCAATAAAATGATACTGTGTAAGAAAAAGCCGAAGTTATTATGTTCTATTGACGACTTCAAAAGTTACCACGAAATGTATTGTTTCAAATAGAAAATAACTATTAGTGACTATACGTCTCACTCTCATTATATAAGATTCTTATTATTTATCCATGTAAATGTGTAGCAAAATGTAACATGCTTTATTAGTGAATCAGAAAAGTGTTAAACAATAATATTTTTACCTTAGAAAAGAATTTGATGTCTCTAGAGGTAGTCTTAAAACTGTTTCTTCGGCTGAAGGTGCTGGATGGTTTCAGAAGTTTCATGTTAACAGTTGCTGTATCTAAATACTGAATAAGTTTTTCCAACAGGCTGTATGCAAATCTTAATTCTGGTGGAGATGCTGTTGTAGTCTGTTCAGCTTCTGCTCCTCCACGGCTTGGCCTGTGCAAACAGGTAATTAAAGTTTTAAGAAAGTCGATGTAAAATGTTACGTAATTATAGAAGAGATAAATATTGTATTGAATTTCTTATAAGTGCTGCATTGAGAAGCTTCTTTCTTTTACGAATTTCGCTCTTCTTTACAATCTATTTTTCATTTGGCATTTGTTCATTAAACTATTAGAAGTAGATTACTTTCTACTTTATATTCTAAATCTTCAATTTAAAATCTCATATTCAATGTGTTTTACTTTTTTTTTTCTTTTGCCTTGCAACCTAACTTTTAATAATGATTTTTCAAGAGAAAAATAACAAGTTCTTTCTTTTTTGCATTATACTCTGTTCTTCAAGTAAAAAAGAAAGAAAACGTTCTTCAAGTAAAAAAAAAGAAGATGTTTTTTAATTGGTTCTACCTCTCATTCTTCTTGAACTTATTTACTAATTTTTCAAAAACTATTTTAAATGTTAATAAGTACATGGCTGAAGGACTAAAAATAATCTCAACTATTTTAGTTACATTTCCATGAAAATACATAAAGTAGGTGAGATCAATATAATTAAGTAAACATAACAAAATAAGTTAGAATTTAACGAAATTTTGACGCATTAACTAGTGTATTACCTGTGCAGTTTGTATCCTTGATATTGCAAATACTTTAGTAGTTCCTGAGATCTCTCTCTGTCTTTCTTCTTTTCTTTATCTGTCAGCAAATCATAAGGAACTAATTGTGGATGAACAGGGCCACCTACAATGCAAGAATGAATACACATAAATCTTCTCTTCTCATACGTGCTTCCTCGAACTCCGATTCTTATTTACGGCTAGCATATATTACCCACTTCGCTGGGTTGAAATAAATAATTTAAATGCACGTCTTTGTATCTCATGTATTTTATTGCCATTAATTTTTCATAGTTTATTGCAGCAAGCATGTTCACACAGTTTTTGTTAATGTTTGGGAACGTTATGATGTAGTAACAATCTTTTCTCTTAGTTGTAAATTAAGTGTGATTCGTGTTCTAATAATGCAGACATAACTAATTTTTTCCGTAATTCAATTAGTGTCACTGTTCATCTCGGCGACTGCAAGAACTATAGATTCAACACTAATATCGGTCATTTTTGACCATTTATATATATACATATATATTTCCCCCCTCTCCCATGTTGCGGGTCAGGGCATCGGAAGTATCACCGTTCATCTCAGTAACCCCCAAAAATGTGGATTCAGCATTAATATCGGTCATTTTCGATCATTTTTAAATATCCCTTCCTCCCCTCCCCAAGTGGCGGGGCTGATTTTGGATTTAAACCGGATCGGAAATGTCACTGTTCATCTGAATGCTCCCGAAAACTGTGGATTACACACTATAATATTGGTCATTTTCGATCATTATTATATGTAGCTCCCCTCCTCCGTATTGCGGCACACGGCATCAGAATTTTACTGTTAATCTCAGCTACTCCTAAAAGTTTGGATTCGACACTAATATTAGTCATTTTCGATAATTTTTATATTTTATTCCCCTTCCCTACGTTGTACCCTGCCCGCCTCCAACTATCGAGGCTCAACTTGGATTGAAACAGCATCAGAAGTGTCACTGTTTCTCTCATCTACCCCAAAAACTATGGATTCAACACTTATATCGGTCATTTTTGATCATTTTAAAACTTCTCTGCCCTTCCCCTAGGTTGCATCGTCAAAGTGAATAGCCTAAAGTAATCTCTGCCTCTAAACTCATGTATGTTGAAAATTTGATTGAGATCGGTTAGGTAGTTCAAGAGTGATGAAGTCATAAAGGAAGTCATTTTTATTTTATTTTTTTCATATATATATATATTCCCCTTCCCCCCTAAGTTAGCTCGTCAAAGTGAAACGATAAAAAACACCCAAGGCCCGACCCTCATATATATTGAAAATTTGATCGAGATTGGTTGGGTGATTCAAAAGTTATTAGATTTTATTAGTTTTTTATTTATTCGTCCCCCTCCCCTAGGATCTACCGTTAAAGTGAAATTACAAAAATGTTTCCAGATCCGAACCTCATGTATCTTGAAAATTTGATTGAGATCGGTCGGATAGTTCAAGAGGTATTAAGTTACAAAAATAGTCATCTGAATAGTCTTATATAAATTGATTTTTATGTATCTCCCCTTCCTTCTCCTCCCCTACGTTGTTCCATCAAATTTAAAAATCATAAAAACTATCGCAGGTCTGAACCTCATCTATGTTGAAAATTTGATCAAGATCGGTCTAGTGGTTCAGAAGTTATTAAGTTTTATCAATTTTTTATTCCCCCTCCCCTCCCCCAGTCCTCAGTTCTACCATCAAAGTGAATACCTTAAAACCAGCCCAGCTTCGAACCTCATCCATGTTACAAATTTGATCGAAATCGGTTGGCCGATTCAGGAGATTTAGTCACAAATATAGTGATTTTCAATTTTATATATATATAAATTGGGCCTCACGTTAAATTACAGAATCGTTGAGGAAAAGAGATAGTCAATTTTTACCATACAAACAAACTGAATGATACTCTTTTTGACTAGCAGCGCACAAATTTGCAAAATAGATTTTTTTTAAAAAAAAGATGACTATATTCCAGTAAAAGAATAGTATCATAAGAACTCAATTGCAGTTACAACATTCTTATAATTAGAAATAATTAATAATGTAACGAAAACAAGAGAAAAAGGTCTTTCTGAGCATAATTTTTCACCGTCATCGCCACATTGAAACGCTGTACACAGTACTCACTACACTGCACTGTAACTTTTGGAATAAAGGGTAATTGTGTGTATGTACTTTCAGCTCCCTTCCTCAAGGGCTTTGCTTCGCTTTCTTCAGCTTCAACACTACCCACTTAGTCATGATAGCTGTGCAGTTATGCTAGTATAACTCGTAAATAATGTAAAATAACTTACAGAATGTGAATCTTCAAGGATCTCCCCAAAAGCCTATGTTTATAGTTGTTACATAAATGTATATAGGCTATATATGACCCGCTATTGATAATATTTGATTTTTATTTTGAAATGAAACAATTTGTGAACAATTACAATCAGATCGTATGTTATACAATTTACAATTTGAATTGTATGCATCGTAGAAAAAGGCTTTATAAATTCAAAAGTATTTTAATGTATGAACATCAGAAGCAACTTTGCTTCTATACAATTACACCTAAAAAGAATTTGAATATACAAGTTACACTAAAAATGCAGAAAATTGGCATAGAAATATTTTACATTTTTACCAGCTTCATTATTTTATGGTTATGAATTTCACTACTTCCGTTATTAACTAATATCAAATGCTACTATTATTGAGCAACCACTATGCTTTAAAAAAAATTGACAAATTTGACATGTTAATAGTAGTTCATGAAAATATAATCAATAATATTCCAGAAAATAATTAATAAGAAAAAACAGTAACTTTACTGGTAAGGTAGTATGAAAGCAACATTTGGTGCAAAATGTACATACAAGGAATGTGTTCTATGAAATTCCATAATGAGAAAGAACAAAATTAATAGACACGTTAGCATAGAAAAAATGGGTATATATATGGGTATGGGTATATCTATCTATCTATCTACCTATCTATCTATCTATCTATCTATCTATATATATCTATATCTATATCTATATCTATATCTATATATATATATATATATATATATATATATATATATATATATATTAGGGTGGAGCGAAATTTTTTTTTTCGAAATTCGAATTTGGATAGGGGGCAAAAGTTGCATCATATCATAGTACTTTACCACAGAAAATTTCAATTTTCTAAAATAATTTTTAGCCGGGGCGCAAGGGGCTTTAAATTTGAGATTTTGCAAATCAATTTCCGTTTACTATGTAACTATTTAGCAAATCTTCCTTGAAAGTAGACTGTAATTTGTATTGTGGATAGAGGGCAAAAGATGCATCCTTTGTCAATAGATAACAACATGAATTTTTAATTATCTAAAATTATTTTTAGCCGGGGTGCAATGGTCCTGAAACTTGGAAATCATAAGACGAAAAGTGATCAACTATAAGCATTTTGCGAGTTTGTCATAAAGAAGCTTTTTGCTATTTAATAAGTCTTCTGATATCCTACAATGAACTTTTGGCAGTATTGTTAATAGTACAGCTGTTTGGTTGGTGGTGACAGTGACGTAACTAAAGGGGGAAACGGGGCCTGTGCCTCGGGCGCCGAATTGGGGGGCTGGCGCAAAACGGTAAATATTTATTTTCACTATAAGGAAAGGAAGGGAGTTTTAGCAAACTAAATATAATAAAAAATACCTCAGAAACTTAAGAGGACAACAACGACTCATCAACCTTAGGATCATATCCATAGAGCATAAGTTAGCTTCAAAGCTATTTTTTGGGGACATTGTAAAAACCTTTGCATCCAAAAGAGCCCGCAAGTTTAAATTTTAGTTCCAGCTTTTTGTGTTCTCATTTAATTTACATCGATTTAGGATATTTGTAAAATGTCCGAGTATACTCGAGACAACAGATTGATTGTTTGTCATAATTAAATATTATATTCAAAAGCATAAGACTGTTGATTCATTCTACACATATGCACATTCCAATATAATTTGAAAAATATTGCGATTTGCAGTTATTTCGTTAAGACTGTAAGAATGTGTCAAGCATGCTACTCTCAGATTATTTGTCAATCAGTTACATACTAGTTTAGTGTTTTATCTTATACTAAAAATTAAAGTATGTACTACAATTTTGAAATCAAGCCTTACCACTTGAAGAAAGAATGTAATAGAGAATTACTGTCTGATGCCAATATCAGGTATAGTTGGAGAGCGTTTTGGTTTGGTTGGTCGGGGCGCTTAAGCGAGTTCTTGCACTGGGCGACAACTAACCTAGTTGTGTTGCTGGGTGGTGAGTAAAAAATTATATTCGGTATTATTGATATTACTTGGACAAAGAAATTCACGAAAAGAGAAGTAAGGAAAGCCAAAAAACGATCTTACGGTAAAGCTTTCAACCAAAGAGTATTATACTTTACTAGTTACATTATCGAATCTTCAGACTACTTGTCATCTTCGGAAACAAGATAGGGAGGCAATAAAGAATACGCTGAAGCTAGAGGAGATCCTACGCGTCCTTGGCGTGAGAGACTGAGGTTCGATTCCCGGCGGGAGCACGTGGTTCGGATTCCACGTTAATCAGTAGGTCCCGTCTCATATAGCTTCGCTGCTGAAAGGGACGCTAACCTTAAAATCAACTCAACTCAAACCTCTTGTTAAATACGGAGCAAAACATTTGTTCTTGACCATAAAACTTTGGCGATGTTTGCAAGAACCATACAAAACTCCAGTCAATAAAGTAATTTCCAGAAATGCATTCTATGCGAATCCTTAAAACATCCTCATTGCCATGATTGGTGTCGACATAGCAGCTACACGAATCCTTGCTGCTGATAAAATATTCCAATCCAGAAAGCAGTGTAAACCTTCTGAAATTCGTTCCTTCGAAGTGCCAGTATTAATCTCCGAGGCTAGTAATTACACAGAAATGATAAATTGGAATGAATGTAACATAACAGAACCGCCAATACTGACTCATGTGACAGATGAAAAATTGCAAGAGATTCTTTCGTCAGAAAATACACGTGTTGATATCCCTGAGTTCAAATGTCATAAGCAAGTAGTGGTAAGATTAGTGAAAATAATTAGTGAAACTTCTTTCAGTATGTGGGGCACGAGAGAGCGATTTCTTTATTCGTTCCAAAATTGATTCGAAAAAAGACATGCCTACTTTTGATACAAAGTCGCTGTATTTTGCAGGAAGACGTGAACGAAACTTATGAAACATTCAATCTAATGTTGGCGGGTGGGTGGGATTGAACTCGACGGCAGCCACCTCTTAGCGGTGAATTCTGGGTTGATGTAGCCTGTAACATAGAATATCAACTTCGGTAGCTTTAGAAATACATCTCGTCGCGACAACGAATCTTAACACCCTCAAATTACAGTCTACTTCAAGCGAAGAACTGTCTAATAATTACACAAATACACAACAAGCATGTATTTGTTTACAAAATCTATGAAACAAAGCCTATTGAGCCCCGGCTAAAAATATTTTAGAAAATTTCAATTTTACATGGTAGATTTTCCATGGGTATGATGCAACTTTTGCCCCATATCCAAATTCGAATTTAGATTTTTTTAAATGGCCTATTTTCACTCCACCCTAATATATATATATATATATATATATATATATATATATATATATATATATGTGTGTGTGTGTGTGTGTGTGTGGTACTTCATTTGTTGGTAACTTCAGTTCTGACTGGATCTGAATGAAATTTGGTGGGAGATAGAATATGAAATAGATATACACTACCCATCCATTAACATGTATAAAACGATTAAGCCAAACTACCATGTGCTTTGATTATCTTTTAATATTGAATATCCATCTAGAGAACACTTACCGCAAGCCGATAATTCTTCCTTCTTCTTCTTAGCCCAGATATCATGTGCATTTTCAGCTAATCTCTCAGCCATATTTTGCATCTCTCTGCTGAGAGTTAAGTTGGTCATATCAACTGGACGTGGATGATAATTGAATGCATTAGATGACTCGCCTTGCTGTAGTGAGAGAGAGAAGTAATTAAATGTCATTAGAAGAAAATATTTTATGTAACAATTTTACACTTGCTTCTAATAGCAGAAATTGTTGTCCACTGTAATCGCCCAACTTGACAAGATACTCTTTCAACAACGCAAATAGTTTATCTTTAATGTTTAACATAATCAATTAACAGCAAATATTCATTATATCACCTATTAAAACACCTGGAATTAATAGAGCTATACATACCATGCTTGATTTTGATGATCTTCTTCCAGAATATTGAGTATTCGAAGAAATGTCAACTTCTGTGTGTTCGATGTTCCAACCAATGGCCAGCAAGGCTCGAAGAGACTCTCTAACTGGATCTTTGTAACGTTCTCTCTCCTATAGTAGATAAAGAAAACTAATGTAATTAAAGACAAATACTCAAGTAAAATGTCAATTCGTAATATTTTGTAAACACCACAGATAAAAATGAAGTTGATCAACTGTAAATTGACAGTAAATACTATTCATATTAATATTTGAAAAAGATCTATTTTAGCTGTTCATTATTTTTATATATTGTAGTTGTTACATCCATTAACAATATTTCCCTTAATTTTATAATATAAATGTTTATTACAGTCCCATATTTATTTTATTTATAAAAATCAAAATAATCATAATTTTGCTTGTTTCAATACCCACATTGAATAACATTCAAACTACACTCGACTCTTGTCAACTTACGTATTCATTCAGCATGCTGTATGGTTTTAAACGAGGATGAGTCTTATTGGAATCTGACCATTGATCGCCGTACGTCCATCCATATTCCAGTTTTCTACTAGCCCATGCATCGTGGTAATGCTCTGAGAACTTCTGGACTAAGGTGCTAAGATCGTTGTTCAGAGTTACGCTAGAAAAATAGTATTAATTGTAAATTATTATTTTCCGCAAAATTAAAATGAGATTTGAATTTTAATAAGTATAAGGATATATACGACCTCTTTAAACAAAATATTCAGTGAAAGATTCTTAGACTTAAAATTTAGTATAATTCAACAGCAATGTGATGTAAATTGTCACTTTTTGAAAAATAGACTTACTAGTACATCTGTCGATTAACTAATATGGTGGATCGAAAAAATTCGAAATGTTTTTTTTTTTTTTTTTAAGTTCTAATACCGCGGAGAAGTTGCGAATTGGAGAGACAAAAAATGATTTAAAAAAATCAATTTATATCTTCCTGTGTCGCATGTGCTCTAAAGTTTGCCGAAATTTGGAAAAATTCACATTTTTATGGTAATTTTATGATTTTAAAATTAGCCTCTTCCCGAATGTAATAACTCAAATTCTGATGTATTAGAAACCACAGAAAATAATATTTAAATATTATTTAAATCTACCAACATCTTACGGTCGCGCATTACCTTCAAAGTTAACGAAAGTTTGAAACAAAACTTACAAATAAAGGTAGCTCAGGTCAAAGAAAAGAAATACTAACAACTTACCTCTTGTTTTTTGTGTTGATTTTCTTCGTTGAACATAAGTTTAAATACTTAGAAACAAATTATTTTAGACCATTAGTAACATTTATAAACAGAGTTTTATTGACAAAACTAAGTTTTTGTGTGAAAAGTCTTAGTTTTGTCTAGAAAAAAATGTTTATAAATGTTACTAATGGTCTAAAATAATTTGTTCTTAAAGCACACGAACTTGTATTCAATAAAGAAAACAGAAAAATGTAAGTTGTTAGTATTTCTTTTAATTAAGCTGAGATCTACCTTTATTTGTAAATTTGTTTTCAAAATTTCTTTAATTTTAAAGGCAATGCGTGACCGGAAGATGTTGATGGATTTAAATAATATTTAAATATTATTTTTTGTAGTTTTAATACATAAAAATTTGGGCTATTACATTCGGGAAGAGGCTAATTTCAAAATATTAAATATTATTGTAGAAATGTTCCAAATCGTCCAAATTTCGGCAAATTTTAGAGCATATGCGCGACAGGAAGATATAAACCGATTTTATTTCCTTTTTTACTCCTTTTTAGTCTCCCCAATTCGCAACTTTTCCTTGGTATTAGGACTTGAAGAAACATTTTGAATTTTTTCGGCCTACCTATTGACTAATAGATACTGACATCTTCCATTTAATAAGGATATATTATATAATAACAAAAAGGTAGAATTAATATTCGTAGTATTTTCCTTATTTGTAAATTTTAGAGTAAACACTATTCTTCTAATGTAAGTATATATTACTTAAGGTACGTACATGGATGTGTCTATTGGTTGTGGGTCGTATGGACCATCTGGGTCAGAGGCATGTTTGCCATACAAGTCATCTTCAAGATTTTTAGACAATGAATAATCTGGAGGCAGAGCACATCCAATAGCTGTCAAACAAGGCAGAGCCTTTCCAAACAACTCTGGATCGTAATCCTAAGGGGCAAAGAATCACATTAATTCTTTGATCATATAAGCAGATAGTGATAATTTGAGATTTAATGTTTATATAGAGATGATATAGTAGGATTGAGTCTGTTGGCTTATTTGTTTAACATTTAACATTCCTCTCCAGAAACAAAGCTATAGAAAATATGGACCTATAGTTTAACGTGAAATCTGAATATATGTGAAGTAATCAATAATAACTTAAAGTGAAAAATGGATAATAGTACATTTGAAGACCTTTCATCCTTTTTCATATTTACATACTATATTTACATTCAAATAAATTTATTCAATTAGATTAAATGTTATTTGTTGCATTTAAGGTAGTAATACAACAGTTAAAATAAGTAGGCGAAATAATAATAATATAAAAAAAAAAAACACTAAGACGATTAACTTACCATTTTGGATAGAGAATCGAATATATTGCTAAACAGCATCATCGTCAGTCGCTTTTCCTCTTCACTGGCTATTCCATAACTTCCTTGACCTGTTGTTGATCCATAATATTTAGCGCATCTGTCATAGTGTAGCGTTAGGAGCTGCACGAGAAAGGGAAAAATAGTTAAGAAACTGTTATTGGATCATATAAAATAAGTTGAAATAATCAGTAGTGGTTTCAATAAATTTAATACAAGTAATGGTTCTAAAATTATTTTGAATAAAGATGAATAAAATTTGCAAGAAAATGGACACTAACTAATCTTGAATATTATTAGAATATTCTCTCTTTTTATGTTCTATATATTAATTGAATATGTTTTTAAAGCGTCGAAGGTTTACATACCCTAAGAGCTACAGTCGTATATTCAGACAACTTAGACACATCAACTGTCAACTTTCTTAGAAGCTTCAATAACATGCTAGGTTGCATCTGGCTGCAAGAAAATAACAAATTAATTCATTATGCTAAATATAAATAAGATGTTATGTAAACAGATGTAATATCAAAAAATAGTTAGAACAGAAACGACCATTTAGGAAAACCTAGGTGCAGATGGGAGGACAATATTAAGATTGATCTCGCAGAAATAGGGATATAAAGTAGAAACTGGATCCAGAGGAGAAAAAATTCAATACAACAGAGCAACCCAATACTCGTATTATTTTAACTACAAACTTTTTTTCCATTGTTATTGTTGAAATGTCTGGAAAAGTTTGAGTGGATTAGACAAATAATGTATATATTTTCTCTGCACCTGCATCAACTACTTACCAGTGTTATATGTTTCTTGAATTCGTTCATTTTATAGAACCGAAATAATGAAAAATGTTCATTTTCGTTACTGGAAACATGTAAGAAAATGTCATTGTGAATGACAACTTCGGCGGTTAAGGTAAAGTTGACGGTAGATCTCTACAGACTGCACAATAAACATAGTTATATTGTTCTCGGTTTTTCTTTAAAGGTAAGAGTCTAATTTTGCTCAATCAGCAGAATTACAACTACGTTTTGAGAAGAAAATTGAAACATCAAGTAACTTAATATTTCAAATTGCACGGTTTAATGAGATGGAATATTTTTTTCACCTATAAACTAAAACTTAGGAACAAAGCAACTTCCATACACAAGCGTCTTTACTTTCTCATGATACTTTTTAGACCATCCTGTAAATGACATCAATATTTTTCTTTTCTAAACACCGTTGTTGAAAGAAAAATTTTCCACAAATTTTAGCTTTTACGACAACCACGTCGCAATTCTTGATTATGATTTCTATTACTTAAATAACTTACATGACATTGCTGACATTTGTCGGATGTAGTAACGACTATTATGAGAGAACAAAGATACTTGTATATGGAGTTTTTCTCTCTCTGGCTCTTTACTCTAAGATTCATCTTTTTCCTTTTACTATAATTTACTGGATTTAGAAAATCTGAATGCCTCCAATCACATTTTGAATGATTTTACATTGAAGAATTAAATATTCAGGCATTAAAATAATATTTTTTATTGCATACTGGAAATTACAGACTGATCTGCTTACTTACAATTTTCATATATTAAACATAAAACATACAAGTAATAAAAATAAACATAATATAAAATAAAGTGCAAATGATACATGCACAGGAGAAAAAAAAAACAAGAATCATACATTACACAAACATACTCTTATATAAAAGGAAGTAACACCCTCAGTTGATTATGAAATGATTATACAACTGTCTTTGAACAATACTAAAATTATATTCAAAAATATCAACAACACTGGCAAAATCATTGGGCACTGATAAGATTTTATACAAGGGTGCATCATTGAGGGAGTGGATAGGTTTAAAAATTTTCGGATTTCTTATAATAATAATAATAATAATAATAATAATAATAATAATAATAATAATAATAATAATAATAATAATAATAATAATAATAATAACTATTATTATAATAATAATAGTTATATTATTATTATAATAATATTACTATAATAATAATAACTACTATTATTATTATTATTATTATTATTATTATTATTATTATTATTATTATTATTATTATTATTATTATTATTATTATTATTATTATTATAAAATTGAAACTTATTTATTAGAGAAACTCTTATGTTAATTTTCTTTTGCTTCAAAACAGGCCCGTAGCTAGAGGGTGGCAAGGGAGAGCTGATCCTCTCAGGGGCCACCTTCTTCAGCACCCATGAAACTTTTGTTCTATGTATGAATGAATGTAAAGTGAACTCAATTTAGAGCATAAATTCCACTAACCCTCTCCAGCTTATAAAACACACGTTAGACTAGGTTTAGTTTCAGCTCCCCTTCCCTATTTTAATGTTCTGGCTATGGACCTGTTCCAAATATTGACTACTATTTCATCAATAAAAACATAAATTCAATTAAGATGTTGCTTTTTACCTTGTAAGAGCTACTAAGAAATCAGACACGGCTTCTCTTTGTCCTTTGGTCAACATCTTATTCTTTGATAATCTGTAAACTGTATGCAATGTTGCATCTAATAAACTTGCGTAGTTGTCAGCCTCGTTATAGAAGTTAGTGTGTTTTATCAGAAGTGGTAAAATAGAATTTCCAATATATCTGTTCATTGCCAGACCCATGTCAGATTCATATCCGTCATTCTGAAAAGTAAAAGCCGAAATTATAATATTTTAAAAAAGTTACGGAGTAATGCATTATCAGCATATTTACATATCACAATGAAAATGAACTGATTGAGACCAGGATGGCCATCTCCATCTTATGAAGACAGATATCTAAGGAAAAGTTCTGTATTCTTTAATGTATTTGCTGCAAATATTTTAGAAAATATTAATTTTATGCTTATTTGATATGTCGAAAAAAAGTAGGTAGTACTTGCTTTTGATCTCTAATGAAGATGTCCTACTTTATTTCTCGACTTTCAGTTTGTAAATGGCTTTTAATTCTTTTGCAGATATTCTAAATCAAATTATTTCCATTTTCATGTGAGCTTTATTAATAAGGGGTTAAAATCGATTACTTTTTTTCACGATATTGATTTCCATATTATGTTAAAAAGTTGGAAACATTCTCTTAACTATATATAAATCAATATTAAATAGTAATTTGTTTGAACCACAAATTTCATGCAGTTCCTAAGGAGTACATAAAATGACTTTAATTTTTATCGTTAAATATCTATTTCAAACATACATTAATAAAATACTTACAGAAACTTTTTTCCTACCTTATCTAACATTGTGGCTGTTCTAAGATCTGGTAGAAAAGCGTCCTCAAGAAGTCTGAAGAATAGCTCTTGTTCTTCGATGCCATATACTCTCTCCAAGAAGAGAACAATACTTTGTTTATGACCAGGTATAAGACCTGATGGCATATCACTCTTTGGACGCTCCTCACCTGCTGCTGGTGTATACAAGGTAAACCTCAAGCTTAAAACTCCTTGTAAATCTTCCAAAGGAACAAGAGACCTCAAAATGGCTCTGGCTCGAAGAGATTCATTTTTATTCTGCAAAAAGAAATGAAGAACGTATTTCAAAATACAGAAGATATGCACATTGCTATATATAAAATATATAAAGCAATGCGCTTACTGATTACCTCTAGAACACGAAATATTTACTTAAAAGGATATCTATCCACTCGATAAGTAATTATAATTTAAATGAAATCATTGAAACTATGATTAATTGAGTTTTTAACATTCATTTATCATTGCTCTTCTTTTACCTAGAAAAGTTTATTGTATTAACATTATCATATATAATTATTATATTTTAATAATTTCTATTTTTTTTAAATACTTAATTTATTCTGCTTCTGAGCTAAGTATATTGTGAAGATATAGATAATAATGCCTAATATATATATATTTACATTTTTGGGTAACAAATTTTCAAGTGTTCAATTTTATCTTTAAATGTGTACATATGTAGTTCTATTTTCTTTCTCCTTTTTCTTTTTTTTTATTTTTACTGCTAATAATATTTACCTGTGCTATTACTGAAGAATCAGGTGCACACCTGCCCAGCAAATCAACCAGTGTACAATAGAAACACAAGATAGCAGCTCCTGTGTCAATGTAGTCTTCGTCATCCTCTGACTCTGGAAGAGGATGATCAAACTGCATTGCTGATATTGTACCTTCAGCCTCATCCATGGCTTTCCTTTGAGCACTAATTCGTTCTGACATCTACAATAATTAGAGATAATTACTTAGGTTAAGTTCAATACTCATTCTTTCTCAATACACAAAGTACTGAATTATGATAAAATATATAGTAGTGTCAATATTAGATATAGCCTTTATCAATGCGGATGCACTGTGATTTAATTACATTGATTTAGAGTTTTCTTATTGTAAACTGTTCCTCAGCTTAATACGAGGGTAAGTCATAAAGTGCATATATATTGTCCAGTTGTAGGTAGGAATTTGCTACTTGGCCGAGATGAAGTTCAGACATTGACTGCATTGCGGGAGCAGAATTAAATTTTTGTGCCTCACAAATTTTGAATAAGATTGGTATAAGATTGATATAAAATGGTAACTATGTTCTCTGTGTGGACAGTAGAAAAAGTGCGATCTGGTATTCGGTTTTTGTGGACAAAAGGAGGAGAACCAGTTCAAATTCATAAGAAATTGCAACAAATATATGGAGCAAATGGTACACTTACAATTAATAATTGTACAGCAAAACTATATTTTGAGAGTATGTTTTAACAAAAATATGATTAAGTGAAAAAGTAAATTTTAAAACTTTATATAAAGAATTTTCAGTGTTCTCTATTAAAAAATTGTATACGAATTCTGTTTTAGTTTACCTAAAAATAACATATGATGAATGGCAAGCAATTGATCATGTATATGAGACTAGAAGTGTAACAAAAAACATTTATTCATAATAAGAACAATTAGATCTATCAGACTCATATACAGGCTCAGACTAAACAGTATATATAGCAACAAAAATCAATAGTAAATTATGGACACAGATAAAAGACGAGAGTAATATGAAAATCTACAAACGTTTAATTTCACAATAGGTAGAAGGTATGACAAATGAATTGAAGAAATATTACAGGATAAATTAACATATAGATCAGCTAACTTGAAGAAACTGGCCCACAAAGAAGCACTTGTTTATTTGAACCTTTACCTTATTAGGAAAAACAAATATTAAAATACGATATGGCGAGCTATACTGCTAGAGACCGGAAGATGGAACTTCTGGAATTCCGAAGCCTTATCATTCTTGGAATGCGGGTATGTTAATCTGTATTAGTTAGGAAATCTGGAACTCCGATTTCCTTTAGACAGGAATGAAGTACAAAATTTTAACAGAGGAAATTTGAATTTAGCCCATTTCCATTGAGTAATCTTAAATTTTCTCTTTCTTTTATTTCCTTCTGTATAATAATGTCTTCGTATTATTGTACTTTTATTTTATAGTTTAACTATACTCTTTAATATTTATGAATATATTTCCGTACATTTGTAATTTCCAATGTATGATTGAAATTGATATATAAATGTTGTATTTTTCCTCTTTCTTTCAATAAACCTTCATCATGACAGTGCAGCATGTGCATAAATGATGTCGGAAACTCAGTGGCGGTTGCGTGAGTGTGCAAGATGAATAAAGGAGCGGGCCTCCTCGTTTGACAATAGAACTCCTCGTTATAATTGAAGATGTCACACGGGCGAATCGCTGACTGTCACTATAGTTAACTATGGTTTAATCTGTCACATTTCATAATGTAGGACATTGTTCACGAACGTTTAGGATACATAAAAGTGTGAAGAAGATGAGTTTCAAGAAAACTGATGGACAATCACAAGGAAATACGTATGAGAGCATTCTTCTCACATCTTGCCCGCTTTAATGAGCATGGGAAATATTTTCTGAGCCAAATCATTAATGGGGATGCAGCGCGGGTGTACCAGTATGGCCTGGAGCCAAACACGCAATCAATGGCATGGAAGCACCCAGAATAACCAACAGTCAAAATGTTCAAGTTCAAGACATCACCTAGCACTGAAAACTGATAGCAATGGCCTTTCGAGATATCCATGGTGTACTTCTGGTGGATTTTTGTGCGCTAATCACACTGCATTCTGCGACATATCAGACAAAATTCCAGGAACCGAAGGAACTTGTTCAACGCAATAAATCTTAACTATTAGGGCAAGTGGCACATTTTCCTCACAACAATGCGAGACCGTAAGTAGCTCATGCGACTAGGAATCCTTTGCTATGGTTGGGCTCGGAAATTCTTTCACACCCACTGTACAGTTCGGATTTGGCCCCATGCGAGTTTAATAGTTTTTCCAAAATGAAAGAACATCTGCATAGCAAACGATTCACATTACAAGGTTTTCACAAATGGATTTTCCCCCTAGACAAGTGCTTCAGGAGAGGTGACTACGTCGAAAAATAGTGAAAAGATGTACTTTCATTCTACATGTAAGTATTTCTCTTTATATCTAGTATCAACAATATACCGGAAATGGGAACCTTATTTTCTAACTTCCCTTCGTAGTTCTTAATGGAGTGTTTGTCTGTTAGTTTTATTTACTTCAACCACTTCAAATTGATTTGTTATGACAAAGTAATAAAGCTCTATCGTATTTTTTGCCTTAGGAATTTCATCAACTGTCATATGAAAATGAATAATGGAAACTGATTAAAATTATATCGTGAGTACCTTATTTGCGTCCATAATTGCTTTGAGTAAGCCTTCACCTTCTCCTCGCAGGGCTGGTCCTAAACATTCAGGACGTCTAATCAATAGACGAATAACCAAGTTAGCATTTTCTTCAACGCTCTCACCTGAAACCAAACATTTGCATGATTACTAATAAAAGATCAAATGTATTTAAAGAAACAAATTAATACTAAGAATAATCTTGATTGCATGTCTGATGTGACAAATATTTTTCAACATATTAATTCAATATTTGAGTTGACATAAATTGGAAATAAGCTGAGAAAATTAACTTAAGGGACTATATTTGTGCATTCCTAAACTACAATTTGCTCATTTTTGTAATGTTTTTAGGAAATTCGTTTATAAAGATTGTGTATATATATATATATACAATCTTTATAAACGAATTTCCTAATTTTATTTAAAATATTTTTGGTTGCCTTTAATGAAATGATTTCAATTATATCTACAATAGTTCAAAAGAAATTTAATACTGAAGTTTACTTTTGTAGAGACTATTATTAATTGAATAGTGTCTCGTCTAGAATTTAAGTCGTGAATTGTTAACAGGTCAATTTCTGAGAGTACAAAATATGACATTCTACGTAAACATCAAATACGAGTGGTCTATCATTTAAAAGCATGTTAAAAGTAATGTGTGTGTTATAGATGAGCGATCTAGTATAAATCACGTCTCATTTTTTACTCACGTCTTTTACTTATATGCACCCGGCAATGCTGCTATTCTTTTCAATGGGGCTACTTAAAGCAAGAGGTATACAAGAACAATTCTCGAACTATACAAGGCCTGGAAAAGAACATTCGCAGTGTCATTGAGAACATTAACACTTCTACTCTCCGTAAAGTTGCTGCCAATATGGTGAAACGTGTGAACCAGTGTTTGAATCAAAATACGAGGCACTCCCGGCATCTGATATAGAGCTGATAACTCAATTAGTGATAATTGCAGCGTTGCCGGATGCACGTAAGTAAAAGTTTTATCATGATAATTTCAAAGTTTGTTTTTCGTTGTTTTCAGGAATTGCATAATGTAGACAGATCCTTAACACACCTTTTTATGCACTGAAATATCAGCAGTGTTGCCAATTCAGAGTGTTAATTTATGAAAACTAGTTCCTTCTTTTAGAGGCTCCATCCGATTAGTTATCGGTAGAATTGAAAAATTCTTTTTTCTGATCCATAGTTTCCAAGCTACTCCAACTAAGCAAACTGAAAAATTAACGACAGAACATCCATACGTATGAGTTATGAGTCAATTTACGTGTTTTGCAAAAAAAAAATGATTTACACCTTCCGTTACATCTGGCAACACTGTGTGGTACCTAGTGTACTTCAATCATTGCTTCCTAGTTTAAAAATATATACATGAACAAGACTTCATTTTGGTATAACCATTATTTGTGTCTCGTTTCAGGTTCAAAATTTGCACTATCCTAAACTCCGGGTTGCGTTGTATATTGGACACCCTGTATTATGCTATGTACGTTACAGGCGCTGTGCAGAACGCCTTCCTGTACTGACCAGGACATTTCGGCAACCGGGCGGATTACACTCCGAAACCGGGACTGTCCCGGCCAAACCGGGATGTACGGCAAGCCTACCTCTAATGATTCAAGTTAATTATGATATATTACAATAAACATTAAACAAACATCTTTATATCGTTTTGTTACGTTCTAAACAGTTACACGAATAAACTTTTCCAGGCCTTCATGGATATACTTGTCTTTAGTATATTTTCTAAATGATAGTAATTGGAATACTCAATTGCAATCACAAAATACTCATGGAATGCACTTAAAATTGTGTTTGAAAATAGGTGTACCTTTTTATAAGTAATATTACTTGGCGTCAACATTAATTTCGACAAGCTTACAAGTGTTTGCCATCAAATATAGTTTGAATACCATGTGCTTTCTCTAAATATTAAAGGAATGTATGGAAGAAAATAATGTTTATGAAACATATCTGGTTCTCAAGATACTGTTATTTACATACCATTAACCCAAACGCAGAACCTGAGAAAATCAAGATATCTCTCTCCTTCCACAGGATCCCAACCAAGATCTGGATATCCCTTCTCCACTAGTTCAGAATTAGATTGAAGCCCACAGCGAGACAAATAAACAGCGATCTTCTCCAAATAATGTTCTCTGCAAAGAAAGAAACATTTCCTTAAGACTTTATGTCTTCTGTTTATTTATTTCTGTTATTTATATATATATAAAAAAACAATTAAGAAACACGGAGTTCAACTTTCCAAACTAACAACACTATTTTAAAATCATACAAAATTGTAGGAAATATTAAAAAAATAAGACTGATGAAAATATATCAATAATATTGTCATGCGAATTCTTCATTCTCACTTTTACTTTTCTTCCTTACGGGAGATTTATAGTCCCAGCCGTAGAGCCATGTGGACTGTTTCACTAAGTTTGTTTTGAATAAAAGTTAGTTGAATTAAATATTTGTATTAAAATGGCACGTGCCAAAATGGCCGAAGTTGCCTGTTTTAAATAGACTTGTTTATCACACTTTCAATGTAAGAAGGAGGGATAAGCGGCGCATGTAGATATTAAAATAGAAACACACTGTATTAAAATTGTATTAAATATCAAAATTGTCAAAAATAATAAATTGTAAAGAGTAAAGAAATGAAGAAAAACTGAGAGCAAATGCTCTCCAATACTTAGGTTTACAGCGCCATCTCTTCCACCTCATTCTCGTAAGTCCTATTATTGATATTTTGTCGTTTCACATTGATTGCTAGATTTGTTTATATTTTCAACTTTCAGTTTACTTGTATGATAAGCGATTATTTTTTTGTTATTGTTATTATGCAATTGTTTTATGTAATAAAATTAGAAAAATCAAATATGAGGAAAGGAAAAAGTTTAACAAGCCAAAGTACCAAGTATGCAAAATTGCTGCAAAGAAAATGGATTTATGAGAAAATTAGATAATTTTATATAACCCATTTCACTTAAAATTTCACTTCAAACTGAAAAGGAAGTTCAATTTTTTGCTTATACTCATTAAAGTAAAGGAGATGGATGATTAATGAAAGTAAATTATTATAAAAGAAGTGATTGAGTGATAACGTGAAAGAAAACGGGAAAACCTCGAGAAAACCCTTGTACATGATGTTGTTCACCGTAAACTCACATTGCCTGAGATCAAACCAGGAAACCCCTTTAACAGAAGTTAAGAGTGGTGTCGAAAATGGGTTGGGTGATTCATAAATTTAACACTAAGTCTATTATTCTTAAGGAAAATATTCTACTGAAAATATTCGACTACACTATAACTTACCGTAAAGCTAACGCTAGCTCTGTGTTTTCCATAAGAGATGAATAAGCAACATCCAATGGAGTGCTACCTCGCAGAGAAGGACGGGACAATAATATGTTGCTATTCTCTAATAAGAAAGCCAAATGATCGAACATAGCTTTCTGATTCTGTCTTGATGTTCTACAGAAGTAGCACAGGAATCGGCAGCATGCTACCACCATCTCGTGTGACGTGTCCTATAAAACAGATAAGCGTTATTAAATAAAATAGCCTTTTAGATCAGTTTCCTTAATAGTACTGAAGTTTTATATATGTGTTACAAAATATTACATAAATCAAAATATAATTTATTATAATGTTTGAACGTAATTTGTCAGTTCTTACCAAGCACTATTTAGCACAATAAAAGTATTACAAAGATGTTTCTCACTTTGCGAGACTTTTTTTTCATTGCCTAGATAGGCCTACACAACAAATTAATTATGACTTAATGTGCATAGGTGATGAATACTCAAGTATAAAGAACTATAAAATAGTCTCTTTATACGCTAGAAAATTATGCACAATAACACCAATAATTGTATAGTCCGACATGAATAACTTGATCATTGGGTCATTTAGAACTTCACAATGTGTTCAAAAAGTTTCGAGATTACCTCGTAATAAAATATTTAACGACACCAATTTTTTTTAAAAGATAATGCCTCCCGTGTTACAAACTCGCTAAGCCGATAGTAGACGTATTGGAAGCCCCTAGGAAAGTCATCTACCGAAACTGTTCAGTACTTCTGTCACATTCATATTCCCTTATTCGTTGTCAATGTTGAGAGAATGGAGCAATATGCTGCAATCGAGTGTAGTTTTACATAAGGTAAAACTGCTACTGAAATCTATAGAATGATGCAGAACGCGGATGGACACAATTGTCTTAGCCGAAACAAAGTGTTCGAATGGTTTTTATGTTTCAAGAATGGTCACTTTTAGTGTCAATTCTTTGCCTAAAAAAAATTATAGTCCTTGAAAAACTCCATATTGGCCTGATTTGGCTCCAACGGACTTCATGCTCTTCCCTAAGTATAAATATACTCTCAAATAGGAGCATTTGAAGGGTGTTGGAGCATTTTAAGGAAGAGGATCCAAGCAAATATGATGGAGATACTGAACAGAATTCCAGTGGGTGATTTATCTAGGGTGTTCCAAAGCCTCTACAATCAGTCACGCGACGGGGTGTTGTGGGAAGAGATATATGCAGAAAAACTCACGTGGTAATATTTTTTGCTGGCATTGTTAAGTATTTTATTTCAAGGTAATCCCGGAACTTATTGAACGGGCTGTGTATAGCTAAATATAATGTAACAAATTGTCACATAGTAAAATGGGGATGAAAGTAGCTAGAGATGTTTCATGCTCGATCAACTATTGCAAATAGATGTCAATAGAGTATTATATTAGTTCATAACTTCTTGCAATTTCAGTGTCACAGAGCTCAAGTCTTGCCGACTATATTTATATAGTAATACATATTGTCGACTGTAGTAATATATAATGTTTTATGCAAGTCTTGAAAAAAGTAGGAGGGAGAAATGGCGTGGCTTTGAAGTAAAATTATATTACTCCACTCAATTGATAGTTATTTACAAATGACTTTTTGCGATACCTTTTCCTTTGCTGGAGCTTCACCTTCTCCTCCAGTAGTTTGCGTGTCTGACTGAGCTTGAGCGCGTCGGCCAAGTGTGTTCATCATTACAGCCATTACGTTCTCGTGCACTCTCAAGATTCTTATTAAATCTGGGTGCTGGAAGAAGGTATGGTTGTTGACCAGTTTCCTGCAAAGTAGTTTCATATATTAGTTAAAAACGAGTTCAAATGATTTCCATGATATCTAATAGTAACATAATTAAATGTACACTATGCACAACTGCACAACTTAGAAGTAGATTTATAAATATTTAAATAAATTTGGATGTCGAGGTTCAAGTCTCTGCCAGTCCAGCGTTAAGACATTTCTGTGTGTTTCCATATTGTTCCGTATCATATTATTTCATCTTTATTCATCCAGTTTTGTACATAATCGATCATAGGAGCAGTAAATAAGAGAATTGTCATACACAGTATATAAGAGAAGGAGCAGAATTGTCATAATACAGAGTTGAGATTTTTTTTTTTTGTATCATTAAGGTTATCTTAAATTTACTTAAATCACTTACATATTCTTTAACTTCATAATACCTCTTATTAGATAAAAGCTTGAACAATTGAATAATTCCTTTTCGAATTACTCTATCACTTGAATGTCTTATGAGTATGTCGACAACTTATTGTCTAACTTTGTGGAGATCTGAAGAACATTTTATTCAGTGAAAGTATTATTTTGATATAGTGTGTATAAAGTGTTCTTTTGTCTTGTATTTTGAATATACACCGTAAAAAGGATTTCATTACTTTTAACATATATGATAATTTTCTATATGTACAGTCCGCAGCAAAACAAAACCTGCAACATGAGCATGTAAGTTTATTGTGAAACGACGAAGTCTTTTGCTCCAAAATAAGTGTGCAAGGGAGGACGCCGAGGTTTCTCCTGGCATGATTCGTGCCACTTAGACGTTATGTTGATTCCCTGCGCTGTTAGGCGTAGTTTCACAATAAACTTACATACTCATTATGCAGTTTTTTTTTTTTTTGCTGCGGACTGTACAAACAAGGGAGAGTTAAAATTTTATCCAATGATATTCACTTTTGCAGATTTTTTTTTAATGAAATGAAATCTTGGAGTTTTACGTCCTACGGTTATGCCGGTTAAGCTAAAGGAGACGATGATGATGAGAAATGAAAGAAATGGCGGAATTAGGAAAGTGGGAGGAAACGGGAGAACCGAGAGGAAACCCCACGCACGCGGTGTTTGCCCACCACAAAGTTCACTTGGCACAAGCTGTGATGGAACCAGGGACCCCATGCACTAGAAGTGAAAAGTTTTTTTTTTTTTTTTTTTTGATAGATTAAAAATGCATGGTATTATTTTCTCCTGTAAGCGAAAAACAGTAGTACAAAGGCACGAAACTTTCTTGAAAACCATACAGAAACTTAATAAGGATTGGAACTTAGAACACATACACAATGAGCAACAATAAGAAGGAACAAAATAACTCACTTAGTGTTAAAATGAAGTAATTTAGAATATAACTGCCACTAAAAAAAGATGCACATTCTATAACTATGCAGTGCTTCCCAAAATACAAATTCAAAAACTTTGATTCAATATTAAATTTCTAATTATATAATTGTTTTCGGTGCGGGAGACATGGGTTCGATTTCCGGTGAGGAGTCATGTGGTTTCGACCCCATGTTAAGCTGTGGAGTCACGTCTTATATGGTCTCAGTGCTTTAAAGAATGTTAAACTTCAAATTAACTAATCAATTACTTAATTATACACACCAACATTCACGCTGGTGTGTTCCGTTGTCTGCCTGAATATGGTAAAGGTCAGTAATACACTTTGCAAATTAAGGCTAAAATAAAATGAAAAAATACAGTTTTAATTAATATATGATACTTATTCGTTATTAGTTATTCATTTGCCTATAGTTACTTAACAAAACTAGTGATCTAAAATGAAACGAAAAAGATAATTGGGCACAGGGTCGCAAATCATTTTCAGTTTTTATGGACAATATCGTGAACAAATAAATAAATAAATAAATAAAATGATCTTATATTTGTGTATGAAGAAACCACTGCATTGAAAAAGATAAGTTTGTAAATAATTGTCATAAGCTTATAGGTCCAGAAAAAGTACTCTTCTCTATATACAGAATTAAAAACATACTATAGTTGCATGCTAGAACAAAACAAAACTAAAAAAAGGACAGAACTAAATCTATTTCCCAACAGATTCCAACGAACCACAAAACCTAATTTCATAATACGTTTCAAAACGTATACTCAAAATTTGAAACAACTATAATGGTATGGTATGGATCGGTTGTTTTGAACTGTAAAATATTTTTATATAAATATACTCGTAAACAGTTTGTCCACATTAAGAACGTTACATAAGCTCATTATACATACCATAACCTTTCACGCATAAGTTCCCCCTCTTCTTGTGACATTTGTACAGGTAACAAAGATCTAATTTGACTCAGGCCAATCCACATAGTAGCGACATCATTCTTAGTTTTAGAGTTGATTATGTAAGTATTTTGTAGAGCTCGCATCAATTCTCCAACCATATCATACTGTCTCACAAGCAAACTGTAAAAGAAAACAAAAACAAAAAAAAAAAAAAAAAAAAAAAAGATTTGATTATAATTTGTATTATGACATGTATTGTATACACTAAAACCATTTTTGAAAATTTATTTTCAATTTGAGAGCTACTATCATTGTATAAGTTTTAAACTTAGTGTCTATATTTTAATACTAATATTTTTGGATTATTTTATATTATTTTAAATTCTAAAAGGCCTTTTTATTTATCAATTGACGTTTATTGATAAATAGATGTATTTGATTAAAAGTTAGACAGTTAGTTAGTTTCAACGTAAAAATCTTAAATGAACATAAATTTTGGGCGCTTATATTGAGTAGGAACAGGCAAGAACATTAGATAAATTAATGAAGTTCTGAAACTTCATAGTAAAACTTTATAAACTGAAATATTTCTCTTGCAAATAATGACTTTTTTTAAAAAAAAAATTTAGAATAAAATGTATAACCTGTTAGAATCTATGTAGAAGATAGTATTATAGCACCAACTAGTGTTCTCATCATTTAAAATTACAAAAAAGTTAATTTGAAGGTCACTTTAAATAAAAGTGGTTCTGTAAATCTTTGTTATTATTATTATTTGATTCTTTTATAAGAAAATTTAATTATGCAAATTCTTATGTGATTTACGAACTTGATTCTAAATAGTTTCAAATCGCATAAAAGAGATCCCTCGTTACTATATGGTTAGTGTAAAGAGGCAGTGGTTAATGTAGTTTGGGTGCGGGAAACACAGGTTTGATTCCTGGCGGAGCTCAAATGGTTCTGATCTCACGTTAAGTTGTAGACCCATGTCTCATATAGCCCCACTGCTGAAAGGGACGTTAAATTCTACTCAACCAACCAACCAAATCATTTAAAACATTTTAAAAAAGAAAGAAAGAAAACATTTTTTTTAAAAAAAAAAGTGTATGCGAAACACAAAATACAAAATAACTAATACTTTTCTGATTAGAGTATATACTTATTTATTAAAATTAAAATTAGTTGTAACAGTTTCAATAACTTAAGGTTACCTTCATCAGACGTTAACTGGCAGAAATATCTTCATAACACTAAATTATTATTCTGATGAAGATAACATTAAGTTATTGAAACTGTTACGGCTTATTTTAATTTTGATAAATAAGTAATAGTTATTCTGGTCAGAAAAGTATTAATTATTTAAGTAATAGTTCCAGAGTCAAGATGAGTGAAAACACAAAATACATTAATACAAAAAAAGTAAATAATGTCAAAATTAGTGTGCATGAAATCCAATTATGACATGATTTATGCTTGACAAAAAATTAAATAAATGTTCCTTTATTTCTTTATTATAAATAAAAATTGTTAAAATAATGAGTTAATTGAAAACTAGTTTTGAATTACATAATAATAATTCTATTGAATTACATAAT
Organism: Thermobia domestica; assembly: GCF_964235325.1. Classification (NCBI taxonomy): domain Eukaryota; kingdom Metazoa; phylum Arthropoda; class Insecta; order Zygentoma; family Lepismatidae; genus Thermobia; species Thermobia domestica. Next base: position 181,701,136 of record NC_137462.1, read on the forward strand.
AATAATTCTATATATTAACAAGTTAATGTATGACAATAAATTATTGTTTAAAAAACATAAATATGTTTATTGTTACGAGTATATAGAACTTACTACGTATAAAAACATCGATAAAAGTATATAATTATTTTCGATCAGTAAATTATCGATTTAATATCTAATATAGCGGAATAGATATTTTAAACTTTATTTTTACATTTTCTTCAGTTTTTCTTCCCTATCTTTCGGTGATCCTTGACAATCGAAAGTCTGAAAATTTGATATTATATGCTAATTCAAAATAACAATCAAGTACCCTTTTTCCATGTGGTCATAGTGAAATTTATTTGTTTTAACCATTTCTGTATATGCTTTATTAATATACGCATACATATTTAAGGTGCATGTGTAAAATTTAGCAAAGGGGAAAAAAGTTGTAAAGTTTCTACTAATATTGTGTGTATACTCTCTTTATAGTTTTATTTATATGTAGTCTAGATATACTGTTGGAAATGCATTTAAAAATACACAGTAAGATTTTACGGATCTGTCTCGGTTGATACATCAGAAGAATGTAAAAATCATACCGACATGGTGCCATAGCGCATATCGAGTATGTATGCAGATTGTTAATAAAAACTTTCTTTTCGAAAGAAAAATATTAATAGATTTCAGAAAGCGCTAAAAAGATGAAATTTTGAAGTCTAATATAATGCCGCAATGTCTAATATAAAATTATAGTTCAAAAATTATTTTTATGAAGCTTTAATTTCTTTGATTTCTTTTAAAACTTACCTAATATATTTTTTAAAGTTTTCTATTTTCTGATTTTTAATAAATTTTTGAAGTCGATTATTTTTCTTTTGTTTAATTTTTTCACTTATGGCGCTTATGTTCGAGTAAGTGCGGTCGCGGTCCGTCCTACACGTGCTAGATTGGTTGTAGGTCCTAAAACCTAACAGGATATGATAGAAAAAGTGTACCGAGTACTTTACAATGGTTATCTTGACGATAAAGGATGCACCTTGTTCTGTTGGAACATGGAATACTCCAGTTTGTCAAAATAAGATCGAGGTATAGGATTAACGATGTAATGAATGTATGATGCACTAGTCCACTGAATGAAGACAAGAGATAAGCAGAATGTGCTGTTTATTCAACTCACGCCAGAATGCAAGGGCAAGTGCGACTGTATTTCACCACTTCTTTGTACGTCTACAGACACACGCACGACTCCGATAGAACTTACTTTGATCACTGAATACCAGCGCACTTCATCTGCCTTTATAGTTCAATCTCTTTCAACACTATTGAAGATGTTTATAATGATGAGCAATTATCAGGGATAATCGTGCGACACGAACACAAGAACGAGAACGACTTGTCTCTTACAATCAATTGTTTAGTGTTCGTGCACTCACATGGGGAGCAATGGTAGCTTTGGTTGGACTGGCGGACATTGTTTCGTCTGTTAGGGTGGCGTGAATGATCTTTCTGCACAGGTGCTCCCCGATACATCGCGAGAGCACGCCTACTTTGGAAACTCTCTGTTTTCCTTCATGTATTTCACCGATGGGTCACTGACACGTCACGACCTACGTAAGCAGCAAATCTGCAAAATGACTACCAAAATCTGTAAAATCTGTATCAGACGAACCATAAAATAACGTGAAAAGTCACTTAACGTCCATTGTAGTTACACTTCCTCAAATTCTAAACCGCTTTAAAAGTTCTTGCGCTTTTCTAACAACAAACATGCCTGTGTTATTGGCATAATTCTGATTTTGCAGACACAATGTACGTGAAATTACACTCATCATATTATACAATTACTCTCAAACTAGCAGCACGTAACGAAGAACTTTTCTATTATATGTTAACTAGTGTACAATAGGCTCAATAAAATATAATTATATCACTAGCGACGTGGTTGTTTGGAAGTAAAAATATTTCATTACTGAATTTTTAAAAAATGATAGAAATAAGAAGAAAAATAACTCTACCTGAACATCTCCTGAACAAGTTTCGCTGACTCAATTTGAGTTTCTTCTGACCATCTTACGATAGTATTGATCAAGACTTTTCTGAATTTTTCTGCAGGAAATAGAAAAAATGTACATTGATAACGAATTCTGTAGTGCACCAATACAGTTTCTTTGATTAATCAATATGGATTTCAAGAATAGAAAACTAACTCTAGGTTCTACACTACAAATGATTATGGGATTTTACATTTGGATGTTTTATACTTTTATTAAAATGATGGTTGTTTCTGTGCAATGAAATACCGAATACTAGATACGAATAGTTGCTGTACTATAAAAAGTTATTACAGTACCAAGTTAAAGTATTCAAACACCTTTGATTACAAGAAACCGCCGTTGAGAAACATTAACCGAAGTGTCCAGTTACATTTCTGTAGGTGTCGTTCCAATTTTTATCCAGAAGTGCCGCAAATATAATTGACTTTCTGTGATATACCTCAGGCTTTATAATCCCCAAAATCAGAAGTTCAGGCTGTTAAATCAGGAGGATAAGGGGGAACTCAACTGCATCATTTTGTCCTACCCTTTGCCCTATCAAATTCTCTTCGAGAGCAGAGAGGTCTACCATCTTATTGGAAGTGGAATTCCTTATGTGATGTGAAGCAAACTCGGATCTCCATTGTCGTTTCATTTCCTTAAAATTCTCAAATTTTAAATATCACTTTAATCCTTTTCCGGGCCGTGGGAGTATGTACTCCCAATAACATTGTTTGATTGGTATTTGAATTGGCTACTTTAAGGGAAGCTTTCCCAGTTGTATATCTCACTGTTGTACAAGAAAACACGCAAGAAAGAGTGAAAAACATAGAAAAATTTGATACGCACCATGCTGTGTTGTCATTGTACCGTCATACATTTGATAATTATATGTGTCGTTTTCCGTCATGTATGTGAGTTTTCAGTAAACTTTTTTTTTTTTTTTTTTTTTTTTTGAGAAGCAATGATGAAATAAAAATTTAATTCTTCCAATTCTGAATAAGGAAGCAGGTTGCTGGTGTTCATCTTAGATCAGAGCTTTTGTACCCATGTATGGGTGTTTGTGTGAAATTGTTTTACATCAAAATATTTTTGTTCAATTTTGTTTCAACCATCAAAACCTTTTTTACAAAGAAGTTTTGATTGAAAATGAAATGAAATCTTTGGTTTTACGTCCCAAGGTTATGCCGGTTAGGCTAAAGGAGACGGTGATGATGAGAAATGAATGAAATGGTGGAATGAAGAAAGTGGGAAGAAATGGGAAAACCCCGAGAAAACCCACGAGCATGGCGTTTGTTTACCACAAAGCCCACACGGCGCGAGCTGTGATCGAACCAGGGAACCAAGCACCGGAGGTGAACGCTCTACCACTGAGCCACCGCGCCCCCTAAGTTTTGATTGAATCTGGCAACCACACAGATGAGGTATTGAACTGATAATATTGATATGCAGCTTTCATAACTTGCCTTGCACTATCCTAAAGTAAATGGACAAGAAACACTTGCTATTCTTGCTACAACCCATAATCCTCGCAAAGTTATGTGCGTAAATCGTACAAACAAAGAAGACACGTCTTCAGCATTTTGTCCACTATGTATTGCTGTTCTGTCTATAACGAAAATATGGGTGGTGAGAGCGTATTCGATCAAAGACAAGAAATACATCCCATTGGCAGAAAATCTGTGAAATGCTGACACCAATTTTTTATTTTCTTATTGACCTTGCAATTGTCAATTGTTTTAATTTCTCCAAGTAACATAACGAGTCCTGATGCTCATCAATTGAACTTTCGTCTTGTACTTCCTCATCAAGTGGTAGACGGTTATTTATCTGGGAAAAGAAGGGATTGCCCAACAAGTCTTCTTTCCAGAAAATGAAAAGTGCCCGAAGGTGTTCTTGGATGGCGTTGGAAGTAAAATGTCTAAGAAGTTGTTCAGTTATCGTCAATGCAGAAAATATAGCATAAAGAAATTGAAACAGAAATATACATTGCTTGCCCAATTTATTTTGATTCTTTGTGTAGTGATCACCGTTTACACCAGTTTGATGGACAATACGATATTTTCAGGGTTTTTTTTTTTTTGTACCATTGTAAAGTTACGTTTTCATTGTGGACATTTTACAACTCTTCATGATGGACGTTTTATTTGAAACTCTTGCTTTCTGACTCTCATATTATCCATTTGTAATTATTTTGTCATTTTTACTTTTTAATTTATTTTTTCGCTCGAGTTTTAGCTAATCATAAAAATAAACAGACCTTATAATTATATTGGAGATTTTTAAAAAAAGTTAATAAGTAAGAAAAATAAGAAGAAAGATATAAATTATTGAAATGTTATTTATATAATACTACCATTTCAGGGGTTCGATCTTCAAGTGCCTCTCCCTCGTTATGCTACTGTTTATAGCGTTCCAATTTTTCATAATTTTCTTGGTTCATCTTTCACGGATTAGATTTTCACATCATAACCGTGACATTTCTAATTCACACGGAAAGGGGTTTAAAGCTCTTACGCTTCTCTAATAATGATTATGTCTATGTTATTTTGCTTGGCTATTCTAATGGTCACACGATGACGCTGGTATTGAAATTATTAACATATTTTGGAAGAACATTTTGCTATACATTGTTGCAAAAATTTGATGAAATTTCTGAAGTCCATACATAACATTCATTAAACTGTATATTCATTTATTGTAATTTGATATGCATATCCTCATCAATTTAATGGGAACACTTAGAGTTGGAAACACTTCAGATGTCTAAGCTGGCAATGGTCAGGTGGTGAACGTAGTGTCAGATTGTTTATGGTGATGTGTTAGCTAAAACTCTGCTCTACCTAAGGAGCAGTATAGCGGCAGTGAACTGACCAAATGGTGATAGTGTAAGAGAGCAAACTATTGGCACTCGGTTATGTGGTCCGAGGGTGAAGAAAGTGGCAAGTGTGATGGGTGTCTCTCAAGGTCAGTGTCCAAGGTGATGACAGTCTGGAAACTAACAGCAAAACCACAACGGCAAATGACAAGTCACGCCGAGAGGTGCAAGTAACGGAGAAATTCCAACTTCTCCAACAACCTATCGACAAACATAATCCGCCGCGAGTTACAAGAAATGGACATACAGAATTGGATTGCTTGAGTGAAACAGTTGGTAAGGGACCATAACGCTTTAGTACGACTCCAATGGTGCCCTGGACATTCAACATGAACCGCCGATGACTCGAAAATTGTTATGGTCGAATGAGTCATCATTCATCTCACACCGTATGTTATACTATGGGCTATGTTTATGTGTGAAATATGCCCAAGAAAGCGTATAATCCCCAGTGTCTCCGCCCAACCGTGAAACATGGCGTTAGTTCTGTGATGATGTGGGTCGCAATATCCTGGTTTTCAGTGGGTCCTATGCTGACGTTTACCGGTCAAGCCTCCACTCGTGATTATGTCGCCATTTTGTTAACTATAAATTTTCTACGGTTCAGATATTTCCAGACAACGACGCCATATTCTAGGATTATAATGGACCCATTCACACAGCTGTTATGGCTTGATTTCAGAAATATCGGGATGAATTTGAACGCTTTCCCAGGCCCACCCAATCCCAAGACCTGAATATAATGGAACATTTGTGGTTCGTTTTGGAGACACGAATTCGGCGCAGATTTTCGCCTCCATTTTCTCTTATAAAACTGAGTGCTGCACTGCACGCGGAATAGTGCAATATTCCACTACTACCATTCACCCTCTGTGACTCCATTTCACGTCGCATCAGAGCTGTTCTGAAGACAAAAGGTGGTCCAGCACGATATTAATCCAGTAAGTTGCACTTTTTCAGGTGTTCCATTAAATTGACAAAGATCTGTATATTAAATAAGTATTATCAAATTTATTACATTAGAAAAGCAAATAACTGGAAATGTAATAATATTTTGTCCTTGATTCCTACAACACTGGCCGAAGAGTTTAGATTGTTAATGAGCATATTAACATTGATGTTACTATTTAATCTGCATGAAACAAAACAATTCAAAACATAAGAAATCAGAAATTTTGAATCAATACTGTGATTTAGTAACATAACCACTCTAACTTGTTAATGTAATCTCATTAATCTAACGTAAGAACATTAATTTGTATTACTGATTGTGTAACTAGTTTAGCTAATTTTCTACTCTGTCGATGTATTGAGCACAAAATAATTTGAAAATTTCCTGGCAAATTAACATTTTACATTCTTGAAAAGAATTTTAACATTTGAAAAGAAAAACAATTTACCTTCAGGCATTTTCTTTGGAGGTGGTTCCTCTTCCTTTGGTTCTACGTCTGCTTCTTTCACAGCATTTACAAAGTTAAGCATTCTTCTAAAGACTCCTGGTTTATCCTCCTCTACTGGAGCTTCCTATAATTGAATGGGAAACAAGTGAATTTACTGAATACTGTAGTAGCAAAGTCGGCGTATAATTATGGTTCCTTTTTACAAACTTTCAATTTCAAATTACATACGGAAAGTTTTTTTGTTTTTTTTTAAAAAAAAAGAACACTTTGTTCGGTTTACAGTACTTTTTCGTAAAAGGACATTCTGTGACTAGCTCCTTTCCTATTTACGTGTTTTATTCATTGTTCTAAAAAACTGAACAAATTCACTCCATAATTGTTCTAAATAATATATGCTTTAAGCCAGGTACAAGTACAGACATTGGCTAATACAAATTTCAACTCAACCAAATTTTCAGTTCAAATTCCATTGACTCCTTGGGTAATTTCGAAAAGGAATTAAAATATTTCTTTACGTTTCTTTAGAAAAGAATGAAGTCTTTCTTTCGTTTAAGCAGAAAATTAAAGGACAGGTTACCTTTACATATTTCTGTTCCTTTAAGATTAACGAATTCCAAGGCACGATTTATTTCTTAACATGTTTTTAAATATTCTTATTATGTCAGTGTTGTAATACAGTCCTAGAGTTGACCTAAAATCAATAACTAGATACAAAAAGTTGTTATAGTATACTCGTATACTATTGTTTTATGTAATCAAATTAAAAGTGCTTCTACTGAAATTGTTACTTTTGTACACAAGGGTGTTTTTTTTTTGTAAACGCCCATCAATTATATATATATATATATATATATATATATATATATATATATATATATATATATATATATATATATATATATATATTCTACTGATATTAGTAACAAAAGCAGATTCAACATCACATAATAATAAACAACATTATTTCTTTTTAAATTTATGTTGAGTGTTTCATATGCAAAATCTATAACACTTGACAATGCAATACTTATTAAATCCTAATTACAATTAGTGGAAAATTTCATAATTGATTTAATATAAGAAAGGCCATAGTTATCACGTAGGCGCATAATCTTTTGTTTCTTCAACATGAATTGTTTGTACAGAGTATTGTTGTTAATTTTCCGCTGTGTTACTGAAAACAAAGGACAAAAGCCCTGCAAATATCTCTGAGGATATCGGTGATATAAAAAAGTAAAGTAGTTTTGTTGTCTATAGGCGGAAGTATCGAGTATCTATAAAATATGTTCGTAATATGTGTATAAAAATAAAAGAAAAATAAAATTTAAACAAATGAAAATCGTAAACAAATAAGAGACTCAAAATATAAGTCTTTTGGATAAAGAACATTAATCTTTATTGAATGAAAGCAACATTAAAATTCGCAATTGTAGTTGTCAGCATAATTATTCTCTTTTTGTTTTTCTTCAGTTTCTCTTTTGTTACTTTCCAGTCATTTTTATATTGTTCCTGCTTTCCAGGTAAACAAAGTTAGATAGAGCCACTATGTCTCATTGTCTTTATCAGACACACTATTGCAATGACAATTGGAAATGTCAAAACTGTAACACAGGTTAATAATAATAATAATAATAATAATAATAATAATAATAATAATAATAATAATAATAATAATAATAATAATAATAATAATAATAATAATAAGTGTTTGGTTTAATTAGATTTTAATTTTGTTTAAGCTCCAGCTTATTTAATTTAAACTACAGTTACTCACGCAAAGCATGCTATTCTCACACAATATTGTGGAACATGTTCCAAAATTTCGTGAAAGGTAATCTCCTAAAAGTACTCTTAATGAGACGAACGAGTAAGGATCTCTAACACGGTAGTTATTTTCTATGATAAGCACCAATTATAGATTTTCACTACACGAGAAATTTATTATCCTGGACACTAATGCGAACTCTAATTTCAAGAGAAAAACGAGAACTTCATGGGAAAAATATCAATATATCGAAATAATTGGAGCTAAAGTTACACATTCTAGTATATGCATGTATGATTCTAACAACCAAATAATTGACACGCTTATTATTCTTTTTTTACATAATGCTATTGGGTTTATCTCCCAATATTAAATTGCATAGACAATTCATGAACATAACACTAAAATACTTGTATAACAATAATTACAATATTAATGAACCATATATCAAATTAAATGGATTATACATAAGTATACTGGGATGGACAGAATAATATGAGCAGCCGTGAGAAAACACCACTAAGTTACTATCGTTATCACACGTCACGCGTTACTTTTTTTAAAAAAAAAAAGTTCTAGTATGGGCTTGCAGAACCGTTATATGTTAGTTCGTCCATGTGTCAGATATACTGTCAAGGTCTCACTCTACAGACCTTAAAAGATGGCAGATTGTGCTTCTGCTTAGTTGCCTGGCTTGGCAATAGTCGCAGTCTTCTAGGAATATTGCGAATAATTGTGTCAAATATTAAGCAGTAATACAGTATGAGTGGAAAAACCTTTTACATAGAACATAATAATGGCAGAAAAGAAAAATTTTCTGATAGGATAGATTGTGGTTAAAGCGGAAGTGACAGCAGAACTCCTTAATTGCCACACAAATAATCCTGTTTCTACGAAAGTAGTGCTACTTGAGTTTCATGAAATCAATATTCCTACTGCTGTCACCAAGCCTCTTACGACGCCGTTGAATGCCAAAAAGAACTACCTACTTCCCACCGCTAGACGGATGAGTATCTAGCGAACGCCAACAGAAACCTACAATTCAGACTGTCTCCTCCTAATTGTCAAATATGAAGACGATTCTAACATGGTGTGGATGGTCATATGCTAATACTCTCCAGATACTACTGTTATCGTGCATGAAAAAATCTAACAGGATGACATGGCTTCAAGATACATAGCTAGGAATGTACAAGCGTTGTTCAAGGAGCATCAACAGAAACTAACACACTTCTTCCAGTTCCACAAATCAACCCGATTTGAACATAATTGAACTACTGCGATTCGTTTTGGAACACAGAGTGAGGTCTTGCTTCCTTTCCTCATCTTTCAAGAAACTGTAGTAGCTTTTGCATGGTGAGTGGGACAACACTCCACTAAATACAAGACAGGATCTATATGATTCGATTCCTAGCGATCTTGGCTATTTTTCATAATAAAGGATGTTCTACACGTTTCCTTTTTGTTCTAGGTGTTCACATTATATCACCCATCTTCTTTATATTCTTCAGTCAATATTGTTAAAGTATTAAAGGTGAGACATAAAACAATAATAATACCTCTGTTGCTTCTGGTTCTTGTAAAGCTGCGAGGGACACTTTTGACATAAACTCATCGTGGAATTCTCGCAAAGGAGTTCGAATATCAACACTAACTGGACAGTTTTCTGTATCTTCATCCTCTAAATTTTTGAAGCACAAAATTGCTTTCATCTGGAAAATAAAAGGAAAATTTGAGTAAGTAAGGGAACAAAATAAGAACACTTTTAAGATGCAAATACAATGAAGTATTTAAGTAAATAATTTATGCTTATTACTATTTCTTTACTTTTATGCTTACTTCTACTTTTTTCTTTACTTTCACAGTTAGTACGAGGGCCGTCCACAAAGTAACGACCTTTGTGTACTCTAGGTGTCACGCAGGTCATGTCCTTTACGCTGGTCGTTTAACTGGTTTCTTTAACATCTTTGCTCAGTAATTTGTGAGTTGTGATGGTATCACTTGCTATTGGCTAATTGCCGTGTGTTAGAAAAGTGAGCGCTCTGATACAAAATCCCATCAATTGTCAGGTGAGGATTGTGAAATTTGTCTACCCACATACAACTGCTGCACCCCGCAACCTGTTGGATCAACTTTGATGGGAGGTGTTTGCTCATCCTCCTTATACTTCGGACCTGCCTCTAGTGACCGCTATCAGTTCACTAAGTTTAAAGAGTTGCTAGGCGGACAACAATTTTGAAATGATAATGAGTTGAAGACTACAGCGAACACACCTGAAATAATCGATTGGCGGCAGTCAAGTACTACATGAGGACGTCATATTCGGGACAGATATGATAAAGGATGATGTATGTGTATGTGTGCGAGATGATTATGTGTAGAGGTAGACTAAAGTTTACTTCTGTACGGAAAATAAGTAATTTTACTAAACATTTGCTTTTAGCGTTATTAAACCAAATTCTTACTTTTCGAATGACCTTCGTAAAATAGTGTTCAAAATCAATGTAGCGTATATTGAATGGAAGCCTGTTCTAACCGGAAATAAGACACAGACAATGAAGTTCTATTCAACACAGATTTCATTGTATGATCTTTTCCCAATATTTGGAAAATGTATACCGAAAGTAGGTGAAATATCAGTATATGAATGAAATGTATCCTTTTCCTTATCATTTGAAAAAGTATATCAAAAGTAGATGAAATATAATGTAAATGAAACTAAAGACTGAGACAAAAATTAAAGACAAAAATGTTTTCTATTACATTGTCAGCGCGCTACGAAACTAAAAAGTGTCTTTTGCAACTCAATGTTCTAAAACTTTTAATATTAATTGTTTTCAACAACTGGTTAAAAATAAATCATAGTATAATAATAAGTATATCAGATATTACTTTCGGATAGTCACAAGTATGTGCATATGAGATATATATCGAATTTCTGATACATTTATCTATGTAACTAGTTACCGATGCTATGAAAGTAACACATTGTTAGATTAGAATATTTTTATGTAGATACCTGCTCTCGAGGTGGACATCTGAACTCTCGAGTCTTCTTAGCAGCAATAGCAGAAGGAAGATCTGATTGTTTGATTTCAATGTATCTTCTCAATTGATCCTAAAGAAAAAGAAAAAAAAAAATATGACGCTTTAGAAATTTTCTCAGTCCTTACAGAAGTTTATTGTCTCTATTTATAACTATTTTTCCCATTACTGTATTACTTACCAGGAATCTGCCAAACATAATTAGTACCGATAGAACTTGTGCTACTGAGAGATAAATAAATAGCTATTAATAAATAGCCATTGCAATACACGATCTTTTTAAACTAGTGTATTATGTCTAATATTAAACAAAAATAAGTTTTTATATACTTGATCCAGTTTTACAAGAGTAAAGAAGTTATACAGTGATAAAGAAGTATGAAAACAAAGCATTCACTTTTATATTTTATTACATTATAAGCATTTACACTTCACACACTAGTAACATTTCTTTTATAATAGGTCGACTATTGACCAATATACCTATACCAAATAAGACACAACTACGTGTGATGAAAGACAGAAAAACTAGAAAACTAGATATGATGGAGACATTTGATTCTCTGTGAATATGGAGTAATAAAAATAGGGTGAAATGGCAGTATAATACAAACCAGGTGCGAGGATCATCGTGTGTGTGTGTGTGTGATTGGCTCGGGTAGGTATAATGGTATATCACATTCTCTAACTTTCGAGTAAACTGGAAAAGAAGGCCAATACTCCCATGCAATTCAATGCAATGGTACATAGCAATCAAGCTTCCCTTGCCATCTGCAGGTACCTTTCCGAAATCAAATTATCTACATACTCTTCTGTGACTCGATTCCGGAAGTGGCACTCAATATTATGTTACCCCGAGCTGCTCATATATGCGAAGCAAAACGACAAATAGGAAGTAGCGAAGCGCACAATAATTCCAAGTTATAAAATTTTCTTTAATTATATACTAGTAATACAAAATCATATGAATCGCCATAGTACATTGATATGAGAAATGCTTGAAATAAAATTCAATACCCGAACGATGAACAGAGAGAAAGAATTGAAACTAAATGTTATGTGGAACATTATACTTTTTTTTTTCAATTGAAATACGTGACATTTTTAATAAGTTTTAGCTATTACAACGATGAAAACTAATGAATATTTTGGAATCGTAAGTGTAGTGAACGTAAAATAAAATAAATGATGGATGGGGAAACATCAATAATTATTACGAAGATCTACAATTATTAATTATTTGAATCATAAAATTCAAAATCCAAACAATAAAAGCGAAAGAAGTAGTGTTCGAATCAACAGGAGGAGATGAAGGGGATTTCCTTCTATCGTCAAGTGGCTTTCCCTTCTCATCAAGGAAGAATTTCTCCCTTTATGGAGAAAACTTCTTCCCATTCCATGTCCACTACAGAAAAATTTATCCCTTGCCGGGAAAAGTTTCCTCCCATTTCATATGCGTTACTGTGTTAAAGAAAAAAAAATCTGAAATACATAGTACCTATCAGCAAAAGCCCCAACCCTCTCTCTCTTTCCATTACCCTGCAAAAAAGTAACTAGAAATAGTAAATTTATTTATTTTGTCATGCCTCTAGTGTCATGATTATTACCCGAATATCGTAACTATTGTAAAAGTGACTTATTGCAAAACAAAAATTATGAATGAGATTAAATTTTTATGATTCTTTGTAAATCAATAATTGAACGAGCATTCGTACTGCAGGAATTTAATGTTGATTGAATATTTCTGAAGTAAACGATAGGTTTCATAGTATTGATAATTAAAACTACTACAAGAAAGCTATTTATATTCATAAGTAAACAATGGAACTATGGAATATTTGCACAGACTACTTACTTATGTAATAATTATCTAAAAGTTGCTATACTGCTACTATGATTTTTTAGTCAAATTTCTATTTTTTTTATTAAAGTATCTTACCGTTTGAACTTCACCAATGTAATCGTGGCTAAAAGCCACAATTGCTTCTACCCTGTGTCTAAGCTGATTGTCACATAAATGATGTAGTAAATAACACATTTCCAGCTTTGCTCCTTCAGCCATTTTCATATTAAGTAAGCCTTTTCTGTGTTCATCTTTACCCTCTGAAAAAAAAGTTAAATTATATAAATAAGTATACATTAAACATTTCAGAATAATTTAGGAACAAAAGAGCAACGCAGCAAATACAATGAAGCAAACTAAGTATATATGAAAGGGACTACAGTATTCATCTTTTACTTTGTAATATTTCTTACAAATTTTAGATCCAAGTCATGAATCATTACAATGTACAACAAGTTGTATGTGTACAGTAAACAACGAACACAACATAACAGATAAAACGGAACCAAAAGCATACAAAGGAATGCTATAGTTAATATTATCAATGTATCTCCACATTAGAGAGTAAATTGTGTGCAGTCATTGCAATGTACTATTGCTATTAGCTTTTAATTTGTTTCTTTTCAGGTAGCATCTTCAAATATAATTTGTGAAGTATTGTGAGAAATAGAAAATATGTTATAAATTTAGAGAATGAAATTTGAATATGTCAAGTCTGTTTATTATTCTTGAAGATCATAAATCATAGCTAAAAAATCATTGCATTGAGTTTTTTGTTTCATTTTTATACTCATTTTTTACTCTTTCTCTTTTTAAAAAATAATAAAAACTAACCTTTTTTGTATCTTCTTCATTTCTACTCGTATTTATATTCTAACGCAAAAAAGAAAGTAAAATTACCTACCTCTATCAAACGTGGGATCCCAAGTTTCAGGTTCTACAATTATCAACAATTTATCCACATCTCTATCAGTTAGTATTCCCTCAAGTAATATTTGGTTATAGAAAATTACTTAAAATCTGAATTGTCAGAAACTTTCATCGTCATTTAATAAAAAGTATTTCTTTTAAATTTATTTTTTATTTCATTTATTACCTTCGCATCTCGTACAGTATATCTAGATAAAAATGGCTGAATATTGTTTTTCTACTCTTATTTTTTTTAACCCTGTTGTGTACGTTACGCTTTGTGACACTGATATACTTTTCATCACTGCCTGGTACACATTCGAGTGAACAACCGGCACCGCAAAATAGTTTTTACAATTCATCAACCCATTCTCTAAACTTCTCGGAGGTCCCGAAGTTGGTTTAGCTTATAAGATATTAATTTCCTTACAACACTGTTTTCAACAATCATTATCTTGCAATACTACGTATATATACATTATTCTCTCATATCATAATAATAATAATAAAGCTGAGTTGTTCTTGTTTTGTTTGATGATAAATTGCGAGTCCCTTGTAAGATTACGAAAGTTGTGATAAGCACGTCGCCTCTAATATTTAGATAGCTGAAATTATTATCTTCCTTTAGTGACGCAATTTTTGGGTTCTTATACTGGAAGATTAGTCATAAAAGTAGAACCAGCATTTAGTGGTGTAACGAAACTTCGATTTCTTCAAAATTTTAAATTCAACAAAAAACAAAATGTTTACTTTCCAAGAAAAATTACATTATATATAAATTCTAGTAGTCCAGACAACAGACATTTTTCTTTCCTCTAGCGTCATATTCGAAAAATGCACTCCGAATAGCAACAATGTATTACTTAACACCAATAGTATATCATCATATCTTCACATTGTCACTAACATTCGCTCATTGGTTAGAAGTAACATTGATAATTTTAATTAAAACGTAACTTCACATTCTTCTTATAGTGATCTGTTTTATTTGTTTTAATATGCATGTTGTTTATCTTCCCAAATACAATTTGCGCTGCATGAAAGAAATCCAAATTTGGATTGGATTGGATTGGATTGGATTCTATATGAGATCTGGATCTACAACTTTATCTTGGATTCGAATCACATGAATTATCGCCGGGAATCGAACTTGGCTTTCCCCAAATTTGGATCGAAAGAGACTCCGCAATTCCCTTATAGAGAAATAACTTTAAAAATTTCTGCTTAAAAAAAATTATGATATTACGATTCTTCACATATCTGATTGGACAAAAGTCATAATGGGCAAAACCGACGGAAAAACCACCTAAGCCCTCTAAATGAGTCAGTGTTGCAAATTTTGAGGGAAGTCAACAAATCTAGGAGATTCGACTGCCAGGAAAGCGACAATTATTATTATTATTATTATTATTATTATTATTATTATTATTATTATTATTATTATTATTATTATTATTATTATTATTATTATTATTATTTTTCAATTTGCGATATTTTGGATAATTTTTAAAATTACAATTTGACGACTAACAAATCTAGTGACTTTTATGCTGTGGACAACTTATCCTTAAGTAATCAGGCACTATCAGTTCTAAGTAGTTTGTTATAGCCTATATTTGTTTATTTGAATCAGCACAAGCGTCGACTAATTCGTCAAGTGGCCTATATAGCGTGTTATCACATATCCAGAGTCCCGCTTTGCTTTCCGTTCTCCCTTGCCCTCTAACACAGAATAATTCCAATCTTCAGTGTTCTTTTGTTTGAAGAGCTTCTGTTGAGAAGAATAAATAATACAGGATTACCGATAGCAGGTCGATTATCTGTAGAAGCTTGAGTAAAAATGAGGTAATTGTACATTTTTTATGTAGACTTTTAACTTTTGTGTATTTTTAAAACTCATTTTTTTTATTTCATTGGAAGGAAACTAATCATAAAGTAATATATAGTGTGTAGTGACTAAGCATATAGTGATAGTGTAAAATGTGCGCACACTCTGATTTCTGAAGAGAGCAAATTGTTCGCGCTCGGTTAGGTGGCGCAAGAGTGACTTCAGTGGCAATTGTGATGAGAGTGTCGTGAGTGATAGTTTTCAAGATGATGGCCTACAAAACTCACAGCGGAACTACATCAGCGAAGAGTAACAGTGGTCGGAAGAACACTATTAGTGACAGGTCCCTCCGAGCATTAAAACGGATTGTTACTCAAAACCATGGTGCTACTGCGGTGCAAGTGAGGGACAAACTCAAGCAACACATATCACAGCCTGTGTCGACGATCATAGGCCGCCACGAATTACATGACATCGACATATAGGGTCGAATTGCACTGGCGAAACTGCTGGTAAGGGACTACAACACGTTGGCACGACACCAAAGGTTTCGTAAACATGCAACATGGACGGCTGAAGACTAGAAACGTGTGATATGGTCGGATTGCGTCATTGTTCACCTTATTTCAAATCACGGATCCTTTTTATCTGTAGCAGTCAGACCAAAGAAGCATATGATTCGAAGTATCTTCATCCAACCGTGAAACATGGCGGTGGATGCTGTAGGCCGCAATATCCTGGTCTTCAGTGAATCCTGTGCTGACGCTTACCGGTCGCGTCACTGCCCTGATTATGTCATTTTAGGGTACCGCGTGTATCTTATGGTTTAGATATTTTTATGAGCAATGACGCCATATTCCACAATGATAATATGCTCATTCACACAGATGCAACTTTGAGACATAGTTTGTATAAGACTGGAATTAAGTTGAACACCTCCCTAGGCCACTCAATCCATAAACCTGAACATAATTGAACATTTGTGTTCCGATTTGGAGACACGAATGCGGTGTAGATTTCCACGTCCATTATTTCTCACGAAACTTTGAATACTGCATGTGAAATGGTGTAATATTCGACGTGCTACCATTCGCGACCTCTACGACTGCATTCCACGTCACATCAGAGCTGTTTTGAGATCGAAAGATTATATAACCCAGTAAGTGGTATTTTTAAGGCATTTCCATTAAATTGATAAAACCTGTATTATTATTATTCGTTACATATGATTCATTCAATTATTTTTTTTTTATTTGTACGTCTATGTAGCGCACACTATAACTTGGAACTGATCACAGATTTACTATATATTTATATAGCGAGAGAGAGAAAGGGAGAGTGAGAAAAGCTGAATAACTTTAGCGGCTTTTCACCCAAAATTGGAGTCATTTCATCCCATTTAGCGGTCAACTTTTGGACAATACTGAATCGAACTCTCAATTATTAGAATCATGCAAGTAAGACTTATAACATTGTGGTGTTAGTTCATTGCTGAGCACGATAACTCTTGAACAAAAGTGAATTTTTCAAGTCTGGGTTTAAAATAGATACCTAGACCAATTATCTCTGGCGAATTTGTTAATGGAGTCAATTCTGTATAGGTTAAGAATATGGAAGCCACCTTTTTTTTTTTTTTTTTACGTCTGTTAGTCCACAAGATAGCTATTGAACAAAAGAAAATGTTTGATTATTTTTTGCAATAGATAGGTAGTAGATCCGGTAGATTAGTGCCGATTTCATTAATGCAATCAATCCTGTATAGTTTAAAAATATTGAGGCCACTCTTTTTACTTCCTTTACTTCACCTGATAATTCTTTATCAAAAGAGAATTCTTGAATTTCATTTTATGTAAAAAAAAAAAAAAAAAATAGCTAAAACGTTTATTTCGGTTGAATTTGTTAATGCAGTCGATTCCCTGCAGATTAAGAATATAGGAACAACTTCTGTACGTTTTGCGTGGTCTTTCTTACTATTGTCACCAGAATTTATTTTTTGTTGTTGTCTGTTATTTTGTAAATATGAAGTGAAAAGAGATTATAGCAATATATAAGCTTTTTTTTTTTTTAAAAAAAAAAAAGCAAATTGACGATTGAATAATGTATGATTGGATTACTATTCGGTCATCGAATCATTCATTATCCCACATTTCATCATTTAAGTATGCACTATTCGATTATCTAATCACTCTTTGTCCATCCATTTATGATTCAAACACCCATTATTTGATGAATAAAACATCCATTTTCTGACAACTCAATCAATCACATCCATCATTCATCCATTCAGCATTTAATCATCCATTATTCATCCATTTATCTTCCAATCATCTATCGTTCATTCATTTAAATTCGATCATATAGAGCTGATCATCTATCATCTACTATCCAATCACTTCTCATGCAATGGTCTATCATCCAATCATTTCATTATCCATTATTCATTCACCCGTTACCAATTATCCGATCTTCTAATCATTCACTATTCGATGACCCAATTATCATTTAACGAATTATATATCAATCAATCGCTTATTTGTTAAATCAGTGATCCAAGCTATTTCTTAGTGTACTGTGGTTCTTTACAAAATAGCATTTTTTCCCTCTTCTACAATGAATACAAGAAAACAAAAATATTCAATTCTTTAATATTATTTCAAAATAGAAAAAAAAGCTCAGATACTCCTATAGCCTGTTTTCACTTCATATTAATAAGATACTGGCAAAAGCTCTAGTGAAGATGGAAAGAAAGATTACGCAGAATGTAAAGAAGTGACCTCCATACTCCGAATCTGCATAGGATTGAATCGTTCAAATGTTATCTTGCGCAGTATTGTACTAACAGCACAATCTTATAACTATCACTTGCGTGATTCTAATAATTGGTGGATCGATTAGTGGGATTACAAGGCTTTTCCGGCGTTTGTGTTCATTATGACTTTTGTTCAGTTAGATGTAAAGAATCGAAATATCACAAATTATAAAAATATATCAAAAATAGTACCTACCTCTATCAAAAGTAGGATCCCATGTTTCAGGATCTATCATTATCAATAATTTATCCACATCTTCATCAGTTAATACTCCCACAAGTAACAGCCTATCTACCAGCTTCAATAGAGGACTGAAAGCATACAAAATGTTATTCATATTTTTGCATTCCATTGTAGGCTGCAAATTGAGTTATTTTAACTTTTTCTTTTTAAAGTGTACAGAAAAATGCAAATAAAAACAAATAAAAAGATCTAATTTACATTATTATAAAAGACTCAGCTTATGACATACCATTGACTTGAATATTTATACATTTAATTATGTTTCAAGGTTAAATTTTAAAATGATAAATTTAATAGAATTTAGGCATTGTAAGTAAAGAATAGACATTGGACCTAACAGTTTTCATCATATTACAATCCTTTTATTATTTTTTTTGTTTTATTTTAAACATTTGAACAAATATAAGAAGGCTAGTAGGCTTATATTATAATTTTGCAGGGTTGCGGTGGCTCAGTGGTAGAGCGTTCACCTCTGATGCTTGGGGTCCCGGGTTCGATCTCAGCCCCCGCCATGTAAACTATGTGGTGGACAAACACCGTGTCCGTGGGTTTCCTCGGGGTTCTCCCGTTTCCTCCTACTTTCTTCATTCCACCATTTCATTCATTACTCATCATCACTGTCTCTTTTAGCCTCACCGGCATAACCGTGGGACGTAAAACTCAGAGATTTCATTTCATTTTTTAATTTTGCAAAATTAAATAAAATAATTTTTATATATGTATGTCTGCTTTATTCTATCTATGACATATATTTTTTATTTTGAACTTACTTTTGCTGCTTATAAAATTAAGATATTTACAGTAACCTATAGTAATTAAAAAAGAAGCAGGTATGGTGGTAGAACGCTTATCTCTAGTGCGAGAGACTCCTGGTTCGATTTCAGGTCCCGGCGGGAGCTCATGTGGTTCGGATTCCACGTTAATCACTAGGTCCACGTCTCATATAGCCTCGCTGCTGAACGGGGCGTTAAACTCAAAATCAACTCAACTCGATTTCAGGTCATATGTGTTTGTGGTGGACAACATCAAGTTCATGGATTTTCTTGGAGTTCTTCCGTCTCCTTCCACATTGGCATTCCATCATTTCTTTTATAACTGTTCTCTCTCATTGCCCATCTGTTTTGTTCATCCTACAGAGCAAAACAATGGGATGCAAAACTGAAAGTTTTAATTTCACCTTCATTTTTAAAAAGATAAATAAGATTATTAATAGAATTACTATATTAATTTATACTTATCTCAAATGTTAATTTATGTGAACTTTCATATGAGTACATATACAAGTTTTTTTCAGAAGTTTCGTGCACATTAATATTTACACGTAGAAGTTCATACGCAAGAACTTGAATAATTATTACTTGAAATTATTTAAGTATAGTTTTTGGCAACTTAGATAATAATATTGTCTCTGCCTTAATAAATAGATTTTTGTTATCCTAAAGTTATTGACACAAGCACATATAAAAGGTGATCACACTCTTCTGTTGACCTATAAATAGTCCAGGGCACGAAATTTAAGATCTAAATCTGTCAGATCAGATAGTTTGGTCGCCGAAAAACGGAAAATACACCTAAATACATCAGAATTTACCAATGCTTATCATCAAACTAAAATATTCATTGCCATTAGCAATCGGCAACGTCGTACTCTGAAATTCTTACATTATCCGAACTCTTAAAACTTACATTCTTAAACCGACAGAGGAAGAACAAGGAATGTCACAAATTTAACATTCTTGAGGTTATAGTGTCATTTAATACTTGTACTTAATACATGTTGTTCTGTTCGGATGAATACATGCCATGGTTTGAAATTATGAAGGCTTTGAAATAAACGATCCTCAAGAATATGACATTAACATCCAATGGAAAATTTATGTTTACTTATAATTGCTTTTACTGGGGATTCTTTGTTTTCTCCTGACATCCTTCACCTACTCTGCACTTGGCTATTGACTTAAATTTTATATGTACCGTAGTAAATATTACTTCAGCTTCTACAATTTACATTTTATATATAAAAAGTCATATTACTTCTATACTCAAACAAATAATCACTTTTTGTATTACTTACAGAAACAGCTTTTCGTTACTTCCTCCAATAGGATCCCTATTATGTACTTGATTAATCAATACAGCTTCATCAAGTGCTGTCATTACATAATCCTTCACAACATCCAATGGGAATGCTGGACTATAAAGATTTCTAATATCCTCAACAGTTTCTCTAGAAGTAAAATAATATATCAATAGTTAATGCTAGACAAAAATCTCTAAAATATGCATTCCCAATTATAATGTATTTTATGAAATGTTTTGCATACTTACTAGAATATAGTTTGAGGTACTTAAAAAAGGTGATTCTAATATTTATGATAAAGAGTGCTTATCTTTTTCACTAGTACAAGAGAAAAAATGATTTCTCACACAAATCAGAATAAAATTTACAAGAATCATGAACTGTATCTTTCATCTTTCAAATTATCTTCGGGATATTTCTATCTAAATGATACTAACACACTAACATAATTTATCATTGTCAACAACAAGAAAAAAAAAAAATACTTATAATACCAGAACAAAGTGCACTTACGGTGAAATATTTGTCATTTTCAGTTGAGGTCTGATAGATTCTGTTTTCAATGATCTTAAGCTGTGGCACATTTCAATATCTTGGTATAGGTCTTTGATTTCCTGTCCAAGAGGAATAATATATTCATTTTTACAAACTTCCCTGGAAAGAAAGAAAAAGAATATGATTAGAATTTAAATTGTTTTTGAAACTAACCTCTTTCCATATACATAGGACTTTTATTAATCTTTTTCAGGGTGGATAGTTTGAATGAAATGGGAAATAACTTTAATTTTTTTGCTATATTAAGTTCATTACAGCATCACCTATGTTAACAGAAGAAAATCAGTCTTGAAACTAAATAAAGATAAAAATGTGTTGTTTTATTATTGAATTCTTATATCAAAATATATTTAGATACATTATAAACTCGGGTTGCTACTGTGATTGAAATGTGTGCAGAAAATATACAATTTTATCAGTAACAGAAAAATTATAAAATGAAGACTTCCTTATTTAGAGAATGAATATCCTCTCTAATAAAACTGTTTAAAACAATTGTGATATCTATTTTATTTGCTAGAATATAAATTTAAAAAAGTTCTCATTTATTTTTCATTTTTGTTTTTAATTTTTCTAGGTCTCTTACTGTTTGTTTTATCTAGATTTTTACTACTAAACCATATTGTTTACTATGCATATTGTATGTATATATAAATTCGTGCGTATAGTAATTTTTAAAAGCATCATACACCTATGAGATGTCGTATGTTGGCATTGTTTGCAAATTCCTGTTTGTCTCCCTCCGTATGTTCCATATATACAGTATTAATCTAATAATTAATACATTAAAGTGTTAGTGGCGAACAGTGAAATTTTATTCGGGAGAGGTTTGACAAAACGATATATTATTTAGTCAGTTAGTAACTTAGTAGCACATGGCAAGTTATGTACTACTATGACTGTAAATTTTCAATAAAATATACACTCCCTATTTTCAGGATCACTAAATGAACAACGTATTGCCGGATATGTACAGTCTGTGACAAAGTAAATAGCATATTTTATACAGATTTTCTAGATATTTAAAATATTCTGCTTACTTTTGTCGTATATCTTAAATAATTACAGAAAAGTAACATTTAAACCTTACTTAAAGGATTATTTTTTACATTTTTTTTTAAAAAGGGAGTAAAAGTTATGATTTATGCAATATTGTTCTTGCCTTAATGTATATAATGCATAAAACACGTAGTTCAGTTTTTGCAAACTGTGAAACCCTTCTTCAGAAATTACAGGAATTTCCTGATAAAACCTTAGAATAGCTTGTCTAGTAAGCAGATATTGGCCCATTGTATTCTGTGGTAACTTTTGACCCTTCTTAGTAATAAAGTTTCTTTCAGCTGAAGCATTCGGCACAGATATAGTAGCTAGTATTTGCAACATTTTCATACATTAGAATAAAATTTTTGATTGCACTGATCAATGCATCAATACTGTTTGTGGCCATTCATTTTGTATAATGACGTTCCACTTTGACTTCCACAGTTCAAAATCAAAAAAGTATAGTTGTGGGATAAGATAAAGTATTTTGATTGAACTGTGTACACTTCCTAAGTTCAGTAACAGAAGTATTTTTACTTAAATGACTCAGAATGAACGCCTGAATACTTGTCAGGATGCATTTGTAGTTCACAAACTATTCAATTCTGAAATTACAATCAAGAAATGATATGACACTTGATCTTCTATAATATTCTTTTGGATTATATACATTAATATTTTCCTTGTTACACTGGCGAGAAGAAATTAGTTTTTTTTTTTTTTTTTTTTTCAATATTGATTCAAATTGTAACGTCAATGCTTATGACTTCTTTAAAGCACAATTTGAATTCACTATCTACATTGAAATGCAAATAATTTATTGGCATTAAGTTATCGTTAACACATTGGTACATCTCCGTAAAATCAAAATAGGATGATACTTTCTAATTTCAACCGAATCATTCATAATAATATTATGAAATGAAGTCTGTGAGTTTTACGTCCCACGTTTATGCCGGTTAGACTAAAGGAGACGGTGATGATGAGTAATGAATGAAATGGTGGAATGAAGAAAGTGGGAGGAAACGGGAGAACCCCGAGAAAACCCACGCACACGGTGTTTGTCCACCACAAGGTTCACTTGGCGGGGGCTGGGATCGAACCCGGGACCCCTAGCACCAGAGGTGAACGCTCTACCACTGAGCCACCACGGCCCCTATAATAATATTATGTTTACAGTACATCAAGACAACTAATTTTTTTCATATAAGATCAAAACTTCAACACAGCTAGCGTCTATGATTCCAAAATATCAAATTTGACTATATACGATACTAAGTCGCTTTCAGTTTTTAAATTGAATATCAAAATAAGTAGATGAGTACAAGGAGTATATTTTATCGGAAGTTGTATTGATCAATAATTGACTAGTAATCAACACAAAAAGAAGTGAATAGCATGGCTTACTGTACTGTATATGTAAAATAGTAACTCTTTTTTTTTTTTAATATTTCGGGGAGGGTTTCGAACTCCCTTATATCTTCCGCTCATGTTAAGGTTCATCAGTGGAATAGAGTTACATTATTTAACTACTCTTTCCCGTTAAGATAACAGTTGGTCAATGGCCTCCTCATTTATCACATTAGAATTTAATTCTTGATAGTCACAAACAATATTAAGGAACTAAGGATAATCTACAAAAGATTTTATGATCCTATTGTTCAATTATTCACAGGCATTACAATTATATTAAAATGCGTCCACAAAGCAGATGAGTTACAAAAGAAAGAAATGTTAAAAATATAATGAGGATAACAATGAACAGACAGACCATGACTAGCAGATAAAGTAAAATAAATAAATAAAAATAAAGAGAAGTACAACTTAAGTTTAAATATGGTAAAGGCAGTACCGAGCATATGTTCGTTGAATTTGTATCAGGGTTTGAACCTGTAACTTTCTGCGTTAAACTAAGTCATATTATCTACTTGATCACAAAGATGATATAATGTAACATTATTTTGAGTTAATGGTTTGTTTGTTCAAACTTACTATATTTTGTACTATACAAAGTTAAAATCCCTTCGTTCATATTTCTTTTATAAATTAGAAGGTTGATATACATTTCTAAATGAAAAATGTATGATACATGCATATGGAAATAGGAATAAATAATTATTAAATTTTGAAATCTCATATAAGAAAGAAACAAGAAGTCACAAAAAAAAAAAAAAAAAAAACAAAACTGTACACAAATAATTCTATCGAAACTTTAAAAATATTATCAAAACATATTACACACTCATATAATTTATTTAGTTTAGCAGATAATTGCATAGAGTTGAGCTAAATTTTGAAATTCAAAGACCCAATTCCTTCCCTTACTAAGGGCACGAAAAACAATAATTTCATTGACTTTTCTGTTTTGCTTGTTACTTTACTTTTTTTAATAGATAATTACTCCTAAATTAAAAGCATTTATTCCAATGTTTCAACTAAATTTAAAATTTAGTGAAAAGGAATCCCACAATATGTACAATAATTTTGTATTTTTCAACTTCTGGATTTTGTTCATATCATTTTTGTTTGTTATACTCTGGTTAACATTATTAGATAAAATTATCCCTTTCTTTCAAAATAAGTTTCTTTTAGAACTAATTGATTAAATGTCTAATCAATAGTTTTATGTTATTAAAACGTGTAATTACGTATAGTATTAGTGTTAAACAGTTAGTGCTTATTTAATAAAAATATTATAGTTACTTTTAAAGAATATTAAATGACAATTACTTACATTGTAGTTGAGTGAGATTCCAAATGAAGAGCAATTAACAAATCGTAAAATCCTTGACGAAGAGGTCCTGACATGTATTCTGAACGAATAGCGTAGAGCAACTGCTTTTGGTCCACATGCTGACAAAGTGTATGAGCTGCACGGTAGTTAGACTGATAACATAATGCTGCATACAGTGTTAAAGTATGAGCATGGAACCTGCAAACAAAACCGTATTAAATTAGATAATTTCAAAATACAGTGCATTATATGATAATAATATTGTGTTAAATTCTTGCAACGTCTTATTGGTAATGCATTTGAAAGGTGTATTTAACACTAGATTACTATTGCATGTAAAATTGATGTTAGGCCGTCATGTTTTTGAACACATACCTCTCCCCATTAGTCCTCATATAGCCTCTTCTTTGATGCCATAATTTAATTTTAATACCTTGAATTAATTAATTATCACTCATTATAGGAGAAATTAGCTTGAATTTGAAAGATAGAAAATATCAAACTGGGTCGAAAACTGAACAAGGTCTATGGCTGGCCGTGGCAGTGCATTAAACAGTAACTTTACTATCATTACTCTTTCAAACTAATCACATATTCTCCCTTGTGAGGATCTCTACGCCTTAAATTGAACTCCATCGTGGCTAAGCGGTTAACGTACGCGCCTTTGGTGTGGGAGATCGATTTCCGGCGGGAGCTCATGTGGTTCGGATTCCATGTCTCATATGGCCTCGCTGCGGAAGGGGACGCTAAACTGAAATCAAATCAAATCAAATCTATGCCTTAAACCACATGGATTGTACTACAGCTGACATTTGTTGTACTTGAGTAAACCCAATAACTATTTGAATACTTTATATTTCAATTGGAATTGGAGACAACAACCTATGTAATATATAAGAAGACAGAAACCTACCAAAATTAGTGTAAGAAAAATTGCCTCATTTCTCACATAAACAAACATTTCACTCGTTGAGGTATTCATACGAATAGTCATTGGGTTCGTACAACAGCATTATGGTACAGCCAACATAATCTAAGATATACAGCATTAATTTCAGAAAAGAGAATATATGGGTGGTTTGAGAGGTCTGAGTAGTCATGGTTAACGTGCGGCACAGTCAATCTTAAGCCAGGGTTCGATTTGTGGCCCAGTCGCAAGTTTTCTATCATTCAAATCCAGTATACTTAAAATATTTTCATCAAATAATTCATTATTTTGATATTATTCAAATGAAAGCAACTATACAAACATATTATCATAAATGATCCTATTTGGTACGCCTTCACAAATAATGTGTTGCAATAATTAATTGCATGACATTCGATTCTTATCAGGAACATAATTAAGGGAAAAGCATCGTTAAATTAAATGAAAAATATTAATGATGGCGATAATCTGCTAGCATCAGACAGAGTTTCCGAACAGTGAAGAAAAAAGACTATGTTTGTCAGTTTCGAGGCCAAGCTATGAATTGGGGCAAAGTTGATTATTTAGAGATTCATTTGAGTTTGATCTATCATTTTATGATTGGTTCTTTTACGTCCGTTCGCGCCCTTTTTCATAATTATTTTAATCTTCAATTCTCTCTCTCTCTCTCTCTCTCTCTCTCCATATATATATATATATATATATATATATATATATATATATATCAGTGAACAAACTGGGAATACTGCCTCAGACCCATCAAACTAACATAAGCATATATCTTTCTTCTTCACTGTTAGGACATGATTGCTAGCAGGTCCTTTTTTAAACTTATCTCCCAATATTACAGTGCTTTTTCGTTGACAGTGTTTTCCGCTACAGGATGAAGTATTGAATTCGTAGTTTCAAAGTTATTTGTAATATTTACAAGTTGTAGTGGCGTATTATTTATGCAAGCACACCAAGGATGCATTTCATAAATTCTACAACTTCTATATGCAATTTTACAGGTTATAAATCAATGATGCTAGAATAATAGTACAAGGCATTTGTAAATACTAGTACTATCATCTATAATTTGATATAATTTCATGATATATGCAATTGTAAAATTTTTGAGTTTTATCTATTCTATAAATTGACAATACAAAACTAGTAGTGCATTTTATTAAACAATTATCAACTAAGATAATTTTTTCTTCTTAAAAAAATTGAAGTTATGGTGAAACGTAATTAATTGTATCAACTCAATTGGTATTGTGGACTTAATAAATAAACTTTATTTAATAATAATAATAATAATAATAATAATAATAATAATAATAATAATAATAATAATAATAATAATAATAATAATAATAATAATAATAATAATAATAATAATAATAATAAACTTACGACAAAAATCTATCCATTTCAATCAGCTCTAAAATGTCCATACATCTATCTTCTTCTGGAATGTGTAATGCCAACATAGACACTGGATCCTCACAAAGCATACTCCATCCTCTGATATCGGACAATTTCAATGCATGTACTTGCAGATATTCATTTGGAACTCTAGCCCACTGATGAGGCTTAAGGCACTGGACCCTCAATCTGGGCGGGAACTATAAACAAAATAAATAAAAATAAAGAATGGAACTTTAACATAATTAAACAGTATAATTGTCATCAGGGGTGGACTGGCCATCAGAGCAATCGAAGAAATGCCTGGTGTGCTCTCCTTTTTACAACGCCCCAAAATCCTACTTAATAACGGAAAAATGAATAAATTTCCCTAAAATATATATTTGCATTATTTTTCTGTAATAATACTCAAAATAATTCAATTAATAAAATAATACACACAGTAATTTCCCTAGTTGTGAATTGTTGATGGTATTAACTTTTTAAGCCGCGGTAAGATTGGCTAACTTTAAGTTACAACTACTTTCCCAGGGCGCCGTGACTGTCTTCTGTAATGCCAGAAACTTTTGTAGTAATATAAGTGCCAGTGGCTTTGAAGGCAATGGTGTAGTACTATAGGTTTTGGTAGGTATACGCTCGATCGTTTTCAAAAATATACCGTATATCCATTGAAAGAGGAACTAAAGCACGTTATTTTGTTCCCCCTCCCATCAATAATTATTCTTCTCAATTTTGTCAATGCTTATAATTTTTATGAATATATAATAATAATATATAAATCAAATTTTCGATAATCGAATTCTAATAGGGCTCAAAAGTTGCGTAATCGCACGTTAATCAATTGAAAAATAACGAAACAAATCACACTTCGGATCTTCAGTTCGCGCACATGGCCTAAAGTTTGAAAAAGTGACCCAGAAAACACCAAAATTAAACTTTACCCAAAAGAATCAGATTTTTGAGTATCGAATTCTAATAGGGCTCAAAAGTTGAGTATTTGCATGCTAATTAATGGAAAAATAACGAAAGAAATCACACTTTGGATCTTCAGTCCGCGCAAACGGCCTAAAGTTTGAAAAAATGACAGAAATCACCAAAATTTACCTTTATGAGAAAAAATCAATTTTTTAAGTATCGAATTCTAAATGGGCTCAAGAGTTGCGTATTTGCGTGCTAATCAATGGAAAAATAACGAAAATATCACACATTGGATCTTCGGTTCGCGCAAACGGCCTAATTTTTAAAAAAAAATGACAAAAAACACCTTTACGCAAGGAATATACACATTACTTTTTTTCATTTCTTTAGCGCCTAAGTACTCTACTTTAGTTGTGCGAAGGCATTCTTGTTAATAATTCGTTAATGTGAGTGATATTATACATTTATTTTTATTTTCATAATGATTTTGCAGCTCTTCGCCCATTTGTCAATGTTTTCTTCTGTTTTTCATGAAATGGCCCAGAATTCCCTACAAGGACGTGGCTGCAATTCGAGTTCCACTCACATGCTACTTAACTCTTGTACCAATTAGGGTGTGCTAAATTATGTTGATTTAGTCAAGGATGTTGTCTTAAATTCAGATTTTTTAATCAAATTTTGGCATTTTGAGTCTATGTCTGTTTTTTGTCTGTACACTTTTCCTGCAGACTTCGTAACAAGTTTGACACCTTTCGACTTCCTGAGTATCGCATGGAAAATTTAAGAAGTCAAACTCATGAGCAGATTTGTCATGCATAAGTGATAAGATAGTTTGTGTTGTCAAGCTTTCTAGCACTGGAGGGGGTGATTGCTTAGATTTTCTCCAATCTTATCAGCTCACTGTAGTTCGTGGCATCAAAATTTATTGAAGTTGCCATAAAAGTTCTAACAGAGCAATTCAGACAGGGCAGTGTGCTCTAGATGTGGCTATAATAGTTCCTGGACCTCTTAGTTACTTCCGATGGCTGACATGTGCAAACCTGGTCTTACGGTTGTACGTTTCTCAAACAAATTCTACAAACGAACTCAAAGTGCTTGTAAACTACATTATAAAGACATATGTTCCTATCTGGTTCGACATGAAGAGATATCAGTCAGTGAAATATGGACCTAAACATATTTTGAAGATAGTTCAAACAATTGGACATTTGCCAAACAACATTAAAAGAATTCTCGATCCTATGATTTAGAGATAGGCGTTCTTCTGTCATCCAAAAAACCTATTGTTAGCTATGACAGTCTATGAGAGACAACACGCACGAGAGTTCTGTTACGGGAGAGTGCTAGAGGCAAGAAATCAAGATCCGAAGTTGAAATCTGTTAGAACTTTGTAGCAACTTCAATAAAGTTTGATGCAATGCACTACAGTGAGCTGATAGAGTGGAAAAAATGTAAGCAGTCGGCCTCCTCCAGTGCTCGAAAGCTTGACAACAGACACTATCTTATCACTTATGCATGACAAATCTGCTCATGAGTTTGACTTCTTAAATGTTCCATGTCATACTCAGGAAGTTGAAAGATGTGTCAAACTTGTCACAGAGTCTGCAGGAAAAGTGTACGGACAAGAAAACAGAGATGGCTACATTAGAGCAAATTTCTTCTCGAGACTCACAACGCCAAAATTTGTTTAAAAATCTGAATTTAACCGCTTAACGGTCGAATTTATTTTCAACGTCCCAAAAAGGTCATATTATTTTATTTCACATTTTAAATCTATCATAAATGCGTGCTAACACAATCTATTTTAATTATCATTCAGAACCAAATTTCGAAAGTTATAACCCCTCAAAATACTACTTCTGGATTATCCAGAGTTTTTTCGGGCACAATTGAAAATAAAATAATTGTAAGATTAAATGAATTTGCGTGCTGAAAAAATATGTTTTATTTAAACAAAAGCTTTATCTGCTAAGTCCTGAACAGAATCATGGCAAAATTTCTATCGTGTTATAAGTTGAGACTATTTAAAACGTGAAAACATTCAATCGGGATTATCCCGAAATATTTCGGGCACTGCAGGAGTAATACACTGCCGCCTGGTGTAAAAGTCAATAAACCAAAACAAAAGACGGTTAATTTGCTTGTTAAGATTTGCTGCCTGCACCTTTTCTTCTCACAACGAAACATTTCGCTTAAATACAGATTCGAACGGAAAAATATAGTTTCAACGTAATAACTCGGGATAATCAAGATTTATATATTACCCTTGAACGTAATAATTCGGGTAAAACCGTTAAGCGGTTAAGACAACGTACTTGACTAAATCAACATAATTTGGCACACTCTAATTGGTATGAGAGTTTAATAGAATGTGTGTGGAACTCGGATTGTAGCTTCGTCCTTGTAGGGAGTTCTGGGCCATTTCATGAAAAAGAAAGAAAACGTTGCCAAATGGACGAAGAGCTGCAAAATCATTATGAAAATAAAATGTATAAAATCACTCACATTAAAGAATTATTAATAAGCATGCCCTTACACAACTAAAATAAAGTACTTAGACGCTAAAGAAATGAAAAAAAAAAGTAATGTGTATATTCCTTGCGTAAAGGTAAATTTTGGTGTTTCTTGTCATTTTTTTAAAAAAAATAGGCCGTTTGCGCAAACCGAAGATCCAAAGTGTGATTTTTTTCGTTATTTATTCATTGATTAACACGCTAATACGCAACCTTTGAGCCCATTTAGAATTCAATATTCAAAAATTTGATTTTTTCGCATAAAGGTAATTTTGGTGATTTCTGCCATTTTTTTTTTTCAAATTTCAGGCCATTTGCGCGAACTGAAGATCCGAAGTGTGATCTCTTTCGTTAGTTTTACATTAATTAGCATGCAAATAAGAAACTTTTGAGCCCTATTAGAATTAGATACTCAAAAATCTAATTCTTTCGCGTAAAGTTTAATTTTGGTGTTTTTTTGGTACTTTTTTCAAACTTTAGGCCGTTTGCGCGAACTGAAGATCCGAGGTGTGATTTTCTTGTTATTTTTCCATTGATTAGCATGCGAATACGCAACTTTTGAACCCTATTAGAATTCGATACTCGAAAATTTGATTTTTTCGCTCCACCTTAATATATATCAAACTAACTTATATACGTTGTTCCTTCATGGCTGGCTAATACGCGTGTCTTCTGTATCCATGATTTTGAGTTTGATTGCCGTTCGATTCGAGTTCGATATAGTTTCGAATACAAACATGAGTAGTGGTTTAGATCGCATTTTATGCAATAGATCCCGTCTCATATAGTCTCAGTGGTGAAAAGCGATGCCAAGCAAACTGATAAATCTATGTCCGAAGCATAAATTTCTTGAACATTTCCTACAGCATAATTCCTGAGTAGCATAAGTATTTACAGTGTTATAATTGAAAACTATAAATTTAAAAATTGAAATTGCATAGTTAATGGAAAAATACTTAAGCTGAATTTGCACGATTACGCTCACAGGGCACATTCCTGCCAGTGATTATGTTGAGATTTTAGGAGTGCAATACCTGGACACTGATTACTTTTCCTTCTTCTTAAGTGTTTGAATAATTCATAGAAACTGTGTGTTATAAAAATAAAATAACAATAGATTTACTACTATTGTATTTAATTAATTCAGAGTACTAATAATTTACATTTTATTTTGTTCTTTGAGAATTTTGATTTTATTTTTTACAAAGATTTGTAAATAACTATGGCTATCTGTACCTGAGGATTGACATGTTTTTCAGAGTTCATTAAAACAGCAGCTGACAAAGGCAATGTGGTACTGGTTCTGCCAAGCTCTATTTGCAACACTTCTTTACTCGTAGCCTCAACAAAAATAGCAGGGAATAGTTTTGTTTCAGGCTCCATCTGAAAGAAAAAATTCTCCACTTTATTTAAAACATCTTATAGTAAATAATTTTACAATAAATTTATCTTTATATATGAAGAAATTCATGTTAGTACGTTCGGTTTTCTATGCAACATTTTGACGCAATAGTCATATTTGATTTATATATTAAACCAAAATTTAGGTGGATCCTTTTTCTATTTCACTACACATTCTACAAATTATTCTTTAGATGTATTTATTAATATATTCGTTTATTTTGACACTAAGTGTTTAAAAAGTGAAACATTTTCTTAGATGCTTTCTTGAATATTTTTACTTATTTAATGTCCAAACTTCTTTACAACCCATTCAGAAGATTATTTTGATAACGATGAATTAAAAACCATACTTACATTGAACTACCTTGTTTTTCATGTTGACTGCACTAAAGATTGAGCAGATTTGATTCAGACAGAAAACTTTCTAAAGAGGAGCGAAGTTGCTTCTGACCAAAGTAGCATTTTTTAATTAAAAATGTGTTTACTTATAGAGTTTTGTTCCGATTGTCGGTGATTGGCAAGTTTTATTCTATTTGAATATTCAAAGCTAAAAGTGATGTAGTTTTCGTGCTCGAAACATGTGAATTGGGATATTTTCATGGACAGCATAGCTTTATGAAAAAGTTATTCTAATCGAAAACAGATTAGCTGTATTGTTATGCGGTCACTTTAAAATTAAAGTATTTTTTAAAAAAATAAACAGTGCAATCATAAAGTGTTACTAATATAGTTATATTGCCTCTATCTCCGTGCACTGCTATTTTTGCTATACAATTATTAGTTTCTTACTTTAAGAATATGTTTTTGTTTTGATATTTATTTATGTATTCTATAATATAAAGAAAAATTATATAAGACGTACCTTATACTTATGTTTTGTCTCTTTGCCCTCACATGTAAAACTTATATAACCAGTGGCTGTATCGACAAAGCATCCAATAAACATTCCTTGTGATGCTCCTTTACCTGAAGAATCTTGTGTTACTTCATTGTACAGTTCATCTGCTCGAATCATGTAACAGCTCTGACGTTCAACACTACAAAATGTAAGAATTTAATGAAAACTTAAAAGCATAGAACAACAATTACATTATTATATTCAAATTGATAGTTTGAAATGGTTATTTTGATGATGATTTCTTTAGTAAAATTAGTTAAATACCATCAACAGAATTTAAACTTGGTTTTGTTGCATCATAATCCCAAGTAACCAAAATAATCTGTCCAACGTTTCTTTCTGATTGAATTGATTTTTCGGAAGTAAAACAATTTTGGGACACAAGCATATTATGGTAGTCAAAACCGTTGATTTCAACCAACGAAATTTTAGTTTTAATTCAACCACAATCTGTGGTTGCTAATTTCGTTGAAATCAACCAACCAGTATTCATTGTATTGTACGACCAATGCTCATTTTTTGTGGTTAAGTTGAAACTGGTTGCCAATTTGAAGTTTGGTTGGTTGAGTACTACTGCGGTAAAGCGAACATCATCAACGTATTAACAACTGTTGAAAAATGACAATTCCACCAAATGAGTAATTGGCTAAAACTCATTTGGTTACTTGCAATTTTTTTATGCTGAAGATTTCAGCTATAAATTAATTAGTAATTTTTGTAATTTATTACTAAATAATGTTTGACTGTTAATTGAGGCTTTCTTTCTCCGATTCTCATTCAGTTTTTAAAGTTTTTGTTAATAACGGAGAGAAAATTTACATAGTGGTAACATACTTTAGAGTAATCCATTTTCTACATACGAAAAATACATTTTCTAAGACGTCTAAAACAATAGAGAAATTTTAATGCTATTGTTTAAAACCAGATTTTACTGCTACAACCAGAATGTGGAAAATAATCATTAGTTTGTTTAATAGCATTTCACAAATAAAAAGTTACTTATATTTTATTGCCTATGTTATTAATAAAGCTTAACAAATTAGAATAATATTTAATTACATTCATCAAGACGAAATTAATACTTACTTCTCCTTAATTCTGTCTAGATCGTCAAATATGGTGACGGAAGCTTTTCTGACTTTGCTATGGTTGAACTCCTTATCATGAAGATGATACTGTGTAGTCACCCAACCTACGTAGGTATGAGTAGGATCCTGACCAGGAAATATCCTAATTCCGTAGAAGTATTCATTGATCAATTTCAAACATTCGGCGTCGAAGATTTCGTCCCCAGACGACTCCACACCACCTGCTGACAATGGTTTGCCTTGTCTCTCAGGTATCTGAGGTGGTACTATTTTTAGGTCGCTCTAGAGTAAAGGAAAACATTATAAATTAATGGAATTCAGAAGAAAATTAGTCTTACAGGGAGATTTATACGTTTCATTTCAAATGGAATTGATCACACGAACAATGCAATTAATGTATCTAGAATATGACAATAATAGGAGCCGTAGCTTTATTCTCGGGCGGCATCATTTTTGAACCGAGAAAAGTGTGTTTCGAATATGAGAAAGAGAAAGACATATGGATTAACATATTTATTTTCTATGTTGTTCGGCTTTTGCTTTTAGAATGTTGTTAGTGTGATAAATTAAGGCATGAAATCAGTGGCGTACGCAAGGAGGGGATTCCGGGTTTTAATTCCCCTTGAACAAGAATTGTAAAAAAGTAAAAATTTCATATTAAGATATATATATATATATAGATAGATAGATAAAAAAGCTGAAACGATATGAAGTTGGAAGCTTAAACTTCCTCTTAATAAAATTCTGCGTACGCTACTGCATGAAATAAAAAAAAATTACATTGGAGCACACAAAGAATTAGTAATGTTAACACAAAATACAGTACATGATCACGAATAAAAGGAATCTATTTGAAGGTAGGGAGCTTTATAAGATGATATTACATTTGATACGTTACACAGAACATAAAATAAAGTAGTAAAACACTATAAACTATAAGATAGTATACAGGGCGTTTCAGGCGAATTTATAGTAGTAGTAGTATTATATTAAGAAGGAAGTAATCGAGAAATGAATGAAGTAATCGATGTGTACATTACACCAAGTACATCTCACCAAGTGCAATTTCAATTAATTATATACAAAGAGTGAAAAAAGCACACGATCGGACTAAGAATCGAAGTTGAGTCTTTAGCTTACTATGCCTACGGTTCAAGGACTACGCTACCAAATCCGCTCTCTGTACAGCCATATATTCTATTATTCATGAAGTCGGTGCTTAGCTACTTAGACCACAACTTCTGTCGTGTTTGGCCAATTTAGTGTCCATATTCTTGGTTGAATTGCTGACACCTCTTATGGTTGAATTATATCATACATGATAAATAGAACAAATAATCGACTTTACATGTAAATATTAACATTAACCATTCTAAGTAAAAATGTTCCCATATATCCTAATTCCATGAAATTTCGAAATACAGAAAATTAAATTTGATTATTATTATTACGGTTATTTAACACAGAAGTAAAAATTCTTTATAAAGAGATAACTGAGTGATGCAAAATACATAAATCAAAAGATTTCGATTCTCCAACAAAACTCTGCAAACAGGACTGTAAGAAATAAATGTTCATATTATTTATCTCTAGAGTCATAATTTAATTATTATAAGTATATTTGGTTGCGAAATAATCTTACAGGATCACTTATATAAAATTTCTTCAAAGAAAACTTCCATAACTACTTGAGGTTTTATAATTATTACTAAAGGTATTGATTGAAGCCTATAAATACATTTATTTCATTGTCTATAAATACATTGTAGGCTTCATGCTTCTAATGACAGAAGAATAATATAATTATGACACTCTTGCCATACTACAACTTTGCATAGAAAGGAACAATACAAAAAGAACTCTATGAGCTAAAACAGCATTATTTTACTCTAAACAGATACGTCTCTGTTGCGTCTATAAAAATTCTACTCCATAAAACAAACTTTTATTCGAAATATTTTACAGCAGGCACTATATGGCTATAAAATTTAATCATAATACAATTGAAAACTCACCAACCACTTCCCTATTTAAAAAGAAACTAAAATAACATTTTCTTGAGGCAAACTTCTGTAATCAGTGTCACCTAAGTTGCTCCTCTATGTATTTTCTTGCTGTTTTTTAAGACGTATCTATTTTTATTTAATTATTTTTATTATAGTTACAATGTTTATTCTATATATTTTGTATATTTTAACTTGTATTTGCTATTCTCTTATGAATGTATTAAATGGTTAAGTGCAAGACAAAACGAAGTGCCTTAACTTCGCCAATTAAAATAAATAATTTACTGGATAAGTGCATAACGATACTTTGAATACTACTTACAGATCGCGTTTATTTACATCAATGGAACTTAGCTTATTTTTGTATACTTTAATGGAGTTGAAAGTGAATTCCATCAAATTGCAGCCAAATAAATTAAACAACTGATGCTCTTCAACGGTACCAACTTTTATTAGATTAGGTATGACAAACTCTCTATGAAAAACTGGTTTAGTCGGTATGTCGATAATCAATCTTCGTTCATTCTCTTATTTGCTCATAAAGAGGGAAGCGTTACCACAAATTGGCATAAAAAATAGATAGTGGACTCGAAAGAAAATTGTAGGATACGAGCATCACGACGGAGCCCCCGGACGTTAGTAACACATCAAATGACTTAGTATGCAAATAGAGATGTCCTAATTAATACTAAATCACCTATTTGTAATTCGTATAATCCAAATAACCAACACTACGAATGAATCCTCTTATAACAAATAGCCTTTTATGCATAAATATTGAAATATCTGATTCAATTGATAAATCTAAACACATACTCGGAATTAACCGACACTATCGCCTTCTAAAATATTCACGATTATGTCCTGAAACACCCTGTAAAAATGAAAAGGTATTTAATAAAAGTCAAACGAAGCTTACACAAATATTTTAAATTTAACATTGACGAAAATTATACACTTAAGATAATGATGAAATGAATGACAATTATAAACGGAACAAACACCAATTTTGCACAATTTACTACAGACCAGGGCGTGACAATTGCAGGACAATAAACATTAATAGAATCACTCCCAATATTATTATGATCAAATATAATTTAGAGAAAGATTTTATTCTGAGACAATACGGTACATTCAAATGGTCATAGAATTGATTACTGTACATGTAGTTTTTGTTTATTCAAAGATTAAAGTTCAACTTCTTGAAATGTCTCCAAAATTACACGCATAGACAATACGCGCGTTATGCAAAGAAAGTGTATAATCTCATACTAGACAACATTGTGTTCTTGAATTTTCTAGTAGATTTCCTATTTCTTCATGCTATCTCATTATATCGCTTCTTTCATCATCCTTCTTTTAACATTTATCATCCGGTTTCTTTAATTAGCAGGACATAACCATAGGGGTTAAACAAAATATGATTTCTTTTAAGTTTTATATTTATGTTTGCTAATAACGATCAAAAACAGATCGGTCATATAAAATACAACTTTAGTCTTGAGTCTAATATTCTCTAGTAGTATTTATTCTTTAGTTTTGCAGGCAATTATTTAACATTCCTTAATAAGACTTTCAACAGCATTAACAAATGCTGCAACAGGTATTAACAAATGAAAAATTCGTACTTAACGAAATAAGTAGAAAAAGGAGAGAAACGGTCAAGAAGGAATTTATAACGGGTGAAAGTGAAAAAAAATGTTGTCTTGTAATTACAATTATGTGCTGGTTGATTAGATTTGAAATCATGACTACTTGAAATGTTATGATTGACAACTTATAATTAATATAAATAATTATTTCTTGTGGAAAGTTTGAACAGTTAAAAATCTTTTTTAATTCTTCAAAGGTAACGTTTTACTAATCAGGAATTTTAACTATATATGGAAACATTTGATATTCCTGTTTTTTCTTTATTAAAATATTGACTATTGCTATCAAAATCAATGTTTAATTAGAAATATATTGATCTAGTATTTAAAAATCAAACACACACAGTTAGGTAGTTAGTATGAGGTACTATGATAGTATAGACAGTCGGTAGAATTGCATAAAATATAGAAAACAGCTCAAGTTAATTAAACAAATAGATAAGCTAAATAAATTCCAATGGTTTTTAATAAGAAAGCACTGAAACAGCAACACGAGAAATGAACGAAAGCAAAAGAATAACGTTTACAGATATGCGAAACAACAATTATGTAGTGTGAGCATTACAGTACCTCTTCAAGTAGTGCGATTTAGAATATATCTACTTCTTCTAGACTACCAGCTTGTCTGAAGCATTTGCTTTTTACAATAATATAACATATATTACCTGTGAAACCCTTACCGAGGCACCTTTCACAGTCAAAGTATTTGTCTGTCCCATTCCCAGAGGCTTATTCCTTTCTGGTGGAAGATCCAGAGTTTGTGGCTCAGGTGCTTTCTCCTTCTTTGATCTATCACCACTCTGATCTCTCTTCTTGAAAAACCTAATAAACAAAGAAATTGAAATAGACAATAACATATACGAAATTATGTGTATTTAATAGAAGATACAACGGTTGAATATATGAATATATAAATTACGCAAAAAAAGTAATCTTTAATTAAATCTTAAATTAACTCAAATGGACATAAAGTATTACTTTAACTGTAAAATATGAAAAGGTAATTACTTGGTTTCTAAATAGAGCACTTACATTTTTGTATTTCACAGTTCATTGTAGTTTTATATATTAAACTTAAAGGTCAGAGTGTACTGTCTTTACTTTTATGAGAACGAGGAACTAAAAAGTTGAAGGTTGGTTCCACATAACGAACAAATATAGTTAGAAATTTTCTTATCTTAGTCTACCCGAAAGAAATGTTCCTAGAAATATACTTTTCAGATGGTAGACATATTATAACACAATAATAACACATTATTATTTCAATTGATGTCGTAAGTAGAAAGAGCCTACTCTTTTCGCAGTCTTTCAAGTAATGGTAGTTATTACAACTCCTGGCATTACATATGTTTCGGTATTTTGAAGAGTACTTACCGAAATGGTGAACGTCCTCTTTTCTTCTTGTCTTCCTTGGCAGTTTCCATATTGGTTGGACCATCAACAGCATTCATTCTGTTAATGTCCAATTCACTTGCAGCTCGAGGCATTTTTCCTATAGGCATGAAGAGTATAATATAATACAGGAGATAAATATATAACGTTAATTTATAAACTCAAGTTTACACTTTTACATGATTATATGACAAGCTTTTTCTTATTAAATTGAAATGTGTATGTATGTTGCTACTACTGTAAGTATAGTATATATATATATATATAAGAAAAGAAAATAGCTACTACTGAGTATTGCAAATTAATAGCTACTACTGAAATTATATATCCATTCATCTTACATTTATTGTATAATCTTGTTCATAATAAAATATGTCCATTCATCTCTCTTTGAAAAGCCCTTATTTTTATTCATACTTGAAATTAAATGAAACCAATGTGAAATGTCTTTAGTCAGTAGCATATTTCGAGTCAATAATAACATTTCCTACCATTACAAGATTTCATTTTCCTCTTCCTATTTTTTCTAAAGGTAGATGGCCAGGTGTTTTGGACAAAGCTGTACATACGGAGATTCTACGTACATTATTTACTGTTTCAACTCTTCTAATATTAATATTATTAAACACTTTAATATTAATAACACCATTAATAACTTTAATAATACTACTAATACAATATGAAAGTAAAAGCTAAGTAATTTCAGACGTACGTATTTATATCAATGAAGTTGAAATTCTGCTAATATTTAGGAATATTTTGTTACATAGTTCAAACTAATATTCTTACTCAATATCTATTAATTAATATAGTATTAAAAGAAACTAAATTAAATATTAATTTTTAAGGTTCTTCCCTAAGGTCACCTCACTTTCTTGAATTCTAGTGTTCAACTTAAAACAATGAAGGATATCAAAAATGTAGGAAGTAAGAAAGATGGTATCTGCAAAATACTATTATATGAACTAATAATTGTTTACTAGATCCTCCGTGTAGTGTATAAATTTAGTTACCCAAGAATTATGACATCATAAACTGCGCACCCGAGTTAATCGCATATTACAGTCAATAAACAAAGATAATTGGGGAAGCAATTGACTAAATGTTAAAAGCGAGCCAGATAGCATCTACAAAATGCTATTATATGCATTAATAATTGTTTTCAAGACCCTCCGTGTAGTGTATAAATTTAGGTGTCCAAGAATTATGACATCATAAACTGCGCACCCAAATTTCTCGTCGATAAGAAAAGATTCGGAAACAGTTATTAGTTTATTAAATAGAATTTTGCAGACACTATCTGGCTTACTTTCTACATTTCTTATATTCTTCATTGTCTAAGGTATTCAATAAAATTCCAAAATGTCGGTATCAGTTTAGCGAAAAGTTTTAATTTTCTCCTAACAAAACCAGGTATGCAGATGATACAGTTATTATACCAAGAACCGAACAAGAACTATAGGAGATGATTGACAAAATAGTAGATACTGGAAAACTATGTGGAATGGAAATCAACATCGAAAAGTCAAAAGCCATTAGAATATCAAGTGGAAACGCGCCCTTATGGGTCTGAGTAGAACGAAGAGAACTTGAAGAGGTCGATAATTTCAAGTATCTAATAAGTATTTTGAAGAGAAACGCTTACTGTACCAAAGAGATCAGATCAAGAATTGCCATAGCCAAAGAGGGATTCAACAAGAAAAGATCACTCTTAACTAGTAGGCTCAAGGTTGGACTTAGGAAGAAATAGGTCAAGTACTATAAATGGAGCATTGGACTCTATGGTTAAGAGACTTGGATATTACGGAAGTTAGAGAAGAAATATTTAGAGCTTCGAAATGTGGTGCTGGAGGAAAATGGAGAAGATAAAATGGACAGAGAGAGTAACAAATGAAGATGCTTTAAAACGGATAGAAGAGGAGAGAACGCTTCTAGCCACCATCCTTCGTAAGAAGACCAATTGGATTGGACACATCTTGCAAAGAAATTGTCTTCTTCATACCGCCACAGATGGACAGATAGAAGGAAAGCGATGAATAGAAAGAAGAAGAACACAACTGATCGATGATTTGAAAAATACAAGAAAATATTGGGAATTAAAAGGGGAAGCTGAAGATCGAGAAACGTAGAAGAAAC
Organism: Thermobia domestica; assembly: GCF_964235325.1. Lineage (NCBI taxonomy): Eukaryota > Metazoa > Arthropoda > Insecta > Zygentoma > Lepismatidae > Thermobia > Thermobia domestica. The sequence goes on from NC_137462.1 coordinate 181,742,615, forward strand.
ATTTCTAGGCCCAAATCTAAAATTGAAAAATAAATAAATATTGCTTATGTACATCAGAAGATAAGAAATCAGATCAACATATCTCAAAAAGCTGATGCAAGCGCTTTGACAGGAATTTTGGTCACTTAAAAGTTTAAAGAACTAACAATTACCTGGTTCTATTGTTCCGTTGAGCTGAGCGTTTTCAATTGCGTTTTCAAAGCTTTGAGTTTTGCTTAATGAGCCTTTTCGAGGGGGCCTATGAGGTTTACCACCTTCCATCTTAGGACCATTTACCATCACTTCATCGGCTTCTACTGCATCTTCAGAATAGCCTCGCTGTAAGCCTGGAATTTACAAAACGATTAAATTTACATGAAATATATTTTGAAATTTTAAAATTATTATTTTTTAAACAAATATATTTACTCTTAGAGAAACGCAATATTTAAATATAATTGAAATAGACACACTTTTCAGCTTCTTTGAAAGTTAAACATAATCCAACATTAATTATTAATCACTCTAATAATAACTGTATAAAAAAGCCTTCTGTTCAAAGTGATAAAAAAGTCTCGTTTCTTCAATTTAAGCTTATTTTTTCTTAATTTACTATATTTGTTTAGATAAACATTACTGAAAACAAATAAATCATCGTTTCGAAAAATTAAATAACTTAACAAATAGGTAAACTTCTCTAATAACCATTTTATAAAATATCTTTCGGTACGAAGTGATAATACAAAAACACCTTGTTTCTTCAACTGACTACCATTTAAATAGATAAGCATTATTTAAAATAACCGAAATAATCGTCCTGAAGATATTAAATTATTGTATTCATAGGTGAATAATTTCCATAATCTCTCATTCATTACCTAATTACATTTGTAATTAAGCAATTCATTAGTAGTTACATGTTTTCTGCACAATTACAGAACAATTAAAAAGTATTACCTTTAATATCACTCATGGTAAATCCTGACGACTTCATAATTTGTTCAAGATGTGCTGGAGTAACTTGTTCAGCTTCCACACGAAGCCTGTGCTGGCGAATCTTGATTTCTTGCCAACGCCTCATCTTTTCATTTTCACTGAGTAAGAATAAAATATATTAATTTGTAATTTTTGTGTTTCGTTTATAATCTATACAATAATTAATTGAAAAGAAATGTTGAGAAAAATCTATAAGGGAAGATACCTGCCGTTATCTTATCTACATTTAACTTAACATTTTTAAATTATGCTATTATGAAATAACATTTTTTGGAATAGAACAAAGTCATAGACATGTATGAAAAATTTGCAGCAAAAAAAAAAAAAAAAAAAAAAACGATGCATTAAACAAATTACGAAAGTACTGGAATTTATACAATGTTCTGGATTTTTTAAAATGTAAATTATCATTTTGAAGGAGCAATTCGAGAAAGATAACTAAAAGTAAACAGGCTCAATGGACACAGTGGTAAGTCAAGTGTCTTATTGAGTTTTAAATTTCAATGCTTATGATGTTATATTTGTACTTTCTACGGGTGTATTTCGATACTTCCCCGAGCGTTGGTCACACAAGTTAAAAATACAAGAAAAAGTAATTAAAACACCAAGAAAATAAAATGGATTGATCTAACTTGAGAAAGGCTTTGTAATAACACCTTGTCCTATATTATATTGAGGTTTTTCTAGTTAAGTGGTAGTGTCTCACCATGGTGAGTCCGTCGTAGAGAGAATTCGAATGGTAGGAAGCAAATGGATTACACAAATAATTAAAACTAAAAGTAAATGAGATGATTGGTAAAATTTTTTTAGTGTGTTCTATTCGGATTAAGTAAAGTTAACTAATGTAAGTTAGCAGGAAATTTTTTAAGAAAAGAAGAAGAAGACCATAAAACCAACATTCATCTCGAAGAAATTAAATAACTGCACAAATAGGTAAACTAATAATCACTGTATAAAAAATCCTTCCGTTCGAAGTGTTAATACAAAAATACCTTATTTCTTCGACTTACTACCATTTAAATAGATATAAGCATTATATAAAAATAACCGAAATCATCGTCCAGAAGAAATTAAATTACTGCACTTATAGGTGAATAATTTCCATATTTTTTTTTCATTCATTACCTACATTCATTTCATTCATTACATTTGTAGTTAAATAATTCCCTAGTAGTTATGTAGTATACATTCTGACATTCAGTTAGTAGTTAAATTCTGACCACAAAGGGAAATAATAATAATAAAAAAAGAATGAGTCACAAAGAGAGAGTTACAGAGAGTTGTATCAAAATGTATTCTTTCCGGAATTTCATATCTTGTTAAAATATATATTTTTTTCTTTTTCAATATAAATTTTATGCTAATAATTTAAATTAAAAATTTTACTCTATTGTCATGTTTATTCTTTCAAATGTAGATTTACTTTAGAATTTTTTCTAATATTTTAACACAAATTATTGAATTTTATTTTAAAATATACCTGAAATAATCCACTTGTTCGACCATTATTTTATCTGGATGTAAATGTGACCTTCAAAACTAATGTTAACATTGTACTGTCATGAACATCTGATCACTTATTTAAACATGAAAAGATCCTTAATAAATAAAATAAAGATTTTTTTCAAATAAGTAAATACTGTACGTTTTTTAATTTGCCAACTCCTATTAATATATTTTTAATATTGAGGAAGTTATATATGCATATCATTGTCAATTTCTCATTTGTAATTATTATATTTAAAACGACTATTTGTCTTTTCTTTAACTATTTTGTTTAGCTTTGTGGTACATTCGGGTATGCTTCACACGGAGAATTATATTGACAAATATAGAACACTTTTGTACATAAAGTGCAGGGGGCTATTCTTTTTGCATTAAAGTGTTTCTGTTATTGTTTAAGATACATCTGGAAAAATTCTCCAAGTTTATATAGATGATTATCATCCAGATATTGTCAATGAAAAAGAGCATTTATAATATTATGAACGCCATTATAGCTTACTTTTTTAAGGTTTAAAACGACAGAAAAACCTTCTCTGCAACAAAAGATTATTTATGGTTTTCCTATTTACATTGGAAATGAAATGAAATACTAATGAAGTGAAATTTCCAGTTTTGCATCCCATGATTATGACCTTTCGGTTAAGGAAGACGGATGATCAATGAAAGTGAATTATTACAAAATAATTGGTAGGATGATAATGTATAAGGAAACGAGAGAACCTTGAGAAAACTCACGCATAGATGCTATCCATCATAAAAATACGTGGTCAGGATTTTATGAAATGAAATTTGTAATTTAATGTTCCACAGTATGGTCCTTAGGCTAATGGAGATGAAGGATTAAAGAAAGTGAACAATTATTATAAAAACATTGGTGAAGTGGGTATGTGGGAGGAATTGGGAGAACCACAAGAAAATCCACAGATACGATATTGTCCACCTGAAACTCACATGATCTGGGACCGAACCAGGTACCTCACACATCAGAGGTAAGCGCTCTACTACTGAGCCACTGTGCTTTCATTTTCATTGTCTAGAAGTTAAGCAAATGTAATGTTCGTTGGAGACAGATGACTCTTGAATACATATATGAATTTTACTGTGTAATAGGACAAACAGGTTCTGTAACAAAGGGATCGTAGAATTAGTTCATCCTATAACACATCGCATTATTATTTCTAATATTTCAGAACCAAAGTAAGATGTACTTAACATTAATTACTATATTTGTGACATTGGACTTACTCAATAAACGAAGGTTGGAAAGTAACTGGAAGAGATAGCCTTAAGAATTCCCAGTTAGCCTTTTCCATTGTTTCGAAAGTGTTGTGACTGATCTTCAGACATGGTGGACTATCTGATCCAGCTGGAATTCTTGTCACATCAATTTTACAGTCTGGAATTTCATCTGTATTCTCAAAGATTGGTTGATCTTTTGTATACCAATAGGTTACATTTCGATTCATATTTCTGTAATAAACAAGAAATCGATACTTAATTAATAACAACTAAATGTTTAGTAAAGTCACACTAAGAAAATCCTAGTGATCTCTTTCAATCAAAATCTTTATTCCTTGTCTTAATATCAAAACCACTCACAAATGTATATTACCAAGTCTGAGAAGTTATGTGACGAGATTTTCTGAAACGTAACATAGAACGATGTTATTGTGTTGTTATATACGATTCCCTGCTCTCATCTTACTCCCGCAAAAGAGGAAGGGAAAAAAAAGGAAAACAATTATCACTTGCAATATGTAATTCTTATCAGGTTTCTTAATTACATCAACACTGTCCTTAAACTACTATTCGTAAATGAGATAAAAAAACAAACTCAAGTTAGTATCATCTTAGAACTTAAAACCTAATATATATATATATATATATATATATATATATATATATATATATACATATATATATATATATATATATATATATATATATATATATATATATATATATATATATATATATATATAAAACAATACTTTATTTATTGGTCTCAGTGTCAGTCCTGATTTTTTGGTGAGCAATCTTCACCACAGTTTGGCATGGTGGTAGATGTCACCAAGAAAGAGGTTTTTATACCAAGATTTTTTTTGGGGGGGGATTCACCGAGTCATTAAGAAATGATGATCCAAAAATACTCCATGCTTCTAATAATGGAATATATATATATATATATGCAGTATTCTTTATCATCTCGTATTAATCACTTCAACATTTTATCGCAAGAGAGCACTGTTAGTAACACTCAGTTTGCGCGCTCTTGTGGCTGAATTATGAACTTCGTACGTTATCAAACTTTGAACCGTCAATGAAGTCCAAAACGAATTTTGCGACCTATATGGGTCAATCCATGCCAAGTGAACAAGGAAAAAGAAAAACTGCCGCTCGACCTCTTCAAAAAATCTATTTTTTACATGAATGTTTATACTATATCAAGGTACTTCAAAATCACAATTAATTATTTTTACAACATTTCGTAGCGATGCAGCTTCTGCTGCCATTTTGCATTTTTTCTATTTCAGACGTTTACGTTGTTTTGAATATCTCAGCATGTATTTGTCCCAGAGAATTGAAAATTGCTGAGCGTGTCCAACTTGTGTAGTGCTAAAACTTTGTCCCCTTAACATATTCGCCTAAAACCACTTGAAAAGGGTGAAATCAGGACCTACAGTAGCAACATTTTTGGACATTGAAGACACGTTTGTGAAGAGGAAGCAACTGACGTAGAGGTCTGAATTTGAGTGTACATGTAGTCAGAGATCACACGTTTATACTCAAAAATTTGCAGACCTGTAGCTTCTCCCAAAGGCCTGAAAAATATCATAAAGTTGGGGAATTATGCCAATTTGCCATATTTCACTGTCTAATATCCCCAATGGGCCTGGATTTAAAAATCTGAAATTTTGGGAATAGTTACTCCATTAGTGTGCCATAACACACAACAAAGCGCGTTTTGGGTTTTTGAGCAGAAGGGGGTCAAAGTATTGAGGAACGACGTCATACTCTAGGAGGTGTTTTGTTCACAAATTCAACTGGGAATTTGTTGTTGTAAAGTAAAATAAAGTAGGATGAATGGCTAGTCCAGTCAACGCTCTCAAGCTCGTTTCTTTCCTCTAGTTATGACTCACTGTCTTATGTAAATTCATTAAATGGATTTATGCTTTCATGCCATAGCATAAAAACATAAAATTAAGGCATATTAGATCTTGTTTTCATGAATAGTTATTTTTGTGCACGAAGCTATCAAGGATCAATTATATCTTTGAGGAGTGAAGACAAGTGATCCCTCCGGTTGAAATTAGAGAATTAAACCTTGAGTGTTGTACACATCTTAATTGTATGCTCGCTGAGCTCAACTTCGTATTTGAAATGATTCAATTTCTAGTACAGAATTATTATCAAAACTTAATTTTTATAATTCAAATAAAGAAAATGAATTATATTAAATTTGATTTTTTTTATTACTTACACACAGAAAGGCTCATAGCCCTCTTGTAAACCACATGTTGTGAAGAATTTCAAAGTATTGACATCTTGTCCAAATGTGAGTTTGGCTTTCTGACCCACTCCAAGCGTACACGCAGGCACAAATGATTCGCCTTGTACATCTGCAAATGAAGTCTCTCCGCCCAAGGCATCCATCAAAAGTTCACCATTTAATGAGAAACCTATCAAAAGTATTTCAGTTAAAATAATTGAGTAAAAAAGAAAACATAATGTGAACAAAGCCGATATTTTGTAGAAAAGTGACAAAGTATGAGTATTTCTAACTTATTTTGTTTCTGTATATAGTTATAGTCTGTACTTGTTTATGGTGGCTGCTATAATTAACAATCCATTACCTTCGAACTTGGAAATTATATAAGAAATAGTTATGGAGTCAAAGCGTGGTTTAGAAAATTTTTTAGTATTTTTTGCTGTTAAAGTAGCAATTTATTTGATAACGGCTCTTGTGTTTGTGATAATTATTGTTTCAATTTCTGCGCTGGAAATCTTGATATTGATACAGCTTCATTAAAAAAAAAAAACTAATTGGATCAAGTGTTCTTGAAGAACATTCAACATTAGAGCATATACTCCTAATGTTAGCGTTAACTTATGTTTTAACATATGTTACTGGTTTTCAACAGAAGTGAAGTAAATTTTTAAAATTATATATAAAGCGTGTAAATAATTGAAAAAGCAGCAGATCCAGAAATTTCTTGAGTGGGGGCGCAGACCTGAGAATATTTATGTGTGTGTGTGTGTGTGTGTGTGTGTGTGTGTGTGTGTGTGTGTGTATTTGTTTGTATATGTGTGGTGGGGAGTGGTTCTGCTTGAGATATGAACTTTCAAGTTCTGATATCCCCTACGTTTGATATTTCTACATAAATTAATGTCTATATAATATGTAATAATTTTATATGTTTGGTCCTTTTTTAATTTATTGTTTAACAGACATGTCTACTTTGTTATATTAGGAAGCTGTTGCTCAGTGGTAGAGCGTTCACCTGTTACTTGTAGAGCCCCTGGTTCGATTCCAGCTCGCACCAAGTGGACTTTGTGGTGGACAGATACCGTATGCGAGAGCTTTTTCGAAGTTTTACCGTTTCCTGATACTTTCTTCATTCACATAATCAGAATCTTCTTTAGCCTGTACGGCATAATCGTGGGACGTAAAACTAAAAAATTGCATTTCATTTCAATACTTTGGTTATACTATGTAAGGAAAAATGTTTTGAACATACTACATAATGAATTGTAGCTTTTCAAGTAACAAAATTCAAGTTAATAGATGAAATGAAAAGAAGTCCTATCTTATACGACTTCAAGGATAAAAACGGGTTTGTGCAATTTCACATGGATCTTGTTTCTTGTTCCCTTATAACTTCTCTTTTATAAATAAAACAAGAACGGGTTAAGCGTCAAATTGCTAAAGTGCAGTGTTCCTTCCAGACGTACATCCTGGAGTTTCCTTGAGTTGACCTACTTACTCCCCCCACTACCGCAGGAGCTAAGGTAAAAAAAGTATGATTACATGTAACTCTTATGTAGAATTATTTAGCAAATAGTGTCCTAGTGCAGCCACTTTTACCCTGAAGAAATTTTTCTAGAAGAAAGCCTGTTCAATTACATGCTGAAAATGTTGCTGAAACAGAAGCACTGCCAGAGATTTTGAACGGAGATAATTGGAGAAATTGCGTTGTCATTTCCTGAACTTATTGTATTATATCTTCCGTTCTACTAGATATTCATATTAATAAATATAATTCAATTTCACGTCGCTTTTATTTCTTATATATATATATATATATATATATATATATATATATATATATATATATATATATATCTGGCCAGCCTGGGTAGGTTTATGCTTATTTTGATGCTGTGACTGACGGGACGTATCGTCACAAAAACCATCTCAAATAATTCTTACATTTTTTTTTCTATTTTTCAATTCAACTTACATTCTTACATTTTTAAGTTATACTTTCGGCCTCATTACGTTTATATCACTTAATTCTTGCACAAAAGAATTGTAGATTCGGAGAGGTGCGATTTAATATCCTCTGTGACACTTGAGGATGTTAGCTACTTTGTACTGAAAATAGATTGAGAGTAAATTATTGGCTTAATATATTTACAGGGAAAACACTCTTTGCCGTCTCGTCATGCTGAAAAAACACAAAGTGAATTGTATTTTCTCTTAGAGGGCACCTGTCTCCTTCTGTATTTGCCAATAGACCATGGAACGTTAATATCTCTTCGTTCACGAGCAAAAGGATCGAAGGTTTTAAAGGGACCGCAAAATATTACCCATTGTAATAATTGTGGATATTAGCTAGTTTGTACTATTAGTTGACTGAGAGTAACAGATTATTGGTCTAATGTGTTGACAAAAAAAGTAAATTATTTTTGTAATTTTGTCTCGTTGAAATTACTCTAAAAGAGTTGTTCTTTTTCTTCAACAGCGCCTCTTCCCTTCTGGATCTGCCATTGCAGCTAAGATTGGTTTGTTTTATTTATGTATAATTGTCACCTGCTAAGTTTGAACTATTGTGTGTCGGTGATCACCAATAGTTAAAAAATGAAATCTTTGAGTTCTATGTTCCACGGTTATGCTGGCCAGGTGATGATGAGAAATGAATGAAATGGTGGAATGAAGAAAGTGGAAGGAAACAGAAGAACCCCGAGGAAACCCACGCACACGGCGTTTGTCCACCACAAAGTTCACTTGGCGCGAACCAATAGTTAAAGAAGGGGATGTTGATATTGGTGTGTTCTTTGAAAAGGACTAAGTTAAATAACATGTAATAATCTTTGTTAAGTTTACGTTCTCTAATTAATGTCTGGCAACCAATAGCAACAGTATTGGTTGCCGAAGTCATTCCAGGAAAGTAACCATCCGATAAGGATTTCCAGGACACAAAAAATTGGTTGATAGTTGTTAATACATTATTTATAATTGATACATTTAAGCACAAGCTTGTATTAATTCATACATTCTTCAGAACTAAAATTGCTATACTGTTGAATAAAAATACCAAAGACCAAACGTATATTTAATTTAATTTTTATTATTCTCCTATTAGTTAGCTAGTAAATCAATGCACGGAAACAGCCATGTATATACAATTATATTAAAATGTAGACGCCCCTGGAATATTAGGAAATCGAGTTTGTTTACTTGAAGTTTGTCGAGAAATGACAAAACGAGATAATAATCGTTGAATAGTTTGTGTACAGTTCTGTCTCGACGATGGAAAGCAGAGTCAGAGTCGATGCCAACACCTACTATCTCATGATACAAATTCATGAACACTCATATGTTTACACTGTTCTTCACACTTAATGCAATACGTTGTGTATAAAATTATACTTGTTCAAAATAAGGTGAAATCTATTAACATAAATAGAAAGTTTAAGTTGCTGACGTTAAATGTATTATTTAAGAAAATTAATCCTTGTTTAGCCAGGTTTTGGAGCAAATTAATATAAATAATCATACTGACACATTAAAATATTTATTTTACTTACATTGTATTACATGTAAAGTAATAAAATACTAAACGAATATATGTCTTATAAATATAAATACTTGCATTTAAAAAAAAATCTGTGGACTGATAATTGAATAGCAATGATTTTTTTCATTTATGTACATAAATATAGATGAAATGAAAATATTATGCACTATAAAATGACATCTATAGACTTAATTCAGCTTTAAATGACTATAAAGTAATCTAATTCTCTAATTTAAAAAAAATACTTAAAAAATAGTTATATATCTATATCTATATCTATATCTATCTATCTATCTATCTATCTATCTATCTATCTATCTATCTATCTATCTATCTATATATATATATATATATATATATATATATATATATATATATAGAGAGAGAGAGAGAGAGAGAGAGAGAGAGAGAGAGAGGGTGGGTAAAAATTACTCGCTATTTAAAAGTGTTAATTACTTTTTAAAAGTTACAGCATTTCCATGAAAAAATAATATTTTTATTCCTAAAGTGGTAGAATTATGTATAGTTACTTCCTGTTTTCGTTTCAATGCGATAACAGTAACCAAGATTGGCCTAACTCCTGACACTCCATGATTATGATTAGATCACATACCGTTACAAATTACGGCAGGTGCAAAGATAATGGCGCAGTGTTCACAGATCTTCTAGTATAGTTGATGCCAAAACCATGATTTCAAACTGATGACTACATGCAGGGATGTACGCGGGAATTGATTTAGGGGGGTTCAAATTCAATAAATTTACAGAAAGTCGGATTTTGAAGAAATCCCGATTACTTGAACCCATCTTCCGCGTACGTCAGAATCTGTGGGAGATACTTGCAAAAGTATTCGTTTCTCAACATCTAAATAGAAAGAGAATGCACACTGTGCAGGAAATATTCGCCCAAAGTCCACAAAAGTCATCATGTCAGGTCGTTAATGGGGGTGGAAGAAGGAGGGATATTTTGTCGAACAAAACCAGAAACTGCAGGCCTTGAAAGAAAGGACTCGGCATATTTTGGCAGACATATTATGTGAGTTCCTGCAGCAGTCAGTAGAAGATTTTCCCAAACGACTACAAAAACTGATGGAAAATGTTGATGCTCATGTGAAATTTTAACACTTATGCCTATATGAACTTTTAACACTGTAGTATAGTTGTACCATTCTACTGTGCAATGTAAAACTTCTTCCATTAAAATCGATGAATTAATATTAAAGTAATTAAATATTTATAATAGAGAGTTAATTTTCACCCATCCTGTATATTATATTATTTAGATGTAGCATGCATGTCATCTAAACACTTCATTTAGGAAATATATATTTTAATGAATGGATCGTATTTCACGCCAAATTTTTAAATCTTGGAACTAAAGAAAAATCAGATACTACTAAACTAAAGAACACTTCTACACAGAGTGAACACTACATGGACAAACCTCAAATCTCAATGGTTACATTAACACCCATGTTACATATGTACATTAACATCATATCACATTTTTATCAGAGTACCTGTTAACAGTTGAATAATCTTGAAAAAATACAACTAGTAAAAATTAAGTTTTGAGAAAATAAATAGTTATATTAAAGAGTAAGACAATAAAGCAAAAAAAAAATTTTTTTCTCCTTCAAGTTGAAGTCACAATTAACAAAAAAGAAATAATATAAAATACTTGTAGATGGATTGAAAAACGTTTTGATTGAACAACTTACATCACATAAGGACGGACGTTGAGGATAAATACACGATTATTATATTCCCTTAAGCAAATAAAAAATCAAACTTGTGTATGAAAATCAATGAAGCTATTCTGTGCATCATGCTTTTGTATTGGGATGATTTTAAGTTTTGAAGAAAGTTACTTTAAATTTGTTTTAATTCAAGTTGAAAACTAAAGGAATTAGACGTAAAATAAACCAAAAAGGAGCACAATGAATAGAGTTTAAAATACGAGAGAAAAAATGATAAAATGAAAGAATATTAAAGTTTTAAAGCAAGTGACGTTTTTTCAGTCATGTTCTTTATATAATCATATTAAGGGAACTAGAAATTTCGTTCCATTATACTGTTCTGTATTATTTAATGTTAAATTGTTAGCGCAATTGAACTTTCAAACTTTTCGTTTCATACGCATATTATAGCAGGTGATACAGGTTAAGAAAAAAATTACACAAGGGAAACATTGAAAACTATGGAAAAAAATAAAGTTACTAAAATAAAAGCTAGAAATGACAAGATCAAAAGGGTATTTTTACAAAGTTAGATAATTATCCAATAGGCAACTCATTTTCATGATTACAACTCATCTAAAACAATTAATAACAGAAATAGGAGTTAATTTATTGTAGGACTGGGATATTTAGTGACATATATTTTTCTTCCTTTCGTAGGAACAAACATATTTGTGGTACAATTTTTAAGTTGTCCCATAATTTACATGAAGTCTGTCACAATGATCTTAGCATGTGTATGGGTTTATTTGAATTTGAGATCAAAATTCGTTTAAATTTGGCATGTTCCAGAATTATCAGTAATTTTCATGCAATATTTTTACTATATATGATTATTTAATGACTAATATGTTGATTTCATTTTTTCATTGTTACATGCAAGGTATAAAGTTGTTTTGACAATTTTGTCAAATGTATTTTCTAACTTCTACTTCACTTCTAGTTATATGTCGGGGTTTACTTGTTATTTTTAGCTACTAATACTACATCAAAAGGCTATTTAAATTGCAGTCCTAAGGTAAATATGATAATAAAATGGGCAAAACATGCTCATATTTTTGAGGTAGTGCATCCGTTACCCAATCCGGAGAACTTACTTATTGTTCGATCAATCAAATCGAGGAAAACTCCTACAACATCTCCAACTTGCCACTGTTTGCCAAAAGATTCAGCTGTCCCAGAATAAAGTTTCTCTTCCTTTAAAATTAAAAGAAATAGAAGGCGAAATGTGGGTGTAAAAGACAAAGAACTTACAGCAAGGAGGAATATCAGTGCATTTGGGTGTGTTTATATTACCCTATAGAAGTATATCTTATTTGGTGGTAATAATAATATATGAAATAAATAAACACACACAAATGCACCAGAAGGATTGAAGTTAGATATTACAAGTACACAATTTACCATAGAGGCAAGCACAAAGGCTACTCGGTAAATATGGACATGCTAATCTTTGGACTGTACTAACATATTTAGTGACGAATATTCATAATGAAGATGGTTTATTCAGAAATAAATGCTAAAGAAGCAAAAGGCGAAAGAAAAACGAAGAACGAATTGAGAAGACTTTAGAAGAATTCAGACTTTATTCATTGTTAATAGATAATATGGCACTTACTGACTTATTCACCACTTTGGAATCATATAAAGAGATTCATGCAACAGATTTTTAAATGACCAGAATTTATTAGCGAATATAAGGATCGTAGATAATAACTAAAGAAGAACATTTTTCTGTTCTCATGTAACTGGTATACTTATAACAAACGAAAAGAAACGTAGAAGATCTTGTGGATGTATAGAAAGTTGTCTTATCTTGTCGAATCAAAGCCATAGTTCCTGTGAAACATGAACTATTTAATCAGCATTTTCAATAAGTTTGGAGGAATCTTTCAATTCAATTTGAAGAATACAATATAGATTTATGAGAGTTTTTTCAATATATATATATATATATGATTTTTATATTTAATTATGCATGTTATTACCAATATAAAAAAATTGTTGGCAAAGGTGCTACATTTTGAATAATGGCAAATTTATGTCGAATGAGAAGTTGTTTTAAATAATATAAAGTACTTTAACTTAGAAAATTTGTAACGAACCATCTCCATGAAATTAATAAAACACTTGGATTACAGAATTTCAAATACGTTGGTTGCATGTCCCTATTTATAGAGCAGATAAAAGAAGAAAGCAACACAAAAAGCAGATCCCAGACACGTGTGAGGGGCTAGTTCACAAGAAAGAAACATGGAAAAATGTACAGTTACACGAAATGCCCTTACTTACTTATATTTCTATCATGTAAGTCAAGCATGCATCCAATTACATCCCCTACTTGATACCTTCTGCCAAATGGATCATAAACACCATGATGAAGCTTGCAAACCTATGGTATGTTATATATGCCGAAAAAACAAGAAAATGATAACAGTATGCATATGTCAAGTTTAATATATACATAATAGTATACGTTACAAAACATCACGTAGAAATAAATACCATAAGAGTTTATTACAGAATTTCCATAAAATTCAAGTATGCTTATATTCAATGCAAATTATTTGCGTTAAATATATCATATTATGTAAAAGGAACAAATCTTTTTTTGTCTACAAAGGAATATGTAAATTCTCTATCTATAATTATTCTCTAAAATTTATGATTATTTGAATCTTATTTTCTACTCACTTTTTATATTACTGACCTGCTATTACAATTGAAGGAAATTTATATTCATCCACATTCTGATAGAAACAGCATATATATATATATATATATATATATATATATATATATATATTGGATCATTTACCTTGATGAGCCCTCCTAACCTAATAGACAAGAAACACTGAAATTTTGTGCCATGCAAATATTGACAGGGGAATATTATTTGACATATATTCCAATACAAATAGATTAACAATATTGCCAACGAAACATAAAATTGTGTATTTTCAAATAACACTGCATCAGGTTAATATTACATATTTCAAATCTATATATTAAACAGAAACTTACAATAGCACACTTTTTATGGATTGTTGCAAACTAAGGACGCAACGGTATCACAAACATCGAAAAACAAACAAATTTTGGAGGCTTCTCGAACAGTAATTGCAAATGAAACAGATAGAGCAATCCATATCCAAAATACCTTAGTGTCGGGTACTATGGTAATCATATGACCTATTTCCAGAAAGTAGAAACAAAATAACAAAACGGTTGAACATTTGACTATATTTAAAAGAAATTATTTGGAATAGTATTTAGACAGGTATTCTATACAATTATGTAGATGGTTTTGTATATACATGAAGATTATAATACCATTTACAGCAATTTGCTATCTCAAACCATTATGAAGATATTGTAAAAATGTTGTATTACTTGAAATGGCGTGTTTGTGGAAACGTTTGAAAACGATTGTTGTTTTCCTTTGCTTCTATAACATCCCAATAACAGTTTTATGGCAGGTTTAATTACAATAAGTTTTCGGAACTATATGATTTTGAGTAGTGTTGCACATTTTATCATCGTTTACCATATCTCCAGAACGGTTTGATCAAATTATTGTAAACGGCATTATGATCTTTGCATCTCTGTGGTTGGATGGGATACCTAGGCAGTTTGATGGAATATCTAGGGATTTCTAGGCAGTTTTTCGAAATAAAGGCTTTTGAAAAAGGTCAAATTTTTAAGATTTTGTAAACTTTTTCCTATTCGTTCGAAATCCATTATATTATGATTATAGAATTAAACATTAAAGTACTTTATATTAACGAAAGGAGGAAACAACCGATTTTTAACGCGCCAAATCCTCCATTAAATTCGCGTTTAAAGTACTTTAGATGTTGATTGACCCGTCCGTCTCACTTGCGTTGTTACTGTTGTAGAGGTCACCAAAATTTAGATATTTGGAATACTGTGGCGTCCTTAATTCGCATCACTGAAGAACAAATATGATATTGTATTCTTTTATTTGACATATAGATTTGAAATGAGTAGTTACCTGACGCGGTACCATTTGAAAAAAAAAAAAAAACATTTTATGTTGGGTTGGTAACCTGTTAGCTTAGTGGTATCGCAGAGTATGTCAAACAAAGTTACAAAAGTGGTGGTCGTTGGTTCGATCCCAGCTCACGTCAAGTGAACTTTGTGGTGGACAAACACCGTGTGCGTGGGTTTTCTCGGAGTTCTCCCGTTTCCCCCCACTTTCTTCATTCCACCATTTCATTCTTTACTCATCATCACCGTCTCCTTTAGCCCAACCGGCAAAATCGTGGAACGTAAAACTTAAAGATTTCATTTCATTTCAAAGTTACAAAATTTCAACCTTTTTGTCTATTAGCTTAAAAATTCAAGAGCATATCAAGATACACCCCCCGGTGTGTATATATATGTGTGTGTTTGTACACAAATCTAAAGTTTACGTTTATTTGTATCTTAATTATTTTCTAATTAATAATCTGAGTTCATATGTTGTTGAGCTAATATTACAATTATAGGAAATTCATATTCACCAGCATTGTGCTAGAAATAATGCGTGTGTGTCTTTTTATAAATAAATCAAACTTTTCGTTATGAACTGAATGATCTGGGAATATTAACAAAATAAGATGCAAAAGCCTTAAATTTCAAGGTAGTGCATTTGTGTACTACACACGTATATATATGTGTATGTATACCCTTGTCTACAGTAACTTGTACATAAACTCACGTTCATTACTCATAATTTGTGTCCAACCTGTGTTACATATATTTAAAAATCAGAATAAATTTCTATAATAATGATTATAATAGTACTGATTCCATTGATAATCTACCTAGGTATAGCAAAAGCAAATTATTCATCACTATAGTGGTGGGAATGAGAAGCACTAATTATAATGGAAACACTTATGGGAAAGTGAATTGGAAAGTGTCTTGGAAGATAAAGGTAGTATGCCTGAGATCATAAGTTGAAACAAACATTAAAGAAATCATGTTAGCACATTTATTTACAGTTCAGTTAGAGTGAAAATTGCATGATGAATAGCTGAGATAAAATTTAGAATTAATAATAATAATACTAGTAAGTATATTTTAGCCTTTCCGAATGATAAGAGCTTTGGCCAGATAGGAAATATTCAACTGAATGATGCATGATTAGTTCTTCGACTACCATCGTGTTATATACGTGTGGCTTTCTGTTCCAATAGGTTTACTACTTCAAATAGCATTTTAATTGAACATAAGTCTAAAATTCTAAGCTGCTACCTCCAGAATAGAACCTGAGACCACTTCCTACACCATTTGGCTTTTCTAGATAAATTTTTTTAACAAAAATACAAGAGAACTAGTTCAAATATAAACCAATTATTTCTCTTTTATATTTGGAAATGATCTTCTAATAAATTTACAACAAAGATTAAATATATTTAAAGTTAGAACGTGACACTTCAAATGAAGTTGATTTCATTTTCGTGTACATTAAAGTAATCAAAATAATAGGTAAAGGAAAAATTTTGCCTAACCTTCTTAGGGTAGTTGGTAATATCGCTGCCCCTGAAGCTAATAATGAAAGTCGATGAAAATCTAACGTACTGTCTAAAGCCAGAGTGAAGTAACTGCGTACATTTTCGTGCTGTCTGGAACAATGACAAATTGGCTCAAACTGCTGCCATTGGGACATGAACTTTACGTGACAGTTGCGTCAGTTTCTACACTTAGTTTGTTGGGGCATAAAGTTCAATTGGAACACATAACTCAAATAATTTCATGCTTATACTCAGAAATCGGGTAAATTACCAGGAAAATCTGATTTCAGACAGCTCACCTAATCACAAGCATTGAGAAATAATGCAAAGTAGACATATTATCCATGACTACTAATTTCATATCCATGTAGAACAGTAATAATAATAATAATAATAATAATAATAATAATAATAATAATAATAATAATAATAATAATAATAATAATAATAATAATAATAATAATAATAATACTCAATTATATTATTATAATTTGAGTGTCTGAAATCAGAGTGAACTAACTATATTTTTTTCCGATTTATGAGGTTAAATATGAAATCTTTTGAATTACGGGTATTCCACACTGAATCTTATGTCACAACAAGCTAAGTGCAGAAATTGACTCAATGGTCACGTGAAGCCTATGTCCTAATGGCAGCAGTTTGTATCAAATTGTCACTATTTCCATAAAGACTAATTTCCTACAGCACCCAAATGTATATAACTCACTCTGGCTTCAGACAGCTAAATTGTACTCAGCTCAACTAAGCTAATTGGGTTTCTTTAGACTAATTAAATGACTTCCAGAAATGATTCCTCTCCCTTCAAAGGTAATGAAGGTATCCTAATCCAAAACCACTTCTTTTAGAGACAGAAAAGTCTAAATAAATGGACCCTAAAAGTTTAAATGCACAGAAGGAGATAATATACTTGGAAAGAAAGGAAGAATCTGATTGAATTGTAAAAAAAAAAAAAAAAAAAAAAAAAAAAAATTCGCTATCTTGATGCATGTTGGTTCGTACAATTTTCCCTAAATAAAATTTGAAATAAATAAATATTTGACATTCAACTTTATTCTAAAGAATGTTTGAATATTTGTGCCGTACATAATTTCTTCAAATTATTGTAAATTGTACATTCAAACCTTTTACCTGTCGAGAAGTGACATACGAAATTTTAACGATTATAGTATGTGTTACTTACATTATAGCCATCAAACGCCCATGAGTATTCATCACTGCCCAACTGGCAACCAGGCTTGGCATCAACTCTTGTCCAACCAACTCTCATTGGCCCAGACGTTAGTACTTCAAATTCAAAGTACCTGAAAATATAGTGTATTAAGAGTTTACGTTTGAAGATCATAAGAAAACATACATTAATAACTACACATTATTGTTGTGAATCATGATTATTTGGCATCTCAATCAGCAAAAGGTAAAGAAAGAATTATTAAAACTGGTTTGAGACATATTTAGCTTCTCTCAATATGTTACTATTTGTAAATGTGGAGTTGAATTTAAGAAACTAGTCATAATCGTACTGAATAGATCATACCAGATGTTATGTTAGCGATCATGAATATGGGTGTAATCAAGGCTAAATTACCAGATGTACAAGTATGAAATGCGGATTTTCCCCCCTAGAACAAACATGTTAACTTTGGAAGAATGATAAAAAGTGCTTTATTCAAAGTATGCTCCATCGCCTGTTATACTTTTCCCCCATCTTTCGGGCAATTTGTGAATACCACGCCAGTAAACATCTTCCCCTTTTGCTACGAATCATTATTCGAGCCAATTTTTCACATTCTCGTACGAACCAAAGTGCTGTTTAGCAAGTGCGTGACCTGTCGATGCAAACAAGTAGTAATCCGAAAGCAAAGTCTGGCGAGTAAGCTGCATGGGGTAGAACTTCCCAGCTGAATGCTTCCAACGTGTCGCGAACCGGTTTTGCCGTATGTGATGGAGCATTGTCATGAAGAAAAATGACTGAGTTGCCTCTTTCAGTAGTCTGGCCTTTTTTCAACCAGCGAACGGTTCAAATCGATCAATTGTTGTTGGTAACGTTTAGTATTAACAATTACCCCAAGTTTTAATTGCTCATAATAGACAATTTCACATCTTCGTTTTTTTTTTTTTTTTTGGTTTTCTATGTTACTTGTCTGCAACATCGAAATCACCACTTTTGAAACGCCGAAACCACCGTTCACATGTATCTTGCGATAGAGCATGATCACTATAAGCTTCTTGAAGCAATCGGTATGATTTGGCAGCAGTTTTCTTCAAACGAAAACACAAAATTAATGCTGTCCGCGAATGCTCTTTGTTCGGAATTAATTTCGGCATGATGAACACAACAGCACAATACTATGCTCATAATTTCTCAATTTATCACTCGTGTTCGTCTGACATTTGTTAATAACACAACAAAATGGCGCAGTATGAAATCTTTATAGCACAAACTGCATTGGTGCGGCTCTGTTGTCTGAGATCCGCATTTCATACTTGTATACCTGGTAGGTCAGTCATCTTGCGCTACGCGCATTTATGATGATATCCGTAAAATAGTTCTACAAACTTTAAATTATTTCTCATTCTATTGCTTTTCTTTTCCTCTTATGCTTTTTCTGATGGCTTATGTAGACTTACACGCTTTTAAATTATATAGGAAATATAAGCTTGTTTTAAGTACATGTATTCAATGACAATTATCATTTCTCATATCTTTTACACATGTTATCTCGCTGACAATTACCATTTCACACATGTGGTGGTATCTTTGTACATTTGTCCAAAAAAGGCAGTCGTTACAATATTAAGAATTATCGCTCTATCTCAATTTTGTCTGTATTTTCAAAAAAAAAAAAAAAAAAAAAAAAAAAAAAAAAAAAATTGAGACGGTAATGTCAAATAGGATAAGGAATTACTTACATTCCAATAATCTAATATCATTATCACAACATGGGTTTTTAACTGGCAAATCTACTGATTCTGCAATTTTCGATTTTCTTAGTACTGTTATGCATGCGATAAATAATAATAATAAAAAAAATGAGCAATTGGACTTTGTTGATCTTACTAAAGCATTCGACATTGTAAATCATGATCTCTTACTTAAAAAATTATCCTTTAATGGTATAAGAGGAACTGTTAATAAGTGGATCGAGTCTTGTTTGAAGGATAGGTATCAGATAGTTCAAATTACGAACGAAAATAATGGCAAAATGCATAAGTTTAGTAATTATAAAGGTACAATACTAACTGGTGTACCTCAAGGATCAGTGCTTGGTCCATTGCTCTTTCTTATTTATATTAATGATTTAACACATGAAATGTTGCCTAATAAATGTGTTTTATTTGCTGATGACACCAATGTTATTATTATAGATAACTCACGACATGATGTCGAATATAATCTAAACACTGCGTTTTCACGATTAAGTAACTGATTAAGTAGCAATAAATTAGTTTTAAAAAATGATAAAACTTCTTTGCTAAATTTTTATTATCCTCTTCAAAATAAATTTATTCCTTACGTAATGGCAAATAACAAAAAAGTCTACTTTTTTATTTCAACTAAATTTCTTGGAGTCACCATTAGTTCGAAACTAACTTGGAATGAGCATATTTCTCAGCTAAAAAAAAAAAAAGAAAAAAAGAAAAAAGAAAAATAAGTAGTATGTGTTTCAGCCTTCGTAGATTAAGAGGTAATGTCACAATAGAGGCTTTAGTTTCAGTGTACTATGCAAAATTCCATTCTTTAATAACTTACGGGTTATTCTACTCAATGTATTAGCACGTTTCGCTTACAAAAGAAAGCACTAAGGGATGTGTTTGGATTGTCACCAAAGTCTTCTTCCAAGCCCATCTTTGGAGGACAAAAAATATTACCATTACCTTGTGTGTATCTATATAAAATGATCTTGTTTACCGTAAGTAACAAACACTTATGTATTGAAAACAGTAACGTCCATAAATACAATACTTGATTCGTTAATAATTTGCATGTTATCCCCCCAAATTTCTCGTTTTTTCAAAAAAGCGTATATATTAATTGTACAAAAATGTTCAATAAGTAACCTGACTTTCTAAAGCAAAACAAATCATATCCTATGTTTAAATCTGATCTTCACACGTTCTTAGTAGATAAATGTTACTACTCAGTAAATGAGTTTTTTGAAGACAATGTATAAATATTTTTTTCTTGTTAATTATGTTATGAATGTGTAAGCTTATAAAAGTCATAATTATGTATGTATTACTCTATCTGTAATTTTTTAATAGGACATATATAATTATTTTGTAATTTTGACAACTGTATGCGTACTCGAGAATACTCTCATTTGTATGCAAAACAGACAAATAAATAAATAAATAAATTACATTCGTCGATCGTCACAGCTTTTAGCCTTCACATTGCTATTATAAAGTAATTTTTACTTTAGTTTTTTACATTTATACTTGCATAAAAATTAAATCACTCACATAATATGATAATTGAATTCTCTTGTAAGTTTTGAAAAGCTTATTCACTGGATCTTAATTTTCAAGATAGAACAGTTTTATGCAAAAGTAAAATCGTATAATAGTAGTTTTGTACATAACAAAACACATTAATTGAATAAAGAAATAGCGTAGCATACGTTTCCTACATACCATTTTCCAGTGCTTACTGCGTATGTCCTTTCTGCTCGGTATGTTCTAAAGGAACTTCCACCACTTCCCTTAGCTTCTCTTATAACAGCTGTCAAAGGAATATGTTCATTTACATTTAAGAATTAATATTAAAATTTTATTAAGATTAACTTTTATTTTATTGCTTGGATATTGTACACAAAATATAAACTAATTATGGACTTTTTGATTTAGAAAGTTTAGAGGCAAATAACAATTAAAGAAAGGACATTTTTAAAGTAAAACTATAAAGTTAAGTTCCTTTTTAAATAGCTAACAACACAAAATATTTCTCATCAGTATCTAATTTTGGAACAATACTCCCATTAATATTTAAATGATTAATTTGCAGTTTGTAAATCATAAAATATTTTCTTTATTTTCTTGGTTGCTAAATATTGTTATGATACCCATAATTTCCATCGAGTTAGTCTTGTCGTAATGGATTCAATAATAGAATAGTACAATTCATAAACGTTAATGCTCTATTTTTAAATATAAACTGGTAGAATGTAAAATAATAAATCATTTGGAAAAGCCCGAATTTTAGAATTTTCTATATTGCTTTTTTATTTTTTTTCAAAATAGAATAGATTGATACTGTCTATAATATATATAAAAAGCATAAAGTATATAATCAAATTGAGATTAGCTACCTTCATGCGGTTCTCCTGTAGGTGGATCCAAGTTATAGCCATAAACCAACAAAGTACGCACAGTTTCGCTTGCTGTATCCCTATAAAAGATAACAGTTATATTTAAACAAATATTAGAACGTGGTACACTTTTATAGCAATGTAAAAAGGATAAAAAAAGAAAGATTTTTTTTAAAATTCTACTATAATATGAGCACTCAAATGAATTCAGTTACATGTAGAAAATTACTAAAACTATCTAAACGAATCAAAAAATCCGTCCGACGTTATGACTGTAGATCGAAGCAAGAACTCCAACTATCTATCTAATCTTAACGTAATCTATATAATCTTAACGTAAATATTAAATTTTAAAGTAAAAGCTGCAGTTATTCTATTACACTTCGATCACATTTTCTCTTACATAAGTATGTTAATTTAAGTATTAGTTTTTCTTTCATATTATAAGTATCAGTTAATTACAAATATTATCTAAATACTGTACCTGTTAGCCTTCTTAATTGCATCATCAACTTTGCTATAAGGCACGAGATGTGGACTGCGTCTCATGTCGGGATCCTAGAAAAATATATTTTAATAGCTATTGTAATTATCACAATAAACTTTAAAATATCTCAATTTCTCAATTAGTGTCTGAACTCAAAGTCTAATGAATTCCAGCAAAATAAATAATCTATATTTAATTGAGCTGAGCGAAGCGAAGCTCTTATACTCGGGTTAGCCGTTTGGTTGTCCGCAAACTCCTCCTAGACCGTTTGGCCGATCTCAACCAAACTTAGCACGCTGATAGAGTATGTCGTGCTGAGTGAGAACATAGGTCGAAATCAAAAATCCGATGTACCATCGAGGAATAATCACCGAAAAACGCTTCCTCCTAGACCGTTTGGCCGATCTCAACCAAACTTAGCACGCTGATAGAGTATGTCGTGCTGAGTGACAACATAGGTCGAAATCAAAAATCCGACGTACCATCGAGGAATAATCACCGAAAAACGCTTGCATAGACTTAACATGGGGAAAAAGTCATGATTACGTAGTTTAAGCTCGCTCAGCTCATTTCATTGCAATCGGGTATATCCATTGCATTCCTAGTAATAAATTGGAAAAATATAAATATCTCAAGAAGTTATTTGCCTTCATAAATATCAATGTTACTTACCTCATTAAGACCATATGTCCATCCTTGTTGAATACGTTCCTTGGCCCACAGGTTGTGTGTGTTTTCTGCCAACTGATCTACAAGTTCTTCCATTTTTGGAGTAAGAATAATTGCACTTAAATCTAATGGAGCTGGTTTATAACCATTAGGTTGCAAAAATGGCTCATTTGGAAGGCGCACAGATCTGATTCGAGATGGTGGTTTGTCCATTGATATATAATATCCCAGAGCAAGTATAGTCCTGGCAAAAGTTGATTATATTTAGTAAATTACCTGTTCTTGAATTTATTGTTACAGCCAACGAATAAAATTTGAATAAAAATACGATTTTTATTTGTGATACGTTACAGTGATAAATTAAGTTTTTTAAACAAGTAATCAGTATTAACTTGCATGAATAAATGATTAAAAAAAAAAAAACACTTAATAAGAGTATACATAGTGACACTATTTCATTACATTAGTCTCAAGTATAATGTATCAAGAATTTATACTTTAAAAGAACAGAATATTGTCAAATCAAAATAACTTAAAAAGCGTTTTATCGTTCTAAGTTTAAACGATGTCATTCAAAACTATAAGAAACTTATATATGTTTAATAATAATAATAATAATAATCTACAATTTTAATCCAGTAATCGTACACAATAAGAACAAAAAAACATCTACGTATAAGGAAAGCAAAACAATATTTTTTCTCTGTATGATTTGAATATTGGACATCTTTGATTTGATAATCGTCGGATAACGTTTCCGTTCTGAATGATTTGACCTTGTTTAATTATAGTGAATATGAGCTTTAACCGGAGGAATAAGAAAGTTATGTATTTTTAGTTTTAAGTTTTGATTTATACAGAAATGTACAAAATTCAGACATTGTGTATTTGTATTATAACTTTAAAAAATATAAGAAATCACATAAGTTTCATGATTTTTTTAGCAAATAAAATACACTGATCTTATTAAAAAGAAATGTATAGGAAGGACTTATAGAAAGTGAAATACTCCACATTTTTAATTGAACATAGCACAGTGGCATGAAAATTTTGAAAATAATAATAAGAGAAAAGAACATTATATATGCTAGTTACTTACTTGAGAGTTTGCACTGCAAGCTGTGAGTCGTATCGCTTTTCTGCAGGAGGTAATTTTTCAAATTGTGTCAGGCATGGGTGTACTTTACGTATATCATCTCGTCGTTCGCCAAACACCCATCCTGCTTCAATTTTGTTCATGGCCCACATTTCATGAATGTTCTCTGCTAGCTTATCTCTAATACTTTCAATATATGCTGGAAGAGTTATCTGTAAATAAATATATATATTATTCTGTATCGATCTTTATTTTACCTTAAGCTTACTCTTATCTAATCTGCCAATATAAAAATATGATAAAAAATTTCATTTAAAAAAAGAATATTATGGAAAGAACGGATTTTTCTTTAAGTGCTTTTTAACAAAATATTTCAGTTTCTAACGTGATATATTTCTCAGCAGAAACTCTCACCAACAATATAAATAAAGAAGAAAATAATTAAATAGTGTATGAACGAGATCGAAAATGGTGCTTGTATATTATTTTTTGGTGGGAGCAAAGTTTTCATTCTCTAAGCACATTGGACTTCAACCAATGCTCAGTTACTGAAAACCATACTTTGTCCTGTATAACGAATTTCTTGATACAACTTTTCATTTTCAAAGTAAGTTATGACTAATAGCCAAAAGTTAATGTGTAAATATTCTAAATGTGACTTTTTCATTTTTCTTTTTCTTTTTTTTTTTAATATTTTTTGATGCAAGGTTTCCAACTTAGTGATTCACAGTCTAAGAGAAAATAAATATCTTTCCTAACGAAAATTACTCTACTAGTATAAGTTTTTTCTCGTACATATACACTATAATAAATTTGGTAAGCCCTTACTTTGTGCAAGGATAGAAATATTTAATTTGACTCTTACTGATAGAATCACATAATTTCCTATCAATCGAGTTCTATTTAACTTCCATCATTCCAAGATATTTAAATCTTTCAATGTCTTATTTCTATTTCTTAAACAAGAAATTAGGAAAACCAAAAATGGATGAAAAGATTGCGATCTTGGCCAATAATTAGATTTTGGATCAGGGCCCACAAAATTTTTGAACGGCCCCTAAATCCATTTTTTGTATTTTCTACGAAATAAGCACATCCTATTGACTTAACTGATAGTTTGGGTTTGGCTACATTACATGTAGTTCTCCAGATATAAGACATACAAGAAAATTTTTGATTGAAATACATTGGACCTTTTGATCCAAAAAATTGTTTTTATATCACCATTTTTTTTTTCAATTACGCTCTATTTCTCTATTTCTGATGAATTTTATATCTATCACTGATGAAATTTCTATGCCGTAGTAACTAATTCCTGTCCATATTGGATAAAATTAAGCGAAAGTTTGAATAAAATAGAGAAATTGAAAACTAAGGAGGAAAAAAAATCTTATAATCACAATATTTTATGTTGTTCTGAAGAACAGCTAGACTGTAAAAATGACAATAAAATTTTGCAATCAATAAATTATGTGTATTTTTAGTGAAAATACTAATACGCAATTTTGTTAAATTGTATGTACTTACGTTGCTAGTATCTACAGGAATTGGCACAAACGCCGTGTCATCTTCGATGTGCCATGGACCAGCCAGCACTCCTTTGTGAAGATTTCCGAAATAAAAACACGGATCTATTGAAAGAATCTGTGTTGGAAGAAGACTTTCAACCAAAGGAGAGAAATCCTCTGGACAGGGATACTTCAAACGTCCATGGTCACCACCAAGAAGAAAACGACAACTGAAAGTGCAAAATGAAAACACAGATTTATTTATGTGTATAGTTGGGATTGTTCTGCCTTATTCGTGACAGTTGTATTCGTAAATTAAAAACTCGAAAGCTTTAGTACATTTCAAGAGTACTAAATGGAGCATTAAAATTGATTGAGAGATGGAAAAAATATTAGTAATATCTTTTTTTTTTTTTTCTCGAAAAATAGAATTTGACAATACCAAAATAGTTAAAATTTAGTGAAAGACTTTCGAAGACGTACAACTCACCTCAGCTTTGATGAGCAACTAATGACAGGGAAGAACATGCCGTCTAAATTAAAATTTCTGAATGCACCTCGAACTTTCACTCCATTGAAAGTAAATGATATCATAGGTATGGTAAGATCTAAAGCACAGCCAATAATGTCTCCCTTCCTGATGTATGGTTCAGTCAAACCAGGAATGACGATTGTACTCCTTCCACCTAGCGAATTAAAAATAAACAAATAAATAGATAAAAATGAAAATATTGAAAGCTTTAAAATCAGCAAATAAATTACGTAATTATTAAAATTTAAGTCAGGAAAATCTACTTTTATATACATATTTTAAATTTGTAGATAGAGAAGGTTCCAGTACACTGGCTATTGTAGAGGGAAAACTGATGGTAGTGTTAGTAGAGAGCAACTGTTAGTGGTTTGAAGGTTGTCGGACAGCAAGACGAGTGAAGTTGTGTAGGGGAATCCGTTGTATGTGAATCACGGTCTATGTTTGTAACTCCAAGACGACACAAGCGAATGCCTATTGTGCAACTAAATTATTTCAAATATGGCTGTATAGTGAAGCTGCAAGAGGCCGGATCGTCATTCCGATTACTGCTTGTGTGATAGTGACGTGTCTATAGTCCATTAGTTGTGTACAAGATGAGTGGCAGAGGATTCTCAAAGTAGACCTAGTGCATCCGTGAGCTACCGTCATCTTATGAACCAACTTCAGGTCAGATCTTTGTGTTCTTAAACGCATTTCCATCAATGTAATTTACACATATTCAGATATATCATATTTTTCTTACATTTAGAAAAATTAAATGAGAAAATAAATGTGCTTTTATTTTTGTTCTTACATAATCTTTAATTCCACCCTCAATATTTACTCAACTTACAAAAGTAACGAACAAAGATTCTTTTGAAATGTGAGTGTGAAGAAGAATGGTGAGAATTAGCTGGAATGAGCGGAAAATGAATGAGAGAGTGTTAGAAATAGTAGGAAAGAAAAAAATGTTTTAAATTTAATTGAAGATAGGAAGAGAAATTGATTGGAGCATTGGCTGAAAAAGAATTGTATCATGAAGGAAGTGTTAGAGGCTATGATGGCAGAAAAGAGAGAGAGAGGAGGCGAAGGAGGTTACAGTTGATGGACGGTATCAAAACAGAAAAATCGTATGTAAAGACGAAAATGTTAGCTGAAAATCATAGAGTATGGAAGCTTCTCAGTTGTGGCAAGTGATTTGCCAGTGATAGCAGAATACCTACGACGATGATGATGATATTTCCTCAGGTGCTCCTTTTTTATGTATATTTTTGTCATAGAAAGATTCTTTATGATATGTAACTTGTATGAAAGATTTCCTTTATGTAAAACATAAGGAATACAGAATATATATTTAATCTGCAGAATTTTCTAAATAAGCTTAAAACGAAATGAAGCAAATGTATATTTCACAATTTGTCAATGTAAATATATAAAAAATGAAAAAAAAATCCATTCCAAATTTAAAATATATATTAATTTGTATAAATTTTGCTCTTTATGCGTAAATTACATGCAAAGTAGTTTGCTTATATATCAGTTTTTTAAAAATTTAGAAATTAACAAAGTACAATTCTTATGCCATAATTTGAAATTAGTAAATTTTTTTCATACAATGTTAAATTGAGATTTTATAATAATCTTTAATTACAAATTAGCAGATAACTAAGTTACACATGCTTCTCTACTCTGGATTGTTATTGTTATTATTTATACCTGTCCATAGAGCAGAGCCATCAAACCCAAACGAGTACAAGTCATCTCCTACACCGTTGCCTCCCCACTTCTCTCCACCACCTGGATAAGGTACATACCTGTAGAAGGTAGGAATTATGAGACCACATAATCCAAATAAGTAATTATGATCTAAATGTTGAATATTTAAGTACAATTGTAGGACTTATGAGACCACGTAATCCAAATAAGTAATTATGATCTAAATGTTGAATATTTAAGTACAATTTGAAGCATAAAATTTAATAAAATCATGAAATCAAGACACACTAAATTTATTTGAAAAAAAAAAGTAGGGAAAACTGAGAGAAGAGTCAAATGTATAGGGAATATAAACCGAAGATCATATAGTTATGTTACTCATGCTGTGTTGTATTTGATATTGTATATTTAAGAAATAGTTACAGTTTCTTGAATCAGTATTAGTTCTTCAGAAATAACTGTACCAGAAACTTATTGGTTACTGGGCCGTAATTTATTTATATGCTGTTTGAGTTACTAGTAATAAAGTACCTTTCTGTAATGTTTGTCCTCGTCTTTTTACTGCAATTTATATGTAAAAGATTACAGCCATTCATAAAGAAGGAGGAGACAGAAACATAGTATACCTTGTCTCTAGTCTAAAATTAAAGCGTTAGAAAGTAGGTAGTTAAATATTTAAGTAATTAATACTGCTTTTCTAAAGTTTTGTTACGTAATTACTGCTACGGAACTTTCACAAAATATATTTTGTAGTAGATATCGAGTGAGAAACTACATAGGGATATGATTTTTAGTATTATTTACCCTGCAGTATTAGCCCAGCCAATTCTCAGATGTGGCATCATATGCGTTGTCTGTTCAATATGGTCCACTGTTACTTCAAAATACCATTTCTGATACATTGCTGAGCCATCAACTCGGCCGATAAATATATTTGGTCCAACACTAAAGTATAAAAAATCATTATTAACATCTGATAAAATAAAATATACACAAACTAGAAAGCAACAATTCATAGATAGTAATTTTTTTGTGTCTTACAGAAATAAAAGTGAGAACTTAAGGGTAAATATACAGTAAAGTTTTTAAAAAAATCTATGTAATTCAAACGTTTTCGTGCTTTATGTTTTTCTAAAATATTTACTCATGCGCAGGTCTAAAACGATTGCGTATGTTTAATGCCTAAATAACAAATCTATATTTAAGGTTAATGTTCGCAGTATTTACAATAGGAAGTATATTTCGTACATCTTTTAGTAAATAAACAATACACTCATTATGTTGTACCAAAAATATAAATCTCTTTCGAAAATTCACGTTTCTCTTTATTTGTCAAAGATCGAAAAACAAAAGTACTAATGAATTTAAATCACACCACTAATGAAAAGTACTTTCCCCTAATGAAAAGTACTGAGACTTAACATAGTTTCACAAGCTAGCTAATATAATTCTCGTAAATAAGATTTATTTAACAAACATTGCATTGGTTCTTAAAAACTAAAGAAAAAGGTATATGTCAATATTGAAAATGAAACACTATAAACTAATTCACACGTTTTTCCTTTCTTTCTTCCTCAATTGATTTTGTTTGTTTGTTTGTTTGTTTGTTTTGTTTTCAGGCTCAAACCTTTAATATAGTAAATTTAATATAAAAATGGATTAAAATGATGAGTGATCATGAAAAATACTAGATGCCAATTCTCATGTTTACACATTTACTGTAAACTGCACAAAATTTAAACCAAGTACGCTTGAGGTTGGTTAGTTTGAATTACTGCACTGTAGTCTAAACAACCTCGATCAAGGCAATCTTTATAGTTTGTCATTAACAGCTTTAACAGAAAATGTTCTTTCACTGATGTTAGTCTTATTCAGCTGTAGACTGCAGTACCGTTATTTGGTGTTAATGAATACATAAACAAGTTAATTAGTTTATAATGTTTCATTCTCAATATTTTAGCTCTACCTGTTTTAGTTTTTAAGAAGTTTTAAGAATCAGCACAAAGTTTGTTAAGCGTTCTTTACGAGAGCAATAACTTGCCAGCTGACTATTTATTGTCACTTACTTTTAATCTCAAGAATTTAATACATTTTTTTTTTTTCGTCGCAACATCAATGAGGCGTTGAATGCATATTTCATTTATTTTATTTTATTTTATTTTATTTTATTTTTTTAAAATGACATTTTGAAGCGTTTATAGACTTTAATTACACACCAATACTAACATATATTCCTCATAAGAGCAATGCCTGATTACATAATTTAAAGTTTTGAATATGTTAACAAAAAAATAGTTACCAATATCCTCCCTTGGAAAAACTAAATATTCTCCAGACGTGTCGGAACAACAAGCTATTTCCATCTTCAGTGGTAAGGTAACATGGATAAAAAAGGATAAAAAGATATGGTATGGGAACAGAAAATACATACCATTAAATTAACGTAACCTAAAAAATTCTTTATTCATATATATAAACCGCTTTAAATCTGGATTCTGGCAACGTGGATAAAATCTGGCACCTACCTTTAATGTGTATTTTGGTTCTGGCAACAGTAACTTAGCATAGACACCACGCTTC
Organism: Thermobia domestica; assembly: GCF_964235325.1. Lineage (NCBI taxonomy): Eukaryota > Metazoa > Arthropoda > Insecta > Zygentoma > Lepismatidae > Thermobia > Thermobia domestica. The sequence goes on from NC_137462.1 coordinate 181,773,276, forward strand.
TATCAAACTCTACTTTTTCTTCCACTGTGCTCTGTTCATTCTTTTTAGTACAAAATGTTCTACTTTACACTCATTTGGTGGTATCTATTCCAGTTCTCATACCGTATTTCTTTCATCCGTTTTTACTGTCCTTGTTCCTTTACCATTAAAGACAGAACTAGCTTGTTGTTCCGATACGTCTGGAGAATAATTAGTTTTCCCACGGGAATATATATTGGTAGGTAACCAAATTTTTGTTAATTTAAATTATTCTCTCATGTGCCTATATAATTTTATTTATTTATTTATTTATTTATTATTTATTTATTTTAAATAGGGTGTCTCAATCTTGAGATCATTTTAATTGCTATTTCATTTAAAGGACCTATTCGGTTTGCCATAAGCACCAGACTGTGTCACGTGATCAGGTCAAAAGTCAACGTGCTTCCTAAATCGAGTCTGAATATTCCAAATCCAGATGTGAGATATATCGAGCACGTAACTTCCGCGTGGGGCACCCTGGGTAATTTGAAAACGTGCATATGCTTTATCATTATTATTTATTTTATTCAAAAAACTTGACTTTTGACAATGTTTCATCCATATTTACCTTACGTGTTATACTCCGCTGTTAAGCTTTTTATTATGTTTTTGTAATAAGCTTTCAGTTAGCCATCTTCTTGTTATAATTTTTGAGATATGTGGACGAATTCATTTTTGTTCATTGATTTTCCATTGGCATTAATGTTAATGTTTTATGCGTTTTTTGACTATGTCCCATCCATTTTAGGACAATTTGCTTCTGGAACATAGAATAAACATAGTCCCTTCTACATTTGAGTTGAATTTCAGCCATCTCTCCCAAGTCTGTTCACATCATTGCAACCGGATAGGCCCTTTATATATTTTAGTCACCCTACCACGATTTTAGTCACCCTAGTTTCATGTAAGATAGGAACCTTAAAGTTAACCAATGTAACCTATACTTATTTGCAGATACAATTTTACGCATATATATATATATATATATATATATATATATATATATATATATATATATATATATATATATGTAAAAGAAATAACTTACTGTGACCCAATGAACTTTAGTTACACTAAACTGTTTCAACCTCTTCTGTTCCATCTTCATAACTCTGAAAACTCATATAAAGTTCATTTTCTTCTTCTCCTTAGAATTTCATTTTACACTATTTTCGTGCCCAGTTGAAGAATGGTGAGGTTTAAGCTTGTGTTACTTTAAATTCCTTGTACTTGAACAATTCTTCTTTTCAACGATCTAGTACTGCAAATACTTTATGTAATAACATATGTAACGTAGAGCTGGTTTTGTAGAATTGTGTTCACCATTAAAAACGCTTGTGAAGTTCGAAGTGTGACTGTAAACTTATAAAATAAGAGTATATGCTTTTTCAACATACCACTCATTGCAAGCTGATAGGCTATAATAGATCAATAAGTTATTGAAAGATTCACATTTGAAATTAAAAGCAGTAAGAAAATATAAAATTGGTATGTAGTTATTGCTTAATAAGAAAAGACGAGTTGTTTAAGTACAAGGGACGTACATTATTAGAGCGTACACCTTATCATTTTTCAACTGGCTACACACACACACACACACACACACACACACACACACACACACACACACACACACACACACACACACACACACACACACAGAAAGAAAGAAAGAAAGAAAGAAAAAAAAGAGAAATAAAATTCCATCAAGTAAGAAAAAAACTTCAATGTTAGTTTCTTAGAGCAACCGACGGAGGCAACGGAGATTGCTGAAACAGTTTAGTGCAATTAAAGTGCATTGGGTCACAGTCAGTTGTTATTATGTTTTTTGTCTTTACAAATTATATAAATATGCATTAAATTAAAGCCCTTAAATAAGTATAAGTTACATTGGTTTGCTTTAATGTATTTATGTTACACCTCAGTGGAATTAAAGGGCATTTAGAAGCAGTAAGTTGTTGTCTTGTTTACAATATAACTTATGTTCAGTAAATTATAACAAAATAGTCACACTGTACCTTGAAACATGATCCACTAACTGTGTTTGTAAGAGTAAGTTCTTTCCTGGTAACAAGAAGTCACATATATTGTTCTGTGAGCTACGTACAGCGACTCCATTACCTACACAAAGTGAGCACAGCACATCTAATACTTTAGGATCTCGTCCATGCTTCTCTAACAATGATATGATGACTTTAATGTGTTCGTCCTACGGAAGAACAATATTCATAAATTCAATATACTAGCTACCAAACCAACTAGAAATTACAATATCTCCTACTAGCTACCAACGAGTTATCAATGTACTCTATATCATTTAATGTTTTAACCAAGTATTTTCATTTCAAGCAATTAACTTTTAAACAGTCAAATTTCTAATATTGGAACATTCTTGTATCTTATTTGTGATACCTGTATTCTCACTTGTAAAAAAGAAAACAAAAAGTTTAAAATCTCTAGGAGACTGTGATGGAGTAGTCTGCTCGTAGGGTTCACTTTCCTCCTTCCCCTGGGACAACTGTAAATGCAGCCATATATGTGGAGATTTTACGAAAGCTTACAGAGGACATTCGGGCTGTTTTGGAAACTGAACGTGTTTCTTGTATGTAAATGGTCGCTAGTACGTTGTACAAGCCTCTGTTCATCTTTTTCGCCAGTGATATTGGGAAGTGTTGTCCCACACTGCACAAAGCTCTAATTAACACCGTCAGACCTTTAGTTGTTTCCATACCTCAAACGGTATCTTCATGGAAAACGGTTCAATACGGATGAAGAAGTACAATACTCAGTGTTTGAGTGATACCGGATGCAAGCTTGGAGTTCTACTACACCGGCATGGAAAATTTTATTGTACACTTACAGAAGTACCTGAATAAATATGACCATTACGTGAAGAAACAGTATACACCCTACAATTACACGGTATGCTACTTTTTTCCCTTTCTTTATTACAACTTGTTAGAAATAACATTCCCTAAATTTTAACAGGATTTACACTCATATTTTCAACATAACACATGGAGTTGCATTCTCAACATAACACATGGAGTTGCATTCATTACACTTTATTTTAGTCCTCCAGAGAGCTTTCGCACATCTTTTTCTTTCTAAAGGTGACCCGCGCAGCACATTAATTCTGAAGAGGTCATTCTCGTATTAAAATTAAAATTACAATACATATTAAATTCTATCATTTCGGCTACCACTGACAAGGTGAGACTTCGATACACTGCCGATCTGCCGATTGTATTTTCTTTTTTTCGTTCCCCTATATTTCTCCTTTTTCATTGTTTATACCCAACGCTCAAAGGCTCATGGAGAGAACTGAAAATTTAAAGAAGAAAACAACCAGGAATTGAATTTTGTTTATGTATACTCAATTAGGCGTATTGGTGAGAAAAATGCAATATAGCTTTATATGAATCAGGAGTAACTACATTGAAATCTTCAGGGACAAAGTACAAGAAATCTGCGTTCCAGAAAGGTATATTAGGATTAAACGTAGAAATAATTAAAAGATAAGTATTTTTTTATAAATTAACAAAAAATGTGGTTCATATTTTTATTATTACATTTCAAATATTACTTTTTTCCTTAGATATACGTTCTCCCTACTTTTCTGTTATTAAATGAGATTTTGTAGCTTGGGTTACTGATTTTTTAAAATTGTTACTCAACCAAAGAAACGTTACTTACTCTCATCATGTTCAGAGCTTCCGGAGAATCAATCAATACACAATGAAGTACATCCAGCATTCCGCTACCTTCTCCTGAAGCTTGTGAACCAAGTCTGCCAAATAACCAATTTAGTCTGTTGGAGTTGGCAAATTGGGCGCAATTTGTATGGTTTCCCTGGATGATTGCAGCTGAAAAACAAAAGATAAAGAATTATCACTTTATGGGTACTTTTACAATCACAGCTAAAGTTTGTATCAACCTAATTCAAGATATGATTTTTGAATAACTAAGCAGATGTGATCATAATAATTAAAAAGAAAGAAATAAACTGAATGACTTACCCAATAGTTGATACAAATATGCTGAGATTATTTCAAAATTTTGTCCAGATTCATCTCCAGTAAGAGCAGCCAAAAATCCTTGAGACGTTATTATGTTGATTTTGTCAATGGCGTCCAGAATAAGATTCAAGATTCCTTCCTCTTGGAACAAATCTTGTCGATTTCTTAAAGCTCGAAGTTTGTTTTGTTTTTCTTCATGTTCTGCACGAAAAAAAAGAAAAAAAACAAGAATTAAAAATAAATATTTCAGAACATTTTTAAATACAATTTTTTTCAATTTATCCAAATCATGCCGCAACTCTTATTCAATTTATATTCACTAGCTGAACCTGTGCTCTCTACACAGCGCATCATTCACATGTGAGCATGAATCTCCTTGTCATTCCTCATAACACCTGTATATGTACCTTTACAGACAAAAGTTAAAGACGTCGTGATAAAAATCGGCAAAGGATACCATAAAAGGGATTTTTTTCCGATTATTTTTTCAATATCTCGGACCGTTTGCAAGATTTCAGCCTACTTCCGGTTGAAGTTTTGGGGTATGTTTAGTACAAGGGGTCCAAAAGCACGTAAAAATCACGAAATTTACGGGAGAAATGAGTGATGCAAGTACTTAGATGTAACATACGTAACCAAATCTAACCTAACCTAACATAAACTAACGTAAGCTAACCTGAACTAACCTAAACTAACGTAATATTAGTAGAAATAAGCGAAATTCTATCATTTTTTGGAAAATTATGCGGGACTCCTACACTAATATAACATAAACTAAACTAACCTAACGTAACCTAAACTAGCCTAACCTAACTTAAACTAACCAACCCTACCCTAAACTAACCTAATGTGAACAGAAATTGCCAAAATTGTAACATTTTTTAGAGAAAAGAGCTGGACCCCTTCTGCTAAACATAGGCCGAAGTTTCTAATTCATGTATGATCAGTGTTTTCTTTCTTCTTGCATGCAGTATGTAATAAGCAAATACATTGCATACACAATTAATTATAATGTCAGTTATATATGGTGTTCATTCGGCAAAACACTCCAAAAATAAAAATTAATCTTAGACTGGAGGAATGGTTATCCTTCTTTTTATTATTATTTGGCCATGAAACAAACGCCTGAGACATATACAACCTCAATATACAACTATGTAATGTATAATGCGTAGGATATGATGCTTTATTTTATTTTATTTTTTTAAAATTTCAACACTTCCAGTGTACCCGTAAAAATGTAATAAAGAAATAATGGCCATGTTTTTTTTTAAATATTCAATTAGAACTGGACAATCTACGCAAAATTTACAATCGATCATCATTCTAGAGCCTGTAGTTTCCGAGATCTCATTGTCGAAAGAATTGGCCACAAACATATAGTCTAAAAGAACTCCAAAGATGGCAGCACAGTTCATTTGCATTGATTTTGGGGAAGGCTTATTAAAATACAAAGGCTTTGAACAATAATTTAAAGACATAAACTTTATGAAAAAGATGTATTTAAGTAACTTATTTAAAGTATACACACATAAAATGTTTGTCTCTGTTAAACGTGAAATCATATATAACCGCAAATGAAAGATTTGAAAGCCAACGTTATAGGTTGGACCTAAGGCGTTAATAATCATACCTTACCAAGCAACCTAGCCTCTCTTGTGTCAGTTACTGTGCCAGCGAGGACCAAGTATAGAATACGTACTTGCGAGCATAGCACAATTACAGCACTTAGGGGTCTGACGAAAGTTTTCACTTTCGGAGGGTTTCTTGTTTTTTGAACCTCATCTAACATCCTTTTCATTTTTTCATCTTCATCTGGGCTTTGGCCCTCGGCTCCTCTATCACGATGACGGACACTGGCAAGGTTAACGGATCTACGAATCTCGGTCAAGATGTAGGATTAAAACCTCCACCGCTTAACATCGGGCCTAACGGTCGCCAAAAGACGCAGCCAAGGATTGTTACGGGAACACCTCGTTCAGACCGTAACTCTATTCCTTCCTATGCTGACTGCATCACCAAAGGACATAGAATTCGTTCTCGATCTTTCTCTGATGGCGAACAAGCGCTAGATTCAAAGAAGCAACGAATTACTCCCAGTGTTAATCAGACTACAACTGACAGCCATTGTATGGATTGGGCATCCACTTCTGCCGATAATCATCATCAGCAATACCAGCCAGATCCTGTGTATAACTTCTTGCTAACCGACTACGATCAGAAATATGACACTGTTCGTGCTGTCTTCCAGCAATTAGTCAAGTACGTCCCTCGGCCTGAAATCCGTGAAATTGTTAAGACACGCCGTGGCATCATTTTGAAATCCACTAACCCAAATTTCGCCACGCATGTTCGCAACAAGGCAACTTATGAAATTTTTGGGACGAAAGCAAAGATTTCTACTTTACAACCGAGTAAACGCAAAACTCCTCCTCCACCACGGCGACCTCCTATGCTATCTGTAGTTATTCGTGGTGTAGAACCCGATCTTACTGATGACGAAATTCTTGCTGAACTCCATCAGGAAGGGCTACCTATAAAGCGTTGTATCAGGATCAAGAACAATCAGGGACCAACTTATCTCGTACGAGTGCTAACTGATCAACAACAGCTGATTGATCAACTTCTATCCAAGGGCGCATATATCTATAGACGTAAATATAAGGTTGAGCCCTCTCGCACGCCAGCACCTCTGCCTGTTCGCTGCGAGAAATGTCAACAGTATAGTTCACACCCAACAGCTGAATGCACAAACAACACCAAATGTGGCTATTGTTCCCGCGAACATTCTACAAAAAACTGTCCAAACCTTGAAGAACCACCACGTTGTGATCGCTGCTCTGAACGTCACCCAACGTACAGCTATAAATGTAAAGCTAAGCCTCAGCCTGATCCAGCTAAGCCTGAACTCGTTGTCCCCATACGTTCAGTCGATGCACCAACTCCACCAGCAAATTCATTGCGCCATCCAGTTACTGTCGAAGATCTACTTCGTTTTCTCACTATTTCACTACAGAACATCCACCCATTTCTTCGCAACCATATTCTAACTCAAATCATGCACGCAGCCAAACTGTTATTTAATCTAAAACTACATGCAACGTATTCCGGACCAACAGTGCATTTTCAAATCCAACCACTTGAAGTTTGTTTGATATGGACAACTCTACCTACGGACTTATATTCACTTTCATTATGAGTTACAATTTATTATTCCTTAACATACGATCACTGTTGACGCACCAACTGCTCTTTACACAGCTCCTACAGGAAGAACAAATTGCCGCATTTGCTCTTAATGAAACTTACCTTGCACCATATTTAACATGCTATATACCGAAGTATCACTTACTTCGACATGACGCACCAACTGGACCACGTCTCTACGGAGGCACAGCTATTGGTATTCGGCAAAATCTTCCTTATCGTACGTTACTGTTCCACTTGCTCTTCACCTTCCTGAACATAACATGACGACAATTTATTTTAGAGGCAAAACCATTACCTTTGTTACTATTTACTATCGTCCAGGCAGAGCTTTCAGCTATGATTTCTTCCGCTATATCGATACCAACTTCCGGCATTACATTATCATGGCCGACCTCAATTTTCATAGCCGTTCCCAACGTGACAAAGACAACTTTCTCGATTTTGTTCGGAATGAAACACGAGCTGAATTTCATACTTTACCGAAACCTACACGTCCTATCAGTCGCACTACTCCTGACGTAGTCATAACTTCATCTTCACTATCTCAGTCTATTCACATATCTGTACTTGACTCCATAGGTAGCGACCATGTCCCCATCAAAGTCGAACTTCATTGTTCTCCCAACACTCAGCCGAAGCCTCCTCCTCAGAAGGTCTACTGCTACCGAAGGGCAAATTGGGAACAATATCGCACCGATTTAGACACTGCTGTAACTACGCTCACAATGCCTAGTACGCAATACGAACTCAATCGAACAATCACTGGACTCACTACAGCCCTTCAAGACGCAGCACAACGTTCTATTCCAACAATCGAAGTTCAGCTACACAAACCTAAGTTACCTCCGCAATATTTACCATTTTATTTCAGCATCCCGGAGAGCTTTCCGTGAATATCTCGCTACGGGTAACCTTGAAGCGCTTCGGCTTCATCGCCAGTACCTACGGATCACTCATAATTATATCGTTGCGTTCAAGAGACGCCACTGGATTCAAACTTGCAACACACTAGCTAATGAAACACACCCTACAAAATATTGGCGCAAGTTCCATCAATTAACAGGTAGTCTCTCGTACGCCTTATCCCATTGTTTATAATCATCAAGCAGTCCTTACGGATGCAGAAAAGGCTAATATTTTTGCTTCCTATTTTCAAAATATCTTTACACCTCTACCCGGTTGGCATACACCAGGTCGCTTGCAATCAACTATAAACCGACATACCGATGCAGCTTCTCCTTTCTTTCGTCCGTCTGCTGATCATGATTTAGAACCAAATAATCCTCTAACCATGCCGATTCAACCCGAAACTATTAGTAATACACTTAAAGGTAAACGGAATACTGCACCAGGATTTGACTCTGTTACATATGTACTCATCAGACAGGCGCCTCACTCTTTTTTACTCTTTCTTAGCACCATTTATACCTTTATTCTGCGAACTGGATATATTCCACTCGACTGGAAATACTCAAAAGTGCTTCTTTTTCCTAAACCAAAGAAACCTCCATCAGAAGTCACATCATATCGTCCTATTCACCTCACTAGTTGCCTATGCAAAATCTTGGAAAGAATCCTTGTCCGTCGCATGCACGACCATCTTCACTCACATAATCTTCTTCCAATACACCAAGCTGGATTCCGGCCAAATTTTAGTACTCAAGATCAATTATTCCGTCTCACCACAGCTATTTACAATCAATATAATACAGGTTTTCCTTCTTGCCTTGTTACTTTTGATTTGGAAAAGGCTTTTGACAAAGTTTGGCACCCTGGCTTACTATATAAACTTCGTAACTATCTTCTGCCAACTTCGTACATCCGCTTCATACACTCCTTCTTAATAGGACGATTAGCTTATATCTCAATTAATGGAACGCTCTCTCATCCTATCTTGCTGCAATCTGGTGTACCCCAAGGCTCATCATTGTCTCCTTTATTATACTTACTGTACGTCGCTGATTTTGTTATTCCTAATAACACCACAATATTTCAGTTTGCTGATGACACTGCTTTTTTCACAACTGGCCGCACCGTACAATCTCTCAATAAAACCATGCAAGTAGCCATTGATGCATTTGTGCGATGGTGTCATGTTTGGAGGTTAAATATTAATTCTTCCAAAACACAAACCATAGTTTTCTTACCACGTCGACGCCGTTCACGAGTACATCGAAACCCGAATCTACTTCGCCTTCAGGTTGATCTTACGCCTATTCCAGTTTCAAGTAGTATTACGTATCTCGGTGTCATTTTTGACACTCATCTTACCTGGACTCCACATCTCACCAAACTCATAGGTCAAGCGCAAAATCGACTTAATCTTCTCAAACGATTAGTGGGCACAACCTGGGGATTAAGGGCACATACCGTTCTCAATACATATAAAACCTTCATGCGGAGTACATTAACCTATGGACATACAGCCTGGGCATCTGCACCCCTAAAATTCTATCAAAAACTTGCTATACTAGAACGCCATGCTATACGCCTAGCATACCGCATAAGCCTACCTCATCCAACACGTTTACTTTATGAGATGATCGATTTTCCGCCATTATTAACGCACCTCGAACAACTACGTATACGTTACATCAGCAAACGTATAGCACAGCCCCATCCTATGATACTTGATATACTCCGCTACGACCGTGACAACGATGCACCACCAACATTCATTGACACCCCTCTCCAACACTTCATGACATTATATCATTTACAGTTAGATGATGACATATTGGACCCCGAAATTTATACAATCTACCGACCGCATGAACTTTCATCTCATATCTATCCATCATATGGACAGTAATACCTATTAACAAGGGCCTCCTTCGTCTTCATCAGTTCCTGAATCGCCCCAGGAACAGAAGATAACTTCATTCGTCTGAACTAACATAACCTTGTGATGTGACGTCCAAAGCACTGCATTTCATCCATTCATTACAGTTGTTCATTTTATTACTGCAGCCCTGAACTTTCTTTTCCTCTCATATTTTGTGTTTATGTAATAATAACTGCCAATATTCTCTTCTAACCATTAACCTATTAGTGTTTGTGTTATATATATATATTCTCTCCTGGAATCATTTCAATCCATGTATGTTTCATATTAATGTGATGAATAAAGAAATAATAAACCTGGCAACCCTTAGACCACCTACATTTCCATAGAGACACTTGATCTACAGCACAATACTTACCCGAAGAAAGGGCACAACCCTTTAAACGGGACGACGAACAAAAAAAAAACGTTAATAATCATACTTTCCCAGCTGGCGTAGTACAGCTCTTGTAGTGAGGCATTGTTGCCAGTCCAGGCTGTGTTTATCGCATACGTGTGGACGCACGGTGATCCGAACACAGTTGCGGGCGAGAGGCTGCAAGAGATTGAGGGATTCTCCCAAGTGGAAGCTAGCTGAAGTGCACAAGTAGTGCATATTTTGAACCTAATTTTCATTTTTTCATCTTCATCCTATACTCGTGGGTCTTGCTTCAGATCGGTTATCTTCATCGCTTCACGGATACTGGACAACCTCCTCCACCACCTCTGAAGATGATCGAGAAGCGGAGAAATCGTGATAAGACGTCCACCGACCCAAGTCCCGAGCGTTCTCGTTCTCCAATCCACGGGAAGAACCAAGCACCATCAACTAGTTCACCACCATCGAAGAAGAAACATACCGACGCACATAGCATATCAAGTTCCGACCGGCTTATCATCGACGACGATTTTCCTCCTCTGCAGCCTATCTACAGCTTCCTACTGCAAAACTATGATCCAAAGTACAGGAATTCGAAGCTCTTGTTCCAGCAAATTCTCAAGTATCGTCCACGCTCCGAGATTTCACAGATAGTGGAAACACGAAATGGATTCATCATCAAATCAAAATTGGCTAACTTCGCAAAAACCATCAGAGACAAGCACAGTTTTGAAATCTTCGGAAAAACTGCTACCTTAACTTCTCTCACCAACAGCCGCTACAAGCAACCACCGCCACCACGTCAGCCACCCACCATGTCCGTAGTGGTACGAGGAGTCGACCCATCCGTCACCGATGACGAAATAGATTCTGAACTACGAGAAGAAGGCTACACCTTTAAAAAATGCATCCGGATTCGCAACAATCAGGGACCTACCTACATGGTTCGAATTCTGACCAACTCCCAGGATACTATCAACGACCTTCTGGATAATGGTGTCTTCCTTTTCAAAAAGAAGCATAGAGTTGAACCATCCCACTCACTACGATTACTTCCTCTCAGATGTGAACGCTGTCAGGAATACAACTTGCATCCTACTCACCGCTGCACCAATCACCTCAAATGTGGATATTGTACTGGACCTCATCCTACGAAAAGCTGTCCGAATTTGCAACAAGCTCCAACTTGCAACACCTGTCATGAACGCACACATCCGACGTACAGCTACAAGTGTAAATCTCGACCTGCTCCAGAACTTGTGGTACCGCTGCGAACTCATAATGCTCAAAATCAAACCATCGAGACATCATCAGAGCCCGATCATTCTGTTTCCATTCATCAATTATTAGCCTTTGTCACCCTCACTCTTCAAAACGTTAATCCTTTTGCACGCCCATTAATGTTACAACATGTACAGCACGCAGCTCGCAACATCTTTCACCTCGATTTTCACGCAACCTACAATGGCCCGTACGTACACTTTCATGCATCTCCACTTGCAACAACTGTTTAACTTCATCCTGCTCATGGATTTAATTATGGCACTTGTATTTCTATTTCTTAACATCCGCTCACTCTTAACTCATAAACTCATCTTTGAACAACTCCTACATGAGGAACAGGTTAACACATTCCTTCTTAATGAAACCCGTCTCACTCCGAAACTCCGTTGCAAACTTCCTGGCTACCAACTAATTCGACACGATAACAACCTTCCTGCAAGACGAGCCAATGGCGGCGTAGCAATAGGATTTTCCTCTCACATACCGTACCGTATCCATTCTCCATCTCTTGCCAACATTCCTGAACATCTAATCATAACTCTTTATTACAAATCCTTATGCGTCACAGTCGCAACTATCTATGTTCGACCAGGTCATCAAATTCCTCTAGCATTCTTTCAATATATTTCTAATCATTTCCGACATTATCTGATCTTAGCTGATATTAACATACATAGCCGCTCAGACAGAGATAAGACAGCTTTTCACAATTTCATTACTACTTCTACTACAGGCATCATCCATCCACTTCCAAAAGCAACTCGTCCCGAATCTAACACTACCCCTGACATAGCCATCACATCTTCATCACTTTCCCACCGCATCATCATCGATATCCTCGATCCTCTCGGTAGTGACCATGTGCCCATTAAACTCACTCTAAAAGTTTCCTCTCCTCCTATATCAGACTCGCCGCCTCCACGCCTAATCCCTCGCTATGATAAAGCGGACTGGTCCAACTACCGAACCTATTTAACCAATGCCCTTTCCGCAATCACTCCCCCTTCTACTGAAGATGAATTATACTCCACTCTCGCCTCTATCACCACTCATATACAACTTGCATCCGAGCAGTTCATCCCTCATACCACATATTCACCTCATCGTCCTAAACTCCCTCCTCTCTACCTTCCTCTGATTAAATGTTCCCGTCAGTTTTATAAGGAATACATTCGCACTGGCAACCATGAAGCTCTTCAGCATCATAGAGCCCTGCATCGCACAGTATGTAATTACCTTCGAGCATACAAATTACGACAGTGGATTAAAACCTGCAATACCCTTTCTACCACATCGCACCCTTCGCAATATTGGAAACGTTTCAACGCATTAGCTGGAAAATTTACTAAAACCTCATATCCTATTCTAAGTCTCGATCAGGCATTACACACAGACCGCGAAAAGGCTAACGCTTTTGCTTCCTACTTACAGGAGATCTTCACACCTCTACCATCCGCCCGGCATTTTCCTCATCATCCTGTAGACCATTTCAACTTCAATTCACCACATCTTCAACCCAACGAGACACATAACCTACCCACTCATAAAGCACTCACTGCTCCCATCACTATCACAGAAATCACTCATGTCATCAATCATAAACGCAATACCGCTCCTGGAATTGACAACATTTCCTATCGACATGTTAAAGAAAGTCCACCACTTCTGCTCACTCTTCTCGCCCTCATTTACACCTTTATCCTCCGCACCGGCTATGTACCCGCTCACTGGAAAACATCCAAAGTTCTCATGTTTCTTAAACCCAATAAACCTCCTGATAACGTTTCATCCTACCGGCCGATACAACTCACTCCAGTCTTTACAAAAATCCTCGAGAAAATCCTTGTCAAACGCCTTCATGTTCATCTTTCTCATTACCATCTCTTACCACACCATCAAGCAGGCTTTCGCCCAAAGTTCAGCATCAACGATCAGCTTCTGCGTCTCCTCAACTATATCCATAATCAGTATAACACCGCTAAGCCAGCTTGTCTGGTACTCTGATTTAGAGGAGGCATTTGATAAAGTGTGGCATCAGGGTCTGCTTTCAAAACTGCTCAACTTTCGCCTTCCCATCGCATATATCCGTTTTATTTATAATTTCTTGATCGGCCGCCTTGCTTATGTTTACATAAACCAACAGTCCTCTTATCCCATCCTTCTGCACTCAGGTGTACCTCAAGGCTCCTCACTATCACCATTATTATATCTACTTTATGTAGCCGACATGCCTCCCCTCCCTCAACATGTTCACATCTTTCAATACCCTGATGATACAGCATTTCTGGCAACTGGCAGCACTATACACCAAATCAACAAAGCCTTACAACCAGCAATAGACGCGTTTGTTCTCTGGTGCGATAAATGGCGATTAAAGATCAATGCCGCTAAAACACAAGCTATTGTCTTTCTTCCTCCTAAGAAACGCTCCAAAATTCACCGTAATCCAAACTTACTTCAGATCACAGTTCACGACACCCGTCTTACAATCTCTAACACCGTTAAATACTTAGGACTCATCTTAGATAGGCACCTCACATGGAAAGCTCATCTCCAGGACGTCACCAAGAAGGCATACAATAGACTCAATCTCTTAAAACGTCTTACTGGCACCACTTGGGGTCTCTCTTCAGAGTTACTGTTAAACACTTATAAAGTCTTTCTACGGCCGGTGCTTACCTATGGGCATCCTGCTTGGGTCTCGGCACCCCTCTCATATTATCGAAAATTTAAAGTCCTCGAACGTCACGCACTGAGAATTGTCTACAGAATCAAACTTCCCAGTCCAACTGCAGAGCTCTATGATCGCATGACTTTTCCCCACATTTGGTTCCATTTAGAAAAACTCCGCCTCCGATACTTCCAGCAACGTCTCTCTTCTCATCATCCACTCCTCGTAGATACCATCAATGCTCACACCAATTTTGATATCGCTCACCCCATCACTCATTCCCCCCTCTCCCTTCTCTTCACGATGTATCATTATTCCTTACCACCAAATCATCCAGATCTTCCACTCACCAGAACATTTCTTCTCGATCACCCTCCATCGCATATCATACCCTCATCTTCTGCACAGTAACTCCTCTGTCACTAACAGGGCTTCCCACCGTCCATCATTAATGCTTGGAGCAGCCCCCAAGCGAGAAGAATAATCGGCATCTGTCCATTAACACTATCCTATGTGTTGTGTCGTCTAACTGCACCTCATCTCATCACTATCTCACTCATCCCCTCATTGTCATGCAACCTATCTACAGTAATTTCACTAATGTATATAATTCATTGTACAATTTCCTCTCCTCTACATATGATTACGATCGTAAAGATCGTAATGTCCTAATATATATATATATTATTTATTTATTTCGAAATAAAGTTATATAACATTATTGAATATCCCTTAGCCCATCTCCCATTCCTTTCCACCTGTCCCTTTACTTTACTTCCCTTTCTCCATGGAGGGCGTAACCCTCGAGCGGGTGGCTAGCCCCGGCTAGCTATTAATAATAATAATAATAATAATAATAAACGTTAATAATGCACTGGATTTTTTTTCCAATCGACTGGAAATACTCAAAAGTTCTATTTTCCAAACCTAAAAAACCTCCATTTGATGTACAGTCTTATCGCTCTATTCACCTCACCAGTTCCCTTTGCAAAATATTAGAACGCATTCTAGTCCGTCGCATGCATGCTCATCTTGCAACTCATAACCTACTTCCTATTCATCAAGCCGGTTTTCGACCTCATTTTAGTACGCTGGATCAGTTATTACGACTATCTACGGCTGTTTACAATCAATACAACACAGGTTTTCCTTCTTGTCTGGTAGCCTTTGATCTAGAAAAAGCTTTTGACAAAGTCAGGCACCCTGGTTTACTATACAAATTTCATAACTATTTTCTACCATCCTCATATATCAGATTCATCCATTCTTTCTTATTAGGGCGGTTAGCATATATCTCTATTAACGTAACACTTTCTCATCCAATCTTCCTCCAACCTGGTGTTCCTCAAGGCTCGTCACTGTCTCCTCTTCTATACCTATTGTATGTTGCCGACCTTGTTGTTTCAAACAACATAAACATATTTCAGTTTGCTGACGACACCGCCTTTTTCACGACGACCCGCACAGTGCAATCCATCAGTAAAACCATGCAAACGGCAATTGACGCATTCGTTCACTGGTGTAATATATGGCGGTTAAGTATTAATTTTACGAAAACTCAGGCTATTGTTTTCCTGCCGCGTAGACGTCGTTCACGAATATACAGGAATCCAAGTCGATTAAACCTCCAAGTAGATTATACACCAGTCCTGGTGTCAAATACTCTCACTTATTTTGGTGTCATATTTGACTCCAAACTTACTTGGATTCCACACCTCACTAAGATCATACGCAAGCACAAAATCGGCTCAACCTCCTCAAGCGATTAGTCTGTACATCCTGGGGGCTAAAACCATTAACAGTCTTTAATACATATAAGGGCTTTATGCGCAGTACACTAACATATGGACACACTGCCTGGACATCCGCTTAGCCAAAATTCTGTCAGAAATTGGCTATCCTAGAGCGTCATGCTCTACGCCTAGCACATCGCATCCGCTTACCGCATCCGACAGGGTTACTTTACGAGCTGATTGATCTTCCACCTTTATTGCATCATCTCGAATAGTTTCGTACTCGGTACGTTTGGAAGCGAATTGACCAGCAGCATCCCATGTTACTTGATATCCTACGATACGATCGAGATCACGACGCACTCTCAACTTACGTCGATACTCCCTACAGCACTTCATGACTCTTTATCATTTGCAACTAGATGATGCTGTAGTGGATCCCGAAATCTTTCACATCTACGAACCACGTGAGCTTTCATCATTCATCTACCCATCATATGCACCATAACTACCTATTAACATGGGATTCCTCTGTCTTCATCAGTTCCTGAATCGCCCCAGGAATAGAAGATAACTTGCATTCGTCAGTACTAACAACTCCCTGTGATGTGGCGTTCAGAGCACTGCATTTCATCTTCATCTACTTCTCTGCCCACTGCACCCTGCACTATATTCATTCCAGTTTTACATTCGTCATAACTCAGCACGATATGCTAATAAATGTTTTTTTTTTTTTTTTACAATATTACTGTTGCACACTTGGCCTTCCATTATATTATGCTTGTACCTCATATGTTATTTCTCACCCTTCAATCACCCCTCTGTATGTATATGTACTTAATGAATGAATAAATATTAAATATATGTACACCTCTTAGACCAACCACATTAAAGTCCAATCCAACTTTTATATCTGAAGCACTTACCCGAAGAAAGGGCAAAACCCTTTAACCGGGACGACGGAGAAAAAAAAGGAGTTAATAATTGATATTGTAGCATTTTAATTGATAGATTGCAGTACATATCTTTCACTTTTGTATTAGTGGTACTCTAGATTTAAGTGAAATATAACCATTTTGTTTTTAAAAAAGTGCAAATTTCTTATGTAAACCTACATATATTTATATTTTTTCACTGCAAATACTGTATTTTGTACGTTGTAATTGATAAAATAACAGAAGGTTCTTTTTAGTACTTATATTTAAATATGTATTGATTTGAAGAGGAGGAAAATCGCAAAAAAATCCTTCCTTGACAAACACAAAAAGAACAGAAGTTAAAGAGATATTTTCTGAAATAGTCCAATACCTCAACTTGAAATAGTACTTTAAAAAACTTGAAACTATCTAAAATTTAAAATTCTATTTGTTTCATTTATATCTATGCTGGAAATAGCAAACAGTGTAGACGATTTAGTTATGAGTATATTTTTGAATATAATCAGATTGGTGGAGTCGAATTCGAATCAAGTACTGATTACGAAACATACACATTATCATTGCACCAGTTAGCTCGGTCTAAAATTATTATTTTTTTTTATTCAGCTTGCACTGGAATTAAGAACAGTATTATTTATAAGTATTATCATGTTTGAACGTGAGTATTTAGTGTTAATGGAACTTTCACGAAGAAGCAAAGTGAGGAAGCAATTTCTTCTCTTGAAACGTCCGATGTTCTAGGGAAACTAATAACACAAGAAATTGTTGCTACGACTCGTCCAAAATATGTGAGCCAATTACGTATGAAGTAATAACATATCAAAATCTGGTGGTTCTTTCTTTAAGTAACCTCGTTCCGTTCATGTTCTATTTCACTTAAAAAAAGACCAATTCCATTAATTTTTCTCCCTTAAAAAAGAATTATTCCGTTCATTACTTCTTTAAATAGAAATAAATTGTTCCCTTATATTTTTGTTAATTTTAACCTTGATCTGGATATAAAATTTATCAATGTTTCGTCTCAACTTCGCTACATATTCGGAAAGTCCAGAAAAAAACTACTCCCAGAAAGCTGTCACGTTTACTTTCATCACTCCACGGATCGTGCTCAACTAATACTGTTCTTAAATACAGAGCCCAGTGGAGCCAGCAATGTATTGAGACATGACAGTAGTCAAATGCGTCGTTCGGGAGAACCAGTGAAATTCGACTATTTTTATCGTGGGAAGCCTTCTGTAGATAGATAAGTGTATATATATATATATATATATATATATATATATATATATATATATATATATATATATATATATCAATAAGAGATAAAATTAACATACCAGTGTCCTCTTCTGGCTGAGCAAAGTAATTGATGAGATCTTCAAGGCACATGACCATTTCGTTTAGATTTACACTTTGTAAAAATAAGGAATGCCTTCTATTGACTTGTAGAGTTTCCAACCCTCTGTAATATTAAGGATTCACGATTAGTATAATATTCCAATCTATATAGGAATATTTAAGTACAATTTTACGTGAACGAACTGAATTCTATGAATCTTTATAAACCATTTTACAAAGAAAGTGGATTGTCATATGACATATATTCGTTGGGACAAAATTCGTCCTTTATTGCAAATAAAATTTCGATGTGTTCACTAAACAAAAATTATCTTAGTAATTTTAATAAATATTGGAAATGGAGCAATGGAGCAAAAAAAAAAAAAAAAAAAAAAAAAAAAGAGATTTATTTTCACAAAAATAAGAAATATCAATAATATTGTAATTACTTCTAATACTGCCATTTGCGAAAAAGAAGACTTGTGAGAAAGTTTTGAGATATTAAGCAAAATTTAATTTTTGTTTGCATTGAAATATTAACTGCAGAAACGTGACCTTTGTACAACAATTTATACCATTGTAGAAACATCCTTCTAAATTGTATATCTAAACTATATCATTTAATATGCATACTTATTTCAATTGAAAATATAATTATAGGATGATGATACATGAGTATCGAAATTTAATTCTTATTTTCCTGTTTCGCTATGTCCTTGTGTCCGTTATATTGAACTCTTCTTTTAACTTTAACACATGCTAATAACAAACTTGTTTATAATTTGTGCTTTTATTCAATTGTGAGGCATATTGGATGCTAATAAAATGTAACCCAATCTAAATCTGAGGCAATTGTAAATTATGAAATTAGAACTGACACAGTTTCTTTACAACTTTTTAAATGTACATATAAATATACAAATAGATCACGGAGATCAGTTTTTACTTTGTTGTTTAATAGAATCTGTATAACAACTAAAAAGTGCAAAATTTAGATACTATTCAGAAAAAATATCAAACTTATCTTTAATAGGAATTGCATCATAGTGTATGATATCAATAATTTAAAATAATCAAATAGACATTAATTATTTTATAAATTTAATATATTTTAAAGAAAGTGTATAAACAACTTACGTGATAAACTTTGTAAATAATGAGCTGCACTTCCTAATGACTCGCGCAGTTCGAGACTCCTCTTCTTGACTGCGACTAAATTCTAATCCGTCGTCCATCTTGCCTTCTTCGTGTAGGATTGCTTGTTTTTCTTCGACTTTACCTACACCCTTTTTCTTCGTTTCATAGGACTGTAAAAGGAAAAACATCAAATATGAGTATAATTAAATTGATGGTGTACACAAGTCGAGGTATGTGGAGTGCACTCACTTTAATTATTTTAAAAGATGACGTATATATCGCCACGCTAATGAGAACACTGGAAACACGATGCATATATGCCGTGGACTCCTCTGTTCGAGATGCACTAAATAATAGTAGTTTTTTAAGCTATTGTAAACAGTGAAAATGAGGAGAGAAATAAAATTACTTTTACCAAATACATCAGAACTGAATTGTTAATATTAACCTTCAGTTAGCGAAATAGAGCAGATAGTAATCGATTTGGTAAAGTATGACTCATGTGATTACAATTTTGAATAATTTGTAGTAACGTTATATGATTATAACAATACATTAAGTATACGACAATGGAAATTTTTGAAGAAAAGCAAAAGTAAATAAGTAAATTCTATGTAACTGAAAGAATTAGGCCCAAAGTATATGCAGAGGCCAATACAATAGTACATAGATATATGGAAAATTATAAATATAAACATGAATAGAATATTAATCTACGCAATTATAATACTACTCTAATGCTCATTTTTCTTAATGAATTAGAGGACAGCGTATCATATAGCTGTCATTATGAAAATTTGCCTCTTTCCAAGGTAATATCGCAATAATTTATAAATGCTACCACATAAATACATTTCAGTAGAAACTGAAGGCATCATAAGCCCAAAAGTCCTAATCAATACGATACAATTCTCAAGTTTTATTCAATTTAACATTAAATGGTTCATTCAGTTGTTAAATCCCTTTATTTAAAGAGAATGGGATTTGCAGAAATGCTAATAGTATTATTGAGTGCTCATCTTATATAGAATGGAATTTATTTCTCAAGGCTTACTTCTGTACAAAGGTTCGAGAGTAAAGCTACCTAACTGGTTATTCGTCTCTAATTACGATGTGGACAATTATTGTGAATGTAGCTTTTCTTTCACTTCTTTCCTTCTTGATTTTATCATTTTGTCGCATCCTAGGACATAACCACAGGATGGAAAATTGAAGATTTTAAAGAATGCTAGATATTTCAACCTGTTAGTATGCTTTAGCCACCTGATTATTGATTGCTCCCCTCTCCCCTGGGGCGACATTTCGCTGAATGTATGTAAGTAATACATTTTCCGAAGCTTTGTTTTATTCTGGTGTCTTGCTACTTGTTTGACGTGTTTGGGCTAATTAGAGGCTGGACATCGAATTTGCGTCCTTAAATCATTAGAAGGTTACTTTGCCTCCTTGAATCATTAGATTGACTCAAAAGTAAAGAATTCATAGATACAGCCTTACTTCTCTGTTTTTATTCTTAATGTAAATAAACACGACTTCGTACAATTAGGCAGTTATGATTAGATCTACTTTATCATTCATTCTTATAGCTTATATAGTTGTGAAAAATAGATCATTATAATATCTATACTATATATAGCATAGCAAGAAAATATTTACTATAAAATATATATTCAGATTAAATTAAATGCTACGTTTTAAAGTTACAAAACTACTTACCTTATAAGATAACCACAAGCTACTTTCTGAGTGTTGTACAATAACTGTACTGTCACCATATTTGATAATTGGAGCACCGATCACTTCCAAATCCTTGTCTTCAAGAACTATTTTCTGGTCGTCTTTTTCTTGACGTAAACAAAAACATGTTTGTGCTACTGAGGCGTCATTTCTAGGAAAGATTCAATCAAAGTCTAATTAAAATGACAGTTACGGGAAAATAAATCACTTCAGTTTCTACAAATCTTGCTTTTAATTAATATATCAAATATGTTTCTATAATTTTCTTCAATTTTCTTAATATTCATTATTTCTTATAGCATAGCAAATTATAAGATTTTATTTTTAGATAGCAATAGCGAAGTACTGAAAATTGCTTATACTAGAAGAAAGAAATCGACTAGGACTATAAAAATCTGATTAATTTGAATTTGACTCAACAACTCACTGCAATTAAATTTTTCAAATTTAGATATTTCTCGATATCTAAATGTTCTGAATATATACTCTTCATCAGTATATAGTTATCAACATAGCTACTGAATTAGAAAAAGAAATAAAGTACATATTTGAAGTTAAAATATTACTATTAGTTACAGGAATGCTGGGAACATTGGATTTTTTAAAAAAAATAATAAGTTGCCAGAATATAAAAGAAATAAATATAAGAAAACTGTATACAATTTCCATCTCAAATCGTTTCTAATTTATTAATGCATTTATAATAACAATTCCTTGAAATTTAGGAAATATTATTTGATGTATATAACGATTCTTATAAATTTTACATTTATTTGTTTCTTATAATCTAGCTGTGTTCTTCATGCTATATCCTACATTATAAATTAAATGCAATTCCGAATAAGTGAAGAAAAAGTTAATGTATTATTACAAAACGTTTAGTAAATTATTGAGTGCAAACTAGCATATTTCGGAAATTTACCTATGTAAAAGAATAAGTTCATTATTTTCATTAACAGCCAAATATCGTCCGGTTGTAATGTGGCGAATCCTCATTGGATGATACCAATTGATGAAACCTCCTGACCATTTTGTGCGTGCTAATTCCAACCTCCATAAAGAACGAGCTTGACTGACTACACTACCACCTTCATAAACGACAATGCTGTAACGAAAATGACTTGTATTAATAACTGAATGTCGCAGGTACTCTGTAATAGTACTAAGAAACTTTTCTATTAAATACAAACGTATTGACGTTTTATATAAATTAATCGTGCACCATACTAAATCGAAATATTGAAGTCAAAATTTCTTATAAGTAGAATGAATGTTAACTTAAAGAATTATAGAATCAATTCTAAACTATAGTTTCATTTTCTATTTGCGATTTCTGAATATGATTGAAAGACAAGTAAGGTTACAATAAATGATCAAATTGAATAACAGTACTTTAAACTTATTTCAGCAATAATTTTAAAACTGAAAGTACTTTTGCATTCTTCTTTTCACATTCTTTTAGTGGAAAAATCTTCCAATCCTCATGAAGTTATGTAGGCATCTTCGACCGACTTTAATGAAAAATTGTTAACTCAAAAAGCTATATTTTTATTTTTTATCAATATTTGTGTAAGGAATTTTTCATCTTTGTTTGTGTATTTATAGTACATATTTATTTAGGTATTGTCTAAGTACGGTACTGTAAAATTTTACTTAATTCAGTTCAATTTATTTTGTTTATAACCATACATGTTGCACTAATTGATGCGTGTGAATAAGACACATCCAATGATAAGAAGGATAGATATACATATACATATACATGTAGATATACACAACAGTACTTTGAGTATACAAAGAAAGTACATAGACACACAATTTAAAAAATTCACCGTTTCAATACTTATACTATCAATAATTATACTCATTTACAGATCTAGAAATTCATTCACAGCATAAAAGCAATATTCTAATAGATAAGTTTTCGTCAAGCTCTTGTTATCCGTATTCGTTCAGCCATTCGAATATATTAAAGAAGTTTATAGTATCCGATGTATCAATATGCCTTGGATTTCTTTCGAACAAAATTGTACAGTGTTGGTTACTGGAGCTTTTATCTTTACATCTGGTGTTCTTTTTATGTGTTGCTGATATGTAAAATAAGTTTATGTTGCTTTTAATAAAGAGCAACGTAAGAAGTATAAGGGGCGATCAACTGAAACCCGTTCGTTCCATGTATTATTGGTATAGTGTGCAGGAGGATATTGTTTGTTTAATAGTATGTAATGGCTAATGTCCCTGTGTGTTGGGTGTAGGAATGTTGTTGATACGTGTTTCCGTTTTGCAGGTATAACGAGTGAAAGATGGCGTTCAAGATCCTCAATCCGTCCAAACAGGACAAGCGTGCCTTCATCCAGTTTCTGAGTGCCGAAGGTTGTTAACCAGCTGAAGTGTTCCGGCGTATGAAAGACTTGTATGGTGATGCATGCGTCTCCAAAACAACAGTGGTGGACTGGGCCAGAATGTTTCGGAAGGGGCGTGAACAAACCACTGATTATCCCCGTCCTGGTCAAGCCCATGTTGTTGCCACAGAAGACACGCGTGAAAAAGTGAATGCGGCTATAGCTGCGGATAGACGCATTAGTATTCAATCCATAGCGAACGGGTTAAACATGAGTTATGGTACTGTTCAGAAAATTGTGGAAGATCTGGGGTGTCATAAAGTGCGAGCGCAGTGGATCCCCAGGGTGGCGGAAGACCAAACGTTGGAGCGTATGGGTTGCGCCATTGAACATTTGTCACGTTACCATTTGGAAGGTAACGACTTCTTGCTGCGCATTGTTGCTGAGGATGAAACTTGGTGCCTTCATTTTGGACCGAGTTCAAAGTCTTTCAGTATGCAGTGGAAACACCCCTCATCTCCACGTCCCAAAAAGTTCAAGATGCGACCGTCTGCGGGGAAAGTTATGGTGTCTGTGTTCTTTGATTGCCATGGACCATTATTACCCGACTTCAAGGAACCAGGACAGTCCATCAACGCCGGATGCGGATGCAGACCTTGACACAGTTACGGAGAGCCATCAAAAACAAAAGGCCTAGTTTATTGACCGCTGGAGTCATTGTGTTGCATGGCAACACGCGTCCACACGTTGCAAACCAAGTGCAGGATTTGTTTCAACGATTCAAGTGGGAAATGTTGCTACACTCGTCCTACAGACCTGACCTTTCACCTTGTGACTTTCACATCTTTGGGCCTCTAAAGAAGGCATTGAAAGGTCAGAGATTTCAGTCTGACGCTGAGGTTCAGGACGCTGTGCGTGATTGGTTTAATAGTCAGCCGTCCAAATTTTACATGGACGGCATGTAAGTTAGTGACACAATGGGACAAGTGTCTCAACGCTCATGGTGACTTCTTCTGAACAATATTTTTACTGCACGCTAACCATAGACGCCTCTAGATAGTGCACAAGTTTCCGCTCGAAATAAAATTTATGTCATGAATTACGACCACTGAACGGGTTTCAGTTGATCGCCCCTTATATATCTTTAGATTCTTGAAAATTAGCCTACATGAGTAATTTATTTTGACATGTTATAGTTCTTAAGATCCTTTTGGAATAACTAACAAATGTTAGTTTTGGGGTAATTTCCTAGATAAGCATGACTGAAAAAGTCTGAAATTACGGAACGCATCTTATTATAAGGCATGATTCATTGATATTAGTGTATAGAGTATTTTTATGAGTTTTTGGGCCAAATATGTTAACTCTCACGTCTTAAAGTATGGCTTAAAAATTGTTATCGCTTGCATTAATGTATGTAAATATAACATTAAGAAATCAATATAAAATACGTACTTTTGTCCGGGTTGATCAGACCACGTTGAAGGAATGGTAAGACATTCATCACCTCCATGGAAGAACCTCAATACATCACCACCAAATACATAACCTATAAATAGAAAGAATCTCTATATTTTTTCTTACTTAATACTAAACTATTAAGAATTACCTGGAAAAGAATTTTAGTGGCAATACCTAAAATTTTACATGAAACTTGGTGTCCTTTTATTATTATTATTATTATTATTATTATTATTATTATTATTATTATTATTATTATTATTATTATTATTATTATTTTTTTTTTTTTTTTTTTTTTTTACGAAGTTTAGGATGATTTCTAGAATTCGCGTTGTATTTATTTTGATAATAACAAGCTGACTAGCAGTACTAACATCCTACACAGGATTCCGTTGCTAAGATACAAAAAAGGCCTCGAATTGTTTTCGGAATCCAATTAAAAAATAGGTGAAATCCTGGATTCCCTGCTGCATCTCATTCAATAAACAAGAGTTATAAGTGAGATTAAGCTTAATCTTTCCCGTTATATGGACGTTCATATTATAAAATTTAATGGTTTCGCGGATAATGTCAGAATAGTTTCTATTTATTAACAAAATTACACTAAAGATGTTGACATTATTTTATATATCTAGATATTTATGTTCCTATTTTCTGAAAAAAAATCTTTTGTCTCATTTTATCCAGTCAAGGATTGCTTTTGTCCACCAATCAACATTTCATCTTGCAATACTGGCAGACTGCCACTTTAATGTCTTTGTTTTTACTTTAGGATTCGTCACTTCTGTTATCTTTGTAATCAATGTGATTCTTTTTCTATTTTTGTGGGTGATTCCTAACATATTTCACCAGGTTTTATTGTTTAATCTTCAGATAGTGAATGCCTTGTTTTGTTAACTGTCCACGTCTCAGATCTATATGTTAAAACAGGCAGATACATTCACTGAAATTTTTACGATTTAAATATATTTACATTTCACTTCTCAATATGAAGCTATATGCACATGTCTGTTAATTTCGTCTTTACTGGTGTTACTCATGCATATATTTCGTCCAATATCAACGTGCTACTTACTTACTTATATATATATATATATATATATATATATATATATATATATATATATATATATATATATAAGTATATATATATATATATATATATATATATATATATATATATATATATATATATATATAGTATATATATATTATATATATATAATCTTCTCTATCACTTTAAATACTTTTCTAAATACTATACATTTTATTAACTTAAATCTTAAAATAAAAGAGCCAATGTAAACGTTTGCAGAACGTAGCAAATTATACTTTCCCAATATATCTTCTTAATGAGTTTTAATTTTTAACAAATTTGTATATTAATGAAATTAAATACTATAAACATTGACTCTATATTCAAGATTAAAGATCTGTCATATTAATTATGTACATATGCATGCCTATTACAAGAAGTACAGTGAAAATGAATTATACGGATCCATGATCTCGTTTGAGGCATATTTGGTGTAGCGACTTGCCAATGCTACTACTCTCATGTAAAGGAAATCCATCTTTTCTCAGTCGTACTATTCCAGTTTCTACTTCTCGAACACTTGCTATACTATTGTATTTATGTGAAGATTAATAGGTAAACTTTATTTGTTATCTCTAGAATATTCATCTCACTTCTATTTTAATGTTATATTTCTACGAATTTAGTGCTTATGTCTCAATTATGTTTAGTTCTCTAAAGTCTAAATTTTTTGTTTATCAAGCTCTTATGTTTTATATGCTAATATATTGTCAAAATTAATTGTTTATCGAAAAGAAAATACTCAAATTTAGCGTGGATTTAATTCCATTCAAATTAAAGTATAAATAAGACTTCAAAGCAATGAACAAATTCCATATTATGATTTTCTTCAAGTAAAATTAGTTCAACGTACGTAAGAAGTTTATATGTTTATAATTTTTTAACACCTGGATCTGTTCAATTTGAATCGATGCTCTCAACAGGATCTACACTTCGTGTTAGCTTAATGAAATATCGTACATAATTTTGTTATAACGGTAACATGAATTTTAAAAGGAAGAATTAGCTTACCACTTATTGAAGACTTATTAAGATATTCAAGATGTTAAAAGGTTCAATATTAAAGTTTAAATAAGTTAAAATTACTAGAAATCAAAGTAAGTATATAACGTGTTTAACCTTCACGTGAAAGTGATTTTTTTAATGTCTCAGCAGTTAGAATTTAAAGATTTCATTTTTTGTTTGATGACAGGTTTCATATGCGTGTGCACACGAAATGTTTTAGATCAATGAGATAAGACTTGTAAAGAACATAAAAGTTGTAATTTTAGTTGCTATCATTTCTCTTTAAAGAAGCTAATCCATTATACGCATATAGCTGTATATCTTCAGTAGTAGGAAAGAACGTGTTTGTCATTTTATCATGTTTTAATTGCCATTAAATTACTAATCCAATTGAGCAAAATGAACCAGATGTGCAGGGGCCCAGAGTTATGGCATTTGCGGTTAGGATTAAACTAAAATGTTATTTCGTCCTTCCAATACATACCCTGCAGAGTGGGTATTCATGGTTTCGTAAATATTTCATATAACTTACTGATTGTTCTTAAATCCACTTAAGGAAAAGGAGATTATTAGTTTGCGCGTTAAAATTTTCTGCATTAATCTCAAAACAATTATTTGTTTACATTTTGTAAAGCAAGTTCAAATTCTTCATTGCTTTGATATCTAACTTTTAAATATAAAAATATAAAATGTATGTTTGTTTTGATTTTTTCAAACTTTACTAACTTCAGCAGTGACTTACCTACATATTTCATTCTACTAATTCCTGTGCCGAAAGGTTGTACTGACCAGTGCGTTACATGGAAGGAAGCATTTACAATGGAGAGACCATTTTCTTTTGTGGATTGCTGTAAGACAAAACAATTATTTAATGAATCTCTATTATATTGTGTACGATAGACAATAGAAGCTGAAGTTAAAATAATTTAATTTGAATCGTAGTGTGCAGTAGTGGAAAATGAAATTGGAATTCTATTCTAATGTACCACCATTCAGTTTCATATCGTTTCATGACCCGCGTGATTTTCGCATATACAGTATATATTTCAATGTAACAAATGATTATTTTTCCATAATATCTCACTTAAGGAGGATTGAAACCGCAACTTCTCTTGCGTATACCACTGTTAGAGACATCAAAACAAATTTAAAAGATACGGATTATAAATTCTAGTATTCAACGGGAACGAATATATAATAAGGAATCGGTAGTTATATTTGAAATACGTAATTGAGCCGCAGGACACTTGAAAGTCTATTGGAAAGGTCAATGGTTTCTATTCTTCAAGGTACGATCATCAATATATCCGAGAACAAAATAACTCATTATGAGAGAACTGACTTTTTGCTCGGCTGTGCGTGAATAAATTCCTTTTATGGGTTTTCTCACATTGAGATAAATTATTGACAGTACATCCGATAAATAGCGACATTGAATGCTCGCTTCGTTGAATACCGTGTTTAATATTTTCGAACTATGCGTTAAATATTAATTTAAGGAAATAATATCCATTTATGACAAATCAATTATTAACGCAAAAAACGCAGTATATATTAGTGAGAAAGTGGTTTTGGGTTTTATCAAAGTATATAATAAAATGTGTCTTGTTCACGAAGCTGCTTATTATATTACTAGGAGGCGAAATGAGATTGCCACCGGTGAGAAGCTTGAACTAAGACCACAGTGGCTCAAAATAGAGCGCTCACTTTTGGCGCATGGGGTCCTGGTTTGATCTCAACTCCCGCCAAGGAAAATTTGTGGCAGACAATCATCGTGTGCGTGGGTTTTCTCGAGGTCCTCCCGTTTACTTCTACTTTCATCAATCCACCACTCATTATCATCACCATCTCCCTTAGCCTCGGTGCATCATCGCCTACTTAAAAAAAAAAAAAAAAACACGTTATATGTACAACTAATTGAACTGATTGACATGTTCATCGACAAATATTACAATGAATACCTTCCAATGTTATGTAAATTGGACAGGACTTTTGGCCAACATATCTCAACGGCGTTGTCTAGTTTTCGGATCTTGGCAGAATATTTTTTCCCTAAGTGACTTTTAACATCTTGTAAAATTTGATGAGTCTGTTCAAAAGTACTAGGAGTACTGTGAGCAGAAAAGAGGTACTAGAGAGCTTCTCTCGCTCGTGTAGACAACGTCTTTATTTGTTTACATATTACTTTACTTATTACTACACTTATCAAGGTGTTATTGTTTCAAAGATTAGAAGCCAAATAAGCCATTTTTGAAACCAATTAAATTTAAGTAAATGTATTTCTTCTGTGTTTTGACATTACCTGTAAAAACATCAGTTATACCTTTGTAAAGAAAACATTTTCTTCGTGTATTCATTAAAAGATGAAACTTTCTCAAAATATATAGGAAGGATCACCTTAAACTGTTGATTTCTCTGCTCTAAAAAAGGTATAGCTACACCCTTTATTTATATGTTTACCTAAATTATGACTTCTCTGGGGAAAAGATGAACTATGTAATATGAATTGTAAAAGGAAACTATGTACGTGATGATGGATATAAATATTACTTTCTATTTGTATAAACCAATGGTTCTAAACCTAATTTCTATCACGACCCCCATTTTATCACATTCTCTTGCCACCGACCCCCTTATAATTTCTGGTTTGTAATAAGCTTGTGTGGGATTTCTAATATACCTATTGCGGAAATCTCATGATACCCATTTATTTCTATAATAGTAGAATCCATATCTTGTATATAGTGGATGCAGTAATTTCCCTGAAAGCGAATTGATTAAAACCAAATTGGTCATTTCATTCATATTACAAATATCGAATTCGACACGCCATACTGTTTGAAAATGGAGGCCACTTGAAAAGTTTAAAACTTCGTAACTCCCTTAATTTTGGGTCGTGTGATAAAAAAAAAATAGTGATTTCTAATTTTGGTTTTAAAAATTTGAACAATTGTTAAAAATGTTATTGAGTATTTTAAATGAATTGACAATGTACATCACGAAGATTGAAGCGGACATTGCCGAACTAGTGAAATCACTAGTGCTCAAGTATCTCATTAGCTTTCAATTTTAATTGTATTTCAATATGCAGGATTTGTTGTTTTTGTATTTTTTCTGGTATTCCAATATGCAGTTTTCATTAGTTTCATATCGTACCTCTTTCATTTAAATTGATTTTTAAACAACTTTCCACCTGTAAAAAGGTTTAGTAGACCTAATTTTTTGTTGTTCTTAACAGTATGTACAAAAGTAAAAATATGCCTATCAGAGCAAAATTAAAAATAGTTTCCGGTATTAGATTCTAATTATATTCACCCCTTCCACTTATCTTCGCGACCCCCATGAAACCCTCTCACGACCCCGTAGGGGTCTCGACCCCCACCTTGAGAAACCTTATTACAAACCAATATTAATGTGAACAAGACATAACTATTTAGATAGTACAAAATTAACATTATTCAAATGTATTTAATGTTTTTCTTTAATTCTTACTCACCAAGTATCTTTCTGTGGCAACGGATACGAGGATGACGTCATCACCTACTCGCACCTTCTCGCCCTCAGATCTCTGTTTGGAAGCCGGGTGAACTGTCCACCAGCAGGCCTCACCTGAAAGAATAACACATTACATAGAGTAAATCAAAATGTGATGTTATGAATGTAAATTATGAATGGAATTGATTGGTTGGTTAAATTAGAGTTTAGCGCTCCTTGCAGACGAGGCTATAAGAGACTTGGATCCGAACTACATGAGGTCCTACCGGAAATCGAACCGCACCAAGGCACGTATGTTAACCACATAGCCACGAATGAGCTCACGAGGGGAATTAGTTATGAGAAGAATAAGTCTAAAATATAGTGAGTACAATAGTTATAGTAACAATATTATAATTTTTTCTTTCTTTCCTCCATTTAAAGGTTGGCGAACAGTACAGGTATGAAAAGATTAAAGGCCACTGCATGATCAAATGGCTGAAGCGCGACTTTTCTGTGTGCCCAGTCCCGAATCCAATTTCTGGTAGGGCTATTTACTATTGATACATACCCAGATCCCACTTTAAGGAGTAGGTCTTATCTCATGTAAGTTCGTGTGCTGAAAAGAAACGTGATCTCCAATCAAATCCAACACAAGGATTAAATTGACTGTATTTTTATTCTCACTGTTTGATATTGTCGTCCTTTCCTAGCTTCGTCTAAGCTGCAACACGCGTATATAATTAAATATTGTGGTCCCAGTTCTATTAAAATTACTTTAATAATAACCAAAACTTATCACGATAGTTATTTCAATAAATTAAACTATGGCATGGGAGACTCGGGTTCGATTCCCGGCGGGAGCTCATGTGGTTCGGATTCCACGTTAATCAGTAGTTCCACGTCTCATATAGCCTCGCTGCTGAAAGTCACGTTAAACTCAAAATCAACTCAACTCAAACTATTTTTGTTACTTTTAAACTTTGTATTTTCTTAATACTTATAATTTATTTTGCAGCAATTAAAAATACACTTCGCTCACTTAGACTTCCTCACTTATTATATCTTTAGGAGCATAAATAAAGCAAGTTTAAATAAGTCTGGCCACAAGATTTGTTATCATAAGGTACCGGACTATTGTCCTTGTTGCCAGTCGTTATTTCAGAAAAAAAGTTTCGGGGGCCACTTCTGGTACTATTTTATTTATTATTATATTATAGACGTATTATTTTGGTCTCGTCCGGGGGGCAGTACCCCCCAAAGAACATGCCTGGAAGAAACACTGCTTGTTGCCCTACTAAATATACATAAACATTATCGTTGCAAGGCCAGTCATTTCTGATTGGTTGATATGTATGACGTCAGAGCCTATAATAGCAGCACAGAATAGATACATCCTACAGAAATAAGCTAATAGTGGATGTGCTTGGAAAGTGGTAATGGTGAAGGTTCACCCAACGTATATGTTGGTCAACCAATAATTTGAGTAATTTATCAATCAAGTTCAACGTCAAACTTCCATCATCATCTTTACTTCCTTCGTACACAGTAAAAATTATGGCCATATAACTCAATTTTAACACAAGTCAGTGGTTCCAGGATGACTACCATTGTATCGTGTTATTTCAGCACCAAGGGTTTGAGGTTAACAAAGGCTCAGGGTTACCAGTTTGACATAGAGCCGGTGTGCAAACAAGGAAAGCGAAAGTAGGAACAGATAGACTGTTCTTTCAACATATACCCTGTGTTGTTAGTAACATCTAGCTCGCATAGTGAATGCAAGTCATTGAATACTAATTGATAATTGTAGTGATACGTAGTTCCGGAACGATTTGCCCCAAAAGAACAAATCTTTCAGTGGAACGAAAGATTCGAATATATGAAAGGAACCGGATTGACTTCGGAGGAGTCAAAAGACAGATTTACTCAGTATAATTGACGGATTGAGTCAGTTGATTGAACCAAACATCAGGTGAGTCGATCTAGTTGATGGATTTATATGAATGAAATTTAGACGAAAACAATGATTCAGAACTGAGGGACCTTGCATTCTTGCATATAAGAGAAGTAAACAGTGAACCTAATGTGCGTGTTTAAAAACAATCAAATCTTTTTAAATTGGTTTGTATTCCTTCTTTGCATATAATAAGCAAAAGCTAGAATCGGGAAGAAGTAGAACTTCGGCGTATGTCTCGAAATGAACCAAAGCCTCCTTGTACGATTCTACTTATCTCCCTTCCCGCCCCAAACCAACTTCGCAATAACTTTTCAGTTGCAAACATAGTTGTTTGGCAATTATACATGCAACACTAATAGCGTATTACTAAAACTACACTATGCATATTACAAGCCACAATGTTAGGTAGTTCATTTAACCACTCCCATTTTAACCACTCGTATTTACTCCAAATAATACGATTGAGTTGAGGTAGCATCAGGTATGTGTCAAAAGTAACATCCGAAACACAGCCATTTTTACTATGTAGGAGTAACGTTAGCAATGAGCTGTATGCTTAACAAAGTAATCAATTTCAGCTGAGGAATGTACTCATTGCCTTCTCTCTGCTATCTCGATTATTTATGAGGATCCAAACAACCACTGTGTATAGAACTTAGTATCAGAGTTGTCAGGGATACGGTGAATGTCATGTTTGCGCGGAAATCTAAAAATAATGTATCCTTCTGACCACTGCTTTGTTTTCTTGGAGGGGGAGGAGAGGGGAAGGAAGAGATATAGTAAATCAGTCTCCAGTGACATCTGATATAGCTATCCAGCAGTGCGTGAATGTTCCTCTTTGTGTATTTTTCTTTTCTTTTCATTTCTCTCTCTCTCTCTCTCTCTTTTTTTTTAAAGATTAAGAATCTTAACTCCAATAATGTATCAAAAATAAATATAAAAACTATTTACGTCTCTTTAACCTCGAATGTTTATTTCTTTACTTGCATCTTTTTTGTTACTTTGAGATGTGGTTACTAGAAGGGAGGCGAATGTGTGAAAAGAAATCGCAGCAGCGAGTCGATGAAAAAAAAGGGTCAGTAAAGTCCATTTCCGCAGACTTTGGTTCTCTTGAGAATACTCGTGTTTTCTGACCATGAGAAGCGCAGCGTTCTTCTCAGCAGCATTTCGCTGGAAAACATATATCATTCTTGCTGCAATCGATTTAATGTGCATCATGATTTCTTCCTCTTCTTTCTGTAACAATGTTACATTCATAGCTTAACCTAAGGAAATTAATTTGTTTCATAGTGAGTTAACATGACGGACTCTCATAGTTAACGCATCTCTGTATTCTTCCTAATGAGTACAATGGAATCGCCCATTGACCCGAAATCCTGTCTGTTTTCTTCGAGTAATCGCTTGCTTCGAGGTCTCTGCAATCTTTGATGAACTCTCGAGACTCAGTAGTCTTGGCGACCGAAATCCCTATCACTCACGATGTCGCTACACCTAACAGAGAGACGACCTTCCTTAAGTCCCTTTGCCTTTATTTCATTCTTCTTTATCAGCGTTTTCAAGAGAGAGGAAGACACAGCTTTCTTTTTTTTAAGACACTTTTTCTTGTTACCTTTGAACAATAACAAGTTTGACCTTATATATAACTTTCTAAAGTGTTTTTTTTTTTTTTTAAATATAGTTTAATATACTATATTGCAATGATTATACTCCGAGGCTAAGAGAAACGTACGATTAACGTATTGCATAGAATTAAATTTACTTGCTTGCGTATAAACTTTGGTTACAACAGTTTTCGTAAAGATATTTTCTAGTAAAATGAGGAACAAATGCCGTATTTCTTATAATGTTAATTTCTATACGAATGATAAATATTATTATTATTATTATTATTATTATTATTATTATTATTATTATTATTATTATTATTATTATTATTATTATTATTATTATTATTATTATTAGTGAAAAATGACTTGCATAACTTTTTAAAAAGATGTTACGAAAACGATATTTCAAAGTAAAGAAGTACACCAACACGTAAGACCATTGGTGCCACTAAGTTGAATGGTTTTCAATGTGGATATGCTGTTCGGCAATACATAAGGATGAAGTTCAATATAAAGTCCTAACTACAACTTAAACAAGTGCGAGTATTGCCAATTGTATGTTATTTCAACAAAGTTTGTTGAAAGCATATACCGTAATAATTTAGGAAAGTCGAACGTAATTCAAATTATTTCTAGCAAAATCGCAATACAGTTTTTGGGGCAAAATGACTGAAATTTGTCGTTATCAGTTCGAAAGCTATTTCTCTCCTGATAAGATGTTGAACACTACTCTAACATACGAGTTAAGGGACGCAGATGATGTCGAAAGAAAAAAAAACACATGGAGAAATGAAAAAAACCATCGAAATGTTAGCATGAGACTAAGAAAAAACAAAAAAGTCATAAACGTCATCACTAGAGTGAGTAACCATTGAGAAAAACGAAGTTAAATTGTGGAGTATATGAATTGGTGTATCAATGCGATGTTAGGTAAACGGACAATAGAATAATTGCCAGTGTTTCAGACACATTGTCTTAGTAACTAACCTAGGACGTGTATGCTGCAATAGTGGGGGGAAAACATAAATGTACAGCGGAAGGAAATAAAATCGAAGTTCCATCTTAACCAAATATAGCTAAGATTTACTTTACAAGTGCAGCATGAAGTGCCTGAAATGGAATATTATTTTGATGTCGAAGGAACCAAGAAATTCTCGCAACACGCATGCCATTTGAAATAATTTTCCATTATCCTCGTATATGAGTACAGCCAAAGTCGCTGACATGCTTGCTCCTTACGGACGCATCCCCCTGTTGCGCTACACTTATTCGGTTAGGTAACATTCGTGCTTTTTAGCGGTCACTGAGTACAAGTTGGTTTGTGTTTTTAAGTTTGTTAATGTTTTATGCAATATAATATTTATGCCAAATGCTCACACGCTGTATTTATAATCAGCCCTCCTAAAGTAAATTTACATCTATTAATGCAACTCCTCTCTTAAGAAATACTTTCTAAGGCAGTAAGATTGTTATTTGACAGAATATTTATTCAAACACGCAACAAAAACGACTGTCAGCATTCACGAATTCTTAACAGTTTGAAGATATATCCTCCATCGCAGTGAGAAGGTAAGGATTCATTGTTTTCGTTATATATCAATAATTCGTTGTTTGTAACCCTTAAAAGTTTAGGCACTGATTTTGAGCAGTAATACAATATAGATGCGCACATATTTAGGGAAAAGGAAAGAAACCACGAAAATAAGAAACATTTGTGATTAACAGTTAGGAGTGAAGGATGGAAATGAAATAAAAGTAATTGTATGTAAGTATATTAAAATAACAACAAAATTAGTAGTACAATGTTGAAAACAGGTTTATGTGGATATAATTTGGGGCCGCCATCAGCGGAGGCTTAACCTTAAATACATCCTAATAGTATTCTATGCAAGGATGTTCACGTATTCGAATTTTTTTGATATTATGAAAAGTGAATACTTACCTTCTGAATGTTCTTGCAGACCGACGTCGAAGGCTAATTTGTCGTTGGAGGAGCTAGTGGACAGACAAGCCAGGCACTGGAAAATAAAAAGTACGCAATAAATCATTAAGAATTGAAATAATAATATTTTTAATTACTTCAAGATTTTATGAGATTGTGAAGTCCATACTAATCTTAGACAATACATTTTGTTTTACTACGAAAAACATATGGGTAAATATTTGCTTTGAAGGATCTGACAGTAGTCATAGATCTGTAAGCGATGTTTTACCTTTCATGCTGAGAGAAAGGTGTGACAGATCAAAAACAATAATTAACATTGACTGCCAATATAAGAAATTATCAAACTTCTATTGAAGCTCAAAAGATCTATAAAGATCTTAGAAGAATAATACAAAAATATTACGGTATATTCATTGGTGGAAAGTCATTTATTTACACACGCCGACATAGACAATTTGCATTCGTACCATAGAATATATTGAAGGGAATGCAAATCTTAGTTTGAAGATTCAGCTCAACGGCCACCATAGGGGACAGACTGGCCGTAGTATCTTTAGAGGGCAATTTTGAAAGTCGACGCGTACAGTTGTATCTGAATCAAGTCTGTGTATGCAAGGTCAGAACAAAGTCAGTGAACACTTTTTGTGCAATTAAATAACTAAGCATGATCATAGGCCAGACGCTTATTTCGCAGAATTGCTGGTTGTGTGAATCGTGAAGTGCCTTCGGCATATTGGTGGTTTACAGGGATCAGACAGAATTCGTCCATGCGACGCATTGGGAAGCAATCATTAGAGCCTCCTTAACTTGCAGAACGGCGACAGTTAGTGCAATCAGAATAACTTTGAATAACTCTTACTCTCTATGTAAGAGTACAATCAATAAAAAGTCAAATATTGCAGGCAGGATTGTTTGTTCCCGTCTATTAGCGGGATTCTACAGACCTCAGTTCCTCTTGTACAATTACATACCAGCCATCTGCCCATTGCCTTCGACGTTGTCGGGAAAGGTTACAGTGCCAAAGCAAATGGAGGGCAGTAGTATAGAGTGATGAGAGTCGTTTCTTTATTGTATATCGTGACCGTGTAGGCATCCATAGTCATGCAGCTTAGCGGGAAAATCTAGCATATATGCTCATCGCTAAAGGGGTGACACGCCTGGCCTTCCGGCTTACACATTCTGGTCGCCTCTGGTATAATGTGTCGTACTTCCGTGATACCGTCAATCCTGTTCCCTGAGTTTATGTAGTCACTTTCCGGAATCACATTTTCCAGAAAGATAATGTCAATATGCTGCCACCACCAACATGCTGCATTCGATACATGATTTCTATCCTGCCCTATACGTCTCCGGACCGAAACCAAATTGATCATGTATGAACGATTCATGACCGCAACAAAATCTACTGCTGAGATCTATAGCCAACGAGAGATACCATACTCCAGACAAACATTCAGCTCCTGTACAACTGGCTACCTACCCGCGAGTAGCTGCTTGTGCGTCCGCTTATAATAGTTATTAAGGTGTGTAGTTTACTGTTCTAACACGCTAAGAGTGTCCTGTATAATACATTAACACCATGTTGGGATCACTACTATCCATCCTCCTACTTGTTTCAACTTTGGATTTGTTTCGTGAATTCACATTGCTTATTCGTATATACGTTTCCGCTAGCTTGTGTATATGGGTAGGTCCATATTAACGCACTGGCGACAGAGACTCGACCCCAGGGCGGCAATTTCCAGGGGCGATATATTAAAAAATCAAAATTGAAGTATGTATGGGAAAAAAGAGGCTGTCAATGAAAGAAAAAAATAAGGGAGATCTACACTGAAAACAATGTTGGAACCTCGCACAACCAACTTTCCTCGTCACAATGCTACTGGCATTAGAAGGAGCTGAAACTATTGGTTAATGCCTGCCAGCGTAATCAGTGTACTTGGTTCTGTGCGATCCCCCCTGGTTGTTGGTAGGACATAACTGAATACCAACAAAGAAGGGAGAGTGAAATTTTCTTGGACCCAGGAGTGGTAAATGCCTAAATATCGGCCTGTATACGAGATAAAATAATGCTGATTTGTAAATGCCGTGATTTTTATATCCTTATGAAACAGCAAACTTATTAAAGAAAGACTTAATGTTAAAAGTAAAATCTGAAAAAATTATCGGATTTATAAATGAGTCGTCATAATCCAAGCAAGATTTCAATCTGCAAATTTGAGCACTGAGAGTGAGAGTTCTAATAAGTGAGACGAAAACCGATTAAACAAAATACTTCAAAAACGTGGTAAGAAATCTGATTTGTGGACGCATAAGGTTGAAGGTTAAATTCGTCAAGAAGAACAATGTTCTGCAATAGATTATGAGATGCAGAAAAAGTGCAAATCTTGTTAAGGAAAACAGACGAATAAGCACTCATTCCATTTTCCTCTTGAAGTAAGCTTTCTTTATGGATCCATGACAATGCTACTTGAACACGTGTTTAACCTCTCAGCACAATGAATACCGCATCGATTAGCATTTCTCATAAGAGAGAAAACACTTTTCTTCATCTTTTGCAGATGAATAAATAGCGACGTCCTCAACTCAAAAACCAAAGTCAAACATTGTTGCTTACTTCCCCTGTAAAATGCCCGTATTCAATTATGAACAAAAATCATACTGTATCTTAAGATATTCTCTCTCATTACCTGGTCTCGTGCTATATTGTGTTGACATATATTGTAGAAGGTTTCTTTAAAAAATTTAAGATATTCGTAAAAAATTGGAAAACTAACCTAGCAGAAAATACTCGCGCCTACAAATGAAGAAGCCACCTTGTGAAAGGTTTTATTATTAGTTGTTCCCTCCCTTCTGGGGCCTTATCTCGTACCAACCTTCGCAAAAGTTGCAAAGTGTAACGCATCGCAAAACATGTAAAAATTAATTATAATTGCTACGCCTATTATCGAAAAACTAAGACAGAATTTGCGTTGTGTTGCGGAATAAGGCCTCTGATATCTTTCGATTTTCTTCTTCCGAAGGGAAAATGATTGTCAATTTTGTTCTGGTGAGGAAGTCTTTTCCGCTGTGAAACACTGGTTTTTATGGTATCGTGGAAAGCTTTGCAAAGATTGACTGCCAAATATGTAATAAATATTGAAGGAAATTGTATGAAAAAGGAAGAGATACTTAGATCACTAACTGTTGTGTGAGTAAACTCCTTCTATGCCAGAAAAAAAAAAAAAAAAACTGATGATGCCAATGTCACGGTGACACTGATTGTGATGAAATACTGATTTATAATCATGGTACAATACATTTTTTTTTAAAATTGTGGATGTAAAGATTGAGTGGATTCACAGAAGACTGCACTGTTTCTTGTGGAAAGGGAAGTTTTACATAATTCAAGATTTTGTAAGAATGCTTGATTGG
This sequence comes from Thermobia domestica, assembly GCF_964235325.1. Classification (NCBI taxonomy): domain Eukaryota; kingdom Metazoa; phylum Arthropoda; class Insecta; order Zygentoma; family Lepismatidae; genus Thermobia; species Thermobia domestica. Next base: position 181,812,865 of record NC_137462.1, read on the forward strand.
GTTGAATTAGATATCTTGACACGCACCCCAAATGTTTGAAGAGTTACATTCGTAAGTACCGTGGAAGTTTGTTTAATCTTTACAATGTCACTGGCTTTAGAAAATACCATGCCTATCCGAAGCCACTTTCTTTTGTTTTTTTGTGTTTGCTTTTATGTTCCATATAATTCTCTTAACTGAATGACGGAAAAGTATGTATCCTTATCATTGGTTTTCTTTTCCCATTTTTTTAAAAAAATGTTTCTGGTACGGGAAAATAGTGAGAAATTATAATGCTCCATTTTAAAACCTGACGTACCATAAAACGTTATGTAACTTTTGTGACGTGAGGAGTCATTCCGTACCAGTCTGTACAAAATTCTGCGTGTTGCATCCGATCGAATAATTTCAAAGTAATTTAAGAGTAATTTTAAACTGTCCACAAACATTAAAGGACCTCTCACTTTTCTTACGGAAAAACAGCTTTCGTCAATTTGCTTAAACGTGCGATATCTTTCTGAAAATAAGTCGTAATAGGCACTACAACCGGAAATCCGTTATTAAGGCCTTAAATAGGGTATCCTACCAACTAATCTTTATAATATCCATACGATCATTTGCAATTAAATGCCACTTTCATCTAACAAATCATCAACAATTAAAGTTGTTTGGAATGCTTAGGTAACCAATAAGATAGTTGGATAAAGGACAGATAACCCACGAATGAAGACAGAGGACCGATGAAAATCTGCGGAAATTAACGTGTGGAAGAGATATCCAGGGAGCACGCTGAAGGTCAAACGAGATAGAGACACAGCAAATGGTGACTGTAAAACTTATTTTGTGTTGGTTTATCCTGTCGACTTCACATCGATCCCTTTTGACACCTTTAGAAAGTACAGTACTAGGTTTGATTATCCGGACTGCTATACAGGTTGTACACCGTATTTCCATTCTTTAGACGAGGCCTATGGTAATAATCCTACTATTGCACAAACAACCACCTGAGATAATCAGAGTTGCGTATGGTTTCCAAGTTGCAATCGGACGTCGTAGGACATCCCAGACATATTTAATTGGATTAAGAATAGAATAGCATGGTAGCCACTCAACTCGCGTGATTGTGTTTCAGTTATACATAACGTGTCCCTGGTCCGCGTTACGCACTTCCAATTTTGTGCTACAAGACTGTTGGTTGGTCAGATTTATAATCTTGGATGGTGCGGACATTCCTGTTTATAATCCCAGCAGATACTGTTGCTGATGTGGTCTATCGGGGCGTTATCCTCCAACAATATATGCGGTGCATATATCCCTAGGTTTTGCTTAATGTACTATAATGACCAACACAACGGAGCGCAGGTGGTGGAGGTGTACCTGAAACACAAGAATATTACGCGTATGGAGTGTCGATCACGCTCCGTTGTTTTAAATTCGATTAAACGTGTCTAGAAAGGCTTGGACGATCTATTACATCCCGAAATACACCCCTATACTCTGGATGACATTGAATGAGTGTTTTTGCAAGAATGGGGTGTATTAACACGCAGCCAAAAACTAATGTTCGTGGAGGAAATGAAATGCACACAGCAGAACCGTATATTCCAGACCTAACCGAACAGATGTAAAAATTGCCATAACGAAATTAAAGAAACACAAATTTCCGAGTATAGACGAAATTCCGGCTGAATTAATTTTAGCTGGAGAAAATTTTGAATAAGATACACAAATTCATTCTCCTTGTCCGGAACAAGTAGGAATTGCCACAAGAGTGGAAAGAAACAATCAATTTTCAAATTTACAAGAAAGGCGACAAAACTGATTGCGAGACATTTCTCCTCTTTCAACATCCTACAAAATCCTCTCAAATATTTCATTAACAAAATTGACCGTATACTCAGATGAAATTATGGGAGATTATCGGTGCGGATTTAGGCGAAATCGATCAACTATCGACCAGATATTTACCATTTAACAAACACTTGAAAAGAAATAAGAGTACAGGTACCCTGGTACCTGAATTATTTGTTGATTTTACAAAGGCCGATGATTCGGTCAGAAAGGAAAACATTGCACAACATTCGTACAGAATTTGGAATACTGAAAAAGATAGTTAAATTAATTAAGATTAAATGAATCCCAAAGTAAAGTCCGAGTAGGAGAACTCTTGTCCACAAGCTTTCAAGTCGAGAATGGCCTGAAACAAGGAGATCTGTTATCGCCATTATTATTCAACTTCGTTCTGGAGTACCCTCTAAGGAAAATCAAAGGTCTAGAGCTGAATGGTATTCACCAGACTATGGCGTATGCTTCGTTGATGTAAATGTAATATGGGATGATAGAAGAACAATAAAAAGAAATGCAGAGGTTTTATTAAACACTTGCAGGAACATGGGTTTGGAAATAAGTGCAGAGAAAACTTAATACATGGAAGTTCGCCGGGATTGTAACACTGCAAATTATGAATACGTCAAAATACCAAATAATACATTCAACAAAGTAGATATTTTCAAATATCTAGGATCAATGTTAATAGACCAAAACCATATCTAAGAATAAATTAAATGTCAAATGAAAGCAGGTAATCTGTGTTATTATTCAGTTCAAAATCTTTTGTCGTCGCGAATTCTGTCGAGAAATTTAAAACTTGAAATATATAAAACGATAATTATACCTATTGTCCTGCAGGCCCTACAATTGCGAAACATGGTCGCTTATTCTGAGGGAAGAACGCAAACTGAAAGTATTTGAAAATAAAACCTTGAGATGAAAATTCGGAGTCAAGAATGAAAAGGCCGTTGCCATAGAAACCACCGTTTCCATAACAACGAATCCTGTTACGGTTCGTCAATCTAAAACTGCAAAAGGGCGAAGAAGAAAAAGAAAAAAAGAAAGCTCCGTAACAAAAGAAGGTTGGGAAACCCTGTATCGTGCAAATGAGATGCATGGAGTATGGTAAGTCGTGAGTGGGAACCCTTCACCCCTGGTGGGGGGATATTCATGAAGCTATCAGCTTATGTCTAATTATATATATAATTCATTTCTTACTTTCGAACCTACAAGATTCAACCAAAATGAAAAAAAACCCTCTTACATCGGACTTCCGAAGAAAAATAAAATAAAATAAATACATGACCGTGTTTATTATATATGGAATTCCCAGTCACGACCCCCTTTTCAGTTTTATTAAAATAGAAGAAGAAGTAAAGAAGAGAAGAGGAAGTTGGGATAGGAAGAGATGAAAAAGAGGGAAAGTAAGAAGATGAGAAAAAAGGGGAACAGTTACTGGATATTTTTGAGAAATATGGTAAAGGAAAGTGAACAATTATCGCATTGGGATCATTTCCAATAGCTATTGGGTGAATATTTGGTATTAAGGTAATCAAAGGTAGACACATGTTAACCCATACCTCCCAGACCTAGATCCATTTAACCCCCACTACCGAATTATCCCAATCTAGCTCTAAGATAGATGAGAAAGTTTAATTTAACAGTTTATTCAATATTTCCGAAAGTTCTCGACTAGTATCCAATACTTGAAGGATAAATGATGAAGTTGATGGCATGCTAGAATTGACCACAGAGAAGAAAAAAATCAACGTGACACACCTATTTGTCGAAGATTTTGACTTTCAAAGCTCTCCCATGATGATCGTTCGTTCAGGTTACTTCGGTCCTTTTTGCTTCCTTTATAGAACCAACTTAAATTGAGTTAGTATTGACTTTCAACGACTTTAATTGCCAACTACCGTTAATTATAGTAAGTCACACATATATGTCAAAAGAATTGGTGCACTTAATACTAAACCTACATTTCACTCACACACACATTCATACAGGACAATGTATACTTAAGGTTGCATTTAGTTGAATTAAACTAACCTAACTACATTTCTATAGACATTTATTACATTTCAAGAAAACTTAATTCGACAGCACAGGAGAAATTTTGATACATGAAAAGAAAATAATACTAGTAATAACAATATGGTTTATAGACATGCATAGAAATTTGTTACTTCTCAATATCTAATAACACATTTCTCCTTGTAGATATATTAAAAGTTGGATTACGAAAAAAAATTGACAAAACGAAAGACGAAGAGAAAAAATCAAAGGTCAACATTGAACATATTTAAGATTCAGTACAAAGAATACATATCAATGTGAAAGAGGAAAGAAAAAATATATAATTGGTTTATCATCTTTTTTTTAAAAAAAAAAAAAGCACTTTGGTAGCATTTTTATTGAGTCTCTGTCCCAAGAGGAGAAATTTCGACAATTTTATGAGTCCTTTTCTCACGTCGATAATAACTCCTTTATCAACTCTCTTTATACACTATGATTGGCGTCCATGAGAGTATTTAATCGTTTGTCTTAACTACAGACGAAAAAAATAGTATTTCATATTATATATATTTTTCATTTCGTCACTTGACGCACTTGGTATAAAAATTCAAAATTTCCTGAGATTTAAAAAAATGATCAATCCAGTCCCAGATATTGGGAACATATTTCCATAATACTATACGATATCTCAATGGAGCTAGGTCTCTGAACCTATCTAGGTCCTGTATTCACATTAATAAATAATTAAACAAAATCAGTTCATCGATTTTTTTTTCTTGGTCTAGATCGTGTAGTCAAAAGATTCTAGTCACTGAGCTGACGAACGATAAATAGTTAGGTTTCCGATCGTAGGGGAAGGATTTGGGGCGCACTGTTTCATAGTTTACTGATTTCATTATTGTTTCACAAAATAACTTTAGATACGGATTAGGGTTTTTTTCTTACGACCTGCTACTTGTTCTATTTACATGCAACATTTAACATAGTATTAAACTTTAATAGTTACGAACATTACTAACAAATGTGTCATTTATCACAAGTTACGCGGTAATACTCTACAAACACAAATAGTTGGTCAAATATCGGGTGTCAAAATCTATGGCAACCTAAAACAACCCGGGTAAATACCCACCCAACCAGGTACATTCTAGGAACGTGCCATTTAAGTTCCATATGTATCGTTTACGTACCTGGTACTTGAGAAATGTACATTTCATATGCATAGCATGTGTCGCTAGGTACGTGCCTTTCGAGGAATTTCTGACACTTGAAAGGTACTTTTACATGCTTCACTGGAATGTGAGGAATGTGAATGGCACATACCCCATGTACCACGGCATGGTTGTGCGTAAGTTGCTTTGTATTGCGACTAGGGTTGCCAATTTAGCCACTTTGTGACTAGATCTGGCCATTTTGAGAACGTCGTTAGTCACATAATTTCCAGAGCCAATAGTGGCTTTTTTAGCCATATGCTTTTCACTTCTATAGCCACTTTCTGAGTTTAGCCACATTTTAATATATTCTGTGTGTCAGTTTGCAATTTTCTGACGTTTGATGCGTTCTCTAGGTTGTAACATTCTAAACCCCACTGTCAGAATTGTCCTCATAAAATTAGCATTGATGGTTATATTGTGACGTTACACAGCAGAGAATTAGCTCAAAACCTGTACGTTAAAACTAGACGTGAAATAAAATTTTCGGGAAGACGTAAGTTTAAGTATAAACTAACTCCTTAAAGAAATTCAGCCTGATAATATAGACATACTTCAGGAAATGTCGCTTTTCAGTGGCAATAAGCCTGAAACCGGTGAAACATCTTTTACTGATTTAGCTTCTTCTTTCACCTTCTGTGGAATTTGAAGATAATATCGAAAAAATTGAAAATCAGTGGCGATTATAAATCTTCAATTGAAGAATTTTTGCAAGAAACTAGCTGAACCTGCGCTCTCTACACAGCGCATTATTCGCATATGAGCATAAATCGCCTTATCATTCCTTACAACATCTGTACATGTCTCTTTACAGACACAAGTTAAAGACGTATTGATTAAAAAAATAGCCAAGGGGTATCATAAAGGGGAGATTTTTCGATTAGTTTTCTGAATATCTCGCACCGTTTGCAAGATTTGAGCCTACTTCCGGTTGGAGTTTCTAATTCATGTATGACCAGTGTTTTCTTTCTTCTTGTATGCAGTATGTAATAAGCAAATACATTACATACAAAATTAATATAATGTCAGTTATATATGGTGTTCATTGGGCAAAACACTCCCAAAAAAGGTTCATCTTAGGAGAAATGGTTATCCTTCCTTTTCCATTATTATTTGGCTATGAAACAAATGCCGGAGACATATACAACCCCTATATACAACAGTGTGGTGTTGGAATGTATAATGATTAGGATGTGATGTTTTATTTTTTTTTTTAATTTCAACACTTCCAATGTACCTGTAAAAATGTAATAAAGAAATAGTGCCCATGTTTTTTAAATATTCAATTAGAACTGGACAATCTACATGAAATTTGCAATCGATCAGTGAAAACGTCATCTTTCTAGAGCCTGTAGTTTCTGAGATCTCATTGTCGAAAGATGGGCCGGAAACATATATGCGTATTTTAAAAGAGCTCCAAAGATGGCAGCACAATTTATTTGCATTTATTTCGGAGAAGGCTTACTAAAGGCAAAGGCCTTTGAACAATAATTTAAAAGGATAAACTTTCTGAAAAATATTTCTTTAAGTAATTTATTTAAAGTACACTCTTTTAAAAATATTTGTCTTTGTTATAAACGTGAAATCACAAATAACCGTAAATCAAAGGTTTGAATGCTAAGGTTATAGGTTAGAGCTCGGTCGTTCTTAAATGTTATTGTAACATTTTAATAGATAGATAAGTCGCTGCACAGATGCCGGAGGAGAGAATCTATTTTTAGAGTTAGTTTCGGGGCTTTTTTTAAAAAAATATTATTATTTATTTATTTATTTATATATATATAAAAATACATACATGCTTCTACATTCGAACGTAAAAGTGAAGCGTTAAGATTTTAGGATTTAAATACGCGTACCCCCGGTTGAATAGCACTGCGCTAAGAAACATTACTGACATGCCTAGTACATTCCTGGCACATACCAAGTAAATGTGTCAATTACATACACGGTACGTGATATACACATAATAGATACATTCCTCGGTATGTGTCATGCACGTACTTTTGGGCGGAAGTAACCTTATTCCTTACATGTGTATTTCACATGATTGCTCTATTCACGTACCTATCATGTACATTCCAATGTACCTCGAGGAACATTCTTTACACATGACCAATATGTACTTGTGTTGGGTGGGTACAGAGCCCTTTACACATTTAATACGTATTCACAATTTCTTGGCTCAAAATAAACAAAAAACCCTGACAAACAAAATTCTGTTTCTTTTAATAAGGTTGCAACATTGAAATGTATATATAAACCCGATAATCAATAATAATTCAATTTACTAAAATCCGCGTATAAAGAAATGGTTGATATTATTTAATAGGTTGACACAAGAAGTGGAAATACAGCAAATAGAGCAGGCACTTAAGTTTCCAAACTATGTAAGCACACATATATAAATATATATACAGAGAAAGAAAGAAAAAATCAAGATTATTTAAAATTAGTGGGTCCAAACTACTAATACATACACACCATATAACCAATCAATAGAAAGAAAACCAGAAATCAGTAATCAATGGGTATAGTTTGTACGATCGATGAACAACAATCAAGTTTCGGGGAATCTGAAATCGTAGTGTACCTTCTCGTCAGTCCCTTCCATGGTGGATTGAGTATCGTGAAAAACAGTCGTAAGTTGTTCTGAAATACCGAAAATACCTCCACGAATTGTATCCTTCGGTGTCTCAGTTAATACATACGTTCGAAATAAGTGATATGAACATTGCATGTTTTCATGAGTTTCAGAACCGTGGGGGGGGGGTTAAAAATAAAAAAAAGCATTAGAGAAGGAGTAGAAGAAGGATAGGTAAAAAGAGAGGAGACAGAACACTACAACTACGAAAGATAAGTGGTCGAATTTATGTATACAACATACTATAACCAAATATTTTCTTTTATGCCAAAAGGGGTTCGGCTTACCAAATAAATAGCCGAACAACAAATATCTTCAACAACGAGACGAGTCAGTGTCCTCAATGGGATTTTCGGAAAGACAAAGGCTTTAGGGAAATCCCACCACTCACCGTATCCGGTCAACGCCATTGAAGACCCCGGAATCACCGGAAGGTTAGAGTAGGCTCTAATTTAGAATTTTAAAAAAATCATCCGACCTCTCAGAAACTAAGAAAGTCCAGAACAGTAATGAAACTAGAGTAAATAATAGTTGAGATATCCCTAACTAGTAATTTGGCAAAATAAAAAAAATAAATAAACCGAATTTTGGATCGGTGATTTCAGTGACCAAACATCACCGATGTCTACCCTGCGCAGACATGCCAAGGTCTGGGATGTCGTTAATTTCCATTATCTAATTAAACTAAGAAAAGAAACGAAAATACTTAAGAGGGTCAGGGGTGGACATGTACGCAATGGACCTAGATATTAATTTAGTAGCGGTTGATTTAGTGGGATAGCCCGATCTGAGCTGTTAGCTATATGAACACTGCCCAGTAAATAAGGTAAGCAACGAAGAAGAAAAATTTCGGAGAGTCAATGAATGTTAAAGGTACAACTGACCAAACCTGTACTTTCCGATGATGCTAGGATATAGCAGTTATTCTTCTTAATTATCATTTTCTGTAAACCTTCAAAAGTAATTCTTACATGATGCTACCCTATCTGATGAAATTCTTAAGAACCGGAGCTGTTAATATGATATATTTAAATGTGAAGTAACATATAATTCCCAACTACACATTACTATCCAATGGCAAACTCGGTTGGATGAATGTATCGGTGTAGAAGTTAAAACGCGAGAGATTTTCAATAAACATATTCATATTCTCAATATATATTATACACTGGGCCTATTCATTTAAGTACAGGTGTCCTATCATCTTATTCATTTCATATTATAATCGTATTATTACTATATCGTTACATTTATTCATTATTTACTCATTTTCACGCGAAGTAATATTTTACGGACACCTTATTACATACATTTACACGCAGGCCATACACATATTACATTATGCACTAATAAATCTATAATTATCACAATCCGTCACGCTTAAACTACTACACGATAACATTCATCGAACCACGGACTCTTTGTTCCGAAGCACCCAATTATATTTACTTCGCAGTTTTGTAAAAAAAAATCATACGTGCATTCACTGAAAGTTAAATTGTCAACGATTATTTTATTTCTGATTTGCTGATAAAACTAAAGCAACAATGAAATCTCTCTACAGCAACGGGAAAAGAGAATTTAATATTGCATTTTGAAACAAACAGTAACATCATGTAGGCTTACTTCTATTAAGAAAATAGGCATTCTTGATTTCAGTGGATATTTAGGTTCCTAATTGAGGTAACGAACTGTAATTTTCAATACTACAAGCTCTTATGCTATTTTATCGAAACGTACACTCATACGAAACGAAAACCATGTCCACGGGATGTAATTTAAGAATAAGGGGCCAAAATCAAACAATCTAGATCACTAACTCATGCAATGACGTAATGTCAACAAACAATTGATTACCGAAAACGGACACGATGGCGTTGTAGTAGAGAAATAATTTGCTGTGTACTAAAATATAGCCTTACACTTGCTAATCAAATCTATAATATTTATTCTGGTTTAGTTACTTTTAGTTAGAAGAATGGTAATGAGTTTACATACGTAACTACACTGTCCTCACACAGTAACGTCACACATTCACACAAAACTACTATCTACACACACACACACACACACACACACACACACATATATATATATATATATATATATATATATATATATATATATATATATATATATATATATATATATATATATATATATATACTAAACTACTAAACCAAACAAGCACCATTTAATTACATGCATATTAAAGACAAGTACCTTCAAACACATTACTCCTTGTCGGTATATAAAGTTGGCTCTATTGAACTTTAGGAGGACAAAATGAGAAGGGTAACCCTAGGTCCAATTGACCTGGCCAATTATTTAAAACATGTTTATTGGAGTTTGAAGCCGTGGGGGCACCTTAACAAAGTTTATTGAGGGACCTTTTCCCTGAGAGGGGAAAAGGCCCTAAAACAAATAATAACTAACCCATCCCCCAGCTAGAACTGGTTCAATTCGGAAAATGAATAGGAGAACTTTTAGTGAGATTAAGCTGCCATCGTGATGATTAATGTTACAGCTATGAAACCTACTATGTACATGCACTTACTGATTTAAAAAATCACATTTACTATATACACAAACAAAATGTACGAAACAGGTCGTATTTTCGCTAATCCCTAACTGAATTTGGGTTTTTAAAAAAAAGGAACATAAAAATCACTATTTCACTGGGTCTATTCTAGCTCGGCAGCAACATGGCGTCCTGTCAACCGGAATTTAATATTTTTCCTTGGTTTTACAGTTCTTTCAACGAGAGTGTAGGTTTACAGGCTCCTATATAATCATATAGCGTTTATCAATGAAATGAACTTGATATTACCTTGAGATCGTTAGAATTTCCGCCCTTTTACAGCAGATATGTGGAAGGAGAAATCACGAGCTGCGCCTACTAAGATGGTTTTGATGAGAATAATAACATTGCGCCGAAAACGACAGGGGTAGGAGGATTCCTCCAATCAGGGCAGAGTCTTCCAGCCGCGGAAATTACAAAGCGAATAGAAATTTGGTGAAATCCAGATATAACCGGATCTGAAAGTGACTATGTACTAGTGAGAGGGGTGAGGGAAAGTTTAATTACCTGGCCAAATTTTACATTGGTCTGAAATTAAGAAAATTTATATCCAATGGCGGAACTCTATTTCGGAATGACGTCAGAATGGTAAACCTTGTAACTATTCAACTTGTATATGCGAAAATGGGATTTACAATTAATCAAAATATAAATAAATATATTTATTCAGTGAAAATATGACTCCTAATGAGATCTTTCGATTCGTTACATTCATTTGAAGTAAAGAGGATAAATAAATCGTGTAATTAAACTGAAATCGAATTTTTAATTTTTTTTTTTACTAGGTACAGGGTGAGAAAAAAAGTTGCCATTACTCTCAACTGTAATGGTACATTACAAGAAGAACGGGAATGGGGATTGGCAGAAACGTCATAACGAGGAATTGTAAAATTTATAACTTTACCAAACATTGTTAGGGTCATCAAGTCTACGAGGCTGAAGTGGGCAAATAATGTAGCCAGAATGGAAAAAAGAAGGAACACTTTTAAAGTTTGAACTGGCAATCCAATTGGAAAACTAGCATTAGGAAGACCTAGGCGCAAGTGGGAGGAAAATATTAAGATGAGTCTCGCGAAAATAGGAATACAAAGTAAAAAGTGGATCCAGTTGGCTAAGGACAGAAATCAATGGATAATTTTTATGAACGCGGCATTAAACTTCCGGATTCCATAGGTCATAGAATTAGTTTTTAGTTAGTGGGATGCGTGACCATTTGAGCTACTGGCTTGCCTCATCCATAGTATGGGAACATGGTGTGAGATCAGTAAAACAGTTTGGATGATCAAACGCAGTACTGAATATTTCTGACAATGGGGATGTGTAATCTAGTTTATCCAGTTTATCCTGTAGAACGAATGTGAAATCTACAGGATAAACTTTAAGAAGGTAGGTGGCTTACAATTGTCATTTGCTGTGTTTCTGTCATTTAACTTTCAGTGTGACCACTGAGTATCCCTTCTACATGTTAGATTCCGCAAATCGACATCGGTCCTCTGTCTTCATTTGTGCGTCACTTTCTCATAGTGTCCCTTAAATTCTGGACACGAGTGTATTAAAAATCTACCTTTAGATCACCCAGACCTCTAATAATTTAATTATCCAAATAGTTTCTTAATTAAATATTTTTAAAAACTTCAATTGTTGTTGATTTGTTAAATAAAAGCGACATTTAATTAAGAATGACCGTATTGAAGTTTGTTGGTGGAAGATACTATTAAGGCGTTGATAAGGGCCTACTGATTGTCGTGCCCATTATGACTCATGTGTCGAAAGATGTGACATATCTAAATGTCATACATTTAAGAAATTTAATGGAAACCGTTTTCCCGTAAGGAAAGTGCGGGGTCCTTTCTTTGGCTGGCGTGAGAGGTCACAGAAGAAAACCTTGTTTTCCTCGTATCCATATGTGCTAGTTTTAAGAACGTTGCATGGTACGGAGTGATACAATTTTCTGCATGTAAAAAAATTATTTTCCTTTTTAACCACCAGAGCAAAAATAGTTCAAAAGTGACTGGAGAAAAGTAGAATTACATCGAGAAAAGGCCTAAAACTGTACTCAAAGAAGTGCTTTCTTCTGAAATTGCATTGTGACTCAGATTGTTGTGATATAAAGTTTCTTTCTTTGCTGAGCATAATATTATTGTTCGTTCTATAAAGATTTCTAAACAAACTAATAATTTGAGTTTCATTTTTTACATCTTATCATGGCATTAGAGAAATGGTCATTTTATTTTAAAGACAATCTCAATAATATCTAAATCTTGATTGGGCACAACATACCTATGTTTCAAATACTGTGAGCAACCATACACCTACATATTATTTCTTTTAAAATCACAATTACATTTTAAACTTTTAAATAAAAAATTTAACGTCTCTTTCAGCACCAAGGCTATATGCAGGGGTGCCCACAAGGGGGGGGCTATGACGCAAAGTGCGTCATTGAAATATTTGGGGGGGTAAAAATCTGTATAACTATGTTTGAGGGGGTGTAAAAATTAATCGAAAAGAAGATTTTTTTCATGGAAGAACACCTACTGATAGACAATTGGGGGAGTGCGTCATGGACGTATGGGGGGGGCACTACTGCTGTATGAAACATAGAACTACTGCTTAATGGGATACAAACCATATGAGCTTGTACCATGTCTTCCGCGCGGAAGACGGGCGCGTACGCTAACCGTATAGAGAAACTTTTAGAACGATAGTTAATATCAACTCAAAAGTTAGTTGTAACAAAGAAACTTATTTCTAAGATTTTTAAATCCTGAATTAATACCATCCAAATATCACGATAATATCAGTTAAAGAAAACGAACAGAAGTGACAATATCTCAGGATAGTGATGATTTCAAATTTTTCCCGGGAGAAATTTTAGTAAACAAGGAGTGAAAGTAGTACTGTAAAACTACTGACACCCAGGGTAAGGATAATTGGAGAAATGCCCAGAAGGGAAGTTCGTAGCTCCGGGTGGGAAATTCTTCCTGAATTCACTACTAATTCGTGGTGCCCTCAAATACGTCATTGCAATTTTAGGAGAACGCAAACACTTAAGATTTATACCATATAGGAACTAAACATTTGTATAAGTACAGTATAATCTACACAAGAACAACACGTTCCAATCATAGATATACTTTGTGACGACAGGGACAGACTGGCAAATTTTGACCCAACCGGGTTACATATAGAGTTGGCTCACCATCAGAGTTTATGGTAGTAGTTTCAAATACAACAATGAACGTTTTTTCGAAAATCAGTTAAGAACTACGTTAAAAAATCCCTGAACGTATGTTAACCAGGTTCTCCAGTAGTTTAAATCGCTTCGTATTGAATGTAATGCTAAGATTATCGATTGTTGCCTAACCTTGATCTACAGGTTTCCTATTCTGGCTAGACTCTCACATTTTTTGATTTCTTGAGCAAACCTGAAACCTGACTTTCAAGGAAGGTTAATTTTACTTTTTACATTTATTCTATTCTCTTCATAGCTAAGATAAGTTTAATATTCAAATTGTACTTAAAAATTTAGATTAAAAAATCTATATGTATTTTTGCAAGATGCGTTAATATAAAAATCTCTAATGGCAACACCATGAAAGAAAACAATTGATCCATCCTTTCATGATGACATAAACAGCACTAATTTTCTTTTTATGCGGTATCGTCAGCGCTAATTCTGCACTAAGTTTTGGTGTAGGTCCATGTGTTATAATTAGTGCTCATGTGGATAGCGCTGTCTTCACTTACTGTGAAGCCAAGGGAAGATCGTAATAATCGATTTTTTGATCATTTTCATGATGGAGACAATTCTTTTACGAGATATTTGGGTGCATGAAAAAGTAAAAATATATTTTTACGCCACATACAATGATGGACATCGCACTGTAGAGAAAGTAATTCTAGTGCCCAAGACAATCGTCTTTTGCACTTTCTTTCAACTTTACATAGTAGTTGTTCATTATCTGTATCTTCCTTACTCTTTTTCTCTCTTCATTCTTTTCATCGGATCCTTCATCTTCTATATTCTCTCCTTTAGTTTTTCTTGTTTTACTTCTTTGCGGACTCCAGTAATGGTTTGTTGTAGTTGCCATAATGTCGGGAAACCCGAAACGCTTATGAATTTCTTTTTTCTTCTCTTTGGAATAACATCCATTGGGTCTTCAGTCGACATAGAGCAAACTGATTCCACAGTATTAATAAAAGAAAACTGACCAAAACATAAAGTTAATAATACTTGCGTAACGATAATTGTGTATAATTACTATTTTAGTATAATTGTGTAATAATACAGTTACACAAATATTATTAATATGTGTTTTGTAGTTTGGTCAGTATTAATACTGTGGAATATTTTCAAGGCTATAATGAACAAGATACAAGCTGATTTCATTAAAATGTGATGCATATAGCCAAGCAGATAGCAATAGTCTTTCATAAGAGCTTTGTAAAATAGAATGAGAATTGACAAACTAAATATCCCACTGAAACTTGATACAAGAAGAATATTTAAAATTTATCTCAGTCTTAAAAACACTTGGCCTTGAAAGTAACTGCTGCTAAAATCCCTGATGTAAACAGTACTAATCAGGTATTGAAACAGTGCTGAAAACATGTTACAGTCTTGGATAAGTGTGGAAAAGTCATCAAACAAACTGTTGAGAACTCGATTCTTACTTCGCCATTTAGTTGTGTTGATTTTTTGCAGCTTCAAAGATGTGTTCCAATTGTACATTTTCTGTTTACACTGGTATTTTTTTAAATGTGAATCATAAATGAAATTGGCAATCCAAAAAATGATTTGCAATTGTACAGCATTCTGCTATGACTAAGTTTAAAACATAAGCTACGCAATACACACGTTGCAAATCTGGGTTATCTTTCTTCAGAATGCTTACATACCATTGTACTACCCGCTCATTCTTGTAATATCATCGAAAGAACAGTCTATGATTTGTGAAGATCAAAGTTCAAAGTAGTCTAGATTATTTGTTAACTGCTTTGCAGTCGTCTTTTCAGAATCAACAAATTTCAGAAGTCAACTTTTACTACGCCATTCAGGTGCCACGAACACATACGGTATCTTATTAATTGTTGTTAGATCTTGCGTACATCAAACTCAATACTGAAAAAGCCTACCTATTTAATTAAATTAAGGATATCAATCTGAATTTGATGAGCAAGATGAGCTATTTACTTTAATTAAGAATGTTATGGATAAATATGTAATCAATGAACCTCTTCCATGACAATGTTTTCGGTTGATTTCCAGTCTTCTTTTAAGTTATTTTTCTTCTGTGATGCTCTTCCGGAAGCTTGTCTTTGACGCTTTCCCCCCGAACAAGTAAGTTTGTGGTAGACAACGTCATGTTCATGGGTTTTCTCGGGGTACTCTCGTTTTCTTCCACATTCTCGTCCCGTCGATTCTTCCATTATCATTCAATGGGCTTAATTATCAGTCTCCTTTAGCCTAAAGTGCGTAGTCGTGGGAAATTAAACTGAAATATAATACAATGAAACCTGTCTATCTTGGTCACCATCAGTTCCATTGGAAAATGGCCATCTTAGACAGGTGGCCAACTTACAGAAAATAAGTGTGATTGGTGTATTTTCAGAATAGGGTTTCTAGTATTTCTTTATTGTAAAATTTTAATAAGCAATGGCATGACAGCTACTTTTATATACAGTACTAGAAAAATACATATATTATCTGTTTAATATTTGTATCATTTTCTTCCTGAAAACCAGTCTGGTACACTGAATTATACGAGTTGAAAACACAATAACACAAACCATAAAAATAGAAACATTTGTACGCAGTTTATTGAAATTAATTGAAAACAAGGATTGATTATTCAGATTGAAAACAAGAAAAGCAAAATCATAAATTGAACAATTTATGTGCGACATATTTTTTTGTAGATACCTTTCGAAAAATAGCGAACCAGTTATTAACAAATTTATTCATGATGGTTCATTCTAGATTTATTTCTTTTATTCTTTTTGGCACATATGCACATTTTAATTTTGTACATAGTTAATACCTCTTCTTAATGAGCTACAAGTGTTTCCCTCGGAGCAAAAGATGTCTTGAGAAAATCTTAAGGAAATTCATATCTCAGAACCTCCGCTACCTTTCGACAAGCCGTCAGGTGCCAATAATTGACAATTGAGATGATTAGCTTTAACCTTGAGAATTTTTCGGAATTACTAAAGCTCTTCACTAATGTAAGAAGCCGGTATAGCTAATGGTGTTACCACAATACACAGGGTAAACAAATATGTACAACCATTTCCTGAATTCCGGTCCTTTTTCTTGTCACATCTTCCTTCACCACCCCTTTATTAGGGTAGTGCTCTGGCCATTGACCTTCAAGAACAAATCGTGGGAATCCATACTTTGTTGTCTCCAGTCACAAATACAGAACATCTGCCTCCAATATGGGAATACGAAAGAGTTACAAGAAAAATAACAGAACGATATTTTGCGTGGTCAAGATACGCAATCATTATCACCATAGGGTAAACATTGCTTCAATGTGGCCAACTTCCAAGATAGACGGGTGGCCAACTTACAGAGTAATAACGAACGTCTTATGGGAAAATACAGGTTCAAGACGAACCGGGCCAAGATGAGCAGGTGGCCAACTTAGAGAGGTGGCCAAGTTGACAGGTTTTACTGTAATTCTCATGACTCTTTTGCACAACCACCGTCATATGACTGTTCAGAATTTGATCTTATCTGAACTTGATCTCTAACAAAACTAGCTCTAAGAAAATACCACAGTTAGCATGTCTATTGTTCACATCTGCAGCAGCTTCCTCTCACTTTCCCCTATGAGCTAAATCTTGTCTTTGGAGAAAACCAATGATATTAATTATGCGCATAGAAACTTTAAAGAAGCCCAATTGGCTCAAAATTGTTTAAGTGCAATATTAATACAAATATATCAATTGTAGGGAAGTTGTCATCTTATTCTAACTTTAAATTAAAAAGAAAGAGAGTTTTGTGCAAAATACAGAAAAAAGGGATAATAAATGAACTAGAAGAATTTCCAATAATCAAAGCACTCCTCCTTTTACTTCTAAAATCAGTATCCATGGGGAAATTGTATGCAGTCTAGCACTGGATATTGAAAGCATCTATCTAACATTAGTGATCAAGGTAAAATTTTCAAACAAAATTTTTTCCTAGATATAGGTCCATTTGTCTTTATCATGTTGGCCCAGTCAGGATTTCCGAGTGGGCCAGTTTGTTCCTGATGAAGGAAGGTTTCTGGAGCTCAAAACCACTGAGAAAGAACTAACATTCGTGCTACAATTGTAAAAAGTGCCCACATTTAGACAAATTTCTAAGTGCGCTTCTTATACTCATTTCAAGACGATGAAAACTAACGGAACTTTTTAAAAATATATTAATTCATGGGGTTACGAGTAAAAAATGACATCTAAGTTCCAATCTATGCCCATGGTAAAAGTACCCACGCTTGGATAAATTCCTAATCACGATATATATACTAATTTAAGAGCGCTGAATTCAATAGAACTATTTATAAACATAACCGTCCATGGCATCACCAGAAAAAATACTGAAAGGAAGAGGAAGGAAGGGAGCAGCCTGTACCATCTCGGTATATTGCTTTATGTGAATGAAGAAAACACAGGAAAATCCCAGAGAGAATGGGTAGCCTGAAAAAGCTGTTAGATCTTCTCCATCGAATGTCCTCACCGAGATTCGAACCCGGGACCGCTCGCACCAGAGGCGAAAGCGTGAGCGATTACAATACATGGGGCCACGTTTTATATTCTGATAGTTGTCTTTAAAAGCCATCTATGAATATTGGAATCTAAACTTGTAATAACTAGCACGAGTTTCTTTAGTGTGAGTAATGGAGCGTTTACACTTGGTCGATTTAGTCGCACGGCTAGATCGACTTGCTGCATTTGCGACTAAATCGAAGCAACTAGGCCGAATCAGATCGATGGATGTGTTCAATTGTTTCAACCGAAATTGAATGCTGCTTGTCGACTCGCTCTCCTTTGGTCGATTCGAAATCGACTGGCAATTTTAAAGATGTCCAAGCAAAAAAGTAATTGGTACAATTTGCGGTGTTATAGCAGAAGAAAATAGAATCGATCACAGAAAATAGAATCGACCACAGAAAATAGAACGTCTTTCAATTCAGTTGCTAGTCGATTAGTCGCTTTCGATCAACAAGCGATTAAGTTGAAGTCCTGTTTACACGGTCGATTAAGTTGAAAGTGACGTCAATTCAACAGAATCGAACGCAAATCGACTAAGTGTAAACGTCCCATAATTCTAAATTCTATTCTTGACAGTGAGAAAAGTTTCAGCATCTTAAGGCAAGTACGAAACTACTTCAATTAACAAAACCCAAACTTTGACCTATTACACCGGAAATAACTGTGATAAAAGCCTGTGTGTACCCCGCTCACAACCTACTAAAATCCATCTGACTGGCTATAACCTTTCATAATCTGTGGCAACAGAGAGTTTATTTTAATAATTTTGTTATGCCGTTCTGCGTAAGTTTAATTATTATAGTAGTAGCAAATGAATTTGTTATTGAATAACTAATAAGGTTATTGTTAACACTGATAAGGTTAGTGTTTTCAACAAAATGAAAAATAGTTTCTTAGAAACTAATATAAAGTTACAAATTTATTTGTAGTGTAGAATATAACTTAAGAGGATGATTCCAAAAGTCCGTGCACCAAACCCCTCTAGTGGTGAGATTTTAATGTAAGTTACTAGCTGAACCTGCGCTCTCTACACAGCGCATCATTCATATATGAGCATGAATCTCATTGTTATAACTCACATTTGTACATGTTCCTTAACTGACACAAGTGAAAGACGTCTTGATAAAAATCGGCAAGAGATACCATAAAGGGGAGATTTTTTCGATTATTTTTTCAATATCTCGCACCGTTTGCAAGATTTGAAGCCTACTTCCGGTTGGAGTTTTTAATTCATGTATGATCAGTGTTTTTTTCTTGCATGCAGTATGTAGTAAGCAAATACATTATTCAGATAATTAGTTATAATGTCAGTGATATATGGTGTTCATTGAGCAAAACACTCCAAACAATAAAGATTCAACTTAGACTGGGGAAATGGTTGTCCTTTGTTTTTCATTATAATTTGTTCATGAAACAAACGCCTGAGGGATATGCAACTCCTATATCGTGTTATAATGTATAATGCGTAGGATATGGTGCTTTACTTTTTATTTTGTTTTTTAATTTCAACACTTCCAGTGTACCCGTAAAAATGTACCGGTAATAAAAAATAATGGCCATACTTTTTAAATATTCAATTAGAACTGGACAATCTATGCAAAATTTGCAATCGATCAATGAAACCGTGATCTTTCTAGAGCCTGTAGTTTCCGAGATCTCATTGTCGAAAGGATTGGTCACAAACATATAAACGTTCACAAACGTATAGTTTAAAAGAACTCCAACGAGAAGGCTTATTAAAATACAAAGGCTTTGAACAATAGTTTTTAAAAATAAACTTCATAAAAAAGATGTATTTAAATAATTTATTTAAAGTACACATACTTTAAAATGTTGTCTTTGTTAAACGCAAATAACCGTAAATCAAAGGTTTTAAATCCAAAGCTAGATGTTGGAGTTCAGGCATCTTTATACAATACTGATATATTCCTAACCCTACTTATAGTTCTCGCTGCACGAACGGTAATAGAGTATAGCATACGTATTCTTAAGACTCATGCAGTCATTCTATTAAAGGAATCGACAGAAGATTTTCATCTTTTGGAAGGAAACTTTATTTGTATTGACCTAGTGATTTGCATTGTGGTGAATTGTTTGTCTCTCGTTCTTACTAACAGGTTCGAAAGTCCACTCATAATACGGAGAAGCAGGAGCACTTTTGTGTTTAGCGAGCACGCCAATTAACTATTACTAACATCTAGCTTCGTTGAATTGGGTATCACTTTATCCTTTATTGGTAGTGATCTCAAAACTTAATATTACTAGCTTCGTTGAATTGAGTATCGCTTTATCCTCTAACCTCTTATTTTTACTCAATTTTCGACCTATACTAGTAATCATACAAGTCAGTACTTAAGTAGTCGCTCTAATGCCGGGTCCTGATTCCCCGGAACATCGATTTGAAAAGCATAAACTACCGCAAACTGTTATGGGCCCACCAACAGACCGCCCACGGGCGCGTGCACTATCAACATCTCAAACATCCACCTCTAGCCTCTTACCAGCTCGGGAACCAAACAGCAGTGTTGGGTAAGTTACTTGTAAAAATGTAACGCGTTACAAGTTACTTTACTTTCTATTAAAATGTAACGCGTTAGTAACGCGTTACTTGCCCTCAAAAAGTAACTGTTACTTTACTTCGAAAGTAACGCGTTACTAACGCGTTACTTTTAGGTCCGAAACTTAGAAAATGTGAAAAAAAATATGACTTCAATTTTCCGTGCTACTATTACTACCGCCATTATTATTATTATTATTATTATTATTATTATTATTATTATTATTATTATTATTATTATTATTATTATTATTATTGCACGTTCTGTATCGCTTTATGTAAATGCAAGGACAAATTTTTACTTGATATATGAACATTTTCACATAATGTAACATTGATAAAATGCCATACTGCGTTACTCGTAGGGATGGACACGAGCGAGTTTTCTTTGACTCGATTAGACTAGAAACAGACACCTTTAAGCTCGACAAGAGAACTCAATCCGAAAAATTTCCTCCAACTCGACTTGAATTGGGGTCGAGTTTCGAGTCGGCTCGAGCCAAATCCGGTGTGTAGTTTCGAGTACATTCTTTAAGTATACTACATAGACAGAATAATTATTATCAATGACACTACTAATACTACAACTTATATTATTATTATTATTATTATTATTATTATTATTATTATTATTATTATTATTATTATTATTATTATTATTATTATTATTATAACAACACTGTATATAAAAAGAAAGATAGGCGGTTTGTATTTGAATACTAGAAAATTAGTTGATTGCCAACCTCGGTAGTCGTGGAGTCTAGGAGTCAAGGACATTGTTCACGAACTTCTGAATTTGGGTTGAGGGTCTAGGTTGAGTATTCGGGCTCGAGCCAAACACTGTTAAAAGTTAGAGGGCACTGGCCAAATATCTTCAAAACTGCTCGGCCCGGGTTTAGAATTGTCAACGACTCGAGCAGCTCGGCTCACAATTCATTCACTATCGACCCGAACCGAGAAGTGAGCCAAGCCAACAGCTGACCCAACCGACTCGGCTAGAGCCCTCGGCTCAGTTAAGCCGAACCGAGCAAATGGCTCATCCCTACCAAGCTAGCTCGACCCGATGGTTCACCCTAAGTGAGCCGGTTCGAGCCATCTTTTCAGTTGAGCCGAGCCGAGCTGAACTTGTTATAAAAAATTTCTTGTGGTCTCGCTATCAAGGCGAGACGAGATGCGAGCCGTGTCCCCTCTCGTGAGCAACACTAAAAGTATTCCATATTACTGTTTAGCTTACATTTCTCATGGCTTTCGTTCTCCAGTGTAATCAGGCCATTATTTCCAGACGACTTAAAACGAACGAGCCATTTATCAAACTCGACTGGACTCGCAACTCAACGCGAAAAACTGAATCGGCTCGGAACTCGACTCGAGGATATTACCCTTGACTTGACTCGAAACTCGACTTGAATTCGAGTCGAGTCGAGTTTTAGCTTGACTCGTGCTCATCCCTATACGTTAGAAAAAATGGTTGCTTATTATTATTCTGTTAAACTAATTATATAATAATAACAATGTTGTTATGTAAAATCGTTAATTATGGCACCCTAGTTGTTGATAAATATTTTCCGCCGGGGCACTTTAGACACTTTACTTTTAAATTCTGTCCACCATCATCCTCAGCTCTTAAGAAAAAAGTATTCTTTCAAATGTTCGAACGGTAAAATATTTTCGTTCTCCATCTTTATAAAAACAACACCAATCAAAGTAAAATAGACTACCGGTATCATTGCACTCCTAGTTCACTCACTGAATGTATTGATTTGGAGCTGTCAAAATCTATGTCAAAATCTTCCAGGTGCTTGCAATCAGTACACGTGATTTCCCTAAGGCTGTCCTCATCTTCAAAAAACAGCAAGTGGCACTACGAACTTATCTGTTTCTCTGTGTGTCTGTGACTGTCGGTCACTGACATACGTAGTTCGTGCTCGATTGTTTCATTCTGAGAAATTCACTTACAGGAAAGAAACATTTGTTTCCGGAAAAAAAATATACATATATTGTAGTTACTCATCCGAAATGTAACGCGAAAAAAGTAACGCAAACTAAGTACGTTACTTAAAAATTTGTAACGCGTTACCGTTACAGTTACTTTGGAAAAAATGTAATGCGTTACTAGGAAACGTTACTTAAAAAGTAACGCGTTACAAGTAACGCGTTACTTGCGTTACGTTACTTCCCAACACTGCCAAACAGAGACCGCTAACGCTCACCTAAAAAAAACTTAGGTATACTGATGCTTTGCGCAGTCCTCCTAGAACTAGTACAGTCAGCATTCAACTTCAATCTGCGCCATCTGCTTCTGGAGATGCTATGGACGTTGTTCCTAATTTGGTTTTTGCGATTCTATTTACCAATCTTCCTGCCTAGCTCATGGACATCAAAAAGTTTTACCAAAAACTAATACGATACTGTTCTAATCTCAATCTCCATCAATTAAACAAGATTTCTAACGGAATCATCCTAAAAACAAAGAATCCCGATCTTTATAAACATCTCATCTATAAAGTGGGACCAGCAATGTTTGGAGTTAACACGAAAATTCAACTCCTTAAAACTCCTCATATGGAAACACCACCTACACCTCGGCGTACTCCATTACTCTCTGTAGTTATCCGTGGAGTTGATCCTACCTATACTGATCAAGACATACTAAAGGAACTAAAGCAGGATGGAATTCAATCTACTAGAGCTCTCCGTATTAAGAATGCTAATGGCCCTACATACATGGTCAGACTACTAACAGATGATCCAGTACTGGTAGACGATCTTCTAAATAGCGGTGTCTACATCTACCGTTGCCACCATCGTGTGGAGTCTTCGCGCACACCCCCGCCTCTCTCACTACGGTGTGAAAATTGCCTAACTTATATTACACATCCAACGAACAAATGCACATATCCTTCCATCTGCTCCCATTGCAAAGGATATCATAAAATAAAAGAGTGTCCTAAGCTCAACGAACCTTCCAGATGCAACACTTGTGATGAGGAACATCCAACTTACTCCTACAAGTGTAAGGGAAAACCTAAACCACTTGCAGATAATCCCGATACTGTTGTACCATTACGCGTCCATGTCTCATCACGTCCGACTAGTATCTTAGTGACCACACAAACATCTTTCTTACCACCACCTACTGTGGAAAATATTTTGAAGTTTATCAGTATCGTTCTTCAAAATGCCTTTCCCTTCCAGCGTGAGGCTATTCTAAATCATGCAACCAAAGTCGCCTTCGATACATTCCAGTTCCACATGGCAGCTACATATTCCGACCTGTCTACCTACTTCCATTTTCATACAGACACCCATCATGAATAGTACAGATCAGAGAAGGAAGACTATTACATTGCTATTCTGCAATATTCGCTCGCTACCTACCAACCGAGTTCTCCTAGAAACTTTAGCAACTCAGCACAATGCAGATAGCATTCTTCTTAATGAAACATTTCTAAAACAATCTGAACGCTTCTATCTTCCACGTTATCATCTCATACACTCTGATCTGCCACAAAACATTACATGTGGTGGTGCAGCAATAACCGTTAAGCATTCTTTTCCACGGCGCCATATCGTACCACCTTCTCCCGAGCAATATCCCGAACCCGTCATATTGACGCTCTACTTTCCAGGAAATACTATTACCATTGACACCATCTATGCCCGATCTACACAACCGCTTCCGCATCGCTTTCTGACGTATTTATATCTCAACTTTAAAACATACATTTAATTAGCAGACATCAACTTCCATTCTCGTACAGCAGCTCCGAAACAACGCTTTCAGGATTTTCTTCAAACCACTCATAGTTCCTTACTGCAGTTATCATATCCTACTCGTCCGTAAAGCGGCACTAGCCCTGACGTAGCAATTGTCTCCAACAATCTATTACCAATTACTACTCTAGATGTCCTTGGCTCCGTAGGTAGTGACCATCTTCCAACACTCCTATCTATAACTCCACATCGGACATCCAACGCATTCTCATCAAAACACACCCCATGATATAATTTTAGTAACGCTCGTTGGGATCAGTACACTACATACATAACCGAACATCTGCCGGCTTCTCCTCCTATTCTTACAACAGTTGCATCTATTGAAAATCTCTCACATACTCTGACTGACATAGTATCTCAAGCTACCGACTACACAGTTCCGAAATGTGGCAAACCATTGGATAGACGTCGTTTACCAGCACACGCCCTCGCTCTTCTCCGGCGCTCACAAGAGTACTTAAAAGAATTTCATCACACACATGATCGTCGATTTCTCCTTCTGCATCGCCAATTCCAACGTATGGTTCAGAATTAAATCGTAGTTCGTAAATGCCTTGAGTGGCGCATCTCTTGTAATGCTTTACGCCAAGAAACGAACTCAACTAAATTTTGGAATACCTTTAAGCGCCTCACTTTTCAAAAACAGGGCCCACTATATCCCATTGTAAGCGATGGACAAATACCAACGACGAATGCAGAAAAGGCCACTACTTTCGCCAACTACCTCGAAGGAATCTTCATTCCACACACCACCCCGTTGTTCACTTGTCGTACAGATGCCCGTATTTTACATGAGGGTTCTCTTACACAGCCATCGTTTCAAACTGATTTTGCCTACCAGCTTGATCCAGACAGCGAACTTACTGCTCCAATCACTTCAGATGCCATTAAAGCTGTTCTTCAATGTCGACGCAACACAGCTCCGAAAGCAGACGCTATTACTTATCGCCAACTTATTAATGTGGCTATAGCGTTTCTAGTTTTACTTGCCACTTTGTACACAACTATTTTGTCTACAGGCTATTTTCCTACACCATGGAAACTAGCCAAAATATTGATATTTCTAAAACCCCGAAAAGATCCAACAGCAGTGTCATCTTACCGACCTATAAGCTTTACAAACGTGTTTAGTAAGACACTAGAACGCATTTTAATAAAACGGTTCAAGCTAAACCCGAACAAGACCCAAATGACTCTCTTTGGACTCAAACGCTATAAATATTGTACTAGTCGAAATCCAGACCGCTTACATTTAACTCTCTGGGACTCTACAATATCACTTCAAAACAGTCTCAAATACCTGGCTGTAACCTTTGAGAAACATTTAACCTGGAAGCCTCGTCTAAAACAACTGGAAGCTAATATCCGCCGCCGTTTGAACTTATTACGCAATCTGAAAGGCAATACAAAACTTCTTCTACTTAACTATAAGGTCTTTGTACGTCCAGCAGTTACATACGATCATCTCGCCTGGTTATCAGAAGCACCAACTTTCTATGATCACCTGAAAGTCCTATAACAACACGCCCTACGTCTGGCCTTTTTTCTTCTTCTCGATACCCCCACAGCTTGAATCTATCGTCGTGTACATACTTTTGCCACACTTATACTATCTACGCCAACAGTATATCCAAAAACGAATCGATTTGGTACATCCAATTATTCATAAGCTACTAGATCAAGTTCCGGCTATACCTCGCTATGACTACCCACCACTGGATAATCTCTTAGCTACCGTATATACGAACGCACCGAAGCCATAGGCCAATATAATCCAGACCGCAGAATTTACCACCACCATCCACATATATATTGTACTTAGCTGAGTGCCTTAATACAGACCACATAGTTCCTTCTTCAGCTCATAGTATCATATATCCTGTAACCATTCTAAAAATTCAACGCTCCATACAATTCCAAAATCTCTGGCCACAGAGAAGGTGTTGCCTTCTACGGCCCGCCCATCTCCGGATGGGAATGAAATTCTTGTTAAGTAAGTAAAGTAAGAAAGCATTTTTATAGCTTTCGTAGCATTTTAATAGATAGATACATGAACTTAGTAGGAATGTCAATAGTAGTTATTACAAATTGCAGGTTTTTAAGTCAATTAAAGAAGAAGAACGCCCATCGTCCCTAATTAAGTTTTTCCGATAGAAAGAAACGAGTGTTAATGAAATACCATTTTGATTGTGGCATATCAAGTTTAGTCTAATTATCCGAACATCGCTTTATTACCCTAAAGAACTGCGCAGAAACTAATTGCGCGATTTCAGACAGTTCACTGAACCACGGCGCATTAAGCATAGGAAAGTTGGCCCAGAACCTCGATAGCAAGTTCCAGTGTGAATGCCATTGTGCGGATTGTGGCTGAAGGACCTGGAAATCAACCATCAAACTGAAAATGTTAGGGAGCGAACAAAGATCACAAAAACAAGCGTGTACAGAATGATTACCAAAGAATCGAACTACACAAATGAATTATCGCGTTGGTTACCACATGTTCTGAAGTCAGAAGAGAAGCATTGTCTTGAATTCATGCAAAATTTCTTCAGGCATGGAAATGCAGATCCTACTTAGAAAGATTGTCACAAGTGGTGAAGCGAGAATTTTCAAATTATACCTTCTTACGAAAGAAGAGACCGTTTACTGGTCTGCAAAAGATGCCCCACGGCCAAACAAGATAAAATGTCTGAAATCGAGAATCAAGGTCATTTCTGTCGTTTTCACGTACAAGTCGAGAATTATGGCAGTCATCCCGTTCGGCGACGGGGAAATGGTAAAATCTCATACCTACGTAACCACAAGTATGTTCCTAATATTCACTAATTTGTAACAACAACCCAATGATCTGTTGCAGAACTGATTCCTTCACCACAATAAAGCTCCAGCTCATCGACCTGTCCAAACTATTGATTTTACTCTTGTTTCAGAATGTGTCCTTCTGCACCTTACTCATCTAAACTCACTTCCCGTGATTTTTGACTTTTTCCAAAAATCAAAGCTAACATACGCGGTAAATGTTATGAGGATAATGAACATTGTGCATACCAAAATGCAAATCTCGTATCTGTTGATTTTCAGGTCTATTGCTCTAACTGGGTTTGTGAAGGTGAGCAGTGATTAGGTAGAGAAGTAATCAATAACCCGAGTTTCTGAAATTACAACTAGTCTTCACGGATTATTAATTTTCCTTCCCAAGTGCACGAATTTTTCGAATCTCTTTCGTACAATTCAAATGAAAATTCAATCAAATCGCATCATCATAATAAAGTTCATGATAAAGCTGCAATAGAAGAGAGAAGAAAGAGACAACTGAGTCAGCATGTGCTTTACTTTTACCAGTAAATATTATGTTATTTGAAGACCTAAGTTATTTTAGAACTTCCGTACAAAAGGAAGAAGGACTTGTAGCAACTTTGTTATACTTCCTGTGTTTCAATGACCTAAGACACGAATTCCTTCTGTTTTCAGCCTCTTCGCTTGTCTTCTCTAACTACAAATGTTCTAACGTGTGTGTGTGTGTGTGTGTGTGTGTGTGTGTGTCAGTCACTTGGCGCCAGTAAAACCTTCCATTCCTTTAATACTTCCTTTCTCCTCCTCTCATCATACTTTACCTAGCGTCCATTCATTTCTCTGTATTCTGCAGCTTACCTCATCCCTTTTATCGACTTCCTCTAGTACCATCCGTAGAATACAAAAAAGAAGAAAAAGAATAGATAGAAAGCTAGGAGGAAAGACTGTCAAAAATATTTCAGAGACATACAATTGGAAGAAAAGTTTCTCATTTCACCAAGGGTGTTCTAGGACGTTTTGCCTGGCAGGAAAAAGCCATTCTACAGAAAAGGAATCTTTCTGAACCTTGCCAAGTGGATGCACCTTACGATATGTTTCTTTATTTTTCTTTCTTTATGATTTGCTTCTTCTTTCTTCATCCTCCGCACGGAAAACTAGAAAGATATCTCTTGACCTACTTCCAGTATCTTTGTTTTTTGTTGTGTGTAGCTTGTCTAGAATTTTCTTTATTCTGTAACCACGCGTCTTGGAGTCTTGTTTTGTAAATGTTGTTTTCAACACAAAACTAGCCATTGCAATATCTCACCTTGTTCATTCAGTGTTCGCCTAGTTGTATTAATGCGCTATCTTTGTGGTAAAATATGTAGACTACTTAAGTTAATAAATTTCTATATTGTGTTTATTTGCTCTATATGCATATTTAATTTGTGATATGAAATGAAATCGGCTAAAAGTGACGGATGTGTAATGAAAGTGAATGATTATGAAATTATTAATGGAATGGGAATATGGGAAGAAAAATGGAGAACCCACGGACACGATGTTGTCCACCAGAAATTCACCTGATCAGGACCGAACCAGGGATCCCTCGCACAAGAGGTGAGCGATCTACCATTGAGCCACTGTACTTCCTATGTATAATATTAATTTTTTAAAAAGTAAGTTTTTGTTTGTATGTAAGGATTAAGCAATTTAAAAAAAAATGACACTAATTTTGCGAAAATCAAAAGGAACACTAATTTTTAGGATTATCTTCAGAAAATATTATTATTATTATTATTATTATTATTATTATTATTATTATTATTATTATTATTATTATTATTATTATTATTATTATTATCATTTCCCATTTTTTGCGAGATAGACGAGAATTTTAAAGTATATACAACCATAAATCTAATATAAATAAAATAGAGTTGTTTGTGTGTCTGTCTGTGTGCGGCTGGGGACCAGACGAGTGGACCGAGAGTTACCAAATTTTGGTCCGGGTACCTTGGTCCAGGCTCCAGACCAAGACGAAGTTTTTTTTTTAATTCGAACCAGGGCGATGTCAGTGGGGGCGTTTACCGGGACAGTAAAAGCAGTAGAAAATGACAGATATTAGTGTCGAATTCACAGTTTTCGCGGTCGCTGAGATCAATGGTGACACTTCTATTAGCGATGGCTTTCAAATTCAGCTACCATTGTATGCGGACCGGGGGTCACCTGTTGTGGAAGGGGGGTTACCGAGACATGTAAAAATAATCCAAAATAACCGATATTAGTGTTAAATTCATAGTTTCCGCGGTCGCGGAGATGAATGGTGATACTTTCACAGGCGTTGACTTCCAAATACAGCTCCCATCGGCTGGGAACCAGGGGTCTCAAGGGGCGTTTACTGGGCTATGTAAAAGTAGCAGAAAATGGCCAATATTTTTTTGGGGGGGGGGGGTTGTTCAGTTTGTTCACATAGATATTTTATTTGACCCATGCGAAGAATGGGTATTTCACCTAATTTTCATTAAAATGTGAGTTTCTCTAGCATTATATTCAGTAAATAAATAAATAAATAAATAAATAAATAAATAAGATGATGAGTCTTAAAAACATTATTATCTCTTTCTAGCTTCGTATGAGAAAATTTGGTGTTAGATAGGTAGAATGGAACCAACCTGCGCAAAGTCTAAAACAAAGTTATTTTCACGACATTGCGTTTAAAATGAGAATGATTGCTTTTAACTTCAAGACTTATCTTCTACTTACTGTGAGGGGACACAATGGTTCACTGGTAGAGTGTTGTCCTCTGGTGTGACTGGTCACTGGTTCGATCCTCGGCGATGTGAATTTGTAATGAACATCTTTTCTGTGGGGTTTCACTTGATACTTGCATTTCCTCGCACATTCAAATTCGATCAGTTACAGTATTTCATAATCATTCACAGCCTTCCCTAATGATATAGTGACTAACGGTTTGGTTGGTAAATGTGGTTCTTGGGTCTATTCCAGCTGAGAAAGCATTAAAAATTTAAACTCATTCACCTTAAACTGTAGGTCAACGTCTCATATAGCCTCGGTTCTGAAAAGGGACGCTAAACTTCAACAAACAACAAAGAAGTAAATAAATTAATAAATTAAATTACAGGACATAATCGTAGGAAGTGAAACTAAAAAAACAATTCATTTCGTAGTTTCATCAATTGGCGTGAAGGTAATGTTTTTATCTTTTGAAATGTAATTTTTAGTGTATGGAATTATAATTATTGATTCTAAATTGAGATTTCCGTTTCTTTCTTTCTTTCTTTCTTCCCTCTTCTTTTCCGGTATAGGGTATAGATACTTATTAAGTGAAACGTCTATCTATTACTGAGAAAATTCCGCTGTATTTCTTATTATCTGCACAGAATGCGAAGATCAAGAAGTGATGTCTTCTAATTTACCATTTTGTTGGGATTTAAATTTGTATTTAAGAAGGAAATGATTGGACATTGAATGAGAGACCAACAGACAAACCAACATGTTGTTTTTTTTTATTTCAAATGAAATTGAAAGTCAGACGCAAACTGAAATTAATTTTAAAATTAAACTCTCAGGTTTTGGAGTCAACGAAGAAGTCTGGCCAGTAGTAGGATTTTAGTTGGGTAATAATATATTGTCAGCACATCGGCTTTCATTGCACTTATTTGCGGTTTTCTAAACCGAAATTGACTAAATTTAACTCAAGTGTTTCCCCAATTGTCTCACAACTCTGGATTAATACTGCAAATGCTAAGCCAGCACTGAGAATCAAATACGGGATCAAGCTTAAACCTTTCATATACAAGACAACATAATGGAAAATGAGCGTAACTTTAATATCTTGCGTGAAATGTAACATTTGTTGATGACGGAAAGAATGTAATGAAAATGAAGTAATAGCTACATAAACTAATATGAATTAATGTTGGTATGAACCTGGAAAGGAGATGGTGTGATGAGAAATGAATGAAAATGGTGGAATGTAGAAAGTGGGAGGAAATGGGAGAACCCCGAGAAAACCCACACACATGATGTTTGTCCACCAGAAAGCTCACCTGGCGCGAGCTGGAATCGAACCAAGGACCCCATGCACCAGAGGTGAACGCTGTACCACTGAACCACACGGCCCCAGTATTGGTGAAAAGTTAGTTGCTTCGTTTCAAATCAAGAGATGTCTTGTTCGAATCTGGAGCCCTTTGTATCACCAGGAGAACACCGAGATCGTATTTGGGACCTAGTTAATTTGCTTCTTAAAGTATTTCCCCTCCATATTCTATTGTTAATTGCTTCCAATGCAGAACGACTTTATAACTATATCTGAAACTTTATTTGTAACTACTGATTTCTGTTGAGGGAAGAAGTCACATTGGTAAAAATTAAAATTTTTATTCGATTTGATTTTTAGTTTAGCGTCCCTTTCAGCAGCGAGGCTATATGAGACATGTTGCTATAAGCTAAGCGAAGAAAAGTTATGTAATGTACTAATTTTTGTGTATAATAATTAGAATATTAGTAAATTCTCTTGCCTTAGTTTTAACAATAGCATTTACACTTATTCGAGGTGTGACATCCCTCAGAGCCGCCACTGTTCATGATCATTTTTTTTTTTTGAAAAGTCGATTTGAACATGAACGCTAAAGTGCTCTAGCTGATAATGCTATATTTTTCGTAACGTTGAATTCGTCTTACAATTTTAATTCAATAACGACATTGAATAAAGAAAAGGTAATAACGTCATTGATTGCACAGAATATTACATAAAGAAAGTTGTGTTAAAACTTTTATTCACACATCATTTACGCTTTTTTTAATCTGAAAGCAACCAGAAATATCTCATAAATCATTGATTGAAAGGAGGTGTTTTTCCTTGTTTGGTGAAGCGTTAACGTTTAAGCACCACTAGATATTATTGTAGGTACTTTGGGTGAAATTACGAAGCTGCTGCTTCTAGCAACAATAACGAAACTAAAGAGAGTTAGACAGAGAGTAGAAGCAGGTAATGAGACAGTCGAGATCGATCGGATGTTCGTATGGCTAATCCCTTTGTTTGTGAATGTGTGTGACACAAAGGAACGCAGTTTGTCTCGAAAATAAGAGAGAAAAGAAAACAAAGATAAGAATAGAATTGATCTCTTCCAGACAAAATAACGGATTTGATTTTCTTTGAAGTTCTTTTCATGAGTTTTCCTCTCACAAGTTGACTTTTTTTCTTCGTACCTAGTAATAAAACCCGGTTAAGCTTGAAGGCAGTTTCATTATTAAATTCGTTTCCAGTAAAACGCAAAGGGACATTTGATGTCTTGAATGTAAGTTGTTGCAAACATTTATAGGAAGACCATTTTTAAAAGAAGACTTAATTTATTCTTCGTCAATTAGTGATTTTTAGGAAAGAATAAGCTACAAGAATAACTTAGTTATTTTCAAAGAACCCGTAGGATCTTATAGTCACCAAGGGAAATTCCAACAAATAATTAATAGATGGGCACAGAGGTGAATCCATTGGGTGTATAGAGGCCTTAACTACTCCTTCAGTTCTAAATTTATACAGAATAAAATGATATTTATGTAACTTGATCATACTTTACAGTGGGCAGATTTACTACGCAACAATTATTAGTCATACAAGAGAAATTCTGATATCGAGGAGTTTCAAGTGAAAATAAAATTAAATTGAACTCAATGTAACTGATAAGATTTAGAAATGTGTCCATTTTAGAGGTATAACCTTAGTAAGTTACTGAAGGTAGTTATTCAGGAATAAAGAGAGGAAATTAATTATGTTTTACTCCATCATCTCACCACAAGTACACACAGAAGCTCTTTTGCTCTTTTTTCTTTTCTTTTCTTTTTTTTTTTTAAGTTTTCTGACAGAAACAAGAACATAAGAGTAAAAATAGTTACATTGAGATGATGGAGTAAGCAAACCATTTTCCTGAATAATAATAATAATAATAAAAAACTGAAAAATAAATTTTAGACATAACTTTTAACTTTCCTTATACAGTATAAGGCAGTGGAGACTTACATCATTAGGAACTTATGTATTGCACTTTGAATATTACGTACAATACTTTCTGTTTGACATCACATCATTAACATGATAATAGACAATAAGATTCGCAACGCCAAGCTTTCGGCGTTAGATATTAAGATATTGATGACGGACGTTCAACATTATTTTTCATTTTCTCATGTTTGTTCTTGTATATTATGCAACCACTTACGACAGAATTTAATGTTCATGAGTTAATTTTAGTTGGAACTTGATTTAGTATTTAATATATCTTTGCAGCAAGGGTCCTATATGAGACGTTTGTTTATAGTTTAATGTGCGATCAAGCTACATAAGCTTTCACCAAGAATCGAAGCTGGCACATATAATAATAGCCTTGAGAGAAAGAAGTGAAGAGCATGGTTAGACAGAAATACTAGATTTTTTAAAATTTCTAATAGTGCCGAAAGTTGTCTTTTGATATGAAAAAGACAAATATTAGGGTAATGAGAGCATGTTTTGAGGAGCCGCAAATACGATAAAGTTTCATAAATTTGACATTTCTTGTACTATTTCAGCTTTTATCACTTTCATATTTGCACTATAAAAACCTTGATTGTTTTTGTTACGTCTTTCTAATGAAGAAACAAACTTTTGGCGAGTGAGGAGGAATAACGGGGTAATAATTCATCTTAGTATAGAGTAATTTTTCGTTATAATAAAATTAATTTTTTTGCACATTTTTGGCTTATGATTTGTTTTTTGTTTTTTTACCCCATTATAAATTTAAACCTTCTCTCTTCCCAAAAATATTATTCTATCAATAAAAAGGCACAAAAATACAATCAAGGTTTTTATAGGGCAAATGGAAGAGTGAAAGAGGCTCGAAATAAAACAAGAAATTTCAAATTTATGAAAATTTATCATACGTGCGACACCAATGCATATTTCGATTACCCTGAAATATTATTTTATTCCTTTTCACATCAATGGGCAACTTTTCTGCAGAATTAGAAATAAAAAAATCGAGTTTTTCGTTCCATCTTAATGAAGATGTTAATCAGATACAAGGCCATCTTTATCTAGTTCACAAAATGTTAACTATGAGTATAGTATGATTTTTCGTAAATATAGTAGGTATGATTTTTTATATATGAGCAAATAAATATACTATGGTGTAAATTTTTGCAAATGAAGAAATAAATATATTATTAATTTGCAATTATTATATAGAATATATTCAATTGTATCTTTATTTCAATTGAAGATTAGGATTTTGTACTGTTCACATTGTTTTACAACCTGTACTAGCTAGGCGCAATAACTAGCAAAAAGATTTGGATAGAATTTGCACATTTAAAAAAATCATTTTTTCGAAATTTTTTTAAAAGTTAAATTTTGAATCACTTGCAGACTACGTATGTGTTATTAATTATCCATTATCAAATTCGTTTGAAAGGTTATCTTTTATTTTTTTCTAGTACATAGTGTGGTTGCAGAGTCTTTTCATAAATGTATCATCTAAGTTTGGAAAGACAATCATAAGTTAATAAACATATATTGTGATAATTGTAACTATTAAATGATTATAAATAAGTTCGAAATAACGTAAGATGTGTATTTATGGCGAAAAGTTATCCCAGAACAATATGTAGCATGGCCCTTTCCTATTAAAAATTTTGAACTTGAATCCAAGATGGAGAACTTCAAGATGGCCACCATAATGATACCGTACAGCAACAAATGCAGTTCTACTGATAATACCTCAACCCAAAATATGGTGTTATTCCCTTTAGCCGTTCCAAATTTAAAAGGCACCTTTGCCTTACATTGTTACTGTAAATGATTCAAAACATGAGGTCCCTTCAGGCACCATTTAATATTATTCAATTGACCTAATTTTTCTCAGAGTTACTTTGGTCTAATATGAAACCATTTTATGAGGTGTGAGACTTAAAAAAAACCCTCGAGAGTCGAAAAATAAGAACAACCCTTTTATAAATATACTTGTGTTGAGATGATACAGTAAAGCATTATTAGTTTCATATCTTAATTCCTGAATGACCACCATCAGCAACTCACTAAGGTTACATCTCCTAATGATCAATTAAATGTTACTTAATTTTTTTAAAAGAAATTTAGATGTTATTTGTGAAACAGACGTTAAAATTACCAAAATATAGGTTTCATGGCAATGTAATCCGTACTAGTGTCAGTTATTATATCATACAATAGTCTTTAAAATCGGGCACTGAATAATAATATTTCAAAGATCCTGGCTACGTTGTTTCATAATATATTTTATATACTAAAGTAGATCGTTATGAAGCCAAAATGTTGATATTAAGGCTGTTTTTTACACTGAGCAAGGCTGTTTTTTTTACATATTATCACATAGCCTTGCTTAGTGTGTTATTGTGTATTAGTACAAAATAGAATATAGGCCTGATAGAATATATATATAAAGTTTTCCTTATTTTAAAACGTGTAAAATCTCGGTCATTTTTCATTATGAGGTATTAATGGAGAAAATGGAGTTTTTTTTTTTTTTTTAAATACAGAGTTCAAATATTTTCAGTAAAATGTTAAATTAGAGATGTTCATATTTAACATTATCATACAGTAGTAGAATAGTTTATTGGTGTTTATTATTCTAGTTACAAAAAGGAAACATCAGTCTCTGTGCCACACTATCCTGAATGTTATACAACACCGCTTCAGAAATTTGTGAAGTTGGTTGTAGAAAGAATGAGAATTCCTTGTAATAAATGGCTTACGTCTCAGTGCATCACGCTTAATCTTGATAATAAACAGTCGTGCTAATAGACGTCGCTACTGGTGTTACCATTGGCCAGCCTGGTGCGAATGGATGCCACTACCAGTGGGATTGTGTAATTGCATATTTTTTAAAAAATGTGTTATTAAATTTGGAGTGGTTGGTGAACAAAATAAAAAGAAAAATTAAAAAGAAATTTGTTGAATATAAACATATTTGTTTAGAGTAAAGTATTTAGAATTCTTGAAAAACACACGGAGTACTTAGTGCCAAAAATTCAAAATTATTACATACATCCCGTGTTTTCAGTAATAGTTGACTTTCAGTACCTTGAAAAATGATATTTTATAAGTGATGTTCCATTCCTTTGTTCATGTTTACTTTAAAGGGTATTTATTTAGAAAATTTCGCGGGCAATTCCCGGTATTTAGTGTATATTAAGAATAGGAATGTTAATACAATATCATAACATCACGTCTTTCTGATAAAATGAACTCTTAGTATCGTCAAAGATTTTTATATTAGCTACGTTGTATACATTTTTCAGAGGGAATAATTATTACAGCTATAAATGCGATGTTTTGTAGACAAATTTCGAGAGATCGTAACCTATTAACATTTTATTTCTGGAGCAATAAAGGATATTTCAGCTCCTAAATGCTTTCCGTTTTGGAAATTTATAAGTGAATTCTGTTGAAACTTACATTACTAGGTTAATTAGTTTAGATCAGGTAGTCTAAAAAGTATTGAGCCTTCTGCTCAGGAAATGGTGTTAGTGTTCCAAATCTCAAGGTATGTGAGCGTAGCGAGTAAAACCTAACGTAATTTGACAGCTTACAGTTGAAGGTAGCAAATGTGCAAAAAGTGTTGCAATTATTGTAGTCAAACATAAGGTGTTGCGTCGTGAAAATCAGTTAACTTTCCGCAAAACTACACTACATTTTATAATTTTATTTCGAGAAAGGTCTTGATGCTGTGCAGGCCCGTTTGTGCTGTTTATGAGAAAGATACGTTATCAAAAATCTAGGCTATCAGTCACAGAAAAAGTGCATGGTATTCTGACTAAATTCGATTAAATCCGGCATGTAAGTAGTCATGACATCGTAAGTAAGTAATCATCGCATCCATCTTCAAACAGTATTAATCATCTGGAAAATGAATGATACAAAAGAAGCTCGATGTTTGTTGGTACATGATTTCACTTTGAAACATTCACACTATCAAATTTCTACCTGCTTATCTCTATTGAAACGTAACGAACTCGATCCATTTCTGAAGCGGTTGACAACTAGTGATGAAAAGTGGATAACATATACCGTAAAAATAATGTGCAAAACCAGATCGTGGTTGAAGTGGAGAGAAGCTCCACAATCTGCAGCAAAGCACATATTGATCCCCAGGAAAGTTTTGGTAGGATTGAAAGGGAATTATGCATCACTAGGTGCTACCGCTGGCCAGAATAATGGATTCGGACCCGTACTGCCGATAATTAATGCAAGTGCAACCTACTAATTGAAAAAAACGGAAATAAATGATCAACAGAAAAGGTATATACAACACTGACTAGACCACATCGTACACATCTTTAACGACCGTCAGAAACTGAGGGAATTTGATTCGGAGGATTTAATTTATTCACCGTATATCCAGGATCTGCCACCATACGGGTATAATTTATTTTGGTCTCTACAGGCCCGTGTGAAAAACACGTGTCATATTATTATTTTTTAACCATAAGCTACAGAAGTTCTACAGCAACAGAATTATGGTGTAAAAGAAAAGTTGCCGGAAAAGTGGCAAAACGTCATCAAGCAAAACGTCAAAATGTTATTTTCAAATCACAATAAATGTATTCTTAATTTTGACCTCATAAGGCTCAATGCTTTTTTGACAACCTGATGTTAACTTGAAGATATATATTTAATTCATATCTTTGTCACTAATTTAACTCTTTGTAAAAAGTAGTTTTATTAGATGATTAGATTTCGTGTTAAAAATTTATTCTTTTCTGGCACAATATTTTCCAAGTTGTTAATGTTCTTAATACTATTACGTCTCTCATGTACCATAATAACAAGGAATGACAATTTGCATAATACTATTGTGTCTATATTATAACTGCAGAAACACAGTCAACATGTTGTGAAACCGTTGCTTACACGTTGATACTAATTCCGACATCTACATGAATATCGCTTCTTTATTGTTTTAAGGGGTATCCTTTTCTTGTCAATTTTAAATTAAGTCACATTTTCTTTTATTAATTAACATTCTTACCTTGCTTCTCCTCCGACATATACGTATCTTTTGAGAATTCACAATGCATCAATCTTTGTGGCCTAGTTTATGTGTTGCATACAAATTCAGATAAAATCTCGGAGGAAGAGAGAAATCCCTGGAGTACGAACTCAGGATTACGAGTGACGCCTACTCAGAGGAAGACGAAGAATCGCTGACGTTAGAGAACTTGTTGTGATTGTAGATTATTCTATTTACTCGAGGATTGGCGTTCCACGCTAACGTCGTGATCTTGTAACGAGAAGAGCACTTATGGATTTCTTGAGATTGTCTTTCAAGGAAATTTTAAACTACAGTTTAGCGTGTTATATATTTATTCTCTGTTTACACATTAATAATCAATTTCACTTGCAGTCAAAGGATAACATATTATACTTAAGTAGATTGAAGTTATTCACGGACTGTATCACTTAATAAAAAATCACATATAAAAATACGTATTTAGTGCATATGTTTTGTATATGAGATCACATAAATGTGTTTATAACGTAGACTTGAATTATACATTACTCCATTGTGTTCAGAATTAGATGTAGAAAAATACATAAATGGAACATGAAATGCATTGCTATGTTGTTAATTGCGACATTTTAATATATTGATAATTTGTTTATTTTATTAGCAAAATAGCGCAATTGACAACAGGTGCGTAATATGTTGCATGTTAACACTTCACATATATGCTTTCGTTTTGTATTCTCTATGAGTAGTTATTGATAATTATTAAAATGTATGTAGTAGAATTGCCGAAAATTTCCATCACTCAGAATTCCACTAACAAAACCGTCTTGAAATTATGTTTTCAAAACAAAATATCTTATTTCTGCCACTTTACATCATTTGCGGTATCTTGAATAAAGTACTACAAGGAAAACGAAGACTGATATAAGCGTTAAATGAGCACTTTTTACCAGTTGCATATACTGCATCCTGTATCTCCTTGCATCAATTTCTAGCTAGTTAGAATTGTATTCAAAATTGCACGAAATGCAAAATCGGAAAGCAGCCAGATGATTCTTCAAACTACTCCTTTTGTTCATCAATCACTTAGCACCTCAAGGGCGGAGTGCGACAATATAGTGACAAAATCAGTTTACAATTGGTGATAAGTTCCATAGTAATTGCAGTACGTTGGACAATACATTCTAATTTCTATTAATAGACTATACACATAGAGAGAGAGAGAATCGACAGGAGAAAGAAGTAAATCAAATAAACAAATTAAATCCGAGGAACATCCTAAGAATTAAAAAAATAATAAAATGTCTACTGTAGAAGGCAGTTATTTCACAAACCATTTAATAATTAGATAGGGTCGTTTTCAGAAACGCTCTTGACCATGTGGTAATTACTACGTAAACTATTTCAATGTGGCTTGGCTGTTTGCCAATGGCCATCCTTATCGTTCGAAGTTAAGTTTCCGTACGAGAGGGAGAGAAGAAGCACATACTAAAAATTTTATGGGAAATGATATAGCTTCCTTTTACAGTGAACGCTTCAAATAAAGGAATTATCTCATGCCTATCTGGTTGGGGAACGTGGAAGACTCGGTTTGAATTCGCGATAAGAGCTCATATGGTTCGGATCCCATCTTAAGTTGTAGGTTCACGTCTCATATACTCAATGCTGAATAGAACTCTAAAGCAACTAAACCTCAATTAAAAATTTAAACAAAAATCAAGAAGAAATAAAAGCAGAAAATAAACAAAATAAACAATTAGAGATGAAAAGAAAAATCAACAAAAGAATAAATTTAAAAAGATACAAAACGTTAAAGAAATATATAGAATAAACGAAGAAGTAAGATAAACAATAGATAATAAAGACGGTGAAAAACAAGCAAGGAAAAGGTAAGTAAGAAAAAACGAAGGAGTAGGATAAACAAGAGATAATAAAGAAAGTCAAAAGTAATAAAAGATAGATAAAAATAAATGAAGAAATATTATAAACAATAGATAATAAAGACGGTGGAAAATAATTAAGGGAGATGTAAGTAAGAATAAATGAAAAAGGATTATAAATAAGAAACAGTAAAGACAGTTAAAAATAATCAAGGGGGTAGTAAGTATGAACAATTGAAGAAGGCGGATAAACAAGTAATAATAAAGACGGTTGACCTGAGAAATACAAATAAGGAAGTAAACAAAATAGAGAAGATGATGGATGGAAAGTAGGAGAACAAGGAAAAAATTAAACTAAAAGAAGCAATGTATAAAAAATTAAAATGATAAGCCAACAAAGATAAAACATGTTAGATGAATAAGAAAAATAGATAAATAGAAAATGAGTTATAAGAATACCATTTCAGTAATTTTAGTCATAAATAAATACATATTATATAATGTTATTTGCTATCTATACACACAATCTATAGCGTTTGGCTTACCATATTGCTGTTCTGGTGTCGCAGCAGCACAGCATTGCCGTACAGCAGCGTTCTGTGTCCTGAGCCGGTGCCTTTTCCCTGAAAGGCAAAAATAAAACTTAAAAATTAATATATATATATTTAGAAACAATAATCACTCTACTATTTTCAAATTGTTCGCACATTTAGATAAATACGGGAAGAGTAAGAATCAAGTTAAGATAAAGCTTTACAAAGCATATGTTAAAAGTATATTAGGAAGATGATTAATTATATTGTAAAACAGAGTAAAAAATTATTTTTTTTAAAAAAGCTCGAAATATATTTTCATTAATGGTACCTATATCTATATGAAAAACTTTTGAAATGTGTTTTAATATTTTGACGTAGGTATATATAAAATGTTAAGGTGACCATTCAACTGATGATTTCGTCTTAAGCACATGAACCCCATTGAAACATTTACATAATTGTTGAAGATGCATGTTTCTAATTGATTTTCAGTTTTAAAAACCTTGATATTAAATAAAGGATATATATTTTTTAGCAAAGTACTTTTCCATAATCGTCTTCAACAATAAATGAACTTCAGTATATGTTAATAAAATATATCAAAGTAAGTAAATACTATCGACTAGTATTATAATAACAAATTATGCATAATTTGAGAGAGTATTAATTTTTTAACTGCCTTAATTTGAATTTTTTGTTGTTTGTGTCGTTAAAACATGAACCTAACATTGATTTTTAGACTAATTTAAACCTAACTAACATTCAGTTTTTATTAAAATTTTATACTACTGTACATTTGTAATTTTTTTAATTATAGAAAGTTGATGAATCAAGCGAAAAGATATTTCTCGTGAATTAATATCAAAATAAACATAAGATTTTTCTCAACCACAGTATAATACAACCAAACGCCCTGACAGAAAATAAAATGGCATCGTATTAACGCAAAGGAAAATATGTAAAGACAACATTAGTAATGCGATTTTTATATGTAGCCTACATAAGAAATCTAGTAATTTGCTTTTTCAAACAATTTGCTTTTTCTCTAGATGCGAATCCCAATTTTGAATTAGGTTTTGTCTTGTGTTCAGTAAAATGAAACGAAGATGAAAGTATTATGTTTTATTTAAGTTTTACATCTCCATTCTTACGCTAGCGCAACATTAATAAATTGTTTAATTACAAGAAAGAAATGTCTTATATTACAAGCTGTAAAATAGTAGTCCAATG
Organism: Thermobia domestica; assembly: GCF_964235325.1. Classification (NCBI taxonomy): domain Eukaryota; kingdom Metazoa; phylum Arthropoda; class Insecta; order Zygentoma; family Lepismatidae; genus Thermobia; species Thermobia domestica. The sequence continues at coordinate 181,854,687 of NC_137462.1, forward strand.
AAGTTGTATTAAGCTTTACATCATCCTTTATGTATACTATTAGGAGCTTATTTTAAATTGAAGTAACTGTTGCTTAATTTTAAAAAAAACGGAAGAGAGATAAATAATATGTAAACGGCACAGAAGAAGACATTGTCAATTGCTTTCTTTTCATTTTCAACTGTATCACACATGTATATATATTGTACTGTATATATATCATATTACAATTATTGTTATTATTATTATTATTATTATTATTATTATTATTATTATTATTTGAAATTAGGAAAAAATAAGTAATTAAAATTTATCAGTTGAATGATTTCCTTAAATCTAAATTTCTTAATTCTTTAAAGGTAAGCTAATTTCTTAATCATGCATAACTGTATGTATGTCGAACACGTTTTCGTTATTTTTCTATTGACATTCTCTACTACTTGATATATGTTTCTACTTATAGAGTATATTTTCATGCACATTCTCCTTCACAGCAGGCAAATAGTTTTCATTATATTCTCTTGGTCATCTGCAAGGTGCTTTTCAGTGTGCAATCAATCAGTGCATAATGCTAATTAAAAGATTGGTAAAGTGTCGGGAGTGCCTAAATTCACATTCGAGGTATGAATAGTTTCTATCCTTGGAGCCAAAATCTACTTCGTAAAATTATTAATTATTTAGGAAAAGAGATTCTTCAACTACTACACAATATAACCAAGAGCTACTAAGATTAATTACAGTCCCAACTAGTAGTGATATATGCAAATGTATCAAGATTCAAATTCGAGAAAAAAGTTATGCATTAAAGGTATATATTCAGTGACTAATGTCAAAAATCTTGCAATATAATATAATAAAATGCATTACAAGATAAACACATTAGTTCACTTAAAGAGAATAAAAAGATAGTGATAGAATTTTGGCCTAACGTGAGACTAAGCTTTTGTTTATTTTACTGTCATTCCTAGAAAGTTATCCCTTTTACGTTATGGAAATTCTTATATAAATATACTAAGAACATGGAAAATTTAGGTAAAACTTGTTCAAAAATAAATCGTAACTGTTATATGTCCTCAAGAAAAGTTTCCTGAATTACCGAACGGTCAGCCTGCTTACCTATGGGAAATGATGATTCCTTGATTATTATTTTCATTAATTACTAAATTTGTGAGTTAATAGTGTGGCTACACGACTAAAATATCTGTAAATTTCGGTATCAAAAGACGTTTTATAACGATGGGATATCAATAAAGTGATTAACCAATTTCATTTTATGGTTATGATCAGGGGTAAAAGTGGATCTGAAAAGGTAGGGGGACGCTAGACGTCACGCTGTCTCCCCGTGAATATCTTTCCCCATTGTAATTTTTTTAGAAAATAGGGGGACGCTACATATATTTTCCGGAAGTGGGGGGACAACGTTCCCCTGCACTTTTACCCCTGGTTATGATACTCAAAGATTTTCCTTAAAGATCAACCTTGTGAGTGTGTATGTATTTGATTCTTTAAACTTATATTGTGAAATTGTACATCGGAGGTTTGAAACTGATTTACCTATTTATTTGTGATTGACTATAATGTAAGTCTCTTGAGCTAATTGTCCTGTACAGAATATGAGTATATTCGGGTTTTAAACATTATACACACATCCTTAAATATTACAAAAATCAATTATATAGTTGATTTGTTGCAAAAAGTATTATTAAATTGTTGTCATCTTCGAAAAAAAGAAAATAAATCAACTCAATTTTCCCCAGTAAATATATATTAAAAAGAAGAAAATAATATTTAATAAAATATCAAAAATATATGGAAAATAATTTAAATAAAAGTATTTTTATTGCATCCTTCGCTTTTATATATATAACGATATTGATACTAAAATTTATTCTTTTACTACTATTAACTCCATCTTAGTAATTTTCCGTCTCGATGTTTTTATGCTGATCACAGTAAAAGAAGAAAGTTTTTCTAAAGTTCTTTACGTTCAACAACAGAAGTTTCTCAACTTCTTCAATTCTGTTATTTGTCTCTGTCGTTAACTTTCAAAGTTGTTCCTAAACTCCCCTTTGCACTTTTTTTTATTAAGTTAGGTATTACATTATTGTGCAGTATAATTAAATTAAACCAGTTCAAGCACCATTCGGCTCAAAGTCACAATAATATTGTAAAGCTTCTCCACGATTCTTGACATAAAAAGAAGCAATTATTTCCTTGTCGAATTCGGCATGATGAAGAGAAAATTTTATAAATTGTATCAGTTTTTTATTACATTGACATATGAAAAAGCACTTGAGTATCAATACTAATAGCTTATCATGATGATTAGAATAATGTGTATTAATTTTCTGTAACTATCAAGTGTGTCTGAAATAGTTTTACTAGCGTTGCCAAAAATGATGTGCTCTCAATAATTAAGAGCCTATTTTTGTTTCTTCCCTACTTACAAACTATGATAAGGAGCAAATTATTTTCGTAAATTGGTTCTTATACGAGCGAGTTAGTTCTGGAATCTTAGTGCCACATGCAAAAATTTTGAAGATTACTTCTTTGTACATAAACCTATGGAAGTTTCTATCATTAAGACATAATTTCTGTATTTTAAGTAAGTATTTGCCAAAGTTGCATCAGGAGACCAACTTTGATTCTTTGTCACATATATTTTAATTTCCACCTGATTTCAAATGCCTGTTAGATATAGCAAAATATTCTGGTATTAATATAGTTGTTTCTGATAGAAGAAATTTGGCATGTTTAATTTCTTCTCCAAAAATTAGAAGAATCTAACAATTCGTTTTTTAAATAACTTCTGGATTGGTTTGTACTAACATAATAGAATAATTAAAAATCGAATAGTCGGAATATGGAATGAACATTATAAAAGAATATTGTAAAATTCAATATGTTGTGCAATTTAGTCTATTTTTAGTTCTAAATATCTTTCTGTGCTCCAATATTTCTTCAATGAAATTATCAATATGATCGAAGATAATTTGCAGTGTATATTAGTTACTATGAAAATCAACAGTATCTGAAACTCTATCACAAGTAAAATATTTCGACTTAATTTTCAAATAGATACATTATTCACATCTTTCCAAAAAATCAAATAACAAAAAACTATATACAAAAGCAAGTAAACGAAGCTACAAAAATAAAGAAATGAAAATAATAATGGAGTGCTTGAGTTAGCATTTCCAAAAGAAACGCACATAAATATATAACGTAAACTAAAAGTTCTAAAACAAAGTTTAGATTTGTTTCTACGCAGAACAATAAGGATTATTTACAAATAATATGTTGCGAGTCAGTATTAAATGTTACGTTAACGGTTCTCAACTCTGAATAATAGTAATGAAGGAGTACGCATCATTGTACGTTTATTTCAACACAGGATTCGTTCTGTTCTTATTACAATGATAGTTAACAGAAAAACAACGTAAATGTGTTTCTAAATGGAAGCACTATAAAGGAATATTGAATGTGCTGAAAAACAAGTGATTGTGATCTTGATGACTTTTTACAATTGATTATTATTTGTTCCCTAAAGTAATGATAATGACTAATTATAAGGAGGCCTAAAGTTTCATTGCGAGTTTAAACTCGTTCATTTTCTTTTAAATTTCTAGGATGTATATCATAGATTTATTTGTTTGGTAACTATTCTTATTATTCCAAATAAACTATTTTACTATGCACTTATTTACACACTAAAAGTACATTGTGTATTCTTTTCTCGAAAAGAAGTTAAGAATACTTTCATATAAGTTTTATCGTATTCTTATGAACTATATCGGAAATTTTATTTTTGAAGTGTATATATATATATTAGGGTGGAGTGAAAAGAGGCCAAAAATTTTTTTTTTCGAAATTCGATTTTGGATAGGGGGCAAAAGTTGCATCTTATCGTAGTACTTTACCATGCAAAATTTCAATTCTCTAAAATAATTTTTAGCCGGGGCGCAATGGGCCTAAAGTTTGATTGATTTTATAAATGAGTGAAAAGAGCCCAAATTTTTATTTTTTTAAATTCGAATTCGGATATAGGGCAAAAGTTGCATCATATTGTAGCATTTTACCACCGGAAATTTCAATTCTCTAAAATATTCTTTAGCAGGAGTGCAATGGGCCTTATGTTTGATAGGTTTTGTAAATAAATACACGTTTATTGTTCATTTGTATAATTATTAGGCAGCTCTTTTCTTGAAGGAGACTGTAATTTGAAGGTATTATGATTTGTTGTCGTGTCCAGGTAGATTTCTAAAGCTATCGAAGTTCATATTCTATGTTACACGCTACATCAACCCAGAACTCACCACATGGAGGTGGCTACCGTCGAGTTCCATCCCACTTACCCACCAATATTAGAAATGAATGTTTCATAAATTTAATTCACGTCTTCAAGCAAAATACTGCGATTTTATCTGAAAAGTAGTCATGTATTTTCTTAAGTCAAATTTGTAACGAATAAAGAAATCTCTCCTGGCTCACATATTGACGAAGAACCTTCACTAAGTATTTTCACTAATCTTTGAACTGCTTGCGTATAACCTGGAAACTCAGGAATATCAATACTTGTACTTTCTCAAGAACAAATTCTCGCAATTTGTCATCTATGATATGAGTCAGTATTGGCGGTTCTGTTGTTACACCCATTTTAGTTTATCATTTCTGTGTAATTACTAGCCTCAAAGTTTAACACTAGCAGTTGGAAGGAACGAGTTTCACGTTTACATTGTTTTCTGGATTGGAGGATTTTATCGGTAGCAAGGATTCGCGTAGCTGATCTGTAGGCTAGTCACCAATCATGGCAATAAGAATATTTTCAGAATTCGCTTAGAATGCATTTCTGGAAATCACTTGATTGACAAAAGTCTTGTATGGTTCTTGCAAACATTTCGAAAGTCTTATGGTCAAGAACAAATGTTTAGCTCCGTATTTGGCAAGAGGTTTCAGTTTTATGCTGAACCACACTGGCACATATACTTTTACTACGAACTTTACGAGAATTTAGAGCTCCTCTGAAGAATTTGGCATTGATATATATAGATGCAAAAGTCTACAAGCCATTGTTAACCAGCGAGTTGGCGCAAGTTTCCTAGGTTTCTTATCTGCTAGGTTTTCATCACAGCCTCCTCTTACGACAGATTGACATATTTCATACAAATATCTTTGATCACAACTGAGATTGCAAGTGTTTGGTCTTTCTTCCCATCAAAATAGATGGTACAAGGTTTCAGTTTATCAACAGTCACTTCAGTTCTTACACGTTTACGATTTTTCGCAATCTCTCTTTGTATTTTACTTCTATCAATTATGTTTTGCAGCTGCTTTGGACTCAATATTAAAATCTTCCAAAACTTCAGTAGCAATAGCTGCAATTTTTCTTCCAGTCACGCCGGTTTTCTCCTTCACTTTTGCTAATGTTTGGAGGAATTTTCTCATTTCTATGCATCTAATCTGCGATTGCTTTCTTGTCTTTAAAGGACACTTCCAACTAAAATCAGGATCTCCTCCAGCTTTAGCGTGTTCTTTATTGCCTTCGTTTTTTGTTTCCAAAGATGACGAGAAGTCTAAAGATTCAATAATGTAACTGGTACTGTTTTGGTTGAAAGTTTGACCGCTAGTTGCTTTTTGGCTTTCCTTTCTTCTCTTTTCTTTGTCCAAGTAACATCAATACCACCGATTACCATTTTTCTACTTATCCTTTGGTCTGATAAAACACTCTCTCCGATTCGGGCATTTTGACTGTCCTGTGCAACGACATACCGTGAAATCTAAACTCTTGCAAGCTGCTATATCAAATGGTTTATTGCCCTGCTTCTTCAATTCTTGTAATTTGTTTCTTCTTTCATGCTCCCTCTTACTGCCAATTTTAAAAACATTTTCAGTTTCCTGTGGTGACTGTTGATCACTATTAATACACAACTGAGCAAAACAACAGGAATTGAAACACGTTACCAAATGTCTTCCACCTTTTCTGCTACCTTCGTGGAAACCAAATTCTCTGCTTGTTCTTTACTTCCGCCCCCTTCAGCTGCTGACGCGTAAATAAATAACATGCCATAACGTCTTTGTAAGTTGGAAGCGTTCTCCAGTCGCGACCTTTGGCACTACGAAACATCTCTTCTGCTCTTGACATATTCTACCTGGTTGATTTTGCCATCTTTCTTCTTCTTTAGGTCACAAAACAAAAACACCAGATGTTAGGCTGTAATACAGTGGTAGATAATAAACCCATCAGTAACCACAAAAGTGCATAAATAATCAAATCACTAACGTAGCAACACGGCCGCTAACCAGACACGTGTCCCGAGCACTCGTACAACACACTAATAACAATTGTCAAGCTGCCAAACAGTTGCACAAGACTTTAGCACCTGCACGAGGGCGCGTCCTGATTTCGTTCTGTACCCTCTTATCTCCACCCACCAAACTATTATACTAATGACTTAGTACTGCCAACAAGTTCATTATACCAGAAAAAGACTGTTACTAAATAGCAAAAAAAAACTTCTTTATGGCAAACTAGCAAATTGCTTATAGTTGATCACTTTTCGTCTAATTATTCCCAAATTTCAGGGCCATTGCGCCCCGGCTAAAAATAATTTTAGTGAATTAAAAGTTATTGTTGTTATCTAATGATAAAGGATGCATCTTTTGCACGCTATCTACACTAAAACTTACAGTCTGCTTCCAGTGAAGATCTGCCAAATAGTTACATAGTAAATGGAAATTGATTTACAAAATCGCAAACTTAAGGCTCCTTGCGCCCCGGCTAAAAATTATTTCAGAGAGCTGAAATTTTCTATGGTAAAGTATTATGATATGATGCAACTTTTGCCCCTTATCCAAATTCGCATTTCGAAAAAAAATTTTTTCGCTCCACCCTAATATATATATATATATATATATATATATATATATATATATATATATATATATATATATATATATATATATATATATATATATATATATATATATACAATTGAGAAAGCTATTCATGAATAATAACTGGGACACATTGGAAAATATGAACATTATACATAATAGTACTCTACAGATTTACTGGTGTTATGTTTACGATTTACAACAGGTACATGTTTCCTAACATTTTTTGAATCATAGGAATGGTATAAATTAATATAACATATAACGAACCCTCTGCATATAACGTTTAGACAAATCTAAATATACAGTATAAGAGGCCGGTAAGTTTATTTGATCATCTTCATGTTCTTTAAAACATAGAGGCTATGATTATTCCTAATCAAGGTTGCTCCTTTTGTAATGAAAGAGATTTAAAGTTAGAGCACAATCATCAACCTGGTAATTGGAAGATACTATCAGTTCATAAAATTAAAAAAGCTTAAGCCCATTTTATTTTCTTTTATGTATGCCTATGCATCCATTCAATATGCACGATATATGCGCACCCATAAACTTTTGTGGGGAGTCCGAAGTCAAAATAAAGATTGGAAAGGGAGCCGACCTTGTGGACTCCCGTGAATGCGCTCCTGACGCAGACGTATATTATTTAAAAAGAGTTTGGGGGAAGGTTTGGACTCGGTGAACCCATTGTGAGTGTATCCGTGCATGTATAAACAACATCTGTTTCCTTATATCCAAGATTATGTTCCGGACTATTCTTTCAGATATGTGTATTACATCATAATATACAGTATTACAACCACGTAATATTTTTTCGTGCATAGGAAAATTTCCCTCACTCTCAGATTTATGTGTATCCATATCCATAGATTGAGAACCGCTTATATTTACAATAAGTTAATACATATTCTATGAAATGCTTAGCGACAAAAGAAAAGAAAAGAAATGATTATAGCGCCAAGATTACCGTGCATTAATAAACACGAGCGAAATATATGAGAAACCGTTTAGAGATAAATGTAATCCTTAATTTGTGTTAGTAACAGAAACCTTAGTGTGAGTTCAAGATATCAGAAATTAAAAACAGTTTGTAAAGAAAAGGATCAGAGATGAAAGAGAAATGTTAAATAAAAAAGGGTACCACCTATTTGTAAACTTTCGTATTTTTTAAAATGTCTCTGTGCCGTACTTACAAGAGATTCCTTCTCCTGGAATAAAAGACACAAAAACAGCAGAATTAGGCAGAAAAACCCACACACAAAGAGAAAGAATTCAATTTCGTCTAGCATGCATATAATCGAAGATTGTCAAGGCATAATACACAGGAAATTAAACTAAAATATGGCAAATGTAAACTAAAATAATGTTTTAAAAAATCACATTCGAGTTTTACTGATTTAATGTGTTACTAAGTTCCTGTGGTAACATAGATTGTGATTGTAGTTGTTAATGAATAAGTGTACACTACAATATAATACATAATATGTCGATCAACTTGATGTTTTATATTCTAAAGGCAAAAGCAAGTCCAAAATATGAAAACTCTCTGACACAATATAAAAGACATGTAAAAAATGCTAGAAAAATAATAATTTAAACCCTAGATACTGGGTTAAACACGCCACTTAAATGATTATATTTCGCACGGCAACGATTTATTTGATGGAAATCATGCAAGTATGTATTTTCACTTTCATTTGTTTATTTATCATGATACTTACACTTTAAATCCCAATGAGCATCTGGTACCGGGTACGTTGGCTACGACGTTATTTAAATGCAGACTTAAACGTATGTCTAGCTAGGTGTTTCTTTTGGTCTTGCAACATGTATGGATTTTACGATCCAGAGCTTGAAAGAAGGACTAAAAGAACTGTTTTGTTTATTTATTATTCAATCAAGACTATGAGGGGAGGGGGAAACATGTCTATCTTTTTCGGTATGAAAGATTTTACCACGCTTATAAAGATAATAAGAACTACTTTTACAAGAACGTTATCGATTTTTGAAAACCCCTTTATATTTTCCCTGCTGGTAACATTGCCCATTCAATATCATTATCATTTTAAAGAATATTTATTACGAGTATAAACGAGCTGGGATTTGTTTTGCTTGTATAGTCTGAAACACAAATACGTCTACTTAAAAAAAAATACGTTTACAATGCTTGACAACAATCAAAACTATAGCTTAAGTTTCCTCGAATAACTGAACTGAACCTATTGAACTGAAACTTGAGTACATTGTTCCATAACAATCAGTATATTTTAAAGATTTTTGGAAGGTTTCCTGATGAAGAGATACATCTTATGGAAATTTTTCAAATCTCTATACAAACATTTTTGTAAAAAAAAAAAAAAGTGTTATCAGTAAGTACGTGAAATCGACAAGTGGATTCCGGCGTCTGAAAGCAATCACAAAGAAAACTACATGATACACATGTCCTCCTGGGGTAATTATATTAGGAGCTCGAGCTGCTTAAATGAAATCACAAAAAATACTCATCGTGTAGGATTAAAGATGACAATTTAAAGTTGTGTCTTTGAAATTTGAAGATAATTATTGAAAAATAGTAGTTAAATAAAATTACTTATTTTTATCAGATACCCTGAATATATGACGTCAAATGTGATTTATTGTATTTTGGAAGTTCGTTTTCTGTATATTTTCTAAAAGAAATGCACCAGCTACATTTCAAACTATTAAGAACAAAATTGTAAAACGTACTATTACTTTTCGTTGATTCAGTAGAGAACTCAAGTTTAAGAAAACAACTTTACCTGTCGTTAGATTCACATTTTTGCAAAACTTTCAACTCAACTTTAGACTTTTTGTTGACTATCTTTGCCTTTAGAATATTTGTGCGTTTATTCCATAGTGGGAGCTCATGTATTATTTGTAGGCTCTGTGTCTACTTTAAAAAGTGAAGTAGATTTAAAAGTACTGAGTCTATGATCAATGTATTTTATGAAATTATTTAGCACAATATCGTAGTATTATGTGTTATGAACTGAATAATTCTGATGTCCTTTCCGTGATGTTAACATATTAAAATAATTATGTTAGTTTTATATGTACACAAGCAAGAGAAGAGCAAAATAGCAAAGCAATAGCAGGATCCTTTACTTGAAAATTAGATAATAGAAGTTTTAACTTTACATAACAACTACAATTAACTGTGTGGCAATGTCGGAGATCTGTTGAAAGTTTATTAATATCATATTTCAATCTTAGAAAATATGAACTCCTATTTTTTAATTGACATATAAATATTAAGTTTTAGGGAAGGAAAGAAAAATCTTTATCGCTGAAAACTCACCAATGATGCTTATGTTTGAGTATGTGGCTATGGTAAACTTATGCTTTAGATGAAATTATTTGTGAATTATTATATGAACTACTTCTTGCTGAAGAACCGCCAAACCGCACACTCATTCAATTTTAATTACGCAAATTATATTATGATTAATGTATATTGATAAATATTCGTACGATGTTTCACTGTAGTTAACTAAACGCATATTTAACATACAAAGCAAAGTCAAGTAGAATGTTTGTGTAACAGACAAATGTAAGTTTTGTTGTAAGTATCCCTGAGGTTTAAATGAATAAATGTTCATTTAATATTACATGTTCAGGCAGTATTAGTGTCCACTAAGATGCAGTATTAGTGTGCATTAAGTTAACATACTTTGTAGATGTGATTACCTCTTAATTTTTCAAACTGAACACAAATTGAATAATATACCAAATATAGAATTAGCCATAGGAATAAAATGTTACGGTTTACAAGAGTAATTTAAACGTATATGTTTTTATAACAACCAATAATTAATGATAATCCATAGCCTGTTAGATTCGTAGGACAATTATTATTATTATTTCCTAGAAAATAATTTAAATATAAAAGTTTAGTCAATAAATTTCAACATAACGTCGATCACATGAGCCAATACTATTTCATCATGTAGCATGTACATAGTAGCAAAAATATTTTCTGAATATATGAGTATTGAGAAACAATAGAGTATTGTCAGTTTACTATATTGTAATTTAAAATTTATATTTAATATTTATTCTTTTATATACTATGTTGATACTTCTGGTTTGAAATACATTACTGGGCACTTTATTTCTCTCGAAAGTATCTCTTTCCCTATTATTTTCTAAATTAACATATAACATAATAAGATATAATGTACTTTGTATACTACGATTACAATCAATTTGTATTTTATTGTGAGAACCATCTTATCTCTAGAATGTGTACCTGAATTGCTTAAAATATTAATACTTCTAACGTTTCTTTCGTTGAATGCAAAAGTTTGCATGTGTACTTAGAAAATTATTACATAGTGTTTTATATAAACTTTTCTATTTCTGTCTTACTCGTTATCTGAGAATGTAAAACATGAAAAACTTAAATTTATGAGAAATAAATTGGATAGATGTTGTTGACAACTCGGTCATAGTCTCGTAAAATACACACACTCACACATAAACACACATATTTACGTTTTTATATATGACTGCTTAAGTAGAAAAACAAGCTTAGAATGAAACCAATCATGGAACTTACAGTTTCAGACCCTGCCGCTGTGACAAGTTCCTGCAGAGCCCTCACTGATAAGGCTTGTTCAATCACAAAGACGCATTGTGAAAGATCAGGTGGAACGTTCTGAAAAGATAGAGACAAATACAGTTGTTAATAATAATAATAATAATAATAGTAATAATAATAATAATAATAATAATAATAATAATAATAATAATAATAATAATAATAATAGTGTTAACCGTATCGTTATGTTTAGAGCACAGAAATGAATGTGAGATTTTGAGATATGAACTAAGAAATTCGGACAAAGTTTTGAATTATTCTAAGACATTGCAATTTAATGAATATTAAATTGTTGCTTAGAATAAAGGTAATGTTCCACTATTGTTAATGTGTTTAGTAAAATAATTAATGGAATAGAGAATATTACTAAATATATATCAACAGTCCTATAATTCCTAGTGGTAGGGTATATTGGAAATCTAATTGCAGCACAAATTTTATTTACTTTATGAGTCCTATCTATTTAGGAACAATTGTATTGTCTACTCAGAGTACACACTACATCAAGTTTGTTATCACATTATAAATCTAGTTTCTGCGCACTTTCTATGTAAATACAGCGTTGTTGCTAGTTATCACTTTATTACATGCTATATAGATTGACAAAATAAGAAATATACACTGTACATACAAGAAGGTAGCAAAGAAAAATGCCTAAATATATTAACTCTTTCCTTTTTAATTCATTCGCATGCGTCTGAAGTACTCACTTTAAAGTCTTGACTTAATTCGGATTTGTATGTCAGTTACAGAATGTATTAATAGTTATATTAAAAACACTTAATTTTTGGCGTTCCTACTTTGTATAAATCTATTACATAGAGATAACATTATAGATCTTGAAGTTTTAAAACTCATGATTGAAAGATATAAAACAAGTTAGAAACATTTGAATTGGCGGGAACCGAAACTTTGCCTCTCACTTTCAAGGCTTATTCTAAATATGATTACTAAGTAACAAACGACTGACCCCATTCTTTTACGATATTATCTATTTTTCGGAATTATAATCGAAGATCTAGATGCAAGAAGGAAACAACTCTAATTTTACATTCTGTTGAGAATTGAAAAACACCTATGTTAAAACTCAATTAATTTTTCTTTTGTTTCCAAACGTTTTGTAAACAAAAGGTGGTATTATAGGAGTAAAACCTTTCTTTACAAGTGTTTGGAGACGAAAAGTCAATAAGTTGTTTTTTAACAATGTTTTAGTTCAATCCTGAACCAAAGGTAAGATTGGAGTTGTCCCCTTCTTTCACCGAGGTCTTCAATTCAACAAATAATTTATTTTAGTTCGAATTTTTCGACATAGTCTGTTGTTCTGAGAACTTTCCATAGACTTACTGCTAATGTACTGAGAGCAATAGAATGTAACAAGTACAGGTATAATAATATTAATGACAATAATCAAAGAAATTACTGTGAAACTTATCGTTAAATATTAGATTGTACTGTAAACAAGTTAGATAATTTTCTGCTTCTCGCTGCGTCATTCTCGCAGGGGAAGAATAAACTACTGAGGCCAGCTTCTATGTTTGAATGATCTAAACCTCAGAAGACAGATAACATACGAAGACATTCACCATGCGGTCACATTAATATTTTCAGAACACGGTATCACGAATTTACTTAAATATTTATGTATGCTTTCTTACTTGTTACTTGTTTTAAACTAAAAATCCATATGCAGCTTGGATTCTAAATACAAAATAACCAACTTAAATTAAGTTCAAATTATTCATGTTAGCGACTCAGCTAAAGATAAGAGGAGCTATAAATCCCGGCATTTTTGTACCGGTTTGTAAGTAAAGTTTAAAATGATAATAGTACATTCTGATCCCTAAAGAATCATAAACTTTAATGCACTACTGCAAAAGAAATTTCAATTTATTTTGTTGTAATATTCTAACATATACAAATTACAAATATGAAAAACGTAGCGCATGATGTAAGACATTTTCCTAACGTTATTGCGTATATTCGATTCTGTTTTACAAGTAGAAGTGTAATATTTATTGCTGCCTAAATATGTTCCACAATCATTGTCAACAACAAACAATATTTCTTCACTAGTACTTGCTAATTATTTTAGTAATAATACCACCAATTATTACCGAATAAAACATGGATAGCAAGTGTGATTTATACAATATACAATATTCTATTAATTTGTCAGTTTGTAATTGACTTTTCATGATAATGCTAGATTTTTTAGTTCGTAAAAACATTTGTAAATTAAAACTAAGAAAAGGGCTACAGAAAGTTTCCAATTTAAGAATTAAGTTTCCAATTCAAGAAAAAAAGATATTAAAATATTAATTTAAAAATTTAAGAAGTCTCTCTAAAAAAATTAGAATCACCCAAATATAAATTTTTCAGAAAGAGCATAGAACGGTAGATAGTGCCAAATATTCCTTGACAAGTTCAGTAGAAGGAAATTTAAACATTACAATCTTAAATTAATATCCAATGTCTTATTTTATAAAATTACAGGATTGCATAAAACACAAACACAAAAAAATATTTTAGTACAGCTGATATCATAGTTGATATAGGCCTAATTGCCTGAGTACAACGAATTATTCCTACGAGTTCTATAACTTTCCTACACTTTTGATAATTTATATCAACGTTTATTTCTTGTCTTATATAAATAATTTGCTTTTATTTTTCTCTTAACTGCCTGTTCATATTAATGTTGAATTACAATCCAGGAGGTATAGTTAAGTGGACTGGTTTAGTTCATTTTGTTTTAAAAAAGAATATTAACCTTTTCGACTAATGAATTCAAAGACAGTGCAAGGATATACATTAGTTCTAATATAATGCAGTATATGTGGCTCTTCTCAATTTATTCACTTTGCCAACTTTTGTCAAGCCAATCTCAAACAGTATGTGAAAGTTTTTGAAGTTGGTTTTACAGGAAATATCCAACTTAGAGAAGATCCAATTTACGTAGTAAAAACATATGGTTATATGTGTATCATTAATATAAAAGGAAAATATCTCAATGTGTGAGTCCATATATCTAATGCCTAATATTTAACATTTACGTTAATAGATATCACTGAATAGGTATCAATAAATGGCACTGCCGTACAGCTAGCTTACAGGTGTAAAACTGTTATGACGATTTTAATTTTAGTTTAAAAACTAAAGGATTTGAATTTATTTACTTCAAAATAGGACAAGGACCGTAATCATATTCATAGTTGAACATTAAACACTTGTATATTTTTGCAATAATACAGGGTGTTTATAAAACATTTACAAAGTCTAAACGCTTTCATTTGCCATGTGTGTTAAATATTTTTTCGTTACAGACTACGAAGAGAGGGGCCGCGGTGGCTCAGTGGTAGAGCTTTCACCTCTTGTGCATGGAGTGTCTGGTTCGATCCCAGCTAACGCCAAGTGAACTTTGTGGTGGACAAACACCGCGTGCGTGAGTTTCCTCGGGGTTCTCCCGTTTCCTCCCACTTTCTTCATTCCACCATTTCATTCAATTCTCATCATCACCATCTTCTTTAGCCTAACCGGCATAACCATGGGACGTAAAACTCAAAGACTTAATTTCATTTCATTTCTTTACAGACTATGAAGAAACTCATGAAATTTGTTCCCTGGAAAGACGAGGTTGTTGCGTCATCAATTTTCACCTCCACTTGACTCATTAATTAAAACTTTTGACGTCACAGTGTCGATTCCAGTCAAGAAAGCACAATGCATTATTTAGTTAATTGAAACTAAACCAGTGATTACTGCACAACGTAACTTCCGTACGAGAATGGGAGATCCCCATATAACAGATAAGAGTACTCGTAAGTGGCTGAAACAATTTAAAGAAACAGGAAAATATCTTGAAAGGAAAATTAACTGGAAGGCCAAGCGTATCACGGGAGATGGATTAGCTAAGGAAAACTAATTGCTTAGTCTCCTCGTACCTCTGATCTAATGCGTTTGGACTTTTTCCTTTGGGGATACGTAGAAGACCTGGTAACGTTCAGAAACTTTGAAAATAACGAGCACGGTCGCATCCATTCCACCAGATATGCTGGCACGAGCATGGCAGGAGATAGAATAACGGTTAGAAGAGTGCAGAGTCACCAAAGGCTCGCATACTGAAAACTAACTAGCTGCGGAAGAAAACATGCAAGTTGTGTTGTGGGGATCCTTGCAATATTCTTTCATCACATTAGTTCCATAATCCAATGTTTCCCATGTGGGTTGTATAGTGAGTGCATGAAACTCCGGATATTTTTTGTGTAGAATCTTTATAATGTGACGTTTTAATTTCAACTTAAACTGTATGCATTCAATTATATTATTTCAAAATGTATATTGATGATGCTGAATATGAACATGCTTTGATGTTTATCATTAAGCCAAGGTTCGTAAATATATTTAGATTTTGAGCCGCGGTTACTTAGTGGTAAATCGTTCACCTCTGTTGCATGAGGTCCTTGGTTCGAGCCTAGCTCGCACCAAGTGAGCTTTGTGGTGGAGAAGCACCGTGTGCGTGGGATTCCTCGAGGTTCTCCCGTTTCCTCACACTTTCTTCATTCCACCATTCCATTCATTTCTCATCATCATCATCTCCTTTAGCGTAGCCAGCATAACCGTGGGACGTAAAACTTACAGATTTCATTTTCTTATTTAGATTTGAGCATCTTTGGTTGCCTAAGTTGGTGGGCAAGTAAGAGCTTTCAATTAAGCACAATTTTTACGCATAGCGTACAGAGAGCCAAAGGCTTAGGGGAAACAATTAGTCATTATAAAGATAGTTGGCAAACTATTAGTAGTCAGTTTTGTTGCATTGGATAGTAAACGTATGAATATTGTAATAAAGGTTTTATATCATAATAGAAAATATTATTATACAACAAGTGTTATTATATTTCTAATAAGTCAACAAGACTATTAGAACGTGGATCTAATTAATACAAACTCATCAGCTGTCTCAAGAAGCATGAAGTACCTTATATTAATGATAAATAAATATTAAAATGTTTACAAACCTAACACAACACACAAAAACAAATTAGAATCTAATTTGCAAGACCAAAATAAGGAAAAAAGTTGTTTTCTTATTTCGAAAATATTGAGTTAATTAAATTTCTACGGAGAAACAGATTTGTAAAATTTCTATTTTCCACTTAAGGGAAACAAAATGGATGTTTCTTTGCATTTTTCTGAGTACTTGAAAAGTTAACATATTACTTTATGAACAAGATTCCAATTATAACAAACTGAGGTAACTTCAATTTTTTTTAAAAAAAATAAATGTGTCAATCTTGTTTGATCCGAGATAACTCATTGGCAAAATATTTATTAGCAAGCAACATTTCTAGGAAAATACAAAGAAAGCAAATTAAATATAATGCAAGTTAATACATATAGAGAGGAATGCATAAATGAAGTAGAATGATGAGTTTATTATATTATTTTATATTTATTTTTTCTTCAATTTTCTTTTGTTTATTTAATTCTAAGTCCCACAGAGTTTAACGTTTACATCCCACACTTGTATCCTTTAGGCTATAAGAGACAATTAAAATGAATAATGATGATGAAATCAATTCTGAAGGAAGAATTCATTATGCCCATGTGATCAGGGGAATTAAAGTAAGTGATGATTTCAGGGTGTGGCTTAAGGGGTAAATTCCTTCCCAGAGCTAACATGTTAAGAGATTCCCGCCGGGGTATACTTCATACTCAATGTGGTTTATTAGTATTTTCACAACACTTATTATCCTCTTCTGCGTAGTAGAAGCTCCCTCCTTTCCCACCCCATATCTGAAACTATCACAGATTCGAATCAGCAACAGACGAATCTTACGATTATCAGTCTTGTTACGATCGACTGTTCAACCAATCTCCTTTTTCTTTCTTTCTTTCTTGTAAGAAGCAGAATGGTTCAATATAACGATTGAATTCTGAGGACCAATATTTCTCTCGTAACTTCATTTTCAATGAACTTTAAAAAGTTCGTTACTAAATTCTCTATGTCTCTCTCTCTGTGTGTATGTGTGTGTGTTTGTCTATTATTTGTGAATTTTTCAATTCTGAGCCCTCCATTCGATAGAGCATTAAAAAGTATCTGAGAAAGTGATGGAATTTTTCATGTCACTCTTACCGTTCCCGAGATATTGGCCAAAAAAGTTCCGATTTTGAGAGATTTAAGGAGCCTTGCCTCGGGAATCGTAAGTCATAGAGAGAGATTATATATTGCGAATTATGAATTATGAGCCCTCCATTTTGAGCGTGTGTTTTCGTAAAATAACATATCGTAGAACGTTTTAATAGAACTCTTATACCAAATATGTGGAAAAAATTGAGTACTCAAGGAAATTATAAATGGATAGATATATTACAATAATTGTTTAATGAGTATAATAATAAAGTTCATAGAACATTTGGTATAAAGCCTGTAGAAGAAGTTAATAAGATAAAATTAATTCTTTTTAAATTCGTTCTGGCAATGCTCTTGGAGCATTCTCAACTGTTTTATACTTAAACTAGGTATAGGACAAAGAAAAATAAGTACATGTTAACGAAGTGGAAACCAAATTTCAAACTCAAAAGTGTTTACTGTCTTTTTCTTAATTTCATGCGTGTATGTGCATGCCCTCAACCTTTCACTTTTAAGTAATGTTCTTATCAAGGAAATAGAGAGTTGTTTCTTTTACTTAAATGAAAAGGTTATTCGCAAACAAACTTACGTAAATATTTTGTGCCCTAAAATTTCGTTTCCTTTGTATTCTCCTGGTGGAAAAAAGGAGAATCGTAGAGGTGTATGTGTGTGCATTAGAAAGTACGCATGCGCAATGACTTTGCGGTCATCTGATAGTACCGAATGCAGGTGAGTGTATACGTAGATGTGAGATATTATATCCAGTTTTTGTCCTTGCTCTCACAATCATATCCCTCTTTTTTTTCTTTTCTTTATTTTTTCCAGCAGAACAGGACGTAATATACGAGACATCGGTAGTGGAATGATGGAGGAAAATTGGATCGGCCAAAATATAATAAATCATGAACGAGTACATATAAAAAAGGAAAAGTGTTTCTGTAAGAAGTGTGAAATTTATATACACTTTTCTTTTACATCTGGAAAGAAAAATGATAAAAGAGAAATAAAGTACTTAACCCATTTTGCACTATCTCACGCTGTTATATGAATAATTCATAATGAAACTGACTTCAATCGCCTGTTAGGTAGAGCTATCTACATACATAAAATGTTGTACACTGTATTATCCAGATTCCCTTCAGTTTCTATTCATATGATACTAATATTCAACTCCATTTCCAAGATTTTTCTTCTCATAAATATTGATAATCATAGTATTATATGACAATACTATGTTATATACTTTTTAGATATACCTTTCATATTTTTGTGAAGAATTTATAAAAAGAAGTTAAGGAAAAAGCTTGTTGTTTGGCTTAATTAGCTTTGCAAATGAATAAATAATCAATAAATGCTTGTAAAAGTTCTTTCCTACTTAATTAAAAAAAAAACTATTTAGTTTCGCACATCGTGATTAAAGAAATTTGTCGTTAACGGAATTTTATAGACCATAGCAAATACTTCGAAGGTTTTTAAAAATATGTTTTTACTTCATAAAGCACTTTTATTATATTATTAAAGTTCTTTTCAACGAATCAACGAATGCACTGTATTTACATTAAAATACTTATACACAGTGGCGGATCTAGAATATGATCAAGGGAGGGGCTAAACCATAGTTTGCACTATCCAGTGTCCAGGAGGATTAGAGCCTATTTTATCCAGTGTATACCTGAGCGTCAAGGAGGGGGACTATAGCCCCACCTTAGATCCGCGCCTGCTTATACATGTTATAGGCTAATGGACGATGATGAAAATTTTTAATGAATGAATGAGGATATAATTTATGAAATGTAGTGATTAAGTGAAGAGTACACTATGAAAATTCTCGTATGGTTGGGAATTGGACGCATTAAGTTTATAGTGGTGCAAATCACGCTTTCTTTCTTTCCCTCAAATTAATGCAAAAGATACCGGTACTGTATTAAATTCAGGAACAAAACAACTGTTCCTGAATTTATGTAAGTCGAAACTCTGACTTACATTTTCTGTTCACAAACTGACTTATTTGCAGCTGATTTCTGTTTCTAAGACTTCCTTTTTGATAAATTGACCTACACCACTGTAACTTTAACCTGTCCAATTGATAATATTAAAAATAAAGTTGAAAATACATGGCCCAAGCAATGCAAAATTAAAATTAATATTGGCAAGCTAATAACTTACAATTAGTTTATTTATCAGATGTGACCTCGCACACACCAATTGCAATGTTCTTTACTCTGTTGACATTATATTCATAATTCTTATATTCATAATTGAGTTGGTTAGCAAATGCTCGGTAAAAGCGGTTAATCACAATGTAAGTCCAAGGTTTCTCAGTTGGCTAGTTTACCGTTTCTTTACTCTTGAGTCTACTGTCTGTGCTACTAGGGTAGTGATATTAGTCCACCAACAAACTTAAATCACACAACTAGAATTGAACTCGCTATCTCGCGTTCCACAAAATTTATGCAATGTGTGAAAGGTACGAAAAAATCCAGGAGAAAGAAATCAAATTGAACTACAATGTATGTGAGTACAATGAACATTTCTTAAATCTTCATCACCTTATCTCATGAATTGTTTATCTTTACGACTTGGAAATGTTTAAATAAGGATTACAAGCAGTCTATTTTTCACATTTTTTAATCTTCGTTTGTTTTATTCTGAATTTATCGATACCTTAAGCTCCTGACTTTTCGCCAACGCATTTTGCATTCAATATTGTCAATGCTTACGTTTCCTTGCTCTGGATCCACTTTTACGTCAGAGCATATCTGAGAATTTATGTTGGGACCAGGTTTGGGAGTCATGCTCTGTAGGTAATCCATTGTGCACATATTGAACATTGCTAAAATATGCATTTTTGTATGTTGTATTTCTGACTTCCTTTTCTTTGATATGACCTGCCATTTCACGGATCTTCACATTCAAAACAAGAGGTATTGCAATGTTGTTTTTCCACGCTTATGGGCGGCTCCAACCCTGTAACTTTGCGCTTTTCGCTATAGGTTCATTCTTATGGTTTGTCGCTGTAGTCGGTAAAATCAATAGTAAAGGAGCAGATCTATTTGTTCAATAGCACTTTGGATTACAAAATAAATGTTAAACCGGTATGACTTCCAATTTGATGCGGATCTATGTTTTTTTTTTTTTTCGTTGAGTGACACAGTCCTTTCCAACTCACCCATTTGTGACGTAGAAGCAGCCTTTTACTATTGGAGCCCGGACAGATAGAGCATGTTGAGTAAAAAAGAGGGGGAACGGAATGAAACAAGTGTTAGCAGTGTTCGACTAGTCATAAATCCGCAGGTAGAGTATCTGCAAAACTATCAATTAACGCCTTGTTTGCCTGTCATCACAGTCTCCTATCATACTATTGCCTTCTCCTTGCTGGATTGCCTTCACCTTGGATATGCTGCCTTCTCCTTGGTCTCTCTGTGTGTTTTACTCAGAATCTAAACAGCAAAATGTGACGTGACAGAGCATCTAGACGGAAATGACTGCTGTAGGAGAGGGAGGCAACTCTATTGAAAGCCTTTGCGAAGATTCTAACAACAGAATAAAATTATACATTTCCAGCTATCTCAATGACCTTCTGCTACTTAAAGAACTAACGAAGGGGAGATATGCGATACTTACAGACAATATAATAGTTTTTATGTTCGTACTTCTATTTCCAACAAATTGGCTTGGACTTTCCTCTCATGTCCTCACAACATTAGTACAAGATGCTAGAATATGCAACTAATTTTTAACATCGATTCTTTATACATGGTATTTAAAGTGTAAACAGAATTGAAAGTATCATGGGTTTCGGACGGAAACTAACATAACATAACATAACTTGTAAAGTAAGCGTAATAATTTAAAATTTTGACAACATTGCGGCATAAATGTCTCGTGAACAACAAGCACTTATTTAATCGCAAGATGGCGACAGGTCAAGGGAAGGCGCAGTCTGTTATGTGGTTTTCAGTGGCTACTGAATGGAAGTTGTGTGGTTCCGATGCGCAGGCAGTCCCAAAATATTTACAGAAAGAAAGTTTCGGCTGACAAGAGGATCAAAATGTGGCTTAAACACTTCAAAGAAACTGGAAGAGTTGCTCATTTACCGCTATGATTTCGTGCCCCCATTACTTTAATTCAGCTCATTTTTAGGAATGATTTCAAGATGCATAGATTTGTCAAGCAAGATTAATATAAACAACGATAACAATGAAAAGTAGATCATAAAGAACTATTATTTAATACAAAAAAGAAAATAATTGTTTTTAAATTTCTCATTTAACTGAATAAATAAATAATAAGGAAAGTTATACTTAATATATATATCCCATTAAACATAATTAATACAATTGTGCGAAAATCATATTTTTTATTTTTCCGTCTTTTTCTAAAAAAAAAAAAAAAACAAATGTATATAATACTAGACCACTAATCTTGATATTTATTTGTCCTTTCACGACATTTCATGAGTCAGAGCCTGGCAACTTTTCCAAGCAATTACACACACTAAGAACATTTAGCAAAGTTAGTGATGCAAAAGAGCAGCAACCCATGCCCCAAGGACACGAAAATTTTATCTATGATATATGAAATAAAAAAAAAAAGTAAATGCAGTTTTTAAAAACTAATTTGCATTTCATGAATTTACATGTAATTCATATTCATCGAAACAAATGTTCGTATGTTTGTTTTATGTTCTTTTCCTTCTCAAAGTGTAAATTACATGTAAATAGTAAGAAAGGCGAGAAAAAAACTTTTTATCAACTTGTTTCTTTCACTTCTATTTTTTATACTTTTTGAGAGCATTCTTCTTCTAGTATTATTAAAAAGGCTTTTGCTGAGTACACTTTCCTTCGCTATTTTGTGATGGAGGGCCGGCTTTGGGGCTAAGATAACATTCTATACCTAAAAAAATGCCTTTACAATATTCAGCCATATTCCGAAATCTATGTTCAATTCGGGGCTTAGTTTCCTTGATTGATTTCCAAACTCCAGGAAATGCAGCATGTAGATTTATTTGTTCAGTCTTTACTCCTACACAAAATGTGTCTTCAGTTTCTATAATATATTACTAACTAAAGTTTCAGTTTATACATGAATTGTAAATGATAGTTTGGTGGAAAAAATCTAACTAATACTTTTTAAATACTACTAACTCCATTATTGTATCTACTAAAAAATGTTTTGTCGAGGAACATTACTGTAATAGTTCTACAAACGTTTCGTAGAAAACCCATGCATTCACCGTAGAAAACCCATGCTTTCTCTATTCTATCGAATGTCCAATTTTCTTTGATTTTTTTCATATGTTCTCTTTCCTTTTTTCAGAATCTATTTGAAAGTGAATATATATTTCTTTCGTCCTTTTGAAGTTCCTCCTATAAGTCTATACATCAAAGGAAGTTATCTCGAGTGAGAAAAGGGCAGTGGTCCCCCTAGATTTTCCACTGGGAGAGCGTAACGTCTTCAACCCAATAGAAACATTACTTAGATCGTCTGTCTCCCTTATACACATATATTTACAAAGAATATAAGTTATTGTGATTTTTATAAATATTACTTTCTGAGTTTCCATTACTTGTTATGTTGTAAAAGCTGCATGTATCATATTATATTCTTCCATTCCCTAACACTGAAATATATTCAAATGTACTTATTATCATGAACCACGAAAATATTCCAGAATTATTCATAGAATAATATGTATTTCAGACATTAGATTATGATGAAACAAGACAAGAACTAATATATGCAAATTTTCAATCGTTTTAGTCGATCTACATTTTCATCCGTACCTACGTCATATTTTTAAAGCTTACATCAACTAATTTCTAAGCCAATCATGAGAAACGGAATTATATGGTATTAAAAGGTCCCTGAGTTTTGAAATGACTATACTGAATGGGTAAGATTCAAATGTTTTCACATTTACCTAACGATGATAGTCAATACCAAGCATTTTGCATGTCACTGGTAATCGAACCAAGAACTGAAAACATCAAAGCCATACATGAAGACGAATCGGGACAGTAACACTCCTTCTCATGAAAACAATTTACAAATTACAATACACGCAAATTACTACAGAAAAGAAATATGCTCTTTCCTTCCCTCGCGCCGTCTTCCACAAATTCTTAAAGACGGAGTTTTTAAAAGAAATGAAATGAAATGAATTCTCTGTGATTTTTACATCCCACGGTTATGCCGGTTAGACGGTGATGATGGGTAATGAATGAAATGGTGGAATGAAGAAAGTGGGAGGAAACGGGAGAACCCCGAGAAAACCCACAGACACAGTGTTTGTCCCCCACAAAGTTCACTTGGCGGGGGCTGGGATCGAACCCGGGACCCCTAGCACCAGAGATGAACGCTCTACCACTGAGCCACCGCGGCCCTGTGGAGTTTTTAAAAGAAAGTTGGTAGCTCATTTAAAAACAAAAAAATGACCAGGCTATAGAAACATGTTCAGACGAACCTATACTTCTATCCATAGTTGGAATTGTAATATATTAAGAAGAATCTTCAATGTTTTTAAAGCTTCTTTATTAAGTACCTAAGTACAATAGTATTTGACTTAAGAATCCTAATTAGTATGGCTTCAAAATATATTTGACCTGAAGTTTCGTAAAATAAGACTGAAGAGTAGCATTCATTAGGTCTATGACAGATGGAAGCGTAATAATATAGTAGAAAAGGTAAATATAAAAAAGTTGGATCTATTAACTATGTGCTTGACCTTTTCACAAGTACTCAGATATTGCATATCATTTTCATAGTTTTCTCCGAAGTTTCTCTGTATATTTGAGCATTTTCGAAAAGTTTCTCAAAAAGAATTAGAGAAGCAATTTCGAAAAGTTTCTCAAACACATTATAATGATTAAAAGGACTAAAACAGAAATATATAATGGTCTATCGATTTTTTTTTTTTTTTTTTTTTTTTACAAAAGACTTTCTTGTAATGGCACCAGACTTGTATCAAATGGTAGCTCTTGATCGCAGTCACACCGTTAAAAACTAAACTTTTATAGCTACAAACTAAGAGAATACATACCTAATTCTCGTATACAACAATTAAAACATTAGGTACATATTCCCCTTAGATTGTAGCAATAAAAGTTTAATTTTAGCAATGTTCCTTCCCACAAGAATCGCCACTGCTTGGATGCTTCCGAAGACGTTCCAACCTAAAGCTTAGAACATTGACGTTACTCTAAAGAAAGTTTTCGTAAATAAGTTTTTAATAAATGCATTGAGTGGTACAAGATTTTTTCGTCTCTCTCTCTCTCTTTTTTTTTAATTCTTATAACACGTTTTACATAGCACTTTATTCCTTCTGGGGAAGATTTTTGATGGAGCTTGGAATTTAAAGTGAAAAAAAAGAGCGATGAATACAAATCATTTTTGAGTAGTTTGTATCATTTTGGTTTGGAAAATACCAGAAATGTATACAGGTATACATTACTAGACCGGAAATGTATGTGTATTTGATTTTGAGCAATTACAACTTTCAGTCCGACACAAGCATAAATTACAAATTGCTTATAATTATTTATTCAAGTAAAAGTTCAGATATTTTTTTTAAAAAATCTGCAAACACGTGACTCAAGGAACCATTTACAAACATCACAAAGGAATTTAATAAGGTTATGTGCGTGATAAGAAGGCAAACTATTAAACTTGAATTTTCTTCTTGGCACAGGAAAACTTAATGAACCTTTATGTACACGTTTATACAACATTACAAATTTCATTGGCACAAAAATTTTTAAGTGATAAGTTGTTGGAAGTTATCGTGCCTGCAGTCCTAAGCTTTCCCCCCTTTCCACTTTCAACTGCAAAACACGCAAGTGGGAACTGCGGGACAATGTTAGCATATATATCATTGATTTAAATGTTGCATGCATAATCACAAACATCGCGTAAGTCTTTGACTTTTATAATGTCCTGTTTCAGCAGAGTTCAACCTTCAGATCATTATCAAATACGTGGAAGAAAGGAAGTTGTTCATCCTTCAGCTTAATTATGTTTGCATTTCCTGCGAAAATTTTACACGAATGTATTTGCGGTCTATAGCACTAGTTATTAGCGAGTTTGGTTTACCAAAACTCTTTTAGGTCCTATATATTTACTAAGCGTATCTGTCCGTCCGGCCAGAGGCAAAATTCTCAGAAACTACTTTGATGACCACCACCAGTTTTTGCCAGGGGGTTCGTTTGATGGACACCATATTCAAACCGGAAGTGGTAGAAATCAACTACTTCCGCTTTTTGTATTGATCACTGTATAGAGCAAAAACGGTAATAGATAGCGAAAACCGGTTCATATCGATCCTTTTTTCTCTACTAAAACTGGAAGTGATAGAAATCCACAACTTTGGGGTCGCGGTGGCTCAGTGGTATGGGGTCCTTGGTTCGATCCAAGGTTGCGGGGTTCTCCCGTTTCCTCCCACTTTCTTCATTCCAACATTTCATTCATTTCTCATCACCACCGTCTCCTTTAGTCTAGCCGGGTTAATCGTGGGACGTAAAACTTAAAGATTTCATTTCATTTCAAATGCACAACTTACGATTTCAATATTGATGTACATAGAGCATAAACGATAAGAGAGAGCGAGAAACGGTGTTTTTCTGGGTGGGGGGAGATTGGAATCTATTAAGTGTTCTAAGAATAGATACCATCCTCTCTCTTAAACCATTATTCAAACCGAAAGAGGAAGAAATTAAACACTTCCAGTATTAACGTTTATTGCAATAGACTAAAAACTATAATAATTAGCGAGATATTTTGTGCAATCAATTAAGCGTCCCAAGAGAGTGTTCCATTTTCATTGTAATTACTCAACTAAACCCGAAAGTGGTAGAATTTTACTCTTTCGATTTCGATATTAATCGAGAAAATATGTTATGCATACCAAACTCCTTTGTGTGATGTACACATTACGTTTTTTTAAAAATAAAAAACTATGAAATTAGATTAATGAAGGGAGCAAGTGATTTTGATAGTTATAATTAATAGTCGTATTGGACTAGTATTAGCCGGTAAGGCATACCGATAACAAATTAAGATGCGTACTAGCTGTCAAACTTTAAAGTAAGCTCTACCGTTTCAAAGTAACGCGTTCAACTGTCATTTCTGACTTTCATTTTTTGTTTCTTTCTTTCTCGTGCATTGGTAAGATGAGTTTTTAGTATTATTGAAGTATTGTTTTTATGTTTACGAAATATAATTTTTTGACTCATCAGTAACATCATGCAACTGTTTCAGACACTTCTGCTTACGCATCGATATTACAGTTTGCCGGTGTGAAAAATACATTTTAAAAAAGCGTCAATTTTCATAGAGATGCAATGAAAAGCAACAACTTTCTTAAGAACTTCTCACAAAAATATTCCTAAGGTATGTCTAGACATAGTGATAGGAATTTATTTTCAGCCTGACACTGGTTACAGTTTCAATTTTCTTCCGTTATGAACGAATGATTCATAAGATCCTTGTCTTCTATTTTCAGAAAAAAAAATGACCAATTTCGACCAAAATTGACATGTAGGTGTTCTTAGGTGACCTGCCAAATTCGACTCGAATAGGACACAAGCAGAAACCAACAAATATCTTAAAATTTGTCTCAAAACGTTGTTGGTGGTTAGAAATATACAGTGTTTTCAGCTTGATATAATCTTACAAGTAACTTAAATAAGTCATTAGTCCATGAAGAGTGGTCCGGAACCCATGTTGAAAGAATTGGATGACCTATCAATATAAGAAAACTGTGAAAACAAACAAACAAGTTTTCATTAACCCTAGTCAACGTGCAACAACAAATCACCAACTGCGTGTGGTTCGTATTCCTTAAATATTGTTTCATAAACTGGTAAGTCAAGTGAGTAGTAATTGACACTGTGATAGACTTGGCAATTGTTTTTCTTTTTTTAATAGATCGTTTCAAATAAATGCAAAAATTGGTTGAGAAATTCCTTTCTACACTAAATGCATCATAAGAGTATATGATTTAAATAGTATCTATTTTTTTCTATGATTTCATATATATGTATTTCTATTTAACCGTTTCGTGAAACATGGGAATCCTTTTTCCCAAAATTCATTAATGAAAACCTTCTCTTTAGTTCCATGGGAAGCAGTAGTGAAAGAAAATATCGCGGTTTAGTTTTGAGGGGAAGACTATAAAGTAGTAAACACTAAGTTATTAATAATACTGTTATTATTCCTATCACTACCGGTATATTAAATTTTGACGCAGATACGGTTATATTATTAAATGACGATGAACCTATTATGTCGAATTATAGTTGTAAATCCAGAAATAATAAATAAGAATATTTATAAAATTTTCTAGTGATAGTTGTTATAGAAATACCCCTTAAAAGTTCAGTTACAGCTTCCCCCATTCCAACTGTATTTATCACTTCCGGTTTTAGTATGCAATTAATGATAAAGATGAAATGTATTCTTGAAACGCTTAACCGATTGACAGAAGCCACTTCTTGCTACCTGTTATAATTTTTGCTGTATAATGGTCAACGTTATAACCGGAAAAGTTAACTTTTTACCATTTCCGGTTTGAATACCGCCACCATCAGCAAACTCGATTTTTAACTTTTACCCTCGACATTCTGACCAAAATTGGTGATGATTGATCGTGTAGTTCTTTAGTATTTCTTGTCTCCTGGGCGGACAGACGCACACATGATAGGGTAAATACAGTATTCTTAGTATGCCAAACTCCTTAAACATAAATCGCATTTAAGTTAGTATTATTTTATAAATACTACGAATATATAGCAGAATTTAATATTCACAAAGCAAAGGATATTTAAATAGATTTAAAGAAAGAAACCATCAAACTATTATTATTATTATTATTATTATTATTATTATTATTATTATTATTATTATTATTATTATTATTATTATTATTATTATTATTATTATTTCATTTTAAAGGATAGGGGTGCGGTGGCTCAGTGGTAGAGTGTTTATCTCTGGTGCGTTGTCCCTGGTTCGATCCCCGCCCATTAAGTTCATGGTGAACAACATCGTGTTCGTGGGTTTTCTCGGAGTACT
The DNA here is from genome assembly GCF_964235325.1 of Thermobia domestica. NCBI lineage: Eukaryota > Metazoa > Arthropoda > Insecta > Zygentoma > Lepismatidae > Thermobia > Thermobia domestica. Next base: position 181,883,381 of record NC_137462.1, read on the forward strand.
CCCGTTTCCTCCCAAATTCTCATTCCACCAACTCTTCCATCATCATTCATTTGCTTTAATCATCATCTTCCTTAGCCCAAAGAGCATAATCGTGGGATGTTAAACTGAAATATTTCATTTTAAAGAAAAAGAGAATACTAACCGATTCTAATCAGTGGGCTCAGAAACAAACATAGAGTAGGTATTGAACTCTTAAGTTTGTGTGTAATTTTATGGAAACTGCCGTAGCCTTTATAAGACGCACGTTGGAGAACAGACCATCATAACGCTCTACTGATGAGTTTCTTCTTCCCAAATGAAAAAAAAATCATCTATATAACTCCCAGCAGCGTATGATGACAAAGCTTTAGCATACCATTAAGTAAATTACATTTTACGTTACGAAAGAGTGCTGGCTGAGGTTGCGTGAAGCCAATTTACATGCACGGGACAAAATAATATGAATGTAATATGAAAAAAAAATTGGAATAAAGGAAGAATTTTAATCAAATTTATTTTTTAAAGCGACCAGTATATGATCTGTCTGTATTATTCTACCAAATCATTTATTTTGTTGCTGTGTTAGTGGGATAAGAAACATGGCCGTGACCTCAATTGGAAAAGTATGGTTTAAGTTGCGTGACTGAGGAAAACGTAGGGTGGTTTGCTCCGGAATTTGAACCTCAAAACCTTTTAAATGCTAGCTAATCACGCTAGTTTTTCAAGATGTTCTCTTTGAGCTAATGATTGTTTGAATTATGTAGGGCGTTTCTTAGCGTATTTAACGAAGATTGTCAAAAGATTTTCACGTTAATCATGGCAAAAATTTATCTTGAATTCTTCTCAAAGGGATCACCTTACAGGAGTAAAAAATTTTGGTAAAGAAAAGTCAAACATACAAAATAAGGGGGAAAATCATTTTCTTCTCTTTGAAGGAAATCGAATGGTATATACATCAAATTAAGCAGTGAAATCGAACAAATTCTAAGTTTAAACTCTCACAATTTCCCCCTTTAAATAAAAACAGATTCATCAAAAAATGGGTTAATAAGCTTCCAAATTCACATCGTTTCAGGAATTTTGTGTAAATATCTTACGTAATGTGGTAATTTTTCAAATACCTTGTTCAAGGAGGGGTTAAAACTTGGAAATCGCCCCTTTATGTGTACAGAAAATTTCATCGAAAAGTGGGCGAAATCAGCTTCCAAATCCACATCGTTTCAGGAATTTTGTATAAATATCTTACGTAATGTGGTAATTTTTCAAATACCTTGTTCAAGGAGGGGTTAAAACTTAATCGCCCTTGTAGGTACGCCACTAAAAAGAGATAAAAGTAAATGCATGACAATGGAATAATTGGTAAAATGATAAAATGAAAGAAACTGGAAATACCTCGTGAAAAGGCACGCACCAGGTGTTTGTCCTTCAAAACCTACAAGGTTTGATAAAAGAGCAGATAGGCTTTGTTTCCATTTTTCTGGCCACAGTACATAAAATATAGGCATTTGCATTATACATTTAACATCATTGTTTGTTATCATGTCAACCGTGTTGGCTGTTATTCAAGATGGTGGAAGGTTGCCATAATTGTCTGTTCTCTCAAGAACACAAATGTCAAACCTGCAGCAATTTTATCTAAGAATAAGAGCGCAATTTCAAAACAAACTCTCAAGAAGCCAGAGTTGTGTGAATCTGACTGGCACAGCTCGAATCTATTTACGAAGGAAGTTATTCTGTTTTTAATAATGATGGAAAAGAAGGCTCAAACACAACAATACTAGATTAGGAAATATTTAACGTGTGAGAAAAGCATATCTTGAGTGATAGACGCATTAAATATTTGTAGAAAATATGCATAAGTATTGAAAATGTTGAAAATATTGCCCACGATCATTTCCTTCCTAAGACATTTTTCGGAAAAATAAGTTAAAATTTGATTGTTCAAATGAAAATGAAATATTTGAGTCTAACGTCCCAGGATTATACCTGTTAGGCTAAGGGAGACGGTAATTAAAGCAAGTGAATAATGATGGAAGAACTGGTGGAATGAGAAAGCCGAAGGAAAAGGGAGTAACCCGAGAACATCCACGAGCATGGTGTTGTCCACTACAAACTTACTTGGCCTGGATCGACCCAGGAACCCCAGGAACCAGAGGTAAGCGCTCTACCACTGAGCCACCGTGTCCCCATCTTGGTTTTTGCAGTAGCTTAGGTATCAAGACAAGTCCTATTCGATTATCATTAGAATATTGATGGCAAAAGTACATTAATATTACACTGAACTTTTAAAAAAAAAGAAGAAATGAAATTCCTAGTTTTACGTATCACGATTATGCCCCGTTTGACTAAAAGAGACGGAGGGTTAATTAAAACGAATGGTTATGGAATGTGTAATGAAAATATGGAAGAGCCCTAAGAAAACCAACAGCGAATGTGTTGACCACTACAAACTCGAGTGTCCATAGATCGAATCGGGGACCTTTGCACTGAGAGGAGCGCTCTACCATTGAACTACTACTTCTACTACACTGAATATAAGTATTCTTTACCTGTCTAAAAAATAAATAAATACATTCTTCTTTTGACGTGAATAACCCTCGTTTGATTATTGGAAGAGATATGTTGTGAGAAAAGAGCAAGAATAAGTGTAAGCAAAGGAAAGAATTTAACATGGAGAAATCAGCTTCTGAAGTTAACTGTGTGATAGGAAGAAGAAGAGATACTGTATCGAGTCCAAGACACGATCTAAATTCAAATACAAATTTGTAATTCCTTAGAAATAGTTCTTCCATCCAATCTTTTGTTACAAGAAAAAAAAAACCTATAGAATGCTTTTCTTTTCGAGGGATGAATAGAGAAGTAATAAAGCTTTGAACACTTGTATTTCCCTCGGGTACATAGAAGACTTATGAACAAGAGGAAGTGGGTTTGAAGGCTGCAGAAAAGTAGGTAGGATTACAGTTTCTTTTTTTCTTCCTTTCTTTAATCTGTCCTTTTTTAACACTAAAAAATATTGAACGTGAAAGAAACGTATATTTATTTGAACGCAATTAGCTAAAAGGCAAGAAATAAGAGAATCGACTCACGTCTCTCAAGAGACTGGTCTCTTTTTCTCCACGTCTGCAATAGGCTAAGGTATGTAAGATTTTACTTAAAACTTCTTTGCGAAAGAGACACTTTACTCAAATGCTTTACATTCACAAGATTGAAAATTCGAATGAAACGGGGTTCTCTCTTCTGCATTTTTCTTCTGATCTTACCAATGCTAATACAAAATGATTGCTTTTCACACCTATATACACCAGTATATCTTTATATGTTTTTTTTTTTAAATGACATATTCTGAGTTTTGTATTTTTAAAAGCAAAAATTGTGATCAAAGTCGTTTCTTTTTCTAAGACGTCTTCCGACTAGTTCTACTAAAATAATTTGTGGAAAGAAAAACTCTTCTTTTGTTAATGTTGTGTTTTGTTAATACTATCTTTTTGTTTCTTTTTTTTTACTTGTTAACGTTACAAGTAGTATAGGCATCACCGTTAGGACCCTGTGTGTAATTATTAGGAGAAGACAACTAACAGTAGATAAGATTTTCTACTTAAGAGTGTATATTTTTTTACATACACAGCTTATAAATAAATAAATAAATAAATAATCTGTTCCAACAAAAAATCATTAATAATTGTATCAGATTGGCAACGAATGAGAATTTTTAACCATAAAAATACATTTTTCTCGAAAACTACTCATAAGAACTTATTTTCAAGAATGTAATAGCTTGTGTCAGTTTGTACAGCTCAGCGTGATCTATCGAGTTGACATTATCGTTAAATAAAGAATAAAATATAAGTGTTAACTATCATTGTGGCTATATCTCATTAACAATCTTCGCATTGTCGTCTTGATAGTGTCATAAACATGAAAAGGCTTGATTAGTTTATACTGCAATCTCACTTTCGTCTTAATAGGTGACGTGGGTGTTGTTCAACATGTTTTTAAGATTACAAAAAAAAAAATCGTTTTTATAGACAAGGTCTACACTCACCCAAATCATTTTGATGAGCTCAATCACATCTATGGATTGGTAAATGCATATTGGTCTTTGCATATTGTTCTGGTTAAACGTTAATAATATTCTAGAACAATTTGTAATTTATTGGATTTTAAGATTCCTTTTCAGAAGCAAAGTTACGTACATCTTAACGTAGGATCTGAATGACACAATATACTCCTATCTGTGTATCCAACACCAAAAGCGTTGACAAGCCTGACCATTTAGTCGAGGTAGAATTCCCTGTTCTGATCTGTTTATCTCCCTTACTGGGAGATTTTTATATAAAACAAGTCAGTCTTAAAGGACCAGTCGACAGTTACACAATTTTTGCAATAATATTATCTGTTAAAATTTTAAATGAATAGATGGTCAGTTCCAACATGAACGAATCAGCCTGTTCCAGAAACACTTGTTTTTACACTAATTTGTAAAATTTAACAGGGGATAGAGACTCCGGATATGTAAAAATTATATAATATAATATAAAGATTGTAACAAACTAAATTATGTCTTAAAAACGAAAATTGTTTTCTAAATTAAAATTGAAATAATTGAAGAGCATAACGCTCCAATACTTAAAAGTCGGATGCCATCTTGATCCCCTGAGATACAATTCTCGTAGTTGTGATTGTAGTTACGAATCTTAGTATATATATAAAAAGAACTAATCTTCAATTTTTTTATTGCAGCACTTTTTCATGATTCATATTACTATACATGTTTCAGTTTCAGCTGCGAAATATTATGTAACTAGTAAGTGTTGCTGTAATATACTAATCATTACGAAAGTAAGTAATCCGTAAACACAACTTTAAAATGATTCTCAGTACAATGATAAAATACACACGGTGAAAATAAATATGTTGCGGGGAAAGTATAACATAATTATTCTAAATAATCGGCTCGTCAAAGTTGTAACGTAAATGACAGATTATAAATTTTATATTACTATTCTTTTGAACATCTAAGAATTCAGTTCGAAATCATTTTGCAGCCCATTTGCTTAAGACAGTTGGGCATGGCCATTAAGCCAATAGAGCTGTGGTAAGAGCAGTTTCCTTCTCCCTGATTATTGCTATGATACTAATTAAATTCGGCATTACAGCTAGTGTTGTCGATAAAAGAGCGAAGTAGTAAAGAGATTTCGAGTAATGACCACCATTCATCCTTATTTAACGTGGGTCCGTTCGGGAGAAACAAAATCTTAAGAACTACCCCATGAAAATCACCATCAATTTTGGCTACTGCGAGAGTTAAAAGCTAGGAATCGAGTTGGTTGATGGAGTTGACCAATCCACTTTGCCCCAAGATATGGAGCATCAAAAATCGATTCCCCATATACTCCTAGGGGAGTAGTTATGAATATCATTCTTATTTGATAGACTACCCACATTGCTGTTGAGATTAGCGGGTTAGCATAATGCTCAGGATGTAAAATACTAATCAGACCTTAGAATATAACGCTAAAATGAAACTAAATTGCTTCCTACTCGAGAAATCTATAAAGACTTAAATACGGTATTTTCTATTTTTCAAGTATCCATTTGTCTTAAACCATACTTGATTTAATTCGAGATAAAATGTTATATTTAAGCCTAGGCTTGGAAAAATTGCCTTGGTAAGGAGTTTGGTTAACCAAAAACCAAGCCAAGCTCTGTTTAACGTGTTGTGCACTGTGACATCACTACTTGACTTCTACCTTTCTCATAATTTCCCATTTACTAATTCTGTGCATTCAAACTTATTTCTTGATCTTTAACTTACTTTTTTCTTATAGTCAAATTTTTGCTTTTTAACACCTGATCTCACTCACTTACTACTGATGAAATACTTTGCTTAAATTATTCCAATGCTTATTATTAGATTACGGATTATTATTGGGCGGAGGAATATGCACTTATAATTCAAGAAATAAGCGGTAATATAGGCACAAAAATCTAACTCGAAGTAATAAATACAAACTTTCCATGATAATATAAATACTGAAATCAAGTGATAAATAGAGCTCAGTTAATCTAGAAACACGGCCGATGATTGTTTGTAGATAGTTTCCTTTTAAAAGAAAGAAGCAATACATTATTGTCATGAATCTAATAGACTATTTCCAGTACTTTATCAGTGCACTTAGAGATCGGAAAAAGAAATTATTATTGGTTACTGGTAGATAAAATATTAAGTATATATTTTAATTTAATACATTTTGGTAGTCTTTCACAAGGAAGCACTAATTTCGTATCAGGAACAAAGTGCACATAGGAACAACAGATAGCATGACTTCTATTTATGTAAATATTGTCAGAAAATGCATACGTTCACAAAACAAGTATTATCGTAAAAGACTATAGAAAATATCGCACGTTGTTCAATAACCGTGTAAAGCTTTACTTATAGCAGAATAAAATATAACTAATACAAATTCTCACTGTCAGTTAATAGGTATTTATTATCCTTTAGGAAGAGATCGGCCTTGGTGCTGAAATAGCACGCTAACAGTAGTCGACAAACTTAACTGTTTTAACACTGATTTTGCTGTATAGGTAATATAAAGTGAAAATAGCCAAATAAATGTTGTTAAAACTCAATCAAAGACTAACCCCAAAACAAAGTTCACCACGTTCATTTTGATTATATTTTCGATATTACAGAGTAGTCACTTTAACCTAACATCAGATCTATCTTTACTAATGTCTCAGGTTTTTTCATACATTATTGGTTTCAGGTCTTCGCGTGCATTATGAGTTGAACAATTTTATTTCAGTAAATGCGTAGAAAAGAGAAGTACATATACTTTTTATTTGGTTTAATGGAAATTTGCTTAGAAATATTCAGAAAGAGAAGGAGACATAACGAAAGAGGATGGAACATTGCGAAGCCCGGGAGGACGAGGAGCATGTCGACCGTTGTTATTTTGTACGAAGACCTATTTTTGTGCGTCCGTCTCTTTGCTGTTGCTCCTCAAATGCTGTCTAAGTCAGCCAAAGGCTGTTGTCAATGTTGGACCAAAGCCTTGAACGAAATAAGCACTTTTAACAGACATTCCGTTGCGCATCTTCCTTTGCAATTTATTTTAGACATGTGTCTATTCTTTGAAATCATTTTAGTATTTCATGTCATCTAATGATAAACTAGTATGCAAAGAATTTTTAGACCAAATTAGTCTGGCTTCCTAGAGCATTAGAATTTACATAAACTATTGTTTATTACATTATTTAACTAATTTCTAAAATAACTTAAAATATTAAATACGTTAAACTTTCTGCATTTTATTTACTTTATCAGATATTTCAAAGGCAACTGACTGCCTTTATCATCAGCGTTAGTGTTGTAGGAAAGTATACAGTCATCATGTTTATGCCAACAAGAGTTTAACTTATTTAGGCCATAATTTCATGAAAATTACGTGGATTATGTATAAACCAAAATATACTTTCTTTACATTATCGTGATTTTTTCCAATAGTAGTAGAATGACTGTTCTGTTAATGTAGTACTTATCACTCAAAACTACAATCACAACTAATTAATTAAGATTGATTTGTTCAAATTATTGATTTGAATTATCTTGAACAACCATTGTGAAACTTCCTTTGTTAATCTGTTCCCGTAAAGAGAAACTATATTGTAACCTAAACTCTTTCAGTGTGTGCCACTAGCTGCTGATAGAATACAAATGGGCTTTCCAGTAGCTATAATCCATTACCCAAATAAATATCATCATGCGCAACAGTGTTACTACGAAAAGTACCCACTGTCTAATTACTGTTGTACAATACCTTTGTCGAAAAAATGAAAAAAATGAAATGAAATCTTTAAATTTTACGTACCTTTGTCGAGTAGTGGCAGTCACTTTGTTACATTATTGACAAATTTTACAACTTCATTCAATGTTAATTGGTTTATAAGCTGCATGTCAATAGTGCTACATAATTTTATTAATTTTATTACAGTAAAGCTTTAGTAAAGTTTTTTTGGTAATTGCACCTAAGCTAAATTACAGGGTTTTGTAAATTTACTTCTCTCATGGAGTAACAGGTACGGACTAACATTAAAATCTTATAAGAAACACTAGTGTGATCCTCCGAATAACATTACAATCTTTTTTGTCCACTAGCGTGATCCAAATAACATTACAATCTTGTAAGGCCCACTAATGTGATCCTAATAAATAATGTTCTTATTTGAAACAATGTAGTGAAGTCTACGGGTGGTGGTGTAAAGGATAGGCTGCGTACAACTCCTTTAGGCACAATTAAGAGTTGACATAGTCAGAACTACCCTACTGCTATCTAGGGTAGGGTAGGATAGGATTTCATCTTACTTAAAAATGAATTGCTTGATCTTTTTAATAGCATTACCTTTCGAAACTTGATTATTTAATTTTTCGTATTCTATTCGTAGATCTCGGACAACCTAACTCTTTGCTTCTAGGCTGAAATGTAAATTATCGGCTTCCTCTTTAAGCTACTTCAATCACTGGGTTTTAATTAAAGTATGTAGTATAAGTATGACGAGTCTAGTAACTTCATGGACTTCTCATTTCTGTTTTGCACAGAACTAACAATAATAGTTATTATATCAGATTAAAAACATACAGAATGAAAGAGGTCCATATTTGTGAACTTTAGAAGCAAGACTTCAATGGATTTAACGTATATAGTAAGTATGTAAATACTTAATAGTAGGCCTACACCGTTTCGAACAGTAGAGTATATTTCGATAATACACTGGCAAACTCACTCGTTCAACTTCCTATATACTAAATATTGTCTATTGTTGAATAATAATAATAATAATAATAATAATAATAATAATAATAATAATAATAATAATAATAATAATAATAATAATAATAATAATAATAATAATAATAATAATAACTGTTACTTATACTTTGTACACTTACTTTATCGGCTATGTTTTCAAGGAAACAGTGGCGATTGCCGAATCCCTCTGCGGCCAGGCAGACCCTTTCACCTGTCGCGGTGCACGACAGGCACACCATATCTTCCTGTAAGAGGAAGAGAACTAATATCAGCTAAATAATTGACATCAAGTTAACAAAAATATTATGAGAAATAACATTTAAATAATAAGAAAGAGGGCAACAATATAAAATTTATGGAACGCTTGCATATTCAGATAAAAAAGTAAACATGCATGCAAACACATGCACATTCATGCAGAACATTACGTACATGCAATTTGATACACCATTTTATATAACTTGCATTCATTTGTGATATTGTGATGCTGACTTAAGTCAAAATCTTCGTAATGTTAGAGTAGCGAATATGCTATTAAACTAAAATCCAAATAACAAGTGAAAGTAGTATCCAGTGTTGCCAAAATGTTGACACAAAAAGTCGCTAAACGAGAGGTGAAATGACTCCAATTTTGGGTCAAAAGTCGCTAAAAACAAGTTATTTATGAAATCCGTTGTCTATAAGCATTGTTTTAAAGTTGTAGATGTAAAATAAACAATACGTTCTGTTCACATCTTTGTCAACAGGGTGCAACCAATCCTTGAATTCAGGGATCATCATTTGTTTCGGGTACTTTGGTTCATATTTTGGAGTTATAATAGTTCTGAAATAATTAACACTACAGTACTTACATTATTCATTAACAGATCCCAAAGGACAAATGTAACAAACACCCACTTCGCTTTTATTCACGCATCTATAGCTAACTTCGTTGCTATCGGTGATGCTTTATAGATGGCTGTAGAGGGCAATGGTAATACGTATAACAATGCAGGATTCTGGGGGAATGGGTATATACCGGTATACTCTTGATCACTTGCGCTGATTAAAACAAACAAAAAGAAAGAAAAGAACATAAAAACTGTTTTGAACTAATAATGCTTCTCTACAGATGAACAGGATGTTTGCAGCAAAAAATCGCTAAATTTGTAAGCAAGTAGCTAAATCGTCATTTAAAAATCACCAAGAAAGTCGCCAATCGGATAAAATATTTTTGTCGCTATCATGGAGGTCGAGTCCCCTAGATTTAGCTACTTTTCTTCCAAATTGGTAACACTGGTAGTATCTGATGCGATGTACACGCTGCAGCTTTGAACTTGCGGTTATATAAACCGAAAGCAAGCGCTCTAGTCATGACGTTACAGCAAGGACGCCGATCCTGGGGGGCCGGGGGCCCGAGTCCCCCAAAACTCATGTGGTCCCCCCTATTGTATTTATGAATATACAATATTTGGCATAATTTGAATGCAGTTTGTCTTAAAATCCTGATATATACACCTTCTGCATCTGAATGGGCCCGAGAACAAATTTACAGAGAAATCGGCACCCTTGAGTTTCAGATAATTTCATATTTATAACATAAATGTGTTTGAAGAGGTTATGTTTGATCAAATAAGTGAATACACAATCAGAAACACATTTGCAAACATTGTCAACAACATAAGTGAACTTACCTGATCAAAGTTCATGATTCCTGATTCCCCCTCCCCCTCCCTATGCAACCAGTAGCTCTTACGGCTAAAAGTCTTGGCTGAAGATTTCAACCATAATTTTTCGAAGAAATGAGAAAAATGAGAGAAATATAGAAAGGATCTTCTAATACATCTTAGCCACTCTCTTCAAAAGGCATCACGTATTTAAAGAGACTGAGAATTCTTTGTCCCAGCTAATACTATCAACTCACCAGCGAAAGTAGATAAGAACAATCTACATGTTCTATCAGTAACTTCCGAACTATTTGAACTATGAGTGTACAATATTCGGTGCTGTATAGAGAATTAGATGTCTACATCAAAGAAAATTGGATTGAAAATTGTACACTTATTCCAGAGTTACTTATTCCAGAGTTACTTATTCCAGAGTTATTGACAAGGCAACATATACGGTGTATATACTAAAATGTTGTTGGTAGTTGTACAATTCTGCAGATTATAAGTGAAGTAAATTAGGAAATTATGTTGTAGTGTTCATTTTTGTGATCACTCATTGACATTCTTCGTTAATTTTAGCTTAATTCAACTCGATTTAAACTTTGTTTTCAACCAAAAATTTGATTAACATTTATATTGTGTAGCTGCACAAAATCATATTGATGTGTGATCAGTAATAAATTACATAAAGTTTATTTTCTAATGTGGTATATATAACATTATGTGCAAAGCAAGATAGATTTCCAGATGATCAGATGAATAACTACAGATTGCTAAAGCAATGTGGAGTAAAATATCCAAGAGCAGAAAACATGGAGGGAATTTTACGCTACAGATAGACTGAAGGTGACAATTGTAGTATTAGTTAGTATGATGGCGAATCGCAGTTAACGAAGATAAAGTATTTTTTAAATCCTCCTACCGCTACGTTAATTGAAATTATTTTAGAGTACTTAAGATAATATTTATACTACTGTATAAGGTGATCAAGAATGTATTATGACAAGAACAGGGATTCTAATTTTTTAAAAATATAATTTTATTATAATTGTAGATATTTATAAGTAACGTCTAATATAAATCTTGATCAAAATATTTTAAATGAAACAAAAAATAACCAGAATTATATTACAAATTCATTTCCATCAAAAAATATAAAACAGTATTATCAATATGTTATAAATATTCCTTATTCCTGACAACATTGTTACCTTCGTCTGTAATACTGTGATTGATTGTAAGATAAAATGTCTTACAAGGTGCATTTGCGAAGTGTCCACTCGGGATTCGGCTAAAATTGATTTAAATGCAAAGTTCTCCTCGGCCCAAAGTGTATTGTACTAATTTTAGCGGCCTATACGGGTAATTTGCATATTTATGGGCCTTCATATATCCGGAATTCATACTCTACTATACCGCTTGATCACAAAATTGCTTTTAGTTTCTTTAGATGTAACTGAACATGAATGTGGGCATATGCAAAACAAATTGGATCAAGTACTGCTTCTCTGACACGCGTTATCTACACCAGCTGCCATCTTGGATCCGCCATATTGTTATCAACTTTCGTTTTCCAAATGGGAATAGGTGCATGTGATACATCAAATTCATACAAAATTTTCTCGGAAATTCATTGGTGTAGTGAGATTTACGGTAGCTTGCACCATTTGCAAGGTATTGTATGTTAAATGTGAGGCACTTCATAAAATTCAACTATTAAAAAGTTGTGCAGGGCCACATTTGTATATGCGATCTTTTACGTGATTTATTGTTGACGAAATGTTTTCTGAACGTACATACATAGACACACAGACGTAAATAGGATATGGTAGATCTTTAGCAAAATCTGGTCGTATCTAGATTTACATTAGGCATTTTGTTCATAATACAATACTTCCTTGTTATAATTAGTATAACATGGAAGTAATAACAATCACTCACGGAAATATTGTAAGATTATGACAGCAATGTTGTAGAAAGTTTGTTTATACCTACAGTACTTTTTTAGTTAGAAATTGTTTGATTTGTCAACATCAAAAACGTAAGCGTAACTGATATTAGTCTGCAATGTCTATTCACGAACTGTCTAGAGGGATTTAACATGTAATATCTCAAATGGTACAAGCTACCGTAAAACTCACTACACCAATGAATTTCCGAGAAAATTTATATGAATTTGATGTATCACAAGCACCTATTCCCATTTGAAAAAACGAAAGTTGAATCCAAGATGGCGGCCGGTGTGGAAAACACATGTCAGAGAAGCAGTACTTGATCGAATTTGTTTTGCATATGCCCACATTCATGTTCAGTTACATCTAAAGAAACTAAAAGCAATTTTGTGACCGAGCGTTATAGTAGTGTATAATTGAATTCCGGGTATGTGAAGGCTCATAAATATGAAATTACCCATATGGGCCGCTAAAATTAGTACAATACACATTGAGCCATGGAGAACTTTGCATTTAAATTAGTTTTACATGAATCCCGAGGGGACACTTCGCGAATGTATCTTGTTAGAAAGAATCCTAAATTGTAATAATTTAGTTTTATAGTAGGCCTTTAACTTTCAGTAAATCTGCAACATTAAATATTCTTAGTCTCGTTGTGCAGAGCTGCAGTAAGAAGAACGATACATTTTGTACAGATTTAAAAAACTATTCTTTAGTTTTTTCTTTAAAAAATTAAGTCTAGATCTATTTAATATGATGGATTATTTCATGTATAAAATGAAGACACGACCTTGAATCTGCAGGATCATGCGATGGGTTATCAAAAGACGGAAAAAAATATTTTGCGCTTGAAATATGGATTTTAGCGGTAAGACGCTTTAAATCTTAAAATACAACGAACACTTAAGCAAAGTTGTTGTTCATGTTTTCGCCATTTCACGGAGCGCCGTTGCAATTGCCCACTGAGCAAGCTTTATTGGCACGGAGAAATGGAACCACGTCATGGATATTTCTCTGAATCCGCAAACATACTAAGCGCTGCATGACGATAAGGGAAGGGATTATATTACATGCTTCTCATTCTGATGCAGAGTGAGACAGCTTGAGCTAGACCAGACTATGCATTCATGAAAGTATTATCTTGAAGGATTTTCTCTTTTTCGAAGTGCTTTTAGGACTTTCACTAATGGTGTAAAAGTCAATGTTTTCAGTACTTTCTGTACTTATTTCCATTGTAATTATTGTTTACCTTGAAAATATCGTTTCGTTTTTTATGATTATTTACAATGAGAGATACTTTGTTTTACTTATAAGAACAAATCTTTATTTGCACAGTATAAGTTGAAACTTTTAAGATACGACGAGAATTCGTGTAGCTGTGATTTAGCTTTCGACAAATCAATAATCCTACCAGTTGCATCTCCGTACGAAGACCCTCATCCAACAACTCTTCATGCATACTGAAATCCCTGAACAAGGGACAAAAAGTGGAACTCTAATCTGCATTTTATACGTTAAGCATTCTATCCAGATTTTTTTCCTTTTTGTAAACGATAAAGGAAAAGTGGATTTTATTCTAGGATAAAGTACTGATCTGTCAGCTGCAATCATAATCAAAAGTTACTTCCTGTCACATAAATTGAAACTGTCTTACTACAGATCCAGCAATTTCAGTTTCTTTGATCTTATTTTTTAAGAGAATATTTTGCTGCAAAAAGTAGCAAATAAATGTAGCCCGTCAAAATATATCCCTAAAGGGAAATCCACAAAGTGTTTCAACGATAATTATGTGAAACTGATTAGTGTATGAAAACTATAAGTACATGGAACATTTAAGAAACACATAAAATCAGACATAATTAAGAAGTTCAATAAAATTTATTGACTCCATATGTATACTGCATATATCAGTTTTATCTTTAATTCTTATGACTAGTAATCATATAACGCTAAATTTTCTTTTCAGTATGCAGTGACCATTTAGTTTCATCCAACATAACTCCATGGTTCTCCTTTAAGGTTACTAGACGTTCCCGGATTTAATATAGTAGTTTTAATGTATTATCTCAGTACGTAATATAAAGGGAAGTTGAAAATCGTCTCCGGGTTCATTGAAAAAAACTGCTAGCATTATCTTGCTTTAATTTTTGATGTTCACCATTTACTCTATAACACCATTACATATTAGGTTTTCACTCTATGTATTTTACTAATTTTCAATATATTCTGTGCACTCATTCGTACTACGCAAATTATCTACATTATTTACGTTAACTCGTTTTACACATCTAACACGTGTAAGTTTAACATTTTATATCTGCCGATTACTTCAAACATTTCTCTGCAAGATTATTAGCTATATATAGATAATTTCTGTTCTTTTGGTCATGCACAAATTCTTAAATATTTCTTTCAAATCTAAGTTCAGTCCATATAATATATATAACATATCTGCAATAGTTTTGAATACATCAAGGCCACATTTCAATATTAACATGAATTTACATTAAAATAAAAAATATATTATACTAATTAAGTTTTCTCTTATGACTTTAAGATTAAGGGTGACGGATGATAAATGATACGAAAATTGATGGAATATCAAAGCAAATTGAAGCCAGTTATAGCGATAATCCTCGCTCAAATACAAACATAACACAGTATTTGCCCGCGATAAGATCTATATGACATCACTAGAATACAAACATTGTAACACATATAATTTATATATTGCGGTCCCAGTTTGATTTAACTTACTTTAATAACCACCAAAACTTACTACGATAATTGTTTCCCTAAATTAAACTATTTGGTTCCTTTTAAACTTTGTATTTCCTTAATTCTTATCATTCATTTTGCAGAAATTAAAAAAGACACTTCTATGGTTTCCTCACTTATTATAGGCTATTTTTAACAGCATAAAGAAAACAAATTTAAGAAGTCTGGCCACAACATTTGTTATCATAAGGTACCAGACTATTATCCTTGTTGTCCTAACACGCAAAGTTGTATTCAGACGAAATTGTCAAATTATCCCAAAAGCAGAGAAAATTGGTTTCGTATCTTTGCTTGAAAGCATTTCTAAAAATATATATATATTTTCTGAAGTGCAAACCTATGTGAAAAGTACCCACGATAATATTCTCTTACTTTTATATCGTATTTACTTTCGGAAGAAATATTTGTTTTCCCATTTGAGGAAATATTGGTTTCGCCGAGATTGCGGAAAAAAGTAATATATCTTTCTGGATTCATTGATTTTAGGTTAAGAAACTACATAAATGTTCTCTTTTCTAAACAGATGTTGAAACATTTAAACGCTCTTACGATCCAAAGAATCGTTACTTATTGACCTCCGGAAACATCAATTCTCTCTCTTTTTTTTCCTTTTTAAAATCTTAAGATTGGAAGTTGGAACCGTTGCTACAAGTGCAAGCCAACTGTGTGTGGCGCAGTCCCATAGGATGTGTCTTGAAATTTTAGAACTTAAAAATCATTAGCTAAAATCAATGTTGAGACAGACTACTTTATGAAAAGTTTAGTTATACACTATTATTATTAATTAAAAAAACAGACTTGTGTAGCGATGTCGGAGGCGTTCTGCAAAGTGTACCATCAGTCAAAAAAGGTTAGGAATCATTGGCTATCATCACTACTGCATAACATTTCGCTTTACTGCTTTTGCATTTTCAGCTGTCTCGTTGCAAATGGGTCGTGGATAGCTTCAGGTGCATCGTTCATTATACTGGAGCTGTGAATCAGTTACTATCAATTACAACCCACAACACGAGTTTGACGCAAGCAGAGACACTTGACGTCACTGAATACAAATAATGTTTATTAAGTTCCATAAGACATCAGTATTATGGGAAGAAAGAAAATACGATGAGTTACAGGCTAATATATACGTACATAAACGTGAAATGTGTTTGCGAAAATGAAACTCAAACATCTTCACTTTATTAACAGCACATAAAAACTTAACCATTTGATTGTTCACTCATCTTCATTTCAGTTCTTATTTTCACATACAATAAAAATGGCATTGGTCAATAGCGTTTACAGAAGCGATAAAAGGAATCATATTATAGCCTCATTTGTGGTAAATGGCGCCGGAGTTGGGAACAAAGCTCTACACACCATTTACTATATTGAGAAGTGTGCTCCTTTGTGACCAAATTATTTCTGTGCACTTGGTTCTGGGTTCGATTTCCGTGAGGGTACAAAGTCGGGGATACAAATTCAGGTGGTGGTTCTGAGCCCGTATATAGATTCAGTGTTAAAAACCGACGATAAGCTGCAGTCAATTCTTACATGAAAACATAAAATATTGATTTATTTTATGGTATGGACCACTTTTCTTAACCCATAAAAATAATTCAATAGTGTTTCTTCATAAACCATTCTTTAATAAAAATTGTAGGTACTTCAGAAGTAATTAGAAATACTTTTACTCTCTTTAAGAGAACATTTTATTGACCTTGCAGAATCCAATATAGTTGAACGCATAGCGTTAGGGCTATCACCCAACAATCAGAAGTTTCGGGGCTCGAATCCCGCCATTGGCTATCCTGACTTAGGCAGTCAGGGCTTACCTCAGTTGTACAAGGCAAATAGCACAAACAAACCCTTAATGTATTGCTAAAGGAATTTAATCCACCTGTTTATAATTAAAATCTACAATCTACTACAACACCAACCTCTTTTATCCAAATGTTGAAAAGTCTTCTTGATAAGTAGAAGCATTTCATCTCGAAAAGTTTAAATACGCTGAGCCAAATATTGAGAATACCGGGAAATAATAAATTATTTTTGTAGTGTGCATGGGCAAGCAATTATGCTAATAGCAGTTAAAAATAAACCGTAATAATCTTTGTTATTTAAATAGTAACGATACACCTTCTTGTGAAAGTTGATTTTAAACATTATACATTTTTAACATTTATGTCTGTTCCTTAATAGCTAGCGAGGATAAAAGCAGAAGAAAGTAATTTTGTACTTGTATACTGTATTTGTTTAGTCAACGAAGTGTTTCTAAGGCAATCAACATCATTTGCTGTACATATGGAAAGTATTGAAAGTTAGCAATGCCCGTCATGTTTTAGGAGATTTGCCTAAAATAATATTGATAATTCTGATTGTCCTCGATATCGAAGAGTAACTACCTGGGTAATATTGTTATGAATAGTTTGTCTGAGTTAGATCTACGTCAAAGAATAGAGAAATTATCTAACATACTCATTTTATCGTGGTCAAATGTGCAAGAGCATTTACAGAAAGTTTGCAAGGCTCACAGATAGGATAGTTACCTCATGAACTATCGGACAACAATAAAGCACAGAGACGAACAATTACAATGCATACTCGTACCCTCTTATATGATGAGTAAGGTAAAACTGGATAAGACAAATAAATTAGATCTTCTCAGAGTGCATTGTAACTGGTGATGAAACAAGAATTCTGCATAAAAATAAGAAGTCTAAGAACCAACGATATTGACCAAAGCAAACATGAGGTTCATCTTCTAAAGATGAACTTCAGCCTCAAGAAGTTATATTATGTGTATCGGTATGGTAGAATATCCACAAATTTATTCACTTGAACTAATTAAAATAAACTATAACGATGATCGTTTACTGCTTGTTTCAAGCATTATTTGCTAAACATGCATCTCTTATCAATCGAAAAGACGAAATGCTGCTTCACTATAATGCCAGATCACAATCTGCAAGATCGACTCAAATAAAAAAAGAAAAAAAACGCAGCTAGAAAGTGAAGTTGTGCTTCATCACCCATATTCACCTGATATATCCGCTACTGCCTACCACTTACTGTGATGTATAGAACACAGCCTCTTCCGATTCAAAGATGGTATAAAAGAGGTTGGAGCAATTTTTCGCCTCTAAGAACGAAACTTTTATAGAAAACGGAATTTTGCATATCGTTGATTATTTATAAAATGTCATAAAAAACTATGGTGATTCTGTTATCCAGTAACATATATTTTTTCCCTTCCGAAATGAGTTTTATTTCAAATACATATATTAAAAGGGTAACCACGCCTCAGTTCTGAATCAAAAAGTTCCATAGGATATTTCACGCTTATAGGTATATAAATGCCTATGTTTTAGCTAAATGAATACAATTATATTAATTATATAAATTATCTTGAGTGCTCATTGCACTAGTGATTCGTTTAGCGTGCGTTCATCACTCATCGTGACTGCGTTACCAAAACGCTTCATTACCATTAAGAGATACGGAGCAGCAAGGTAATCTCATTTCCATGTTGCCTTTTTCGTTTCCTCTATAATTTTCATGACCTTCATTAGCCAAGCAGTGTTGCAATTCAAAGTAGTAATTAATTAGAAACATCGTTTTATTCGAACTGAGTAGCATTTGCTTAACGTTTGCTCGTACAAAAGACTGTGGAAATGGAATTTGCTCTTGGAGTGAGCAGCTTTTTCTTTTCAGCCAATTTTTGAGGGATAACAGGTGTTCTATGTTGTTTTTATTACCATTACTTGTAGTGTCTAGAAAAAATTTTGGAAGTCTCCCAAAATACCACATCCCCTTTAAGTGTCTTCAAAAGGCACTATATATGAAGAAATTGGTTAGATATTGTCGAAAGATTTTTTAAACGTTATTAATTAGAGCATCTACAATGTATGACCATTTTCCAAAGATTGATTTACTATTATTAACAATGTATAAGGTCAGAAACTCAAAAGTTATCAGAAACTACAGAATTGAACTGACTTTTAGGGGTCACGGTGGCTCTGTGTTAGACCGCTTACCTCTGGTGCCTGGAGTCCCTCGTTCAATTCCCAGTCAAGTAAGTTTATGGTGGACAACATGGTGTCCGTGAGTTTTCTCGGGGCACTCCCGTGTCTTCCCACATTTCGTTCCGCCAATTCTGCCATCATCACTTACTTGCCTTACTCATCTGTCTTCCTTAGCTCAAAGGGCATAATAGTGGAATTAAACTGAAATGTTTTATTTATTTTTTGGAGCTGACTTGTACTTTCACATAAAGGTTTAAATAGGATAGTAGCTGCTTGAATACTATAACCAGATGCGGACTGCTGGGTAGCAAGTTGCATTGATATAATGTAGTTTTATCGCTTCAAACGAAAGGAAGAAAAAATATCTAATATACAAATTCTTAGTAGAGTATAATGTAATAATAACTGCAATTATTGCATTAAGGAAGTTTTCTCTCCTCAAACACTTTTTCGAATTTTATATGAATAACTTAGAAAAATTGAAGAAGATTTTTAAAAATCCAAAAGTGAATCAGCTAGTATCTATAAAACGCTATTAAATAAACTAGTAACCTTTTCTTATAGATCAGTTATTTGGATGTGCGATCTATGATGTCATACAGTGAGAAAAATCCATTATCCGGATTGCGGTATATTGTACAAGTATACGGAATCCTTATGTTTACTATGGAAATCTGTATGGAGCTTACGTTATCCATATGCTACATACGTACTGCACTTTTTCTGCTTAGTTGTTACATCATGCCGCTGCAGGATGTTTGACATGTAAGAATATTTCGTATATTACGTATGTTACATACAATTCTATATGTTACATACGTCCATCTATATGTGAGATTATTACCGTCTATATACAGTTCTTTCTTTCATATGGAAAGTACGCATAGATGGAACGCTTATACGGAAAGTATTATAAAACATACGTTTTCAGTCATACATATGTTGCAGAATGTTATATATAGTCCAAAACTACAGGATTTATGCATGTAGCCTACATTTTTACGTACGCCATACGTTTTTTTTTTCTGCGTAATTTGTTACCCGGAGAAAAATGCATAATCCAGTCGGCATGTAAATGCTGTTTTTTACCAGGTTATGTGCGTCACCTCAATAAGTAATGTTGTTTCATTTGTAGTACGATCTACACCACCGTCCAGCGAAACTTTTGTATTGTGGGACCACCATTTCAAATCTAGAATTAACGCCATGCCCATTCCGACGGTGGTAACTTACGTATATAATGTTGTTACCACCTTCCTGCGACTCTTCCCTCTTCTTTTTTTTTTCTAAATCTGTGACTCCCTACCTTACGAGAGTAATAAGACGTCATATCATTCTGTGAGAAGGAAAGAGAGGAAAGATGTTTTTAACACGAAATCCAGACGCCGAACTCCAGACTTTGCATGGTGTTCCCACCTGCTGTACTTTTATACATGAAATTACATTACTTAAGGAGCGCATCCGCGTAAATACGATGTATCCACACGGAAATCCTAGTACTTTTTTCTCAGTGTAGGCACCCAAATTTAAACATTACACGAAAGGTATTGAAAAGAATTATTATTGTATATAAAAGTTAAATACTACCTAGCCTACTTTCTACATTCTTTATATTCTTCATTGTATTTAATTTAATCACTAAAATTTTTAAAAAGTGGGGCTGAGGTTAGAGAAGAGGCTTAATTTTGCAAATGAGACTTCCCTCACGAGCTGTCTCTTATTACCTGTACTCTTCTTCATCCCTCCCTGTTTTTCCTTCATTATACTTTCCACCAGTCCCTCATAATATTATTTCGATTCGAATAATATTCTAACCAGTTTATATATCTAACCTTTAATTATCTTATCTCCAATACTGCTTGCAAATACAGAGAGCTCAAAAATGTCGTTTCTAGCATCTGGCTAAGTTTTATTTTGTATTACACGCGAAAAAAAAGCATGAATGATCTTGAGATAATCAGATAAATTTATTCAAATTTCACAAGACCAGAAAAATCCACACAAGTATCCACAGTAACATCTTTATTCAATAAAGAATCGAGATGAAGATATAATAATAATAATAATAATAATAATAATAATAATAATAATAATAATAATAATAATAATAATAATAATAATAATAATAATAATAATAATAATAGTAATAATAATAAAGATTTATCGTTATCTTTAAAAGTTATTATTCCAGTTCCAATTTGAGCACTTTTAACTCGTAGTAAAACAATGCATAAGTACTTTTACTGAGAGAACATACAGCATAGATCATAAATAATGTAAATTAGACTGGTAATAGTTTTGCATCTAATTATTTAAGTCCGAATTCATATTTTACATGTCTTTTCATAGTTATTTTGAAGGGGAAAGTAAAATTGTGCTATTTGTTTTAATTAAAACGACTATCCAACTGTAAATGCGAAAATTCCGGATTTTATTTTTTATTTCCCAGCTATGAATAAGACTGTCATATGACCCAGACTTTGCTGTAATATTGATATAGTAAACAATATTGATGGTTTTAAAATTATTATTTAGCTTCAATAAGTATTGTAGCACTTGAATCTTGAGTCATACTATAGCGATGAGTTAAATATATCTTGAAAGACACCTGCTATCATTACAAGAAGTATCCGAGGCTTGTTCCGCCATTAAATTAACCTCGACCAGAGACGACCCCTGTCAAAGTTCCATAAATAAACTCAGGTAAAGTTTCGTCAACAACAAACTTTGCCTCCTTCTTGCTTGTTTCGACTGCAGTGTTTTTGTGGGTGCAAATGTACATACATAAACAAAAAAGAGCATTCATGGAAACAGAGAAGAACGTTGCAATGCGGAATTAGCAAACAACTGTATTTTACTTGTGCGGTTTTGTTCACTGCATTTTGTTAGACTTCAAGACACGACACGCAACATTAAAGATTTTGGATTGCTCCTTGTTATTGTATGTCTTAAACTGAAAATTAACTGCTTCCTTCCGTGATATCTTTTTTTAAAAGAGTTTTCTTTATTTTCTTTTTTTCTTAACGTATAGCCTTTTGGTTTTCTTTTTATTTAGTTTTCAGTGTAAAATATAGCATGTTTGCTATTGGTTTCTGGCATCCAATAATTTATATAAGCCAGAAAGATATTTGGTGTATTGTTTTGACAATAGGAACAATTATTTAAAATCAAAACTTATCTATTTCTTTCAGACGAGTTGGTGTAATTGAGGCCTCTAGCACGATATTCAAAGGTGGAGTTCCTGAGAATTTGAGATTCCAAGGAAATCTCTAAGCGTATTTTGAGCAGGCTAGTAATTAATTCGTTAAAATTTAACGAGATTTCTAATTTAACCAATTAGATTTTACAGATGCTAATTTTTAATTGATAACAATCGTTAAAAAAATTGGTAACGATTTAAAAATTAAGCGTTATTATTTTTCTCGAAAACTGTGTGAAATTTATGTTTTCTCTTCTTTTAAAAGCTTCATAACAGTTTTATAACAGTAATTTGTCTTATATATGAGACCTTTTCCCAAAGCAAACACGATGGCTTAATATTGTTTTCAAAATTATGATCAACGTCCAATCTCAGACTCTTTGGGAAGATTTTTGATGGCTATATTCCTCTCATATTAGAGGCACAAAATATTGTTTACCCGCTACTTTTAAAATGAAGTCATTGGGATGACGTAAGAGTCGTGGGGCACGATAGAACTGCTCGCCAAGTGAAGACAGGTAGTGTTCCTTTCAGGAGGTTGTTATAACCAGAAAAAATTGTTGAAATCTGGAATAAAGTGTATATATATACTATCAAAAATAAAATTGAGCAATTTCCATATAAATTCTGAATCTGTAAACACTAAAATGCAGTAAAATGTAGATAACTTTATTAGTTCTATATGTAATAAGTTGCAAATAGTATTATGAAAGATTATTTTAATTCGAATTACTGTAAAAACAGTGATGGAACGAGTCGTAGGTCACTACTTTGTCCGAGCCATCTGGAACTGGATCTCGTTTTTTAGATCAGGTGTGACCCGGAGGCCCAGACCAACCACAGTGGTGCTTGTACGTAGAATGGGAAGGCTGACAATTTATCAGAGTTTCATAGGGGACAGTTTGTGCTGGTCAGTCAGTTGGGAACAAACATCTTGGAAATAGAGCCACTTGTTCACGAGCTGTTGTGGTTGGTGTCTTCCAAAGGTGAAAAATGACGGTAAAACTAGCACCAAATGGCAAGACGTAGAGTGACCACACCTCATTAAAATATCAGAATCATAGACTGTTGACGCTGGTACAAAAACAGACTAGGATGTAAACTGTGAAATAATTAACAACAGAGTTAACAGTGGACAAAGCAAGAGTGTGTCAGAGCACATAATTCATCATACACTGTTAGATATGGGCCTCCACCACAGCCGACATCCCAAATGTCTACCAATGTTAATCGCACAGTATCGTCTATTACGATTGAAATGAGCAAATGTCCATTGTCATTGGACCGCCGGGCAACGACACAACGCTGCTTGGTCCGATATGATTCATCGGACACCAACAAATTACAACACTACCTTCATTGCATCTATGGAAGAGTCACAATCTGTCGTCTTCCAGGGCAATTGCTGCCCGAGACGTGCACAGTCGAACAACGATAGGCCAGTGGTAAGCTCCATTATGGTTTGAAGGACCTTCACATGATCATCATGGGCCTAATAGTAAATCTAGTACATCATGGGCTCAATAGTATAATACATCATGGGCCAATAGTACATCATGGTCCCAATAGTATAAGCGATAAGTGAAAATAGAATAGACATCTAAACTATTACGATAGTCACTATACAATGTAAATTTTCTATATCGAAAATTTTAAATCTCTAATGTAAAAGGAAGAATATAAATACATAGTTATTGAAAATTATTGAAAATCGTTACCATTTTAATTATAGAATGTAAGTTTATTTGTATTAAATATAACGTATGTTTCCTCTGTTCAAGATCCAACTAGTTCATGGCCAAAATAAACAAATCTGTCGTTTTCAACTGGCAGTTAAATCGGAAACTCCTGTCACAAAAGCCCTACTTCTTTTGCTAATTGGAACGAAACTACTTTTCCATCTTAACCTTCGATACGTTGAATGTATTTTTTTTAATTTTTAAAATTTAAATATTTTATTTATAATTTTCTTTTTTTAAAAAAGAAACTTCTAAAATATTTCTGTTTTTGTTTTAATAATACAAGAATAATTTAAACCTTTTATACAAAAACAAAAAAGAACAGAAAAAAACGATTATATTCTTAAAGACAACAGCAATAGTATTTGATGGTTGGATATTCACCTCACTCTGAGCATGGTCATGCATTAAACAGACATTAAGTTCGTTGTCTTTTCATAAGATTATGTTCTTGTCATAAGATATCTTTGGTAAGATTTATATCCACGTACAGGTAACACTTTTCATTCTATCTTCTTTTTCTTCGGACATAAATTTATAACATTTGAATTAAGCTTTATCACGACATACTCTTTGTAAACCCCACTATGCAGTAGTATGTGCTCCGATTAGGACGATATGGCATACTAGTAGTAAATTAATATATTAAAAAGCTATACAAGCTGTGAAAAATGTAAATAAACTCTATATCGATGTAATAACCAAATATACACTCATTCATAGTTGATACTATAAAGGATGTCCAAAAATATGGGACATTTTGAAACTGAAAATAAAATATGATAAACTTCGAAGAAGTGTTTTCACGGAGATAAATAATACAGAGTATGCAATTAATTGTAAAAAAAAAAAAAAATCACAAAGTGTTATTCCTGCCTTGAAGATGACGTTATGAAATCACTTCGCAAGAAGAGTACTTCTTGCAGAAACACCGGCGCAAATCCCAGGAAATGAGGGGGACATGTCCCCTCCAATCTTGGAACCGAGGGGCATTGTCCCCCCAATAATCTGATTTGAAGTATGTTTTTTGGGGGGAAAATGTGATGATTTGTGTTCGATAGCCACAAAGGAAAGTGAGATGAAATTGATATCTCTCCAGAATAAGACTCAAATCTGTCCGCCTTCCAATGTTGAAGACAACTCTGCTTCCCTGATCCTCCACTGCATTGTTTTTCAACTTCATAAATATTTTGAACATCGCTTCAAAAGTAGGGAAACGGTCTTACTCGTCCCGCCCCCAATGTTGAAGACAGCTTTGCGCCCCTGTGCAGAAACGTGAATTTTAAAGGGCCCATATTGGAACGTTTGCTTATTGTCTATTGATGAAGTCATTAAGATGAAAATAGGCTTTGTCTGATATCCACACATACATTATTTTTCATGCAGTGTCCTTACAAAGAAATAAAGTGATTTATGGTGTGCAAAATGGAAGCCATTTCTTGACGTCATCTTCAAAAAAGAAGGCCATCTTGTGAGGGATTAACATGTTTCAATTAATTGTGTACTCTGTATTACTTATCTCCATGAATACACTAACTACAAGGTTAATCATCTTCGTTTATTTTCAGTTTGAAAATGTCCCATACTTTTGGGAGAAACTTTACTAAATAAATTGAATAAAGTAATTTTTCATTACGAGTATTTACAGGAACAACTAATTTCATTTTCCTTTATTTTACAAAAGGCTTTAGCATATCGATAATAATTTATTTCCAGTTCGACCATTGGCCACTATCTCAGGGGTCGAAAAACATTAACATCGAACTTAAGTGTATGAGGACAATATTCAACTTGTATACTTTCGTAAACTCAGTTAAATCGTGAAAGAAAAGGAGTATAGAATAAGGAATATGGAAAAGCAAATGGTTCTTAAGAGAACTTTCCACAGAATTCCAGGTATGTAGCGATAGTTCATAAAAAGTAAAAAAAAAAAAAAAAAAAAAAAAAAAAAGTGAAGTGTTTTAAAATTCTTTCGTACATATTCCTGTATGAGCAACCATTTTTCGCCCAGATCTGTTCTACAAACTGAAATCTCCTTTTACTGTGACTATGACAAATTTAAACGAGTTTTGTTGAATTGGAGGTAACAAGTGTTGATTTCGAAAATTTGTATTCTAGACTCGCCCGTGAATCACGTTATATAGTATTCGTTTACTGTTTACATTGAGAGCATGGTTGCCAGATCATCAATTTCAAATCATTGTACTAAGACAGTAAAGTTCCCGTAATTTTAGTGGGACGTACATTTAACAAATAGGAATATTCCTTCCCTACCAAATACTTTCGAAATATTCTTTAATTAATATGTTGAAGGATAAAATAAAATTATGAAATTGTGACTCGATTTTGTAAATAACATTTAAGAATGTTGGATAGGAAGTATTAATTTAAGGCACTTTGTTGAATTTGAAAAAAAAAAAAACGAAAGTATATAATCATGTTCATTTTTACCTTCACCTATAGGCATAACTTACAGCAATTAAATGTTAAATACAACTCATTTTGAAAGATTTTGTTCATTATTTTGCAGCAAGTGATTTCGATATACTGTTTACTTTACTTATCAAATGATGTAACAAAATTTCCACCAACATCTATGAATCGCTTACTGTAGATTTGTTTGTTTATTTCTTGAAGTTCAAGAAATTTACGAAGTTTAGGAATGCTCTTTTTCGCACCGAGCGTATATGAGACGTGGGACGCTAAACTTCACCAAGGAACAACAACAAAAATAACAATAACTCGTAATCTGTGATTGTTTTAGTTAAGATTAACAGTTTTCTAATTGTGTGTTTGAACATGAACTTAGCTGCAATAGGAGCACACGTTTTTCACTTAAATCATGAGCTGATCTCAGGTTTCCAAAACAGAGTTTTTGAAACGCAACTTTTAACCTTGTTTTTGATTATTAATACTTTTTAATATTTCAAATAACATATTCTAATAACTTAAAGCAGTTGATTTCTACTTTTGATTTTCTAAAATGAGTTTTACAATACACGTACAATGACGCAAAGAAAGAAACCCTTTCCATTCATTTTGCATGAGTGCATTGCATGATTTTAAAAACATCTAAAACTTCTAAACCACATTCAGTCCCGAAGAAGATAGTCTAGTGTATGTAATGACCACCTCTACAATAGTAAAACTATTCTACTTTTCCTTCTTTCCACAACACTATAAACCTACTTAAGTAAGAAAGCAAGTTACAGGCGCTTAACAGATTTTACTGTATCTCATTGCATTTTTTGGCCTAAATGGACTCTTTCTTTCTTTACTTAGAATGGAGAAAGACAAAGGTTTTCTTTGGAGTACATACTTGATTTCTCTTTCTTTAAAGCAAAACAAAAATAAAATTTTTCCCCCTTGTATTATTCACGTATACAAGTGTGTGGGAAAGCGTGCTTTGTCGCACCTCTATAATGCATACAATTTTCATATGCCTGGCAACACAGATTGAGTATATAACACGTTAAAAAATATATATAGAGAGAACTCTGTAGAACACTATCTGCTTTACTCAGTTATATTGGGCTTGAAACGGAAGATTCCACGCGACAGAAAATTGAGGGGAAATAGAAGAAAAGGACGAAAAGGTAATGTAAACAATGTGTCTGTGCATACCCGCATCTGTTACTCTCTTTTGTATTTTACCCTCTATTTTACTCTGTTTTTCAGTTATGTTGTCCGCAATCCTGGCCCAGACGTATTTTTTCGGTCTGTGTATGAACGGGCAATAGCTGGTTATTTCGGAGTTTATAACTTCAAATATTTTTTAAAAAATAGAACGAAATATTTTTAAAAAAACATGCTTTCTTTAAAAAAAAGATAAAGTAAAACAAAACGTATTAAAAAGTAGAAAATAATTTTGTCTTCAGGAAAATTACTTTTACAAAAAAATTATTTATGCACGACTAAAAAGAAAAGCATGGAGAACATTCTCATATACAATTAATTACTTCAGTAACATAGGTATTGAAGAATTGAGGATTTTGATGAAATAATGGCGTAAGCGAGTTTACTGCCTTTTTTGCATCAAACATATTTGTGGCTTTTGCCATGCTTGTTTAGTCTCCTGGTAATATTTCAATTCAATATCGGAATAAAATGCTGCATATTACATTGTTTAATGTAAGAAAAAAAAACACTGCTTAAATTTTCAACGTCGTTTTTCTCCAATTGCATGTTTCAGACTTACGCCCTTATTGCATCAAACTCCTCAATTTATAAATTAATTGTATATGAGAACCCTTCCCATGCTTTTCCTTTTAGTCATGCATAAATTGAAAATTTTTGTGAAAGTAATTTTCTTGAAGATGGAATTAATATTTAACTTTTTAATGCGATTTGTTTTATATTATTTGTTAAAATTGTACTTTCTTAAAGAAAGCATTCTTTTAAAAATATTTTAAATTTAATTTAATCTTCCATGTTTGTTTTATTTTGTTTGTTATTTTTTGAGTAAGGATATAATATTTTTTTTTAAAAAAAATATTGTTCTATTTTTTCAATTGTGTTATAAAAATCGTGGAAAACTAAAATTTTGTACGAACTTGTGGATATTAACCCCTGTGTGTAAGATAATCCCGCTTTACTCAAGAGTAACGCTGGTTGCATAGGAAAATGCTGATATCGATCCTTAAAATCAAATCAGGGATCTGACTTTTAAAAATATATAAATATATAAAAGTAACAATGGAATCTTATATTTTATGTTGCTGTACAAAATTTCATCTTGTATGACGTCGAGAAATAAATAAATCAAGGTTGCAAGATTTGGAGACACGATTGAATCATTTTAACTTTTAAAAAAGTTTGTAGAAACATTTTTAAAATAATATATACGTAAATAAAATATTAGGTGTACTCAAAATGCGTGGAAATACGTACTGGATGGAAGCTTTACATAACCTAAAAATGAAATCTTACGTCCGAGGGTTATGTTCTTTAGGCTAGAGGAGAGGAGTGATTGATGAAAATGAATGTTTATAAATAACTGATGGAATGAGATGTGGAGAATTGGGAGAACCTTGTGAAAATCCACAGACATGATTCATCCACCTCAAGCTTGCAAGGCATGAAATGAACCAAGGACAAAATTAGAAAAGTTTCAATATCGACATGTTTAATAGTTTGTATAATTTAGTACTTCGTCTGTCTAGCAACCCTTGCGCTTCATAACACACAAAAAAAATCTTTGTTTGAATGTTTTTAATCTCAACTAGTGCTTGTATTCATGTGTTACTTTTTAGTTTAATGTCTTACGGCTATGCATCGAGAATAAGGGTGATGATGATAACGAATGAAATGGTGGTATCAGAAAAATGAGAGGAAACGGAAGATCCCCCAGGAAATCTAGATACACAGTGTTTGTCCACCACAAAGTCCACTTGCCGTGATCAAGGATCTAATCAGGAATTTCATTTACCAAAGATAACAGCTCTATCACAGAGCCACCGCGACCCTTCATGTGTTAGTGTTTGAATACTGTATTTTGTAGTATTGCTTATAATGTTTCAATATTTTGCGGTTTTGATAACAGTTGTTCGATGTTTTGTAGTGTTCATCATAATGCTCGAATATTTTGTATTCATATAGTAGTTGAATACTTTGTATCGTTGATTACATTGTTTGAATATTTTGTAGTTGAATACTTTATGGTGTTGATTACCATGTAATATGTTTATTTTACAAAATATAACAGAAAAGTAAAATATAGCATGGTCAAATCACGTATACTGTCGGTAAGTATACAATTTACCTCTTGCTACAGATTCCTGCTAAAATTGTATTTGTTTCCTCCAGATTGGCAGTGTTTCTGCTACTGCTAACGCTAATACCAATAACATAATAATAATAATAATAATAATAATAATAATAATAATAATAATAATAATAATAATAATAATAATAATAATAATAATATAAAGCAAATTTAACGTCAATAGTCCAAATGTCGTGGATAAATAATGTACTAATCTCCGATTGAGAAATTCTATAATGAATTCTTCTGTACAATTTCCTTTGTTTTATTCAGTAACATGAAGTATTAACATGCAGTAATTATCTCAAATGCGTTTCCCCGCAAGATTGAATTTTATATCTTACGATTGTATTCAATGGGATAGTGAGTGTTATGCTTCAACTTGGTATTAGTAGATCGAAGAGAAACGTGCTAACCATTCGGACAATTAGTATCCCTAGACATCGAACTTTATTGGTTATTATCTTCCGTGTTGCATAATGGTTTACGCACGTGTCCCGGGTTTGGGTTCTGATGCAGGCAGAGAATTTTCGATATTAAACTCATTGTGGTGACATAATTGGGGAGGTACTTAAGTGTATGGCGTTTCAGTAATAGAAAGAACACTCACCACTGGTTCTAGGAATCTCTGATTCGATTCCAAAACATGTGAATTTGTGGTGGACAACATCGTGCCTGTGGAGGTTCTCGGGATTCTTCTTTCCCCCACATTCTTATTCCATTCATTATTTCATATTTATTCATTCACTTTCATTAATTATCCGTTTCCCTTAACTTACATGACATTATCGTTAGGCGTAAAAGTAGATAGCTCATTTGATTTTCATTGTGAATAATTCAGTTTGAATAAGAGGTAGCGAATTTATGTCTATGAAGCTACAAATGATAAAAATTGTATAGATATGCTGACCACTATCCAAGTAAAAACTCCGGTAGTGAATACTCCTTCTTTTGATATAATATGAAGAAATTTAGTTATTTCAAGAAATTATGATATATTGGTTGTACACGCTAAAAAATGTCGATTTTTAAAAGTATATCTTTCCAAAAACAACGAACAATAAAAATAACTATTTCTAACTATTTCTAATATATATATATATATATATATATATATATATATATATATATATATATATATATATATATATATATATATATATATATATATAACTTTTTACACAAATTCCTGTCCTTACGATATATTGATTGTTTCCTTGCTACTATCGCATGTTTCTATTACAAATACAAAATGACCAATTCATATTCCTGTCAAATACTTCCTGAGTCTTGATTTGAGATGAGACTCTTTTTTTTTTCTTTCGTTTCCTTCTCGATGTTTCTCAGTCAGTGTCCTCCACACGCATACCCTTCGAAGCATCTTTATTTTTATTCCGGAATCCTTGTTCCGTGAACACATACAGAGCAGAGAGAGACAGAGGAGCGACCGTCAGCGTAAGAGACGATGAGTCGGACGAGACTTGGCAGAAATAGCCGATGAGCAAAATAGCACAAAACCCCAGCTACAACACGGCACAGCGTTCCTATGTTCCCCCATTAGCGCAACTCCTCTATCTAATCACGCTCGTTCCCAACCCTTCCTCCTCCCTTCGCACTTGTTTTTGTTTGTTTCGTTATCTTCACTGTCTAACACTATTGTTATGCTCATCCTCCCAAACAAAAACACACAATGCATGCACTTTGCTGACAAATCCTGCTATTGTGAAAGGGGTTGTATGATACGTTCATTAAATGCTATGCAGAAAATTCCTGCTTTTCACCGCGTACACTGCCCTGTGTGTGTAAACAACGATGTCTATTCTCGATATTGAGATCTATATTAGTAACGCTCAAAAGCTCTGTGTTTTACTCAAGGTTATTATCTTCATTGCAATATAATGGCATTAACAGCACATAACGTTATTAAAATATTAGGTTGTCCATATCAAATATAGATTTGAGAATTCTGTGGGTTTATGAGATCGATGAATGTATTATTGACCGTCGGATATAGAATGGCAGCCTGCCTCAATGTTAGGAAATATCTATTTCTATCTTCAGTGTCATTACCATAACTGTAATCAAAGCTACGATTTCATACTTCGGATTCTACTTTCCGTATTACACAGTCCCCGTGCTAGAAAGCAATGTTGAACAACAAACAATTTATGAATTCAAATCTAACCAGGGTCTTATTCAGAAAAGAATGGGAGAAGGTTATTTTTTTAACAAGAAAGAAATCATCATTATAAATATTTAAAACTACTTAAAATAGAACTAAATCTAGTGTAAAATTTAAAATGTCAAAGAGTTCTGACCTCCTTCACTTTGACGTTAAAAAATGAAATAAAAATTATATTAATAAGGAAGATATGATCTTGACTTTGTAATGTGCTAGTCGAATTATCCCATTACACATACAAAATATCCAAGATAAAAATAATTAAACGAAGGTTCGTGAGAAAATGAACTTAATTTTCATTTGTAAATCCCACTGATCTAAAGTCTCAGTCTGTATCTTGCCTCAATGATCAACTCTGCTCGATGAGTATATTTTCTGAGAGGAAATACGAAGGAAAACAAAGAACTTGTTATTTCTCCAATTAAATTTTCAATCCTGCAGTTGTCGTATGATTAAAAGATAGCCAATATACTTTTAAGTAGAAATTGAACTTAGAGATTCCTGATTACAAGTTTAGCAACATCAGTTCTTCAATTGCAGGAGTCAGGTGTTAGTTTCATGTATACAATTTCCTGAGATCGAAAATAAATAAAACTGTTTGAACTGAGAGGTTAGGAAATAACAAACATTTCAGTTGAATGCTTCAGTTAACTGTAATTCACTGCTATTAAATACGTTATAATTTATACAAAAGCCGGCTTCAATTAATAATATTTAACATAATAATATATATAATTTGTTAGATGATATTCAAAATTTCAACTTTTGCTTGGTAGAAATTCATTAGTCATCCATTATTTTAGATTGATAATTGATTGATTTATTTTGTTTTATGTCCTGGTCCAATGATTCTCAACCGATGTGTCGCGACACACTGGTGTGTGTCACGCAGTCCCCTAAGGGTGTCGCAAAATTTTAGAATTTAAAAATCATGAAGAATTTAATAATAATTAGTTAAAAAGAAGACAGATTGTTCCAGTCAACACCTCCAGCGTTAGCAATAATGCTCAGTGCTATATAGAGTCATTATAAAAACTAACTGCTTTTACTATTATAATAGTTATTATTATTATTATTAATAATAATAATAATAATAATAATAATAATAATAATAATAATAATAATAATATCAAACAATTGTGTCGCGATATTATTCAGTAAAGTGTGTTATCAGTCAATAAACGTTGACAACCACTGTCCTGGTGTAATAGCGAGATTATGTAGCATGGAACATACTATTTATGTGGGCTCTGAAACACACCGGGACTTCAACTTGGGGCAGCTCAATGTCATGTAAGACCACCTAAAGAACAAGCTCTTCCTCACCACACTATCTCATCATCTAAACTTAATTACAAATCCACACGGGAAGTAGTAGCTATCACTCTTATTTCTTTAAAAATCTTAATTTGACCCAGATAATGATTTGAAGGTTTATCAACTAAAAAAAAACTTCGCATTGATAATCACAGAAGAATTAGGAATTACTGTTTTAAAAAAATGAGTAGAATATAGCTTTATTTTAACTATTTTTTTTCCCTATAAACCTAAGTATAGGAAACTCAATCATTTTATAGTCTAGATTGAAAAGTTCGTAATCATTATTTCAACGTTCACGCAAAGAAAACAATAACTACTATTGAATAATTTTCGAACACAAAGAATATATGTGGTTCTCCTGTTCTTTTCATAATTGCTAAGTTGTCAGTTCATCATAGGTCATTAAGATCAACGTCTTTTCTGTTCTCGTTGAGATTTTTCCTCCGAGACAATTATTTATTGTTACTGTTTGCAGTAAAGCGTCCTCTCCCAAAAAATCAACATATATTTAATGGCTAGCTTTGGTGCGGAAGATTCTATTCCGATTCCTGTATGAATTTTTACTCGAATCCGAGGCTAAACTGTATTTGACATCTTGCATCAGTGTTGAACATAGATGTTAAAATTGTAAAACATATATTTTCCATAAATAACTTAAGAACAGTTTTACGCACAAAGGTACCCTAAAATAAAAGTAAATTTTTAATAATAACAAACAAAGAAAATATCATAAAATGGAAGGGAACACCAATATTTTAGAAAACAAACAACCACAATCAGCTTACATGGTGCGATCGTGAATCGAATTAAGGGCCCTTTGCATCAGAGGTGAGCACACATTACCACTAAGCAATTGAAATCCCTTAATCAGTTTAAATTTCACGGTACAGTAGAGCAGATGATAACAAGAAATTATTTTTAGGTGTGGTCTCTACATGCAGCCACATACGTCTAGCACCTAAAAACACAATATGAGTTGACTGCTGTATGTGTTATATTAGGTAACCAAGACAATAGCATATTAACAAAAAAAAAAAAAAAAAAACTTGTTTCGCTGCAGTATCCTGTATGTAGTAGAGTATACATGTATATGAGAGGAAGACAGAGAGAGAGAGAGAGAAGGATGGTTTTGTATGTATATGAGAGAACGTGTCTCATTAACTCTGCCATGCACAATGTAGGTCAATGTGATAGAGCAAAGAATTGCGTGTTAGCGAGCTATTTGGTAGCCACTGTTTTCCCCTCTCTTTTAGATATAACTACTATCATTTTTTTTTTTCTGTGGGCATGGCCAATCCATTCCTCCGTGAAATGCCACTCGGAAGATTTCTAGTCTTAAAAAAAATTACAAATGCCTCAATAGTAACATCAAAATACTTTTTTAAAAGCATATTTAAACTAAATTCTGCAATAAAGATTTTAAGTTAGATTTTACGCAAGCATTTCTATAAGATGGGAGTTAAAGGCATATAACCAAATGCTGTAAATTCCCATGGGACTTTTGTATCTTTACCCAAGAAAATTAAAACTATAAAAGCAATAGTAAAAAAAGAACATTAGGGCTACAAGCGTTAATACCGAAATTACAAAATAAATCAAGATATGTTGTTATGGAATATACCTATGAGCATGTTATTACTACATTTTTCTTATATAGTATATATTCTCAAATTGAGATCCACCTTCACAACGGTTTTAATGAATGAAATAGTGTACTAAAGACTAGCATTTAATTAACGACGTTTGCTGTATTTTATGATACTTTCTTGGTTAAAATTTCCAAAGGAAAGACTGAAGTTACTTTTGTGGATCGCCTTCCAAAGCAAGCAAAAGATTTTTCTAGTCGAGTTGATTGATTTTGAGTTTAACGATCCTTTCAGAAGCGACGCTATATGAGACAGGACCTACTGTGGAATCTGAACCACATGAGCTCCCGCCGGAAATCGAATCCTGGTCATTCTAGTCGATTATATATCGACAGCGAAGAAAAACATTATTATTATTATTATTATTATTATTATTATTATTATTATTATTATTATTATTATTATTATTATTATTATTATTATTATTATTATTATTATTAGTTTTATTCTTTTACGCAGACATGAAAAATTGACATTTTTTGTATATCACAAACCAATATCACAATGGAAAGAAAAACAGAAAAAAAGTAATTACAGTTGTATTTTTAAAATGCAAATTTTGACATTTTACAATTTGTGTAAGTAGATAGCTTTTTATGAAGCTTTTTATTAAGTTTTGAATTTATAGTGACTTCAACAAAAATAATTGGAATTATGCACTTCGGCAGAAGAGAGTAACATATTTTAGCTAATAATCTAGTTTCCGAAAAATAAGTTGTTGAGTCGCTTCCTTTACAGATAGAATAAAATGACGAAGAGAATATGGTACAGTGTCTGTCGTTATCAGTTCCACAGACAGTTTCCAGTAATTCGGTATTAGTAGACTGTGTTCTTGAGAACTTACAGGCACCTAAATGAAAACGTCATGTTTTCGAGGGAATTCATTCCTGAGATTTAACTGTATGTAAGATGGAAAGAGAACCGTTCTGGAATGAAGGTAAGAAATGATAAGTTGCTTTCTGTTCTAAAAATAGTCCACTTTGATAATAAACTATGAACACAGATGTAATGCATTTCTAAAATTTGTGTGTAGCAATCTGCGATGCGGTACCGCTTAAATAAAAAAGCTATTTATCTACAAAAATAAAAATGAAAGTGATGATGTTTGTGACATATATTTCATTATATTTTCTTTGTTTATATCGATTTGAGAGCGATTCAGTAATAGTAAAAAAAATAACTGACTAATGGAACATATTACTAATTTTTCTTATTTAACCCAGCAAAGCGGGTAGTTGACGCTAGTATATTATAATTTTGTAACAGCAAAACATTGGTAATAATCAAGTTTGAAGAATGGCGCAAGACATTGCGCTGTGATTTCCTGCATGGGATCAAGTAATTACAGAAGAATTATTTTTCAAGACCATATATTTGTATCATTTGCATCAAGTACAGGGTGCAGCAAAAATACCTGACGGTTTTGCAATTGGAATAACTTTGAATTGTTTTTTTTAAAAAAAAAAAAAGATAAGAAAAGTATATACATTTGTTCAGTAAATTCAGTATATTTTGCTATTATTATTACTCACACCAGAAGTAAAGTTCTAGAAACTATCACCTTGCAAATCCGTCATTTAAAATTTCATTCACACATTGCTGAAAACTTGTTCTGAGAGTCATGCGGGCCGACTATGTGGGTGCTTCGGGGCTCCGGCACCCACACAAATAATCCTGTGGGTACGCTGCACTCACAAGACTTTTAGTTTGGACCCGGGTTGGAACCCGTTTCTGTTGCGTTTAAGTCAGCCGTGTTACCGACTGAGCTGGAGCAGCCCCAACTTATCGTACCGGTATATTTTATTTTATCACAGCTCAGCCATTTATGATAGTGTTAATAAGATATTTTAACTAAAAGGAAATCAATCAAATATCAAGACTTCCCTGAAAACATATAGGCTAACACGTCCCGCCCTTGATATGCACCCACATAAATTTTAGAAAGTCGGCGCCGTTGCTGAGAGTGACAGAAGTACGTCATATTTTGACATTGTTGTTAACAGGAGTACACTATATTTGGTACTGTTATTAACTCCAAGAAATAATTTTGAGAACACAATTTAGCTGTGAAAAACAACATCCGGCAAATGTCGTCCATTTTCATTCCTACCTTGCTGAAGTCTTGCTCTGAAATTTTTCATGATTTTACGAAGCATATTCATCAGTATTGCCCTAATTTCACGTGTGATGGACATTTTCAGTTCCGACTTCAGATAACCCCACAAAAAGTAGTCATACGCAGACAGATCGGGCAACCGCTCTGGCCAGGGGATATCTCCACGACGTGAAATTAGGCGTTGCGGGAACATGTCTCTAAGCACTGCAATGGAAATCTGTGATGTATGGGGGAGTGGTTACCCCGTCCTGCAGAAACCACACTTTGCACTGTTCAGTCGCACACTCCGAAGTGAGGTCTGAGAAACTTTCTTAACATCAAAGTATATCGATATCATGAAACATTTCCGAACAAGTAACGTCTGAATGAAAATGAAAATGATGGACATTTGCAAGACGCTCTTTATTATAACTTTTTTTTCTTTGTGAATAATAATGTTAACATATGCTAAAGTCAATGACAAAATGTACACTATTTCTTTCGGAAATACAAAAAGTAATTCCAACTGCAAATTTGTCAAATATTTCTGCCGCACACTGTAGTTAACAACATTCAAAACAATTATTCAAACATTGAGAAGTCATTCAGGATACATGAACCTAAATCAGTGGTTCCCCACACATGGCGGAAGAATATCCTAACAGAAGCAGAGAATGTCAGCAAAGAGAAGCTTGGACAATTCAGAGATTGTATCATATATGCCACGGAAATATATAAATTAATTGTTTAATTCACATCACGATTTGAAATCGACTGTACCTAAAACACTATATTAACGAGAGTGGATTTTAATTTGCAAAGTATATAAAGATGGAGCACCAAATGAAAAAAGATTTGAAATATATATAGTCTATAAGTTTCTGGGATAGGAGTAGAACTCTTACCTCTTATGTGTAGGGTCCCTGCTTCGATCCCCGGCCAAGTGGGTTTGTGATGGACAACACCGTGTCCGTAGATTTTCTCGGGGTACTCCAGTTTCCTTTTACATTCTCATTCCACCAATTCTTCCATTATCATTCATTTGCCTTAATCGTATGTTTCCCTTAGCCTGAAGGGCATAATCATGAGACATTAAACTGAATGATTTCAATTCATTTTAATAAGTTTATAGGTCCGTGTATAGAACAAGTTAACAACGGATAAAAATGATTTGTATTTCATATAATAGCATATTTCATTGTATTACATTTGTAATGAGATTTAAGTGGGAGCGGGAATCAATTTCAAAACACACAGAGAAGCAAGGAAGTCGACAGCAATATTCTCTCACATGGAATAAAAATTATCAGAGCTAAGGCAGACTTTAAAATGTCTGACTATTCATAAAATATACAATTCCACAAGTCATCATCCTTAGATCGGACCTTAAGAGATGTACATACAGCAGATTGAGTCACTAGAATCAATAGACTTACCAAAAAGTGCAACAAGGTTCAAATCTGGACCATTCCTTTTTTGTAATTTATTAATGATTTACCTCGAGTTATAAAATACTCCAAATGTTTGTTCTATGCAGATGACTTGAAACTTTATATAAAAAAAAGAACAACGATGACGTAATCAACTTACAAATGGATTTAGATAGCTGCTACAGATAGAGTATTGACAATAAATTACCTTTTAATATAAATAAATGTTCGGTAATAACGTTCTCGAGAGAGGTAACCCAAATTTATTCCAATAACTCGATGAATAATGTAATAATACAAAAACTTAGACATGTAAATGATTTAGGTGTCCTTATATAATGTAAACTATGCTTTAATAAGCAAATACTTAAAATGATTAATGAGGCATACAAATGTTTAGGATTTTTAATTAGAAATACGAGTGAATTTATTAACGTAAGAACCTGTACGTCTTGTTTAATAGCCTAGTACGTAGCAAGTTAGAATATGAGTCAATAGTATAGACTCCTTATTATAAGCAACATGAAAGAAACATTGAAAGAATACAAAATATTTTTGTAAGATATTTATATTTTAAAATGTACAGAATGAATTCCTATGACATGAGGGTTTCTTGCAATACATTATTGGACATATTTAAATATTCGTCATTAACTACACGGCGAGAAATATCTCAATTGATTTTCTTGTTTAAATTGGTGAATGGCAATATAGATAATCATGAATGCATAAGTATGTTAAATTTTAATACTACCAAAACCAACTTAAGATAGATCACCATCCGGAAGTCAGTACGTATTTTAGCCCATTCCCTTTAATACTCCATAATGAAACATTATATATTATAAATATTGTACTATAAGATAGAGTTATGTTTCAGCTACAACACAAGACACTGATTTAATTGGTTGTGTCTTCTGATATTATAAAAGGTAACAATTAAAATGAA
This sequence comes from Thermobia domestica, assembly GCF_964235325.1. NCBI lineage: Eukaryota > Metazoa > Arthropoda > Insecta > Zygentoma > Lepismatidae > Thermobia > Thermobia domestica. The sequence goes on from NC_137462.1 coordinate 181,922,883, forward strand.
ACATTTCACTCGTTTTACAAATGAGCACACAAGATGGCACTTGCTGTTAGATATTACTAGAAGTGCTCAACTTTATGAAAAGTTTATTTGTATGTTTAAAGTATTTTAAAGTTACGAAATAGATATATTGTTTGACCATTTTTCGTGTTATTTTTCTCATTTTATATACATATTAATTTACATTTAAGGAAATAGATTTTGAGAAGAAACTTAGGCAGAACGCCATAATGTGTTGTTGCCAAATTTGTACGTTTACTGTGGTAATCACTATAAGAAAATTCCTGGATTCTAGTGCTGCAGTTCAAGAAGCGGAACTTAGCTGTGAATTGCAGTAAGGGTCGAAAACTAATTTCTCCAGTAAGTATCTAAGCAGAATTCCATGATTACTTCCTTTATTATCTGGCATCAGTAAACACTCGACACTATCTGGCAACCCCGCACTATTCAAACAGCGTTTAGAATAGCACAGAGAACACCTAGTGATCCACCTTAAGGACAAGAACGTTATTTTATAATGTAACATTAGATAAGGAATGCGTCAGATGATTATTAGAATATTGTTCTTTTCTTCTATTACGTTATAAATGTAGCAATGTTTTTCTTTACACTAATACAATCTAATGTATATCTTATTTTATTTTATTTTGCTTTTTTTATTTATTCTTTCTTTTTTTTGCTTTCTTCCTTCTGTTTTATTTTTATTACTGTACATGTATGTAAGTAACTCTATATAATTAATTTTTTGTAAATCTATTGTAATTGGGACAGTAGTCCTGTTATAGGCGACAAATAAATAAACAAATAAATAATAAAATAAAATAAAATAGTAGTAAAAAAGAAATAATTGTATTCCGTTACCTATCTGTTAATTAAATACGAAATGTAGTAACTAACTGTACTTATTGAAATATTTTCTATAAACTTTTAGGCAAGCAATAACGTTTTAAGTCAAACCTTTCAACAGTGATTAGTTTGTTAGCCTTTTAGATTTATCACAATAACTGAGACAGTCTATGAAGCTAGTGCATTAAATTATATTACTTTGTGTGCGATGAACGAGAAAAGATAAGTTTCAAAGTTAATATTGAAAGAACCGGTGAGAAACCCACAAGTGTCTTCTCTCAAAGATTTTTTTTTCATTTCTCATTCTCTTTTAAAGATGATTAAAATGGATTCTAAGAGGATTCTTCTTCTGCGAACGGAGTACAAGGGATATTAATTAAGGCCTGAACAATTCATTTCACGACGCTTTGTAATTTATTTGAGAAACTTCTTGTCATAACTTTCTCTAGCAAAAAAGGACCATCATGGTCGTTAAGGAAGACGAGGTTTTTAGTATGAAATAGAACAAATCTTAACCTCTTAATGTAAATTAATTAAAGAAACGAAACAACTTGTAATGGTAAAAGCGTTGGATTTATTTGCAAATTTATTTCGTGCTAAGAACAAGTATACCGATTCCGAAAGATTGTTTTTTCTCTAATTAATTTAAATTATACTTTGTCCTTATAACATTGTATTGTAACAACATAGTTGGTAGACTCTACGTAGACTATAGTCAGCATAGTGTTAGGAACTGGTAATTGCTATAAAAACGTTGAAAATTACATTGGCCCAACATAGTTTAAAAAGTAAATGTTGCCTAACCATCAATTTGCCGTCATTTATGCAACAGTCTCGGCCTCGTATTCCATTGTAATTTTATTTATTTCGTAAGGGCTACGTTGGCAAATAGCCGACAAAGCGACCGATTTCAACATTGATAGTTGGGTAGCCAACCGTTTCTCCACTGTAGTGTCTACTGTCTGTGTTACTTGGGGTTAATGGTATATTATAGTTATAACACATTGAACATAATAATTTTATAGCATGTGGCTCGCATAAACCGAAGTAGATTTGACTTAAAAGATTAAATTAGTTTAATATTGTTCGATTATGCCCTGTAGACTGAAGGAAATGCGTGGGTAACGCAAAAAAATACCCATCAAAGAATTTATGAAACATAACTAAGAGGGAGAAAGGAAGAAGTTGAAAAAACTGACAGAAAGGTTGTCTGAAAGTTAACATGGCTTTATATTGAACCAAGAATCACACTATAGTAGTTGAGCGTTCTACATTACTATCGTGTTCATCAAAGTTGAAACTTAGTTCTTTATTTATGAAGAAGTCCAAGTTTGGTTTGAGTGCTTCTTACGTATGCACAGCTATTTTGTCTATGCAAAATTAGCGGGATTGTTACTTGAAGTGCATAAAACTTTAAACTCACTTTTTACCTGAAAACCAAAAGAGTTACTTCAATGTACAGGGTTTGTTTTCTTTTTCCTACCAAATTTTCAAACTAGTGAAAAATAACAATTATCAAATAGTATAAACAATATCTTCAGAGTATTTTCTTTATAATTTTGGTTCAACGATTTGTATTCTAATCTATTATAATTGAGATAAGCGTAAGCGAGTTCTGCCATTCGACTCAATATGTATTCACGTCTGTCTGTCTGTATTCCGTTAGTTTCACGATAAATTATCTAACTTAAATGATATTTCATGTTTTTTTTTTTTCTTTAGACTTAGGAAGTCCGTGAAGAATAGGTGGACTAAACCCACTTAAAGTTGAAAGGTTACCTTTACACGTAACGCGTTTCCGTAAAAAGTACTGTTTTCGCGATTTATGCACTGTAGAGTACATTTTCTTGAAGGTTTTTCCTATGATTGTGGTTGAAATCTGTTGAGGCAAAGAAGATACAAGGAGATTATTTCTCTATCCCAACCAACTGGCGTGATTGATTATCAAACTTTAAAACATCGTCTTACTTAATGCAAAATCATACTTATTGAAATTAAGGTATTCTGAAGCACTAACTTAAAGTTGGGAGTAATTTTCCCTTTCCTTGAAAAATGTGTACTACGAACAACTAGCAAACCCGCACCCCCTGCGCAAGCGCACGACACTATTGTTGTCTGAATGATTGAATATGATACAAAATTTAAAATATTTATGGCTAGCAAAGTAGTTTTAATAAGACGTTAATAATATCTTTAATTAAGAATTTCTCGATAATTACGTGAATTTAAGACGTTCTCGAATCTAAGACGCACCCCGATTTCGCTGGATTAAATTAATAAAAAATAGTAATATGTTCCATTTTTACTATTACTAAAGCGCTCTTTGGTATTGGTCATTTTCGGTGATTTTTATATCTCTCTCCCCCTCCCCATGTTGCGGGACTCGGCCCGAATGTCGTGTATGTTGAAAATTTGATCGAGATGGGTCAGGTGGTTCAAGAGTTACTAAGTTTTATTTATATATATATATATATATATATATATATATATATATATATATATATATATATATATATATATATATATCCCCTCCCCTCCTCCTACCCTAAGTTCTACCGTCAAAGTAAAATGACGAAAACATCTCAGGTCCGAACCTTACCTATGTTCAAAGTTTGATCGAGATCGATCGGGTGGTTCAAGAGTTATTAAGTTTTATTCATTTTCATACATTTACCCTCCTCCTCCCTAAGTTCCACCATCAAAATAAAATAACAAAAAACTTCCTAGGTTTGAACTTAATCTATGTTGAAAATTTGATTGAAATCGATCGGGTGGTTCAAGAGTTTTTAACTCATGAACATGGTCACTTTTATTTCTATATTTATTGATTTTTGTATATCTCCCCCTCCTCCTCATCTCCTACGTTATTCCGTCAAAGTGAAATGGTAAAATCCATCCCAGGCACAAACGTCATCTATGTTGAAAATTTGATCGAGATTGGTAATTTGATTCAAGAGTTATTAAGTTTTATTTATTTTTAATAAATCCCGTTCCTCCCCTCCCTTAAGTTCTACAGTCAAAGTGAATAGCTAGAAACACTCCTAGGCCAGAACTGCATCTTCGTAAAAAAAATTGATCGAGATCGGTCCGGTGGTTCAACAGATTAAGTGTCACAAACATAGGCACTCTCAACTTAGATTTGAAGTTTTTTGTTCACAGACACCGCTATTAATATATAGAATTAATATATAGAACGAATTTTAATTCTAAATAATACGAGAAAGTCTCCAATCTGCGAGAAAGCACATTGTGTTTCGTAAAGATCGGAGAAATTTTACAAATATTTAACTGAATACATTATTATTTTAAAATAGAGGAAAAGTGAAAAGCTTATTGCAACTTCAAGAGAAAATATACGCTACATTACACAATAGTCTAATTAAACGTATTTCTTACAAAAAGAACGGTTGTGAAACATGTTTTCTAAGTTGGAGGGAGTGGGGGGAATTGCCCTTTATTTTTAAGTTATTTCAGTTCCTGGTAGTGGAAATTGTGGGGGAAACTCTGAGAACATATAAATCATATTGTACCAAAATCAAGTAATTTTTACAAAAGTTATCATGGAAACACATTTTATACAGATGATGAGTAAATCTATCTCCCCAATATATTAAACTAAAATCGAACATTTTTCTTTTATGACACTTATTGTGGAACACACTAATATTTAAAAAAAGGGAGTGAATTAACCTTTCAATTTTTGACAGATTTCAAACCGAAGTAATGAGAATAATTGAGAACTGTCAAAGGAATTATATACTACCTCGCAAGAAAATCAAATAATTTTGACGAAAGTTATCGAGGAAAATTATTTTCTTCCCTTCCCACATTATTTAAATAAATAAACTTTGAAGCTGGAGAAAACTTATCTCTTTTTTTTTTTTACCAGCTTACCTTTGATCGATGTCAACCACATGCAATGGGAAAAAATCAGGAAGTTCTGAAGAAAATATAATCAAAATTGAGTAATTTTTTTACATAGTTACACTGGAAAATTGTTTTGTTACGTATTATGTATGTGTGCAAACTTGCAACATTGGGTGGATTTTGCCCATTTTCTCTCTTCGTTCTTGACGGACATCACCCCAATTCTGTTTCGAGGTTAGAGAAAAGGATAGGTCGAGTTTCATAAACCTCGGATGAATTTTACAAGAGTTCCAGTCGAATGTACAAACAGACGGACAAACACTCAAAAGGCGATTTAATCGAATGGTGGAAGCTAGCATGTGTTCGCTTCAATTACTAAACTTGGGATTTACAAGTGTAGGAATTTCAAATGCAAACGACGAAACTAATTAAAATTGGTTTTGTGGATAAGATTAATCCGTTTCTTTCTGTTCACATAACGATTTAAATTAGTTGGAACATTGCCAGTTAAAAGAACATAGTTGAGGAGAGCCAGAAAACGCAAAAATCGATTAGTAATATAGGAGAACGAAAACGAAATTCTCGTTCATTAAACATGAAAACCAATTCAGAGACGATTGATGACGTCAGCAGGGTATTTAGCTTGTGCTTAAAAGTCTGAGGACATGGCCCAAGAGGGATGATAATAAAGGCAAGTATGTAAACCTCTACTCAAGAAAAAAATGGTAACCAACGATCGAAACGAGAAGAAACAATACTATCCACATCCTCAGAACTAGAATCCCATTTAGCAGTTTTATAGACTGCAAATCGTGTAGTGTGTCTCATAATATCAGACTGTGCAATTCATATATTAATTTCATGACATTTGTGATTATTATTGCATTCTACTTTATTCTACTATATTCTACTTCAAAACTACATTTGCTTTAGAACATATTTTAACTTTCTTTACATACAACTGTGTGTGTATATAGTATATCTAACTTCCTATGTGTAGTGCACATTACTATACCATTTTAGTTGCTGTTAAAGGAAAATTTCCACTTACCACATCATATTCCATATTTATACTGAAAAATATATAACATGTTCTTTAAAGGGAAATGTCACTGATCACGTAAACTAGATTAAAATTTTAGCAAGCTTAGGATACAAGTGTAAATAATTTATGAGTATGGAGATATTTTATACAGAGTAACATCGTTAGGAAGGTAAATTCTTGTAATAATTTATGTAATTATTACATAACTTTAGACTGATATTATTTTACACTATAACAAAAGTATTTTCATTAGTCTTTCATAGTTCTGTTTATTGGAATTCAAAATAAAGTTGTTTCAAATTATCCCATGTGTAAAAAAATTCAGGATAATTTAACAATTACGTATTCTGTCATGTATTAGAAGACGAATCTTCTGATTAGAACATTCGTTACAAGAACAAAACTGTCTTCCAGAAAAAAACAAATCGATTAACCGATGCTCTTCGACATCAATGCCATATATTGTAAATGCGATTATATCAGGACGTCCTGTATCGATTTCAACTCCGAATATAATACAACCACATAGAGATCCAGTTTCTCTTACATATATTTAAGTTCCGACTCCTGGTGAACAGAAAGCAACAGTTGAAGACTCTGCACCTCGCATTCGCTGGTCGATTGGGCTTCTCACTTTTTCCAATCCAGAGGAGAAACGTTTCAAATATTCCGCAGATTCGTCTCAAGCGTTTTCGTTTCACTCTTTTCTACCGCATCGTTCTCCAGTTTCTTTCTCTCTCTCTCTCTCTCTCTCTAAATATGAAACAGAGCTGACTTGAGCAAAGCACAAACCAACGAACTGCTCGGCTGATTTATCATACAAAGTAACATTTCTTAACAAAAATCTGCAGCGTGACGCCCGTGCGCTACATTAAGATTCAAATGTATTCAGGAAGATTTGCTTATGGCGCCCCGATCTCGTTGGGTCAGCTTCATACATTTACAATGTGTTTGGGGACGAATTCAGAGCTACTTTTTTCTTTCCACTTTTTTCTCTGAGTTTTCTTTTATTCATTACTTTGTCATGACCTCGGCTAAAGATAAACTTTTAGGCCAAAATGCATTCCGTTCTCCAATAAACATTCACCTAAAGAAACTAAAGGAAATATATATAATATCCAATATAATCCAATAAGGTAATACGGATTAAATTGGGATTGTAAAAAAAGACAAAATATAAAGTTATATCTTAAGATAGTTTTCATGATGAAAAAACTACACATGAGGATTCCTTTTCTATCATGGAATCATAAATTTGACATTAACCTTGCATGTTTTGCCTTAAATTTATGACAAGATTATTTTTTCTTGCTTCGAAGTACATTATCCGATGATTGTCATATTTTACAACATAGAAGTCAGTCGGTGACAAGTACAATTGAATGTTTTATGAACGTCAGGAGATGGAATGCATATCCTAGTAGTTTATTTTACCAAAATGCATTTGTGTCTGAAAGTTACTTTCACGTTTGTGGCAGGGAGAAATCTCATGCTGTTTGTCTTTGTTACAAAAATTTTAGATATTTATATAGGTTACAAAATATATATTTATTCTGTAATAACTGAAGAGGCTGTATAAATTCTACTCACACTAGTTAAGCAGAATACATCATATCCGATGAGAGTGAAAGCCTAATGAAAGGAACTTAGTGGCGTCTTTGACCTTTACAACGGTTGAAATCCATTTTAATCATTTAATAACCCTAATAAATCTCCTAAGTCCTAATTCCTAAGTCATAGAAAACATATAATCTTAAATGGTGTGTTCATCTGTAATAGGAACAAAAAATCAATAAATAAATAAATAAATAAATAAATAAATAAATAAATAAAGCTCCTCTGGAAAAGGGATTGAAGTAAAAATGATTTGTTGACCTGGTCTATTTCAGAGATACGTGAAAGAACTATAGAATGTATCAAAGTAATTTACAATATAGAATATGTTAAATTTCTACAAGTTGGTAACATATGTCTCTTTCTCATGATTAGTTATTCCATTCTTTCAGGAAAATAACACTGATAATATATGATAATTTAATATTATTCTTAAAATATAATGATTTTACATGTAATTGATTTTTTATATTAGAAAACTAGGTTTATACTGTTAATTACATGAACTACTGTTTTTCTCAAAAGTTGTGTCGACTTCAAGCTACAATATAACCCCAGTTTTTTCTTTCACTCGTTACCCAAACAGGTACAATTCTATGACTGTAGACTTAAGCCTAATCAGCCTGTAATAAAGTTCTAATTGCATCAAGTTTAATTGTATAAAATAATTTGAATAGTTGCAGCACACATTACAACTAAAATGACACAGATATGAATCCGAAATGGCATATATCTAGTTCTATTATATAAACCATTCAATTGTTATATAAAAAAGATATTGATACTGCTAGAGGATGCATTTTACCTGAACTACATTATATAAAAAACATATGAAAACACAATTATCTAAAGTAAAAAAAACTTTTTAACTATAAAAATTGAATTAAATGTGAATGTAAGATTCTCCTACTTATCCGGCAACCATATTGTCTCGGTGAGTAACCACAGTTAACAAAAGTTTCATATGAAAATGCTAACAAAGTTGATTAAAAACGCATTTGAAATTGACATATATATATATATATATATATATATATATATATATATATATATATATATATATATATATATATATATATATATATATGTTATGTACAGTATTCCCTTTAATTTAATTATGTAAACAGTTTACAAATTTAAAGTTATTTTTATATTTACAAGTGTGTATAAAACAATGTCAAAAATGTACATATGTCTAATCAGTAGACCGTGGGCAATCCTGGATTTAAATCTCCGCTAGTTCATAAATCAATTGTATTTCTCTGTTTCCAATTATTTACATAATTTGATAGTAAATTACCAGTAAAACGAAATTTTATGGAGCTCCAAAATTAATTTGTTATAATAATTTGATTATACTGAAATAATTAAATTCTCAAGAACTCGCCTGTTATTATATCCACTGTAAGATCTACATTACTTCAACATGAATTTACAGGTAAAAAATACGAAATGTATAATTAATCAATGAAGGCATGTAAATGTAGCAGCTCAGAATTTAATTATCCATTCATTATGTAACTACTTGTTTTAAATAAACGTACATGTTAAACAATTCTAAAGGAGAAGTTTCGTTAAAATTAGAATAAATTCAATTAAAACAAATATTCGATAGTTGCAGTTCATTTTTAATATTTTTTAATAATTGAGAATCTATTTTAGGTCCTTATCTTAGCTACGACTTAGCTTTTTTTTTTGATTGGGAAATGTGCAAAGCTTATTTAATGCTCATATGCTCATTGGTTACTTTCAATTTGCCAACTTGTTCGACCGATCGCATACCTAGGTATATGTATGGAAATAGGTTACCATATCATCTAAATAATAAATTAATGTGATAAGAAAAATATTTATATTTTAAAACTTGAAGAATTTCAATTAAAATCTGAAGAAAAGAAAGTTAAATATAGATAAAAAAGAGGACTTTTCATTTGCGATACTGATAGTTCAAAATTCATTAAAATGAAATGTTTTAACGCACACTAAATAGGGAAAAGGAAAGGGACCTCAAAATAATTTTGCAATTCTCAACATTTCGTTACACTAACGTTTTTATGACAGCAACATTTTACTGCTTATATTCCATATTTCCTATGATTGTAGTATTATTTAGATAAAGCCAATAAATTAAGAAAATTGCAAGTATTTAAATTCCTTTACTAATTTACCAAAAAAGGCTTGCTTAACCGTAGCAAGTACTATTGTCGAGTGTTCATCCTATACACTTTTCTGGAACATGTGAAACGACCTACTTCATAGCAATGTTTGTCATTAACTTTTATGTGCAATAAAGTTCCAATTCATACATAACAAAAGCAAAATGTTCTCACTTAAGTTCAATAATATTAGCTCTTTTTAATATCCAAACCACTCACTCGTCTCGACTTCCAATTGGGTACTAAGCTATAAATCTAACCAATCTTCTCCCAATGCTTCTATCATAAGAGAAAAAACTCATTTTCGCTGTTGTAAGAGGTAAACAAAAGTTCTCCGTGTTAATTAATTGGTATTGGTTGTATCTTATGCTTTCTTGAGATAACCGCGCACATTTATATACTTACTCAAAATGTCCTTTCACTAAAAAGAAAGAAAAGAAAAAAATAGTCCTACGCGAACAATATTTTAGTCTACTTTCATTTTCTATATAAGTTCAATTGAGTGAAATCTTATAAACATTATAAAACGCAATTCTTGCAATATTTATAGCATAATATTTATAGCGTAAAATATATTTGAAGCACTATATGGCGTTATGCATGTAGCATTCATAATATGGGAGACTCAGGCGAACATAATGATAAGTGCCACTTTCGATAAAATTGAGTTATTAAGTGGATGATTTGAGATCGAACCATAGAATAGCATGTAAGTAGTTTAATTTCGGAAGTATACTTGCAGATAGCAAAGGGAGCTTAATTCGTGTTATTGCGTTGAATTGCATGGAATGTTAAACCTTCTTTCCCAGTTTACTCGAAAGTTAGAAACTTTGATATACTATTATGTTCCCTGCAACCCTGCAACCGCTCACATGTACTAGCCTGGAAATGTCGGAAACATATCATTGGAAATAATAAACTCTGTTTCGTTATAGCTCACTAAGAGCTATAGCCGGCTACATAGCGGTTATTCAATTGGGTGTCGTGTGGTCAGAATATTGTATCCAAGGTGTCATTATTTTTGTCTTTTTGAACTGCAGTTCGATTCTCTTAATTCAGATTGTTCCTCAATTGCGTCATGATGCTGGATAAACATAAGAAAATCCTCGTCTAAACAGAAGCTCAATAATGTTAATACATATATGGATATATATATAAAATACTTAAATGTATACTTTCTTTATTATGGTGCTTTCTATTTACTAAAGCAAATGGTAAATTTTAATGCATGTGCTACAGACAAAGAATTCAAAAAGATTAAAAATGCAGCATAAAACTAACTAGCTGAAATCTTGTGTCGTGTTAAATATAAAACCTCTGGGAGATAAGTTTTTATACGCCACAAACGGAATACACTTTATATAAGCAGAATGTATTTTCAATATCACTGTATTAAAGGTGAGGGCTTGAGCCTGGTCAACCTTCTTGCTACATCATACCCGGCACAAAAGGTGAGCACTCTACCACTGAGCTACCGCGACCGCAGGTCCACAATACAAAAATCTGATGTTCAACTAAAGAAATACGCAAACGTACGCGTTTCCGGCGCGGGAGACCGATGTTCAATTCTCAGTATTAGCTCATGTGGTTCGGATAACAATTTAAGTTATAGGTTCACGTCTCATATAGCCTTGATGCTGAAAGGGACACTAAAATTTAATCTAAAAATATTAATACGTCAAACAATATGGTTTGCTATTGAAAGAGGAATAGATTAGAAATGTATCCTTTCATCCATTATTAAGGGTGTCCACAGGAGGGTTTTAGGATGTAGGTTGCACTTATAAGATTATTTTTGGGAGTGGGCATATTTTCTATTTAAAATGGCATGATTAATCTTTAATTATAGCATATTGATGCTTTTAAGGACGCTAACTATAAACGAGAACTTAGCATAAATAACATTTTTACAAACAACTCCGTTCTCTTTATTAATATTTTTTCTGGTGGTGGTGGTGGGAAGGGGGGGGGGTAGTGAGCACGAATGGTAAATTTTGGTGGAATTACGGCCAAGCGCTTCGAGGGAAGGGGATGGGCACTACTGTTCATTATAAATAGTTTTCACACACAAAACCTGTGGTGAGTATTCATCAAGCTTATTCGTCTTTATTATGCATCTGATGTGTGCGTATGTATGTGTATGTACATACATGATTGCGTGTTTATGTATGATTGTGACGTAGACAGAAAAAACAAGAGATGAAGGGGGAGAATTCATGAAACTATTTTATAAAAGCTATTTCATAATTAATGAATGGATGGTATTTCTATTTAACGTTGTGCATACGGAAAATACCAAAAAGATGCATTATGCGCTATGCGCTGTCCCGCTTTAATAAAATTAAACGAAATCCTTTTACAGAATATGGAATTTAATTTTGTAGATAAATAGATTATATAACTTTTGTTTTAAACTGCACAGTACAGTATCCCATTATGTTGTAGGCTACCTTTGTTTCTGTGGATAAATGTTGTTTCAGTAAGTTGTGGTGAGTGGTGTTTCTTGAAGGTGACGTAACACAATTAAAAGGTTGCAACGTAATTCCTCGTTGGCTTATGAATGTATATGAGTGCCAAAACACCTTTCTCCATCTCTTGGCTTTCGGCCATTTGCACTTAATAAAAGAGAACGAAAATATTTTAAGCAGCCTCATGCACCACGTTCCAGGGATATTTTTTCTCTAATCTTTACTGTTAAAGACATAAAGCTCAAAATGTGTTCACCAACCATAAAAGCTTACTTTTATGTCGCTTTTGCTATCTCTCCCTGGATGTGAAACCGTAACTTCCCAACATGAATTGCTCTTTGCAATCTCGCTTCCACTGCCAATGATTCGTATCTTGCTTTCTATAATCCACTCCGTAGGATTCAGCAAAAGAGGTGATCAAATTGGACATTGGACAACTTTTATAACCTTTGTTTCTCTCCTGTTTCTCTCTCCTTACGATGAAAGGACAGGTTATTCATTGAAGAAAAGAAAATTTACTACGTCATAGATTAAACTGAGAAACCCTTACGATTTCTTTTAAAACATAGTTTCTTCTTATTGTCTGGCTCTTTGACTATTGGATAGCTTTGAATGCAAAAATCATGAAACTTTTGAGTGGTTGAATTGGAGTTAAGTGTCTCTTTCAGCACTGGGGCTATATCAGACGCGAACCTACAGTTTAAAGTCCGATACAACATGAATGGTTCAAATTTCAATGCTTTCTCACCGTGGAATCGTATCCAGGGTCCCGAGTACCAAAGGTGCCAGCTAAGAGATGAACAATTAGATCTCATGAGACTTTTCTAAAAATGTGTTGGCAAATTCAAACATATAACTCAACCAATTGATTCGATTACAAGTTCAAATTGAGAACTCCGACTAGAGTACTGATAAAGGAATATGCATCAAAGAGGTTTTTTACTGTATTTCCGTTTATAAGGAGGATTTTATTGCTGTAAAATATGCCATATGAATGTCTACAGTTCATAACTTGTTGATTTTATACAAATATTGATGTTCATTGGAATAAAATACGACTTACATGTCACCACCTTAAGCAGGAACCTAATCCACTCCAAGGGGTCGCGATGGCTCATAGGACGAGCGTTCACCTCTGTTCTATGGGGTTCCTGGGTCGATCTCAGCTCGCGCCAAGTGAACTTTACGGTGGACAAACACCGCATGCGAGGTTTCCGCGGGGTTCTCCTGTTTCTTCTCACTTTTTTCATTCAGTCATTTTATTCATTTTTCATCATCACCGTCTCCTTTAGCTAGCCTACACGGCATAACGGTGGAACGTAAAACTGAAAAATTTAATTTAATTTCTTTTTCATTTTTCAAATCCACTCGAAATATTGCGATTATGACTTTTGAAAAATTAAAGCAAATTAATTGTAAATTTTACACTAAAATGGTTATATGCTTGTCGTGATTAAAATACTTTTCTTAATATCTCTTTTACAAGGGCATGTTGCTCAGTGGTAGAGTGCTCACCTTTAGCAGAAGTCTCTGATGCGATTCCAGACTATATGAGTTTGTGGTGGATACCATTGTGACCGTATGTTTTCTCGGGGTACTCCAGCTTTCTTCCACATTTTCATTCCACCACTTCTTTCATAAATAGTTCACTTTCACTAATCATTCGTTTCCTTGAGGTTGTAGAACATAGCTGTGGAACGTAATACTAAAAGTTTCATTTAATTTCTTTTACATAATATATTGCTCTACAAATTGGAATATTTTTTAATGATCTCCGAAGAAATTTTCAATATTATATTTTTCAATGATCTCCGAAGAAATTTTCAATATAATTTCAAAAAGAGCCCGGAACTAGTGATGTCGAACGCCCTTGTTGACCATGAAAGTATATAAAAGACAACCTTAACCTATATTTCCCAAATACAATTACATGCAAATCTATGCATGTGAAATCACATTTATATTATGTCCTTTTTTTCTTTTCTTTTTCTTTATGTAACGAGAATGTGAAATCAATGCTGTTAGTCAACATGGGTCATTCTTCGATTCCGAGAGATACGAGTTCGATAATTTTATGTGTGGGCTTTTCATCGATCGATGGACTTGCTTGCTCTGGCACCATTCCCCGCGAGAAACATCCAGAAAATTAACCACAGCTGTCGATGTGAATAATCCCTTCTTCCTTTTCTCTTCTCACTTTCTTCATTCGTAGTTCTTTAGCTGCTCCCGAGGGACATTTCTAAGATTCCTTCTTGCTTTCCACGGACACCAATCCACTTAATAGTTCAGAAAACTTTTCAAATGGGCGTGGGTTGCTTCGATTACTAAGAGTTCGCTCTCTCTCTGATAGACTTCTTTTATTCTGCCTTTGAATTCAACAACAAAATAGCCAAAGAAAAGTGTTCTATAGAAGGAGAGATTAACGCAAAAGTTAAGAAAAATTGAGTGGTTAGATCTGAAGAAAATAAATACTTAAGCATGAAATTCCATCATTAAAGCTCTATAGGAAAAGAAGACTGATGATGTATGTAAGCAAACTGATAACAAAAGAATTGAAATAATAAAGAAATTGCAAGGAAACAATGGAACCAACAACCTCCAATGTTTGCCTTCACAAATGCACATAACCCTGACTGCTGCGTACCAGTAGTACCCTAAGTATTCTTTCACTATATTAATGTATTGTATACTTGTTTCCAAGGTGTTTGCAGCACTATACACTGGGAAAAATTAGCGGTATATTGTATAAATATACGGTATCCATAGGTTTACTACGAAAATCTGAACAAAGCATGCGCTATCCATATGCTACATACATGCTACTGCTAGGTGTTTGACATCTAACAGTCTTCTGTATAATATATATGTATACGTATGTTGTATACTTCAGTTATATATTATATACATCCATCTGTATGTGAGACCCTTATTGCCTATATATTGTTCTTTCTTTCATACGGAAAGTACGTATAAATGAAACACTTATACGAAAAATATTATAAAACATACTTTTTCAGTTGTACGTTTTTCAGGATTTACGCATGTAACCTACGTTTTTACGTACGTCTCATACATTTTTCTCTGTCTAATAAATAAATATTAGTGATTTGGCTGCTTTCTGGCTGTCATTATTAATAATATGTAAAAAAAATTACCAGTAAATGTAAACAAAATCAATAATAATAATTACTTAAGAAGCTCTCGTAGAGAAAAAAAATAATTGTCGCATAAGCTAAAGCTCACGTCCTTTCCTAACTGAAATTCAATTGATACTTTTTTGGTTTTCACTAATATAATCTAGTATCTAGTATTATCTAGTACTAATGTAATCTAGTATTATCTAGTATCATCTAACGATACAATTGAACAAATTTTCATTATTCACAAGAAATGTAATTTGAGTACATTCCTGATGCTTCTTCTTTTGATACAATTTAACTGACTTATCTGTGACAGTCAAGACTTGGTAGCAAGGTTTATAACAAACGAAATCTGAAATCGAAATAATACGGAGGAATAATCACCGAAATTCGCTTCTTCCATAGGAGTCAATGAAGCTTTGTGAAACCTAAACATAAATATGCAACCGTTTATGCATATGCATTTGTTGTATAACTTCTGGGAGTAAGATTTCAACAGGGAGATTGTCATCGTAACCCACAGCAAAGCATATCAAGGAATAAGTAATAAAATATGTGGGTTGCTGGAGTAAGCAATAAAAGATGTTTAACAGGGAGATTTTCTTCGTTGTCCACCGGAAAGGACATGCCACAACAAGCAATAAAAGATGTTTAACAGAGAGATTTTTTCTCGTGACCCGCTGGAAAGCATGTGTCGGAATAAGCAATGAAATATGTTTAACAGGGAGATTTTTTTGTGACTCACCGGAGCAAGCATTAAAATATGTTTACTAGAGAGATTTTCTTCATGGTCCACCGGAAAGGATGTCAAGGAGCAAGCAATAAAAAATGTTTAACAGAGAGATTTGTTTCGTGTCCCACCGAAAAGTATGTGTCGAAGCAAGCAATAAAAGATATTTCACACGGATACTTTCTTCGTAGACCACCAGAAAGTATGTACCAAAGCAAGCAATAATAAGCAAAGGAAAGCTATTAGAACAGAGGTTAGGATATGAAGAAGCAGGAGCAGGCACTAGTTGGAGTAACTGATACTTAAAACATGTTGGGGATATATATATATATATATATATATATATATATATATATATATATATATATATATATATATATATATATATATATATATATATATATATATATATATATATATATATATATATATATAAAGTGTTGAAGTGTACATATTATGTTCAGTACTTTCCTCGGTAAAGAGACTTACATTGTCAGACCGAAGCAACTGTCAGTTCCATTCTTCCCGGAAGAGTTCATTTCGATATTTGTCTTTTTCTCAACAGTACAACTGTTCTTTTGCATGATATCATAGTGAATATGGAGAAACTCTTTAAAGAATGTTTAGCTGTTTCATTCAAACTTTGGATTTGAAAAATCTAGCCAGTAAAAGAACTGAACTCTCCTAAGAACTGCCTTAGTGCGCCCTTAAAAAATCATTTTAAAAAACTGTTCAGCACTTTGCCTTGAAAATGAAACATTTCACTTTTATTTATACAACTATAAAAATCTTTATTCTCTAAAAACTAACTAACTAACTCTATGGCCTATGGAACCCGGAGGTTCAGTGCCGCGTTTACAAAAGCTCTCCACTGACTTCTATCCTTAGCTAATTGGATCCAGTTTCTATTTTGTATTCCTATCTCTGCGAGATCCATCTTAATATTACCCTCCCATCTGCGCCTAGGTCTTCCTTATGGTCGTTTTCCTATGGGTCTACCAGTCAAGACTTTGAAAGCGTTTCTACTTTCTTCCATTCTATCTACATGACCTGCCCACCTAAGCCTCCTAGACTTGACGTCCCTAACAATGTTGGGTAAACCGTATAAACTATGTAGTTCCTCGTTATGAAGCTTCCGCCATTCCCCATTCTCGTTCCTCTTGGGTCCGAATATTCTTCTCAGGATCCTGCCATTTAATTCTAGATACTTCTAGAGAATATTTTTAAAGAAATATCTTGACGAAACACGAAGGAAAGGAAAAGATTGATTGATTAATTTATTAACTGATGTTTAACATCGTTTCAAACACCGAAACTATATGAGATGTGAATCTATAATTTTGACATTAGATTCGAATCACATGAATTCCCTTCGGGAGACGAACTCAAGTCCTCCATACCAAAGGGAAAACACTAATCACTTAGAACGATGGGGTTGGAGGAAAAGAAAGCGGAATCGAGAAAGTAAGGAAACGAAATTTGTAGCTTAAGATTCCATACGCTCTTTAGACTAAAGGAGATTGATGGATCATAAAACTGAATAGTTATGAAAGAATTGGTTGAATGATCATGTGGGAGGAAACGGGAACATCCACGGACACGATGTTGTCCACCACAAACTCACATAGCCTGGGACTGAACCAGCGTCATTTTAGATTTTGCTTGAGGGGAGCAAGATCACCTACTGTCATAATAATTTCACGGTTTTTATTAGTGCATTAGTACACAATTGATTAAAATATATATATTCCTTGAACTCAGGGGGAGGCTATTGCCCTTCCTAAATGAAGTCCCTGGATCGAAGCAGAACCCTTTCGCACGAGAAGTGAGCGCTTACCCGTGCCGACATGAGAAGAGAATGGAAAGAAGGTTTGAAACAGTGGAAATTATCTAATGTAATTATTGTAATGTTCGTTGCCCAACACATTGAAGAGTAATCCATTGTGAGTATAAAATGCATAAAACCCTTTACATTTTTGTTTTATTAAAATCCTTGTATTTTGTATTTTATTTTTTGCTGTGTTGTTCTGTATCCTTAATTTTTTAGAACACTATAATTCAGTAACTGTTATAACTCGACATCAGATGGCACCTGGTTATATGGTTTGACACACAGCAGTTTATAACATGTTATTAAAAAAAAATCCCTCGTCCCTCTACACAAGAAGTCCCATATTACAACCAACCAAAAAATACGAGGTATATTATGAAGGCATGATTCAATTTACTCTGACAGCGCACACACCACGTACATAAAACAGCACATGACTATGTATATCATATACGTGGTGGAGAGGTAGAAAGTTGGTGCATCGAAGTTAATTTTCTGTTCCAAACTAAAATAGAAGAGGAAAAAGACGGACAGGCCATTGATTGTTGCTATGGCAACAGATGACAATGAAGCTGCAATTTACACCCAGAAGAAAATGCTTTTCGGTGTCGGCTCATTTCCTTCTCATTCCCCTCACCCTATACACACAGTGGTGCCTTCTACCTCCAGAATATCATTACCCCCACCCTCTCCCTTCTGACCCACTGGAAGAAAAGTTAATTTTCTTTTCTCCGTTGTCTTAAACTGCTGACGAAAGTTGGTGATAATTCTTGCTGAAGAAAGTTAAGTGTATTGTATCATTCTTAAAGAAGGAAGCACCACACCCAACTTTGTCACCAAACCTTTTCTTTTTTCAAGAGAATGTATTTGAACTTTCGCACTGTGAGTAAGGCTAACTACGTTGGTAGGGATGCGATGCTAATATATGGATATTGTTGACACTTTTAATTTACAAAGAAGGTGCTCATAACTGGTATAGTAATGGACATGGTGGCACGGTAACTCAGTAGTAGAGCGCTGGTGCCTGGTGCTTGGGGTCCCTGGTTCGATCCCCGGAAAAGTAAGTTTGTAATGGACAACATCGAGCTCGTGGTTTTTCTTGGGGTGCTTCCGTTTCCCCTCGCTTTATCATTGCACCTGTTCTCCCATCATCATTCACTTGCTTTAATTATCGTCTCCCTTAACCTAACAGGCATGACCGTGGGACGTTAAACTCAAAGATTTCATTTCATTTCATTAATGGACATTAACCTTTGAGATACTAACACAAACGTGTTACTTTCAGGTAAGGTCTTAGATGTCAACGAACACTATATTGTTACTTTGGTCTAAATGCATTGATATATTAATATTATTCATCGGTATCAAGGACTTTACTTTGAAAATTGGGCTTGGTAGGTATTTCACCATAACTCGTAGTTCACTTGCCTTAGATTAAGAATTTGTGATTATATTCTCTTCTGCGTCTGACGATTCTGCACTTTAGACTAAAAGGGACGGAGAGAAATGGGTATTGTTTTTTTAATATATGGAAATCATCTTCTTCGACTAACTTAAGACTCTTCGCTTCCTTTCCCATAAGTTTCTTTCTTTTTTTGGTCTGTAACTAAACATCAGCGATTGCTAAAAACTGTAATGAGGGTCATGACAGACACACATTTATCTCTACTTCCGTAAGTTTCAGTTTCGTTCGGTAGATACCAAGAGCTGGAGGATATTTGCTGCCAGCTAACGGGATGGTGTGTAACTTGCAGCATTCTAGAATCATACTCTTGTGTTTCAATAGCAGAAGATGAGATATGGACAGTCACCGTTAAAGTCACTGTTACCAGTGAAGGTGTTAAGAGAGTGACCCAATTACGAACTCTGACGAGATAATCGTTCTAGCTATTCTAAAAGAAACATAACTAAAATAATCACTTTCTTCAAGAGTTAACACGTGGAATAACTATGACACACCCACGTACCTACATACATACTGAGATTGCAAGCTTGGAAGTCTCACTTGCGTGATAATAATAACTATTTCTTAACGGTCATGACATATACTGTATATTTACCACTCATCTCTTAGTGAGACCACTGATCTGTTTTCTCACATTCTTGTACATATTGTATTCTTTGGTCTAATGAAGAACACAATAACCACAAGAATTTAGGAAAACAGATCAATACTCTTCCTAAGAAAATGAAATGAAAATTTTGAGTTTTACGTCCCACTTTTATGCCGGTTAGGCTAAAGGAGACGGTGATGATGAGAGATGAATGAAATGGTGGAATGAAGAAAGTGGGAGGGAACGGGAGAACCCCGAGAAAACCCACGCACACGGTGTTTGTCCACCACAAAACTCTTCCTAAGAGATGAATGGCAAATATATATACCATGACCGTCAAAGAGTTAAAACTGCACATCTCCATTCATATAATCAATTCGGTAGGAGTGAATAATTTGTCCGTCCGAAAGTAAGCTGCACTCAGAAGCGTCGAAATTCTCTTTTACTACAGTATTAATTATACAGGGTGTTTCAAAACAACACCGGCAAAATTTGGGAGGTGATTCCTGACACCAAGATAAGACAAAAAGTATAGACCATCCTGGGTGCACAAATGCTTCCTTTCCGAGTTATAGGCTGCCGAAAACATGAAAAAATAAACTTTAAAGGTCCATAACTCTAAAACTATGGACCTACCGTAGTCGGTTCAAGACTCCACTTAGGAACTAGTATGTGCCCTATCCAAATATCCATCTTTCAGAATCCTGCTGTACTTCCGCAACAATTTTTATAGAGGCAGTTGGAGAGTACTTCAAATTATATGACCGTAGCCAAACTCCTTCTATAAAAATTGCTTTGTGAGTACCTTAGTATTCTGCAACGTGTATTTTTGGATGGGGCACATATTAGTTCCTAAGTGAAGTCTTGACCCGACTACGTTAGGTCCCATAGTTTTGGAGCTATGGACCTTTAAAGTTTATTTTTTCATGTTTTGGGCAGCCTATAACTCCGAAAGGAAGCATTTGTGCACCCAGGATGTTCTATACTTTTTGTCTTATCTTGGTGTCAGGAATCACCTCCCAAACGTTGTCGGTGTTGTTTTCAAACACCCTGTATAGTGGGTAGCGATAATACCATAAGTCTTGAACAATCCAGGTGAGTTTTTGTTTTAAGAAATCAATTTGCCCTATCTTCGACCAAACGTTTGTAAATGGAGATTCTCTTTTGAAAATTAGGCCATTTGGTGCTGTCAAGCTGCTAATATTAAATGAGTTAGTAACTGTTTTCAAAATGTTTCACGTATTCTTCAAATTTGACTTTCCAATAGTTATGAAATCATAAAATCTGCCCATAAGTTTCTAAGTTGTGTATGGAAGACTATGACGTGGTTTATTTAATAATAATAGTTTGTAAATCCTAGGTGACTTATTTTCTGCATTTCTAATATGCAATGTCTTTGTCTTCTCTATGGATATTTCGACTGAAATTTAAGAATATGATCAGAAAATAATGTGAAGACTTACGTGCCGTGTCGTTTCAAGTAGCTTTCCGTCCCAGTAGCATTTTGTCCCAATCGCACCACGTGTCTTATCGTTTCGTCAAAAGCAGCATTTCGACTCAGTAGCGTTTCGTCCCAATTCGACGAACACGAAACTTAGGTTTCGGCATTCACCTAATCGAGTAGCGTTTCGTCCAGTAGTTACACACACACACTTTCTCTTTCTCTCTTTCATACGCACACACATTGATTATGGTCACAGTGCGATAAGGTCCATTGTTAGTTTCAGCCAGGACTGCGTACCCTCTTTCATTGGCATTTCTCTGACAGAGGTCGGCCTGCCGTATAAGTTTCGCAAGAGGGTAGTAAATAACCCACGGACGCCATTGACCCACGCGGTTAATTCATGAATTATTTTTTTAAATTTTTATAAACTAAAAAATCCACTGAATTACTGCACTCAGCCTTAAAACTTAAGGTCTAGTCCCAAAAGTAAAATTGCAGCCAGCGCTTACAATCAATAGCTTCGTCCAATATTTTAATATGTCAGTCCTAACGGCTTTCCTTTCTCATTAATCGATGTGGATTATGTAAGAGACATTTCTTAAAAACTTCCCTATGTCTCTTGACTTTTGCAGTGACTCAGCTGCTCTTACCTAGTTTAAGTTTAACGAACTACCGGTTGATTGACTATTGAGTCATATGTGTGTGTAGCTGGGACGAAACTCTTTTCATCACCTGTTCACTAATCAATAAAAATAGCTCGAGACGAACTGCCAAGGATTTGCATTCGGACGAAACATTACTGGGACAAAACACTACTACATCGGAACGAAATGCTACGGAATTTTTCCTTGGGACGAAATACTACGAAACCAAGTTTTAAGACTTATTGTAAATTCCGGAATTTTTCCGAAATCCAGAAAGTGAAATCTCCGATTCCGGAAAATATTGGTCATCCCTAGCAAGTATATACAACTTGATTACCCTTCCACAATCCCAGTTTGTTTTCTGTTACTCTTTGCTCCCTAATAGAGAAGAATTCAAATCTTCAATGTCCTTTAATTTGCAGATCATCCGTTGAGAGACATAAGTAATGCAGCATTAATGATAGCAAGCCAGTTAACGCTAGAAGTGCGAGTTAAAATGGAGAAGGTGTTAGTATAATGTATTAATGATAATTACGAAAGTCTATTCATATTAGTGAAGTCTACCCCCCCCCCCCAGCAAAACTTAAAATAACGCTACTGCTTCAAAATATAAAGAAAAGCACATCAAAAACTGGAAAATGATCCCTGAATTCAGTGATAGGTTGCATCTTGTAAACCATCATATAACTAGACAGTATTGTTTGTTCGTGTGCAGTATTACTAGTGGTAGTAGTAGATGTTGATGTTATTGGGAATATACGCCACATCTCAAAGTTTAAAACAGTGCATATAGACAAGAAACTTTACTAACAACTGCTAGCGATTTTTTAACCCAAAATTGCACTCCTTTTATCACTCATTTAACGATTATTTGTGTTAGCATTTTGGCAGCACTGTCTGTAATTATCGCCCTAGAAGCAAATATTTTCATGTTAAAGGGAGGCACGAGTAGATACAGCTAGTATAGATCAAGATCCTTGATTTAAATGGCGCATAAACACTTTTCATTACATAAGTCCGGTCTGTGAAGTTTTTGGATAAAATGGCATATACGAGGTGATATCAAAAAATTTCGAGACTAGTTCTGTAACATGCCAATATATGGAAGCGCAAGACTGCACACATAGGCACAGGAAGCACCGATTTTCATAAGTCAGAGTGTCAAGAAACATTGTACTGTGTACATCGGGAGCTATGCATTTGATGCTATTCGGACCACGTGCGTTACCACATACACTTCCCGAACCATGTCAAGCGTTTCTGTGGCGGATTTGTCCAGTTTCACACAGAATTTAACGTTCGCTCGTTGTTCTAATTTGTTATCCATAATGAAATCGCAGACATGGTAACGCACGTGGTCTGAATAGCAACAACTGTACAGTCCCGATGTACACAGAACGATGTCTCTTGGCATACTGACTTATAAAATTCATTGTTCCCTGTGTCTGTGTGTACAGCCTTGCGCTTCCATGTGTTGGCGTGTTACAGAACTAGTCTCTCGAAAGTTTTTTGATACCACCTCGTATATGTCAATACAGTTGTATCAATGGAAGCTTCATAGACATATTAAAGTCATAATTTATTACATTAACAACCGAAAACTCCACTAGAAAATTAGTTATTAATAAATACATTACAAGTTTAATATGATCAATTAAGCCACCATTGGTAAATTTCATTAACGTATCATAAATGTTCTTTACATTGAAATATTGTGCCATTAAAACAAAACCTTCGTGAACCCGAGATAAAAGCCGCTATGTTTTTACCTATTTAGTATTCATTGCAACAATAAGTCACTAGTATTTACTCTTTATATGTCCAGGGAGAACGGATGGTTTCAGAATGAAACCAAGAGGAGAAACATACATGATGTGTATTAAAATTCAGGTTAATTCGTTAATTATGCCTTTTTAAACCATAATTGAGATAGAACAGGTCATATCGGGCAAGCCTAATCATTCAAAGATTTCGTGGTGAATACAAAGGGTCATACCAGACGAATGGAGGAAATTATAGCTAGAAATGACCATCCTTTCACTTTCACAACATTACGAATAAAGACATCACGGAAACGTAGAATCTAGTCAAAGATAAGTCCATAACAAACAAACTATGTAATGCAGAAATATGTGTTAGGTAAGCAGTCTATGCTCTTGACCATCATTAAAATCGTCGCAACTAAGGGGCAGAAATGATTACATCTGCCATGTCATGGCTATTCATTGCAAAATACATACACATCACAAAAGAAAACTGTTATTTAGCAGAATTAGTATCGATCGTGTACTGTTCTAATGCCTAGAAACAACACGAAAGCTTTGTTAATAATAATGGAGTGAACAAGGCAAG
The DNA here is from genome assembly GCF_964235325.1 of Thermobia domestica. NCBI lineage: Eukaryota > Metazoa > Arthropoda > Insecta > Zygentoma > Lepismatidae > Thermobia > Thermobia domestica. The sequence goes on from NC_137462.1 coordinate 181,947,071, forward strand.
GACGGAAAAGGGCGTGAAAAAGATACAGGTAACCATCACGGAATCAAATTGACACACTAAAGCAACTGAAGTGAAAAAAAAAAAAAAACACTAAGAATAATTTGTCATCGCGTGTCTACGTTTGCATGCTTTCGACCTCTCATTTGCACCACTTCCCACTTACTTATCTTATAAAACGATTTTAAATAAGAGTTTGGTGATTATGTTTGATGTGGGTTTTAATGTGAACATTTTAAAATCTTGATTTATTGCTAATCGATATAGCTAGAACAAATTCAATAATGAATTTGAAAGATGATATTTGACTTTATTTGAATTATGTTAAAACTGCAAAATAGATCTTTCATAAAATTAAGGCACTTTGTACCTTTCGTATTAATTTTAAGTTTCGTGTGTCTTGTTTTTTAAAAATTTAGTATGTTTGGTTATATTTAATGTGTATTACAAGGTAGACCATAAGTTCTTCGAGAAAAATGATTTGCAATACATTATTATTTTTATCAACTACAAAACTACTCGTATGCGATTATTGCAAGTTGTATCATAAACATAAGGATAGGTGAGGAAATTAGGTTACCTAAATCAAGTGTTAGTGTGCTATAATCATAAGATTTTTCTCTGTAGCCACACATTCAAGTCCACGTGCTCTAGGAAGATTCACTAAGGACCAAATGTGTTCAAACCCAGTGTTGTCAATTTAGCTATTTTATGGCTAAATTTAGTCATTTTCAGACGATGCTAACCAGTAAAAAAATTTAATTTAGTTATAAGCTACAATTTTGGCCTATTCTGCTTCAAGGCCATATCTAGCCATTTGTGCTAAGCAGTGGTTGGATATATTTTCCTATTAAATCTTCCCTAGAATTGTCAACAAGAACATAATAAAATGTGATTTGCTATTTTACTAATCCCTCTGATTGGGGCCACGGTGCCTTAGTGGTAGAGCGCTAACCTCTGGTGCGTGGGGTCTCTTGTTCGATACCCCGTCAAGTAAGCTTGCAGTGAGTGAACAACATCGTGCCCGTGAGTTTTCTCGGGGTATTCCCGTTTCTTCTCACTTTCTCACTCAACTAATTCTTCCATCATCATTCACTTACTTTAATAATTGTCTCCCTTAATCTAACGGGCATAATTACGGGACGTTAAACTCAAAGATTTTGTACTGTCACATTACAATCTGCCTTACGTATCTTGTTTACCATTCTTACTTACTAGCGTGGTTTCTGCAAATCGAGTTTCTGAACATTTCACTTTCCCAAAGATAATTCAAACGTTTAATTCTTTTACGAATTTTCAGTGTATGTTCAGCATAGACAGTATATTTTTAGTGTTATCCTGGATCAAAGGTGCAACCTGTATGAAAATCCGCAAATTTAAAACGAAAAAAGGAATTGAAAGATGTATTGCATCTCGCCGGTGATACAAGCGAAATGTACTGTGCATGCGTGTTTTAAGTACTTTATTTAAAAATACCAGGAAGAATACTGCAGTATTTTTGTATACATATGCAGTAAAAGAAGACAATATTTTTCTTTTTTTATTAATAACTTCTGTTGGCTATAAATTTAATTAGAATTTTAGAAGGGTTCAGGCAGATTTAGCTAGATTTTGTGTCATTTAGCTAGTTTGTGAAGATATATGTTCGCGAAACCCTTCACAAATAATTCAATCGTACTTTGGTAATTGTAGTTGTGTAACCACTACTTTTGAAGTAAGAACACACATTCATCCTTTGATAACTTTCTATTCATTGTAAACTTAATTATAAATGTAACAATATTTAAATCCTTTATATAAAATCACTTCTTGTAATGTATTATTCACGAACTTAACTATAACGTACTGTTACGTCAATCAACTACTACTACTCCAGTCAATTGAGAACTGAATAACTGTTAGTGTCAAGCGAAGTATGGTCGAGCCTTTATTTTAAAATTTAATAATTTAAAAATCCCCCCATTCTTATGAAATGAATACAATCGCTATGCTGAAATATAATTTAAATACTGTTCCTTCAACTTTGTATACATAACTGCTAGAAGTTACCAACAATATTACCACATGCTGATGTGAACAGAGTTGAGTGTTACAAACCAAATTAGCAATTATTCAATTTGATTGACATGTTTCTTTTGATTTTGAAGAAACTGTGACTTCAATTTCTCAAACTTCTTAGTCTACCTAGGAAAACTTCAATTTAATCATCTCTACTTTCAAATATCAAATAGAAGGGTAAGTTCTGAGATCTTAGCAAAATTAGAGTTTGATATTTCAAAGAATTTTCACGTTTCTGTACATACAAACTGATAAATACAGTTTGGGATATGTCCATATGGCTGACATAGTACTCAAAAGACACATTCCATATTTTAGTTTATGCGTAGGTTATCATTGGTCTGGAGTCACAAATGTTCTGTTGGATGAACGAAAGTAAGTCACAGCTGAGTAAAAAAAAAAAAAAAAAAAAAAAAAAAAATCGTGCCTTGCAACTGCATTGCTTTTTTTTTTTTTTTTTTTTAATCAAGTGTGAATATTCTAGACTCGTGACTGGGTAGTAGAAGATTTGAAAGTTAGATGTTTTAAAGAATTTAGTTTTTTTTTTTACTTTCCCTTATTTTCTGGTTCCTTAAAGAAGGATAGTTTAGTAGTCTATAATTGATATTTTCTCTAAGAACGAATCAAACGATTTTCCTTGCACTTACTAATAAATTTTATTATAAACTATCTTGAGAAAATCTTCAACAAACAGCCCATTATTACTCTGAACACACTGAAAGGATAATCAATGCATCTTTTTACTTGCCGATATTCATAACATGACACAACTTCACCGTATTTTTCCAATTGTATGAAGGTTAACATACTACTGTCTTTATAAATGCACTGTTGTATGATGTGACAAACAATACATTAAAAATTAACTTCATTGATAAAGTTTAGACAGTGAGACGGTAGATAACATTTTAATCGTATACTTGCCATTTACATCTATTAAGAAATTTTTCACAGTTGAGCTGATGAAAGGTTAAAAATTAGAAAATAGAAAGATCAGAAAATTTCTCCATTCTCCATTATAGAATAAACTTTTTCAGTTCCATGCAACATGTTTCTCCATTTCAATAATACAGAGAGTAAACATTGAGCCATGTTTATTTCTGAATTGCCGAGATTTTGCAATGGTAATAATCTAGCTTTCTTGATGTGGAAGCGTAGTGAATAAGATCCCGTTCTGTATAAGGCGATCTTGCCATGATGGCATGTTCACCTGTCAATTGTGTCAGATTCAAGACCTGTCATAGATCCGAACCCGCTTAAAATACAGGCCTGGTATTTCATAATCCTTTATATTAAAGACGTAGAGCCGTGGTTTGTATTCCTTCTGGCCTCGTTCCAATGCGGCTGTCAAGTTCACTGAGTCTCTTTAACAAGGGTGACTAGGGCAACCTGGAGAAATAACGGAACCAAGATGTAATGCTTACTATCACCTCCCTGAGTGTCAAAATGAAGAAAGTGTGGAGCATTAGACTATACACAGTTTAAGGTCTGTTCCGAAAGGGAATGAACTTTTCTTTTAACATGTACGTAAAAATCAATTAATTACTGATCATTGATTTACTGTAAAAACCCTATTAAGTACAAAATACAGAAATAAATAACATAATCTTTCTGAATAACAATTTTCATGCCCTGTCAGTTTACAAAGTAATTTAATGCTATACCAAATAAACTTTCCTAAAGACAATAAAGAAGATCTCGCGAGATGTATCGTTATGAATTAATGGACTTGCGTCTATAACAAAGATTAAGTAAATATTTTGCTCTAGATCTTTATGCAACCCGTAACTCGTAAATGTTTGATTTTGGATTTAGAATTTAGATTTCTGGGCTTTCGGCATCTCTGGCCATGTTAGTTCGTCACGTTTGAGGGATGATGTCCCTCGGCGAGCACACTATCCGGGTAAAGGAAAGGAGGAAAGAATTGGAGGAGGAAGGAAGCGGCCTAGGAAATGTATGTTAGGTACCACCCCGGAATTTGGTTGGTGTGAATGAGGAAAACCCAGGAAAATCTCATTCAGGATGGCTGCCCTTTTTCGACCGAGTGCCCCCACCGGGAATCGAACCCGAGACCGCTCTTAAATGTTTTGAGATTTGCAAATTACCGTCAAGCGAAACGTACGAATTTGTGTATGAGTGGGGGTATGGATAACCACCATTAAAATCGCCGTTACCTGGAAAGATGGCAATAGGTTGATTCCATTAAAGAACTCGACCTCGGAGATAATTGCTTTAGCTATCTTATTGCAGAAAACAATAAAAAAAAAGGCTTTCGTGCAAGAGTTAACGTGTGAAGTAACAGTCTTACTAACACAAAAGTCTAACGTCCTAACACACACGAACATAACAGTCTTACAAGACCCACCAGCATGATCCTAATAAATGTGATAGTTGGGTATTTTACATATTATAGGAGTATATCCTTTTAAACCTACGTAGAAAGAGAAAGTCGACTCCTGTGAAACCTCAAACTACTGTTAGCATTATGTTCAGGTAGGTGTGAAAGTGTATTGACTTAAGAGAGATATAGGAAAGAGGATAAGTTTACTGTTCTTTCTTGCAGATATTTGCGTTGCCGGATTAATGTGTCCTGACTTTTTTTTAAAAACCATGAATCACAGATGGTATCGCTAGAGAAAGAAGTTATCTTCAAAAGCAAAATAAAACCAAGGCAAACAATGCTCAACTCACAAAAGAATGAAATATTCAGGACCTACGGGGACTTCACTAAGATGAAAATCCTTCCGCTCCTTTCCCCATCTCTTCTTTTCCCTTCTTTTATACATGCTCGAGATTTTCGCTGCTGCATTTTTTTTTTTTTTTTTGGCAGACATGCTTCTGAGAATATAATCTTTAAGGAACAACGTCAGTCATGCATAAAAGAGAGAGCACACGAGGAAGAAGCAAATAGAAAATAAGGGACAAAGAAAGGGAAGAGAAAAGAGAGGATGAATAGGAAATTGCTTAATGATATTCAAGAAATTTAATGGAAAAAGAAAAATATGTAAATCAAAACAATAAAAGAATATTTAAATTGAGAAAATTTTTAATTTATAAAAATTGTGTTCCTTTTATTGGTCATTCTTCATTTGTGAATGAACATAAATAAGGGAGCTTTGTTTCACATACTGAATCTAAGGTAGACCTCCAAATTATAGAAATTCAATACTGAAACCGGAAATTATGGATTTTCCACTTCCGGTTTCATATTGAGCTAAAGTTGGAGATGAAACATATTCTCGGGATCTTGTTTTATTTTTTTTTTAAATCCCATTATCTGATATCACTTTTGCTCAATGTGAACCCAATATTGAAACTGCAAGTGGTTAAATACTACTTTTAGTTTCAATAGAGGGATGAGGGCAGAATGGAGCTTATTCTTGGTCTCTATAGGAGAAAAAATCCATTTATCTTCAATATACTCACTATGAGATATTTGCTAATCACAAAGCAGAATCTATAAGGAATTATCCCCGAAGAAAGAAGAGAAACAGAACCAAGTTGATCATCTCTTTAATAACAGTATATTACAATGTTTGCAAGTAACACTTTCTATCCTGTGTATTATCTTCACACACACATATAGACAAGTGATCTGACACAAGAAGGTCCCACAAGTTGTCGCTGAAATCTGATTTCAACAAGATGGCGGACAGTGTATCTGGTAGTTTGGATGGTTTTCATATTTCTGGTAAAAATACAGATAACACAAAGTGTAGTAAATGGAAAAGAATAATGAAGAACGGTATAAAGTGCGAAAGATGCCAGAAATACTTTCATTTTGGCAAGTGTAGCTTGATTGACAAAAATACTAGTGTTTTAACTTGGATGTGCATCCCGTGTAGTAGTCGAGAGAAAACGAAAGACAGTCTACAAGATGAAATGCTAGTTTCAGTTGAAGTTATTAATAAACTATATGAAGGACTATCGTCATTAAGAAAATTTGTTGAACTCTTAGGACAGGACGTTCATAAACTTCAACACCAAAGACAGTTACAGAGTATCGTTACTGACTATGATGATGATAGTGCAAGGCTAAATTGTAAAACCTGGAGTGACGTTGTAAGAAAAAAATGCTAACGTTCCAGAATCAACCAAATACACTCTATCGCCTCAGAGTACTTCTTTAGTTCAAAATCAGTATGTTCACAAAGACGAAGCTGTCATAAGAAGTGAAAATTCTATTGCCTTGTGTGATGTAGTAAAATTCTCTAGGCTTGTTGTTAAACAAAATTCAAATATGTCCAACGGCATTAATAGTAATAAATGGACTACAATACCGGAGAACAAGAGAAAGTCGAATAAATGCAATGACAGTATGCAGTTGTCAACTATCCCACCAAAAAAAAAATCGATTTCTTGCCCTTGACGTTGAAGTATTAATGACAAAAACAAACAAGTGGATAATTTTAGTATCCCTTGTACAAAGAAGAATCGTGTTCAAGACAAGTAAGTAAAGGGCCCATCAACAACGGGTATGATTCGCATACACGCTGACAGTCAAGGAAGAAGTGTTGCCTCTAAACTTTACCACAAAGGATATCAACAAGTCAAAGGAACTACAGTATAAAACCAGGTGCAACTTTCAAGGATGTTAGTACTGAAACTACTCACGAATGTGCTGATATGGGTGTAAGGGACCTCGTAGTCTTTCTAGCAGGTACGAATGATATTGCGAAGAATGAAGTCAGTATATTCCAATGTATTCCTACAGACACTAAGAAGACGACTACAAGTTTTATTATTTACTAATGTTGTTATTTTCACTGTACCTTATCGCTATGGTTTACCAACGTGATCATGTGTTAACGAGGAAGTGAAACCTGTGAATAAAGAAATCTACAAGCTTTCCAAACATTTCAGAAATGTCAGTGTAGTTGATCTAAGTAAGATTGGCAAAAGGTTTCATACTACGCATGGATTGCATCTTAACGCATTAGGTAAGATGTATGTAAGTAATGAAATAGTAAATGTTGCATGTAAAGTACAATAAAAAATGTGCAAGGGTAATGGAATGGTATGAACAGGGAAACTTGTAGATAAACCTGTCTCCATTGTCATGCCAGAGTCAGGCTCACTATGGATCCAGGTTAAACATTCTACCCTTGTACAAAATCTTGAATGTAATTTGCATGACTTTGCAAATAATGTAAAAAGCACCCGTACAGAACACAATAATTCGAAGCTTTTGCTGTTTCACATTAATATTCAATCCATAAGAAATAAGTTATCAGAACTAGATATATTCTTAAATGATTTTCCGTGTCATATACTCTGTATAAATGAACACTGGTTAGTAAATGAAGAAATTAGTATATAGGCCTATGTACCTACTAATTATAAATTAGCTGCCATCTATTGTAGAAAGACAATGATTCGTGGGGGAGTTGCGATCTATCTAAGACTAGGTACAGTTGTGGAATATAAAATACTCGACACAAGTATGTTTTGCATAGAAGGAGTAATTTGAACTGACTGGTATTCAACAATATTAAGCTAATAGTTATCTCAATTTACGGCATCCCTGACTCAGATCTAAATGTGTTTCTGATGCAGTGGGAAAAACTTACGAGTTCGATCGAAAGATATAAGGGTTATAAAGTTGTGTATATGGGTGACATAAATGTTAATGTCAAAATTGACAATTTAGGTACAGCTCACTGATGACGAGAAGAACCCTAGCAGAAGTAGTGTGACGTAGGTATGGGCTCACCCACTTTTCGCACGGGGGTTTCAAATGACACTACGGAATAGCACACATATAACTTTACCCAGAGTGGCAGACGACATCTAAGTATAGACCACACCTCAAAAACCGAAAATGGACTTGACAGTGTCATTGACCTTTCCCCGGTACCCCTGTTTTAGGGTTCTTCTCGTCATCTGTGAACTGTACAAGGTCAGTATGTGATACTCTGGGTATTACCACGCAAACGACCAACCTACAAGAAAAGAATTCTGTATTGATAATGTCACAACGAATGTAAATAAAATTAACATATCCTGTGGCACTATAGAACCATCTTTGTCAGATCACAGTGGTCTCTGGATCATAATGTCTAAAATTGATAGAGGTGAATCGATTACGAATGAAATAAGTTATAGATCCTTAGGCAATAAAACATATCGATGTTAAGGTCTGTTTTAAGTGAAATTAACTTAGACGAAAAGATACTAGGATGTAATGACGTATGAGCTGCCTGGAATAGTTTTGTAATTATAATTAATAAGTGGGTTATCGCTGTCCAAGAATATTTAGAAAAGTTAATTTTAGTAAAAAAAAAAAAGAAAAGAAAAAAGAATCCACTAAATTGGTACACTCCAAACCTAACTAAACTAAGGGAAACCATTATTAATTTACATTATAGGGCTAAGAATGGTGATGTGAGAGATAAAGAGAGATACCTTAGGGAAAAGAGAACCCACAGGAAAGAATTACGTCAAGCAAAAATTAAGGCTAATGATGCTTTCATATCTAATGATAACAATAAATGTAAAGCTTCTTGGTCTGTAATAAAAAAACGAAATGCGTAGTGGGACTGTAAATGAACCTGTGGGTATTACGCCTGACGAATTTAACAGTTTCTTTGTAAATAACGTAAAACATGTAAGTAATAATGTCAGTGGTAATAAAAACCCAGCTATGCTAAATATGAGACAATCGGTGTCAGTGGTATTTAACTGGACGCAAGTTAGTATGGACGAAATATTAAAAATGGTGTTGAATATGAAAAGCTCCCACTCCGAAGATTTCTATGGTATATCTACTGTAATACTGAAGCATATAATTGACATTATTCTCCATCCTTTCACGTACGTTGTAAACTGGACTTTATGTGAAGGAATATTTCCTGATTGTCTCAAAATTAATATTACTGTACCTGTATATAGAAAAGGTGACAAAACAGACCCTAATAATTATAGACCGATCTCGCTAGTGCCAATTTTTTCTAAAATTATTGAACATTGCATTAAAGCCCAATTGTCTTTATATTTTGAACAAAATTTCTTAATAAACAATGCACAATTTGGATTTAGATCTGGACTTTCCACTATCAAAGCTGTAGAGTCTGTCGCCTCAGAAATAATTAATGGATTTGAATCTTGCTCCTATACTTGTGCCACTCTTCTTGACTTAAGTAAAGCCTTCGATTCGGTACCTCATGATATTTTAGTAACTAAACTACAGTCTTATGAAATAATAGGAATTGAACTCGGACTGCTAAAACCATACCTCAGCAATCGTTAAATCGTTAAAATTAAAAATACGATATCTAATGAACTTAAAATTCTAACTGGTGTACCTCAAGGTTCGGTTTTGGGGCCTTTTCTCTTTATTATTTATATGAATGACTTGCCAAAATATTTACCGTGTAAATCCGTCCTTTATGCTGACGACATCACTCTAATAACAAATGATAAAAGTTTATAGGTCCTGCAGCGTAAAAATATGGAAGCTGTAAAGATGTCTTCTCTATGGTTTCAATCCAATGATCTAGTTTTAAATAATTCCAAAGCTGAAATATTCTATTTCTATCTTAACAATCTCACATACAACTTAAATAGCTCCGAATCAGTTAAGCTATTAGGAATACGTTTGGACGCCAAATTAAATTGGATAGCACACACACAAGAACTATGTAAAAAGCTTACTAGGGTTCTCTATCTGTTGAGGAAGCTTAGGAGAAGTGTGGGACATGAACTAATGATAACATCATACTACGCTTTCTTTCATCCCCACTTACTATATGGGAATTTATTGTGGGGTAATTCTACTGGAGCTCGTTTTATTTTCAAACGGCAAAAGAGAGCGATTAGGTGTATTGAAGGCTTACCAGACACAGTGTCCTATAGGGAACTGTTTAAAAAATATCGAATCATGACTGTACCATCTATATATGTTTACAACTGTTTAATTTTCGTAAAAGAGAACCCTGATTTGTTTACTGTACGTGTAAATATTCATGAATATAATACTAAAGTTTAGCATTGATACTCCACATGTTAGATTATGAAAGACACAACAAAGTTATAAATATAATGGTATAAAACTCTTTAATTTGCTCCCTCAAACTACTTATGTAATGAATTTGACAGATTTCAGAAGATATATTAAAAATATGCTTATAGACTACTGTCTATATAGTTTGAAAGAATTTGATGAGTGCATGATGATCAACTCCTAGTATGAAGTTAGTGTAATAGTAATATTTATATTGTATTACTGAATATTGTAATGTACATTGTTATTGTCCTTATTATTATTATTATTATTATTATTATTATTATTATTATTATTATTATTATTATTATTATTATTATTATTATTATTATTATATTTATTTCTTGTATATTATCTTCTATTATTATATGTATTAATTTTATTCCTGACGAAATCTATTACAACATGTAGTTGTTCAATGATTAGTAAAGTATTCTATTCTATTCTAGCACATCTGATAGAGCATCGTGAGAAATGAAAATGGACAAAATTTAAGATGCTATGGATAAGAAGGATACGGGATTTCAAACTTTGAATATCCAAAAAAAATGTATCATGGAATTATGTATGTTTAAAGTAAATATCTTGAAAGCCGTTAAAGCAATCAAAGAAAAGTTTGACAATCTAATGAGAACAAAATGTCCTATTGAAAACCACAAACATTGTTCCCATAGGTGAAGCGTGTTGTCAACTCAACATAAAAAGGTTTTGTTTGAAATAGCATCATGTACAAGTGTGCACAGATTTAAAATGCACTATTATCACTAAATATAACAATGAAGTGTAGTGGTACGGTGTTGCACACTGTTGGAGCTATGTGTGCTAAAACTGCACAATGGAGAAGCCTGATATATGGAAACATATGTTAATAAAGAAATCTGGGTCTCATACCATGAATTTAGTTCAAATGCATAACATCGATAGTATAACGTTGCAAAATGTAAGCAGTGTCACAAAATATTGATTTATTTGAAAAACGAGATTGACTGATGCCATTTTTACGTCCTGTGTCAGCTCCGAAGCTATATAGGACAGGACCTATAGTGTAAAGTGGGATACGAACCACTATGAAAGAGAAAGATAACAATGAAATGTAAGGAGAAAAGTACAACAAAAATGTCTGAGGCAGGATTGGAACCTAATATGTAGGTTGTCTAGCCTTCTAGACCACACGGCTATCCGGGCCGACTAAAAACGAAACGAAGTAGTAATGAAATAATTATGTTTCTAATGCGAATATGGTAATATTACAATGTACAAACATAATCACATGGTATGTAGGAGAGCAAGTAAAAGAATATGTCACTTAACACGAAAGACATAAAGCAAGAAAGTGCTCTTCCAAATAAGATAACCTGGAGAACCAGTTTACAGAATTGGAAAACATGTGTTTCATTTTGTTTTCGCGAGTTGTCTGCTTATTCAGCGGGGCTACAGAAGTATAATGCAAAATCCTCACTTTTTTCTAATGCATTCCTTTATTGTTGCCACATATCAGACTTCTCCATCGAACATTTTCAGCACATGTAGGTCCAAGAATGATGTTATTTAAAAAAATATGCTGATTTGGCAACACTGCTTCACCTATGGCAACACTGCTTGTGGTTTTCGATAGGGCATTTTGTTCTCATTAGATTGTGCAACTTTTGTTTTGATTACTTTAACGGCTTTCAAGATATTTACTTTAAACGTACATAATTTTATGATATAATATTTTGGATATTCAAATTTTGAAGCCCGGTAGCTCCTATCCTTCTGGTCCATAGCACCTTAAATTTTGCTCATTTTCATTTCCCATGATGCTCAATCAGATGTGCTATGTGGCAATCAGATTTGAGAGACAACTTGTGAAAGCTTCCTGTGTGAAAAGTGAGAATATTCCAGACAGGAAATGCATTTCTCATTCCATAGGATTGCATTATTTTCAGCTTTCTACTACCATAGCTCATAATCTTTGCTACGGTATAGAATTACGTAATATATAACGTAACCAGTATATTTAGACGCTTTTCATTGTGTGGACAGTTTTCTTGAAGGTTAACTATCAATTTTGTGAATGTGAAGTATTTTGTAGCACAGAATAAAGATTTGCTATACGTGTTCAATACTTAGCTTTTTTGTTTTCGTTTTTCACTAACCCATTCTGTCAAAACGTACAGCCAGTTAATGAAATACACCGGGTACAAAACAGTAATTGCAGATTTTAGAAACATTCTACGCTCCATTAACGTGTGAATGATTGAATGGTTTACCTTCTATATATACACTTCACATCTGTTTCCGTACTCTATCCGTTACAGAGGAAGAGGTTCTGGTTATTTTAAGACAGAAGTGAGTAGGAAGGACATTGCTTGTTGGAATGAGGAACGAGAATCTTCCGTCGTTTGGCAGCCAATGAGGTATTCAACTTGACAGGGCTCATCACTGAACTATAGTAATTTTCATAACATAAATGTGTGCGTGAATCTTTGATTTCAGAAAAGTTATTAACGAAGACATTTTGGGAAGTATATTAACAAATTTCTTCGACCGCAAAATGCAATCGAATATCAGGCATATTTTGTCAACAAAGAAATGGTGGAGTGAAACCGTCGTTATAAGACCACTCAGGCTGCCATTCTTTGATACCTTTATGGACAGGTTTTCAGATTCTACTGGTTATATCCAAATCGAACTAAATAGGTTACTAATAAAAATAACTACCCATAGCGTCAGGTAGCGGTTATAGGAATTTATTATACCTAGTATAATTTATGTTACTTATAGGTTGAGAAATCCTGGTATACAGAAAATAACCGCATGATCATCTTCCTTTTATACAGAAATGTTTTAGATTTTTGGCAGAATTACAAAACACTGGTAAATGTGCTATTATGTTAACGTGTTAAATAGTAATCAAATGTAGCACATGGAATACAATTGATACGAAAGAAAGTAATGTTTTATTTCTATTGTTATTAATCGTTATTTTAGTATAAATTCATTTTCGATATCAGTTACGATCGTAATTTGACAGTGATTTATTCCAATTTTAGTTTAAAAATCTTACAGTGTACAGTCTTGTTCAGAAAATCCTGACCAACCGCCTTGCTTTAGAAAGTTATGCACTCGAATTCATAGAAGAATAAGTATTAATATAAATAAATGTTTATTTCTTAATCTTTTTTAAAATCTTTGTTGTAAGCATCATCAATATAATGCATCTTCTAATATAAATAAAATAAAATTTGTCTGTGTGGGGCCTGGGAACCAGACGAGTGGACCGAGAGTTACCAAATTTTGATCACGGGTACCTTGGTCCAGGCCCCAGACCAAGATAAAGCGTTTCCTTCAAAATTCGAAGCAGGGGGTCTCAGGAGGGCGTTTACCGTGACATGTAAAAGTAGTAGAAAATGACCGATATTAGTGTCGAATTGATAATTTTCGCGGTCGCTGAGATCAATGGTGACACTTCATTAGCGATGACTTCTAAATACAGCTCCCATCGGCTGGAGGCCAGATGAGTTTCTTTTTTGTTTTTTTAATTCGAACCAGGAGGTCTCAGGGGGCGTTTACCGGGATATGTAAAAGTAGTAGAAAATGACCGACATTTTTTCCTTTTGTTGTTCAGTTTTTTAACATAGATATTTTACCTTACCCATGCGAAGAATGGGTATTTCAGCTAGTAATAAATATGGTTTAACAAATAATCTTAAAAATAGATACGGGTGGGTAGGATTTTACAAAACATTCTTATTTTTTTTTAAAAAAATCTACTTTTATGTTACAAACTTTTATCGAACACAGGTAACAAATTGTAACAATCATCCGTGAGAACGTAGACATTTCATAGCAAGATATAACTCCAACCAGATAAAAAAGTGTAACTTTTCATTAAAGAGGTCAAAGACTGGATTAATTATATGTTTGCTTCTATATGTAATCAACGGACTATATATAATTTCTTTTTTGAAAAATTAATCATGACATGAAATTAACTATTAATTCTGTAATGTCATATTTTAAAAACTGAATAGTTTTTCTTATCTGGTTTAAGCTAACCAATTTTCTGCTTGCGTGTGCTTTTTATCGCTCAATAGGGAGCGATTCTCACTGAGCGACGTATGCAAGAAGGACAATAATTTTATTAATAATTTCATTTTTGTATCTCTCTCTCTCTCTCTCTCGCTTATATATATATATATATATATATATATATATATATATATATATATATAGATAGATAGATAGATAAAGAGAGATCTAAGGAAAAGCTAGGGATTATATAGCCACTCCTTGAGGTCCAAATTTAGTTGTACTTTAGAATGGATAAATTTAGTCCATTCCCCTGACCAAAAGGCCTCAATCACAGACAAAAGACAGACAAGTATTTCTTATCTTGGCCTCAATATAGATCAGACAAGTATATGTAACTTACCAAATTAGAAGGGTGTATATTAACATTTATACATTTTAATGTCACTACACCTTTTCAGTATTCTAAGAAGTCTATAAACGACTTCAATATAACGTTATTTAAAATATATAAAGCATAAAATCATAAAGATGAATACATTTATCACCTTACCATACGAAACGTTAATATACTGTATTGCTATACATATTGTAACGTGTGCATGAAACTTTGGATTTACACAAGTAATCTGTTTGTGAATGTACAAGTTCTCAATATTTATGTTATTTCATTTTATGCCTTGGACAAACTTCTTATATCCCTAATAATTTTTTCTATTCTTCACTTTCCAACCTCTCTTACTATTATAACTCTGACTTTCATCAAGTTATACAGTATGTCTTTCTTCTGCACATGAGAACGTGTTTTATGAGTAAAGTTCTCTGAATATGTTGCATGTTTTGTATTCGATTATTGATTATGTTTGTGTTGCTTCTTTTTTGTGCTTCATAGTTTTAGTTCTATTATATACAAGAGCGTGCAAGGGAATCTATAAATTAATTGAACAAAAATTTTAAAAGTTACATCTATTACATCAGAGTTGAAAACTAAGCTGAATTCTATGATATGAAATTCGGGTGATTGAATGCTTTCCATATCCTTTTTTGTTGCTCAAATTTTTGAATGGATACTGTTTAATGAACCATTTGTTGCAAGATGTTTTAATCCTAACGAATATGAATACTATTGTTAACTATCTAATATTTTGTATGATATTTTGAGGGTTAATGCATGTTATTCAAGCTCGTTACCTTCAGAAGCTTTTCAAAATCTTCTCTTGCTTATAGATTGTACATTTTTTATACTATGTATACTTAGGTTAATATATTTTTATACTATAATATTCTTTCCTTTGAGTTTTCTATTTTTGAAATACTGTTGTTCCTGTAGATGCAGGTAGCTACAACTAATGTGAAGTGCTGTAGAACAACTTCAAAGGCAATTCAAAGAAACTAGTTTGTGAAAATCAGCGTTTGATCGAAGTATTTATCAATTACTATTAAATAAAGAGATATGTACCAATGCTTTTATGTAATTAATATTACTTTTGTTAGAATCAGAAATTGAACGAAAAATTCTAAATGTCATTTTCTTTTTCTGGAAACTCCCATATTCCGCATGGAGAGTTCCTCTTTAAGACAGATTCTATAACGTCAAGTTGATTGCCAATACGGTTGCTATGTGTCATCCACAAGGCTTGCACATAAACAGAAAAACATCGTTTACTCATTTTATGTTCTATATCTTAGTGATCTAGGTGAAATCGTTCCTCTCCTAACAAGCAACAAAAGATGATAATATAACCTGCAAACTAAATCACACAAGGTCTTTGGTAACTGCGTAGTATTTCTGAAAAGAAATGTTTTTTCCTAACGTCATACAGATGTTAAACTTTCTTTTTAAGGTAGATATAATTTAGTTGAGGAGATAGATTGCCATTTTCAGCAGATTTTTATGATACAATATTCTGTTCAGGGTTATTCTATTGAATTCGATACATGTATTTTCTATTGTTAAGACTTTGAACTTCTTTGAATCCTTTCTGTAAATATTATACACCTTAAACGTAATGACATTTGATACACAGAATAAAATTGAAAGAAAGATAAGCTTTATGATTAGTTAGCTGTGAAACTGCCGATGTAAATGTGTATGTGTAACTAAGTGGCAAGAGGGTTTGCAAGCAGTGTGTAAAGAAAATTGCAAATTATAAGCATAAGAGCATTTTTATTCCCCATCCTTGTTTTGCAGTTCAATAGAACACTTTATATTACGTGGTTGCCTATATGTAACAGAGGCAGTACAACTTTCACTGTTGATAAAATGGAGAAGGTCTAAAATTTGTATTATCATTCAAAGAAATCATCATATTTGTGAAGCTTGAAGTTAATCTCCAACATTACTGTGCACAATTTGAACTTTTTTTTGTTCTAACACTGCAAGCGGCGAACGAAATACGATCATAATGTGCAATAAGGTTTATCTTTGACGTGGGAGGAGGGAGTTAAATTCAATATCTCATTCTCGAGTGATTCTAAATCCAAGCACTACGGATGGTTGGGTATACTCAGAAACATTTATCCTATATTCCATCAAAATATTTTTTACAGAAGTTATCGTATAATATATTTGATTCTTTTAAATCCATCATCTTATTTTTTACTGATTTTACCTCCATGCAACGGTAATCATTGGAAAGGTTGAAGTGAAATCCGTGCCATATATTTATTACAAGAAAAAACAAATAAGTTGGGTAAAAATTATTTAAAAAATATTTTCTTACCAAATCACGAGTAAAAAGCTTCTGAGGAACTTAACTCCTTCACTGGCTTGTACTGACCGATATACTCTAAATAAAATATACCTAGGTACGCTATGTGTTATGAAAATTGAATATTTTTTATGTATGAGTTTACACTGGAAAATTATTTTGTAGGTAAATGTGCAAAATTTGCAATATAGGGTAGTTTTCATACGCTTTTCGTCCCTTAGTTTTCATGACTTGTAACTCCGAACAATCGGGCTATTTCAGAAGATTGGGGGTAGGTACATACTAAGTATAATTAAAATAGGATACATTTTAGTAGAGTTCTCGTACACAAGATAGGCAGATAGCTCGAATGCTGGCTTAAATTCCTTTACCAAAGAAAGCAATCTATACTGAATTTTTAACTATTCTATCAGGCCTTGTTTCAATATTGCCAACTAAACACAACAACACACTGAGCAAAGTTATGTAATAAAAATATATTTAAAAATGTATATATATATATATAGTTTTTATATATTTTATCAGATAGCCTTACTTAGTGTGTTGTTCTGTCTAATTTGAATTTTTAACAGAAAATATATAATATATGATTGCATAAAGAGTTTTTACATTAACTATTCTACGAGGCCTTGTTTCCAAAATGTACTAAAAAACAAGAATACAATGAGCAAGCTATGTGATAATATGTAAAAGAAAAAACACACAATAATATAACAATTTCAACACAATAACTGTGTCTTCATCAGACTTCCACTCCTTCTTCATCAGAATCAGGAGGAGTGAAAGTTTGATGAAGACACAGTTATTGTGTTGAAACTGTTACGTGATTTTTTTTTTTTTACTTATATCACATAGTCTTCCTCAGTGTGTTATTTTTTACATTGCGCAGATAATTGGTAATATTTAATCCACACAGCATATAATCGAACGTTGTCTTTTTGCTACTCTATGAGTTTTGTAAAAATATATATATATATACTTATTTTTACTAGTGATTCTGTGCATAGTAGAAGCAAATGACTCCTCTTCCATCTCACTAATTTCAATTCCAAATTACACGAGTCAACAGTATCTAACCTCGAACAAACCAAATACTATGATTTATATTAAATTGAATTATGATTTTTTATGAAGTTATGAAGTTTTTATGAAGTTAGAATTTTTATGAAATTTTAATGGAGCATACTTTATTTAAATTACTTTCTCATTATTGAGACATTTCAATCTAAGCAGTAGAAATGATTGATAATCCTCAGAAATATTCAGGCCCTACTCCACCAGAGTCAAATAATTATTTACTTTACGTAAGTTATTCTGTAAATCATTTTCTTTTTATTGTAGGTGGGGATCGGGGTAAAATTAGTCCACATTTTTGACTGTTTTCAACTTCACGCAGTGGAAATTTTGTAAACATTTCAATAAATTTATACACCGTATTGCACAAAATCGAACATAATATAATCATATGATTCTTTTACGAAACTTATTATCAAACATTTCTTTTAATTGAGGAGTAATTTATCCTTCATTCTTGGTAAGGTTTGGCGTGGGAGACCCGGGTTCGATTCCCGGCGGGAGCTCATGTGGTTCGGATTCCACGTTAATCAGTAGGTCCCGTCTCATATAGCTTCCTCGAAAGGGATGATAAACTCAAAATCAACTCAACTCTTTTTAAAGTTTAATCCTAAGATGTGGAGATAATTGGAATGCCTAAAAAACTACACAGTATGTTTTTTTGCCTATATCGATTTTTTTTAACGTAAAGTATACTGCTAAATTGTTTTGCATGAAAATATGAAAACTTGTAACTTGGGATGGATTTTAAAACCTTTTACTTCGTTATGCTTCATGCAATGTAACCCCAAGCAACATACTTTAATAATAAAAACAGGACTAACACTAGAAAGCTTTTGAGGAGGAGACATACTGATTTTAATTAAGTTGGCTTCATTTTATGAGCGTTATTGTGGAACAGACTAATGGATATACAAGCAAATGCTAATCGAATCAAATGTTAAAAGATCAATACGCTTGCTTCAATAAAGTTACTTAAATTTTTCTTTACAGTTTAATGGAAACATTTTCCAGATGTTTCATGCAAAACACCCACTCCTTTAACTTGCTACGAACACAAATAAATCATTCAGCTTGAGAAACGCATTTATTGATAGTCAACAACAAGTTGGAGGTGATGGAGCAATAACTAAATTGCTGTCTTTAAAGTTACAACAAACCAATGTTGCCGCTAACGTAAATTATTCCATAAACAATGCACCTAATGTTGATCTTGCATTGAAAGATGTATAATTCCATTATATATTAATCGTTGCTTGATAGCACGCAAAGGATTATACAGGTTAATAACGATTTTTTTGAAAATGTTATTTTTATTATCATTGGCAGATTCTCTGGGTTTAGAAAGGATACCACTGTAGTGAGTAACATGCTTCAGTTTGGACATATTGATTGATTTGATTTCTGGTTTGTTTTGAATTTAACATTCATTTCTTGGCACGCAGTTTATATGAAACGTGGGTTTAAATGCAGATTGTATACTGTATGAGCTCTCACTGGGAATCGACTCAGAGTCATTCATGCTAACCACTTAGACATGAGGAAACTCGGGATACAGAGTAGCAGAGTCTTTAAGCTTCTGTTATAGTTAAAAAGGAATATAATGGAAGAAATAAGGTAAATTTATGAATTGATAGTTTATAGTTGTAGCGCAGTCGTTCAGTAAAAGTACATATCTACCCCCGAAACATTCTTTCGTACATAATTTCGGAATGAATTGTCCAATTAGTTGATTGGATCGTTAGGTGTTTTGCATCCTTTTTCAACAACGAGGCTGTAAGAGATGTGGACCTACAGCTTAGCGTGGGATTCGCACCATATGAACACCTACTGGAAATCGAATCCTGGTTTTCCGAATCCGAGGTGCAAACGCTACCGAGATAGCCAAGAGGAAGCTTGGTCAATTAAAACAGAGCTTTTCCTATTACATGGAAAATTGCTTTGTCTCTACGTAAATTTAAATAAATAAGATTGCAAATAGTGAAAAAAGGTTTCAGAAAGAATACAAGCGCATTTTGCTTCTTTAAGTAAACAGTTGAGAAAAAAACGTTTGATGAAATAGGGAACTACACAAAAGTTTTTTTTTTAAGTGATTACAGAGTTTGACCAGAAAACCAAAGAAAGGAAGTATTGGAAGGAAGAAGTGCGATAAAAAAGAAATATTAGAAATATTTAACAAGAGGAAGAGGAACTTGTTGGTACACTAAGAAGAAATAGAAATCTGAGGGCATGGTACAAGGTGTGGTGAAAGGAAAACTAGGAAGAAGACTAATTACAATTAACGGATTGTCTTAAACAAAACTATTTTTACGAATGGTGGCTTAATGGAGAGCGCTCATTTATGTTGAAAGGGATCCCTTGTTCGATCGCAAGCTAAATGAGTTTGAGGTGCATAATATCATGTCTGTGAGTTTTCTCGAAGTTCTCTTGTTTACTTCCACATTTCCTAATCCAATCTAGGATCAAACCAATTTTTCTATCATTATTGACTTTTATTAACCATCTGGCAAGCTAGTTATAGCCTTGCTAAAATGTGTCATATTGTCCTATGTTCACACTTTAGGGGGTGTTTATCTCTTCATACCCCACGTTGGGCGATATATATTAAAAAAAACACGTATGTCCTACTTTTGATTCCTTTATTCACTCCAGGAGTTTCAAGCAAATCGGAATGTGACACTTGAAAACCCTTGCTTGTTAGTGGTAAATCTGCCGTCCTCAGGTTGTGCGGCAAGTAGCCTGCCAGTGATAAAAGAACACTTACATGATGATGATGATTATCTACTATTCTATAAGTGAATTCTTGAATCTTTTCTTCAATACGAAACAATAACTCTGCTTCACTTTTCGGTAAAATAAGAACCTTCTGCTACATGGGCGTTTATAATCTAACAAATTTCTGTCTGTTTTTGATAATATTAGCTCATGGCACTACCTACAATATCAGGCTCTTAGCTTGTCCGTGGCTATAAACTTGGTGTACTCTTTGGAACAGGAGAACCGAGTTCGATTTCCGGTGTTCGGATCCCATGTTGAGCTGAAGGTCTCAGATAGCCTCTCTGGTAAAAGAACGTTAAATTTCAAATCAACCAACGCCACCAGTCTCACTATAGATAGAGAAATGAGCCAGCGTCTAAGAAACACAGATTATTTGTTAGAATTTCCACCAAACAATAACAATGCTTCCATTCCAAATCCAAAAAACATCTTTTATACCTTTAGTTCACAAATGTGTTTAGACACTGTTCACAGATCCATTGGCTACTTTACTTCATGGACATCGATCGTCGGGAGTCCGAGCTACTATAAGATATGACCTTACTACATTCATCTTAATTTCGAATGCCAAATGACTTAGATTAACTCTGACATTTACACAAAATTAACTCAAATATAAAGAACCAACTTGATATTTCCAAACGGAACGAAATTTCGTGTAGTAAAACACTTAAAATAAGTGGAGCCTAGTACATCTCATTTAATAGGTATTATTTTACTCTGAGATACTTATCTCTAAAGTTTGATTATGTCAGTTAAGAAATGAAATGGAATTGAATTTCTGATTTTATGTTTAACGAGTATATCGTTAAGACTAAAGGAGACTTATTATCAATGATTATGAAATAATTAGTAGCATGAGAAAGTGAGAGGAAACTGGAGAATCCCGGGAAAACACACAGACATGACGTTGTCCACCACAAAACTCAAATGTCCGGGGATTGAGCCAGAGGCGAGTGCTGTACCACTGAACCAACATGCCACTGTGTCAGTCAAGAAACAATTAATATATCTTTTTTGTGTAAATACTCTTTTAAAACATTGAATGCTTACATTCCTATTAGAAGTATTGGACTCTGATTCGAAGGCAGAAATAAACACAATAGGTATATAAAATATATAGAAATAATCAGTCTATACTAATGTGGCTACTATACGGTATTTAAGAAATATCTATATTATTATTATTATTATTATTATTATTATTATTATTATTATTATTATTATTATTATTATTATTCAACTATTTAACAATAGTAGATTACCATGATAATTATTTTCTAAAGTCTGATCCAAACACATGTTTCAACGTTTTTCGCGATACCATGAATCTCAGTTAAATAAACATATTTGAAAGACAAAACTGTGTTTATGTAGAAAATTGTTTGTCTTTTGTAATGGAATACAGCAATCGCTTCTACATGATGATGATTGCATCCTGCACGTTACTAATGAAATTCATCATGAAAAGCACCAGATTGCCAGTCGTCAGCGATAACAGCAGCACTTTAATAACACTTCTGGTCGTTGTTTTACAGATAATTGCGTCTGCATTTTGTTTCCATTGCCCTAAAGCCAGTCACTCTTCTGATCAATTCACATTATTTAAACTTGCAACGCTGGGAAAAGGAAACGCTCTCGGTCCTTCGCTTGGGTAAACAACCGAAGCAAGCAGAACTTCTCCAAATAATGGAGTTAATGTTTATCCTCTTCCATGGCCTATGCTTTTGTACCCACAAAGTTTAAGCGTAACGTTCATAGTGCAACGTCTTCATAGAAGATTCCTTAAAATGCACATACATAATATAAATGATTAAAACACCAGGTGATACGGCATTGAAAACAGAATAAATTTGACAAATCTTAATGTACTGATCGCAAATATGTGTGAGCGATTTTGAACAGAAAAACAAATTATGAAGTTAGAATTCGACTTTTGCACCATTGTTTCATGTGTAAACGATCAACGTTCTTGCCTCATATTTGATAGGTCTCGGTTTTAAATTTTGCAATGACATGCTGACTAAGTTTCTTCACAGGTATTTGTAACATAATATGAGTAATAAATTAAGCAATCAAAAATTTTAGAAATATATATGTAAATAAAGTTTTTTTTGGAATTCATGTTTAGTAAGAGTTTGTATTGTAAGACGGTAGAAAATCACGTCTAGAAAGCTGATTTTCCTTAATGCGTTTCTAAACAGCGTCGAGATTAAAAAGGATGGAATCAGGTAAAGTAGGTACTGCAAGATTATTCAAATTTGTGTCCAGATATTGTACTTCCAGCAGGGTTTAAAGCAAGTACACTTGGCATGGAACAACGAGTGAGCTATTGTATTTCAGTAATAATAATAATAATAATAATAATAATAATAATAATAATAATAATAATAATAATAATAATAATAATAATAATAATAATAATAATAATAATAATAAATGTACTAACTTGTGAGATGACACTAGTGAAAGTTATAATATTTTTACTATTTACATTAATAAGAAACAAATATCTCCTTATGTATTCTAATACTAAGCAAACTGTCGTAATTTAGTATTTTATATAAAATGAAATCTTTCAGTTTAACGTCTCACAATTATGCTTTTTAGGCTAAGGAAGAAGATGATTGAGACAAGTGAATGACGATGGAAGAACTGATGGAATGAGGATGTTGGCGGAAACGAAAGTAGATTTCTACCATTGAGTCACCGTGCCCCCTTGTGTTGTATATGAAGAATTAGTATATATTAAGGTCAACCTATAAATTACAGGTATTGGCACTGAGAAAATAATTTCTTTTATTGGGGTTTCGTTCTTAATTACAGTTTTCCAAGGTTTTAGCAGGCCACTTACTTTCAACTATGTTTTTGAAATAATTTATCCGTCGAAAATATAAAAGTGAAAAACGAAAAATATGACATGTTAAAAAAAATGCGATGGCAAGGAAGGAAAAATATTTCTTTACTACATAAGTAGAGCATTTCTTTGCTTTCAATGCTTCTTTTTAATCTCAGTACAAAATTCTTCATTGACAAAATTCTTCAATTAACTAGTAAACAAGCAGACCATCCCATGGTTATTAACATTGTATCTATACACGTTACTTACAAATATCTTTTGTAATTATATTAGGTTCACTTCAATAAATAATTTTAATTGAATATAACTGTAATTCTTTCGTTAGCAGCAAGATTTTATACCAAACTATGCTATGGGCCAAGAAACCATCTTTTTTTATTCAAGTATTGTTTTTTGGTTGTTTTGGAGAGCAAGAACTTTAATGAATAACACGTGCTTCACGTGGCCTGCTAATTAAGTTAATGGATCTTATAAACACTGGACACGTGTGCAGAAAACCAAGAACAGTGGTATTTCTTCTTTTCATTGTGTGTCTGTCTATGTACCTGAAATATACAGTGCTTGGACGAAAATAC
The DNA here is from genome assembly GCF_964235325.1 of Thermobia domestica. Classification (NCBI taxonomy): domain Eukaryota; kingdom Metazoa; phylum Arthropoda; class Insecta; order Zygentoma; family Lepismatidae; genus Thermobia; species Thermobia domestica. Next base: position 181,971,140 of record NC_137462.1, read on the forward strand.
TTTACAAAATTAAAAAAAAACTGGTTCCAGTAGCTTACTACCGCTATGCTAGTGCTAACTTCTAGTAGTGAGGAAATGTTGGAAATATTAAAAAAACATAAAACACTGTTGGAAATATAAAGGAAAAAAGAAAATGGTTGGAACATTATTTAAGAAGTTGTGTTCTACTGAACGTGATACAAGGTGTAGTGGAAGGAAAACAAGGAAGAAAGGAAAGAATAAAATTGAGACCAAAATGAATTAGGACTTTTGAATATCTGTTATGCAATCCGACAATTATTAATGCTGCTCATCAGGAAACGAGAGAGACGGAATTTTCATGACGAGACAATGCTCTTCAAATAAAATATATACAAGACGAGGTAACACTTTAACGATAGCTTTTCGATATGAGACAGCCACTAATTTTTTTTATCATAGGCAACTCTACCAGTTATGCCTATATGGGCTAATAATTAAACGCTGAGGCAATCTACATTTTAACTTGGAATTCTACAATTTTATTCAGGTTTCATATAAAATGTATTTATTTGTTTATTTATTTTCATATAATGATATCTCTTATACTACGTATTTTTGATAAAATTACACATTCTGCGTCCGTAGCATATGCAAAATTTCACCAAGGATCGTGTTCAAGCTCAAAAGTTCATATCGTTTCAGGATATTTGCTGAAACTTGAAAACTTCTTTACGTACTCCACTGATCTATTTTTGTACATACATAATCTTAAAGTACTATATTGCTTTCGGTTATTAGGTGCAGTAAATAAAATTCTATATATCAATTTGAATAAGTAGCTAACACTTTCTGACCAGCATATCAGATTGACTGTTTGAGGAAGATAACGTTAAGTTTTTGAAACTGTAACACATTATTTTTGGTTTTAATGCATCAGTGTATAATTCTAGTCAGAAAAGTATATATTTACCTAATAAGATCAATTTGAATATTATTTTTCTTCTTTTACTTAATTTTCTTTAGTTTATTTCGTACTTTCTTCTAATATTAATTCCCATACAACGAATTATCTAAATGAAATGGTAGCTTTATTTCAAACAATATACGAAGAGAAAGATAATATTTATTTCTAGTAGTCATCGTCTACCATACTAGAATATTGCATAAAGGATCGCTAAAGCGAAAATTGAGAGAAATTATGAGTAATATTCGAATAGAAACCTTATTTGTATTATATTGCGATATAATCTACCAGATGATCGACAAAATAAGAGTATGAAACTCCATGATAAGTTTATTTATGATAAATTTATTACGAAAATAAAGGAAAAGGGCAGAAAGACTAAATTTAAAAGCTAAATGTTTTCTAATAGGATTGTTATGTGTCGCTGAGAGTGCAAACTGGGGGCGGAGGGTTGGGGAGGACGAATAAAGGACAGTTGCAGGAACTTTATCAACCAACATGAAGTTTTTGGCGGTTGCAGCGGAACCTCTACAGTGCTTATTTAGTTGTTGTACGTCGTCTGGCCTCTCGCCAAAACACAAAAGAGAGTAAAAGAGAGAGAGAGAGAGAGAGAGAGGACCAGATGCAAAAGTTGGATGTAACCCAGTAATTCGTTAGTTGCATCCGCGTCGACATTTACCCCCAGGGATTGAATACGCTAATAACATTATCGTAGATCTCTCTCCACTCACTCACCTACAGGTGAATATGAATACTCACTCCAATTTTCCAACCCACTACCCGCGAACTCGTTGTTATTAATGTACAAACTCAACTAGTTGTAGTAAACGTCATTGGAGAGAAATGAAATTAAATAGGTTCCGAGGGATCTTTGCCGGGTGGATGGAAATACAGTTTGGAGTGTACGGATCTGCATTGCTTCATAGTTTTCACACTACACACAACGCCAAGTTTTCAACACTGTTACGAGTTTAAAGCATTGTGTGACAAGGGCTAATAATTAAATATGAAACTCAAGGTCTTTGGTAATTATTACCAACTTGAAACATTGTTATACAAGAGCTGGTACCTCAAATATTCCATAGGATTTTCTCGTTCTGCTCGTTTACCTATTTAAACAGCATACCTATTAATAGTTATGCCTCTTCAATCTCATGCTTACATCAGCGCAGACAGGCTTGAAGGAATAAACTTTTTCTTTCTTATGGCAGTTATCATCATTTTGTAAGTTTTATGACAGTTATCATTATTCTTTGGAATATCAGAGACTGAGAATGTCTATGTATATCCAGTGCCTTTTTCTGGTTGTGAGCAACGGTACACAATATTGGCACCTTCCTTTTGAAGTTTTCATACAATTTCTGACCATTTAGGAAAATTTTTGTCACATAAGTCAAAAAGCTGATGAAAAGCATATTCTTGAAGGATTCGATAATAATTCGCTTCCATATGTTAACATTGGCCAGAAAATCCCGGGCCGACGTTTGGTGAAGTTGAAAGTAGAAAATTAGCATGCAAAATTCCTCTTAAATAGAAGATAATCATTTCGTGATTTCCGTGAGTATCTTCAAGGAAAATAAAGTTCCAAACAGGTCACATCCTCTAAATCGTACTTTGGCCTCAATTGTAATATATTTCAGAGAATGTGGAAGGAAAAAATGAAAAGAAATCTTTAAGTTTTACGCCCCACGGTTATGCAGGCTAGGCAAGAGGTGGGGATGATGAGAAACGAATGAAATCCCCGAGAAAGTTAGAGGAAACAGGAAATCCCCGAGGAAACCCACGGATACGGTGTTTATCCACCACAAAGTTTACTTGGCGCGAGCTGGGATCGAACTAAGGACCCCATGCACCAGAGGTGAACGCTCTACCACTAAGCAACCGCGAATGTGGAAATAGTCCTGCTGTTAGATGAATCTTACAGTAACTTCATTTAAAATATATCTGATAGTAGAGACAACCTCTGTATTGTTTGTTCATCATGATAGTACCACATCCTCTCACAGTTTAACCCTAGCAATGTCGTCATTCTGCGGTTGGTATCAAAAGAGATAATCGATCTAGAGACGATAAGAGCATATTGGGGGCTACGTTAAAATTATGGAAGCTTCAGTAATAATATGAAGGTATTATTATTCAAAATACTTAAAGGCCAGCTTATGTCAGAAGAGAGATACAAAAATGATATAATTGTGAGCTAATCATGTTACATGTAGTTTCATCAAGTCTCAAATTTAGTGCTAAAAATGAAATTTAGCTAATTCTTATGAAAGTACTGTGACTCCCACGAGACAATAAAGAAAATCCATGTTCATGTGTATCACACGATTTACATACAGGTATTTAATTTTCAGTGATTTAATAAGGATATGAGAAACCATTTGTCGAAATATTTTTCTTGTTATCAATGAGTTAGTATTTGGCAAAGTTAAGTAACGTGTTCAAAGAAATTTCTTAAGATTATACCCTAACAGTACACGGTAAGACTTGCAGATATAAATAAATTATCCAAATCCTAATGTTTATTACTTTAAAAAAACAGGGAATTTTCTTACTTCAGGAACAATTTACTTTGTATCTTGATTTAATAACTAATAAGGTAATCATTCTTAAGCCTCATTTTAGCCATTACAGTAAAATGTCTTTGCAACGAATGACAGGTAACGTAATGTTGAGAATTGTGAAAATATTTTCTGTATCCTTCCCTTTTCCCTACTTAACATGTGGTAAAACACTTCATTTTAATGGACTTCAAATTTCCAGTATAACATGTGAAAATTTTCGTCTTCTTGTCTATATTCATCTTTATTTTTTCAAAAGTATAATTTAATTTAATTCTGTTTTATAACATAAATGCACCCTGGCAAAACAAAGAAGAAGTTCATGTGAAATGTTTCCATGTATGAGATATGAATAGCCACCCTAAAAATCGCCGTCACCCGTGAAGAAGTTCACGCATTGACTCTACGAGGTGTGTTCAAAACGTATCGAATCTTATTTTTTCCCGCGTAAACCAATGAAGCACGGGAAACTTTCTTCAGTGCAGATGTAGAAGAAGTCTCCGCAGTAGTGATTTTTTTACTCCGCAAAAAGCCTTAGCCGGCCAACGAGTAAAGACGTGTAGTGAGCAGTCGTCGGATTTCAGTTTTTGTAAAATGACAGAGAAACTTGAGCAGCGATATTGCATCAAATTTTGTCAAAAGCTTCGTGATATCCAAGCGGAAGACATTTGCAAGATTCAATAGGCTTTCGGGGACGATGTCAATGAGCACCTCACCTATACAGAAGTGGTATAGCCACTTCAATGATGGCCGCACTCAGTAGGCAGTGAAACATGTTCAGGTAGTTCCTCAACAAGCCAGAATGACAATATCATTGAGCAAGTTTGGACTGTGGTCTTGAAGCACCGTCGTATCACAGTCCGAGAAATTGGGAGGGATATAGGGGTAAGCATCGGATCGGTACATTCAATTTTGAACGAGAATTTGGACATGAGGAATGTGTCCGCAAAATTTGGACCAAAGTTGCTAACAACGTAGCAGAAGCAATGGCGTCTAGACATTAAACAGGACATGCTGGACAATGCAAACAATGTGCCATCATTCCCTACGCACCCAACATGGCTCCATGTGACTTTTGGTTATTTCCCAAGCTGAAAATGCTATTACAAGGGACCCGATTTGAGTCAAGAGAAGACATCATGCGGAATGCAACGGTAGGGTTGCTTAGCATTCCATAACTTGTGTTACAGAAGTGTTTCCAACAATGAGAGGAGCTCTGGGAGAAGTCTGTGCATTACCAAGGAGACTACCTTGAAGAGGATTAGTGTTTCACATTTCCTAATTAATAAATGTATTTTTGCAAACCAACGGTTCGACACGTATTAAGAACTTAGTCGAGTTAAACGTTTTCTTCCAAGGGTTATCGTATAGACTAACGGATGAACATATGTCACCGTTACCCGCGAAGATGTTCACGGATTGATTCAATTACGAAGTCGACCAAGATAATCGCTTTCTCCCCAGCGTTATCGTGTAGACTAACGGAGAAACGTACACGTGTATGTCACCAATACTCGTGAAAATGTTCAAACATTGACTCGAACTCGACCGAGGTAACAATTTTCTTTCAAGAGTTATCGAGTAGATTAACGGAGGAATATATGTCACCGTTTCCTGTGAAGATGTTCAACGATTGACTTAATTAACGAACACAATTGAGATAATCGCTCTAGCTATTACAAAACCACAGAATTCAAAAATTTGCTTTAGTTTAAAGGTTACTGTGGGGAGTAACCCAAGTTCGTACAAACTAACAATACAATCTAGTAAGTTCCACTTGCATTATTCTAATAATAACTGTAATAACTGTACTAACTGTACTAACTGTCTCTTAACAACTTTCTTTAAGAGACAGTAGATATACCTTAGTATCGGTATGACCATTGTTAGAATGATTCATAACAGAAGTAAGCAACTGTGGTTTTCTTCCAAGACACATAAAAAAAATCGGGTTTTGATGTCATATAATTTTCTTCCTTGTGATTTGTCTAATAGTATAACAACCTTGTACTTTATCTTTTGTTCGTAAAGTAACGTATGTATTAGTGTATCTATTAACTTGATAACGATAACATGGATAAAAGGAAGCGAAAGAAATTTTCTTTTAAAAAAACTGCAAAATACTTTTGGAAGTGAAGAAAGAAGGAAAGACATTATCTAAATTCACTATAACAAATTAATATCAGAGGTCGCAAAAAACTTCGTTATACTGGTATTTTACTGTAAAAATTTCGTAATTTAAGTATTTATTAAATTCATATCTCTCACGTTGTTTAAAAAGTCTTTTAGAAAAAGAAATCTACACGAGTTGATCTCATCTTTGATTTACTTCCCACATCCACGTCATGACATGCCGATACAATTAGGATAACTTTCTAGGATAAACTACCCATAACTAATAATAATAATAATAATAATAATAATAATAATAATAATAATAATAATAATAATAATAATAATAATAATAATAATAATAATAATAATAATAATAATAACATAATCCATCTGAGGCGAGCTATGTTTTCTTTTAACCTTTAACTTTTCACCTAATAAATAGCTCGCTTTCACTACCGTGTTTGAATAACTATTCTGAGCAAGTTAATAGTATTATAACCGAATCTTTGGGTTTTGTTTTTGCTTTGTACCTTTCAAATGAGAGTAAAAAGACCTATCATTAATATCGGCAGTCCCATATATTACAAATAAGACTAAGGCATAGCTTTGCAATCTTTTGAAAACTATACCGTACCAGCACTATGGAACAAAGTGATCACTGGTGTCGAAATATTTAGTTCCTGTCCATGGCGTCAGAATTAACTTGTTGAATGTGGTTAATAGTATCTGTACATTCGTACCATTGTCCGTATACTGGTATCAAAAACAAGAGAAAATACTTAGTAGGACCCCATTCAATTTAATTGAAAAAGGTTTTTTTTTTCGATACGAAGAACAGCACTTCAAAGCCAAGCACTTTGATTTTGCGCTGTAAACAACGTATCTAACTCTCCACTTCTTTCCTTATCATCATTAACTGGCACTTATAATGTCTTCTGAACATATACACGAGGAACACTTTGATTTTAAATTCATTTCACTTATAATCTATAAAAGTATCGACAAAATAGGTTTGCAAAGATACTGTCCATTTTCAGACATTCATATGTAATTTGACCTATTTAATAAGTAAAATTTCTCAGAATCTACAATAGTCATGATACGTAGATTGTAGTGCATTAAATATAATCATTTGCTACGGTTCATAGGGCATAAAAACTAAATTCTCCTCTCGTTTTATCTGAAGTTACCATGACTGTGTTATGTCGTACTGTGAATTATAGATTTTCTGGGATTTCAATGAATATCAGTATCGTATTGAACAAAACAGTGAGTGGAATTACGCATGCTGGCGACATAAAATATCGTTGTGGATAAACGGTTAGGGATATACGCATGGGTATCATAAAACCCCTCATGGGCACTATAATTTCCAACGCAATGTAATATGATTCTATTTCCCATTTTTGTTGCCAGGCGGCAAAAAAGAAGAAAAGCGCGATGAATTGAATTACCTTTTTCAGCTGTTTTTTTCTCGTTCCTACGCTTGAAACTTCAATTTAGCTTACACTACTTCTTATGCAGCCCAAACTGGGGAACTGTTGCGCAAGGTTGCCTAACACCAGGGCGAAGAGGAAAGCGTTTTTCCAATACCATGAGGTTTTCCACCTTCCTGTTAATTTCACGTTTCACTTCCTGCAATCGGAAACGGATCCGCCGCAAGAGATTAATCAATTTCTGCCTTAGAACAGAGTATGAAAAATACCAACCCCTGCCCAACCAAAAGATCTAGTTTTTTTTTTTTTTTTTTTTTTTTTTGCATTTATTCTATGTATGACTACGAAAGTAGAAACAGCTATAGTGAACAGAGAGATTGAATTATTGCATAAAAGTGATGCTTTTAATTTTAATATAGTTAAATCATTATTATAAAGAATTTTGTTAACATGTGTTTCTTTAAAGGAACTATAAATGCTGAATCGAAAGGTACAACTAACTTTCAAACAACTGGGTCAATATATGCTATATTATTATTAAGAAACTCATTAAGGGAGATAAGTTCTAAGTAAGTTCCGGTAAGAAAGAAGTAAGTTTTCGAAGAAGGCTCCATTCAAGGTGGAATAGCCAATCGGTATAGAGTATACAATGGCCGTCTTTTTAAACAGTGCAACTACGGATAATATAAGACTACAAAACATCTTTATTTGCTGTATTTACAAAACAAATGTGTTAAGTAGAAACAATTGTAAATGTTATTCTTTAACTTATTATTATTATTATTATTATTATTATTATTATTATTATTATTATTATTATTATTATTATTATTATTATTATTATTATTATTAATAGATGTTCAGTACAACTGAATATTAAACGTCCGTAATCTTGGGCTTCATTCCCAGTAAATTAGATTTAACCCCCTCATGAGGTAATTGTTAGTAGTTTAGTTGCACCGGAACGCTGCTCAGGAAAATGTTTGTCTTAGATATTCCGTAGCTCAGTACCAAATTTACTCGTAAATCGTGTACATTATAAACGTTACGGTAAATATATATATATATATATATATTTTTTTTGCAGCTAAGTCACTGGTAATAGTAGAATCATTTGGTTTAAGAACCAACTGCGATATAAGAAGACAGAAATAATGGCGATTAGAGTATTCATTGGCCACGTATCATTTCCATTTTAAAGACACACGGCCAGCCAAAGCCCTTTGTGGACAGAAACGCTTAATAGTTTAGCTTTCAGTTTTTTCTATATATAGTAAGGAGAAAAAGAAAATTGATGTATTAAAAACCGTAATGTAAAATGGAGGATTATAATAATCAGAACATTGTAACTGAAGTTTACATAAGAACTTCAATACTTTGTTGTAATTATAAGAAATAAAAGATCAAGACAAGTAAAGTAATATGAATAATGGACACAAATTAAACAAACACAAAGGAAAATACAGCAAACTTACAAGTTATTCTTTTTTTAAAAAAAAGAAAAAAGAAAACATGGATTAATTTGAAAATCAATGTTATGTGTCATACATGAAAGTAATAAACTATTACCAGTCAATTATTGAACCACATTTATGAGATTTATTTGATGTATCATGAAATTGTGTAATTAGGATAAGTCGAAAACAATACAAATTGTTTTCTTCCTTGAAGGCGAACATAAAGGTTAGATTCATTTCTACTTTCTTGACTTTTTTTCTCAGTTGATCGCATTGATTTGATTTTAAGTTTTGCTTTGCCCAGCCATTATGCAACCCAAAGTTAGGAAATGTTGTGCTAGGTTCTATATCCTCCAGGCGATAAGAAAAGTTTATTCTCAATATTAACGCACTTTTTCATTTTCTTGTAAAAGATAATAAACAGTGATGTTACAGTTGTTTTTTTGGTATAAAAATAATAGAACATCGATTACGGAATAAATTTTCAATTTCGCGATTAAACTTACTTCCATTATTTTAATATTTACCCTAACGGCCGTAGCAGGTGGAAGAATTTGTAGATAAATAGTTTTATGGTCTTTTAGTTGGGGCGACAGAAGGATAAGTTAAACTCTTTTTATATTTATGGATCTATGTATGTTTATTGTATTTAATCTCTAATTGATTTCTAGTTTAATAGAATTTTATTTCAAGACTTTTCAAAATTCACCAAGTATTTCACAAACTAAAATTATTGTATTTGTAACATTTAAGTTTTCTCAAAAGTTGTTTGTATGTTGTTAAAATGCCTGTCATACCATGTTAATATTCTACATAATTGATAATTATTATGAAATTTTAATCGCAAAGAAATCAATTGCAATCGGAGATCCACGTCTATTATGTAATCCCTGTGCTACAGTTGTCGAAACTTACATGATGAAAAAGTAAATAGAAGTCACTATTTGGAACTTAAAACAGAGAACATTAAAACCAAATGTTCTGTCAAACATCACGTGCATTTTCACTTTTATTTATCAAAGTGAATTTATTTATGGATTAATTAATATGAACTTTTCTTTTAAATCCATTAATACAGTAAGCATTTGAAGGAGTAAACAATGCATATGTATAGTCGTAGAAATTTAGCAAAATAGTGTTGCGTTACATATATAAAAATTGTTCATTTAATAAAAATTATGAAATGTTGAAAATTTCAGCATTTCTCCATCTTGATTCGGTATTGCTAAGAGTTATTAGCAAAATGAAAATTAAAAACTTAAATTGAAAATTTGATTTTTTGCTTTGCCTACATTTTAAAGTAATTTTCAGTCACACATGTGTGTTTGTGTATGTTTTTTTTTTTCAAATAATAATATTGGTTTTAGCTTCAGTAATCAACCTTCATTAATTAAATGAGATTTTTCAATAATTTATTTTACAGTAAAATGAAATAGAGTGCTAAAAACCCAAGACAGTTGTAGACGATTGATTAATGATTCTTTAAGGAAATAACTACTTTTCCCGCCTTTTCGTTCAAGAAGTGAAACACCAGCCAGCATTTAGATTTCTCAGATCAAAATATTTATCTATATTAAATTTGAATTTTTTATTATTATTTATATTTACAGCACTGACATGGACACAATTAAGATGACAAAAAATAATACTTGTAAATTGCAGGCATTTAAAAAAATAATAGCACGCACTTGTGAATAGCTGAACGCTCTCACGGCCAATAAACATGCACCATAACAGGAGACAATTGAAAGCCGGAAGCAAGAGTTTTAATTCTTTAAAAGAAAGTCAAAGGAAGAAGGGTCATCACGCAACGGCACTACAACGGCTTTATTCGTGCATCCTTTGATATTTTCGGAAGATAAGAAAGAACGCAATCCCATTACTTACCGTCCTAAGGAATGAAACATCATCCTGCTCGCTTCCTCCTTCGCTGTCTGCCATGTTGGAGAGATGCTACAAAGCCACAGTGAAAAACTTGGGGTGGTGTCGTTTTTATTGTGGGTTAAGCGGGGTTTCGTTCGTGTGTTATGCCATACTTTTTAAAGGTTCCCCCGCTGAACCCGTGTTACTGTTGTTTCGTTTCTGCCGAAGAAGTGCGCGAAGTGAACTCGTCTGCTATCGAGCGAATGCTGCCGGCTCTCACCTGACCCCACTACTGCGGCGTGATAGCAGCCACTGCAGAACCCTGGCTCTTACGCTCAGCGAACCTCCCCCTACTTCACTACAACGGATTCCACCACCCCCTGCCACTTGTAGTTAAGCTGCAATATGACACGCACCGAACAGTTCAATCTCCAGCTGTGCTCGCTCTTGACCCAGGGCACACAGCAAAATGTACAGGATGCTATGTGCATAGAATTCCCGCGTAGTTTTTTACTGACAATTTTTCGGGGAGGAAGAAAGAACAGCAGTTGAAAAGTGTCCCGAGAACCAGAGCAGCTAGACCTAAATTTTCCTAGCCAACTATCAGGAAAGTTATTTCTAGCCACGTAATGCTTCTTGAGCAAGCTGCTTACCTCTCTCATTTATCCCAGGGGCCATTTCGACAATTGTTGATTTTGACCAATCTCCCTTACAATAAATAATTAATTAGGTTTTTATTATTATTAATTAATTAGCTCCAATTATATTTCTATTTCTTGTCTGTCGTCACTACTTACTAGTCTACGTACTCGCGTACTTATGATCGATTAATTGCACGTGCCTGAGTCATTCATCAGAACAAAAACAAAGATAGAAATTTCCTCTTAAAAAATCAAACGCTGAAATCTTAAAAAAAAATAAAAGCGCATAATATATTTCCTATCTTTGTTTATTTTCATGAAATGATATTTATTCAAAGTAAACACACAAAAAGAACAAGATTGAAAACAATACAGACTTCATTTTTTTTTTAAAAAAAAAAAAAGCTCTGAACTCTCATACCTAGTGCTTCTGTGAAATAAAGTGGTTAATGGGTACTTTTGTATGCTTTTTTTTCGAAATGTTTGCTGTTGATCCAGGATCCTTAGTCAGTTTATGAGCTACTGTACTTTAAGTAAGAAGTAGCGAACATACACATAAATAACAGGATAGCTTGAAAGACATAAATAACAGGATTACACTGAGAAAAAAATGTATGTGGCGTACGTAAAATAGTATGTTGTATTTGTAATCCTGTAGTTTTTGGACTTAACGAACAGCAAACGTATAACTGAAAACGCATGTTTTATAATACTTTCTGTATAAATGTTCCATCTATACGTGCTTTCAATAAAACAATATAGGCGGTCAGGATCTCACATACAAAAGGACGTAAATAACATATAGCTGACGAACATGACATACATATATGTATGTAATATAAAGAAGACTGTCAGATATCAGACACCCTTCAACGGCAAGATGTAACATCTAAGGGCAGTGCCTATGTAGTATACGGATAACGTATGTTCCGTACAGATTTCTGTAGTAAGCAAGAGGATTCCACATACTTGTACAATATACCGCTGTACGGAGAACGGATTTTTCTCAGTGTAGGAGCCAATTGGAACCATGTTGAAAAATAGGTTGACCACTAACGTGATTTTTCCATTAAAAGTTTACCAGATCTGGACTCGGATCAGGAACCTCAAGTAACAGAAATGAGCCCTGGACCTCTTTACAAGGCCTGGACTCGGACCAGGAACCTTTAGTACCAGAAGTGAGCTCTGTACCCTTTTACAAGGCCCGGATTCGGACCAAGAACCTTTAGCACCAGAAGTGAGCTGTGTACCCTTTTACAAGGCCCGGACTCGGAGCAAGAATCTTTAGCACCAGAAGTGAGCTCTGTACCTCTTTACAAGGCCCGGATTCGGACCAAGAACCTTTAGCACCAGAAGTGAACTTTGTATCTCTTTACCAGCTCCGGACTCGGAGCAAGAACCTTTAGCACCAGAAGTGAGCTCTGTACCCCCTTTACCAAGCCCGGATTCGGACCAAGAACCTTTAGCACTAGAAGTGAGCTCTGTACCTCTTTACAAGGCCCGGATTCGGACCAAGAACCTTTAGCACTAGAAGGGAGTTCTGTACCCCTTTACAAGGTCCGGATTCGGACCAAGAACCTTTAGCATCAGAAGTGAGCTCTGTACCCTTTTACAAGGCCCGGACTCGGAGCAAGAACCTTTAGCACTAGAAGTGAGCTCTGTACCTCTTTACAAGGCCCAGACTTGGACCAAGAACCTTTAGCACCAGAAGTGAGCTCTGTACCTCTTTACAAGGACCAGACTCGGACCAAGAACCTTTAGCACCAGAAGTGAGCTCTGTACATCTTTACAAGGGCCAGACTCGGACCAATAACCTTTAGCATCAGAAGTGAGCTCAGTACCTCTCATCCACATGTCACCTACTAGTATATGTGTTGTTAAATACCAAGGGCGCCCATGTTGTGGTTTCCATGAGAGGACAAGTATAAGCGGCGTTTCAAAAATAGTTTCAAATTTTGCTGTAACTAATGTAAAAATACTATTGGATTTTCGATATTCTGAAGTAAAATTTCCTCATGGGGGGGGGGGGGCGAGCGCTCCACCTTGCCCGTCTGATGGGCACCGTTGTTTATTACGATTACTTTAGGCTTCCACAATATTAGATGAGATCACAGAACCTCTTTGAGCATTAGGAGCACGTCTATACATGTATTTAAAAGTTATTAATGAAATTATGTTCTCAACATGGGAAAGCGAAAAAAAAAAACTTTTATTAAGATATAACGTCCAACAATTGTTCTGTAGGCTGTAGGAGAGGGTTGATAAATGAAAGAATGATTATGTTAGTTTTTCTTAAACGGCTCCTGAATCAAAGTTAACCTAGTACTTCTTAACACCAAAAAACTATGTATCTTACTTATTCCTAATCTGCACTGATACAATTGAATTCACTTCTTCAAGTACAACATCTGTTTATCATTACTTATCCTAATCACCATAAATCTCGTTCTCTGCATCTACAACTCATATCAAAATCTAGGAGTACAAATCCAATCTATCGATCAACAGCTAATCTTATCTTCCATGATATTTGCACATAATATCACCTACTTTCCTTAGCAACAGCCAGTGTCCATTTAACAAGCACCTTGTGCCCTTTTATATTCCAACAGATTATGAGACAATTTGATGGAACGAAAACGTGAAAGGAAACAGGAGAATCACGAGAAACCCCACAAATATGATATTGTCTATCACAAACTCACATGGCTTCATATCGAGCCAGGGATCCCTCTCACCAGAAATGAGCACTATATCACTGAACCATCGTGTCCATTTAAAGTGATTAGCATTAAAAGTAATTTTTAAGACACAGTTGTGTTTCTTATCCATGACACAAACAAGTCCATGAGTGTCAAATATAATTGATGAACAGGTAAAAATGTCTTGAAGTGGAGCAAAAGTAATATTTTTTTTACCAAATCTAAATAGTGCAAATTTATGGTTTAAATATAATACGTGTATAATTTGGGACAAAAATCTAGAGATATGTCTCGGAAAGTAATTTTGAGGGAAATAATTCCATTGCAAGTAGACCACATTTTAAGTAGTAGAACAATGAAAACAGCAACTATTCTCTCACTAAAATATAGACAATAAAGGTCTATGGCAGGCCACATGGCTATTTGTTATGTTATGTAGTGTTAGCACGTCTTCTCTTATCACTGTTATTTCTGGTTTTCTAGACAGGAGTTCGTTGCTTATTAATTTTAGTACCTCTCCAACTACCTCACAACGCCGGATCAACAAAAATAACTTATGTCCCTATCGGAAATGATACTCGGTACCACGCACACTAAAAGCACGGAAGCTAACCACTCGGAGTGAAGTGCAACTACAACTACTAATGTTAATATTTTCATATTTCACTATTAAAAATTATGATTGAAATAGGTCATTTTTGAAAACTAGATATTACCAAATAATTTTTAAGCATATTTCTGAACTTGGCATTATGTTCAACCATGGATGTTGTGTAAGGAATATTAAAACATTTTACACAACGACCACAAGAACTTCAAGAATCGAGTATGGCAGGTACTTGAGACGATAGTTTATATTTATAATAACAAATACATTATATATGAAACATCGTACTTCATTAAAAAAAAAGGTAATACCCTTCAGAAACAAACTTTTTTCAATAAAAAACAAAGAAGAGATGGGGAAATCAGTTAATTCACCTAAAGAGGTATTTAAGAAAATGAAAGAAAGCTTTCTGCGCATTTCAGAAAATCAAGTGTCACTAGAATTAAAGGGGGAAAGTGACTGTTAAGGACAAGAGAACATTGTAGACAGGCCGTTGAGCTTTTAAAGTTGAAAAGTGCCAAGACGAAGTTAAGTGAACTCTCAGCTGCACAATTAGTTCCACTGTTTCTTTTGTTTTCTCTTTAATTTACTCAGACAACGAAGAGAGATAGAGACAGAGAGAGTACATAACTTAGAGTATTGCAGCCGTTTTATTTAATCAGAAGGTCACATGCGTGTGAATTCTGATGGGTCTTATTCCATTTTTACATTTCCACATATCAACTAATAAATAACTTCATAGCACTAGAAACCAAGAAGGGTTCTCGCTTGCCCGACTAACTGCACTTGAATGTCATTTGATCAACACATAGAGCTACCCCACTAGTCTAATGCCTATTGCGCTCACCTTTGATGATGAAGCAACGGGAGCATTAATATAAATCGATCCCACCTTAAGCTACAGGCCCACTTCTGATATAGCTTGGGTGGTCGAAAGTGATGACGCTAAACCTCAATAATCAATCAAATAATAAGCATATAATGCATCATATTCCCTACTTACGAGTATAACTTTCAACACTGAAAATCACAAGTTTAAGTAATTTCCAAATTACTTCATGATGTTGAATCAATGTCAAAAAAATCGTGATTTTAGAGAGAACCTACTCGGAACACACGTTAAAAAAGCAGCCGTGTTAACCATTTGAATATATAAGATGCCAGTAAAAATGTTGTTCTAGTAAAAATATTGTTCTAGTTGGATTATGTTAATATCAACGAAATATTAAATCCCACACCAACATTATCTTACTCTTTAATTACCGATTTACTGCACCAACAATAATTTCATTATTTTCCATATGTTCTTCTTCTCCATCATCTTTTCGATTTCTCTCTCTCTCTCTCTCTCTCTCTCTCTCTCTCTTACTTTCTTTCTTTTCTGAATCTTACTTTGTCTCTTTTTTCTGAATCTTATTTAGACCTTTCGAACAGTATATGATTATTTACTTAAAGCTCAATTTCCTTTTCAGCACAGACAATATGCAAGACACTGGCCTAGAGATTACCACAAAGGGATGGTATCGAGACGAGACTTCTTAAAGTCTCAGTCTGGTCTCGATTATCAAAAAGCTGTCTCGATCTCAGTCTCGTCTCGAGTCGAAATTCACCGTCTCTGTCTCATCTGGATCAACTGATGCTTATCTCGACCTAGGTCTCGAGGCCCAAATCTCCATCTCGTCTCGATAGCCTCGAAATAAAAAAAAAATGTTTAAGTAGCTGTAATCTTTTATAGCTGTTCTTTCGACTTCCCATTTTTTCACTTCATTCTTGACTGGATAATTATTGTAGGTTGCGTACCCCTCATCAGGTTCAGTCCTCAGTGGGTGTATTACTGTAAAACCCGACTAATAATCCACACCCCACTTTAGACAATAAATCTTGTGTCATATAATCACAGTATTGATTATACAGTTAAACTCAAATCAATCAACTGCCAATTTTAATACTATTTCTTGTGCCTTTCCTGTTGAATCAGTGTTATTTAATCTCCATGCCAGTTAATGCAATTGATAACAGTAAGAGTGTATTTAATCAAACCGAAAATCAAATCCTACAATTTCTCATTTATTATCCGTTACATCCTTCATTGATTTATCTCTTAATCACACACACACAAAAAAAAAAAAAAAACACGCACATTATTTTAATACGTATTAACTCCTGTCATAAACGAGGCCATGAACGTATAAAGCCGTACTTTCCTTTGCCGTGACAGAAATGGAGAGTGAACCTGTACTTGCTACTTTCATAATCTGTTCTGAACTATATATACTAAATTAAAGATAAACATTAAAGATACAGGGTTTTCATAAAGTCTGGACGGATTTAATTCGCTTATAATTTACACAAAAATGCTCATATTGAAATCAAATAAAGTGCAAACGGTAGCGGAAGGATTAAATTTTTACCTGTAATCTGCACCAGCTCAGTTCATTCACCGCCACACCTCCAACTGGGCGCCATTTACATCCACACATTCGCGTAAGCGGCGCTGGAATCCACTCACAGCGTTCCGCCGTGTTTGAACCGAAATGCCAGCCACAGACGCCCTGATTTTGTCCTTTAAGTTCTCCAAACCACTTGGCTTCTTTGCATAAACTTCCGTTTTCACATGACCCCAAAGATAGAAGTCGCAGGTGGTAAGGTCGGGTGATCTTGGCGGCCAAGAGGTCGGGCCACCGCGGCCAATCCATCGGTTAGGGAATTTCTCGTCAAGGAACTGTCTCACCTTGATTGCATAGTGAGGGGATGCCCCGTCCTGTTGGAACACGATGTCGTTCTGGATTCCACGTGCCTCCAGTTCCGGAATGAGGTATTTCCGCAACATATCCAGGTACGAATCTCCATTCACGGTCTCCTCTTCAAAAAAGAACGGTCCAATCAGATGATCATAGGACACAGCGCACCAAACGATCACTTTAGGGCTATTTCTCTCATGTGTCAATACACAAATACACCAATACAGCTTACAACTTACTTTTAACAGTCAACATTGAAACAACAATGAAAACAACAATGGATTGAGTTTGGTAAGAAACTGACCTTTGCCCTCCCTCTCCCTCTCTCAACGTGTTCGGAGTTGCCGCTTATCTAACAGTGTTGCCAACTAAAAATTTAATCCTTTCGCTACCGTTTGCACTTTATTTGATTTCATTATGAGCATTTTTATGAAAATTATAAGCAAATTAAATCCGTCCAGACTTTATGAAAACCCTGTATTACAGAGTAAACATGTAAATATGTTCCTTATTTCATGGATGTGAAAAATTCCTACTAATTAAATTGTTTTTAATTATTATTTAATTAGTTTGGCAAAATTAAAGTTCCTCTTTGAAATTCTACAACCAGAAAAATAATTTTGAATTATATATTATAGCAGTGGTTCCTAATCTTTTTGAACGATGATACACTTTATTGAACGCCATTACGACACGTTTGTTTGATGATTATTATTATTATTATTATTATTATTATTATTATTATTATTATTATTACTATTATTATTATTATTAATAATAATAATAATAATAATAATAATAATAATAATAATAATAATAATAATAATAATAATAATAATAATAATAATATAAAATATAATAGTGTAAACTTATAAGTTTCTATAAAATAGTGACACTAAGTAGTACTGAGCATTTCAGCAATGCAGAATCCATAATTTCACAAAAATATCGGGATTGTATTTAACCACAATCAGCGTAAAAGTAATGAAAGGCAGGTAAAGATAATGTTTGCTTTTTATGACTTAGTAAACACATCTTTTAGAAATACTGTAATAATATATACTTTGTTACACATTGGTTAATAGCTCTAACCAATTCTCTGTTTCATTTGACGCACTTTCTTCTTCCATGTTATTGCCCTATCCTATTCCAAAATTTCTTTTCATCTACTCTCCTCCAATCAGAAGAGCTTAATTTAAATTGGCATGAATCACGTTTTTCAGTGAATCACTTTTTTCTTGCTATACAACAAAGCTCAAAACAAACAAACAATCCCACTCCTCTAGTGAAACAGACACATGGTAGTAGTGTGAATAACGTTTTGCAGTGGAGCAAGTAAGAGCGTACGGAACAGTCATGAACGTGTCATCCGGAAACCCAAATCAAACCTAGTCCATTCGATAAACACAACAAACATATGTTCATGCACAAAAAATTAGGCGCCATGGACAATGGAGTAACTCCCTGGGGTCCATTAACCCTGTTAGTAAAAGAAAATCGTAGACTCGAAGTGAAATAGCTATTGCATCAACACTGTTCATTGGAAAATCATGGCTCATAGTTCGTTCTCTTCAGCATGAAACAAACTTTCCAGAGGTGATATCTATTGGGGCCCATAGCGTACTTGAACAGGGAAAATTGGGAGAATGTCGGGAAAATTTCCTCCTAAAATCCCTCCCATCAACTTTGGACTCCTCTGGAGTGGCCTCGGATAAAAGCACAGAATCCAAGTGTATCTCGAAAAGTACTATAGGAGATAAGAAGTATGTGTACAAAGTTTTGTGTTGATAGACAGAATGAGGGGAGAGCGTGTACCGGTTTGAAGTGTACTTCCCATTGCCCAGGAAAGGGTTAAAGGAAAGTTGATATTATCACTTATACGAGAGGTTGTAATAAAACAAGGAATTTTAAACGTATTCTTCCCTGGGTAATTCTTGCACTGTGTGGAAAAATGTTGGGAGATTGAAACCTCTCGCGTTTTCCTTATAAAATTACATTTCAGAATATGTCGGCAACATGCTCGTTGAGTAATTAAAATGAGGGGAAAGACAATAAAATAAAATATAATGAATTCTAACTCAAAATTATGTGCTATTTAAAAACACTTTCGATATACCACCTAAGGTGGTATTTGCCGCCATATCTCTTATGCATATGTCCATGACTATGGCTACCCTAGAGAAATCGTTACACCATCTTATATGTAACGTAACAATGCACGAATTTTTAGTGAAGATAATTACACTAATTTTTGCCAATATTCGAGATGAGATCAAGACTTTTAAGACTGGGCTTAGTCTCCTCTTGAATTACAAATGTCTATGTCGATCTCGGTCTTGATATAATCTCTATTACCATGGGATCCGAACTACATGTATTACCAATAATCGAACCTAAGTCCTTCCCACTAAACGCAAGAACCACACTTAGCCACGAAGGAGTTCAAATCGGGAGTTTTAATTCTTTATTACTAATGAAATACAGTACCTACATATGGGAGGATTAAAGAAAAAAGATCCATCACATTCTTCGCACGAATGTCTCCTTTGCACAAATACAATATACAGAATAGTAGCATCAGCATCTTCTAACGTAAATAATCCATTTTTCATCATCCTCACCACTCATAGATGTCAGAGGTCCACCCCTTAACAATTTCAAAATTGCATACACTTTTTAAAATTTTCATATTTTCACAACAAAACAAATGATCATTCGAAAGAACGATCAGTGGAAAAAATATTGATAGCTGCATTAAGAAAAAAACACCTAAACGCATTTCATGATCTTTTATGCCACTCCATACCTTTTGTCTTTTTATGCCTCAAGGAAGTTCTTTCTACGCGAACTGAGCACTGACGTAAGTTTTAAAGAAAATTATCATTGCTTTTGTAAACGAAGAAAGAGTAGCATCTGTCAAGTAATGAAATTGTATTGTATTACAGGGTCCGGGATTTTTGATTCCGGTGAGAGGGCTTTCAAGTTTAAACGCATTACGGTGAATTCCGCCTTAAACTGTAGGTTCACACCTCTTATAGCCTCAGTGTTAAAAGGAGACGCTAAACTCCAATCAACGAAAAATTATATTCTACTTATTACAGGATAATGCAGAATTCTAGAATTTTTTAATATTAGAAATCATATCTTTTGTTTCAGTTTTTCTTGTTGAGTTCTAAATAGAAAAAAACAACATGGAATGGATTCCTTTATTTTCTAGCTGAACGAAGTAGAAAATTTGTTTACTTCATAAAAATGTGTTATTCTCAATGCATAAGATATAATTTTGCATATACACTTTTGTTAGAATACTTTGCAATCTCCTTCAAATAGAAGACTACATTCGTTTCGTAGAAGTAATAATCCTGTATTAATACTTCTGCTTCTGTATATGTACTCGGTACTGGTGGAAAGTGTTTAGCCTCAAATATGAGATAATATGCAGTAAACAACTATTGAATAATCTTTTGAAAGTAAACAAGAGATTTTGTCCCAAGTGAAATGAGTTGTAACATCTTCTCTAAAATTGAACTTCCAAAAACATAAGTAAACTGCTTTGGTTCTAAATTGCTTATTATGTGTTAAATTAATATGTGATATTCTGTGTTACTTCCCTGATTATACAAAAAGTATATGTAAATACAATTAAAACCAATTGATAATGTAATATGTTTAATTATTAATTGTAATGAATAGAATTAAATCAAGTTTAAATTTAAAGACATTCCTCTTAAATATCAGCATATATCTTTAATATTTTAGTGCTAAATAATTTGATTTATTTACTGTAGTTAATTAAGTTATGCATTATGCGCTAATAATTATTATTTTTACATGAAATATTATGTGTATGAAGATGTGTACATTCATGATTTTGCTTGTGTGTTGGTGTTCTGTTCCCATGGAAAAAAATATGCGCATTTCTATATTTTGGTAATAAATAAAACCTTCTAACTGGATGAACAATTCATTTAGAGGTTCTCCAATGGATAACAAACAGGAATATCGATATCTACAGTAAAAGCTAAAACAAACTTCTTGGTTAAATTCTGTTTGCCCAAATCTTGCTATTTCGTTCTCCATAATGTAAGTATTGTAGTTGATAAATCAAATCCAGGTTAGGGTGCAGTTAGGTTTTCGTATCACGTTACTTCTAAGCACAGCTAATATCTAATTAGCTTGGATAGCTTGGATCAATAGATTAGAGCGATTGGTGTTTATATTTGCTGAGGCATTTCACTGTTCACTTCTCGAAAAGTGATCAGGTTTAGCAAATCTCGTGAAGTCTTGGTTCATCTTGATAGGTCTGAGATCAACATCAGGAACCTTGAAAACAACCACGTATCCAGTAGAACAGCGAAACTAAAAACATATTTGCCATAACCCTTCGAACCAACCTTTCTGGAGAAGAATTTCTTTGAGATTACAAAAGAAGAAATACCATATTGAGTGTACTAAAATGAAAACGAACGATTTTACAATTTGTTATTGACTAGGTGACATATTCCTCATATGAATTACCATTAAAATGTAACAAGAAGTGCCAATATATCAATAAATTATAAATATGTATTGTTGCATTATTATTATAGTTAGCATAAAATATTATAAATAAAGTTAAAAGTACATTATTTCAAAATTTGTCAAATAGAAAATTATGTATAAAATGATATTTAATAACACTTTCGGCAAAATCATACAAGGTATGATGATTTTCTGGAAGAATATTAATTACTAAAAAATGTTCAATTACTGTTTGTTCTACAAGGTGTACAACTTTGCTTCCGCCGTTTTCCGATAGGTGGCTATAACAGTAAGTAGCGGTCAAATAAACAGATCGCAGATGTCAGGCAGTTAGCTTGGACTTCCGTCAACATAACCCCATTCAAGCATTAGTCGATTTGTGTGTGCATCGTAAAGTTGTTCTCGATTGAAAATGCCAGTTTACGAGCCAAATTCTCGCCATTTGCGGGAGGTTCTACTTTTTTTGTTTTAATATGAAGAAAACTGCGGCTGAATCTCATCGAATGCTCTCAAGTACTTATGGTAAGGACGCTATTAGTGAGAAAACGGTGATGTTAATGTCGAAGACCGGCATAGTGGTGGAAGAGAAAGTTTTTGAAGGTGCAGAATTGGAGACATTGCTGAGTGAAGACTCACGTCAAACTCAAGAAGAATTGGCACGATCATTGGGAGTGACACAGCAAGCCATTTCAAAACGGCTCAAAGCCATGGGTATGATTCAGAAAGAAGGAACTTGGGTCCCGTATTACTGAAACCAAGAGACGTTGAACGGCGTTTGTGTGTTTGTGAACAGTTCCTTCAGAGGCAAATACGGAAGGGATTTCTGCATCGCATTGTGACCGGGGACGAAAAATGGGTTTATTACTATAACCCTAAACGCAAACAATCATGGGGATATCCCGGCCATGCTTCCACGTCGACGGCCAAACCGAATTTTCATGGCTCCAAGATCATACTCTGCATATGGTGGGATCAGTTCGGCGTCGTGTACTATGAGCTGTTAAAACCAAGTGAAACAATCACAGGTGATCGTTATCGAACGCAATTAATGCGTTTGAGCCGAGCGTTAAAGGACAAACGGCCGCAATACAGCGAGAGGCACGACAAAGTGTTTGTGCAGCACGACAACGCTCGACCCCACGTTGCAAAAGTGGTCAAAACGTACTTGGAAACGTTAAGATGGGAAGTCCTACCCCACCCGCCGTACTTTCCAGGCATCGCTACTTCTGATTATCACCTGTTTCGATCAATGGCGCATGACCTGGCTGATTAACACTTCCGATCTGATGAAGAAGTCAAAAAGTGGATCGATTCGTGGATCACCTCCAAAGATGAAACATTTTTTCGACGCGTCATTCGTACGCTACCCGAAAGATAGGAGAAAGTAGTGACCACAGCGATGGACAATACTTTGAATAATGGCTGGGTAAGCAATTTGTTTCATTAAAGCGTCACATTTTGGGGGAAAAAACGGCGGGAGCAAAGTTGTACACCTTGTAAAAGTGCACTAACTTCAATTATAGAAAAGTCCTAAAAATCGCGTAACTCAAATCCCTGTAGAATGAGAAAAGTTTACAGCAATAAATAAATTATGGTTCACAATTTAATCATCATTATTATCAACATCATTATGATTTTTCTTCATCTACTTTCAGGTCTCTTGCACAAATTCTGAAGCTTACATGCATTCATTTAACCTATTCGACCGTCAATCAATTCCGTCAATAAGCGTTCTCATTTCACAATTTGGAGGTTCCTCCAGCTTTAAATTACGAAACCGGTCATCTTTACTAAGGTTTTCCTTAGCTTCTTCTTACTATCACCATTTTTTTCCTTCCCTTTATTTTAGTACAAAGTGCTGTGGGTCAAATCTTGTATAATTTATGTAGTGAAAAGAGACGGTAAATTCCAGTGATTAATTAATTTACAGTTTATGATCTAAACCAGAACAAACATGTCTACTTATATTTGAACGAGTAATAGTTTATCGTTCCACGTTGTAGTGCTAACGAATAAAGTGATCCCAGTCTCGAGGCAGGCGATCAGGTGAACGTCGTGGAACTGGAATATCCGTGAATCGACATCGAGATGTCCTCGAAATTCTACGGATAACGTCCGATAGGTATTAGTTTGATATGGTAGAAACTGTCTGGTCACAACGCCCGGTTGGAGGAATAATAATAAATACCGAGTCGAAAGAGAAAAATTGAACGAAACAACATGCGAAGGAACGAAAAATCAACAGACGCGAATATATGGTAAACAATATAAAATTTTTGACAGACAGATTAATATTAATTATGAATGACAGATTTGCATTAGACGTCATTCAAATACATCAACATTCACAAAATAACAATTGAACATTGTATACTTTATTAACACTACTTTCTTTCACTGATAAAATCTCGAAACATCGGAGTATTCAAGGAATGATCCAACCCTTTATGAACGTCAGAGGTAAGTAGAATGTTGCATGGACACGTGGAGTAGTTTTAGAAATGTGTAGAGTTACCAAAGTGGATAGCAGTAGTAGTTCGTAAAGTAGAAGTAATGTAGATTGAACTGTACAGTAGTAGTAGTATAGATTCTCATAGTTGCTTGTTTCGTAAAGTAGTAACTGTTGTGACACAGTAGGCAGGCTTATTAGTTGCATTCAATAGTTTAATAGATAGAGTGCGTGTTTAGTTGCTACGTAATAGTAGGGCACGTAGAGCTTGTTCCATTAAGGCGTATGAATTAAAATTGACCTGAAGTGTTGAATATTGCTGGTTGTTAAAATTTACCCGTAAAAGTTACCTGTAAACTAATAAACTAATGTATATTTTTCTTCCAGGTATCGGACATCGTATGGACTTCAACGAAGATAACATCATGGGCTATGAGTAAATATTGTATATTTCACTCATAATAAAGTTTTTATAGAAAGCAATCATTTTATTTCCTACAACGTTAACAGATCATTATGTAGGTGTATAGTATACTTGTACATTCACTAGAGTAATAATCAAACACTAATAATTAATATACAAAACATTACAAAATGAAGCTCTGCATCGATTCCTTTCACATAAGACTGATTAGATGTAGTTGATCTTACAGAGCATCAACTATGAATTTAAAGACAAAATAGCAAATTTTGACATGACAAATTTTTTAATATTACATATTTTTTAAATGTATGTTTCCCGAATTTGTCAGTTAAAAAGGAGACAATGCATGTTCTTTCTATTCATAGCTGCTTACAAATAAATACTCGTATCTAAACAATCCCTTCAAGAAAATGATACAGATTTACTGCACGGATCTATAGATTTGTAAAATGTACAGAACAAACTTGTAATAGTATTTTAATGTACTGGTGTGTAAATGTTTGTTTTTTCTTAGCAGTAAGATACGTATCTATAAAGGTAACCAAGAAAGTTCAGTCGCTTTTTGTGGTGGTCTGTGTTCAATTGGCCCTCATACCGTGAGTTCAATGCGAGTGGATATAAGGCGAATATCAGTTTTAGTGTTAGTATATCCTACATATTACCTGGTTGTAGCAGTTCAGTTACACTGCGAACTTGCGTAAGGACATAGTGAACATGTGACTTACACAGAGCGTCATAACGGAGTGTATACTGTACGAGTTCAAACTGGGATCAAACGCCGCTGCAGCGGGGCAGAAGATATGTCAACCCTTTGGTGAGGGTGTCGTGATTAGGCGGACAGTACAGCGGTGGTTTAGCAAGTTTAAGAATGATGACGAAACACTCGAAGACGCACCACGTGCCGGAAGACCAACACAACGGAAGACTATCAAATGAAGATCTTCAGGCAGCAATTGAGGCGAACAGTGGCCAGACACGTGAGGAACTGGGACTACAATTCAGTGTGAGTGGAGAAAACATTAGGCAGCACCTCCATCAACTCAGAAATCACTCAGGTTGGGTCGATGGGTCCCACATAATTTAACTCCGGGCCAGAAGGAAACGCAAGCAGACACCTATGTTTCTTTGCTGCCTCGTCTGAGGAAACAGCTACTTATGGACAAGGTATTCATTTGTGATGATGAGTGGGTTCTATACGAAGCTCCACGGCGCCCTCATCATTTGTTAGCATCCCGTGAAGTGCTTCCAAAACAGCCGAAACCAGCACTGCACCAGAAGAAGGTCCTTCTGTATGTTTGGTGGACTATTGACGGCATTGTGCATTGGGAAATGCTACCAGCTGGTCAGAGCATCAATGCAACTGTGTATTGTCAGCAGTTGAGCCGTGGTTAAGAAAAACTCAAAACTCTGGAGCCAGCACTTCTGAATCGCAAAGGGGTCCTCCTCTTACAGGACAACGCTAAGCCCCTCGTGGCAAGGATGACCCGGACACCATTCTACGCCTTGCATGGGAAACATTATTGCATCCACCCATATTCCACGGACATTACACCGTCCGACTATCACGTGTTCCATTCCTTAGAGAATCAGTTTAGATGACGAAAGTTCAAATCCCTAGTAGAGGGGTAAAATTCACTTGATACCTTCTTAACTTCACGGCCCACCAAGTTATGCCACGCGATGGAATCCATGGCCTTCCAGAACGTTGGCAGAATGTTGTTGATGCTGATGAGGACTATTTTTGATATTCCAGGTACGTCGTAGGTGACATATAGATGTCCGAAGGTGGTGGGTGAAAAGCGACAGAACTTTATTTGGTAACTTTATCCGTAAAAATGCATTAATGAAAATCGAACCGGTTAGGAACGGATTAGTATATAAGTCAGCTAGTAACCACAGTATACAAAGTGAAATTAAGCTTAGTAAGCCACTGTTTTAAATCCCCCGTGTGCAAAGTGCCGCCAACCATTATCGGCCTGCCGTCGCCTTTTGGCGGATAACCGCTGAAGTGAAGGTAAAATGACTGCCGGCACCGATCCACTTTCGGTTCCAAGTGGAAAGCCACCAAAGTGGAAGTGAAGCGGCTGCTGTCGTAGTAAAGTTAGATGGAAGTTGTCGTTTTTCCGGCAGAAGGTGTTTTAGAGTCTTTTCGATGAATGACCGCTGAATGATGGTGAGAATTCGGTAACGTCTGCTGAGAATTGTTCTGCCACCTGTTATTCTCATTTGTTTTTCTATGTGCTAATATACAAGAACAACAGGTGGAATCACTGATACTCAAGTAACTATTGTCAAACGCTTCATAGGCTTTCAGAACTATTTTCGTAACCGATTACAGCAGAACATGTTACGTTATTCGTTATTTGGCCAAAAAAAAAAAAAAAAACATTGCTCGTTCCAAACAATAAACTCCAATTAAAAATTCTCACTGACTATTACTAGTTACTTCTGATAGTCTCGGAGGGAAATGTCTCTGGTGTTAAATTAATATACAAGTACACTAAAGTCGTAGTTATTTTGTTTTAACCATGTATTGGTATAGAACTTTCGGGGTATAAATACCAATGCAATATGTTGGCCAAATTTAGAGTAGAGGATTAAAGCCGGCAGAGAAGAGCCCATATTGCGTGTCAATGGCGGTTTCGGTGGTTTCAAGCCGCCACTAGCTCTTCAGACGAGAAGAAACGGCGGATGCCGCCTTATTACTGCCATAGCGGTAAAATTGCGGCATTCGTGTAATTTCGTAACGGTAGCGCCGCCATCCACCCGCCAAATTTTCGAGGACAGGCCGCCGCGCTTTGCGGCCGGTCCGACTACGTTTTGTGCATGGGGGTTATGACACTGTGCTACCTATAGAAATATTCAAGAGTTAAGGAATCCATATGATTGTGAAATTCACGTTACTAATGGGTTGTTATTTTGAAACACAAATATGCAGCAATGAAAACATCGGGATATTACATATAACGTCTTTAGTAATGTACAAATACATAATTTACTAGGTAATACGTAAAGTAAGTATTGTTATGGTATATCCAGTGTTTTACCCTATCCATGTTTATGTGTGTATCTACTTTCGCTGGCGCGCCCGTTCCTACGAACGCACCCCTTCGTTATCAGTCGGGCTCCCCTTCTACGCTCCTTCCTGACTCGGTTAGATAAATTGAGTTATCTCAATGTTAGATAGTACTTGTGCTTTTTGGAGGGCACTAGCACAAGTTATTTAGTGTCTTCCACAGTAGCTCTTATCATGTAGGTACACTGAAGCACCCTAAAGTGATCTCTACAGAGGCATGCAAGTCCATACCCCAAAAATGCTTGTTTAAGATGCGAAACCACGATTTATTGAAAAAGAGGCATATATGCAAAGAATTTATGCATCGATCCGTACAATAAATCTACTCAAGAAAATTCATACGTAGCCTATAATTAATTCTAAATTCCAGCAATATCTTAAGGTTTATGAGTTACAGTTTAATATGTAGTCTTCCAAACATCTATTTCTCATCAGTCAACTGTATTTATTCCTTAATTGAGTTTAGAAATCTTACATAAATTATCCACTTTTATCTATAAATTGAAATATGATTGCCCAAAGGATCTGCCCCATATATGTCTTCATCCTATTAAATAATGAAGCCAAAAAACAACCGATCATCGGCATTTCTGATTGGCTACTCTCGTTTCCGACGTCGTCTGATTGGCTACTTTCGTTTCCGTCATGTTTGTTGGCTCAAAACATTGCGATCCTATTGGGCGGAGTAACCAGAATAGGGGTGGCGAAACTGTGACGTATGGCTTCAAAATTTTATTGTAAGATCAGATCCTCTATTTATAAGATCCTTGTTGTATATGTGCATTATTTTTATTCATATTAGTTTCATTTTTTGCATATAGTTTAGTAGTTTTAGTAAATTCTTTGTAATTCTTTTAGTGATTTTTCTGGTGAGTTTTAGTGAGTTGTGTTTGCATTGGCTGGCAACAGTGCCTTCAGTGTCCTATTCAAGTTATGTCTGTGCATTCGACAATGTGCTGCGAAGTGCAACTAGGCAAGCATATTCATTAATAGTTTCAGAAAAGCATATTTATTCATAGGTTTTAGAGAAACACTCATGTTCATTAATATACAAGATTCACATGTTCTTAACAGTGTTTTAGAGTGTTACTCAGTTTATGTGTGATCGAAGACAAAGTATGATGGTTAGCAAGCAACATGTGGTTTAGCTAGCAGCAAGCAACGATTACTGCAGAAAGATGTTAAGATAAGTAATTCATTGTACTAATATTTAAGTATATTATCAATCATTATATTAACATATGAACAAAGCATGTTATATTTATCTTATTAACGCATGTACACTTGAACAAGAATTGAAGCAAGTAACATCTAAAATATTCGTCGTCTTATTTCTCGTTCCTCCATGATATCTGGGTGAATCAGTAATATGGGTTTAATCATACAGTTCATTAGCTGTAGATGTGATATGCGTGCGTAATGATGTGATGTAATATCCTAATCTTTCAAGGACAACTTCCCACTTTATGAATCTTTTTATTGGAAAGTAAAAATTGGAAAACAGAGAGGAAACATCATGATAACGTTACTTGATACTTCTACATGAGGATGGTAAAACATGATATACGAACATTTTTACAGGAGAGCAAATTTTGCATTAAATTTAAAATACTTGCAAGGCACTGGCACATAAAATATATCATTCATTTGATTTTTCTTTTTAAAAAATCAATCACGGGAATTGTATACGCGGTATCTAGGTATATCGTACACGATCGATGAAACTCAATCAATCTTTAGCAAAATTGTGGTTGGATAGAACTTCACGAACTTATTTGAAATGATATTGTTTAAGCCTTCGGTTTCTGAGTTAATGACCATTAAATTTGGGGTTGAACTTAGTTAAAAAAAAAACTATATGGCATACTATCGACGATACTAGTCCGATCTTGTTCAAACTGTATTTGGTGATAGACCTTGAGGAGATTAATACGCATATTAAATATTATGGTATACAAATCATTGGCTCTCGTCTTTTTTAGTATCAAATTTGAGTTTGAACTCAAAGAAATCAAGGAATTTCAATAAATCTGTATTGGTACAGGCATCAGCAAAAGTATCTCCCTCCTAAGTGTGTAATTCCAGTACTTGGGGTTCAGATAATTTGCAGGTGTCAGAACGCCCGGACAGATGCAACCCAACTTACACGTAAATTCTCTCGGCACTGACAGTAGTTGGTAGCACTGAGAGGTTTTTATGCCAGGAAAATTGTAAGATGACGCACGAAACAGGTGTTCATTCTGAAATGAATCTCTATGAATCGGATCATGTTGTCCAATGAACACCATATATTATTCTCAATATTACTGTGTATGTAATGTATCATTTCGTTATATACTGTATGTTCAGAGAAATAAAAATACTGACGAAGAATTAATCAGAAAATGCTTGAAAGCAGATGAAAATATCAAATATAGAACAACTGCTGGAAATAAGTTTGTAAATCATTGCCTCCATTGACAGACCTTCTCCAATTCTACTCATTTCATCTTTTTCTTCCTGGAGAGGAAAAGATCTTGCTTGTCACACTGAGTATGCATTGAAATTGATATTGAAACATTTGAATAGTTTGAACCTGGCCAGGATTTGAACCTGCGTCCACCGAATGGAACTTCAAGCGCTAACCAGTTACCTACTGCGTAACTTCATCTTCCACCTAAATTATTAGCTAGTTAAAATTGTTGCATGTAAGACTATACACAAGATACTAATCCTCGTATAAGGAGACGTTCTTTATGTGAGTGTCACAATGACTTACTCGAGGTTTCCTTCTTCAACTAAGAAACAAGTTTATATAGACCTTCGTCTATGAGGAAAATAACACGAAACGTTTTTCAAGTTAAGGCTACCTCATCGTTTTTAATAATGAACCCCATTTACATTACTACTATTCTTCCTCCCTTAACTTCAAATTTAAAAAAAAAGACGACAGACATTATTTTTGCTTCTTTGAATTGTATCAACACGTATAGAAATAGAAAGTTCTATTTTTATCTTCCGTAACTACTAGTTTATTTTCTTATCTTTGTAAGAGGAATTGTTAGCAGAGTGATAAAGTATAAAACTCGTATGGCAAAGACCCGGATCCGAATCCCGTCGCGGCAATTATATTTTCTTTATTAAAAGGTATTGTTTACGTAGTTCGTATTGTAATTGTTATTTCTTTATTATTATTATTATTATTATTATTATTATTATTATTATTATTATTATTATTATTATTATTATTATTATTATTATTATTATTATTATTATTATTATTATTATTATTGGAAAGTTGAGACTTGACTACATATTTTATAAAGTTTCTGATTGAATTTCAAGTCATTTTGTTGATATGGAACGTATCTGAAATGGTGAATTGCTTTAAACATTAATATTTCTTGCAATAGTAGCAGTAGAAGAAGTACTCGTAGTAGAAATTTATAAGCAATTGCTTGGAAACATTTGTGTTTGATCATTCGTATGTTTGACCCATACATAATTGTTCGCTTAACACGTTATGTTTCCAGGTAGTAGAAATCAAGGTTGATATAGCTGACGTCATCTTTCGTAGTGCACTGAAGAAAGTCGCCTCAACACTAAGACCGAGGGGAATTGAATATTTTCCATGTTGTCATGCATTAGAAACATCAATATTGCAAATGGTAAAACTTTTCTTTCATTATCCAACGGGAATCGAACCCAAGGCCATCATGATGTGAAACGAACGCTTATCCCACTACTCTAAGACGTTGCTGTTCATTAAGGAGGAACACTTGGTGTGAAAGGGTTTCAGCATATTGCACAATCTTACGGTTCCAATATTGTAAAACTCTTGTTTCTGTCACAATAAAATAGAAGGTAGCAGGTAGTCAAGAGCATTGAAGTTTAACTTGTGAAAGTAAATTGTTGAAAACGAGTGATAGAAGTAGTATTAATGAATGTTGTTGCAGCATTTATTATTATTATTATTATTATTATTATTATTATTATTATTATTATTATTATTATTATTATTATTATTATTATTATTATTATTATTATTATTATTTTCACATAATATCGCTGAAGTAGAACTAATTCTAAGTGAATAAATATATTTGAGACAGGCCCCCTGGATACGACCAGGGCCACATGGGCCCTTATAATTTGTTTTATAGAAAGCCTGGCTACGCTATTCTGAAAAGAAGTGCACCAATAACAACAGGACTTCATTTTGGGAGGCGAAGTTTAATGGCATATTTTAAAAAGAATGAATCCCAAAGGGCAGAACTGCCTAACATCATATTTATTAGGTATAGCAAAGGGGAAGCAAAGAAAAGGGGTCTAGAGGTGCCACACATCCGCGAAGTTCCAAGGAACAGAGACTGTGGTCGGGGGCCTAATCTCCCAGAAACTGTCATATTTACTAAAGCATTGCACATTTCTCAAGAAGGTCCTTTAAACCTCATTCTGCATACTAGGGACTCATGCGACAGAATTCTAAAGTAGGGCAGAATACTCTGCAAAATCCGTACTTAGAGCCATATAATTTATGCTGGGAAAGAGGCAAAGTTAAAATTGAACGCTTCTCTGAGGTTTTATCAATTATTTCAATATCAATCAAACTATTTGAATACTAATGCAGTAATCAAACGATGTTATAAGTTAGCTGATTGTTTTAAATTATTTTCTGGGTCGTTATTTATATCAAGCCTGACACGTTAAACTAAATATTAAATTAACAAGTCAAGAGAAATCAAAGAATTTAGATTTTCATCCGTGTGTACTATCAACGAAGGCATGTGAGTTAATTACTTCTCTTACATTGTATGAGGTTATATTTTTTTTGTAATTGCAATAATTATGAAATTGCATAGGTAGTGTAGTGTATACTATATTTAGAGCATTTACGATATTTAGGGTGTATACGACATTTAGCATATACTATATTTTATTACTACAAAATAATATTGTTTATTGCGTACTTTAAACCCTTTGAATCTCAGTCGCAAGCACCCAACTCATATATATATATATATATATATATATATATATATATACAGGGTGGGCCATTTTAATTAATCCACGGAAATATCTGAAAAATGATAAAACATAGAAGAAATGTTTGAAGTACACGTTATATATTGCTAAGGGGGAAGCACAATCCGCCAAAAGGTAC
Source organism: Thermobia domestica (assembly GCF_964235325.1). Taxonomy (NCBI): domain Eukaryota; kingdom Metazoa; phylum Arthropoda; class Insecta; order Zygentoma; family Lepismatidae; genus Thermobia; species Thermobia domestica. The sequence goes on from NC_137462.1 coordinate 182,003,801, forward strand.
CCCTCCCCGCCGCCCCCTAAGTGGGGGTAACGGGGGGTAACTGAAATGTCAAATGGGAACATGGGTCGAGTAATACCTCGTTCGAAAGGTCTTGGAAAACTAAGTAACGCTGTACCAAAAGATGTTCCATATTGTGCACCGGTTTCAAAATGGCCGCCATGATATGGTTCGGAAACTCCAGTACCCGTAGTATGAAAACCATGGAAGGTAAATGAATGGAACAAAATTGAAATACGTAAATATCATAGGGCATATCGAACGGTGTGGTCCCTGTGATCCCAGTGGCCTCTCTAAAGGGGTCTTGGGGACTAACTTCAAAATTTCAAATAGTTACATGAGTCGAGTGGTACCTCGTTCGATAAATCTTGCAAAATCTAACATATTGCAGGAGAAAACGATTGATGTGAAATGGCAGTGTTCTCAAAAGGCCGCCGAAACATAGTATCCGTGTTAGAGAAAAGGTTTAGTACCCGTAGTATGAAAGCGATTGGAGATAAATCAACAAAAGAAAAACTGGAGTAGCTAACTGACGTAAGGCACATCGAGAGGTGTTGTCGTGGTGACTCCAAGGGACAACTGAAAGGTATCCGGGGCCAACTTGAAAATTTCAAATAGCAGCTTGAAACGAGTAACATCACGTTACATAGACAAATTAATATCAAACAGTTTCTGTAAGAAAATTTTCGACATGAGACACCGTTTTCAAAATGATCGCAAAGACATGGTGACTGTGTCTAAGAAAACGTCTAGTGCCCATAGTATGAATACGGTTAGACATAAATGAAAATAACGAAAATTAAATAGGAAAACCACGGAGGCGTTCCAAGGCTCGAGAATAATACGACAGAGGTAAAAATATTAGAGTAAAATTGCCATAATATATAGAGAGAAATCCAAGTCCTGCAAAATAATCTCTCCCTGCGCTCTGTATGTGAATGGGGTGGAAAGTAAAGTGAAAGTTCAAACGAGAACTCTACTTTAATTCGTAAATTAAGGCTAACATTACAAATAGGTATGGTGTGGTTGAAACATTTGTTTGTAAGGATGACGCTGTAGTGACTAAAAAAAGAGAAACTTTTATGCAATGCGTGCTGGTTATTCAGAAAGCATTTCGGGGATATACGTATACACCGTTTCGTCACTCAAGCTCACAATATGACATGAATGCTAATAGTTAATCAAAATGTAACTGTGGCCATCCACTTTAACTTAGTGCACCAATTCTCTATGCATGAAGTCTGTCTTCCAAACAGCATTGGGTAGGTCAAGCGTACGCCCGAACCGTTGTCCGGTCGGACATTGAAATTTTGAAGTTAGCCCACAAGACCCCTTCAGGGAGGCCACTGTGATCACAGGGATTACATCATTCGATATGCCCTATGATATTTACGTATTTCAATTTTGTTCCATTCATTTACCTTCCATGGTTTTCATACTACGGGTACTGGAGTTTCCGAACCATATCATGGCGGCCATTTTGAAACTGGTGCACAATATGAAACATCTTTTGGTACAGCGTTACTTAGTTTTCCAAGACCTTTCGAACGAGGTATTACTCGACATATGTTCCCATTTGACATTTCAAAGTTACCCCCCGTTACCCCCATTTAGAGGTGGCGGTGAGGGGTACTTTTGGCGGAATTGGTTTTCCCCCTTAGCAGTATATAACGTGTACTTCAAAAATTTCTTCTATGTTTTATCATTTTTCAGATATTTCCGTGGATTAATTAAAATGGCCCACCCTGTATATATATATATATATATATATATATATATATATATATATATATATATATATATATATATATATATATATATATATATATATATATATATATATATATGGCCGGATCCAAGATTTTATTACGAGAGTGCACTAGTACATTTGAATTAAACTTGATTTGACTTTTTACTGCCTTTAGGCATCTGATGTATGAATGAGGAAACGCCCTGGATAAGCCCTTTTCTTGAAACCTGGAAACATATAGGGAAATTATTGATAATATTTCATTTGTTTGTGTTTCAATTATTTGCATTATTCTACTTCACCACACTTTTTTTTATTTTGACACAACGAACATCTTTTCGTCTATCTGATACGTTAGAAAGAAAACGGGAAGAAGTATTAATGATTTTAAAAAAAAACTTTTAAAATAAAGGTAAAACTAATATCATGTAACAAACCATAGCTGTTAAATGTCAGTCTGAACGTCGTCAAAATCATCATCACTAGTGTCAACAAAAGTAGAAAGTTAGAATTGTTCACTTTCAATTTCACAGTCAGCACACGTGCAAAGCGTTGTATACCACATCCATTCACTTTAGTAACGTGCTGCAGTTTTATGCAATTGTGTAACAAATCACATTAAGTGTTAGTTTCAACGTCGTCGTTCAAATCATCATCACTACTGTCAACAAAAGCTCAAAATGTTCAATTTAATTTTCACAGTCAGTACACTTGCATGGCATTGCACACTGCATTCGTGAGCTCTTGCACATACAACAAGGAGTGTTGCACTCTTTGCAAGAACAATTGAATAATTCCCTACATGCACGAGCTGCTTCAAGAAGAGTTATCCATGTTGGCTCCCACTTTCAGTTCTTTGCCAACCCACAAAGGCCTGGATCAGGTAAGGTAAGTTGTTTAACCAAACACTGTCTCCAACAATAGCCAACTTGATAAGCACTCCTCAAGGCATGTTTGAATAAAGCTGATTTGATGGTGGTATTCTTTCCATGGAACGTCCTTTCTTTGTAAAAAGTTCTTTCCTACATTCATTAACTGTGCTATGACATGATTACTTATCATACATCAAAACAACCAAGTTGTCAACTTCGTCCATAAACATCTCAATTTCTGCAGGTTGCTGGGACAAAACCTGGAATGTCTGTGTGATATTCGGGAGATTTCTATATATTTCCCAAGCGCTTTTTCCATAACCATAAATGAGGAATTTGTGTCGCAACCCAACAATGCCGGAAAAATGGAAGGGAAGTAGCTTCTCCGACTCCACACTTGGTAAATAGTAGATGAATTGGGATGTACTCTGAATCCTTTCCAGTACCAAACGCAATCCATAAGAAGTCTACTTGTAGTTGATTAAATTTTGACAAACAAAGCACTACAACATCAGTGTCCACTGTCCAAATGATGATACATAGATTTGTGTCCAGCTTCATACGCCTCCTTAGCATAAAGCAAAATTCTTGTATCCGCTTCCTCTTGACTTTATGGCTGTCAGTTGCAAGTAGATCGAAGAGTTCCTTCTTGCTTTCATCATTGTACAAAACGTTCTTTCAATTTCTAGGCACAGGCGTATTACTACAAATAATTCGTCTTATGCCAGTATCTCTAAACACCCTAATCTCAGCTTTCAAACTGTCAGGTTTGTAGTCATCCCAGACAATGTCAATTCTGTTTATACTGTCCCATTCGTGAAGCACTATGCTGGCAAATTTCTGCGTACACATCAAAATTCTTGGGATCTCCAAGAGGTATCATGTGGACTAAGGTTAGGCCATTCAGTATGGCACATTATGCTGAAGGTTTCTCACTGGGATAGTCACAAACATTTCTGAAACACTGAAAATCAGATTTCTTAAATTTTCGAAGATGCCCACAGTCTGACAACGATATATAATTTTGAAAAGAGGCCGGCATCATTTCTTGCGCTTCTCATCAGCAATTGGAATTTGTTCTTGGTTGGAGTTTTTGTTTTGAATAACTTCACTTGATTCCGTTTGATGGTTTCTCAATTGATATTACTTGCTGTTGTTGGCAAATTCTTTAAATTGATGCATTCCAAGGTCTCTTATTTCTCTCAAATCAATAATTCCCCTTTGAGAAATAATGACTTTATTACGCATATTTTGCAAGTCTTGGCTGCTGTCTTCAGATGGATAGCCTAAATCTTCGATAATGTTTTTCAAAGTCTACGTGTTTGAAAAAGAAAGACTAGGTTTTTGATGAGAATTCACGGTGTTCCTTTGAGGCTGTGTTAGGCTTTTTAAACCCTTCTTCAAATTTTTGTATCAATTTTGTTACTTCATGACCAGCTACCACCCATCTTCTCAAAACGTCTAGGTTTTCTGTTAATCCCACTAAACCTCCATCCACCTTAACGTAAGCATTGCACTATTCACGTGCCTGATCCAATGCCAATGCAGAAAATATTCTCCCATTAATTTTGGCAGTAAACTTCCCTTTTAAAAACTCCTCATAAATTCTCGGGTGCATCTCTGACAGATTTTGCATGTCACGCCAATGCACTGGAAGCCATCTGGCATAGTTTTGGTGGCTAAATAAAAAGAACCAAGGAGCTCGTCTTGTCAGAGAATTTACATACAGCTCAAAGTTGGAGCTTCAAATTGATGTTAAAATTTTCAGAAGTGAATTTCCTAGTTCCATCATTGTACTCCAATATGCGAAACTTGAAATTCTTTCACAATTGTCTTTACACCTTTTTTTAAATAGAAGAGGCTCACCAGTACCATGTTTTTCTTCATGACCATTAAAATATTGAGTATAAGCTTTTTTGACAAGATAAATAGGGCACATAATGTCACCTGATGTACATATCTTGTCCTTGTAATAAAACGCACTTTGATATAAGACTGAGCTCTACCCGAAGATGTTAACCCAGCCTCAATGATACATTCAACCCATCTACTGCAATCTAAAAGGTCTCCGAGTACACTCATGATAGCCTTCTCCAGATGTAGGGCCACGATCATCACAACATAATTGTCTTCAAACTTTTCAGGACATGTTCACTGAATACGTTTTGCAATAACATACAGGGAAACGTCACAAGTAATCCCGGGCGTTTGTCCTTCACTAAGATAATTTACAGCATCTGCTACTACTGACTTTGAATGTCTTACAATAGCAGGTGGATGCGCAACGTCTAGAAACGTAGGCAGTAATCCACAATGAGTTAAATGTTTTCCTCTATTTAACGTCAGAGTCAACTCTTATGAAGTAGGGGGCGTGGTGGCTCAGTGGTAAAGCGTTCATCTCCGGTGCTTGGGGTTCCTGGTTCGATCCCAGTTCGCGCCGTGTGCTTTGTGGTGGACAAACACTGTGCTCGTGGGTTTTCTTGGAGTTCTTCCGTTTCCTCCCACTTTCTTCATTTCACCATTTCACTCATCTCTCATCATCACGGTTTCCTTTAGCCTAACCGGCATAACCGTGAGAAAAAATTTAAGAATTTCATTTCATTTTCATTTCATTTCTAATGAAGTACTGCTAATAATTGATATTTTGTCCTAGCAAACAAGATTGGGAAATTATTTTCTACAACGTTACTATGTATGATATCAGAATGGTAATTGGTAGAAGCATTGCCAATACTCCAATGCATATTTCAGGGTACATGAAGGTCACGTGCTTTCACCTGGGATCATTCTAGGAGTAAGAAACATATTAAAAAAAGGTTTCCAGATAATTTCCCGATTTCCCTCGAATTTCCCTTTTTCCATACCTCATAGGGTCATGGACAGTCTTACAATTCAGAAATTGTATCATTTTAAAGAAAATGAACTATTATCCATGAAATTCGTTGGAATATTAATTTATCCAGAAATTTTAGATCGTAATTTTCCCTGTTAGTGTAAATTTCCTACTTTCAAACAGGATTAGGAAATTTTTTTTCTCATGTCATTATATAGTATATTGCAATGTTATTTGGCAAAGAGATACCATAACCACTCTGTATTATTTCAGGGTACATTAGGGTCGCGTACTCTTGCCTGAGGCGTCTCTGGGGCGTTCAAATTTTCAAAAACTATTTTTTAAAAAAGAAAAATTTATTTGCCACAGGTGTACAGGTCTTTTGTTCACGTGCCATAGGCCGTCAAAGCTCGAATTTGGACTTTTTTTTTAAGAAGTCCCAATCTCAAATATTACGGCCAATAAGTTCAGAACCTAAACCCTGCATAAACATGATAACTCATGTCCCCACTAAGAGTATAACTTCATTTCAGATATTGTCAAGTGAGATCCTTCGGTTCTCGAGTTATTGATCATCGAAGGATTTTAATGAAGTATAAGTTTCGCAATATAGAACACTGATCTTGAACAACTTTTGGTATGGTGATAGACCTTTATGATCTTAGTAAGCATATGAAACATTTGCAGATCTTTGATTCGCGAGTTATTTGCCATGGAAGTTGGAGTTTGGAATTATTTGAGTTCAAACTATATTAGATCAGTGGCGTCGGCTTCTGCAGTTCGCAAGAGCACGTGAACCATCAAATATCATGCGCTGTTTGTTGCTACTTAAGATATTTAATTATATTTAGAATATTATTGTATTGTCGTTGACTAATTTCCAGTAGTGTGGCACTTTAAATAGAATCAGATTCAACTTCAATTTAAAATAGAATAATATAGTAGTATATAACTCATTCTTTCAATCTGTTATCTACATTTCTTTTTATCTCAATTTCTTGCAATGAAAATACACCAATGAGACAAACAAAATCACTGCTTTCGGAGGTCGTATAGGGGAATGGGAGGTTCAGAACTCTTCCCCAGAGATTCTTAAGTTAAGGCAGAACAAAATTAAATTTTAATTTATTTTCAAGACTGCTGATTTTTCTTTAGGCTACGATTTTCCTGCCTAAATAAATTAAATGCTTGTATGAAAAGCGAACAGCTTATCAAACATTGCTACGTTGTACTTGGTAACATTGCTACATTGATAAAATCTTACCTTCTGTATTGTAGGAACCTGAGGAAAATTTTTCTCAGGAGAAGGAAGACTGCTGATTTTTCTATTTCAACATTCACCTTTAACGCATGGAAAATAGAAAAAAACGAGTAATGTTATTTGCAGTAACGTACATTCAGCCGTAACTAGGGATGCGCACGAGTCGAGTCGAGTCGAGATTTAAGCCTGTCTCGACTCGTCTCGAGAAAATGTTGTCTCGACTCGTGTCTCGACTCGTGTCTCGACTCGACAGTATCTGTCTCGACTCGACTCGAATTCGAGTCGAGACAAAATATACACGTTAAAATATATACACACATTAGTCAGACCATTGACTACCTACCTAATTGTTAGTATGTCCACCTTTTGGCACGAATAACAACGGCAACGCGGCTTGCCATGGTCGCAATGTTCCTCGGTGGGTCGCTGGAGAGAGTTGGCACCACATATGCACACACAGGTCATCTAATTCCCGTAAATTCCGGGCAGGGGGTGATGCGCCCTCACGTCACGTTCAATCACATCCCAGATGTGATCGATTGGGTTCAGATCCGGAGAGTTTGGGGGCCAGCACACCACTTGGAACTCGCTCCTGTGTTCCTCGAAACACTCCATCACACTCCTGGCCTTGTGACATGGTGCATTATCTTGTCGAAAAATGCCACTACCGATGAGAAACATGGCCGTCATGAAGGTGTGTACGTAGTCTGCAAGCAGCGTGCGACGCCTCGGGCGTCATGGTGCCTTGCTCGAGCTCCACAAGACACATGGAAGCTCACCTGAATGTTCCCCAGATAATAATTAAGCCGCACCCAGTTTGTCTCCGTCCCGCAGTATAGATGTCAAGGAGCTGTTCCCTTGGAACACGACGTATTCGCACCCTCACATCGTCATGATGAAGAAGATATCCGGATTCATCAGACAATGCAACGCTCTGCCATTGTGCCAAGGTCTAGTGGCGATCGTCACGTGTTCATTTCAGTTGTAGTTGCCGATGTCGTGGTGTTAACATTCGCCATCGTTAGGAGTGTTCGTTGCAATGTGTGTTCGGACTAGTGTTATGAAGGCCTGTGAAAAAATGGAAATTTTGGATAAAAAACAGTTTTTTTTACGGTTTTCCTGAGCTGGGGAAAAAACGGAAAATTTGGGTATTATCAGAATCATCATTTTTGTTAATCACAGAATCATTTTAGTTAATATGTTAAATCAAACATATATTTCATAAGATATCTTCATTGTTCTATGTAAAATTCCGGAAATTTCGAAATCATTAGAAAAAATAATTTGTTCGGATATATTGGCAAAAACAGGAATATTTAGTTTAAAATCTATTTGTTGGCCTGATGCTAGTAATCTTACTTGCTGTAACATGTCTGCAACATATACAGTGGGAAGTCGAAAATCCTAACTAATTTGGACCACAGGTAGTTCAGATTTTCAAATTGTTCGGATTTTCGAAAATGACCAAGAAAATGCCATTTAGGCTTACATATACTGTATGGTATATTCCCTATCGATACAGTGGTTATTCAGTACATACAGTAATTACAATACCGTACGTAAGGCTACTTACATTTAATGTTTCTGAAGAACCTGCTTGTACTCTAAATAGCACTGTTCTTGTAATTCACACTTAAAACTTATAGGCCTAAGAAAAATAAAAATAAAAATACATGATAAACAATTACATATAAATCAACTTTTGTAAAAACACTGACTTCACATAACGTCAATGTACACGCTATTGTTTGTTTATCGCTAGCGTTAAGACTAAATGTAAAAAGCTTCTAGGGACCGCGTTCGGATTTTTGACGTTAGGATTATCGACGTCCTACTGTATATACAATATATTTCGCTAACGGAAAAATACTTAAAGCAACAGGTTTTAATTCTACTTTACACACATATACCGCACAAGTGAGTAAATTTGAGCAGCGAGAAATATATTAAGTGAAACTTTCGTTAGTTATTATTACAGACTAGCAGAATATCCGTTCTTCGCACGGGGAGAATACTTTCATTTTGGACACAAAGGGCACCAAAACTGTCACCAATGAACTTGTGGAGCCCCAAAACTATGAATTTGACATTAATATCGATAATTTTCAATTATCTTTACATGTCACCATCCCCTTTACAGTACTGATGGGGCTGAATTTGTGGATATATATACAGAGGCGGATCCAAGGGGACTATAGCCCCCCCCCCCTTCACATTCAAGTATACACTGCATAAAATGGGCTTCAATCCTGCTTTACACTGGATAACACTGCAAACTATGGTTTAGCCCCTTCATTGATTATCCTGAATCCGCCTGCTCAAAAAATTAGGGGTTCAGCTGAAATATCACACAAGACCTTAAGATAGTGTATGAATAAGCCTGTGTTTGATTCATATATATCATACAAGAAGGAATGCTTTAAGATACACTAGAAAAATGGGGCACATACTGGTGTTGAGGCACGGAAAACCTTGTTCACATGGCTCATGACACAAGACAGCTTTGTGTATAACTCTCGAACTGCTCACAAACAGGCAAGGAAACAACACTGTTCCTTAATATGTCATATGATCACTTCGAATAGCCAATAGAGCCTCGCACACCTGCGTGGCATGGATTCAATCAGATTATCGATGAGTTCTTGGGGAATGTTGTGCTACTCATCCAGAAGAGCGACTTCCAGCTCTGGAATGGTTGTTGGATTAACTGGCCTAGCGGCAATTCGTCTGCCAAGCATATCCCAGACATGCTTAATTGGAATGAGATCCGGAGAACATGCTGGCCACTTCATCCGAGCGATACCCTCAGCATCCAGCATCTCACCCACTAACCGAGCTCTGTGAGGACGAGTATTGTCATCCATGAAAAGGAACGAATCACCAATGGCGCCAGCATAAGGAAGAACAAGAGTTTTCATGATCTCATCCCTATATCTGAGAGCCGTCAAAGAGCCATTTCGGATGATGTGGAGCTCAGTACGCCCACCAATGCTGATTCCTGCCCACACCAACCGTCCAACACCATGATACTGGGATCTTTCTCGCACAAACATGGGATTGTGTTCCACACTCTCTCCAGATGAAAACACGTCGATTATCAGGCTCCACACTGAATAGAGACTCGTCAGAGAACAAAACATTGCCCCATTCATTGCGTCCCCACCCACGATGTTCCTCCGCCTACGCTCTTCGATCAACACGGTATCGTGTAGTTAATGGGACACACACCATAGGCCTACGTGCGTAGAGACCACCTTCTCGAAGGCGATTGGAGATCGTTTGAGTGGATATTGTGCGTCCTGTTGTTGTTCGGAAGGCTCGCGGGAGCAGAGTTGTATTCTGACGCCGGTTTCGACGGGCTGTTAACAAGAGATAACGATTGTCTCTGGCTTTGGTTGCTAATGGACGGTCCTGACCTTGTCTTCTTCGAACACTTCCAGTTGTTTGAAATCGATTCCACAATCGGGAAATCACACTTTGTGCCACTCCTATGGCATGTGCCACCTCCCGCTGTGACTGACCAGCTTGCAACCTGCCGATAGCTCGCCATGCCAACGATTCTGGCAAATCACGTTGTTGCGCAATTTCACTACGTAAATTTGTGACGCACTAAACACAATGAGAACAAAGGTATTCTGGAGCTGGAATGTGTTGACAGCGCCACACTACAAAATGATGTCTGGTAGCGCCACGTCACTGATCACGTGCACAGATGTTCCAAACGGTCCGTTTGCACGTTGGGTCTTCACGATTTTAATCTGAACTGGACAAGATACAGTGTTCTGACATTATTCGTAATAAGTTTTACATGTGTTTTCATCTGATTCCCTAATTTTTTGATCATATATATATATATATATATATATATATATATATATATATATATATATATATATATATATATATATATTAGCTAAATATACCCATTCTTTTCATGAAAGTCAAGGCCTGTGGAAGTATTCTCTCATTTCCGCGACCGCAAAAACTATGGATCTGAGACTAAATCGATCATTTTGGATTACTTTTACATGTCTCGGTATTCCTCCACGCCCTCCCCCCGGCTGACTCCCGGCCCGCATACAATGGTAGCTGAATTTGCAAGTGATCGCTAATAAAAATGTCACCATTCATCTCAACGACCGCGAAAATTATGGATTTGACACTAATATCGGTAATTTTGGATTACTTTTACATGTTTCGGTATCCCCCTCCCCGCTGATTCCCGGCCAGCATACAATGGTAGCTGAATTTGCAAGTGATCACTAATGAAAGTGTCACCATTGATCTCAGCGACCGCGAAAACTATAGATTTGACACTAATATCGGTCATTTTCGATTACTTTTACTTGTCTCGTTATCTCCCCCCTCCCCCGCTGACTCCCGGCCCACAAGTAATTGTAGCTGAATTTGCAAATCATCGCTAATGGAAATGTCACTATTGATCTTAACGACCGAGAAAACTATGAATTCAACACTAATATCGGTTATTTTCTACTACTTTTACATGTCCCGGTAAACGACCCCTGAGACCCCCTGGTTCGAAATTTGACAAAATCGTTTAACTCTGGCCTGGATCCTGAACCAAGGTATTTGTGACTAAAATTTGGTAACTCTCGGTCAATTGTGTCTGGTTCCCAAGCCGGTTCCGGTAAACGCCCTGCTGAGACTCTCCTGGTTCGAAATTTGAAAACAACTTTTCGTCTTGATCTGGGGCCTAGGCCAAGGTACCCCTGACCAAAATTTGGTAACTCTCGGTCCACTCGTCTGGTCCCCAGGCCGTACACAGACAGAAAAACAAACAAACTCTTTTATTTTATTTATATTAGACAGCTGAATATACCCATTCTTCGCATGGGGGCAGTATTTGGAAGACGACACCTGTTGGACCCCCTGGATCAAATTTTGAAAAAAAAAGATTCGTCTTGATCTGGGGCCTGGGCCAAGGTACCCCTGACCAAAATTTGGTAACTCTCGGTCCACTCGTCTGGTCACCAGGCCGCATACAGACAGACAAACATACAAACTATTTATTTTATTTATATTAGACTAGATAGATTCTTGCAAATTATTCCAGATTTTCATATTATCTTTCTGAACTAATTTTAAAGACCCGCTCCTACTTATCTTTATATATATACACAGTATATCTATATTTATATCTATCTATATCTATATATGTATATAACAAAGGCAGGAATTACCCCTAAATAACGCTCCTGGAGGACCCCTTTCTCAAAAAAGTTTGCTGGGAAAAACACTTGGAGAAACTTCAGTTTTCGTGCCGAACGATTACCAAGACATGGTGAAAAAAAACTTTAGCGATCGAATTAAAAAAAATAGTTCTCTTCAGGTTGGTATTCACTGAGAATATTTTTATAAAATTTAAATTTGATGGGTAAATCAGTGGACTTTGAATACATCCACATCGTATCCACTGAGTTGCGAAATTGCGAACCTCCAGACATGGGCGGCCGAAGAAAATTTTCTAGGGGGGGCATCTTCAATGTTTGGTATATTAGTCTGGCATATAATGTGTGGTTTGTTATATTACGTATACATTTTCGTGAGCCAGGGAGGTTCATTCTTATCAAGCACGGAGATTATGAAGGAGCAGATCTACTGTACAAAATATAATAAAAACATCTCTTTCGGATTTCTATCATCCTGCAGTCCAACCCCGAGACAGAAATATAAGAGCTAGGCTTTTTGTTTTTAAACAAGATAACGTGCCCAGCGAATGCTTTACATTATGAAGATTATATTAGTGAAAATTAAACGAATATAATTTTACAACTTAATATACATATTATTAAATGTTCAGCTCCCCGTTGCTACTGTATGTGGTTAGCGTATGCGCCTTTCTCGAACGAGGTTTGATTCATGGTAGGAGCTCATGTGTTTCAAATCCGACGTTAAACTGTACGTTTACGTCTTGTAGAGCTTTGCTCCTGAAAATGACACTAAACTATAATCTAATTTAATATTACTAAATAGGCCTATTAAAAAATAATGACTTACCAAGGTGACGTCAATTTGGCAGTCATCAAATCCATTTTATACTTTCACTTAATCCAGTGGATATTAATATAACAATTACAAGACACACGCGCATGTAAAAACTCAGAAACAAGTACATACACACGTACACATACACAAATATGAACACTTCAAATCTATTTACATGTGGTGGACTGCGCTGCATTAAGCACTGTTATCTTCGTCATAATCTTCTCATGTAGCTGCATTATTTGATTCATCCAAAGATTTGTTATTTGTACGCATCATTCAATTTAGCATTTTCGGAGGGTTCAGGGTTCTTTCTTCATTTAAAGAGTCGGTTCTCTGTATTGGAAAGAGAATCAAGGGAGGAAGGGGGAATTTATACTTTATGAATGGATAACATTTTAAGAAATATATACAAAACATGCCGCTTCCGACGCAGCACTGAAGCATATCTGACGTTCCCCCTCCCCTCTCAAGTTGTAAAGTGAGAAGGGACAGAAACATCCCAGACACTCAGGGTTCAGTTGACAATAATAAAACTATGGGTAAGTAAATATCTTGTGCAGAGTCACGTTTTGCTTATTTTTGAACATTTCTGTGAATTCAACAATACAACAGCGGAAACACTAACTGGTTTTATGACTCCAACCATCGCTTCAACTAAGGAATAATTCCCAACGGTCAGTGAGCCATCTAAATTTTCGTTCTTTTCCTGTTTTCCAGAGGAAAGAATAAGATTTTGCCAAGATGCTAAAGTCAAGATTATAGATCTAAATAGGAGTGAATTATGCTAGATCTAACACCAAGATGCTAGATATGGCTTCACTGGTGGGCTTTGATATCTACAGAAATTTCTGCCAAAGCATTCAAAGAAAATATAGCACAATAGTTTCGATAACATCTGTGTGGTCGTTCGGTAGGCTACATAACCGGTAGGAAGTTCAATCCTAATTGTAAAATTGGTAGAAGGAGAGTAGTTTGGACTGCACCCGTGGCCAAAACAGACTCGTAGCCGACTTGTATAGATAATTGAATTCAAATTTTCAAGTATTTATTTACTGAATGCCCATATCGTGTATGCATGCATTTGCATGCATTATTTAATAAGTAAATAAATTACACAAACAATTAATTATGTCAGTGATAAACGATGTTTATTGAAAAAAACTCTCCAAACAATGAAGATTAATCTTAGACTGGAGAAATGGTTATCCTTCGTTTTCATTATCATTTGGCCATGAAACAAACGCCTGACAGATATACAGTCCCTATATACAACTATGTGATGTTGGAATATATAACTCGTAGAGTATGATGCTTTACTTTTCCAAAAATTTCAGTATTTCTACTGAAATGATATCTTTAGTTTTACGTCCCACGGTTATGCCGGTTAGGCTAAAGGACACGGTGATAATGAGAAATGAATGAAATGGTGGAATGAAGAAAGTGGGAGGAAACGGAAGAACCCCGAGAAAATCCACGAGCACGGTGTTTGTCCACCACATAGTCCACACTGCGCGATCTGATATCGAGCCAGGGACCCCAAGCACCGGAGGTGAGCGCTCTACCACTGAGCCACCGCGCCCCCACAGTACTTCTAGTGTACCCCTAAAAATGTAATAAAGAACTAATGGTCATATTTTTAAAAAAAATCAATTAGAACTGGACAATTTACACAAAATTTGGAATAGACAAATGAAAACGTCACGTTTCTACCACTTGTGGGTTCGAGATCTCATTGTTGAAAGGATTGGAGACAAACATATAAACTTTTCTTTGAGGAGAAACATATACGCGTAAATCTAGTATTTTAATATATAGATAATAATTGGAATACTTTTATTTTCGAATGCTATTTTTTTAATATTCGCAATATTGAAATTTTCGAACTTACATTTTTCGCGTGTTTGAAAAAAAAAGAGATATCATTACTAGTAAAATTAACCTAAAGAAAAACATTTTTTTTTCAATTTTTTCGGAAAATCGAAAAAAAAGTTTTTTAAAAAAGGTTCAAAATTCCCGCAAATTTGACAACACTAGTTCAGACACACTTGTATTTTGCACAGCATTAAACTTTGATCTTAGTTCCGACGCAGTTCGCTGCCTGTTCTGTTTTACCAGTCTGCCCAGCCTACGACGTCCGACATCTGTAATGACGTGGGGGGCGCCCAACCCCTCGACATTTGGACGTCTTTTCCCCTTGGTTTCGCCACTTGTTGAAGACAATCACATCAGCACTCCTCGAACACCTGACAAGTCCTGCAGTTTCCGAAATTCTCGCGCCGAGTGTTTCTGAGTGAGTACTTTCTTCAAAATAATATTAAAAATTATAGAAAGGTTTTCGAAACATTCGAGTCTAGTCGAGATTTTAACCAGCTGTCTAGACTCGACTCGTGTCTCGACTCGAAAATTCGAGTCGAGAAATACGTTTGTCTCGACTCATCTCAAATTTTACAAAGTGTGTCGACTCGAATTCGAGTCGAGTCGAGACGAGATTCGAGACATGTCTCGACTCGTGCGCATCCCTAGCCGTAATACTTTTAAAAAACGCGGAAAGGTTTCTGCTTTGAGGGAGAACGGGGCGGATCTTAATTTCGAAAATTGTACTTTATGCGGAGAAACATTATTCTCTCAGTATATTTCGAAGTACTAACAGTGAAAACGTGTTGTGTGGTGGTATACTGATTGAATTATAAATGTGTTTACTAGCATTTATTATTTATTATTTCTTTTCCATAATTTCCATCAGCTATGTACTGTTAGAATTTTTCGTAGGTATACGCTCGACCGTTTCCAAAACTATAGGTTATATGCTCCTTATACCTCCATTACATCTCGCAATTAAAGTAAATATATTCTGAACTATGAAAAAATTAGGTGGATATATTCTGTATACTCTCATATACCCTTCTCTATAGATTTGTAATATTAGATTTTCCTAAAATACACTCTCAATACTAGTGCATCTAATATTTTTCTCTATACGGATGCATTTTTCGGAAGATTTCTTGTAACAAAAATCTTATCATTACCCCAGGGATGCAAATAAGCAACAAAGATTTACTAACCCAAGACAAAAACTACTAGCCCACATCCCATAATAGAAATAATTTACTTTTCTTCGGTATAATATTAAATACTCGCCCGCACCGATGAACCACTCGCCCGGGGAGAGTGGTTATTTGCATCCCTGCATTACCCTATTTTATAGAGGAATTTGTTAAGCGATTGCAAACTACTGTATATCTTTTAGTACACTGAAGGATTGTGAAAGTTTAAAAAGTAGTTAGTACATAATCGACCAAAATTGACTATCATCTGGAGGTGAAAACTAAACTGTGAGAAAATTTCAAAGTTAATGGCTGATAGGTTATGAAATGAAAATATTGTTTTGATTTTTTCGCGTCTTACATGAAGGGACCTTAATTGTGTAATATATTTGCGACATCTGATTGAAAAAGTAAAGAAGTATGAGAACTGTAATAGACACATTATAATTATGCTGAATTTAACTAGTGAGAGCTCCAGGGGCACACCCACACAGAGAATCTACCGGTTAAGATCCCCCTCAAGTACACTTTCATAATAAAACTATAATTTTTTAGTAGAGAAATGACTAATGTAGCCTAGATGTTACACTTCATCTGTACTCTTCTGATGTTATACTCTCCTAAAAATCTAATGTTACATTTCATCTGTACTTTTCTTTTAAAAAAATCTAATTCTATATTTTTTCTTTGAATATAGATGGCGGAACTTAACAATTAGATATCGTTTCTCGGTTGTGTAGTTACATCGGATCAATCATACATAGATGTAGTGTCTTAAAGTATTGGACCCCCCTTCCAAACTTTGAACTTATCCAACAAAATTTTCTGAGTGCTTGCCTGGTAAGTGCGTCAAATATTCTATCACGAATAGAATATTTATATATCTATAAATATTCTATTCGTTCGCATGATCATTTCTATTAAGTAGGCCTATCATAATAATTTTGTAGAAAAGGAAGTCACTCACTTTTGATTGATTGCATCAGATTTTGGGGTGTTTGGATATGCTGTATGTCTCCATTAGGAGTCTGAAGATTCTAGTAGCTCTGGTGTTTTCCGTGGTTTGGTTGATTTCATGAAGTGTTCTGTCCTCATTTCTATAGTGACTAGTGGATGTCTTTGGTGTACAGGCCTGGGGTTCAGTTCCAGGTGGGAGAGCATCAAACACATTACAGTAATCTCCTTTGTAAACTGTAAATCTCGTCTTATATACCCTAACATTTAACAGAGAACGTAAATACAAAATAAACAATCATGAAGTGTCTTGACACAACAATGCAAAAGTACATGGTCTAAGCAGTAATTAAAGGTGCCTCTGCAACTATCATAATCGATACATTGCATGTTTCGGGTATACTGTAAATAGTTCACAAAACAGCATACTTGGTAATTTTTTAAATATACGATATAGCAGACCTTAGGAGTCTAATGCAGATTCCATTTAGTATATTGTCGTGAAATTGATGGTGAATCTGTAGAGAGAGAATGACACAATAAAATTCGTGAAAATCGTAGTAAATAAAACTATGTTGACTTCAGAAACTGAAAGTTGTTTTTACCATATTAAAACCATATATGCTGTCAATTCTTCGTCTTGAAATTTTTTTGGCTGTCCAGCTCGCTCTTGGTCTGCCAAGCCGAAATCACCACTTCTAAACCGTGCAAACCACTTCTGACACGTTCGCTCAGCTAGAGCATGGTCACCATACACTTCCACCAAAATACGATGACTTTCAGTCGCACTTTTCTGCATGTTAAAGTAATGCAGCAGGACACCCCGCAAAAACACTTTATCAGGCATAAATTGCGCCATTTTCACTTAACTACAAACTGGTGTTGTTGACGCTTTAATCCACTGCCCTATACTACGAACGATACGCGATGACAGGGGTTTGCAACACATGTGTGGATACACGGAACTGTGGGACGCTCCGTTCGTTGCGCCATCTCTTGTCCACCCGCACGAATTAATTCCTAGACCAAATATATATATATATATATATATATATATATATATATATATATATATATATATATATATATATATATATATATATATATAAGGTTACTTACATTGATTTTTATAGTTTTTTTTTTTTTTTTTTGAATTTAGAATACTGAAAGAACTCTAGAATTAGAATTTTCTAACGGCCGTGAACTCCCAAACAATTATGTCACGAGACGCCACTGTATTTGATCGCAAATAACTCAAGAGCCAAAGGCCAATCCACCACGATATTGAAATATGTGTTCAGTTTGTTAATTTCTACCAACATTTTACATTTGGACAAGGGACTTGGGACCTTTGGTTTCCTAGTAATTGTCTACCAAATTTCGAGCTTGGATTTAACAAATCCGTGAAGGGAAGCAAGTGGAATGTATAATTAAAATTAAGATTTGCTAAAAACCAGTGATTTGAGACTTTTCTTCGCTATGGAGAAATTTACTAGTAATTGATTTGATTTAAATAATTATTTTAGGACTATACTCAGAAAACTTACTTTAGAGTCGAAAAACCGCCAAAATTCTTTTAGTATAATTCTGAAACCATTACTAACTAAAGGTTGTTAATTTTCTCGGCTCACAAGTCAGATAGCTTAAATCACTGACAATTCCAGAAGTCAGGAAACTAACTTAACATACTTTTGTGCCGCAGATGGTTGAGTAGAAGTACGAGTCTTTCACACGATTTCTCGACCTTACGGAAGAGATGAAACTGCTTTATGAAGTTAATAGTAAATGTGTGAGAGTGAAAAGTAAAGCCAACAAGAGGGAAATAGAGATAAAAATGGGATTTTTTCTAAAATCTTCCCCTAAAATCGGGAATTTTCTGTAAGTGGCAACATTGCTACCAGACAGACGCAAACAATCTTAAAATAAACATTGGTACACCACTAATATATCTTACAAGTATCATGACGACATTTAAGAAACAAAGCTTCTAATTACAAAAAATAGATTACGGTAAACAGAAAAGTAGGGAAAAACTAGAAAAACCAAGGGTTAGAACCTAAATACGCATTTTTCGTGCGCCTATTAATTACCCCATTGTCACAAACTGTACCCGCTTTTGTTCAGTAAGGACCAATGTTCAACTGGCATAAGTTGACTTGCACTCGGACGTATAGGTACGGATTTATAAACAAAAATTTCGAATTTTTTGCTCAAATTTAGAAGAATTTTAACACTATAGCTTTAAATGTGCCAATTACCTGTATGCGAGCGACATCTAAAAGTGTCAAGTAGGCAAATGAAGGCGAAAGTGGCGAATCATTAGCGTAACCGTTTTCGAGTAAGAATTAGTGTGATGTACTGACACGTTGGTCACTTGTAAATAGATTATTATTATTATTATTATTATTATATTTAGCATGTTGTTCAACTGAAAACTAAAAGTTTTAAAATATCAATTTTCTTTTGTATTTTTTTCAGCATGCTACAGTATAAAGGCTCATTCAAAAAAACAGGTTCGGACTTCTCTTAACTATCCAGGCATCTTTCGGGAATTTGCCGGGCCTGAGAAGATGCCAATTGATTGTATAAAGGCCCTCAGCGCCCATGGCCTGCAAATTACAAAGGGGAAAGGAACCTGAGGAAGATACCATTAAGGTAAACAACCGTCAAAGCTTCCTTTTCATAGAGGGATTTGTTCCAGGGCGCTGTTCCCCTTCCCTCTGTTGCCCCTAAGTAATCTTAACAGCCAAGTTACAAACTAGCATATTACGAAAATTCATGCTAGCTCTTAAATATATTGGATCCTCCTATTATTCCTAGTCACGTTTTTATCCTCAACGTTACTAGAAAACAAAAATTGGGGAAATAAAAATACTTACACGAATCGCCCGAGCACACTCCATTCGACCACACCGCACTAACGAAAAATAACTTAATAACTTAATTCTTAGCAACTGTTTGATTGTTGAGTTTTTACCAAAAGAAAAGAAAAATAACAATGATCTTTAAAAGTGTTTAAAATTTTAAATATTGAAAAACGTTCTATTATCTAATTTTCAACTTAAATATCAGTAGGCTATAGATCTAGTATGTACTAGTATTTGGGAAGCTGTTGCTCTAACAATGACTTACGAAAGTGTCACTCACCGAATTGAATGAAACTTTGCATATTTGTAGAACATCGAAAAATAATCGGCACGTTTTTTTTTTTTTTTTCGGCAATGGTGTGGGTTTAAGGGTAGAAACCACCCTTTGAACGTTAGAGGTGGTATCGAAGCATAGACAGGAAAACAATGATTTAATGTAGAAGAAAACATAATGCCAGGGAGTTTTAGAACAACTGATTCAGAAACTGACGTGAAAATTACACAATTCAAAATGACGGATTGAATATGGCCATTACAATTACAAAATGTATTCTCGTTTGAAGTGCTGTACTTTTAACCAAGAACAATCATAGTTGGCACGAAATACTGTGAGGAGGTTGCAGACCGATTTGAAACCCCTTTCTGTACTTATTTTAACGAGATGCTTGATTAAAATGTGTCTCTGCACCTTCACTATTGGGGGTGCGTATTTAAAGTGAGTTCCCTTGCCTATTGCCGAATACCGTGACACATTGGATTGTTCAGTTTGCGTTCCATAAGGCAGGTTACCGAGCAAATTATATACCCATTGAAACACCTGTGGGATTTGCTTTTCGCTTTGGTTATGCGAACTGTTCCCTTCACGGGTGCAAAGCAATTGAACATATAAAATGATCATGGTGCAAGGAAGTCCATTGTCTGCTCATTTCTTCATAGAACACAACAACAGTGATCAATTTTCATTTTTAATCTATCCGTTAGTTATTGCAAAACAGTTTATTCTGTTGCCTCCGATAGATTTCAATTCGTATGTCAATATTCGTTGCTAATGATGTTGCATAAAGGTAACCAAGAAAGTTTTGTCGCTTTTTCACTCACCACTTTCAAACATCCATATGTCACCTAAGACGTACCTGGAAGATCACAAATAATACCCATCACTATCGTCGACCTTCTGCCAACGTTCTGGAAGGCCACGGATTCCATCGCGGTAGAACTTGGTGGGCCGTGAAGCGAACAAGGTATCAAGTGCATTTTGCACATTTACTGGAAATTTGAACTGGAGTCCTTTAAGGTGATTGTGCAAGGAGTGAAACAGGTGATAATCAGACGGTGCAATGTTCGAGGAATATAGCAGATGCAATAGTGATTCCCATCCAAGGCGTAGAATATGTTTCCTGGGTTATTCTAGCCGCGTGGGGCTTAGAGTTGTCCTGTAACAGGAGGAACCCTTTGCGATTCAGAAGTGTTGTCTCCAGAGTTTTGAGTTTTTTCTTGGACACAACACAACTGCTGACATTACATAGTTTCATTGATGCTCTGACCAGCTGGTAGCAGT
Organism: Thermobia domestica; assembly: GCF_964235325.1. Taxonomy (NCBI): domain Eukaryota; kingdom Metazoa; phylum Arthropoda; class Insecta; order Zygentoma; family Lepismatidae; genus Thermobia; species Thermobia domestica. The sequence continues at coordinate 182,024,946 of NC_137462.1, forward strand.
TCCCGATGCACAATGCCGCTAGCAATCCACCAAACACACAGGAGGACCTTCTTCTGGTGTAGTGCTGATTTTGGCTGTTTTGGAAGCGGTTCATGGGATGCTAACCAATGATAACCGCGTTGTGGAACTTCGTACAGAACCCACTTCTTATCACGTATCAACATCCTGTCCAGAAATGGCTCCTTCCTAAGACGAGATAGCAAAGAAACATAGGTGTCTGCTCGCGTTGCCTTCTGGCCAAGTCAGAACATGAAGGACCCATCGACCCAACTTGTAGTGCTTCTCAAGTTGATGGAGGTGCTGTCTAATGTTTTCTCCACTCACACTGAATTGTAGCCCCAGTTCCTCGCATTTCTGGCCACTGTTCGCCTCAGTTGCTGGCTAAATATCTTCATTTTGTACATGTGTTGGTCTTCCGGCACGTGGTGCGTTTTCGAGTGTTTCGTCACATCCTTAAACTTGTTAAGCCACTGCTGCACTGTCCGCGTAGTCACGACACTCTAACCAAAGGAATGGCATATCTTCCGCCCCGCTGCAGCGGCGTTTGACTCCAATTTGAACTTGTACAGCATACATGCCCTTATGATGCTCTGTGGAGGTCCCATGTTCACTCTGTCCTTACGCAAATTCACGGTGTAACTGAACTGCCACAACCAGGTAGTATATTGGATATACCCATACCAACAACTGACCTTGGCCTTATCTCCATTCGCATTCAACTCATGGTGTGAGGGCCAATTGAACATAAAAAGCGACAGAACCTTTATACTTAACGCGTTTAAATGCGCATATATTCATTTTTCATATAAATTTCCAAGTTGAATCTCTCGAACAGTTCTCAATCATACAAGAATTTTATTAGCTTATTGTAATCAGCATGAATTGGTTCTTCAACACGCATGCTTAGTTTCTCTACAGGCGAGTGCTTTCTCCCGAATTTCACTTGTAAGTCAAAAAAAAGTGAGACTAGATCCATAACAATTTCCGCAGTTCTGTAGAGAGGGAATTGCATTTTCCCTCCGTTCTTCATATAGACACTAGTTGCAAGACACCCTTATACATTTTCCTACTTCAGCTCATATCATACAGCCTGCAAATTTCTACACTTTAAACGCTCCATAAACTTTAAAATATCTACGGTCACAAAGATGGTATTGAATTTCACGGCCCGACCACCCTCAATGGGAATGAATCTTATTAGAAAGAAAAGATATACATTTGCTAGATGTCTCCATGGGCTCGGGCCGTGTCTGTGGTCCGGGCTCAGGCCTACATAGCATATATGACTTCAGACCGTAAATTTTTAAATATACAACCACTTTTCTCGGGCCTTTTCGGGCCTAACTTTGTAAATATACTGCTCTTTTTGGAGAACTTTCGAAGCACAACTGCAAAATTAAATCTCTGATGCTGTAAATAAAAATACAATTTTGCATTAATTATTAAGTTTCTGTAATTCGGGCTCATTTGATTATCACATGAGCACGGGCCGGGCTCGGGCCTAAATGCTAAAACATATTTCGGACTCGTGTCGGGCCTCACATTGTAAATTCATGGCCCATGCAGACCTCTAACATGTGCGTACGGTAGGCAAACATGTTGAGTATTCGTAAAGAACTTGTGAAACTAAAAGATTGAGGGTTCAAAAGTTGGTCTCAGATGTTTTTTATTATTTTTTAAAACAAAAGATATGATGAAATAATTAAAAGTGTAATATTTCTTACGCACGTAGATTTCGAATTTATTGCTTTTTGTTAATATTAATGTTTATTGCCTACATTACATTTTTTTAAACTTTTAGTTAAAAAGCAAATACTTATAAGACGAATCAGTGACATCGGTTTAGCAACTATCTTGGTATAACATCTCTACAATAATCAGAGACATTTGCAGGTCTGTGAAATTAGATTGAAATAAAAGCAAATAAGGATCTAATTAGAAATTTATGCGTCGATTTAATTTTATATATGACTAGCAGCGTTCACCCCGCTTCGCTGCGGTCACCCCGGAACGCAATAAACTTTGTTACTTAGATAATTTTTACTTTTTCGCTTTCAAATTGCAGTAAATGTTAAAATTATAGCGCCTGTCATTTATGTTAACCCGCCGAGTCACATGGTCATGCGGGTTGCATATAAATACGTTTATTTTTACCTATGATGAACTAATAACAAAGGATTTGTACGTATGGACACTTGAATGGTCAATTATCTCAAGACACTGGTAATTAAAAATTAAAGTGATATGATAAAAACCATCTAGGGTCCAAATCATAATAACCCCCCAAAAATGAAAGAAATTGGTTCAGCCGTATTAGCGTGATGAGTTCACAAAGGATTTGTGCGTTCTCTTTTATATTTCTACTGCAAATACATTTCTACTGCAAATATATCTGATAACGAATTAATCATACAATACTGGCAAATTAAAAAATATATTTTAAATCAAATACACTTAGTGCAGTGAGGGTAACTTATTTTCTTTACTATCACGAATATAAGGCTGAGAATGGAAATGAAGGATTGGTTTCTTGTAAGGACCTGATGATGATAGCAAGGTTATAGTCATGCTCATAATAAAATACGTAGAATTTGTTGTCATCATCACGCCCTTTCTTTGGGTAAAAGAAATAAGATTATGCGTTATGTTGGTATTTTAACAAATTCCATTGTAGTAAGGAATTGTTCCGGTTTACAAAGTTTGGTTTAACTTATATGTGGAACGTATTAGAAATGACAAACAAAAATATCATTTCTAGTAGTAGTAGTAGTAGAAGAAGAAGAAGAAGAAGAAGAAGAAGATAATTATGAACAATTCGACAATTGCTAGGAAACAATAACGTTTGTTCTTGATCGGTCACATTTTACACCCATACTAAGAGTGTGCCTTATGTATTCAATTGTTTTCTAAACACGTTACGTTTCCAGACAGTAAGAATCAAGATTGATAAAAATGATGCCATTTTGTATTCTTCTTATTTCACCTGTGAAGAAAGTCGTCTTAACTCTAAGACCCAGAAAAGTTGAATTTTTTTCATGTTATTATATATCAGAAGTATCAAGATTTCAAATGGTAAAAATTTCCTTAATTAACTCAGTGGGAATCAAACCCAGGACCCCAAAATTGTGACACAAATGCTTAAGCCACTACTCCAAGACAGCATTGTTAAGTAAGAGGAACAAAGACTCAATGTGAAGTGTATTAGCAAATTGCAACTTCTACAATTCCAATGTTGGAATAACGGCATAACAGCATGTTGTAATAACGACGACTCTCATTTCGGTTATGATATAACTCAAGTGTTATGTAGAAATAATAGTCCAGAGAATTCAATTTTAAATTAAAAAAGAAAAAGACATACAAACAAGCAAGGACATGAAGAAGAAAATGGCCTTTAGAGGGATTCGAACCCTTCACTGACACTCCTCTTGACTGGAATCTGGTGCTTCCGATTATTGTTTTTTTAAGTTAACTGACTCACCAAACGTATCTTAGTAACTTATCTCTATATTCTACTCGATTATACTCGTTTTACAGTTTTTTTCCAGTAATCTTGAGCGACAGGGACACGAACACAGACAGAGAGGACATTTAAAATCTCAAAAGCTCTCCCACCGGGAATTGCACCCGGGACACCACTGGACTATTTGTGCATGGCAAATGATGGAACAAATAAATTTATGTTGTAATATAACGATTAGAGGCAAATTGTTTCAACAGAATAATACATATATCAAATACTGTAGAAAATGTCCAGAGAAACCAATTACTAATATGTTAATATGTATATTAAGTGGTAGTAGTAGTAGTTGTTGTTGTTGTTATTAAAATGTGTGGTAGCAGTACTTTTAGTTGATTTTATTGCAGCGTTTAGATAATAGGAATTTAATTCCCTGCTTGAGCATTGAGGCTACGTTATGTGAAACTACAGTTTAACAATATCTTTTCGGGCACTAATATACATTGTAAATTGTCGTGTTTACTGCTTTATCCAGTCTCCTTGATATTGGGGGAATTAAGTCTCGAAAGCAGGCATGTATAACCGTTGGCTCGTGAAGCCGAGATGTGTCGCTATAGAGTAAAACCTGTAATAGATAGACAGAAGCGTTTTCTTGCAATCGATTAAGTGTTCCATTAATACATTTCATTTGTATACTTAAGTCTCTATTAAAACCGAAAGTAGTAGATATAAACTATAATATTCGGTTTCAACATTGATATATAGGTCAAAAACCTTTAGAAGATAGCGCGAAGTTTTTTCTTCAATTGCTTAAGCGTACTATTCACTATTCAAAACAGAAATGACAGAAAGGAACCATTTCTGGTTCTGACATTAAAAAAGTGAAAACAACTACAGATAGCGAGAAGCGGTTTCCTGAAATCAGTTAAGCGTCCTAAGAATATATTCCATCTCCACTTTAATTTGTTTATTTAAAAAGGAAGTGACAAATATTAATCACTTCCGATTTTAACAGTGATCGCTATAAAGTAGGAACGGTAATAGAGAGAAGTGGTTTTCTGTAATCAATGAAATGTCATAAAACTATATTGCATTACCACTTCAATCTCCCTCCTTGAACCGAAGTGGAATACGGTACGTCTACTACCAATACTAAATGAAAACATATTACGCCATACAATCCAAATTCCTTTAAGTGCTTTACACGTGACACTACTACTTGTTTAAATGTATCTACTTCAGAAACTAATTGAAGTGCTGGTTAGCGTGCTTGTGCGAACAATTATTTCCAGTCATGAAAATAGTAAAACTCACGTTTGTAACGTTCCCCTTTGAGCGTTACATTTTCTCAAAGAGAATATTTGCGGAAATGTTCAATTAGCTCTCAGCTAATATTATTTCTTTTTATTTTCTCAATTCTCGACTCTCATGAAGGATTCAAGATGGTCGACAATTGGACTAGTGCATGTAGATGTAGTATGCTACTTTCCTTTGTACGTCTATGGTTTGCGTTGAGCGGCTTTTGAGAGTAGCTCGGATCGTTTGAAATAATTTAAATTTTTGTGTTTCATGTAAAACGGAAGGATTATTATGAATCTGCATATATAAATGCCCGTTTATATAATTTTTATTCTCCTTTAGTTATATTTGTTTTATTATAAAATCTGTTATTTCCATTCTACGCTCTGATGCGTAGTATGGAATGACCAATCCGGAAGTGAGAGGGCTGCGGAGAGCCCCCTCTGGTTCACCTTTTCTTTGTACTACGAACTGCGAACATGGCCGTGGTGAGGTGAAAAGCACGATTATCCATATTTTCGGATATTAATTTACAGTGAATTATGCAGTGAGTGGCCGTTCTTTAATATAAATATTTAAAGAAGCTGTTTAGTCGAACGTTGTGCTAGGCCAGCGGGTATAAACAAGAATCACAAGAGAACTTATTCAAATATTCGACCTGTGCGTTTTGGAATATGGCTGGGATTGGTTAGATATTTCCTAACTGTTAATGTGATGAAAGCTGAAGTTCAGAAATCCCTTTTGTGCTGTCTCCGAGACCGAACTCGATTGATGTATGGCTTCCTTCTCTTGACGTTGTAAAATTCCGTCCACCCTTACTACGTTTTCTTGGCAAGGGACTTCGTCCTATATTACTTGTTGTCAGCTCAGCCTGCCTCTCCGGAATTTAATGTGTCTAACTGTGGTCGCTGTTGTGAGGATGAACATTGCAGCAGCTTTGCAGTGACTGTTTGTCTACCTGGTGGAGATAGCAGTGGAACGTATGCTTTGCTGTTAACCAAGGAGGGGGGTGTGATCAATCCACGCCGAGGTTATGGCTGTACGCATGGTGAGATGTTGGAGGAGTCGTCAGGACCGGTCGCCACCCTGGAGTGCTGTTTCACAGTGTTTCCTCAGTGTCCCTATTCGTAAAGTGAAACCACGGTCGGGTGAGCTTTGGTAACTGTCTACTAGGTAAATATGTCTATTTCTTTTATTCCATCTTGTGAAGAAACTGGTATTATCCGGAAAGTTGCGGAAGAAATTGTCCACCGTTTATAGTTGTCCAAAAATCATTTAAAATATAACATCTAACGTCATATTAATGTCTCCGTGTGTTCATTATCTTACTACAGATTACTTATGAACAAACAATAATATACGTTTAATAATTCTCAGTTTTCTTGGTGTATACATATATATATATATTATCCGAGTCAGTTTATAATGTCCATAATATTGTCCGAAATGAGTTTTGTCCGTAATATGTCCGAGTAAACGAGAGTGAGTCTCTATCCAGTAAGTTGAATCATACGCCAGCGGGGTAGTCTGATATCAAAGCCGTTTCTCTCTTGCTCTGAATAAAAAAATAATCTCTTAGAGTTGTCTAGATGTATAATATATTACTCGCTGCCATCTAGCACATGTATGTTAGCAACAGGTATTCCGTATTGTCTATTCTCTCAGGTATTCTATTTGATAAATTAAGGATTGATTAGCGATGGCTAGTTTACGTCTGACTAGCAGCGGGTATTCCGTATTGTTCATCAATAACTATATACATAAGTATATCTATATAATTTACAATCTAAGCATTAAGTCGCCGCACCCCAAGTTTGCATTCTCGAGTTGTCCTGTTACGTTTGATTGTGATGTTGCTCACTAAATCAGTGAGGCACATTAAGACGGTGGGTGTACGATACCACTCGTACTTCAATGCGGGAGTGTCAGAAGTCGAGTCTAATTTCATTGGTTGGTTTTGTGTTCCCCATAATGTACTACAGAGTTTAATGTTATTACCGCCGCTGCTAATAGTAAATGTCGAGGGAAATGCCCTCTTAGCAGTTGGATGCGGGTGAAGTGGAGAAGTTATGTACTAAAAGGGGGAAGGTTAATCGACGCAGCCGTAGGTCTCTCCCTTTGCAAGGAGATGGTTACGAGTGGTAATGTAATTGGTAAATTTCCTTTGGTGAAATAGCCTACCAAGGACTTTGTGCTATTGTCTAGAAATGTAAACAACTCTCTTACTGTTAGTACAGTGTGGCTTAATCTATATTGTTATTTACCTTTGAGTTGTGTTGGTGTCAAAAGGTTTGAGAAACTTAAACGGAATACAAAGATTTTTTTTCTGAATCTAGCTATCCACGATCATAAATGTCAATGAGAGTCTTTTGTTATACGTTTATTACAAGGAAAGTTAAATAAACAGAGATGCAAGATATATATGGTGTTATCTTAAATGATTTTTTTTTCTTTCCTCGTCTTTTCCTTAGCATTGACAACGCAAGTAGTGTACAAGAATCTGGAGTAAGTAGCGTTGTGTTTACTGGTCTATAAATTATAGTGTAAGAAGGAATAACGGCGACCCAATGTTTTTTTTTCTCTTCTTTTCCTTCGTTTCCTTAATGTCAGCTACGGATACAAATTCAAGGTAATATAAGACGCAAGGTAGCGCTTTTCAGGTTCGGTTCCCATAGCCAGGATTTTAAGGGAAATTTTGTCACGCCTCAAGTTTGGCTACCTAGCCATGGAATCGAACTAGCGTAACCAGCGCTTTTCAAGTTTGGCGAACCCAGCTGTAGGATTATTTTATTGTCTAAAATGCTACACTATTTTTGTCGTGTCATGCGGGAAGAAACGAGTGATACGGACTGTCGCGTTGGTGTTGATGAGATATACTGGATAGAGCTCACATATGTTTATGTTTATTAGACTTATAAGTCAGTAAGTAAGAATTTCGGCTGAGTCGAGGAATCTTCCTCCTAATGGAGATATTATTTGTGTTTGTTGTAGTGAACCTCTTGCTGCCGCGGAACAAATTGATTCTGATAAGAAACGTGCTATATCTTGTGACAGGTGTCACGAATGGTCACATTTTGTTTGTGTTAAGTTAAAAGATACTTCTAGTGTTTTTGAAGCTGTTAGCTCAGATTCTTTTGTTTGGGTTTGTCCTAAATGCGACGTGCATGTTTCTCCTGAAGTGTTGGAGCGTGAGAACGAATCACCTCCCAAGTATTTTTCTTCGCCTAAGTCCCCGCAAGATAGCGAAAAAGGGACAGAGCACGTTAGTGAACTTGCTGAAATGTTCGCTCTTGTATTGAGTAAGATAGAAGAAAGTAATGCTAATACTAATAGAAAGATAGAAGAAAGTAATGCTAATATTAATAGCAAAATAGAAAGTAAGATATCAGAAAGTAATGAAAAAGCTGAAGCTAATAATGCTAGAATTCAGAAGTGCATTGTTGAAAATGTACATAACCTTTCCACTACAATTAATAAAATTGATGAAAGAATAGGTAGTGTAGAAAACCTTTGTAGTTCTCTCACTGTTAATCAAAAAGATTTGCAAGCGCAGTTAGATACTGTGAAAACGGAAGTTGATAATAATAAGTTGTGTATTGAGTCTGTTGAATCTCGTGTTGATTCTGTAGAAAAGGAAACAGAATCTCATTATAAAGCATTAAAGGTTGTTTTTGATAAAATTAAGAAACTTGAAAATGAAAATGAGGAAGTGAAAATTGAACTAGAAGGGTGCAATAATAGTCAATCTAAGCTTTTCTCTGAAGTGTTAACCCTAACTAATAAAGTGGATAAATTGCAGAAACCTAAATTTACGTCAGTTGAATGTGGGAGCCTGAGTAAAGAAGGTGTTCCCTGTAAACGTCCTTGTACTAGTGAAAATTCTGTAGTGTCGTTTTCTGAGTCAAGGGATAATTTGCCTGTTAATACTATTGTTAGTACGTCTGCTGAATGTAATGTGTCTATTACTAGTTCTGTTAGCTATGTAAGTAAACCTGTGTTTGTGCAATCAGAACCAGATATTAAATACGAGTTTCCAGCTAGTCCTAGTGAAACCAAAGTAATTGCTAGTGCTTTAAATGTTTTTCCAAATGTTAATTCTTCTGTTTATTACAGCAATAATGTAAGTAATAGTACTCGTACTACTGACACTGTCACATGGTCAATGTCGAGAGGGATCACTTCTCATGTTGGGAATAGCCCACCAGTGTTTAATACTAGCTATTTAAAGCCTAGTTATGATTCTAGTACTTTTCACACTACTATTGTGCCGAATAATCCGGTACCGCGAAACAGTGTTGCCACCTTTAGTGGTATAGCACCGCATTCATTGCCTTTTGCGATTAAGCAGAAAGATTTACAATCTTTTCCTTCGTATTCTGGGGATATCAAACCTGGAGCCCCAAGGAAGTTTTTGAGGGATCTTGAGAAATGTTTAAGTATGTATTCACTTACTGATGGAGATAAACTACGGGTCGTAGAACATTGTATGGTGCGAGCCGCGTTTGCTTGGTATAGTTCAGTAGCTCCTGAAATTAAAACTTATCAAGATTTTGTGCGTCTTTTTAAGAATCAGTATTGTTCGCCTCAGATAGAGCGTGCACAGAAGAAGTCGTTGCAATCTTTGCGCTATGATAAGACGAAATTTGCTTCATTGTTAGATTACGTTTGGTTTGTAGTTGAAAGTTACTACAATATATGCGAAACCCCGAGTACTTCGGAACTTGTGGAATTAATTTTGAATTGTTTACCGCCTAGGGACATGCGTTTGTTGTCCGTTCAGCAGTATAATAGTGTTGATGAATTAATGAGTAAAGTAGCGTTATTATCTGGGATTGAGGATACTTCCATGCATGAAGTTAGGCCTCCGACAAAGAAAGTATTCGCTAAGCAAGCTAAAATCATTAATCGTAATTCAGAACATGTTGACAGTAGCTGTCAAACTGAATTTTTAAGCTATGCTCAGACTGAAAATAGGAATAACAATAACAGTAACAATAATGGTAATAATTATCAGTATAATAATCGATATCGAGGAAATGGTAGAAACCGTTATCGTGGAAGAAATCGAGGACGTAACGGAAGATATCAAAATAATGATAGGAGACGAGATGAAGCATCTTCCAATCCAAGGGAAGATCAACCTTCATCTACTTCGGAAAACTAAGGTTGCAGTCTTTTCCGAACACGGGGGGAAACGACTGCTGTATTTCTCCGGTCCCCGTAGATAATGATTCAGAAACTAATGTCGAAACTTATAATGTCTTGGTGGAGTCATTATCTGGAGATGTAAATAACAACGAGAGTAATAATGTCATATCATTTAACGTAAACTTTGTAGTTGAGGAGGATGAAGAAAAAGAAAAGCCCGACTATTATTTTTCTTCTTCCCCCGTTGTCAAAGGAACCATTGGCGGAGTCCAATTAACCTGTACTATTGACTGTGGATCAGATTTATGCCTTTTGGACTGGAATATTTGGAAGCAGTTAAAATTAAAATTTTCCTCTGCTAAATTGCGACCATATACTGGTTTGTCGTTAGGTGCCTTTGCTGGTACAGAGAAGTTTTCGGTTCAAGGTGTCCAGATATTTAGTTTAAATATTCAAGGTCATTTATTTGATATTCCGTTGTTTGTCATAAAATATCTTCGAACAGATCTTATTTTGGGTTGTCCATTTTTAGACAAATTCAAAGCTGTTATCGATAGGGAGAGGAAAGAAATCCGATTGCGTGATAATGCTGGTAGTCATGTCGTAATTCCGACTAATCAACCTAGTATTCTTATAGTAGCTTTGTCTTCGAACAAGGTTGAGATCGGGAGGACTGAATGGCCGTCCGATGAGCAGGAATCGCTTCCTTCCGAACTTTTGTGTTCTGATGTCAACATTTTAGAGGTTCCTCCTTCAGTAGAAAATCCAGTTACCTTTTCTGTGTCAGATGTGCATATAGTTCCTGAATCTAACCTTTCAGATACTGAAATTCAGAATTATATCTCATCTCGAGAAGATTTAGATACTAACGTTAAGCAACGTTTATATAATTTGTTACTCCGATACCGTAATATTTTCTGCGAGTATCCTCGTAGGATACGAACGCCCTTGTACAAGATAGAATTAACTGACGAAGAACCTGTCGTAGGACCGTGTTATTCTGTGCCAAAATCCATGGAAATGGAATTTGAGGCAGAATTACAAAAATGGATTGAATTAGGCATAGCCCGTGAACAGACCTCACCGTACCGGAACCCCATGCATTGTGTTCGCAAGGCGTCTGGTGCTGTTAGACCTGTAATTGATTTTCGCCTACTGAACCACCGTGTCCGAGCTCCTAAGGCTCAGGTGGAACCGATAGGTGATATATTGAACCGTGTAACGAAAGCGCAATACTTTTCGAAGTTTGACTGTTCGTCAGGATACTATGGCGTAGGTCTCCATCCTTCGTCATACCCCTGTACGAGTTTTGTTTATAAAGGGCGACAATACGTAATGATGGTCTTACCTCAAGGAATCAAGAGTGCGCCCGCTATTTTCCAGAGCGTCATGCATAGTTACTTCGATCAAAGTACTAAAGATTTTGTCACTTTGTTTCTGGACGATATTTTAATATCTAGCATTTCTCTAGACGAACACTTCGCCCATCTGGAGCGTGTGTTCGGAATTTTTGAACGTGGGAATTTTTCCCTGAATTTCCGGAAGTGTCGTTTCCTTCTAACGGAAGTGAACTTCTTGGGACATATCATTAGCGGTCAGACTGTTAAAGTTGACCCACGTCATAATGAGCCAATCCGTTGCTATCCCATCCCGAAAACCAAGAAAAAGATGCGTCAGTTTCTAGGATTATTGGGATGGCGACAGCGGTTCATTCCCAATTATTCGACTCTTACTTCTTCGTTGTATGATCTTATTAAGAAGGATGTTAAGTACAAACTCACTCCTGAAGTTTTGGATCTCTTTTATAAATTGCGGGAAATCGTCAGTAATCCACCTGCGTTGGGACAACCAGATTTCAATTTGCCATTTCACATCCATTCGGATGCTTGTTCTGAGAATTTGGCTGGTTTTCTGGCACAGTACCCTGATGGGTCTGATCATCCAAATGTCATCGCCTACGCTAGTCGTAGAGTTAAACCTCACGAACTTTCATTGTCTTCTTTTCAGTTGGAATTGCTCTCTGTTTTATTTTTGTGTGAACGTTTTTCACAATATATTCTTGGAAGAACTGCGTATATCCATACGGATAATGCTGCCGTCACTCATTCTTTTTCTATGAAGAACTTAGATACTAGGACGACTCGTATGCTTCTTAAATTACAAAGGTTTGACCTTGTCTTCGAGCATTGTCCAGGGAGTCTAAATTTTGTCGCGGATACATTGAGTAGAAATCCGCCGGAAGTGCCTTCGAAGTTAGAAGAGTATCATGTTAATTTCTTGTCTGTTCAAGATTCGTCTCTTTTCAACCTGGAGAAAGTCAGGGAAAAGCAGAAGTATGACGACTTCTGTATTAAGTTAAGGTCTTTATTGGATAGTTCCTCGGAACATGTCACTTGTTATCAAGGTTTGTTATATTTCAAGCATAGGAATTCGAACCAATGGCTTTTGGTTATTCCTCAAGAGTTAGTAAAAGAAATAATTGGAATAGTCCATTCACGTGGTCATTTTGGAGCTAGGAAATGTATGTCTTTATGTCGTTCTTTATTTTATTGGAAGAAACAAAGACTGTCAATTCGACAGTATATTAGAGATTGTCTTGATTGTGCTGAAATAAAGTTCGCCAATCAGGTAATACTTAAAGAAGAAATTCATATAGAAGCTAGTCGACCTCACGACCGCCTAGCGGTAGATCTCGTTGGGAGGCTCCCAGTTAGTAATGGTTATTATTATATTTTATCTATTATTGATGTTTATTCTAGGTTTGTTTGTTTCTTTCCTTTAAAGACTGCTCATGTTAAAGGTATAATTTCAGTGTTGGAAAAGAATTATTTTTATTTGTTCCCTTATCCTAATGCCATCGTCTCGGATAAAGGTTCACAGTTTATTTCGCGCCTCTGGCAGGACTATTGTAAGGAGCATAATATGAAATCCGTATTAACGTCTAGTTATTCCCCGTCTTCGAATGGTTTGGCAGAAAGGAGCCATAAAGAACTCAACCGAATTATTCGTTTAGAGTGTCATAGTAATCATTCTAAGTGGAGTACTGTACTGAAGCGATGTCAGGAACTCCTAAATTAGTCATTATGTAGTAGTATTGATTGTACGCCTGCAGAGCTATTTTTATCTTATTCTGCTATTGAAGCATTTAAAAATAATTTTCCTTGGCCTGGTGTTTTAGAGAAGACACCTACCCAAGATCGTCATATTACATTGTATCCTAAGGTTACTAATAAAACTAAGAAATCTTTAAAACGAACAGGAAGGGAGGTTAAGTTAGAAGAAGGAGACCTAGTAATGGTTAAACTTCACCATCTTTCCTCTTCAATTAAAGGAGAATTTGCTAAATATATGAAATGTTTCTCGGGCCCTTTCTTGGCTAGAAGGGTTCTGAAAAACTCAGTGATTTTGCATACCCTCACTGGGGAAAGTGTGGGAACGCAGAATTTTCATAATTTGAAGAAATTCAACTGTTCCAAAGAACGAAGAGATGAACTTCTTCGAAATTATCCATATAAATAACTTCTAACTAATAATATATAGGGTAAAAAAAAAAGAGAGAGAGAATTTTTTTTCTTGTCCTCTGGGTGGATGTAACGTTCCCCTTTGAGCGTTACATTTTCTCAAAGAGAATATTTGCGGAAATGTTCAATTAGCTCTCAGCTAATATTATTTCTTTTTATTTTCTCAATTCTCGACTCTCATGAAGGATTCAAGATGGTCGACAATTGGACTAGTGCATGTAGATGTAGTATGCTACTTTCCTTTGTACGTCTATGGTTTGCGTTGAGCGGCTTTTGAGAGTAGCTCGGATCGTTTGAAATAATTTAAATTTTTGTGTTTCATGTAAAACGGAAGGATTATTATGAATCTGCATATATAAATGCCCGTTTATATAATTTTTATTCTCCTTTAGTTATATTTGTTTTATTATAAAATCTGTTATTTCCATTCTACGCTCTGATGCGTAGTATGGAATGACCAATCCGGAAGTGAGAGGGCTGCGGAGAGCCCCCTCTGGTTCACCTTTTCTTTGTACTACGAACTGCGAACATGGCCGTGGTGAGGTGAAAAGCACGATTGTCCATATTTTCGGGTATTAATTTACAGTGAATTATGCAGTGAGTGGCCGTTCTTTAATATAAATATTTAAAGAAGCTGTTTAGTCGAACGTTGTGCTAGGCCAGCGGGTATAAACAAGAATCACAAGAGAACTTATTCAAATATTCGACCTGTGCGTTTTGGAATATGGCTGGGATTGGTTAGATATTTCCTAACTGTTAATGTGATGAAAGCTGAAGTTCAGAAATCCCTTTTGTGCTGTCTCCGAGACCGAACTCGATTGATGTATGGCTTCCTTCTCTTGACGTTGTAAAATTCCGTCCACCCTTACTACGTTCTCTTGGCAAGGGACTTCGTCCTATATTACTTGTTGTCAGCTCAGCCTGCCTCTCCGGAATTTAATGTGTCTAACTGTGGTCGCTGTTGTGAGGATGAACATTGCAGCAGCTTTGCAGTGACTGTTTGTCTACCTGGTGGAGATAGCAGTGGAACGTATGCTTTGCTGTTAACCAAGGAGGGGGGTGTGATCAATCCACGCCGAGGTTATGGCTGTACGCATGGTGAGATGTTGGAGGAGTCGTCAGGACCGGTCGCCACCCTGGAGTGCTGTTTCACAGTGTTTCCTCAGTGTCCCTATTCGTAAAGTGAAACCACGGTCGGGTGAGCTTTGGTAACTGTCTACTAGGTAAATATGTCTATTTCTTTTATTCCATCTTGTGAAGAAACTGGTATTATCCGGAAAGTTGCGGAAGAAATTGTCCACCGTTTATAGTTGTCCAAAAATCATTTAAAATATAACATCTAACGTCATATTAATGTCTCCGTGTGTTCATTATCTTACTACAGATTACTTATGAACAAACAATAATATACGTTTAATAATTCTCAGTTTTCTTGGTGTATACATATATATATATATTATCCGAGTCAGTTTATAATGTCCATAATATTGTCCGAAATGAGTTTTGTCCGTAATATGTCCGAGTAAACGAGAGTGAGTCTCTATCCAGTAAGTTGAATCATACGCCAGCGGGGTAGTCTGATATCAAAGCCGTTTCTCTCTTGCTCTGAATAAAAAAATAATCTCTTAGAGTTGTCTAGATGTATAATATATTACTCGCTGCCATCTAGCACATGTATGTTAGCAACAGGTATTCCGTATTGTCTATTCTCTCAGGTATTCTATTTGATAAATTAAGGATTGATTAGCGATGGCTAGTTTACGTCTGACTAGCAGCGGGTATTCCGTATTGTTCATCAATAACTATATACATAAGTATATCTATATAATTTACAATCTAAGCATTAAGTCGCCGCACCCCAAGTTTGCATTCTCGAGTTGTCCTGTTACGTTTGATTGTGATGTTGCTCACTAAATCAGTGAGGCACATTAAGACGGTGGGTGTACGATACCACTCGTACTTCAATGCGGGAGTGTCAGAAGTCGAGTCTAATTTCATTGGCTGGTTTTGTGTTCCCCATAATGTACTACAGAGTTTAATGTTATTACCGCCGCTGCTAATATAGCCCAGTCAATGAAAGTCAAAAAACATCAAAGTTCGGAAAAAATTTGGGTAAAGCTGATTTTCTCTCAAGTGATAGACCACTATGAGAGGAACATTTTCCCAAAAGTCCCCGCCCCTCCCCCTGGAGCTTCTCCCCCCACGCCCCTTCAAAGTTAAAAAATGGGCGTTTTAGAAAAAAGGCCATATCTTCAAAACTAATGGACATATTGACATGCTTCTTCTTTTCTCGTAATCTGTTAAATGTGCTCTACAATTTCGTATTCCTTAAAGTTTTTCATAAACCTAATGGTTTCTTAGCAATTTTAACGTAAAGAGTAAAAAATGAAAAAAATTGCCCGCGCCATTTTGTTTTTCCTCTTATATTTCCTTAGTGAGTTGTGATATGGAAAAATGTTTCAAATAAATCTTAAAGAGCATAAAATTATCTTTCCAACGGTGTTTATATGGTGGGGGTTACTCTTAAAATTAGCCATGTAACGAGGTAACTTTGAAGACGAGCGGGCTCAAATTTTCGCCTCAAATATCATGGAAGGATAAAATGCATAACACTAAGTAAATGTGTTAAAACAGAAGTGAAGGTGAAGCGAACTCCGTTGGGAACATTTAATCCTGAAACTATTCGTATTCTTTCGTATGCCAAAAAAAATAGTCACCGTAGTACGCTCTCCGATATTTTTGTGGAAGATTTTAATGACTTGAAAGTTACCAGAGGATTTGAATGTCGAACGGTACACCCCATATTTCCAATGAATGTTTTGTGGATTGCAGGCGCAGATATGCAGCCTGGGTGGAATGGATTCATGACCTCCGTAATGAGTAGAAGAGAAGATTGTGAGGATACATATATATTAGGAATTCCCTTTATAAACATTGATCCTAGCAATTCATCAACAATTTTCTCTGCTCTCAGTTATGCTGCAGAACAATGTCAGAAGCAACGCCGTGCCTGTATTGTTACGTTCTATCAACCATTGTTTTTAAAGGCGGCTGAAATTGTAGCGTCAGGAAATCCCAACAGTGAAGTGTCAAAAATTATTCTGAGGCTAGGAGGATTCCATCTATTATGTCTTTTATGGGTGCTATTGGAAAGATAATAGACGGGAGTGGTTTGAAAGACCTATGGGCTACACTTTACGGTAAACTGACTGTGAACCACATTTGAATGGTCACGCATACGCAAGAGCTGTCCGAGCATATAGCCTTACTGGTTGTGCGATTGTTAAAATGATGAAGAGCATTTTTCCTGAAATAAATGGTTCTCTTGCAAAGTCTAAATATTTCTAAAGATCTTCTTGAAAAGTTTTAATGAACAAGATGTTCTAGAAGAACCAGCTGTTAAAGAAGCTTTGAGCAAATTTAACGATTCCTTGCAGGAAATTAGGACTTTAAGCAGAATAATTAAGCTCTGGGTTAATCTCCTTAGGTGCATTAATCTCCTTATAATGCTGTTTGTCTTTGCAGAAAGATCAGGAAACTGGGATTTACATATGAATACAACAATTCAAATTCTCCCATATTTTCGTACTGCCGGACATCTCCCCTATGCTAAATCCGCCCACTTGTATGCACAAGAGATGTGCAAACTTGAATCAAAACTCACAAATCAAGAAGTAGTTCTTTTTAAGGAGAAAGGATTCTTCACTATTAGGCGGAAATGCAAGTACTGGTCAGGAACGTGGTCTGATATGTGCATAGAACAAGATTTGATGCGACCCATGAAATCTGTTGGAGGACTGACACATGGCCGTGGCATTACTGGCAATACTCTTTCAAAATGGGTACTTGGAACACCATTCTTTCTCAAAGTCCATGAGGCTGTAGAAGATTTTTTCGGAACAGCAATGCAGTTTAGCGAACAGCACGTGTAACTACGAGAATCCAGAAAGAAGAAAGACTTGTCAGACTTACAGAAGTTTACAGCTTGGTTACAAGAACACAATCCTTTTACAAAGTTGTCTGGTGAACTGGTCTCTTTGGCCACTGGGTTTGTTTGTGATGATTCAATAAACTGTGATCAAGCATACGATGTCGGTTTGTCTACCATGCACAAAATTAAAGGTAAAAATTTCCAAGAACTCAAACTGCATAGAAAAGATATGGTGAAGACACAGGCAGCACAGAAGTCAGCAAGAGTAAGATCAAAAGAGGTCAATATCAATTCTCAACAGCTTTTTAATCGGATATTGTGTGCCTGTGATAGCGCCAGCAAATTAAAGACATTACGAATATGAATTGGCAGTACGCCCACCAGCTCTGTTTGACGAAGTTTCTCTTCGAAAAGGTACAAAATCATCCTTGATGAAAGTTTTTGAAGAAGGAATCATCGAAGAACTAGATGTAAAGGATTCAACATATATTGTAGACGGAGGGTTTCTTCTTCACCATCTGCCATGGCCAAAAAATTGTACCTTTGGAGCTGTCTTAGAGAACTATTGTACACATGTTCTTAATAAATATGGTCAAAAATCTATCGTTGTTTTTGATGGTTACCCTAGTGAGCCTACCACGAAAAGTGAAGAACAAAACTGGAGAGCGGCGAAAAAATCTTCGTGACATAATTTTTTTGTCAAAACACAGTCTGTGCCACGGGAAAAGACGAGTTCTTAGGTAATAGAAACAATAAGAAGAGATTATCGTTGGCTCTGGGGTCTGAACTCGTGAAACGGGGATTGACTGTAATTACAGTAGAGGAAGACGCAGATGTTGACATTGTAATGACGGCCATTCAACAGATGAAAACTGCTTCAAAAGTTATTGTTGTAGGATCTGATACTGACCTGGTAGTCTTACTTACTACTTTGTCTCCTGAGAAAGAAAGTGCTTCTGTTTACTTTTGTAAAGAGAAAGGTGGTGTGACTCCTAACACACGGTACTTCAGGATCGAAACATTGATTGAAAAGTTTGGAGATTGCCGGCAACTACTTTTGTTCTGTCATGCGTTTACAGGATGTGACACGACATCGTGTTTTTATGGTATGGGCAAATTAAAAGTAATAGATATGTTCAAATCACCGGAATTTCAAAACTGGGCCAGAGTGTTTTTGGATATTTCAAAACCTAAGGAGAAATATTATCTACAGGTGAAAAATTAGTTTTGGCTTTGTATGATTTGGGAAAATACTCAAATTTGAATGAAGCCCGATACCACAGATTTTTGTCTTTTACAAAGAAAAGTTCACTAAGATCTAACTTTGACCTGGCCAAACTATCTCCAACTTCTGAAGCGTGTAATGAACATTCGCTCAGAGTATTTTTGCAAGTACAGAAATGGTTAGGAAATAAACTTCCTGACACAGAATGGGGTTGGAGGATAGAATTAATTAAAGAAAACGGACGCTCGAAAAAGACATTGAAACCTATTCCCACATCCAAGCCATTTGCACCAGACGAGCTTCTGTACATAATATCATGTTCGTGTAAGCAAGGATGTAGGCAATACTGTAAATGTAAAATAACTAAAATAGATTGCTCTGCAATGTGTGAGCACTGTATGGGCTGTCTTGCCTAAATTCACATTTCTATTCCGAGGAAGAACTTGTAGAATCATCATCCGAAAATTAAATAGTATACTGTATAGCTACGGAAGATTAAGTTGAAAATACTGCAGTAAGCATAGCGGACATGTTCAAAATTAAGATGTAAACATAATAAAAAATGTTATAGATATAATTTCATACGCTAATTGACTGAGGAGATCCAAGGCGAAAAATAGGGAAAGGAAGAGCAAACAAAATATTTCAAATTTTTATAGTTTATTTGTTTATCTAAAAATTATTAGATTTATAAAAAAAATAGAAAATAAAATAAAATAATTTTATCACTTTTTAAGAATAAAACAGAATGTGAAAATTATTAGTGTGTTGAATAGTTTTGGAGATAATGCCTTTTGTCAGAAACGCCTATTTTTAAATTTGGAATGGTAATGGGGATAGAGTAAGGGTTAAAGCTTCACAGGGGAGACAGGACTAAACAAAAATACTTTTCTAACAATGCAGTGGTTTATTATTTTTTAAAAAAGCTTTGTTATTATTATTTTTTTCTTTCGAAATGAAACATAGTGACAGATATTTGAGGCGAAAATTTGAGCCCGCTCGTCTTCAAAGTTACCTCGTTACATGGCTAATTTTAAGAGTAACCCCCACAATATATACACCGTTGGAAAGATAATTTTATGCTCTTTAAGATTTATTTGAAACATTTTTCCATATCACAACTCACTAAGGAAATATAAGAGGAAAAACAAAATGGCGCGGGCGATTTTTTTCATTTTTTACTCTTTAGGTTAAAATTGCCAAGAAGCCATTAGGTTTATGAAAAACTTTAAGGAATACGAAATTGTAGAGCACATTTCACAGATTACGAGAAAAGAAGAAGCATGTCAATATGTCCATTAGTTTTGAAGATATGGCCTTTTTTCTAAAACGCCCATTTTTTAACTTTGAAGGGGCGTGGGGGGAGAAGCTCCAGGGGGAGGGGCGGGGACTTTTGGGAAAATGTTCCTCTCATAGTGGTCTATCACTTGAGAGAAAATCAGCTTTACCCAAATTTTTTCCTTGCAAAAACCTTTATTGACTGGGCTAATAGTAAATGTCGAGGGAAATGCCCTCTTAGCAGTTGGATGCGGGTGAAGTGGAGAAGTTATGTACTAAAAGGGGGAAGGTTAATCGACGCAGCCGTAGGTCTCTCCCTTTGCAAGGAGATGGTTACGAGTGGTAATGTAATTGGTAAATTTCCTTTGGTGAAATAGCCTACCAAGGACTTTGTGCTATTGTCTAGAAATGTAAACAACTCTCTTACTGTTAGTACAGTGTGGCTTAATCTATATTGTTATTTACCTTTGAGTTGTGTTGGTGTCAAAAGGTTTGAGAAACTTAAACGGAATACAAAGATTTTTTTTTCTGAATCTAGCTATCCACGATCATAAATGTCAATGAGAGTCTTTTGTTATACGTTTATTACAAGGAAAGTTAAACAGAGATGCAAGATATATGGTGTTATCTTAAATGATTTTTTTTTCTTTCCTCGTCTTTTCCTTAGCATTGACAACGCAAGTAGTGTACAAGAATCTGGAGTAAGTAGCGTTGTGTTTACTGGTCTATAAATTATAGTGTAAGAAGGAATAACGGCGACCCAATGTTTTTTTTTCTCTTCTTTTCCTTCGTTTCCTTAATGTCAGCTACGGATACAAATTCAAGGTAATATAAGACGCAAGGTAGCGCTTTTCAGGTTCGGTTCCCATAGCCAGGATTTTAAGGGAAATTTTGTCACGCCTCAAGTTTGGCTACCTAGCCATGGAATCGAACTAGCGTAACCAGCGCTTTTCACGTTTGTGGTTAAGGTTTTATTGATGATCATTCGAAAGTAGTACTCCGTTTGAGTGCAAGGAAATGAAAATATACAGCGAGTATCAAATTTGAGAGGCGTTACAAATATTATCAGTCATTAGTGTATTTTATATATTTAGAAGTGAAAAATAAGATGCACAGTAATCTAGACACCTGAATAAAATACGTTGGGTTGACAGAAAAAGATGGGAAGTTATTAATAGTATATAAAGTGATAAAAGGTATAGGTACGTCGTAACAGTCTGGATTGGATTAGTTTAGTGCTTAACAGACTTCACAGATAGATCTCTGTCTTTGCGCCGATGAATTTTCGGATTCCGTAAAGCTATTCATTTCGTTCATAAAAAAAGGTTTTCTGCTTCTGCTTGTTTCATCCAAGTAATTACTATTTTAACGTTTTTCTTTCTAGTTTATAATACCTTTCTACGTATCTTAATTTTAATGTATTTCAGTGTAAACTTAGGGTGTTCAATATACAATACAACCCGGAGTTTGGGATAATAGAACTTTTGAACCTGAAGCGATGCACAAATAATGGTTATACCAAAATGAAGTCTTGTTCATGTATATATTTTTAAATTAGAAAGCAACGGTGTCTTCCCGTTTCGCCTTATGTCTGTTTACATTACTTCAGGCTATGATGCTAAGATAGTGTGTGTTAATTTGATTGTAAGGCGAAACGGGAATTCCAGTTTGGCCTTTTCCCGTTTCGCTTTACATCAGAGAAGGGAATTTTCAAATTATGACAGGAAAATTTAGTGTCATTTTACAAAACATTTGTAAGGCTAGTAGTATTTACGTTTGACCGAATAAAACATCGTATAATCAAAGTTAGTATTCAGAGTTATGTATTATTTGCGTCACTGTTTAAAAAAAATTAATAAAACCTTAAATCAAAGCGAGTGAGAGGTGTGGTTTTGTTTTGACTATGTTGGCCAGTAGTTTTACAAAGACTTTTAACGAAATGTTAGCTGAACAAATACACAGATATAAACATAAGAATAAATATATAATACTTCTATTACTGTTTCGACGGACTACCTGCGTTTTCTACAAACATACTGTATATTACACACTGAAGCAATTGCACATGCAACCTTGTGTTTGTACCTCAAATAAGAAATAAGCTTATTTCTTATTTGAGGTACAAACACAAGGTTGCATGTGCAATTGCTTCAGTGTGTAATATACAGTATGTTTGTAGAAAACGCAGGTAGTCCGTCGAAATGATGATGAGATAAGAAATATACTTTGGTCAAGTAGAATAGCATTTTAAATTATACGTTATGTTTTTATTGTTGTTTATTTATATTTAATTCTACATATGTGGTTAATACATTAATACTTGCTTATTTTACGTATTTTTAGAATTAAAATTAATTTGCTGAACAAAGCAATGTTCTTTCTGTAAGAATTTCAACACACAACAAATTGGTTTCATCAGACATTATGAGACAACAGAGAAAACATGAAATCAAAAGGATAGCTACAATTGAAGAGGTGGATTACAAAAGAGCCTAAGTCATTTTTTGTCAATGTTGAGATATTGGTTCTATTAAGTTCCATTTTAGCATCTCCGTATAATGAAGTGGGTTTCATGCCAAAACTACATAAGTTAAATTATTATTGTCAAAAGAAAACAGTGTAGCTGTCCTTTTATGTTCATGTTTTCCCATGTTGTCTCATAGTGCCGGATGAACCCAATCAGTTATGTGGTGAAAATGCTACACTGTTAAAGTAAGTGTTTAGATACGAGGCTGTATGAGCAATTGCTTCAGTGTGTAATATACGTTTGTAGAAAACGGAGGTCCTCAGAGCTTTTCTTATACAACGTATAATTCATTAGTGGAGTATAAATACTCTCAGCCATTATTGAGTGTTAATTTCTATTGTTGAGCGGTGGGTAGATCTGACGATGTCTATAACATTTGTGACCAGTAAGCGAGGTGGAAAACTTTTTTGTTTTAACGATAATTTATATAGAATAAATTATAAACGTGGTAGAAAGAGTTATTTGAAGTTCAAAGACGGATGCAATCCAAGAATTGTTGTCAGTGATGAAACAATAGTCGAATCTGATTCTGGTACACATGATCATGAACCTCAGCGTGTATCAATTGAAGCAAAAACAATTGTTGATAATATGAAGAAGAGAGTGGTGGAAGAACCAAGATCAACAATTACTAAGCTGTATATAATAGTTATGATAAGGTATAAGTAATTTTGACACTGAAGCTTCTCTGCATGCTACTAATATTTATTCTTTCAACTTCTCCAAAAGTTATTTTAGAACTTTAGATGAGGAACTTTTTTTAATGGCATTCTGGCTAGCACACAAACACATAGTCAAATTTTTATTTACAGTGTAACACAATTAACAGGTCGTGGTAAGCAATGTCCCGTTTGTATTTTCTTTCTCGAGGGAGAGTATGACTTTCTTTCTTTTCTTTTCTTTTTTCTTTTTCTTTTTTTCTTTTCTTTTCTTTTTCTTTTTTTGGTGTTTATAAAATTATTTCTTCTTCCTTCCAGGGAGGTGATTGCTAAGGGAAATTGTTGTAGTGAAACTGCATCTGTTGTCCCTACTTTTGGTGCCATCAAACACACTCTATATGACGTACGAGCATCAACCCGGCCACCACTACCGCAAAGATTGAGTGAATTGAAGGTGGAAGGATCGTGGAGTGAAACACACGACGGAAAAAACTTTTTGTTGGTGGTTGAAGGCACTGACGCTAGTAGAATACTTGTAAGTTGTAGTTTAGTAGTGAAGAAAACAGTTTATCCTACTTTTTTCTTCTTGCGGAGTTTTAGTCCTTTTTTGAAATCGTGAAAGTTTGATATAATAGTGATAGGCAATAGTAATAGAAGTAAGAATATTAATATTAAAGCATTTCCATTAGAATGTCTGTGTTATTTATTCTAGTCTTTCTATCTTCAACAGGTTTCGACACCGTTGAAAATTTGAAAAATTCTGTCAGTGCAACAGGATTGTAATGGATGGGACATTTAAGGCTGTACCTCGCCTTTTCTCCCAATTGTACACTCTGCATGGAAAATACTTGGGCCAGATATTTCCTCTGCTCTTTTGCTTACTTCCCAGCAAAAAACAAGATACTTATGTAAGATTATTGCAGGTGATCAGAAAAGAAGCTGAGAAATTTGGACTGAGTTTCAAATTGAAAGGAGTTCCTATTGATTTTGAGAAAGCAGCAATCAGTGCTGTATATAAAGTATTTCCTGCTGTTAAAATCAGAGGGTGTTTCTTCCACTTCTCTCAGTCTGTTTGGAGGAAAGTTCAGCAGTTAGGACTTTCTCAATTCTACAAAGAGAACTCGAAAATGAAAAATGGATTAGACGTGCAGCAGCACTACCTCTGGTACCGACTTCTTATTTAGATGTTGTGTTTGTACGTTTGCAAGATGAGCCTGCCGTTCCATGTAAGGAGGAGTTTCATGATTATCTTGTCTTGGCTGGATGATGGTGACGCGCTATTTCCTCCGTAAGCATGATTTTTCTACATAGCTGGCATTTTGTGCAAGTTTTTTTTTTTAATTATTAATTCATTAATTAAGCTATTCCGAGCATTTTACAGTAAAGCATTTTATTCCATTAGCACCTCATGTAGTGTAATATAGATTTTCTTGCGACCTGCGTGTATTGAAGATTTTGCATTCATTGATTTGTAAATTAACAAAAGAATAAATTCCTTTGATTTACAAGAGGAATAAATTAGATTCACCCAAAATTTTGCTACCGGCTTCCCAAAGTAGATACTCTTGCAATCCTTTGAATCTTTAGTGTGCTGATGATGCATTTTTACCTATTTACAGTGACTTGTGGAATCACTTTGAAAACGATCAAGAACGAACGACTAACAATGGGGAAAGGTGTACGAAGAAGGGCATCAAGGGCAACGCCAAACTGCGAAGAAGGGCATCAAGGGACCACTTAGACATATATTCTTTCATTGAATTAATGAAAGACGAGCAACATGAAAATGAAAGACTGCGAGTACTTATTCAAGTGGGTAATCAGGGAACACTTAGAAAGCTAAAGTGGAGACGGCTTGACGACAGGGTTCGACGCCTGAAAGATAGATTTAAGAACGGTGAAATTGATGTAATTTAATATATTGATGCTGTTTCATATTATATCCACATAGAAACTTTATGCTATTTTGAATATGATAATACAATTTATGTTTTAGATATTTGAGTTTAATTTGTCTGAAATTAAAGATAGGTTGCAGTTGAGAATTAAATGAATCCCACTTTGTTACAGATACGGAGTGAAAATTGCTTTGTATGTTATAAGGCGAAACGGGAAAAGGCCAAACGAGAATTCCCTTTCTGCCTTAAAATAACATCCTTATCGGTTGTCTGTCAAAATATGTTTTGAGGGCACAAGGCGAAACGGGAAAAGGCCAAACGGGCATAAATCAAAGCAACGATTGAAGTACACTACAAACCACACAGTGTTGACAGATGTAACCAAAGGTGTAAACCATTTTCTTTTTCAAAACGTAAATTGACTCATAACTCATAGGTATGGATGTTCTGTCGTTAATTTTCAGTTTGTTTAGTTGGAGTAGCTTGGAAACTATGGAGCAGAAAAAAGAATTTTTCATTTCCACCGATAACTAATCGGATGAGGCCTTTGTAAGGAGGAACTAGGAAAATCGTAGTTTTCATGAATTAGCACTCTGAATTGGCAACTCTGCTGATGTTTCATTGCATCAAAAGATGTGTTAAGGATTTGTCTACATTATGCAATTCCTGAAAAGTACGAAAAGCAAACTTTGAAATTATCATGACAAACTGTTACTTACATGCACCCGGCCACACTGCTACTACCACGCAATGAGTTATCAGCTGTACAGTCACACACAAAAGTACCTGGACCTCTAACTGTTATAATTCCATTACTTGGGGTCCAGGTACTTATGTGGGTGACTGTACAACAGTACTCCCTGTTTTGATTCAAATACAGGTTCACACGTTTCACCATGTTGGCAGCAACTTTACTAAGAGTAGAAGTGTTAATATTCTCAATGGTACTGCAAATGTTCGTTTCCAGTTCTTGTATAGTTCGAAGATTGTTCTTGTATACCTCTTGTTTAAGTAGCCCCATAGAAATGAATAGCAGCGTTGCCGGGTACATGTAAGTAAAAGTTTCTTCATGATAATTTCAAAGTTTCTTTTTCGTTTTTTTCAGGAATTGGATAATGTAGACAGATCCTTAACACATCTTTTGATGCACTGAAACATCAGCAGAGTTGCCAATTCAGAGCGTTAATTCATGAAAACTACGATTTTCCTAGTTCCCTCTTACAGAGGCCTCATCCGATTAGTTATCGGTGGAAATGATTTTTTTTTTCTCCATAGTTTCCAAACTACTCCAACTAAACAAACTGAAAATTAATGATAAAACATCCATTCGTATGAGTTATGTGTCAATTTACATGTTTTGCAAACAAAATTATTTACACCTTTGGTTACATCTGGCAGCACTGTGTTGTTCCTAATGTACTTCAATCGTTGCTTCCTAGTTTAAAAATATATGCATGAATAAGGCTTCATATATATACTGCTCTTGTCTTCATGAAACAAACTCAATTTATCTAATAAAACTCCAACTGACCAAAGCAGTATATATATTTTAAAATTATATACTTGTTTTGTAAATAGAAAGTAGGCGTGTCTAGCATTCAGATTGTATATAAGCTGTCAAAATTGGATATTTCTCTCATAATTTGTCTGAGGAAGGCTATGTTATATAGCCAAAACTGTAACACAAATATATAATCTTAAAATATATATTGCTTTGGTCAGTTGGAGTTTTATTAGCAATGTTGAATTTTCCAAAGCTGCAATGAATAATATACACTCAATTTAATTTATGATTTATAACTCACCAATTTATTTCATTTGCTTGTGTTGCTCTATTTAAGTGTTTTCTTACTACTTATCTGCTAATTCATTCAATGAAAACGAAAATAATGGTGATAGAAACAGTCATGATTATGTAAACGTTTATTTTTAACTTTACGTTATATTTTTAGTCTAGTGCAAATGCACTATTAGATTTCCAATAGAATAAGCACGCGGCAGCAAAACAAATTAATAATAATAGAAGTAGACAGAAGGTAAAAAAGGATAGAAGAAAACGTCACTTTTGCAGTGAACATCTGCATAACTAATACACAAAATACTGTGGAAACACAAGATTTCCGATATCCGGCACGTTCGAGACTTAGCCAATACCGGATTATGGGGCAGTGTCTTCCGCGATCGCTAAAAGGAAAGTTGTAAACTGAATACAGTTACAAAAACATGTTCGGCAGCAAATATTGCTTACCAAGAAAAATAAGGCAACAAAAATACAACCAAAGCTTAATTTTAATTCTACACTTTAAAGAATAAAGACTGATACAGAATTACTGTACTATTGTTGGTCTACAATAAATTATATATACATAATTCCACCATGCCGATGCTGGTGTTGGATGGCGGATCAACGGAAGTTTATTGAAATATAGAAAACAGTACATGTTTGTGAAAAATTTATGGAGATTCTTTGTTACTTTCATAATGTTCTTATATATTATTAATTTAAATGGTGTAAGTTAAGTGTCCAATTTTAGTCTGGTGCGAAATCACCCTCTGTAACGAATTTAATGAAAAGACTGAGGTCATACATACTGTATGTCGTCACAAATTCAGTACCTACATGCTCAGAAAACAAATTAGGGTGTCCAGTCAATCAAAAGGAAGTGTGTTGTTGAACTCCATAGTGTGAAAGTGCACCATAAAGAAAACACGATTGTGAATCATTTTCCTTTACAAATTCAAATTGGGAACTGCACATCTAGACAAGAAAGTCATCGACATTGCTTTTAGGCCAGGAGTGGTGCATGAACGATCGTTGGTTCGTGAAATTTCGTGTCGGTGATGCAATATTCAAAAATGAACCCCGTGGAAACCAACTAATAACATGTTCTGACTAGTTCCCCCGGAACACCTTGGACATCGCCATATCACTGCCTTTCGGCAACTCCGTGCAATCAGTAAGGGGGAAAAGTTTGGACTCATGGGTAGTACCTGAGCTGACATAGACAACAAAGACCACTGTCTGGAGGTGTGCAGTTTTCTGAGTGTACTGAATAACCATGTTTTCTGACACTACACCAATTTTCGATTCATGTTGTGAAACCAGTTCATACTCTTATACCTGCTAACGGAACAACTTCATCTGTACCCAAACCCTTCTTAACTAATTTTTTCTAAATAGATATTGAATAAAAGGAAATATTTTGTCAAAACCTTCCAATTGTACTATCGTCTGTCCTTACCTCTTTTCATTCTAACGTTTAATGATCAGTTCATATGTAAGTTTCTACCCAATTGTTAATTTTTCCTTTCACCCAAGCTTATTTAAATCCTTCATCAAAATTCGCCAGTTCAAACAGTTAAAAACCTTTTCGAAATTAGTGAACATTACATATATTTCCTCTGTGAAAAAGATAGCTGTTACTCGATGCATCTAATTGGAGCTCAAGTGCCTTTACTGATATAAACCAAAATTGTTACTATTCAACTCCTTTTCGTTCATCTATACAGGGTGTTAATGAACTATGCCCACAAACTATAAGAGTTTATTTCTCACATCAAAAAAAGAAAAAGTTCATATCTCTCATGCTCTGGGGAAAAATGCATAGTTTCAGAGCTAGGGCCGTCCAAAAGTATCAGAAAACTATATTGCAACACATTATTTCGAACACAATCAACAGTGGAGTGGCGATCCGTATCAGTGTAAAAGGATGTCACACATATGACACCCAAAAATGCATGTTTCAGCAATATGTAATGTGTAAATATGGAATTCTCTGCAGGGCATAATTTACAGACATGCTTCCAACAAAATACTCAGATATGCTCCAAATTAAAAGTAGGTCTAAAATAAGCAAAAGACAAGTCTTGACAGCAGTGAATATCTAGTGCTTCGGTGGAAAATCGAAAGTGTTACGGATTGTCACTCCACAGTTAGTCGAGTACGGAACAACATGTGCTGCTCTGAATTGTTTCAGACCTATTTTACGTTTTTTATATGTATAAACATGAAACAATTCATCACAGCACGCGTTATTCCGACCACGAGGAACCGTGAAACTAGTAGTCCAACACTTCTGACTTCCCGATGACGCATTGTGAGTTCAAAGGTTACATTTTGTCTGCTTTGAACCCACCTTTAATTCATAACATATAATTCTGTTGGGAACATGTCTGAGAATGCCCTGTAGGGAATCCCGTGCGTACAGATTGCACATTGCTGAAATACGAATTTTTGGGTATCATATGTGTGAGTTTCTTTCTGCTAGTATGCACCGCCACTCCACAGTTTCTCTATTCGAAATAATGGCTGTAACAATGTAATGTCTGCATATTTTCAAATGGCCCTTCCCTGAAGTTAAGTTCTTTTCCCCACAGGTTCATATGATATTTTCTTTTTTTTTTTTTTTTTTTTTTGTGGGAATTAGTTCTTACAGTTTGTCAGTATCCCCATCAGGAAGTCGCGGTCGGCAAGAGGGATTGCCGCCGTCGACGGTGGCGGGCCGCCGGAGGCAGCCGGCACCTGTCCGCGGCGGCATACAATAAATATACTTGTTCAAAGTTGCCGACCTTTTGCCGAGGCGGCAAGCGGTCGAAAATCGTAAAATAAAATGCCTTTTGCCGACCGTCAGAGTCGGTAAAACAATCGGAAAAGGCTCTTTCCGACCCTCTGCCGACTCTTTATGCCGGCCTTTTTTCGATGGCGGCACCGACGCTTTTACTGCGCCTTTACGGCTGTTTGCCGATTGCTCGGCAAGACAACTTTCGGAGGCGGTGCCAGCGCATTTAATGCTCATTTCCGGCTGTTTGCCGACTGCTCGGCAAGGCAACTATTCGTCGCGGTTGAAAATCGCGCGGAAAGACGCCGGTGTCCGGCGCCGGCAACCCGACCGCGGCATCTGGTCGGCATAGACAAATTGTACGACTATAGGCGGCAGGATCCTGATGAGGATAGTTCATTACCATCCTGTATATTTTCTTTCATAATTGAGGTTGGATTTTGAACACTTCTCTTGTCATTTGATTACAAACCCGAAATGTTTCTCTCTCTTTTATTCGTTCTTTCTTCTATTTCCTTGTATTTTCAATATGTTCAGTGTTATTTATTTACTTCAACTATCTTTTACTTCATTTTGTATAAAAATGTCTTGAACTTACCTGAGTATCACAATTCTGTTGTCATTTTGATGTTTTTCTTCCTTTCAATAACTAAAATACACATCTGACATTTATATCATACCAATACTTAATTTATCTGCCTCAAATATCATTTTGCACATTACACACCTTTCTCTCCATCCTTAGTATCTATAAAGCAACCTAAATTAAATAAGAGCTTCCTCTTGGATACATGATCAGTATACGCGCTTTCGACGCGTGAGACATATGTTCGATTCTCGGCGGAGCTCATGAAGTTTAGATCCCACGTTAAGCTGTAGGTAGACGTATCATATATCCTCGGTTCTGGAAGGGATGCTAAACCCCAACCAAACAACTAATGAAGTAATTATTAAACAAAGGAAAAATAAGAAATGCCAAGAAGAATATTAGACTTATTTGATTAAATTATTTTTATACCTAGGTAATTGATTAAATATTTGGGTAAACATCAAGCCCGTAACATCAGTTCAGAAATTGACCACACACACACACACACCTGGAGTTGTAATACAAACAGCCAACTTTAGCGATCAGAATTCCACTGCATTACAACATGAAATTGCGTGTGTTTCAAATTACTAAAATGATCCACAGAAACAAAACGACCTGAGCTACGAAACCTTCCTACATATAGCCTACTCAACCTATTTATCACTTTCCAATTTCTAATTTTTCATGTATCTGACCAATTAGATTGAACGCCAGATATTTCCAAAGCATAACAAGCCCTTTTACAAGGGGAGTTGTGAAACAGTACCTCGGTAGAGTACGCTGTCACACAGGAGAATTTTAATTACTTAGATTAGTAAGCTTAACTCATAAAGTGCGCATCAGAATGATGCAGGTTTTCTGAATAAAAGACGGTGTTTGGATTGTGTGCTTTTATTTACAAAAAGGATGACGATGAGTTAATGAAATGATGTAATGGAGATCCGGGGATTTTAATAGTTAGTACAATTGACTGAAATTTAATAAGCGGTCAACGCTTTGATTTGAAGGGTCCCGGTATAGATTGGCAGTCTCATTAGCTCAGACTTTAAGGGATAAACATGCTAATGCAAGGTTATGTGTGGTAAATAGAGAATTCACTTCCTTTTTCCTCGAAATAACCTTTTAGAGAACATTAAATGATGGTATTGCACACTCATGTGCGTTGCTGATCTTCACAGGCACAGGAACTAAGTGTCACCTTCACTAAATATTGTGTTAACGACGCAATGTTACTTGTGGAAGGGCTTGGGTCGTCCTTCGGCCGGAAGTCCTTCGAACCCGCCGGAGGTCTTTCCTCTTCTTCCCTGGGACGCTGCCTCGCAGGCTTGACGTTCCGGTCGCTGCTCGGCTCTGGACGCTGAAGTACCGGGTTCATTCTCGCTTGTGGCCGTCTCTGTAGTCTCCCTCATAGGATCTGGACTTTGGATTAGAAGTCTTCCTTGGAGGTTATCTGGAACTGGACGTCATTTGAGACATGGACGTTGGTCAACTTAGCTTCGTGGACTTCTGGCCATCGAACTCTGGATCAACAATGATAGGTTTCGTGATCCATGGGCGTTATACTGCGCGGAGTGACAGAGCGGTCTCGAACAGAGTAAGTGGCGTATACTCAACATAAGCTGATGATCGAGCGTTCACCTCTGATGCATGGGGTGCCGGGTTCAAACCCTGCTCCCGCCAAGTGAACTTCGTGGTGGACAACCACCGTGTGCGTGGGTTTCCTCGGGTTTCTTCCGTTTCCTCCCATTTTCATCATTCCACTATTTCATTCATTGCTCATAATCACCGTCTCATTTAGCCTAGCCGACATAACCGTGGGACATAAAACTCAAAAATTTAATTTTTCATAAACTGATGATAATGAACCACTGAACTTTCTAATCCCTAGTTTTTATACGGAATAGTTTCCGTGTTTACTAGGCTGAATGTTTAATTATAACCAGGAGAAAGTATGTTTTTGTTGGATATCCGCGTATCTGTTGTTGGATTTAACTGGTTGTTTTCTTTGAATAACTCGTTTATTCAGAAATCACAATACTTCTTTGCAAATGTACCTCTTTCTTGACGATATAATTATTTTTTATAAACCGCTACAAAAGCAAAGAAGAGGTTAAAACTACAGATCACTTACCATAACGGTAAGAGGCTAAAACTAATGTCCAAGATTTTTCTGCGTCGACGTTGCAAACTTTATCTCAACTGGCGTTGATTTACTTGTCACGGTGCCAATTTTCAACAAAACAATGCTTATGTGTTGTTCATTTTTAACTCCCACCGGCCACACACAGTAACGTCAACGCAACGCAAAATTTGCTATAATCGGCTATAAAAATTTGCTATAATGAATTTTTGTGATGTGTTGCTGTGCGCAGAATACTGCGAAGATTGGTACGGAATAGTCCATCCCCCAAGTCAGTCATTATTTTCTGTATACTATTTACTCGACACTTCATCTTGAAATTTCACAGAAAAGAGAATATTAAATGATGTTCAAAAATACATGATGTTCACAAAAAATAATTCTTTTTTAGTTTATCATCCCACCAGGCATGGGCTGGACCACGGGGACATGTCCCGGAGAACCCTCCGAAATATCGCATTAAAAAAAGTACAAGTTTTCTTTTTTAATTAATAATTTCCTACAGTTCTTATTGGTAAATAACCCGTGGGTACAGTAAGCCCATTTACATAAGGCGTCCTTGCGAAACTACATCAACGATAAATGGTTTTACTTATTCTTCTGTGTTCTGTAGAATAAATACATTACTGTTAGTAAAGAACCTGTGAAGGGTACAGTGCGCCCTTTACATAAAGCGCCCTGCAAAACATCACATTATAGATATTATTATTATTATTATTATTTATACCAGTTTTATATTAGTTGCTATTGACAATAAACAGGTAAAGAGTCCAACCACTTTTAAAAATATATGTATAAAGTTACGTATCTATAAAACAAAACACTGTGAGAAATCAGGAATAGTTTGTTCAATTAAACGAGTGATACATTCATGAAATACTACATTGACACAGTAGACTCTGTTTCTAATTTACGATTATTTTTTTTCAGCATCGTAGATTACAGTGTCTTACTATGCATACACATATCCGTGCATATTGAGTGTCCCTGTGTATTTTAGATGTGTTTGGCTGTGCCTACTGTATTTCTAAAATACAGCTATATGGTTTGTTGGTATATTTAGCTTAATTTTGTTTGAAAATTTATTACAAGAACTAAAAATGTTTCCTAGTAAAGAGGTTTTTACAGTTTAGCTCTTTACGTACGACCCGTTCAGGAGAGTAATGCTCCCGCAAGTACGTTTTTTTTCGCGCGCTACTCTAGCTAGCTGTTTTAAGTTAGTCACAAAATGTATATCATGGAGTGCAAGGGGAACAAAACGAGCCCTGCGGGGCTTCTAACACGTTCCTACTACTACTATTACTTATCTGCACAAAAGTAAGTAAATAACTTTTTTGAGTATTATTTTCATCTTAATTTAAAAAGTGTTATAAAATGTAAAAAAAAATCCTTGGGCCGGGTTTGAACTCACGCCAAAAACGATATTCATTACTAGCATATAGCACTAACTCACTCGGCCACGAAGACCCACACCAGCACGCGTTTGATTTCTGCTATTTGAATGCAATGTGGCAAGAAATGGATAACGCCAACCAATCAGAACTGTGTTTTTCGTTCCTACTTCCGGGAACATTACTCTCCTGAGCTAGTCCTCTTTACGTTACTAAAACAATTTTGATGACTTTAATACACACTGTAAAGAAAAAATAGCGACACTTGCTCGGATATGGTTTTGCAACATACTTCAATCAATATGATTTTTTACATGAATTACTGATAATATTACAATGCATATTCCTAATGAGCAGTTCATTCTTAATACTTGCGCCAGAGTTTCAGGCTTTTAACATGAATTTAATGAATTTATATGTATATATAAGTAGCTATGTGTGTTCTGAGCAAAATCGTTTATAGGAAGAGTTATACATAAAACTTAAAAAGATCAACAACAATAGCAGAAAACAAGAAATGGAATTTCTTAAGGGTAAGACATATTGTGTGCAAACATTGGGAAGTACCATACACCAAACTAGTATTTTGTATGTGCACCATGGGCTTTCTGCAGTGGAGCGAATCATCGGAGCCCTTTGGTAACAAGGCTATTGCAAAATGCAACCTCGATTTCACGGAATAACATTCGGATTATCTGTTCCTTGAATTCCATTCTATTTGAGATAGTTTTCTATTGAATCTTTTACTCATATTGATAAACAAATTTTCAACTAGATTCATGTCAGGTGAGTTTGTAGGCCACATGAGTCTCTAAATAATCATATTCTTGAACCACGTATTAACGATTTTCGCTCGGTGACATGAAGCATTATCGTCCTGGAAAAGGAAGTAGTCCAAATTTTCTTCAGAAAAGTCTTTAGCTGTTGTAAGAACTTTACTTGCCAGAATTTGAAGATATTCTCGTGCATCAAACGATCCTTCACATATATCCGTCGTTCTGACGTCTTTAACGGTGAACCATGCCCATACCATCACTCAGTAACTGATATTTGCATCTCTTAAACAAAATCCTTGTCAAGTTCCTTGCTTGTTCGTATCCACAACTTCTCACCACCATCGTTTCCCACTATTCTAAACTTCTTTTCAACGAGGAAAACGACATGCTTGCAGTTGTCATAAGTCCAAGTTGCATATCGACTCACAAAACTACATGTTGAAGTCCTCTGTGTTTTGTCAGTTTCGACTTTCTACGCGGTTTCTTCTTTGTAATATCCTCTTCATACAGTCAAGACAATACAGTTGTACGAGTAACTGCAGTTCCAACATCATGTCAAACTACAGAAGCGATTTTTGGGGAAATCACTCCTTAAATCTGCGGTGCTATTGATTTCATTTAGCAATCTGCTGTGGGTGATGCTTTCTTTTTTCTTTCACACTGTTGACGAAGGGACGATTTGTTATGCTGTTTCCATTTGCGAATTACTCTTCCTGCCGTAGAATGATGGATTTTCAGTATTCCATCTATTCCCTTAGAGATTTGCCTTAGCTGCGCAAAGCAAGGATTATGTCTTGTTCACATGGCAACAAGTCACATTTCTTACCCATCTTATTTGTTTACAGTCCACATGTAGCAACAATATCACACATAAACAACGCTGCACAACAATTTTGCCACTTGACACTGTCCAAACAGTGAGAAAACAAAGAACAATCATAAAATGCTATTTATTACACATCACAAATGCAATCCAGAATTCTTACTACAATAATTTACTAGACGCACTCAGTGCCATTTAGCGAAAATATTACTGATACACAAACTATTGGCAAGCGATGTCGTACACCACAGGTGTCACACATAACGCAAATGAACTATCCCTCTCTTCATTTCCTTCCATTCCTCTTCTAACGGGCTGCAACTACGGTTTTCTGTGTAAGACAGCTTGAGAATTGAGGAGTCGCTATTTTTTCTTTACAGAGTGTATATAAAATGTCACCCATATACAGGATGTTACAAAAATTTGTTACAATTTTTTGGAGATGGATTCCTCACATCAAAGTAAGAAAATGGAACTTGTGGACCTGTGGTCGGAATTGCATAGCTTCGTAGTTATAGGGTGCTGAAAACGTCAAATAAATAAATAAATAAATATCCATAATTCCACTATTATAGGACCATTCGTTCGGGTCAAGAAATTACTCAGGAAATAATACGTGAAGTATCCAAATATCAATCTTTTAGAACCTCCGGTTCTTGAGCAATCATTTTTAGAGAGATTATTTGGGAGTACTTGATCATGTTCCACCTATCTCTCTAAGAATTGGTGTGCAAGTGTTAGAACATTCGTAAAACATGAATATTTGGATAGTTTACATACCAGTTCCTCAGTGAGGTCTTGACCCGACTACGATAGATACCATAGTAGTGGAGCTATGAAGTTTCAAAGTTCACTTGTTTCATGTTTTCAGCACCAAGAGAACCGCCTCTAGGAGTTTACGTATGATTATCGAACAACTCCTCACGATAAATAAGCAGGTGGTTGTTGCTTTTATAGATACTGAGAGAGCATTAGATCATGTGAATTCAGTATCATATTCAGGGCACTGATGAATCTGAAAGTGGACTATAGGGTAGAGGTCAGCACGGGCTCGGGCCTAGAAAGCATATATCACTTCGGGCCCGGTCCGGGCTTGGGCGGTGAATTTTTAAATATACAACCATATTTCTCGGGCTTTTCGGGCCTAACTTTGTAAATATACTGTACAACGATATATATAGCACCATTCCTTCTGGAGAACTTTCAAAACACAACTACAAAATTAAACCTCTAATTCTTGTAAACAAAAATACAATTTTGCATTAAGTTTCTGTAATTCGGACTTATTTCGGGCTCATTTGATTATCATCCGAGCTCGGGCCTAAATGCTAAAACATATTTCGGACTCGGCTCGGGCCACACATTGTAAATTCACGGGCGGGGCTGGGCAAGGCTTAAAAATTCCGGCCCGTGCAGACCTCTACTATAGGGACAAGAATAATGTATCAACTATACAAGAACCGAACAGTTCTGATAGGAAGAGAACAGGAAGAAGAAACAAAGGAGTACGGCAAGTATGTGGACTGTCTCCACTACTACTCAACAACTATGTAGAAGCTACGGAAGAATTCTTGGCTAGTAACGAAAATGTCCTTAAAAATAAATGACCAGATTTTTAGTACAATTAAGTATGCGGACAATGCAGCACGCATATTCGCAGATCCCAAGCGTTTTAGATATCCCCTGATCTTATTGGCCGATACATATAGGGCAGCAAGAGTTATCCTCTGATCTTATTGGCCGATACAGGTTGGACAGCAAGTTATGGCATGCATATAGCAGAAAGCAAACGTTAGTTGCTATCGGCCTCGTAGCCGAGCGTGCTAATGAACGACCTAGTAAAGAAAATCACTTTTGGAGTGGGTTCAAACCAGTGTTTCTTTCAGAAATAATGTTCCGGGGGGGCACACTTAGTATTCCGGGGGGCACTGCTGATACTATTCTTTTTAGTATTATATTATAAACGTATTATTTTGGTCTGCTCTGGGAGCACTCTCACAGCTCCAGGGGGGCAGTGCCCCAGAAAACAGGTCTTGAAAGAAACATTGGTTCAAACCCCGCCCAAGGATTTTTTAAAAATTTTTATAACACTTTTTTTCATTAAAATAAGATTGGAAGTAAGTAGGAGGAGGAGGAACGAAGGGGTTTAGAAGCCCCGCAGGGGTTGGTTGGGTTCTCTTCTCGACATCAAATGGGCAAATTAAAGACTTGTCCAGATTTTTCTGTACAGTTCACATGGCCAACTGAAAACAGCTGGCTAAGGTAGCGCACGAATACTGAAACGCTTGGAATCGGCGAAAATGTGTTCTGGTATCTCAATCCATATCTGCTGCAGAGTCTTCCGCAGAGCTCGCAGTTAGTCGGAAGAGGGTCCACAGCCCGAGGCCGTCGTTCCATGACGTCCCAGACGTGTTCGATGGAATTGAGGTCCGGTGAGCGTGATGGTAAGGGAACTGTTGCCAGATCAGAGAAATGTTCATCAAACCAGTCTGCTGCTAACCTAGAACGATGGGCCGGCGCATTATCCTGCTGAAAGATGAGGTCACCATCTGGATGTTGCAGACGAACAAATTACAGGGCATGGTCATCCAGAAGATCGCGGTAGCATTCACCTGCGAGGGACAGTGTCACACGTGTTAGGGGACCCATTTCAGTCCACGTAAACATGCCCCAGGTCAGAATACCACGACCACCGATCTACACAGTTTCCTGCTGACACAATGGATCCATTGCCACGTGCGGTTGGCGGCGTACCCGTACTTGTCCATCGGCATGTGCCAATGTGAAACGTGACTTATCTGTCCAAACTTTTTCCACATTTCCACGGTCCAGTGGCCTGTTTCTTTGCCCATGCTAAACGTTATTTCCTGTCTTGTGCGATGGCTTCTGTACCCTATGGCAAGTAGGTGGTTGTGGATTGAATGGCTGCTAACACTGCGTTGTTGTCCTGCATTGAACCTCTCCGAGATTTGAAGCACTCTCTACCCCTGTCGTCAACACGTCCCTGACCTCAGAAGTTTGCTCGTACGGGTGCGGTTTTACCGGAAGCTAGGTACTCACGATACACCCTTGACACAGTTACCTTTGAAAATCCAAGTGCTGCAGCCACTTCCGAAATCGAGCCACCCAGTCGTCTGGTCCCTATTATTTTTGCACGGTCAAATGCACTCAGGTCCTTCGTCTTGCCCACCACACACTACACTGATGCGCATAGCGAGAGAAGAAGCACACGGTAGCAGTACACACGCGAGGCATTCCATTCACATGTACTCGTGGAGAGACTGCAGGGCGGTTTCTGCAACTGTACTGCTGTCTCTAATTCAGCTGATGATCAG
Source organism: Thermobia domestica (assembly GCF_964235325.1). NCBI lineage: Eukaryota > Metazoa > Arthropoda > Insecta > Zygentoma > Lepismatidae > Thermobia > Thermobia domestica. Next base: position 182,063,508 of record NC_137462.1, read on the forward strand.
TGGAGTTACTCGTGTTCAGTGATTCATCGACGGAAGTGGTCCGAGAGTCTGGATTCCCCAGAACTTTTAAAAGAAAATTAGCACAATTTCACGGGCAAAGACAAAAATTATTTGCATTTTGGAGACTACTCCGAAAAAAATCTTCGGATCCAAAACAGAAATCTTAGGTGCGCCACTACTTGTGTTTACATTGCGTTACTCATTGCCTGTTTTCGAACGTCTATTTTGGAAAGTGACGTGAAAGAACTGAATTGTTTTATAGGTCTAAGGGGCCCTGAAAAGATTTTTTTGTGGGAGAGGAATCTGATTTTGAAGTTCGCCAATGGATCGAAGACAAATTAAATATCGGGTAAGGCACACACTTTTGACATTTGCTGTGTATTAAACAAGTTCAGCCAAAATTAATAAAGAATTGTTTGAGATCAACTATATCTCAAGAACGATTAAATGGATTAGCTCTGATGGTCACTGAAAATGACATAATCAAATGGATACGGATGTAATAATAAAGAGATTTTGCGAAATTGAAAGCCAGAAAAGTGTCTTTATAATATGAACTTCTCAGTACCAAAGAAAACGAGAAATACAGCTAATTATCATAATCGAATCACTAGAAAATACTGTAAATATACTTTTAATAAAGCATAAGAGCATATCTATTTACAAAATCAAAATTGTGTTAATGTTAGACTTCACTTGTCAAAATAATTTTAGTTGTGTCTTGTGCTTATTTAATACAAAATGCTATTATTAAAATTGGCACTTTGTTCAGTATTCATTCACAGCCAATTAATTATAATTTTTCATTTTTCACAAGAGACTACAGATATTGAAAAAAATTGTAATTCTAATAATTATTTGAAAACATTTTGTCCATTACAACTTTCTACTCTTTTATCATCATTTAGGTGGGAGCGCCTAAATATTGTTTGCTTACACTTAAGAAATGTCTAGAACCGGCCCTGGGGATACAAATATTATACTATCAGTAAAAGTTCATCGAACTCAACTTCATTAAATCCCTCTTAGAAAGTTTTGCATTAATTTACTTATTTATTATTGAAGAAAATATGTTTAATATACCAGAAAAAGTTAAATTGTCCAAGAAGTATAAAATTCAGCGGCATGTCCAACTTACTGTACCAACGAATACGGTGCTTGAAATCCTTCATCATTTGTCTGGTGGCTAACCTGTGTGTCTTTGGTGCCCTATGTCCTGTGTTCGCTTACCAGTGGACAGCGTCGAACGGACTAAGATAATTCAGATCTCATTTTAATGGTAGGACTTGTCCTATATTGTATAGCGTCACTGCTGACAAAGGTCAGAAATAAAAAAAAAAAAAAAAAAGTAGTCAAATTTCCATCAATAAATGTGGAAGTACGAGGTATGAGCTCCAAATACTACCACATATTAAAATCTGAAGATTTCGCAAGTCAGACCAGGTGCCCGAATATTCCTCAAATTTATATATAAATACTGAGTTTCGTGTACACAGCAATTATCTTGAAAAATACTAGTATAGACAGTATATTCATTATGAAGATGTCGAGATGATGTCAGAGCACCTGATCAACACAGAATATCCATATAAATACGCTCGTTCATGTTCATATACTTCACGTAGTGCAGCAATTCCTGTTGGATTCGAAAACGATCTTGGCAGACGTCAAACTAGTCGACGCTCTCTCTGAGTTTTTGCGACTTTTTGAATCTTTTAAACACTGACGATACTTTAAGTGTTGACAATAAGCTATTCTTTACGACATGTTGATAAACCAACATATCAGGCAACTTCATTTATTGAGTACCAAAGGCCATGTCCAGATATAATGGCCCCTTTTATTTGCTATTCTGTCACACGTTTTGCTTCGACCCACCTTGACATGCAGTATCCACACGACCATTGCATACTCTACATAACTACTACAATGATCATTCAGTGATAAGTCAACGTGTCACGCGTTACCAGTGAAACACCGATTGTTTTGAAAGATTCAAATGAAATGTGAAATCAACTCAAGTATTTCATTTCGTTAAAAGTACAGAAATCTGGTAGCCCAGTTCTTCACAAATAGTATATACGAAAAGTGCATAACATACGAAAGCATTTTGAATATCAAATCACTTAAAAAAAAAAAGAAAAAAGAAAAAGAAAGAAAGAAAGAAATAAGGTGTAACAATCCACGAATGAATCTAAATTTCAGAAAAAAATCTTTAATTTCGAGGCAATAAAATATTACAAGATTAAGAGGATGACTTGCCAACCAACTTTACAATCAAGTAAAAGTGTTTTGTAAGCAACGATGCCAACTGTTCATACACAAAAAAATCTTACCGATATAGCAGATTTAAAGGAACAATTTCATTCATATGGATTTATAAATTTGTTTTTCTACATAGATTTTAGTCTCCTCTCTGTTCATTTCGGCCAATAACATAATATTAAAATTAGATAATAAACAAGTTTTTTTTTTTTTTTTTTTTTTTTAAATCCAATAGTATCCTAGCTTGCAATTCACCAATAGATAGTTGTAGTCAATTTTACCAAAATAATTATCACCATTGACTTCATAGTAATCAAAATAACTTTGTTGAGGAAAATAACTTCTCGTCAAAATCTGTTTTGTTTCACAGAAACACTTAATTCTTCAGTAGATCCGACACAATTTACAATTATTATGCTCAAAGAAATTGGCGGTATCTCACCCTCCCTCTTCCTCCTCTTGCAGTCGGCTCAAAAAAGTGCATACCCGCTGATACAATTTAGAATGGGTTGATCAATTACAACGAAATATCCCAAATTGGGGAGAAAACTATGTCCTCTAAGTATAACATAGCACCTTGTATGACAATCTGTACACACATACAGTCTGTTTTAGAGATTTTTACGAAATGAAACTGCGAAAAAAATCTTATCGAAATAATGAGAAATTTAGAAACATGTCGAAATACGCGCTCCTTCCGTATTGCAAACTGAAGCAAACTTTGCAATGGTCTAGCTCGAAAACAGTGGTGTACAGGTAACGTGGTTCGAGATATACAGTACATGAATAGTATTAACTTTAATCTGAATATTCCATGTTTAAGAATCATACGCTGGACGCACGACAATTATAGTAAGAACATTGAGTCAATGCTGAAAAACCTTATCTTCTAAATTATGTTGTGTAAACAAAGCGCAGTGCTGAACTCACGACACTTTTATTCAGTGGAAAAATGGTTGATGTTGAAAACTTCCTGGAAGGAAAATAATGTCTATTTGTAAAATTTACTCAGTTAAGATACTGTGTAACTATTAGACTTTCTGCCCTCTGCTCGAATCAAATATCGTGCGAAGAAATAAAAAAATATAGCATATTTATTTTAAAATACAACGAAGTACATAGACTATGAAGAAAAGTTATCGTTTTTCGTATCCAAAAAAGTTATACATATTTTGCCCGTTAATTAATTCAATTCTCATAGTTTACCAGTTAGGGAATTCGAGCCTGAGAAAGATGCAAAATTACTGTGTTAATAATCATTCGATTCCAAACGAAACCACCACGCTTTGCATAAGGTACAGTACGATAAGGTAAGGTACAGTAGGGGATTATTTTAAAATAGAATTATGCTTTCATTTCAATAAAATAACTTATTTCCCTATTTTAAAGACACTTCTAAGAAAGAAAAAACAAAAAAAGAAGGGGAAAATACAAGTTGGGAGTTATATACTTAGAAACTTTATTATATCATGTACACAACATATCTTACGGAAAGAGAGAGAGAGATTTGAATATCCAGAAGTTACTTTTACTCGCAGACCAGATCTTGGATTCATCAGTATATCCTGGATTCGGAAACATGGACATTTAGATTTTACCGCTCTGAGCACATTGTGAACTTAAAAGCCACTGTTAATCTTTTAAGGTCTGACTTAAGAAAGAAAGATAAACTCACTGAATGTATTCAGAGATTGAATTCCTTTTGGAGCAAAGAGATAAGTAAAATTCGTTTAGTTTATACTACATTATTTATAATTTCTCGAACCGTGTTGGTTAGTGAACGTAGTTCTCAAACTAGTACACTTCAAAAAAAATTTTTTTCGAATTTTCGAGACCTAATTGCTCAGTAGAGACGATTTTTTTTTTTGTATGTTTATAATAATGATATTATTTTAAAGCAATTTATCAGAGATTTCATTTCGTATAAGATTGCTGAATAGGCTGAAAAGAGGCACGCACATTTTAGAACCAACTGTATAGTCACATACAAAAGTAGATTCCTTCTAATACTACGACTACTAGACGAATTGATCAATTTACATACGGCACACATTTTAAAATAAATTACATTCTTTTTAAACTCGAGAACAACATATTAAAATCGTCATCACACACAAAAAAAATTTAGAATGTTTCTAGATAAGGGCAATCTGGCATCATATTTTCGCTATTTAACAGTTAACATTATCAAGACGATATATAGTGCCAAATGAAGGATAAAATGGAATAGATGGCACTAGGGAGTGGAAAATCGTCTTAATTCGAATAAAATAATTTTGCACAATATTGATCCACGCAATTTCACCTCGACTGGCGTCGATTGACAAGTTGGGTACTTATGTTAGTTGCGTGATTAATTCTTTCAGCAGTGACAGTGAAAGTACAAATAATGTGGAACCAAACTCAATCACGGAAAGCCATTTTTGTTGAATTATATTTTTTCTTCTTTTGATCTGATAAAAATAATTAGAAATTTTTTCAATTTTAGACACTTTTTTTTTCTAAATTAGTTATCCGTTTGATATACAATATTGTCGACGAAAAAAAAAAAATGATCATAAACTGAGAAGAGAACTAGTCTCTGAAAGATCACTTGAAACTTAAAGGTCAGGTTTTCAAATAACTTATTAATGAAAGAAAACAACATTTTCAATCCTAAGCCCGAGTAGCATTCGGATATCTTACTATGGCAAAGAATGAAGTCCGAGTCTAGCTTGCCAATTACATATGACTCTCTCCGACACCTTTTGCGGGTCGTGGTCAGTTTTCAGTTGTGTGAAAAACTTATTCGGACTCGTATCTAAAAGAAAAAGATTTTCTTGTCAGGTAACGACGAAACTACTAAGATCTTGTGTTTTGTTGTTTTGCTCACTATCATAGATGAATCTTTTGTGCTAATTGTAAGATCGTTTCATATTTTATTTACTTATTTATTTTTTATTATAATACATAGGAGAATATAATTAGCTGAAGAACAATTAGCGAACAGTGTAGCAGTTTCAACCTACACAAGTTTTGCACCTTTTCCACATTATGCTTTTATTGTATATATTTATCTAGTATATATGAAGTAAAAGAGCATTTCTTTGAAGAATACTGTAGCAATTTCATCCATCAATTCAATGAATGCTATAATCATCTTAAAATAGAATATTTTAAGATTTATTTGTCATATACTTGGCATGCTTTTTTGTTTGTTTATTTATTTATTTTTACTACATAAAACAAGCGCTAAACTGATAGCAAGCTGGAATTTGATACATATTATAAGTCCAGGACCGAGTGTTACTGGGTCCCCCTGATAAGGATTAATTCCACATTATTGGCGCATACCACTTCTATCACCACTTCTGAATAAACAACTTAAATGTGACTAGTGCGTCTACCCGCTTTATCAATTCATAACAATGTGTTAAACAATGTGTTAACAGGAATTAATTGGATGAATATTATGTAAACATTTTATTTGAATTAAGGCAATTTCCCTCTTCAAGTCACTTTCTTGCAGTCTTGACAATGCTAACCACAGTATAGCAAAAATTAGATACCAAATTGCACTTATCTTTAAAAAAAACTCAGACAACGGATAGTGCATTCAATGCTATTTAGCGTGATAACATAAAATTACACACTAAAATCGACTCATCTAATCAGAAGTCATTAGAAAAATAAAAGCTAATAGAAGGAATCAACTTTCAAAATGACTGTATATTTGACACTGTTTTCCTAAGAACTGTCAACACACTAGTATCAACTTCTACATTTTGCATCATATGCTAATAAGTAAAAACAATTTTAATAATTTTGTTTTATTAAAAATGGGCATAATTTAAGTTTAAATAAAGTCACAGCATATATTGTACATTTAAAAGACATAACAATATGAAACTGAGCATCTTCAAACAGAAATCTAAAAGACACAGACAGGAGGTATAACATTACTACAATCTAGTAACAAAACTGGAATAATACATATACACTTGACTTCAAATATACATATATACATGATCTACACATTGTAGAACTTTACATTGAGATGCTGCCCCTAGAACCTAAAATGCTAGTGCTGTTTTTTTTTTACTTCAAAAGGGCAGAAGTGAATTTCTTTAAAAATTACAATTTGTGTCTGTTGAATAATATATTTCTTTTTGCTCCTAACCTGAACGCTATAAGATATTTTTGAATGATAGAATACCTCTTGTATGGTAGAAGTACATTAAGAAGTTAACTTTTCACATGATGTCAATAATATATATTCAATAGATTTGAACGAATATAAATACCTAATACAAGAGCATCTTCTGGTGTCCAGGCAGAAATAAATATTCAACTTGGCTGGTCAAGACAAAAAAGGCACGTTACAATAACAAAAACACCTTTGAGAATGTCATTACTTTTTGGCAAAAAATAAAGCTTCTTCTTTATATATATATATTTATATATTCACATTATATCCACAGGGGAAACTGTTCTACATTTGTACATGTTTGATTTCATCTCACTTCAATAGCTTGCTTCATGTCCTGCAAGAATGTACAAGTCTGCACCGTCTTCTGTTAGTGTGCCTTCTCTTTGGATTTCTTTACATAAATGACTTTCTAGCACAACCACTCTGAAAACCGAAAGTATTATTTTAGTTGATTACACTACAATCACTGTACCTATCTACAGTATTTCATGTACACTTAAAATAATAAATCACCAAGCATAATACGAATTAGCATTATGGCTTTCGGACATGAATGCAAAAATAATTCATGTCACTTAATTTACATTATCACCACAATGATATTTCTCAATAAATTATATAAAAAAATATTTAAAAATTTAATTTATCATGAATTATAAAAGAAAGTATGAATTTTGTAAGTTATACAAAAAGGGAACGAAATCATTGCGTTTCATAATTAAAGTTACATTATCAGGGAGGAAACATCTGATCCTACAGACATTCCTAAAATATATACGGCTGCTATTTGCAATCGGCCAATGTATGGTGTCGGAGTACGCTTTCTGATCAGAGCAGCGGCAGTGAGAAACATAAAGCAAAGGAGATTCACCGGTCCAGAAAAGTGATCGTTAACTAATGTATTTCTTTTTTAATTTCGTATGTAGTTAATTTCCGTAATCCGATTCTCACTAAAACCTTTTATCTACTTGCTTGAGTATTAAATATCAAAAACCATTGAAACAAACTATAGTTGCGTTTTACGGAATCTAGATACATCATGGATAAAACTCTCACTACCAAATAAAAAAGAATGTTGACAAATTTTCTGGAGAATGTCAAAAATGAACTCAAAAAGTGCCTAAATTCTCAATGAAGAAAAAACACCGCATTTGAAAAATAGTTTTAGCTAACTTAAATGGATTGAAAAAGCTATTAAATTGTAATCATACACGAAGAGAACATTGAAAAATGTAAACCTATTGTTGTCCAAATTTTATGTAAAATGTAGCCTATGTAAAACTACATTTTCAAAAAATATGTAAGATGAATATTAAACCTTTTACGATGTACAATCGAACGATCATACGAAAAATGTCCAGAAGTGTTTGGAAATGTCATGCTAGCCTATGTAAAATCCAAGTTAACATTTTAAAACCTCATAAATGTAATTTACACTTTAGTGATACGTAATTACAGCAGGTAGACCTTATTATCTTAGGCTGGACCACTTAAACATAGGAAAATTGTATAGGCCAAAAAGAACTGTTGGCATATAGGCATGAGTTTAACAACTATTAAGAATAGTCCTACAAACATCTAGGCCTACCAAAAGAAGAGTCATATTTAATCTTTCTGTTTTGGTTTCAAGTCCTTTTCCATTTTGCTACAAACACAACGAATTTTTTGAGCTATTTTCTGGAAATCTGGAATGGCCCATTTCCATCTAGTTTGATAGGTACATAAAACACAAATTTGGATGTCACTGTTTGAATGTCATCATAGGGAGGCCAATTGAAATCACTTGGTTCTTTTTTCAAAAATTTAACCTTGCAGGATCCTTCATCTGGGAAAGCAAAAACCCTCCCAATATACCAGTCAAGATCGTAGTACACGGCGTAATACATTTCTAAGCAAGATTCTGCTCTGATTGGATCAATTTCTCCTGGCAAACTTTCACCAGTTGATGATGAAATTAGTTGATCCAAAGCGTATTCTCTACTGTCCCTATCTATGCACAGACTAACCGAATTGCCACAGTAGGAACTTTCCTATTTACTTTCTATATACAAAGTCAATAGCAGGTTATACTCGTCACATGCGCTAAATAAACATAAAGTTGAACTGGGGTAATAAGAGACAGCTATTTCTTATTACCCCTTCAAAATTTCTAAAAGGGGTAATAAGAGACATGCCCTCAATTGACCTGAAATGCAATGTTTCAGCATTTTTCAAAATTTCACATCAATCTTCATAATCTTAGTCACAAAGTTACATAGCAATCATTTCCACATTTGTAACTCACTTTTCACAATAACGTTTTATTTTAAAACAGTCACGAACTTTTATGGTAAATTCAAAGTGAAGGTATTTTTTCAGAGCGTGACAACAATATAAAAACTCATATTAGTCCATAAGTGCAAGTGGGGTAGGAAAGTAAAGGTATTGACGTTGCCATTACTTATTTTTTTTATAATTTTGATTTGATATTTATGACATTTTTTTGGCCGTGTTTCTTATAACCCCTGTCTCTTATTATCCCGGCCTCCCTTACATAAAAGCTAAAAATTACACACTATCATTTATTAATTGCTATGACACTCACACCACTGGAATATATATTACTGGAATATATATTCAACATCATAATAACACTGAATACAAAATTAAAAACATTTGGTATACTTTAAATATATGTTTTTCTTTTTTAATAAATATTACTCAATGTCTATGTTTCAAGTGTAGTTAATACGTGTAATTAATGCTAAATCAATCGTCAACATCAGGGGTGATCAGCTGTGTTTTAAAAATACAAGCACGATTGAGCTGGATTGTGAGCAAGCAAGCTGTCAACCAGAATGATGTCAACATTACCAACCAACTGAGAACAAATTGTGCTATGAGGCGTTTTTAACTTTTGAAACCTTGCACTTACGTCGTCATCGAAGTGACGACATTACTAACTCATCCTTACTTATCGTGATAGTTTAACTGTTCAAAATTAAACCTTTTAAAATTTTGAGGAGATGCTTGAACACCCTTGATACGACACAAGTAAAAACCCAGGCTTCCTGTATCTTCTCGGGTTTTTTCAGTTTCCATCAATTCTTTCAATAACCATTCCCTTGCGTCTATCATCAATATCTACGGGAACACCCACAGCCGTTATCGAAAAAGAAGCCGATGATTTAAATTGAGGATTGTGTGACGGCATCACAAGTGATACCACGTTTATTGGTGATTTTCTTGAGCGGACTTATTGCTTAATGCAAGCAGTTCCTCAATTGTCTCGTAGCGTTGGATTCGCACAAAAACTATGTACTTCCACAAAGGATCAACGTGAACTGAATTAACGTGCTTTAACCCCTCGTTTAAAATTAAAAATGAAGTCACACATTATGTAAAAATTGATGCTTCGTTCACAGAAAAAACTACTGAGACAAATTCAAGGAAAAGAACGGGCATTTCAAGTAGTAAGAACAGTATGATTATAACAGACAAAAATGAGCAGTGAACTTATGGAGATTGTTCGTTACACTTTACTTTATGTTTCAATATCTTAATATTAAAACCTATTGCCAAGGTCTCAACCGCATGAGCTCCTACCGCATGAGCAACCGCATGAGTCGAGCCTTCGTCTCCCCCGTTAAAGGTGCCTACGCTAACCATATAATATAGCCCGAGAGAACTCTCTTATTATTAAGAAATTTTAACAAGTGATTACATTCTTCTCAATTCAACAAATCAAATTACGTTAGTTCATAATGTTAATTCTAATACTTTCAATAATTGAGAAAATACATGATAGAGGGAGTAGCTGAGCCATTTGCCTTGAGCTGGCTGAGGGCACTCGGCCAATACAAAACGATATATGTCGATTCCTGTCCTATATTAATGTAAAATGTTGTTCCTTTGTTCTACTCATCGAAAAATTTTACTTCTACACGAAATGTACAATTTTAATCAGTAAATCTTATGAAACTACGATAAACGTTAAACGGCGATTTAAGACCACTTGCTAATTGTGTACAATCCATATTTTTTTTAATATTTAAAATTAAATGAATAATACAATTATTTCCCTGTTTCACCAGAATCTTAAAAAGATTTATTTAGTAATTGAAGCGTTTGGAGGATAAAGGTGTCATGTTACATTTTTTGAAACGTTGCATTCTGGTGGTTCATGTACGTGTTATATGTTAATCATGCTACGTAATACATTATTTAATGAGTCCTCGTCTGGGTGCAGATATTTAGAAACGATGAAGGCGGTATGTTAACGGACAAAGTTGTGAAAGTAAATTTTCCCGTCATATTTAATTTGTTACATAACACCTTTATCCTCCAAACGCTTCAATTATTTGCAATTTATGACAAAATAAATAAATAAACTAGTAAATTTCCTTATATCGAAAAAAAAATCGTTCTTCACTGATATTTAGCAAATCTTGATTATACACGTAAATACGTACTGCACTTACTTCTTGTAACAGTTTTTTTAAGTTCTAGCCGAAATTTGATGGCCAACAACTCGGAAACTAAAGGTCTCCACTTAACCACATTTGAAATGGTAATAGATCTTAACAAGCTTAATATGCGTGTGAAACACTATGATGTACAGGCATTTGATTCTTCAATTATTAGCTACCAAACTTGGGATTTGGACTTAAGTAAGGATTTCCTGGGAATACATACCATTTCAAGAAAGTGTGCACTTTATCAATTTATTATACAGATTAACGGCTGAGAAAACTTGAGTTCGAACTTACCTATCAGATCCCAGTAACCTGTAGGTTCGACTCTTATCTACTATTTCTTGTGTTATTTCACCATTTCTTAAACTTCTACCTTGAACACCATGTTTATGGAAAGCCAGAATACTATCTGGCAAACAGACTGAAAATAAAATACCATTATTACTTTTACGAATGGACTATGTATATCATCTACAGATAAATATAACATGACAATAAAACATTCAGATACCTGGCCATTACCCACCTTAAAAGACCATATTCTGATAACCGTAAGTAGGACGTGCTAATACTTTAGCTCTAAATGAAGATCTCAATTGGCCAAAGAAAATCCGCATTTATTTTAAATTTATTTTATTTATTTTCAGATGTTCAAATTAAGATGGTACAAAAAATAACTTGATTTCCCTAATTTTTTGTAAAGTGGTCAAGAGACGTTTCGGAATTGGGCAACTCATTTTACGAAAATTAAAAGCAATGAAATTTAAAATACTTGAGACAAATCAACACAATACTTACCTATAGATTCAATTTGAAAGTCAAAATTAAATTCTGGTAACAGTTTCCTACTAGATTTTAACCTTCCCTGAAGAGTAACTATTTTAACAACATCTGGAAAGAAAGAAAAGGAGACTTGGAGTAAAAACATTATTAGTTTGCTTTTTAACATGATACTGAAAACTGCACGAAAATTTTTAGCTAAAGTATTTCAATTCTCAATTTCATTAAGTGAAGGCGTAAATGACAACACTAAGATTTGATACAACATTAAAATTTGGTAACATACATTTTGAAATGCGTATTTATTTTACAGAGGTTGTTCAGCCTACGTTTGGCCGATTTTGTTCCTCCCCCCTCCCCGAGCAGAATGGACTAACCCGACCTGGCTCGTGGCGTCCTGCAGTGTTGTGCAGTGTCTTCCTGGGAACAGAGTTGTTTTTCCGCGCGGACGACAATAATGAACAAAACAGGACCATTGTTGTGAGTGTTGTGTTAAATTTGTTTTCAAGTGTGTGGGTTTCCGCTCTGTAACGAAAATACCGCCCAAACTAAGCCGGTTTTGGGAAGGCTATGTTGCGGCTCTTTATGACGCCCACTTTAGTGTTTCTGTCATTAGAAAACAGTGCAAGAAGAATGGTTGCAACATCAGTTTAAGTGAAATAAAAAATGATATTAAAAAATTAAAATGATGATAAAAAATGATATTAAAATGATATTAAAAAATTAAAATGATGATAAAAAATGATATTAAAATGATACTAAGCTCCACCATTTGGATCACCAATGAAGTTGCCTAGGAAGCGGCCTAGAGTAAATGCACCAAGGCCACCTCCACCATGCAGAGGAAACTTCGCAAAATGACAATGCAAGAAAATCCGCCAACACAAAGGTGTATGGCTAATTGTCTTGACGTGTCTTTGGGGATTGTGAGCCGGACGTTACACCATCAACTCAAGCTGACAAAAGTCATGAATGCTCGCGGCCATCTTCTCACGGATGCCCACCAAACGAAAAGAAAGTGTAACGTCCGGAAGCTGTACGAACGGCATCTGGCAAAACAAAGGTGGATATACGTCGTAACGCTCGATGAAGCATGGATTTACCTTTCCGACTGCGGCAAACCGATAGCCATCAGTTCCGAGAGAAAGGCGCCAAGAACTTCAGAAGGTGGGTCCGTGTCTGTAAAGAATCCTTCCCAAAAGGGTTCATGGTCGTTACTGGCTACTGTTACCGAGGTAAACTGAAGATTCGTAGGGTGGCGAAGAACTGCAAAATAAATTCGCAGTATTTTCAGGAGCAGATCATGCGGCCGATTTACGAGCACGAGATTCCAACAATGTACGGAAATGACGCCAATCTGGTACGCATTCACATGGACAAGGCCTCATCACATACCTCACGATCGTTCCTCGCATTCTACAGGGAGATGGAGGAGGTAAGTGGTATACGAGTGATACCTTTCAATGAGTACCTGTTAAATCTCCAGATGCAAGTCCCATGGATTATTGTGGATTTGGATTGCTGAAGCGGGCTTTGGAAAAACGGCGTGTGACAACTGTAGAAAGACTTTGGAAAGCTGTGCAAAGGGAATGGGACAAGATTCCCCTCCCAGTTCTTCAGAGAAGCCTATTACAGTGGAAATTACGCTGTCGGGCTATTGTTAGGAACTAAGGGAAATACATCGAGCACTTACGGACCTGGCGCCATGGATTCTTCTAAATTTTTATGTAAGTCGAAATTGGCCAAATGTAGACTGAACAACCTCTGTACATATACTATCTTGTTCATGTTCAACACGCAAGGAAACCATTACGCAACCTGGAAAAAATCTTATAATGGAACCTACAGTTCTGGAGAAGTATGGCCTGTCAATCAGATACTGATGGGACGGAGCCTTTGGTCGCTGTTGTGTATATTTTCTTTATTTTCTTAATATAATTTCATTAAGCTAACTAAAGATGCATACTTAGTGGGTAATGGCAAGGGCAGTTGGTAAATTAAGTATCTCGGCATTCGCCTGGTGGGACTGAGGGCGGAAATTGACCCATTTTCTGTTTAGCTCATCTTTTCTGTTTTCGTTATAGTTTATTTAGCTTCTGCATTCGCAGCAATAGCGAGCAAAGGCTCCGTTCCATCACTATCTGCATGGCAGGCCATACTTCGCTAGAATTGTAGGGCCCATTATTTCTGATTCTGAACACCTGCGAAACGAGTGCTTCCACACGTTCTTTTCTATTCACAATACCTACTCCTCCACCAAATTTAGTGCAATTATCTGTGAGTGACATCACGCCCTTCCCTAGTGAGTTCGCCTCACTTAATCACTTTGTGAGTTAAAATGGCAGAAACAAGTTCCTGGACGCTGGTACGTCTAACTAAGGACTTGATCTGACGACACCCGATAACTCGTTGTAGGGTACTATCAAGATGTAGGTTGTCAAGTGTCGCTACAGAGCCAACGATGAACTTCCAACGAGCAGTACGCGAAGCCTTCTGTAAGATCTGCAGTCTTGGAAAAATGTCACAAAGAACCTGGAGACGCATTTAATTGTGCATCCAACATGATAGAGAATTTGGAGCCTTGGGCAACTAACTGTAAATGCATTACTAAACTATTCTACTAGATAACTATGAACGTATAGGAGTATACGGATTTCCCGGATATACTGTAGAATAAAAAACTCTCACCGTTAGCATAGAATATCTTCTACTAGTGATGACCATGAATTCCACCGTAGCAAATCACTTAAAATGGGAAGTAAAGTTCTATTTGGTTTGGTTTAAGACTTGCTCTCCTACGCCTCCCCCCCCCCCCCTTCCGCCTTGTTTCCTTATTGTGTTTCTTTCTCAGATTGTAAAACCGTGCTCCTACGTTATACATTAGCCAGCTGGAAATGACTACTTTAAGAGCACACTTGTAGTTCATCACCCGGAAATTCCGACAGAAACATTTTGGTCTCCGTTATAATGGCATTTAAGATACATGACTGGAATAAACGCGCTGAACACGATTTTACATCATCTACATTTAATGTTCTGAATACATTAAATTAATTTCATCTTATCAACCATAAAAATGGCTATCAGAATTAGCAATGACACCTTGCAATACAAACAGGTAAATTGTGAATACAAACAGGTGTACTTGCAATACAAACCAGGCCCATGGTATATAATTAACGATATTGTTACAATAAAGTGCGTAAAAATATAGGGTTTTCCTCTAAAACAACCAAGTTCTTTCTAATACTTATTATCTAAAAATAACTTAGGCACTTACTGTCATAACATACTAAAACAGAGTCTTTCTCCAGTTGACTCACGTGAACAACATTTATGTTTTCACGCCGAGGAAGAACAGTCGCTGCAAAAACACAGAAAAGAAAAAAAAACATTACATTCAATAATAATAACACTAATTATATATGGTTTCTCGATATGACCAGACTATTCCTATGAAAATCTAATTTCACGCTTGGTGATTTCAAATATACATGTACTCTAAAATTTCAAATAAATAACCATTGTAAGTCTTCTGTTTCTAAGTTTAATCGATTCTATTAACTTACAGGTAGACCAGTGAGCACTCGACAAGCAAGTTTTAAGCTATCGCACTTTCCGAAGACTATGTTTTAGATTTCTACTTTCCTACAAAGAAAATGACTTATTATTATTATTATTATTATTATTATAAAAAATTCTTTTCGATATTATAATAAGGGACGATCAACTGAAACCCGTTCTTTCAATGTATTATTGTTATAGTGTGTAGGAGGATATTGTTTGTTTAATAGTGTGTAACGGCTAATGTCCCTGTGTGTTGGGTATAAGAATGTTGTTACGTGTTTCCGTCTTGCAGGTATACCGAGTGAAAGATGGTGTTCAAGATTCCCAATCCGTCCAAACAGGACCAGCGTGCCGTCATCCAGTTTCTAAGTGCAGAGGGTTGTCAACTAGAAACGTGTATGGTAATGCATGCGTCTCCAAAACAACAGTGGTGGACTGGGCCAGAATGTTTCGGAAGGAGCGTGAACAAACCACTGATTATCCCCGTCCTGATCAAGCCCATGTAATTGCCACAGAAGACATACGTGAAAAGGTGAATGCGGCTATAGCTGTGAATAGACGCATTAGTATTCAATCCATAGCGTGTTATGGAGTTAAACATGAGTTATGGTACTGTTCAGAAAATTGTGAAAGATCTGGGGTATCATAAAGTGTGCGCGCAGTGGATCCCCAGGGTGATGACGGAAGACCAAAAGTTGGAGTGTTTGGGTTGCACCATTGAACATTTGTCATGTTACCATTTGGAAGATAACGACTTCTAGCTGCGCATTATTGCTGAGGATGAAACTTGGTACCTTCATTTTGAACCGAGTTCAAAGTCTTTCAGTATGTAGTGGAAACACCCCTCATCTCAACGTCCCAAAAAGTTCAAGACGCAACCGTCTGCGGGGAAGGTTATGGTGTCTGTGTTCTTTGATTGCCATGGACCATTATTGCTCGACTTCAAGGAACCAGGACAGTCCATCAACGCCTCATGCTGTCAGACCTTGACACAGTTACGGATAGCCATCAAAAACAAAAGGCCTGGTTTATTGACCGCTGGAGTCGTTGTGTTGCATGACAACGCGCGTCCACACGTTGCAAACCAAGTGCAGGATTTGTTTCAACGATTCAAGCGGGAAATGTTACGACACCTGCCCTACAGCCCTGATTTTTACATCTTTGGGCCTCTAAAGAAGGCATTGAAAGGTCAGAGTTTTCAGTCTGACGCTGAGGTTCAGGATGCTGTGCGTGATTGGTTTGATAGTCAACCGTCCAAATTTTACATGGACGGCACGTAAGTTAGTGACACAGTGGGACAAGTATCTCAACGCTCATGGTGACGACTTCTGAACAATATTTTTACTGCACGCTAACCATAGACGCCTCTAGATAGTGTACAAGTTTCCGCTCGAAATAAAATTTATTTTATGAATTATGGCCACTGAACGGGTTTCAGTTGATTGTCCCTTATAAAATCTAACTTTGAAAATAACAGGTCATTACGAAATAAAAGTATACATCACTTTGAAAGCAAAATAAATGTTTCTCTCTATATAACTAATCTACAAATAAAAGCTGGCACTTATCCACACAATCTTTAGGAGTATTTTTGTAGAATCAGTATACCATAGGACGTGCTGCGACCACAGCAGCCATTTTTCCGAAGTTCGTAAAAGATTGCAGATTTTCTGTTTCGCCACTCGTCAGCTAGTTATGCCAGTTAGAAGCATTGGCTGTTCTGACCTGGCATTAAAATTCATTCTACAAGCGTTCGATAGGATTCTCATAAAGGACGTGTAACGAATTTACTTACTGGTTTGTTAGATAATAAAATTGACCGATTTTAAATTACCTTGTTAAATCTTTTATTATCTTTAGATGCTTCTTAAAAAGTTTCACTCACCTACAACATAACAGCGAGACTATCACATTACATTATATCGTGTTTGTTTGTTTCTATGACAACCTTCTTTTTGTCGTTCTTAGTTACCTATTCACATTCAATTATATATATTCGAAAAACATATATTATTCTTATATTTTCTTCTTTTTCTTCCTCTATAAAATGAACTGGCTTGTACCTATTTATAAACCAATTATTGCTCGAATACAAGTATACAATACAAGTTATACAATACAAGTATACAACATACCGTTGTAGACGTTAGTATTTACACACTAAAGAGTTTGAGAAAAACTGGGTTTTAAAGAAAATTAATCCAACTACTTGAAACTAGCTGAGTTTTTCGGGTTATCGAAACAAATTGAACTATTATTAGTTAAGTTGAATTCCACCGCTCGCTCTTGACCATTTTCAATTCATGTAGTGGAAATGATCGTTAAGTCTTTAAAAAATACCATATTGTATCAAAATAGAATAATATTTGCGAATATTATCGAGGAAAACTGTTTTCTTAACATATTATTTAAACATAGAAATGCCAAAGTCAGGAGGAGCTTATCCCATTTTAGTTGCTAATCCTTGACCGATTTTAACTGCAACCAATGGAGATAACGGGAATGCTATAAAGACATTATACGCTGATATTAATATTAACAGTTTTATCAAAATCGATTAATTTTTACGTAGATTAAACTTGAAACTTATTTCCTATGTATATGGGGTGAGCTTTACTTCTTTATTCTTGATGGATTGCAATTACAAATAATAGGATTATTTCAGAAGGTTGGAGGAAGGCACATACCAAGATTCATTATAAGATAAATTTTACGGAATGATAGATGATGATGATGATTTTGGAAGGAAAATTCTATTATTACGTACCAGAGCCATCCATGTCTTCTAAATCGTCACTATGAAACCAACTTGCTCCGGAATTCAAATTAATTCGATCCAATTTTAACCTGTTTTGCTCATAGCCTTGTTTTACACTAACACAAACCATTGGGTACTCTAATTCTGGTGTGATGATCATTTCAAATACTGACAGTGGTGAAGGAAGCATGCATTCGAAATGCTGTTGAAGAATAAAAAATTAAATATTCAATTACTACAATAATTTAATTATACACAATTAACTTTAAAAAGGCAATTGAATGTAAGTAAACGAAATGACTTTATAACTTATGTACAGATTGTGCAAGAAACTATTTCTTTCATTAAAATTAAATATTATTCTGATAGCCAGCGTTACTAGTACTCCAATTTCGAAAGTTATTCTGAAAGGCACAGTGGCTCAGAGGTAGAGCGCTCACTTCTGGTGCGAGGGGTCTCTTGTTTGATCCCAGGCCATTAGTTTGTGATGAACAATATCGTATTCGTGGGTTTTCTCGAGGTTCTTCCCTTTTCCCCACATTCTCATTCCACCAATTGTTCATAACCATTTACTTTCATTAATCCGCCTCCTTAATCGCAGGACTTAAAACTTAATTTTTAATTTTAGATTTAATTATTTAGAAAATATTCAAAAAGTAACTAACCAAATGCAGTGAAATTTCCTTCGGCGACCAATTCTTCCTTTCGTCTATGAAGCAAACACTGACAGCAAAAGCATTCTACAATCGAATTATCACATGATTGGACTTCCCCTGCCCGCTTGTCACCCAGGGGCGGATCCAGGACCGATTTCAGGAAGGGGGAGCGGTGGGTTGTGATACTGCTACTTTTAAGGGCTCCAAACTTTGGGATGGGTTTTATTTATATATATAAAATAACAATGTGTCCTCTTCTGGGGAGGGGGCAATCGCCCCGATCGCTCCCCCTAGATCCGCCCCTGTTCTCACCTGAAGTGTTTTGTTGTATGGAATAAGTAATTTACATAGAAACACAACTAAAATGAAATGAAATTCCTAATTTTACTCCCACAATTATACCCTTCAGGCTAAAGAAGGCAGATGGTTAATAAAAAGATTGGTGGAATGGTAATGTGGAAAAATTGATAGAACCCACGGACATGATCATGTTCACCATAAACTCATGGTCTAGGATCGAACCAGGGACCTGCACTAGAGGTGAGCACTCTACCACTGAGCTACCGTGTCCTCTTGCACAAATAAACATACATACAAACATATATACAAAGTAGTAAAAGCGTGAGACTTTTTAAAAATATATATATATATACTGCCTATGATGCATCGATAGGATTATAGTGACGTACTGAAAATTGTACTTAATGGAGCCCAACTTGAAAGTGAGAGCTCTACTACTTCCATACAGAACAGAGCTTTCCTAGAATTTAATATTTAGTTTAAACGAAACTATGGCTTGCTTCACTTTTTACGTAGTTGAAATTTTCAGGTCGCCTATCCCTGTATTCTACTAGATTATCATCAGTGTATTCGGCTATATGATATTATGATGATCTATTTTTTTGTTTCAATGCTCCATGATCAGTACTTTCAGAACTATCTAAGATGGACGAAGCTGATGACTTCATGTTTATCTACTTCGAATTATGTACTGTAGCTGTCAAAACCGTAATAAATATATAGGAGTGGCAGTGTTTATAGTATCTTCTGGCTTGCGCAGTACAATAAGTAACCTTGCGCACCAGGTAACGCTGTGTTATGTTAATAAGCTGTTATTTTGTGTTTCGTGAAAAACTTAACTCTGAACATCGTGTTTCAGCTGTTGAAACTTATTTCAAGTAAAGCAATTCTATGTTGTACAGAGTATAGTCATGCGTTATTTCAACTTAAGACGTCTTGCAAACGTGCCATGCCAGATGGCCATACCATTACAAGGTGGATAAGCTCCGTTAGATTAATAGGATCTGCTTGTAATTTATAACAGGAAGAGTGAAAAGACTATACAAAACACCGCAAATGATAGGTGTTCGTCCTGCAATTTAGAACACATCCAAAAACGACACTAAATCTCTTCAAATTTCTAATTGTTTATTCAGGTAAATGTAGCATCAGAACCTTTATTTTCACCCTTATTAGCTCCAAATTGTGCAAGGAATTAAGTTTAAGATTTACTTTTACGTAGAAGCTTCCTTTGGAATTATTAGGCAATATTCATTTTAAGGGCGATAAGCATGTCGCTGTAACCGTCATCAATGAACGTTATCAAAAAGATGCTGTAAGAATTATTTCCCTAATTATGGATGCTAAACGTTCATACAGACCATTTATAATTTCACTATGACGGACTGCGTACATGGTTAGAATATGTACGGCATGTACGGATTTTTCGGAACACCTTTCTACAGAAACTGATTTTTTTTGTTATAGTGATATTTCTTGGCGGCCATGGTTCCCATTTTTTTTTTTTTTTAATTTCAAGCATGTACTTTTTTCTTTCTTTCTATCAGGTTATATGAGGCGAAAAGTCTACCGAACACGCTGTTTTCCATATTGCAATAAAATAACTGCATCAGAGCTGTTATCATCAACATTTCTGGTCATGGTACAAATACAGGACAGTGTTCGAGAAAATGTGGTACAGCAGGGCCACTATTTTATATAGAGAGTATTATACAAAGGGTAATGTTTCGCTTATGATATACTTTTTTTAACACGCTATCAACACAGTCGCAACCTACATATATAAAGTTTATTTACAAAGTTTTAAGTTGGGCATGGCGACTTAGTGGTATAGTGCTCATCTTTAGTGCTAGAAATCCCTGGTTCGATCCCAGGCCATGTGAGTTCTTCCCACATTTTCATTGCACCAACTCTTTCACTATGATTCACTTTCATGAATCATCAGTCTCCGTTAGCCTACAGATCTAATCGTAAGACATAAAACTGAAAAATTTCATTTCATTTTTTAAAAATTTATTTATTTTTATGTTTTAGTGTTCCCTACACCCTTTTGAAGGTATTAGGTTTAACTTTCTGTTGTTATAAACAAATTACTTATCTGAAGATAATAAAACATGACCAACAATATCAACGAAAGTGAAGCAGTGAACTATTTGTTCTTTCTAAACGCTTCACCAGGTAGTGAAAGGGACGTAGTGCAAGGGAATTCATTGATAACTGACATTACTAACAAAAGATATATAAGCTATGTTAGTAAACTTGTAAGCACACACACATACTCTAGCCATATGTATAGTATGGGCGCCTGTAAGCTAGGGTGACCAATCGTCCCGTAAAAACAGGATTGTCCCGTTTTTTCACTACCATTCCCGGTGTCCAGAAAAATTCTCCCGGGACGCCAAAATGTCCCGTATTTACGTACATTGGGTACAAAAAACCCTTTCGAATCGCTAAAATTTCCTAATTTATATTATTATTTTCTAAGCTATGTGATTATATTGCAATATGTCTAATTACTGAGCAACGTCATTACGACGTTTGCGATATTGGATGTGGTGGCTGTCCTGTTTTCCCTCCTAGACCTCCCCACTTCAGAGACGACAGTGCAAGGGGCTGGAAGTCTTATGAAGAACAAACGTAACCTGTTTTTGCTCTCTGTTTCGGGCGGTAGAAGATTGAGGCGCTATCATCAGTACAGTACAGTGTTTCCGTGATTTGAGTAAGATATAACACCACGAAAGGGAAACAAAGTTACACAACTATAAACGTGAAAGTAAAAGAAAACTAGTTGTAAGTGAAATAATGTTTAACAATAAGAAAATGCAAATAAAAGGAGTTGGAATCCGATGCTGAGAGCAATTATAAATCCTGTCGGTGACAGATTTCAGCGCTCATATATTTTTAGTAATGTTTTCAAGTATTTCGTTTTGTCTTAATTCCACAACCTTTTCAATAAGTTTTAAAACGAAAAAGTGAACATTTACCCTTTGAGAGAGAGAGAGAGAGAGAACGGAAAGGCTAAAAAATATATTTTTACAGGAGCAACCTATCCAGAAATAAAAGGTGTCCCGTTTTTTCTAGTTGACGATTTGGTCACCCTATTGTAAGCCCGTCCTTTAGTATTATAAGTGGAAATAGAATACACTGAAAAGGTAAATAAAAAATCTAACTTCTTAGCATCACTACACACGAAGCACTATCAGACAGATAGTGCATACATTCTTGTATGGTGACTGATTTTCATCTTTTACGTCACTCGCTATAGGCCTCAAAATAAAAATGAAATGAAATCTTTGAGTTCTACCTCCCACGGTTATGCCCGTTAGGCTAAAGGAGACGGTGATGATGAGAAATGAATGAAATGGTGGAATGAAGAAAGTGGGAGGAAACGGGAGATCACCGAGAAAACCCACGAGCACGGTGTTTGTCCACTACAAAGTCCACACGGCGCGAGCTGGCATCGAACGAGGGACCCCAAGCACCGGAGGTGAACGCTCTATCACTGAGCCACCGCGTACCCCTAGGCCTCAAAAATAACCCCACATTGGCCGTAATTAGCTTATTTGCACAGAAAAACCACTCGTATAAAATTCTACTAAGTGATGTTAATAAACTATATGAACAAATCGTTGGTTGGTTGTTTGAAATTTGTTGTCCCTTTCAGCACTGAGGCTAATGAGACGTGGACCTACAGCTTAACGTGGGATCCGAACCACATGATCTCACACCGGAAATATGAACAGACTCTTATGAACTATATTAATAAACTATGTGATCGGCCTTCAAGGTTCACGCTATTAAAACAAAGAATTCTACTAAGCACCAGATATTTGATTTGAAGACTTTTCAAAACAGAATGTATTTTTAACAAATACTCACCTTTAAAAGCATAAATTTATTCAGCGGATCATACCACTGCATAAGAAATATACCAGTAGGCATTGCACCGCATAAATATTTATATCCATTATATGGATTTCTTCCTACACAGCACTTTGTACAACCTTTGGTATCGGGAACTTTAGTCGTAAGAGCGAATTTGCGAGGTACCAGTCTTTCAGAAATTTTATTTACATGGAGGGAAAACCTATGCGTTTGCTTACTCTGCAAACCAATCAAATCGTGCCTATATAACTGTGGTGTTTTACCTAGAAAGAAAGCAAAGAGCATCTAATATATCTATTTACAAATGTTAGCACATCTATATTAGTTACATGCAAAAATTAGATACAAATTCCTAATTACTAAAAGTATAACCTGGAAAACTATTCAAAAATCAAGACAAATAACTTAAATTATGAGAGTTGACTAAAATGTTTTAAACCTCACTACGAAAGTCGTGTGGGAGGGAGACGAATTTAGGCTGTGTGTAAATATGTAACTTAACTTACACGTTAAATGCCTGATTTGATATCTTTATAAAAATGGAATGATGTCAAGAAACTCAATCATGTCATGGAAAACAATTTAGTATTTCATATACCATGGAAAACAATGTAGAGACAAATATTTCAAATATCCAAGTACAGAAGTGACAGCTGAATTTAAACGTGTGAGTACAAGCTTGAAGATACCTCTCTTTCCAAGATGAATTCCAACATCAATAACAAATGACATGGAGGATAAAAGAACACAGCTTGATGATAAGACGACCGACGCCACACTATCAAATCAATAGCAGTGGTTTTGCAGATTCCAAGTTCATATTATTAGCGATTCTGGGAAAGCACTGATATCACGATAATCCGAAATGTTCTAACCAGAAGCAGCTTCGAGTCAGATTGCTGACAGAAAATTTGAAGTTGTCTGAAGCTTTTTTCGAGCAATTTATGACTATGGATGCACCATTTCCTACCTATGAATAACGAACAGGCCACGTAATGGAAACATCTTTCCTCTTCAGTTAAAATGGAAATGCTGAGGTGATGCTATCCATGGTCGAACTCTAATAGTGGTTACGAACTTAATTTATATTTCTTGTACTCGCTAAATATGGCATCCTAAGCCTTCCACCTGATCCCAGAACTAAGGAAACAATTTGTTGGACACCTCTTCATTTCAAAGAATGACGTCATAGATGTAGCACAGAGTATTGCAAGTACGGGAAGACTTTCCTTCCTGAATGGACCAAGAAACAGCACCATCACTGGATTAAATGCTTACCACTCAAGAGAGACTATAGATAAATAACCAGTAATCTTAGTGTTATCACAGACCTAGGCTTAGAATTTTTCAGTTAACCTTCGAACAGTTTCATGTAATTTATATTCTTCATTCTTTATGGTGAACGGTACATTGGTTTTATGGGGAAGAATTTGGAAATATATTTCAATTAATAAATAAAAATGAATTAGCACTTTGCCCCCACAACTTTCGTAGCTATATAAATAATATAACCATAATAAAATATAATCAATTGTCTGGAAGAATTATAAGCTCCCCAACTAATGTTACTTCTTCATTCTTAGAAACAGTAATTAAACAGCTACAGAGGATGAATCTCATCTATTATCCTAATTTATCTCATTCCACTACCTTTATGAACAAATTTACACTCAACCTTCACCTAAGAATATATATAATTCCTATTTTAATGACCATTCTCGTGTCTAATTTTACCATAAATAAATATTCACTTATCAGAAAGTAATCCAGAAACTGTCACATAACATTCAAGTATAAGACTAACGGTAACACAGGACACACATTAAATGGTTAAACAACCTTACCATAAGCATTTTTTTTAAATACATAAATTAATATTGCAGACGGTTTCGATTATCTCCTTTATCATCGAGTGCGATATGAAGAAATTACGATAATGATTAGTTATAATTAGAATTTTCCTCTAATATGTGAGACAATGCACTGCTAAATACAAAGGGATGAATACAGTTTTGTCTTCGAGGCAGTGTGTGCAGTAGGAAAATTTTCCTAGTAAACAAATCACTTCTGGTTTGTGAACCACAAAGTTATGAAGGAAGGTTTTATATATATATATATATACTGTAAGAGGTGATTCCTCACATCAAAATAAGAGAAAAAGTTCATATGGACCTATGGCGAAAAGTGCAGTTTCGGAGCTAGGGCTGTCCAAAATCGCGAAAATTTCAACAGGCCCTATTTCAAATTTCAGAAACTGTGGATGATAGTCCTTATCAGCGTAAAGGAAACCACACATACACAATCCAAAAATGGATATTGCATCAACTTTCAATGGGTGTGCAGGGTATTCTGTACAGAGTATAATTCTCAAATATGTTCTCAATAGAGTTTTCAGACATACCCAGATTTTAAGGAGGGTCCAAAGTAGGCAGGAGGTAAGCCTTAACAACAATCAACATCCAGTTCTTCGGAGGGAAGTCGGAAGTGTTAGAAACAAGCAGCTCCGTGTTCTTTTTGTGTTCAGAATAACATGTGATGCGATGGATTTCCATGTTTCCTTCACTTACAAGCGTGAAAGAAAACATAGCAGTATGTTTTTCCCCGAGTACGAGAGATCGTGCTATTGACGATCCTTAACACTTCCGAAATCGCGCCAAAGGATTACGTGTTCATTGCTTTCAAGGCTTATTGTTTGCCTACTTTGGACCAATTTGGACCAATCATAAAGTCGGAGCATATCTCAAAATTCGGTTGGTGGCATGTCTGGGAATTTCACTCTCAGGAAATACTCTGCACACCCATTAAACATTAATGAAATAAACATTTTTGGATTGTGCATGCGTGACTTCCTTTACGCTGATAAGGACCACCACTCCACAATTTCTCGAATTCGAAATAGGGCCTCTTGAAATTTCGCAATTTTGGACAGCCCTAGCTCTGAAATTACGCACTTTCCCCGCACAGGTCCATAGGGAACTTTTTAACTTATTTTAATGTGAGGAATCATCTACAGTTTGTCGGTATAGTTCATTAAGACCCTGTATATAATAACGGTACATAGTACTTCGTAGACAAAATGATTTTCATCCCTTGTGCTTAGCGATACATTGTTCCTCAAATCAGAGGAAAGTTCAAAATGTAACTAATTAATCAGTATAGTTGTTCGTATTATTCTGATAATGATGAAGGAGATTCATCGAAAACACCTGCAATATTACTTTACATACAAGATGTTTTAAGGTAGCGTTGTAAACTAAACTACACGTTCTTTCGTAGTAATAAAACTAATGGAAAGGGTTGGCAACGGTCGGCGGAAACCCAGTTCTGTCAATTCTCATCAATCAACATTTTAATTACAATACGGCGCCCAGCAGGATGCTTTGCAGTAATTTTTCTCTTCTCTAATTTTTTCCCATTTCCCCTCCCTACCCGAAATATTTCGCAGATAATTACTTCAAGAACATAAAGAACACTTGTCACACTCACCTCCATGTTCCCTGAAGTCAGACAGTTTCTGCGATATCTCGAAAATAAAGTTTCTTCTTCTTTCGAGAATGAAGGCTGGTACTGTTTCCATATACTCGCTTTTATTAGATATTTTATCTTTGAGAATACTTGGATGTGTATATATTCTATGAAAACGTACCCAAAACAAATATACCTGAGAAGATAATTATCTTCTAAAAATTGTTAGTCTTTAAAAGGTTAGTAACTTAATACCAGACAAAAACTTCAAGTGAATTTTCTCTAGTTAGTTACATCACATTGTCTTCTAAGGTATATTTCTTTTGAGTATGTTTCCGTAAGATATACACATACAAGGATCCTGAAAGATAAAATCTATATACATAAAAGCGAATGAGAGTTTAAGTTACCTCATTACGTAATAATTATTGAACTAATTAGGATTGGTTTGGCATGATTATCAACTTTAGACCTTCCAAGAAGCTTATATTACACTGACAACTTTCGGCATAGGGGAAGGGAGTGGGAGGAAATGATTGAATACGACCGATATTAGTGTCTTACCCATAACCTTCGGGTTCGTTGAGATGAATAGTGCCGTTTAAGTGCAAGCCCCGCCACTATTGGCATGGAGGATAAGAGTGAGGGTAGAAAGTGTGACACTACGGATTTTTAACATTATATTTTCATTGAAATGAGTATCTCAAGGGCGGAGGAGTTCAAATACTTTGCATAAACCCACTCTCCCCGTGCGAAGACGAGGATTTCATCTAGTATGTAATAAGAACGAATATGGTAGGAAAGTAGCAGCCTTCACCGTCAGAATAAGAAAAAAAAAACTGCTCTAGAAATACCACATTTTTTATGTATATCATTTGACTTCAGGGAAGATGGAGGTATTTCGCTTATATTTTATTATTTTATTTTGAGTACTACGTTTATTATTGTACCTTCTACGCTGAGGAAAACCTGAGAAAATTAAATTAAATCTTTCTGTTTAACGTCCCACGATTATGCTCCTTAGGCTAAGGAAGACTGATTATTAAGGCAAGTGAATGATTATGGAAGAATTGGTGGAATGAAAATGTGGGAGAAAAGAGAGTACTCGAGAAAACCTAGACACAATGTCGACCAGAAACTTACCTGGCCGGGGATCGAACCAGGGACTCCACGTACCAGAGGTAAGTACTCAACCATTGAGCCACCGTGCCCCCCAAGAAAACTATGAGAAATGAACATGATAATGAAAGAATGGTAACACAACAATACATAATACCTATGTTTTGGGCGGGACTCAGACCTAAGAAGATAAATTTCGCGACTGCCACCTTAATTCAGTAAACAGCTCGTCCAGGCCAAGGAGCCGCGGTGGAAAGCTCACATCTGGTGTCCCTGGTTTGATCTTAACTCGAGTAACACAGGCTTTGTGGTTGACAAACACAGTGTGTGTGGATTTTCTCGTAATTCTCCTGTTTCTTCCCTCTTTCTTCACTTCACCATTTCATTCATTATCAACATCACTGCTTTCCTTAGCCTTGGAGCATAATCCCGGGACGTTAAACTATAAATTTATTTATTTCATTTTGACCATGCAAGCCGGTAAAAGTGCTAACAGTTTATTTTCTTTTGAGTTATATGATAGCGTTTTTACTACTGGGTTATCTGGTAAGTAGTCTGATTTTTATGGGTTCCTGTGTTACAAATAAATTATTACAATGTACAAATAGTATTAACTGAAATTAATAAAACAAAATGTAATTGCATGCATTAATATAAAATGTCTCTTTGATTAAGCACATATCACAATACAGAAAAAAAATAGTTATATACAATTTTCACTTCATATTTCTACAACCTTCGATTTTTGCAAGACTGTCGTTTTAGTAAATGGTACGATTTCGATTTACGTACCATTTTACTAAAACGACGAAATAATATATATATACATAAACATATTGAAATAAATTGGAATTAAAAGTTAAATCTTCTAATCTTTATTATCTATAAAGGTAAGCAAAAAAGTTCTGTCGCTTTGTCACTCACCACCTTCGAAAATCGATATGTCACCTAAGACGTACCTGGAAGATCAAAAATAGTCTCCATCAGCATCCACGACCTTCTGCCAACGTTCTGAAGGCTATGGATTCCATCGCGATAGAACTTGGTGGGCCATGAAGCGAAGGAGGTATCAAGTGCATTTTGCAGCCCTACTAGGGATTTGAATTGGCGTCCTCTAAGGTGATTGTTCAAAGAATGGAACAGGTGGTAATCGGACTGTGTAATGTCTGGGTGTCCGGAGAGTATGGCGGATGCAATAATATTTCCCATCAAGGCGTAGAATGGTGTCCCGAGTCATCCTAGCCATGTGGGGCTTAGCGTTGTCCTGTAATAGGAGGACCCCTTTGCGATTCATAAGTGTTGGCTCCATACTTCTGAATTTTCTTGAACACGGTTCAACTGTTGACATTACACAGTTCACTGATGCTCTGACCAGCTGGTAGCAGTTCTCGCACGATGTCGCAAGCAGTCCACCAAACACACAGGAACACCTCCTTCTGGTGCAGTGCTGGTTTCGGCTGTTTCGGAACCGGTTCATGGGATGCTAACCGATTATGATGGCGTCGTGGAGCTTCGTACAGGACCCACTTCTCATCACATGTCAACACCCTGTCCAGAAATGGTTCCTTCCTTAGTCAAAACAGCAAAGAAACACAATTGTCTGCTCGCGTTGCCTTCTGGTCCGAAGTCCATCGACCCTACTTGTGGTGCTCCCCAAGTTGATAGAGGTGCTGTCGAATGGGTTCTCCATTTACAATAAACTGTAGTCCCAGCTTCTCAAATGTCTGGCCACTGTTCGCCTCAATTGTTGCTAGAAGATCTTCATTTTGTACATGTGTTGGGCTTTCGGCACGTGGTGCGTCTTCGAGTGTTTTGTCACCCTCTTTAAACTTGTTAAACACTGCTGCATTGTCCGCGTCGTCACCACACCCTCACCAAAGGCCTGGCATATATATCCTGCCCCGCTGCAGCGGCGTTTGACCCCAGTTTGAATTCGTACAGCATAAGGCCCTTATTACGCTCTGTGGAGGTTCCATGTTCACTCCGTCCTTACGGAAGTTCACGGTGTAACTGAACTGCCACAATCAGGTAGTTTGTTAGATATACCGACACCAACAACTGACCTTCGCCTTATCTCCATTCACACTCAATCCACGGTGTGACAGCCAATTGAACATAGACCTCCACAAAAAGCGACAGAACTTTATGAGTTACCTTTATATTATATGTATAACAATCAACAACATATATATCATACATATTATATACATGTAACATATAGTAACAATCAACCAATAAATAAATAAATTGATTAAACAAAGAATTCACACTAGTTCTGTCTTCTCCACAGAAGAATTAAATGAAATAAGAACATTTAATATTTTAAATTACTTTAGTAGTGCTCTCAATATTGTAATTTAATCTTCTCTCAATAACAAAATTGGCACAATACAATTCATAGTTTTATTAATTTCTCATATTATTCCTCAATACGAAAAATAATTAAGAGAAAATAATAATCCAACTATAACATTACTAAACACAAGATACAACAAAGATCGTATTGAGGTGTACGAAATGAGATGCTTGAAGGTGAATTCTCATGAGCAGATTTTGAGAAAATTGACAACAACGAAATTTTAATGGCACTAAAATGATGGCACTTGTTGCTACTAATAAATGAATGCCACTGGAAAAAAAAGTGAAATGTCACATTTTGGTCGAAGTTGTTGAGTTATGGATATCTGTGTGTTTACGCATTGAGAAGTAGAATTTAATGCTGGCTGTAAAAGGAAGGAAAACGTTCTATTAATGCTGAAATAGTATTTTTTTTTCCTGCTGTATGCTACTACGTAGGCTGTGGTTTCGAAGTTTAAAGTTCAATTTTCTCAGAAAAAAGTGACATTTCAATGTTCTTCCCTGTGGCCTTCAACTGATAATTTTTATTTTTCTCAAACAGCTATTAATGTACTGTATATATATTTTTAAAAAAACTGTAAAACAGTGGGTTCATCTACTTCTAACAGTGTGCATACACTACTTGTAGAAACTTACAATTTCCATCATATAAATAGTAAGATATAATTATTTCGTATTATGAACCAGCTTTTTAACCACCAGAATTGTACATTTGTATAGTGTTTCCAGTCAACATCTGGCAAAACGGAAGATATTAAACGTAGTAGCAGCAATAAATAAGGCCCATATTTAATTCGGTGTTTGTTTATTTATTTATTTATTTATTTTCAGTGCCGCAAGTTACTTGCTTTTGGAAAGAAATATGTAAAATTCGATTATCTGGAAAGTATTTTGAAGAGAGACTCTTACTCTACTAAAGAGATCAGGCCAAGAATTGCCATAGCCAAAGAAACATTCAACAAGAAAAGATCATTCTTAACTAGCAGGTTTAATACTGGACTAAAGAAGAAGTTGGTCAAATGCTACATATGAAGCATTGGACTGTATGGGTCAGAGACTTGGATATATTTAGAGCGCTTCGAAATGTGGTGTTGGAAGAAGAGGGAGAAGATAAAATGGACAGAGAAAGTAACATATGAGGATGTTTTGAAACGGATAGGAGAGAAGAGGATGCTTCTAGACACCATTCTTCGTAGAATGGCCAATTGGATTGGACACATCTTGCGAAGAAATTGTTTTCTTCATACCGACATAGAAGGAAAGGTGCAAGGAAAGAGAGGAGTAGGAGAAGAACATTACTGATCGATGATTTGAAAAATACAAGAAAATATTGGGAGTTAAAAGAGGAAGCCGAAGATCGAGAAACGTGGAAGAAATATTTTCAGGCCCAAACCTAAAATTAAAATTGAAAAAAATCCTCATTAGTCCCAGGATTTACCAAAAGGCAGAATACTTAATAATGTAACATTATCAGGGTGTCTACTGGAATACCACAAAGTAAATTCATGACTTTTTCATGACTTTTCATGGCCTTTTTGTTCAAATTTTCATGACCATGGCGATAAAAATTTACCATTAGTAATAAAAAACCCCTACCATCAGTGGTGCATCGGTTAAGATGAAGATCACATTATGTTCTTATTTTTCTAATGTACATAATGTCGATTAGCTGACAACTAATTTTAAAATGCAAGAGCAATTTAAAAGGCAGTAAACAAATTTTTAATTGCGGTTCAAGTATGGGTTTAAGGGTTACCAGGTTCTATAGATTTAAAAATTCTTGTGAACAGTCCCGTTACATTCAGCTAGGTTTTTTATCTGCATTTTATGTACTCTGAATTCTAAATTTATAATTTTCGTTTACAAGAAAAGACTGATTACGTAAATAACCAATTCTTTTCCATCGTGTCATATTTGAAATTAGCGTGCGTAAACATACTGATAATCCTGGATGGGGTCTGATGCCTTTTTTCTTCTCTTTTTTCAAGGGTACTTTTACAAATATTTTTTTCTCACAGTCTGCATACTAGTATCACATCAAAACTTAAAAAAAAAAAAAAAAAAAAAAAAGTGAACACAAAAATAGACATCTTGACAACTGTTTCAGTACATGCAGTATGAGGTATAAAAGTATGAAGTATAAAAATATACTCTGAGATTTCAGATTTTCATGACCAGTTGGGTAAATAAAGGACTTTTTCATGGCTTTCATGACCACTAATCAAAATATATGACTTTTTCATGACTTTCATGATTTTCATGACCAGTAGACACCCTGATTATTATTGTGTAAATAAATTCGACACGGACTCCACAGATTAGATTAGCGGACTCCTTATTAAAATATTCAACAAATAAATGTTATTTTCGCAAATTTGTAAAACCTTACCAAAAACAGCAGCCAGGTTAATCAAATTTTGGGGTGAAGATAAAAATCTACAATATTAAAGAACACTACCACAACGTTAGTATAAATATCACAATTGAAATGTGTTTCTTGCGTAAAATATCTAAACGTCAATCATCTTCCTACATGTGGTTCTCAGAATATGGCCTTTAAAAGACGACAAGTAGAAAAAATCGAAGTTGCATAGTTTGTGTGTATAGTAAAATTAAACAACAAAAATAATTCAGACAGATTGAAATCCACAAATAATTATTTCGTCGCTACTGAAAGTTTTGAATGAGAATGGATATTAGCTTTTTGAGAGAAAATAAAATCGAATTTTATGTTCTAAAACAGCTTCTCTCATGCTTTTCATCTCATCTCCTTTGAAATTTTTGTAGCAATATTAAAACTCTCTTAATTTAGTTTAGCTGTTAATAAAAAAAAATACTTTTTTCTTTTATAAATGGACGGCTATTACGAATGTTTCACAGAGCAGATATGGTTAATGAAATTCGTAAAGTGTTAAGCGAAAACGTGAAAGACGCTTCCTTATATGAATTTCCGAACTATGTTTGAGATGTTCAACTATGATATAAAATTCACTTTATTTTTATTTTATTTTATTTATTATTATTTTTTTTTTTAATCTTTTCTTGGTTTAATTTTCAATCTAAGAAACCCATAAAGGGCAGACATCGAGGACTACAGTTTCAGAAACGCTACTCTAAGAAATATAATTAAAACAAAGAATAAAAATATGATGAAACCAACCTGACAACGACATTAAAACGTCTTTTATAACATACATCCATATTGTCCTACGTGGATATAGTTGGTCTATTGCAGTCTCATGAAGTTCATTTAAATTAAGATTATATATTCCCTCTTCTGCAGCAATCAAGATGTGCTGATCTCTTGTGTCAGGGTGAATCCAACTAGCAGTACAGTGTATCCTCAAAGGACAACCGTTGAATACTTTGGAGAAACATGCTCCCATAAGAACTTTGGGTGTTGGAGGTAAACCATTGCTGATTGGTCGAGGCGGAGTGTGACGCTTCTTTTCTCTTCTTCTTGGTGGAACAGGTGGTGTATCTAACACTAAATCTGGTTCTGGTCCAGAGCCGGAATTTTCGTTGTCTCCAAGGTCTCCTGCGTTAATAATGGAAAATTAATTTTGAACTTCTAACAAGTTATTTCGTACAATACATCGTACACAAGAATCCCACATATTTATGTTATATGTTGCTTTACAAGAAATGTTTTTGAATTAAATCAAGAAAGAAGTATACACCTTTGCAAGTCGATATTACAACAATTGAATGTGATTCTAAAATGACGCAACAGTGTCGGTTTTACCACATCATCTAAATTGATATTCTTTCTCTAAAATCGAAAAAGGAAAACTGAAAAATTACACATACATTTAGCCAATTAAACCTAAGACAATACGTTAGACATCTCAATAACATTTACACACTAAAGGCTCCACATAAATGTTATACATAAGATGAACCATTTATAATGTCCAATCATGATAACGGAAAAATCAAACGAGAGAGAGAAGCGAAACTTGGTACGATAAAACTAGGAGGAGGGAGACACCTTCGCACATATTAGGCAAAACCCAATGAAGAGAGTTGCCAACTCAATATAACGTTATGATTTATTAGTTATTATTTAAAAGTTATTACACTACGTACAAAAGTAAAATCTACATGCCAAAAGAGAACCTACAATACCATACCTGACGTCCAGTGTTCAAATTTTGCGACGTGTAACTCCCAATAAGTGGCAAATTAAAACTCGTTTTGTACAAACTAGGAAGAAGATATAAAAATGTGTGTGCAGTTAAAATCGGAGAACACTTTTAGATATTAGAACTCTTTGAACTCACGTAATGTTCCAAAGAAACAGACGAACAATGTAACTATAAGAGAGGAGGAAAATGAACAAGGCTGAAAATGCTGCAATAACTCGGAAAAAATCCGATTACATTGTCCTTTAAAGTTTAGAAAGCAATGCCGTATGCCCTAATTAGCATTTTGAGATTGAAAAGTCAAGTACTTTTCGACATATAAGGTATTGTTGCAAAACTTGCTAAAGATGTGTTGTAAAAAATGGCAACAGTGATTCAAAATTCCCTATTTCCCCGTTCCTGTGAGTGCACACGAAAAATAACTTACCGTACCACGTACACATTGTGCATGTTATGTCCGTTCTATTCTTAAGACAATGCAATGTGTGTTTTTTCTCTGCTATTCAGACTGAGCAAACATAAAGTGTGATTATTTTATGTAATTAGCGTACTCAGGTTATGAAAATCGACGAAATAATCTAAATATTACTCCAATATCCACTTGAAGAGAATTAGCAGAAATACGTTTGTTATGACGACTAAATATAAAGTATCTGCATGGTTTAGTAATTAAGCCTCTCCGGAAGTACTTTTATCAAGTATTACAACGTATAGTGAAAGAATCGACGGACCCTATGACGTAGGGTGGACCAATTATAAAGGCAACACGAAAGTTCTTTTGCTTTTTTGGAGGTCTGTCTTTCATTGGCCCTCACACCGTGAATTGAATGCGAATAGAGATAAGGCGAAGGTCAGTTGTTGGTGTCAGTATATCCAATATACTACCTCGTTGTGGCAGTTCAGCTACATCGTGAACTTGTGTAAGGACAGAGCGAACATGAGACCTCCACAGGGCGTCATGAGGACTTGTATGCTGTACGAGTTCAAACTGACGTCAAACGCTGCTGCAGCGGAACGGAAGGTATACCAGGCTTTTGGCGAGGGTATCGTGACTACCCGGACAGTGCAGCAGTAGTTTAACAAGTTTAAGGACGGTGGCGAAACACTCGAAGGCGCACCACGTGCTGGAAGACCAACACACGTACAAAACGAAAATTTTCAGGCAGCAATTGAGGCGAACAGTGGCCAGTCATGTGAGGAACTGGGACTACAATTCAGTGTGAATGGAAAAAACATTCGACAGCACCTCCATCAACTTGGGAAGCACTGCAAGTAGGGTCGATGGGTTCCACATGATTTCACTCTGGGCCAGAAGGTAACGTTTGGAGACACTTGTGTTTCTTCGCTGTCTCGTCTGAGAAAGGAGCCATTTCTAGGCAGGGTGATGACATGTAATGAGAGGTGGGTCCTGTCCGAAGCTCCACGGCGCTGTCATTATTGGTTAGCATCCCATGAAACGGTTTCGAAACAACCGAAACCAGCACTGTGGCAGAAGGAGGTCCTCATGTGTGTCTGGTATACTGCTGGCGGATACGTGCATCGGAAACTGCTGCGAGCTGGCCAGAGCATCAATGCAACTGTGTACTGTCAGCAGTTGAGCCATATTCAAGAAAAAATCAAAACTCTGGAGCCAGCACTTCTAAATCGCAAAGGCGTCTTCCTGTTGCAGGACAACGCTAAGCCCCACGTGGCTAGGATGACCCGGACACCATTCTACGCCTTGGATGGGAAACACTATTGCATCCGCCATACTCCCCGGGCATTCCACCGTCCGATTATCACCTGTTCCATTCCTTGGACAATCACCTTAGAGAACGCCAATTCAAATTCCTAATAGAGACGCAAAATACACTTCATACCTTCTTCGCTTCAAGACCCACCAAGTTCTAGCGCGAAGAAATCCATGGCTTCCAGCACGTTGGCAGAAGGTCGTCAATGCTGATGGGGACTATTTTTGATCTTCTAGGTACGTCGTAGATGACATATCGATTTTCGAAGGTGGTGGGTGAAAAAGCGACAGAACTTTCTTGGTTACCTTTATATTATGACAAAATGCAATATTACGGTAAATTTGCATGGAACAACAAAAATGATAAGAACAAAAGTTGCAATGAGGCCTTCTGAAATATGGCATCTGCATGTTGTCCGGGATCCCTTTTAAGTGGCTACAGGAGATCGAATTGCGAATTGTAAATAGGAACCTCCCATTTTTTCGTACAATGTAAAGTCGTTAGTGAAAGTGAATAGTCGTTTATTCCGCGTAAGTTTTTAAAGCAATTTCAAGATGCAACGTTCCTGGCTAGTAAAGTTGCGTGCAAACGAATAAAGTTTGAAGAATCGCTAGTGCCCCGATAATACGATATGTAGGTTTTGCCTTGCATTAAAAGAGTAGGGTCTATGAGGCATCCACCGGCTATGCCCGCCACAATTCGGAAGGATGATTGCTCTCAGCGAGCACAGAGTCCGTGGGAAAGGACAAGGCAATGGTTAGGGCCTCTCAAAGGAATCAACTGCTTTGGAACAATGTCCGACAGTGTATGAACGGAGGTCGATAAACTGAAACTATTGTTGATGAATTTTGAAACATCGTTGCCATCTTTTACAACGCATCTTTAGCAGGTTTTGCACTATATATATTTCGGAAGACACTTGTTTTACAAGATCTCAATATGCTCATTAGGGAATAAGCGCTGGTTTCTAGACTTCGAAGTATAATGTAGTCGGGAACTTTTCCGAGTTACTAAATCACTTTCAACCTAGCTCATTTTTCTCCTCTTTTATAGCAACACTGTTCACTTGATTCTTTGGGATATTGCGTGAATCCAGAGTTTTAATGTCTGTCTGATTTCAACTGCACACATATTTTTATATCGTCTTCCTTGTTTGAGCAAAACGAGTTTTAATTTGCCACTTGTTGGGAGTTATGTCTTGCAAAGTTTGCTGCACTGAACGTCAAGTGTAGAATTATATTATGTTTTCTTTTGGCATGCAGACTGTATTTCTGTAATACCTTACTTTAAGTGCTATTTAGAGAGAGAGAGAGAGAGAGAGAGAGAGAGAGAGAGAGAGAGAGAAAAGAACTTCATATTGGGTTAGAAGCACTGTTCATTGGTATTTCCCTTCTTTTAGTTGCTTTGTTCAACCCCTCCCCCCATATATATCATCGAAATAAAGCGAGAAAGCTAGAAAGCTACATAAAGCTATGTCTCCGGGGCCTTCTTTAGCCGTTATGGGGAATCACAACTTTCAGTATGTGACAATGTCGTACTTTAGCTTGGGACCATTAGCATTGCTCTACGAATCCATCAAGCAGTTACATCGATTGTTATGCTAATAAGTAGTGTCAACGTCTATGATGGAGTGGTAGATATACTATATGCAGTGGCGGCGATTGGACGTTAAAAGTGGGGGGGCAAGATAGGATCTGAATATGTGTATATCAGCTAGTGTTTCTGGTTGTTTCTAACACTATTTGATGAACGGTTGTATAACTAATAGGATACTATCTTTTTCAGTTAAAATACCGTATATCGCGTTTCATATTTAATTAAGTAAATTGACAAGAGCAACGCACATAGGAACTAACCCTTGATTCCTTGCTCTTGAACATCTTAAAATTCTGTCTGGAAAACTGTGTGATCAGATTATTTAATAACATATTTGTAAAACAAATAAATAGAAAGGATATTATTGATCATACTAATGAATAATAAGGCTTGTTTTGTAGAAGTTATATTAAAACTGGGGATTAATGAACAACTTACGTTTTTAATTCCACACTTGCCATTAAATGTATGTTATTACTCTTAGAAAATGAAAGACAGCAAATACTACAAGCATATGCTACGACGCATGCAATTAAAACACAATTCCTGTAGCTGTCAACTCCACGGGAAGACAAATAACCAATACACACTTACGCAACGACAAATATTATATGGTACCATTTTTTTTCTATGAACCAGTAATATATGCAAAAACTTTACATTTCCAAACGAAACTATATACATTAACCATTTTAAAGTATGGCTTTTTAAAGGTAAATTATTGAATTTCAGTCAATCAGCTACAGCATCATCCCTATTTATCCCGGGATCATGGTATCTCATTCTCTTCAGAATAGAACAACCTTTCAAACGGTTTCATTTACATCTTCCTATCATGTCCCTAAGGCGGAAAATTTTGAGGGAAGCCTGGATTTTTTTTTCAAACTTTGATCCCCTCTGGTCACCCTTGTTAATGCACAGATCTCAAAATCAACTGAAAGATACGAAGGGGTGTACTAAATATGTATAAGGCCAGTTTTAGACGAAAGCATTTATCGTAGCATTTCTCGTAGCAGATGTGCTGCCAAAAATCTCGTATAATATTCTATGGCATCAAAAGTATATTGTGCTTTTACATGGTAGCATTTTGATTAGCATTTTTTCGTGACGTAGCAAACAAATCACTGGAGAAGAGCGCAATTATGGCTCCAAAACTAAAAACAGATATTTCAGTCACTATTTCTTCTAAAGCCCTTTTTCGCATATGGTTATTAAGATACAAAGGACTTTTAACGGTGCAGTTATACTATACAGATCCATAGATTTTAAAATTTAGATAAGAAATTTCTAATGTTTTAATAGAGTAGTGTATAAGTAATGGAAATATGGTGTGCACTTACATCTGAGATGCTTATTTATGTGGAAATATAGAATTTAAAGTCGAACCTGAAATGCACGTAATTTTCAATAAGCTGCCATAAAATTTTGGCAGGTCTGTAACTTCCCCATTTTGTATCGAAAACAGAACCCAACCATCTCCATCGGGGCTTCTAACCTATTACCACTACTGCTGCTACTACTACTACTACTACTGCTACCACTACTACTCCTATTCCAACTACTACTACTATCCGTTCCTACTCCTACTCCTATTCCTACTACTGCTACTACTACTACTCTTACTATTACTACACCTACTGCTACTGTTACTATTACTAAGTACTCCTACTTCTACTCTTACTACTACTTACTCCTCCTACAACTACTACTTACTTCTACTACTATTACTCTTACTACTACTACTACTACTAATACACCTACTACTACTTACTCCTCCTCCTTCTCCTCTTACTACTACTCATACTATGGATCCGAATAGTAAAACTACACGTTACCATCTGTTAAAGTGAACCTGCACCGGAAAATGCAAGAGCACATCAATAAATGAAACGAGAAAGATTTTTTAATGAATTTCTGTGTGTATCCGTATGGTGAAACTGCACGCTTTTAACTTTGTACAAACAAGGATGTTCCTCATATTTTTTTTAATCAACATAATAATAGTATCCCTACTCCAACTTTTTTCTTTACTACAATTCAATTCCCCACACATCGCTTCCTTTTAACACACCACGGCGCTGCAATCGGAGCAGAAATGCTGGGGAAAATGCTACGAAATAGAGCAGGTTCTATCGACAAGAAATGCCATAGGATATGCCATGGCATGGGAAATGCTATAGCATTTGCTACTTTACACGGTAGGATATCGATGATACGATTTTTGCTACGAGAAATGCTACGATAAATGCTTCCGTCTAAAACTAGCCTAAAAATCTCAAGCTTCTATCTTGAAAACTAAGTGTGGCAAAATGTTTTCCAATCAGCTAAGAACATTCCCACAATGCTCCAAATGACCCAGATGTAATATAAAATTTTCCTGAGACATCCCTATTTATCCTGTGATCATTATTCGTACATCATTCCCTTCAGAATGGAACATGCTTTCAAACGGTACCACTCACATATCTCCATCATGTACCTGAAGTGGGAAAATCATGAAAAATGGATTATTTGTTTTAAAAATATTCCTTCTTTGTACTTTTTTGTCCCTCTGTATCCCCCTGTTTTAACGCAGAGATCTTAAACAAATTCGAAAAATACTAAGGGTGTACTAAATGTGTGTGCAAAATTTCAATCTTCTAGGTGCAAAAGTAATCCCGCCAAAAATAATATCTCTACAATACTGTACTCCAGATTCTCGTATAAAAAAGGATCTCAGGTAAAAATTCAATGAGACATCCCTATTTACACTAGGATCATGATTCGTACATCATTCTTTTTAGAACAGAACAGCCTTTCAAACGGTACCATTCACATGCTTCCATCATGTATCTGAGGAGGGAAAATCGAGAAAAAAGGGATCTTTGTTAAAAAGATATCCTTTTTTCTTTATCCTTTTGCCCCTCTGGACCCTCCTGTTTTATCGCAGAAATCTGAAAAGAATCTGGAATATATTAAGGGGTGCACTGAATATGTGTGCAAAATTTCAATCTTCTAGGTGTAAAAGTAAGCCCTACAAAAAGTAATAAAAAAGTCATAACAAAAATATTCTTTTAGTTATGACGTCATCGCACTCTACGTCTTGACGCAGAAAGGCGTGAAAGCATATGCAACGTGTTCTATAATGCCTCCAGGCTTGAGAAAAAAAAGAAGTAAAAAGTTTTTTGGTACTTTTTTAAATCAAATAATGAAGATTCTAGCCTATCACCGAAAAATAGATCATATAATTTAAAAGAGTTAAGTGATCACTTCAAAAAAGTGGGGGGGCAACTGCCCCCTCTTGCCCCCCCTAATCGCCGCCCATGACTATATGGTTCTTTATCTGCAACGTTGCCACATAGTGCAATTTGCGTATCCAAACGAGGACTCGAAAGGCACGCAACTATATATATTTTTCTCTTTACTCTGATATATAGAATAGTGCTCTGATCCCGCGGGCGCCATTCTTACAACACACGATATATATCTAAGAGTATGCAGACCCCTGAATAAAAGCGAAATAGAACGAGATATAAAAAACTAACACTGAACCTATGAAATAAGGCTGGGGAGGGAAAGAGGAATTTTTATACAAAAGATATGGCGAAAACGACTTATACTTTAAATTTTGCTATCTTAAATGCGATCTTTTATATATATATATAGCAACCATAGATTGCCATATCTCACCTTGAAAGTAATTAATCCTTTTACAGTTAACTGGACACTTGTTTTCGCTCTTGCGCCGTTTTGCAGGATTATGACTGTCTATTTTTTTTAAACACAAACCAACTAAAGCCAGCCAGCATGATAGCAGCAGAGTGCAGCACGATGATCACTGCAGCAATTTCAACAACTGCCACCCAGACAAGACCCCCGCCGGCCATGATAAGGTGTGGAAACTGATAAATTTAGTTGATTTCAAGATGGCGGATATTAAGACAGCAATAATTATCACAATATGCCCTATATTACAAAATACACTGTCAGTTTGTTAAATAATGTGCCATTGAGTTTTTATTGAGATGAGTCTATACTTTTCAACCTCCCTGTGTTTCATGTTCCCGTTCAGATTTCCAGAAGTTCTTCCCACATTTCAATTCACAACTTGATAACACACAGAAATATTTCAGTGAAATGAACTTTGTACTGCAGTCTTTAAACAACACTGCGCGCTGAGAGGATCACGTGGTTCCAAGATCACGTCAATTTAGAAAGTACAGCGCGTGCTGCGGTATGTACAGCTTAAATCTCGCGTTCTGTGCGACACAACTGCCGGGTCTGGGGAACGGTAAAACCAACTCACGAGAAGAATAGTCCTAAAGTGAAAGTACAGTGCACTTTGTCTATAGACCACCTACACCCTTAGGCAAATTAATGTAATCAAGATTCAATTTGCAGCATGATCGGTCCCTTGCAGCTTCTAACACTGTTGTCCGTTATTATTTTCTTTGTTTCAGAAAACTGGAAATTTAACAGTGTTTCAAGAACATTGCATTGTAATTATATATGGTTGTCGATGAGTTTTGGTGCGCTTGATAGTGTTGTTATATGTGAAAGGCCCACTTTCTCGTTTCGTGTTACCTTTTATACTTACAGTACAAGATGGTTATTACTCCAAGGAAGAGGCATGCTATTGTGACATTTAACGAAAACACTTGCCTGATCCAAAGAGTGATTGCTGCTAAGTGTGGTGTTACCTAAAGTGCTGTAAATAAAATTCTTATGCTCAAGAGCGAAACGGGTTTTGTTTCTCCATGTAAAAAAAGGGAAAATGGTCGAAAACACACAATAACTTAGAACGATGGCTCTTACTTGTTACAGGCAAGTAAAATTGCCCCACAGATAAGTAGTTTCGATTTCCAAAAAATCTTGCTCGTGCAGGACCTCACGTTCATGACTCAACCACCCGTCAGTTTGCTGGGAAGCGGCTGTATGCCTATGACAAGAAGGTCAATTAAAAAAACCAATACTGACAAAGGACATGATGAAAAAACAAATCCAATGGGCAATATACAAAAATTGAACAAAGAAAGACTGCATGACTGATGAGATCCACTTTTTTGTTCACGGGGTGTGGAGGTTGGGCGACTGGTTAACTTATTTAACAAATCATACTCATTAAATAAGTGAAACCCAGCAAAGACGATGTTTTGGGGATGCTTTTCCCTTAATGGGCTAAGAGCATTTGTCCCTATAAAAAAGATGATGAAAACAAATAAAATACATTGATGTGCTGGAGTTTAGAGTGGCTCCAAAACTAAATAAATTTCAAAGGGATGGATCTGCCATTTTCCAGCAAGACTTGGCGCCATGTCACAAATCTTAATGTCTTAAAAAGTAGAATAATTTTTCGAAGAGAACGAGGTAAACCTTTTGAATTGACTTTGAAACTCATAGGATATGAATCCGATCGAAACTTTGTTGCCTATATGCAAAAATAAAATCAAGCGGGAGGATTGCGCAACAAAAGACAACTAGATAAAAGGTTCCATAAAAATGAGCTCAGGACAACGTGCAAAAACTTGCGGACTCAATGCCACAGAGAATACAAATGTTAATTCATGTCAAAGGCGCCAAGTCTTGCTGCACATACTAAATGGAAACTCAGATAAATTTGTGTTTACGTGAATATGTTGTGTTCATTCTGTTAATATATTATCTACAGCAGAAATAATCGCTGATTCCATTCATTAGCACAAAGGTATAATCGGGTCTTTCTGACTAGAGAAAGATATCATGT
Source organism: Thermobia domestica (assembly GCF_964235325.1). NCBI lineage: Eukaryota > Metazoa > Arthropoda > Insecta > Zygentoma > Lepismatidae > Thermobia > Thermobia domestica. Next base: position 182,106,497 of record NC_137462.1, read on the forward strand.
TAATCGCTACCTACCGCAAGACGTTCCTTTTCCCCAGCTAGCTGCACTGAATACCACGGATGAGATGCACTTCCAACAAGATAGGAGCACTCTCACAGCATAAAGTTTTACGGATCACGAATTTGAAGCCAGGAGAATTCGCCACAGAGGATCCATATTATGGCTCGTAAGATCGCCAAAATTTGGCTCAATGCGACTTTTGTGAAGATATGTCAACATGGAAGTATACGCGGAAAAGCCTAGAGATTTGAATGACTTTAAAGCAAAGATATCTGCTGTCATTTCGAACTAGCACAGTTGGAAGAAAAGACATTTTGAGTTTCAATATGAACTGAAAGAATGCACTGTCCAAAAGTGGTAATGATGATAGACATTGTTGCAAGGTAAAACTTTAAAAACTTCTGTGCAGTACAAACTTTATTTTACTGAAATATATCTGTTCGTTATAGTAATCTGAAATATGGGAAGGACTTTCGGAAAACTGTACAAAATAATGCAAAAAAATTGCAACACCGTATTATTTTAATATTTTTTATATGATAAACAGAGGAAATAATCGATTTTATACCACACCGATTCCTCATGGTCTGAATGGCCGAGCTACGACTTCAAAAACGATGGAATGTATAGCTGTTCGGTGAGTGGACTGATTGGCGCAGAGATTATCAAATCAGCATGGTAACCCAAAGATTCGAGTTCGATTGGGGTTTGGTCATGCATTTTTCACTCCTTGTGTATCGTCGTGTTAACTTCGTACATTTACGAAGTTTCTAAAGAAATTTCTACAGAAAAAAATGTACACCACACCAAGTTAAGATATTTTATGCTTTACATTACAGAAGTCTCCTACATCTGCAACATTGGAACATATTTAACAAAGCATGTGTGAAAGGAAATACCTATGATTCTATGAGAATGTGTACTTTATGGTCAATTTGGAATACACTTTTCTCAGGTCTGTATTCAACTATGTAATCAATTATATAGACTATGTGACCAATTTGCCGTCTGTTTTTGTTATGCACACCTTAGTATTTATGTATCTGGAGCAAAATTGTACAACAAATTGTAGCAGTTGTGAAGTTAACGGTTTTATCACTGAAAGTCTGTTTACAGTGAATTTAGAAGGAAAAAAAGGTACTGTTTTTACATGAAAGATCGACGTGGGAAAAACATGTAATATAACAGCAAAGAAACTAGCAAAGTTGCAATATTCAATGTGTCTGGCAAAATCCAAAGATGAAATTAAAAGATCATATTTGTGTACAACAGTTGGTTAAGATTCATGGAAAGGAACATAAAAAGGAGAGAGTAGGTATGATCGAAATATGAATTTTCTACACAGAATTTTGATTGTTGTTTTGCAGATTAATTTCAACCATGACAAGTTCTCTCAGAGAAGTGGCAAAAAATATCTGGTGTTAGTATTTGCTACATGCGGCGGGAAACAGGTTGAAAGCATCGGATCTGACGTCACAGAACTCTCGATAACACATGTCTTACAACAATGTGCTATTAGACTGTTGATCAATGATGAGGCAAAAGTAAACATTTATGGAATTGATTCAGGTGCCAGAGTACAGAGTATATTGCATGTCCGGTCGAACACTAAGTCCTGCGTGTATTTCTAAACCTCGAAGTATCCGATAAATGTTCTGGTTTGAGGTATTTTAGCTTTTGATGAGGAAGTGGAACCCCTATGGAGTTGTCAATACCCAAACATATAACTGATTTGGGAGTCGCAGACGATACCTTTGGGAAGAATCATATTCAAAGAGGACAGGTTCGTTTTTCACAACGATTTTGACACATGCAAAAATCATCAAGGAATATATGAAGTCCTTAAGTTTTGTTACACAATTTACTTGAATCCGCAAATTCGTATGGTTTAAATTCAACTGAAAATCAAGAAGAAATGTTTTGAAAAGCTAGATTTGTGGAAAGAAATCGACAACAAAAATGGGGCTTACTGAAGCAATAAACGATATCTGGAAACAATGCATTATATGTGACTTTCTGCATAATTCTGTGAATTCTATTCCGAGACGTTGCACTGAAGTTACATAGTTGCGTGGCAATCTAATAAGTTCTAGTTCGAACATACAGCGCACCTCAATTTAACAAACTGTAACGTCTTTTTCTTAAGTAACTTTCATTGTTGCAGATATAAGTAACTTCTGAGAGTTCATTTCTAAGTTTCTGAAATTAATGAAAATTAAATTAAATTTCCAGTTGTACGTCCCACGTTATGCCTTTTAGGCTAAAAGTGAAGATGATTAATGAAAATGAATGATTATGAAAAAATAGTGGAATGAGAATGTGGGAGAAGCGGGAAAACTCCCAAGAAAAACCACGGAACCGATGTTGCCCAACACAAATTAAAATTATCTGGAATATATCAATGAGCCAGGGTTCTCACTCTGAAATTTGTATGTATAATTGTATTTATAAGTATTTTTACAAAGGTATTTCTGCAGAAATCTCGTAACACGCAAACTTACTTATTGCTTTCTTTTTTCAATATCACGTAATGTTATTTTTTTTTTTCAATTTGCATTATCAATCTGATAGCTATACCAACTGAGCTACCAAACTGCCATTATCGCTTTCCTTGAGAGGCCTTTGTGGCTGGGAATACATCTTTAAAAGGAAGGCTCGCACGTTTGATAACGTATATGCAATTTTTGCATGAACAATTACTGTGGACAATTCCGGTATATTGTGGACAAACACTGCATGAATATATATATATATATATATATATATATATATATATATATATATATATATATATATATATATATATATATATATATATTCACAGTACGCCGGTTTACTTTTACACTATTTCCGCTTGGTGTTACACTGAAAATTTTATTTTAGTTCTATCAATTACCCTATAAGGAAAAATCACACATTTTCTCTGGAAAAACGAATTTTGGTTAATGATAGAGAACAGTTACGCGTTTTCTCACATTGAAGTGTTGATTATGATTCCCATATTTTAAGCTGTTCTGAATAACACGTAAAACAACCTCTAGATGTTGATACTCGTTTGATGTTTAAAAAAAAAAAAAAAAAAAAAAAAAAACCCGCTAAATGGCATTTGTCATTTTCTTAATCTAACATTGCCACTTCGAATCACAAATGTTTCAATTTTCACATTACCTAGACACCTTGAACACATATTCCACACACACGAAATTCAGTACGTTATTTAGTTGCTGCAAATTAAAGTACAATATAAATTAAAATAAACTTATTATTAGTAATTGTTTCAAATTACACATGCGGCACACGGCATTTTACGTTAAAATTCTCTACTGAAACAAGTGCATTAAGAGTGCAGAAACTCAAACACTAAAAAAGTAGCAGATACAAAAAATTATTAGTAATTTCATGGACGCCAATTCACAGTGTCTGTGTAGTTCTGCAAAAGAAGAGTGCACATAAATTTGAAACATTTAGTACTACTGGTCTCCTCTAATATTTAACACTGATTAAGGAAGCTCACTTCATAATTTAACACTGCAAGTAACAAAGCAATGAAAACAAGTTAACAGGCGATGTGCTTGGAACTGAAATCTGTGTGTATATATACAGAAAGAAGTATCTTTTACAAAAGACTGAAGGGCAATTGCAGCATACAAAGAAGAGTCTTCAAGAATATTAGTAATAGTTTAATGTGTTAATTGTTAACTTAATTTTCCTATCACTTCGATTGGCTTCTTACCATTACTGCAATTGCTCTTGTCACCACCAGGCCCACTATCACTAAGAGAACGTTGCCGCCGCTTCTCTCCATTTAAAGTCAAAGCTGAAGCGAGATCCAACACCTCATCCATTGTGCTACTAGTGCTGTGCCTTCTGGTATGGTGCAAGGGGAAGCTATTGTTGCCTAAATGCAAATTAGCTGTGATTCAATCGATTCTGTCTATAATTTTGGGCATATAGACTATATACTTAACAGTTATACTGACGAATTATAAATGTAAATGATACGTATGTTACAAAACGAAGTTTTTCTTAATGTATATATATGTATTATTAGTTACCAATATACACAAATTCTTATCAGGGAGTAAGGCATCAACTTATATTAGTACACTTATGTCGAAAACCGTCCTTGATAATACACTATAATGAAACATTTCTACTCAATGATTTTTAATTACTGTTCTGAATATATTTCCCAGAAGGCAAGGGCGTTTCACATTCCTCAATGATCCAATTGCTCTCTTAGATCTACTCTAGTTCACACGTTCATTGTAATTCGAAGTTATAAACATAGCTTACAGCAGCTCTAAAACTAACTTATTATTAACAGTGGCTTGGTTTGTTTTTACCCTATTCAACTGAAACTGTGTTTTAGGTTCACAAGCATGATCACTTCCAGATTCTGTTTTTATGAGACTAGAAGAGTAATCTTCCAAACGGCTTCTCTTCCATTTAAAGAAATACAATACGCATATTTCACGCGTATACAATACGCACGTTTTTTTTCTTTCTTCTTATATTGCATATTTGGTATCTCTCATACATCACCACTACTGTGCTCCATGTGCTCGCAATATATATTAGTTATCGCGTTCAGCATTGCAGTTTCCACTGAAGGAGACTGTTTTGAAGCACAGTTTGATCAAGTTTGTTCCATTCTTCTTAACAAATTGACCAAAGTACAAGTATGCGCTGCTGTCTAAGGTCCAATGCTCGTTTCAACAACGGGAGCCCACAAAAACCCATGGGGATACATCAGGTTATTTCCCAAGAGTATCTGTACGAAGAATTCATCCATGTTTCATGCATGAATTCATGTTTCACGTGCCATCTGCTTCATGCACGTCACCCCTGATATCTTCATACGGTTGAAAGTCTTGTCCTGATAACTACTAAATTTCTGTCGCTGCTGTATACAAGGATTGAATATCATGGCGGGTATAGCAGCTCCATAATGTTCGTCTGGTACTAAGTTGCACTAATTTTAGCTTTCTGTCCATACTGCATACTATAAGTTTCCCATTATAGCAGTGACCACCACCAACTATTAAGCCGAGCATGTAACCAGAGCGACCTATGGAAACATGAACGGTAGATGGTCCTCATTTTATCACGTTCCGACAATATTCCCATGCCTCATCCAGAGTCACTACAAACTTCCACTTGTCCCCCGTAAGATTATGTTCGTACAGCTATCAACTGTTCGCCTTTCTCCCTATAATATATATGAAACGGAAGCATGAACCCAACTATTACGCTTCTTTATCAGGTGTAAATTTTGCACAATTAAGTGATTTTCGGTCGTCGCGAAACGCCCTTACTTGTCTGTTTTGTTGCGACTTAATATAGCGCTTTTTTTTTTTTTTTTTTTTTTTTTTATTTTTTATTTATACATGTGTACTGCTGTCATACACTGTTTACTCGTTTAGCTATAGTTATAACCAATGTCAGAAAAGACACAAATGTAGCACTTCCAAAAGTCCGTAATTTTCGAAGTCATATGACCACACACACAACTACACTCTTTCCTGCAAGTAACACAAGCAGTTTCGAACTACTCGCGAGGCATGTTCACGCGTCCTGCTACCTAGAGACGGATATATCAAAATAAACTTGAAATCACCTTCTGTATTTTGAAAAGAGCAATGCTTTCAATCACAATGCATGTGAAATCATACATAATAGTTGCACGGGTCATCCTAAGCCTCACCTCAAATTTAACTGTTCAAATGTAATGAAGTCTAACAAGCTATACGAATTAACTACGTTCTTTAGCATATGTACCTGGATCATGCAATTTTATCGTATTTGTTATAATCTCTCAAGGAATGGTGATCAGGATTTGGTGCATATTACCCATGACGGATTTAGACAAAATTCATATCATAGACCTGACACGCTGATATTGTTAATGCATTAAATAAAATTACTGTTAATTCAGTTTTACGTCAAGTTATTATTACTGACTGAAGGATGTGTAAGACATCATAAATACCCTTCACATATTAAGTGTTCCTTACTCCTTCAAGCAACCCACCTTACATTCCTACGCAACTTTCATATTAAAAAAATGGGTATTAATTTGTATGTGAATATATGTTCGTTAACTTCATGATTTTAATTTAATTTCTTTTTCCCAATGTCTTGCAAGTAATTACTTCAGGCACTGTGAGAATTTTTATCCCTTCCTGAGTAAGTAATAAAATTTCTAAATTTCGTATTTGAAATTCACACGAAAAGTCAATAAGAGATTTGTAAGAAGAATGTCCGGGTCAAATTTCCGGTGAGAGCTCATGTTGTTCGTATCCCATGGTAACTTGTAATCCACGTTTCATATAGTCGCTGTGTTGAAATGAGACGTCAGATCCGAAATCAACCAAACACAAGAGATAAGATGAGAAAGAGTCCAAGTTATGAATTATGAAATGAAAGAAGTCAGTGGAGAGGCCCTGTAAACACCCAGATACGAATGTTAGAATGGGCATTGATGATCATGATGATGATAGCAATGAAGAAAATAAAGCTCAAAAAGGAAATCGCGAAGATATCTTACAAATTCTGCAATGCACTAGTGAATTTTAATTCAGAAAAAAATAGGTTCGTTTTTCTATCTGACGAAAGCAAATCCACGTAAGTTAATAGTTACGAATAATTAACTCCTTTTCACGTTTCATTCTATCTGTTTTGCAGTTCGTGTTATGCTACATTGAGTCTAGTTATAACTTACAAAATGAAAACCACTGCCGTCTTCAATTTTTCACTCGTTATCTATATAGTAGTATCGATTACTCGCTTCGCTGGGTTAAAATTAAAATTTAAATGCACAATTCCGTATCTCATGTGTTTGGTACCCGTGAAATATGCTGTGTTCGTTTTTAGTGGCATTGATTTAAACGGCATCGGAAAGATCACTGTTCATCTCAGCGACCCCGAAAACTAAGGATTAGACACTAATATTGGTCATTTGCGATCATTTTTATGTATCTTTTCCTCTCTCAAGTTGCAGGACTGAATTTAGTTTTAAAAGAGATCGGAAGTGTCACTGTTCATATTAGCGACCCCAAGAACTATCGATCAGACACTAATATCGGCCATTTTCGATCATTTTTATATATATATATCTCCCCTCCTCTTACTCCATGTTGCAGAACACGGCATCAGAAATGTCACCAGTCATCTCAGCGACCCCGAAAACCACGGACTCGACACTGATATTGGTAATTTTAGACTATTTTTATATATTTCTCCTTGCTCCCCCTCCCCCAAGCTGCAGTGCTGAATATGGATTTAATCAGCATCAAAAGTGCCACTGTGCATTCCAGCGACCACGAAAATTAAAGATTCGACACTAATACTGGTCGTTTTCGATCATTTATATCATTTATAAATGTTCCTCCCGTAATTTGCACCGTCAAAGTAATATGACAAAATCATGTCAGGTCTGAACCACATCTATAATGAAAATTTCGAGATCGGTTGTGTGGTTCAAGAGTTAATAAGTTTTATTTTCGTATATATATATATATATATATATATATATATATATATATATATATATATATATATATATCTCCTTCCCCTACCCTACCCTAGGTTCTACCCTCAAGGTGAAATTATAAAAATACTTTCCAGTCCCAAACCTCATCTATGTTGAAAATTTGATCGAGATCGGTCTTGTGGTCACTCCCAAGCCAGAATTGCATTTACGTCAAAAATTTGATAGAGATCGGTCGGGCGGTTCAAGAGATTAAGAGTCACAAACATAGTCACTTTGAATTTTATAATATAGATTAATAGCGGTATCTGTGAACAAAAAACTACAAATCCAAATTGAAAGTGATTATGTTTATGACTCTTAACCTCTTGAACCACCCGACCGATCTCGATCAAACTTTCAACATAGATAAGGTTCGGATGTTTTCATCATTTTACTTTGACGGTACAATGTAGGGGAAGGGAAGGGGGAAATATATGTATTTGGTCTGGGAATTAATTCGTGCGGTTGGTACGCACACATTGAAGCTGTAGTACAAACACAAAATACATAAATACCTTAAGAAAAATATTGTCCATCGCTAGCCACCACTTTCGCCCATCTGTCAGGCAATGTACGGATTCCGTGGCGAAAGAAGTCCTCATCCTTGGAAGCGATCCAGTCAGAGACCCATGTTTCGATATCTTCTGAAGAAGTAAACCGCTGTCCAATCAAATCGTTGTTCATGCAATCGAACAAGTAGAGTCCGAAGGAGCAACGTCTGGTGAATACGGCGGGTGGGGTAAAACTTCCCATCCGACATTTTCTAAATAGGTTTTGACCGGTTTTGCGACATGTGGGCGAGCGTTATCATGTTGAACAATAAGTTTATCATGTCTGTTCTCCCATTCTGGTCGTGTTCTGGCCAGAGCTTGCTTCAAACGCATTAATTGTCGTCGATAACGTTCTCCATTCATAGTTTCACCCGGTTGCAGCAGCTCATAGTACACCACACCTTTCATATCCCACCATATGCACAGCATAACCTTTGCACAGTGAATATCTCGTTTTGGTTGTGATGGACCTGGTTCACCTGGTTTCACCCAGGCCTTTTTTCGTTTAGGGTTCTCGTAATGGATCCACTTCTCATCACCCGTAATAATTCGATGCAGAAACCCCTTTCTGCTCTGTCGTTGAAGCAGCAATTCGCAAATGGTTTTTCGTCTTTCAATTCATGTGGAACCCAATGTGACATCTTTTCAATCATTCCCATGGCTTTCAAGCGTTTGGAGACTGTTGTTTGATCAACGCCTAATGCTGCTGCAAGTTGTTCCTGCGTTTGACACGAATCCTGCTCGAGCAATGCTGTCAATTCTTCGTCTTGAAATTTTTTTGGCTGTCCAGCTCGCTCTTGGTCTGCCAAGCCGAAATCACCACTTCTAAACCGTGCAAACCACTTCTGACACGTTCGCTCAGCTAGAGCATGGTCACCATACACTTCCACCAAATACGATGACTTTCAGTCGCACTTTTCTGCATGTTAAAGTAATGCAGCAGGACACCCCGCAAAAACACTTTATCAGGCACAAATTGCGCCATGTTCACTTAACTACAAACTGGTGTTGTTGACGCTTTAATCCACTGCCCTATACTACGAACGATACGCGATGACAGGGGTTTGCAACACATGTGTGGATACACGGAACTGTGGGACGCTCCGTTCGTTGCGCCATCTCTTGTCCACCCGCACGAATTAATTCCTAGATCAAATAATAAATAAATAAATAAAAGTAAAAGTGATTGTCTTTGTGACTTCATCACGCTTAAACCACCGAACCGATCTTAATCAAATTATCAATACAGATGAGGTTCAGACCTGGGGTGATTTTTATCATATCCCTTTGAAGGTATATCTTAGGTAGGAGGAGGGAAGGGAATATATATATATATATATATATATATATATAATTTAATAATTCTTGAACCACCTGATAGCTTTCGATCAAATTTTCAACATACCTGACATTCGGGCCTGGTCTAATTTTTATCATGCCGTGCCCTGCAACATGGGAAGGGGAGAAGGATATATAAAAAATCACCGAAAATGATCAATATCAAAGAGCGCTTTAGTAATAGTAAAAACGGAACATATTACTATTTTTCCTTAATTTAATCCAGCGAAATCGGGGTGCGTTTTAGATTCGAGGACGTCTTAAATTCACGTAATTATCGAGAAATTCTTAATTAAAGATATTATTAACGTCTTATTAAAACTACTTTGCTAGCTATAAATATTTTTATCATATTCAATCATTTGGACAAAAATAGTCCTGCGCTTGCGCATGACGTGCATGTTTGCTAGTTTGTATTACTGAAAGAAGTCTCGAATAGTATTGTACATATTTTTCGAAGGGAAAAGTGTGATCCCGAGTTCAATTTCCGGTGGAGGATATTTGTCCCGGAGAAAACTCGAGAAGTGGTTTAAACAGTGGGTTCCATCTCGTACAGACTCAGTAATGAAAAGGTATCTTTACTAACTATAAAGATTGGAAAATACTTTTGTATGTCACTTTGACAGTTCCTTCAAAGAATACAAAGACTAGTAAAAAGTTATATCTATCTTATTTATAAAGAGATTGATTATATTATTGACATGTTGTTATGATAAAAAGTTCTCTAGTAAAATGTCAAATTTACTTAATATTTATCGAATCCTACGTAGCATAGAATACCAAAGCTTATTAAATATGGAACTTATAAGGCGCATAAAAGAATGAAAGATTATTAAAAACATGTTCGTAAATTTTCATGAATGAAGATAATGCAGAAATACTATAAATAAAGTATTGGTTTCATATTGTTATTGGTTATGAGTGCACTGATTACAACTCTCAAAATGCACAAATTATTAATGAATATAAAAATAATACTCGAGATTTCAAATTACAACTTGTAGCAATATCAATTATGGTTCTATTCTCTGATTTACCACCGCAAGCCACTTTTCACATTGTCATCTGCTTCTCTGGTTGCTCGAACAACTCGGATCGCTACAAATCACGCAGAGATTTACGGACACAGGACTAACATTTCCTTAGTTTCCATTATGAATTTTACAGTCAATACACAGACATGTTTTAACAAGTATTTAGAAGAAACTTCTCACTTTAATGTGGAATTCAAAAGAAATTTTGCTTTCTTCTCCCTGTGACAAGTTTAAGCATAAACGTTAATTGCTAAAAATTTTATGAGCAGCATTTTGGAATTCGCTAGGTGTCAACAAGAGAAATCTGGAAAATCTTAACCAAGAGTTTTAGCAGAGCCACTACCATTATCAGACATAAACGAAAGATCAACGTTAGTTATTACTCCACACGGAAAGCTTTTTGTAACAATCTTTCAATTTACTGTAACGAATTATAGACTACGTATGATATTATCTGTCCTGAGAATATGTACAAACAATATTTTAGAAGTGCTGATATATCTCCAGACCTTAATGATTCATTCTTTAAGATTTATATATACACACACAAAACTGAAATAAGGAATAGACACCCACGGGTAACACGATTTCGTGATAACATGGTGATGGCCCGCGAATACGAAGGGGCGATGAGTATGATGTATGTCGTGGTGTAAGCATGCAATACAAGTGACACCACGCTACGTGGAGATGGCTGTGATGAACTGACAGAGTTTACCGAGGTTGCATAATTGGGAACTGGAAGTATGGTAAAATTCAGCAAACTATTAATGCTGTGTTACATGCACTGTTAAAAAATGTTAAGAGAATTATAGTGTAGAACTGAAAGACATGCGCAGACCTCTGCAGCCGTCTATATTTCAAGGACCCACCCATTTAATCTACCAAATGAAATCGCAGCCAAGGTTAACAGATCAGCACGGATCGTTTATCTGTATTTGCATAGTATGGGAATATACCGACACATCTTCAAAAAGAAAACCACATACTGTTTGGTTTCTGTGTCTCTGCTTGGAAAACCACAATTACTTGACATAGAAATGAAATTGGACTACTGTAACGGTTCCAACACTTTTCAAGGTGCGGAAACGACTGACAGACTACAATCTCACCATCCAAAGGTGAAATACGGCTGCATGAGTATCATGATGTAGGGTGCAATTTGGAAAGGAGGTAACATTTTTTTCCGACGGGGACAATAATGCTGCAAAATACACGGAGATGTTGCAAGATGCATTGCTATCCTTATTCGAAACAGATGAATTGTCGTGGGATGCCATGCAATTTATGTTATAAGACAAAGTTGACTACCACCTGGAAAAGGAAAAATGAGGTTCGAAATTGCCATGGTCTGCGCAATCGTCGGTTACGAATCCTTCACAAAACGTTTGGTATCTTCTACAAATACATGGCTACAACACACACTCGCAAATAAACACGTTACTAGAACCATTCTTGACGAATGTATCACCAATTACAGAATGTCATCGACGACTTACTGGATACTATTCCACATATAGAAGAAGTTCTTATGTGCTCCCAAAGGGAACTCAGCAAGTATTAATTCCACTATCTGGAATGGTTTCTTCTGTGCACTGTCACAGACTCATTTTTCAGACATGTTTATTTATGGCAGGGTACAATCAGTGAATCTACGTACCTAAAAGCGTGTAATCCTCCTTTCGCCTTCTGTACAGCATTATTCCGATGTGATAAGAATTTAATGAGATGGTGGTAATCGTCCACTGATATGAACATGCTCCGTATAATGCGGTCTTTAATGCCAAGGGATCAATGGGGAAGAGATCCGAGGAGTTTGGTGGTCGTAGATGTTAAAAGTCATTCTGTCCACGCGACGACTAAATGTTTATTACCATCTTAGAAAATATCACTATCACGGAGAAAATGCCACATGGTGGTCTGTACCCAGTTTGACAGGAGATCGCGATACCGGATACTTGCCGATCAGTCTACAACCACAAAAGGAGACCTAGTTCTTGCCATGTAACATGCCCTCATACATTCGTAGCCACCGGCCTGTATTGTTGACACCATGCGTAAGGGCTACAACGCCTCACTGAGTTTCGTCAAATAAACACATACCCGCCCAAGGATACGATTTCATTACGGCTAACCCAAAACACGCACCAATTTACAGATTGAGGCATCAGCCCTTCGGAACCTCAAAATGTAACTTTAGTAATTAAAAAAAGATAAAACGACACTTACCCGTTACGCGTGAATTCTATTTAGTGAGTGATGACTAGTCCATAACTATGTACTACCATATGTGAGCTGCGTCATCATTAACGTAGCAAAAAGGCCGATTCCATTATTCGAAGACGTCGTCATAACTCAGTGATCGATCAGAATATATATATATATATATATATATATATATATATATATATATATATATATATATATATATATATATATATATATATATATATATATATATATATATATATATATATATATATATATATATATATATATATGCCGTATTTGCGCGAATATAGGCCGCGGTACTAAATTAACAAGAAAGTTCAATTAGACAGTACTTTGAAATGTACCTCTCACCCTCCCCTTCTTTAAGTCTCGCATAACTAGAGGTGACTCATGACGGTGCGACCTTCGTGACAGCGACTCTGAGCAGCATTCTGGATCGTCTAGCGAGGGTGAAGAATCGAAACGCTGGTGATGCTGAAATGGTGGGAGGTAATTGTGTGTGATTTGGCTGGGTAAAAACAAGCTGACACAGTTTTGCGAAAGAAAAAAAAAATGCTTTTCTTTTTTCAAGAACAGCTACTGTATATAAATATTCCGTATATATTATATAACAAAGATACGTATTCCTGTTAATAAAACTATATATTAAGTGTAAAGTGATTTTTGTGCAGTGTATAGTATTACCGGTACCCATTAAAGGTGGCAATTTTTGCGAACAAGGTATGTTTTTTTGTTATTTTCTTCTTAAGTGTACATGTCATCTTGAAATTGACGATTTATGATCTGAGAGGGAAAAAGGCCGCACCATGAATGTTTTCAGCCAAAATTTAGGAAAATAGTGCGGCATATATTTGCGCAAATACTGTATATATAGCATTAGTTTACATTACAAACTATGATACAATGAGATTTTTAAAATAAAGGTAGGAAATGAAAGCATTTTCGAAGCTCCCTATTACTGCACATACTTAATACTTAAAAACTATGTTATTTTTCTGATGAAAAATTTAAGCATTTATTTTACACAAAGAAAGGAATTTTCACTCTAATTTTTCTCATCACTGCTCTAGGTTAAATATTAGAAAAACTAATTTAATCTTTTTGGATGAAAAAAAAGCCTCATATTTTTTACACACTGACACACAGATACACATACCCTAAAGCTTTAAACCCACATATTTCATTGAACACAAACACGTACTTTACACAAATATTTCTGATAGCCGCTAACATAAATATTTACGTACCGTACTGTTCCAGGACAGCTGCGAGGAAAACAAAAAAGCAAATAATGTAATATTTATACCAGTATACTTTTTGAGATCATAAGAAATTATGTATTTTAGAAACTTCCTAAAACATTGTACATGATCCAAATTATTTACTAACTTTTTGATTCTCTTTATGCATAACGAATTGTTTACAGAAAATAGCGTAAACATTTGTCATACAACACAGAAAAAGAAGATATATTACAAGCATTTTTGCTAAATGCTTCACTAGATAGGAAGAGGAAGTGAGAAGAACAGAAAAGTTACCATGAAAATTCAAGGTTCGATGTCATATTAAAATATACAGTCACTTTTCCGAAAATAACCAACAAAAAAACAAACCAAAGATTCGTAACGACTGTACTCCTTCACCTACAAAACAACCACCACCTCAATTAATTCTCAACGTCTCTTCTGTGCTTATTCGCTCCAATTGAAGAGTAAGTCGATCTCCACGGTTTAATCTTCCTCCTCAATTCAGCTAAGATTTACACAGATTTCCTTCTTTTGCCCACCACCTACTCTGGATATATTACTGGTCCACTTAACCAGACAAATCTAACAATGCTCCTTACACATTCCAGTATCCAGGAATTCTTCCCACCTTCCTCTCGGGACCTTCTCCGTAACAACTACACTCTTAAAATAAACATATCCTTCCTTTCCAAATTGCTTATCCTCTTTTGTCACATACTCTTTAAGTACATCATAACACATTCGGAGTTGCATTTTAATTCCACTATCATCTGTCCAGTAGATAAGAGGCGCAAACAGTCACGAATTATTCAGGTTACCTATCCGAAGCCTATAGAAACTTTTCACTGCACGTCTTACAGATCATCGATCCATGATTTCCTCTCTTCAACTAATTTTACCTAGCCAATCGCAGTCCACTTAAGGGCCTATCCTAAAACACTATCTTGTTCTTTACTCCAAACACACTCAAATTATCTACTTCTGTCTAAAATCCATAAACAAAAAAGGATTTTTTTAACTTTTCGTCCTACTTTTTCCCTTTCCTATCTTACACAGCATTCAAGCTCACATATTGTATCTTTTTTAGTGTTGCGTGATAATGTTTTTAGTGTTTTCCGATAATTGTCTGCTATATCCATTTCAAAATTCCTTTGCTCCAAACAGAGTTACCAAAATAATGGAAACACCTTAACAAAATGCGATTTACCTTATTAAAACTGTGATGGGCCACATTTAGCCTTAGTACAGCTTAAACTCATTGCGAAGTTGAGGCATAATGAGTGAAGGATCATCCATTATTCACTTCTAGTGAAATAATGGATGATCCTTCACACAGTGCAACACTCGGTTATGTAAGCGACGACAGAAGAGGAAATTCGTGCCAAACTCGCGTATTTTCACTTGACCACAGAAGTTCAAGAATCTTCAAGTTGGAGGACTGTGCAGGCAAAGGAAAGTGAAGAAGTCTATCCTGATGTTCCTCAAACCATGCCTAAACAGGTCTGGTTGTGTGTGTGTCTAGTTCAGAAATTATCATTTTCGAAGAATGCGTCGTTTTTAGAGAACATCTATACCATAGAATGAACCGAGTAATCTAAAATGCCCACATAATTACTAGCAATAATTCGTCCTCTGAAAATATAACAGGATCAATGGAAACCATGAAACTGCTACCAACACCAGCACTACCGCTATATTTTACGGCTCAAAGGAGACAGTTCAGAGCATACTATTCTTCGAGTGTCCGCCATATATAAACCCGATCTTCATATAGAAACAGGAAGAAAGATGACTTATCAGATCACATTACACTCGTCTTATTATTGGTGGTCCATTGTTTATGATCTAGGAAGCATCTTTTTCACGCTACCGTTTAGGATTTAGATTTCTGGGCTTTCGGCATGTAAAGGCCATTTAGCCCGTCACGATTTGAGGGATGACATCCCTCGGTGAGCACACAATTCGGGGAAAGGGAAGGAAGAAAGAATTGAGGAGGGAAGGAAACGGCCTGGGACCTGTAAGTTAGGCACCACCCCGGCATTTGCCTGGTGTGAATGAGGAAAACCCAGGAAAACCTCATTCAGGGTGGGTGGCCTGAAAAAGCGTTTTACACTTTTTCGACCGAGTGCCCCCACCGGGAATCACCATGGCTTCGAAATCCCAACATGGGTTCTGTATGCCGACATCGTGTTGGGCACTGTTGCTCGTGATACGTCTAATACACTGGCACTGCTGGACATACTTGCTTCACTAACTGCGCATTCACAATTTGCTCTCTTCTAAAATCACAGACGCCCTATTTTGCACTACCAATATCTAGTTTACTGCGCACACAAATTCGTACCACATCGTCTCCTCAACTCAACACAGTACTAACCAAAAGCTGCACGAATATTCAGTGTTATTAAAGATTATATTGGGTGGAATTTGGTGTCACTTTTCAGCACCAAGGCTGTATGAAACCTGAATCTGCAGTTTTATCGGGGAATCCGAACCACCGTATTACGTTCAAATCTCAAGGCTCCCAAACCGGGAATCGAGACTGGGACGCCGTGCACCACACGAGTGAACGTTTGGAACTAAAACAGCAGAGAAAGCTACAAAAACTACAGAACAAAAATTGTGTTGCAATACAAGGGTAAATGCAGTTAGTTATTAAAATAACGTAATAACCACATATTGTGACGTGTTATTTTTTTAAGTTAATAATACTGAACATTCGTGCACCAGACATTGTTTTGTGGTAGTTGGAACAACGGAATATTCATAGAATTCTGCAACAATAAAGTCAATTGAGATCCATAAATTAAAGAACTATTTTAATAGTAATAATAATACAAATGAAAGATGTAGAATTGAACAAAAATCTCCTATTCGAACTGAGTGACTATAGCACAATGAATATCTACATACAAAACAGAAGACGCCACACAATTTGTATTATAAATTCTAAATACTCAAAACTAGCAGACAAAAAATACTATGAATATCATTAAAAATAAAGTCAAAACTTACCTGACACATGACTAATGAAGTTAATTCCCCTATGAACACTACACTCATCATTGTGACTAGATGAATTAGATGACTCGCCAACTGGCAGTGTAGCCCTGAAAGGAAAAGAGTTGATTCAGTGCACGGAACCTAAGTGATTAACAAGTGCATACATTACGAAATATCTTATTGATATAAGGACATAAAAATACTTGATAATGGTTAATTAACAACATTGGCCCTCTTCACATATATTTAAGCTGAAAGAAGAAACAATTATCAGTATGTCACTTCTAAACGTTAATCTTGCATTTATTGCGACAATTTACTAAATCTAGTGGTAAATTAAAAACATGTAACGCGTTCCTAACAAATTTTAATTTCTCATCTACTAAATGTTTCATTGTTAATATTGTCACAAGGTAGAAATATAGAATAACCATTTTATTCACATTTACGAGTACAAGTACTCAACGTTAGATTCGAACATTATATTTTTGATTTTGCTTTTATTAAAAAAATAAATAAAGCTTATTTATGCAGAATCTGAAGAGTGGGAAAACAAAACTAAAATTCAATAGTCAAAAATAAATGAACAGTAGAAAATTTGAAATCCAACAAGTAAAATTAAATAAACAAGTTATTGCTTCAATTTGTTTATTATAATTGCATAAAGCATACATATAGCTGAAGTACAAACTAAACCAACTTTTCTTATCAGCAGTAAATCTGTCAGAAAGGCATTAACGACCACTCACGGACTGTCAATGAATTTAATGTTGCCATCGTTACAAGGAGTTAGTCTCGTAACATTATCACTAAGAGTTATAAGGAAACTGATCTGCTTTTTCATTCAGTATCACTCATACATCTTGACTTTCGATGAAAAAAGTCGGTTTTGTTTGCTTATATACTAACAAGAAATGCAAAACAGTAATTTAAAAATGTAGGTACAAAATGCAAAATAGACTTATCTAGAATTGCGCATACAGGTAAAGGAAATATGGGTACTTGAGTTCTATTCTACTCTTACTTCTCTCCTTTCTCCTGCTCGAATAAAGCAGTCATAGCCTCTTCCAGAACTTCCAAAAATATGAAAATATTACTAATACACACACACTCGAACATACTATAGCTACAACTGTACATCATGAACAAGCCATATATGCTGTATGCTTCTTTTTCTATTGTACAATCTACATTATTGGTTGTAATGGTTGCTAAACGAAGATGTTTAATGTGAAAACAATTGTGTGTCTACATAAAGTAATAATCTTCCTCTTTCACTTTTTCTAAAGCTTTTACAGTTTAAAAGAAGTTTAATACTCATAACTGTTCATCAGGTTCACATTTGATGGCCAGTGTAGTTACAAAACATCAGTATCTATTACGGAAAATGCAAAGACTGAGTAAAATCTATTAAACTGACTAACGAATTCAAAAGAATGTCTCAGCGCAGTTGCTGAAACACCAGAAATAATAGACTATACAAACTTTACAACGGTTCATCACCGAACACGCGTCAATCAATTGTTTTCAACAAAAAACACTCGGGTGTATTTTTCAAAATTAGACTCTACTTCAACAGTATGTACATCTTTGCAACTAAGTGTACTCTAAACACAAACTACCACAAATAAAATGTCCTCCCCGATCGATCAACTAAACACTACATTGAAGGTTATAACTTACTTCTTAAAATTACATGTTGAATGACGAGTATACAGTAGATATAATTATTAAGGTGATACAATGAATTTCACGCATGCGTTACCTTCAAATCACTAAATGTGCAATTGTATGGGGGTTAATGCAACATTGAGAAAATTGTTAAATAAGGTACAAAGAACAGTAGTACTTACAAAAGCTGTGACTGAAGTGTATTTTAAAAATACAAGGAAACGAGACAATGACTTGCTCAATATACATTTACAATTAAACATAATTGCGTTATGTGATTTTAGAAGCTCAGAAAGAATAGACTAATGACTACGAAAGATTAACAAATTAAAAGAGAGAATTGTTTGGAAGCCATCAAAGTGATGTAACAAGTTTCTTCACTACAATGTGATGTGCTTTTGAGGAAAACGATCCAATTGTATAATACTAATATCGTACTGCTGAACTATTCACTTGCCTTTGGCGCGCTTTTTTTTATTACGGAACACTGTAAGAGTCAGTCTGTTCCTTCTGCGCTTCGGCAGGCAAATAATAATGAACTCATTAATAAATGTTGAATGTAACAACACTTATATTAAGCAAAATAACTGGAAAAGTATTCTACTACTATGCATGTGAACTGACATATTGTGCATTTTATTTCATTAGTGCTTTCCTCTAAGGAGCAAAAAGCTTCAATGTGAGGAAAATAACTGATTTTGTTCCTTTTCATTTCTAGGTATCCCTCTGTGTATGACTTGATAAGTTTAGTCACAGTGACCAACTGAATTTGACTTTCTTCTAAAAGTTAACTAGCACTGCTCTGTTAATAAGACAAGAATATGTTGAACAACAATGAGGACGCCTAGATTTCTACAAATATCGCAACATACATAGCACAGCAATTACGAAATGAGATTGATATATTTTGCTGGGAACTTAGTTTTGGCACGGAAGTTCTCACAGTGGTGAGTTCTGAGTGTGACCTTGGGGATAAATGCAGAAATTTCAAGGTCTGACAGTCCCCAGTGCGGCGTGTGACATGACTAAGTATAGACTGGTATTGTGATACTTCATCACCGTTTTAACAATGGAACAAAGAGTGAATATCAAGCTCTGTGTGCGCTTAGGGAAAACTCCAATGAAAACACCTGAGATACTGAAAAAGTTTATGGGAATAATTTTCTTTCTCGTTGATGTTTTTGAATGGCATAAGAGGTACGATTCTGACAGAGTGCGTGGAAGATGACAAGCACCCAACTACAAGGAGGTCTGAAATGATATAAAGTAGTTCGAGACATTATGAATGACAGGATTGCAAGTCTCACAGTAATATCATATCTCGTCGGAGTGCATAAAATAACTGTTCGCCAAATAATAATGGATGATTCAAAGAAACGGAAGCTCTTAGCATGTTTCATGTCCCATTCTGTAACAATGGAACAGAAACACTATAGCGCAGTCATTGCTCGTGAGTTTTTAATAATAATAATAATAATAATAATAATAATAATAATAATAATAATAATAATAATAATAATAATAATAATAATAATAATAATAATAATAATAAAGGGTTTGTGTATTACACCACCCTGCATACTCTCCAGACCTGTCCATCTGTGAATGCTTTCTTGTCTCCAAATTAGAACGACCAGGTAAAAGGTTGACTTTTCGACTGTTTCCTCCATCCAGAACGTCATGACGAGAACGCTGAATATTTTTCAAGTCCACAGGACTTCCAGAAGTCATTAAATAGCTTACTGGTTCGAGAAAAGCTGTGTGTAGGCAAAGGTTTCTACTTTGAATAAACCGAAGTAAGTTAACTCCAATTTTTATTTTTACAGCTGCCTAGTTTCCTAATAGCCATACTGTGCATATACTGCAATAAATCGCACCTTCCTATTTGTGCATTTCATTTCCTTAAATGGGAGAATTCGTGTAATCTTCAAGACCACACACACACACACTCTTGCTAATGTTTCAATTATACTGAGTGCTTAAAACCAGTAGGTATAGAATAATTGGAATAACAGGAAAGTTTGATTACTGGGACATAAAGAGAACTGAATTACTGATAATTGTTAAGTTACTCTATCGTAAGGAAATCTTTCAAACTTTACTTGCGAAAGAATACGGTCAATCTAGAACAAGAGGAATTTATAACACAGGTAACCAACTCAATAATTCTTCGCTGAGAGAAAATATTTTCCAGTTATTTTACTGTATAAAAGTATTGATAATCATGCAATGTCAAACGAAAGAACGAAATAGAAGCTAAAACAATAGCAATGAGAAGGGAAATCAACTGCAGCTACAAAGTAAATATTTTTTTTACAGCCTTAAAACAATCACTGAGAGCCAAAGTGTTTTCTCCTTATCTATTCTGCTATGCCTATCCCACAATTGGTGCCAGCATTCTTCCACGATCTACCCTACTGGAATCATTTTCCTCGTTTTTCTCTAATGTTATTAGTAACATGTCGAAAGTGTACTTTGCAAATAAAACATATTTCGTGTTAATTGTATATCCACCTACTTACTGTTGAGAATAAATATCCTCATGTGGAGCCAATTGAAGCACTCGGTCCCCCCTAATTAAGAGAGAAATAAGAACTAAAAGTACATGGGTTACTTATGTCTAAATAAAATGCAGGTGAGTGCGTTAGGTAGATCACAGTGATATAAAATTCAAATAAAGAAAAAAAATGCTGAGGTAAACATATGTAACAACAAAAGTACTTAATATATGGTCCGCAGTCTACAACTACATTACTAAACTTAGGAAAGAATAAATAAATTACAATTAAAAACTGACTTCAGCAAACTTGAAAATAATGTTCTAGCCTCTTAAGTTTATTTTAGCAATAAACAAATATCCATTTTGAGAATAATCAGTGTTAAAATTTGTTTTTAGATATTATCAAGTATGTCCAAAGTTGGAAAAGAGTACACAAATCTGGTTGCTAGAGTGCTGGAGATCGAACCTCGATGGTTCAGTTCACCAAGCGTAGTTTTGCTATTTGACTGCATACGACATTATGTTTTCTATAAATAGTAGTTTCAAAAAAAAAAAAAAAAAAAAAAGTCTCCGCCGCTACTTCTCTTTAAAAGATGTATTGTCACAACTTCTGTGAGGACAATTTAGTATTTTCACTTGAAACATATCTCCATCAAAGATGATTCACAAATAAGAGTATAGGACGTTTTAAAGGAAGGTGGATGGACACGATTTTTTTAAACACGTCTGTACATCCTTAGATTTCTCCTAATCATATAGTTGTTGGTAATATTATTTCCTTCGCAAAGTAAAACATGTAGTACTTTTTTTTACATGAATTTTTTAGATATTTTAGAGATGATGGTTAATTCATAAAGTTAACAATATAGCATTATAATGTATAGGAATAATTTCAACGCGTACCCTGCCAAGAAAGCGAGACCTTTCTGAAAATGAATAAATAAAATCAACCTTTCTATACGCTAATGAACAAGCAAATATCTATCATCAAACAACCTCAAACCAATTCTATTTATAATTTTCAAGATCAGATCAGTTACAAGATAAATATACTTTCGTGTTTCTGTTGTTCGAGTTATGGTTAAAATATTACTGATTACATTTAAAAGTATTACGGGTGATTGATTCAACTGTTAGTTATGTCTATAAGTGTTCCGAAAGATCAAATCACTTTCACTTTCAACAAAAAATGAAATGAAATCTTTAAGTTTAACGTCCCACGATTATGCCAGAAATGAGTGAAATGGTGGAATGAAGAAAGTGGGAGGAAACGGGAGAATCCCGAGGAAACCCACGTACACGGTGTTTGTCCACCACAAAGTCCACACGAAGATCGAACCAGGGATCCTGAGCACCGGAGGTGAACGCTCTACCACTGAGCAACCGCGACCGCCCTTCACTTTCAACAGAATTCTTTATTAGGTAAATTAAATGGGCTTACCATGCAATAGATACCACTGTTCGTGTAAAAGCAATACGAAATTAATAATTTATTTAATGATGCTATTATAGTGATAAATAAAACAAATGTATTTCACAATCGAAAATATTTTCTTTTTCGATAGGTTTTTAGTTTCAACACACAACAATCGGGATTTCCATAACGCGACATTCGTAATAGGCGATACTGCATGTCCAATTTGTTGATGTATTTTTTTAAAAAATAAAATTAATTATTCGCTAATACGAATGTAAAAAAAGGAAATTAAGAAAAATAAATTTAAGAATACATATTAAAGAGAATAGTTTTGCACGGCATTTTATTCTTGATTATGTGTATTACATCATTTCTTTCATTATATTATTTCTTTCTATGATTTAAAAAAAAGTTTTAAAATACTATGTGGAATAAATTGTAAATGTTTAATCGTACAAGACCCCTAAAAGAATTTCTTCATAACGTTACTATTAAATCAAGGAATGTAATTTACTTTGAAGCCAAAACGAAATACATTTTTCAGTCAGAAAACCACTTTCTTCGTTGTTCAATTTACGTCTATTTATGAAGTAAATTACTTTAAAACAATCGAATTACTGTGAAACCTGTAATGAATTTTCAAGTGTATTTTTAAGTGTGTCTTTATCTATGTAACAACTTTTTTCTTTCTTTTTTTAAAAAAAATCTAGAAAAAATAATTATATTGGACCAAAGGAAATACAAGAACGAAAATGTGAATATACTGCGAAAAGATATAGTAATACGTTCATACTGTCCCCCAATCCCCAAATACTACAATCTTATGTGACACCAAACAATACAATTTATCATAAAAAGTATTTCCACTTCCCACTTTTATATTATACCTAACTATCGCCAACACATACAGAAAGCACGGTAAGCGCATATCTACGCAAAACATAAAGTGCTAATATCTATGCAAAATGTAAAATATCTGTGTAACTGAACACAGGAAGGTGTACAGTCAAAGTTCATGATCTTCAGAGAAGTCATTTATAAAATAAAATAATTTCTGTTTACAATTTCTTGATTCGATTCGTGTAAGTCCAATCCTTCAAATAGTGTGACAAAGAAATATCGACTGAAACATCAATCAGCATTTCTGGTGCCGGGAAACATATCTAACAGCTAACAATCATGATAACGCACATCAAATATGCCTATTTAGACCTCACTTCACAGATCTGTAGATCAATGGAAAATAACTGGTACATGTTTTTATGTTCGCAAACACGAATATTTGAACGATGAAGCAGAGCAATAAAAGTGGGACGAGGAACAAAATTTGTGTAATATGTCGACAATAAGAAGTGATAGCGGAAAGTAGTAAATTCACTCAACATTACCGACATTTCTTGCAGTTCAACGATATCTAGAGCTCGTCTTGAAAATGAGCCAATCGATAGATAATAGAGCGCGGAGCTCTAACTTTTTAATGTATTGTAATGTTAGCACGAGACGATACTCGTAATAATAATAATAATAATAATAATAAATAAAGGGGTGTTTCTGTGTGACTCAAAGGATATTATAACAATCTCCATACTTGTAGAAATGTAAATTAACGATTATTATCTTAAACCTAGCTCATTTAACCAAATAAGTCACTTAGTGAAAATTAATAATTAGTTCTAAAGCTTTTAATCAAAGCAGCCAGTTCATTACTACTTACTTTCTCGATAAATTATATTATATATATATATATATACGAAGCTTGCTAGAAATTTGAGAGGGAAAAAAGCTGAAGTGAACCGAACTCAGAACTCACGGTGTTCAAAGCTCTGGAACAGTCTCTGTTACCAAGCCGAGCCTGTTCCTAGGCGAGGTCGGCCACCAAATATGTGATCCTTATCCCTCAACCGATGAACTACTTGCTCACCGAATTTTATTCAGATCCTACCAGTAGTCACTGAGAAACAAAGTACCATATATAAGCCCAGCCTGTCCTCGTCGAGCCCGGCCACCAAATTTCGTTCAGATCCAGTTCAGACCCGAAGTTACCAAGAAACGAAGTACCCACACACATATATATATATATACGTACATACACCTGAAATGAAACTATAAGCAACCGAATGCTTGCGCAGGGAGCTAAAAACTGTATTCTAAGATCAGCAGCAAAACTCATATTTACCGCTGGAAAACGTTTGATTAATGAAAGTGAATTATTAAGAAAGAATTGGTAAAATGAAAATGTACGAGGAAACGGGAAAATGCACGGACACAATCCCTGCCACCATAAGCCCATATATCTGAATAATAATAATAATAATAATAATAATAATAATAATAATAATAATAATAATAATAATAATAATAATAATAATAATAATAATAATAATAATAATAATAGAAGATTGCATTATGATAGTATTTTGTATCTAGCATGAATTCTATAAGATCATAAAGATGTCTTTCTGTTCACATAATTCCTGTAAACTTTCCATAAACAATGTTATACTTGGGTTTTTATTGCCAATACTTACGAATTATAAAGATATTTTTGTTTAAAAAATTAGTCATTATTGAATTCCTTTGATACCAAATTGATCCATAAATAGCATTGAAATACAGTCTTTAAAAATTAACTGAGGCTTTGAAAAGGGTCAAAATTATGATAGCAACACTCCAAAACAAATATTATGGCTTATGTATTTTTATTATAACTTTTGATTCAAATGGCTCCCAAGAATGCAAACCTAATATCATGAACCACAATCAACTTCTATTATTTATAAAATTGGCAAGTGTAAGATACGTAATATCGCATATCTCTGTCGAATGTAAAAATTAATTCCACTTTTCTTTATTTACTTTCACATTCGCATAATATCACATTCGCATAACGTTTAACTAACTGCCGTAATTAGTCAATAGCTACGAATAAGTCCGTGTTGTCTTTTTATACTTTCTTAAATCAAGAAAACAAAAATCAACTTCAGCCAGTAACCAAAAAGCAATATATATATATATACACACGACATTTACAAATAGACTACGCCTGAAGGTGCAAATACAATGACGGAATACAGAAGAATTAATCTCTATTTATATACCTGATGCTAAAGAAACACAAGACGTAACGACAAACAGTCTATCTTATACAACCAACTTTCTTTTTTTAAAAAAAAAAAATATTATTTTATATTGTTGTCAGTTCTTGTAACAAGTGATAATTTCCTCACTTGTAAATCCAAGTTTTGGTTAAGTTGTTTGTTTCTATAAATGTAGTAAAACTCTGCAGAACTCGTTTCTAAGTTTCTGCAATGTGATATTCATTTATGTTAGAAATTTAGATGGCTCTGTTTGACATTTAACCACTGTTATCTTTCGGGTAGAAGTTATAACTTTTCGAAACCTTTTTAGACTAACGCTCTCACGCCTCTGACTCCTTATGAGAATGATCATACTCATTTTTCTACAGGTGTGAATTCAATGACACGCATGGTGCATTCTTTTTTCTTCTTTTTTATATATCATTCTTAATTTCATTTGTTTCAGGAATCATTTCTGAAGCTTGTTATTTGTAATTTCTTTTCTTTCTTTGAAATTTATGCTCGTGTTACTTTTATGCATTAATATGGCTTGTTTTTGTGTGATTGATGCTAATTGGAAATTTTAGTTGAATTTACGAAATGTTTCTCGAACTGTAGCACATAGAAACAAATAGTGTACTGATCGCTGTTACCCCGCTCAAAAGCAGAATCAATTTGATTATTTCGTATCTTAGTAAAATATTGAAAGTATCTTTTTTCAGAAATTCTCTCTACAGAACTAAAATCTACTGTAATAAAGAAGTCGAAAAACCCTGGGCCACTGTGAATGCAAATGAGTGTGGCGTCGTTTTTTTTTTTTTCTTTCTTTCTTTTTCGTTATTATTCCCAGTTTTTACTTGCATGTAATTTCGATTTTTCACACATCAATCAATAAGTTCGTAGGATGACTAATAAAACAACCAACTTTGGATAAAATTCGATCGACATAGTCTCCTTCCCGACTCATACATTTATTCCAACACTTCTCTAACATTTAGATGCCTTTTTTATAGAACAATTCATCTTTGGTCTCAAAATAAGTTTCTGCAATCACTTCTTTGTTGGAGCCATATCCGGAGAGTACGGTGGTAGAAAAGCAATTCAAAGTGCAATTCGTTCAATTTTGCCGTTGTTGCGATCAACCTGTGGCACGGTGGATTGTCTTGATGAAAAAGACCTTTTTTCTTCTTCATTTGCGTTGTTTTATCGCAATTTCTTCCTTCAAATGCCATTTGCGTTGTTTTATCGCAATTTCTTCCTTCAAATGCATCAATAACGCCATATAATGTTCGCTATTGATGGTTCTTTCTTACTCATGATAATCGATGAACAAAAGACCGTGCGCATCCCAAAATACGGAGGCCAAAACCTTACCAGCTGACATTTGTGTTTTTGGTCACTTCGGACGCCTTTCGCCGTTTACTGTCCACTTTGCTCACAGCCGATTTGACTCTGGAGTGTAATGATGGATCATTTTTCATTCATTGTCACATACCGCATGAAACAATCCTTTCTACTGTTACTGAAACAGGTCCAAACAGCGCTTTGAATCGTCGATGCGTTAGTTTTGGTTGACTCTGAGCAAACGCGGAACCCAATTCAAACAGAGCTTTCTCATGGACAAATGTTCATGCAAAATGGTGAACACACTGCCTTCAGATACCTTTTTAAGATGTCAGGTTCTCACGTAACTTCACTTTACGATTTTTTTGTTTGTTTGTTTGTTTTGTTTTGTTTTCTGGAACAACTCCTGAATGTGGGCGACCAGAGCGTTCAGCATCATCGGTGTTTGTACGGCCGTGTTTAAATTCAGCAAACCACTTCTTTACCATTCGTCTCGATGAAGCAGGATTCGAATAAAACTTATCAAGCCATTGTTCTGTTTGAAGGGTATTTTTCCCCATTAAAAAGCAATGCTTAATCAACAAACGAAATTCAGTTTCTTCTATTGTTTTGAAAATTGCAAACGTTGCGTCACTAAACCCACTGTAACTTGTGAACTAAATGTAAGAAAGATTTTTGTGAAATTATAACACGTATCATTTGAAGATTAGTACTTCCTAATCATCACATGGATTTCTGAATAGTAGTGACATGTATGTGCCATCCGTACGTCATTGAGTATTACGTTTATGAATGGAAACAAATTATAATAAATTCGTCAAATGTTTAAGGTTTACAATTCACGATGAACCCCCAATTGTTTAATCCCGTTCAATTACGAGTATTAGCTATGATATTGCTTGATGTTATGCAGTGTATGTCTGTGTTTTTACTTTCAAAATTTTGTTTCTCACAAATTAATCGTGAAGCGTGCGGCATCAAACAATCTCGACTGATAAATTATTTTAATATGCTGGTAGAAAATATTTATGTTCAAAAATTGAGTTGGAACTATGTGAAGTTGAGGGATGAAATTACAGAATATGACACGTTGTTGTTTCAATTGTACTTTCTATACAAGTAACTATAATTTAAGGAGGCCAACACATGCAGACCTATGCATCAAATTGGATTTGTATTAGTGAGGTTCCTAGTTCTCAGAACTAGCGTCTAGGTCAGAAGAAAATTTTTCAAGCCTTGCCGTAATATATGAATTAGTTTATTGAAAACAAGTGATTTTTACTTAAATATATTATCAACACCACAATGGTCTTCTCGCGTCGTTAAAATCAATTCACAACAAAATATTCGATGAATGAGCACTGCACAATCATTTTCCAAACAAGTCTTCTTTTAGGGAAGAAACTATCCATCTTCCATTAAAACTCAGAAAAAATCACTTATACCAAGTTAATTCACCGAATATTTTGACATAAATTGATAAGCCGATGAATTCGATTTCTATTGTTTGCCATTTAGCTACTATTGGAATATTCATTCATTTTCAAGTTATCGTTTCTTGAATATGTCATCCCCTGCTACTGAAGTACGGATATTTTTGAATTCACGGTTATGAGAATTTTTAGTTCTATTAAATTACCATTCGAAGTTTGTTAGATGCACTACGGGTAATCCTGTACGTTCGTCTATATTTCTTGTTAGAACTTAAATCTAAACAAAAAGATGTAAACATTACACATTATCGAAAACATACTTCAGACAAATAAAAATATTACTGTACGTTTCTCCCTACTTCTTGTTAAAAATTTGTATCTAAACAAAAAGGTAAAAACACATTACATATTGTAAAACGTAAAATTTAAATTCATCCCAAATATATTAGTTGCAAAAAAACCAAAAATATGCATCATTTTTCGAAACACGCAAACACTCAATCATACATACATACATACATACATACACACACACACATGTACACATTATATATATATATATATATATATATATATATATATATATATATATATATATATATATATATATTCCCTTAAAGCTGCAACGCTATAAAGTATGTATGTTTAAGTATCTACATTAAGTATCTGAAGCATGCAAATGCAGGAAGAGAGGTCAAAATCAGGAATGCGAAGTGGTATTACCTTAGCACAAGCTCTTCATCTATATACTGCAATAAACTCCTGCAGGTAAACAAAAAAGCCACTTTCAGCAATTTCAGTGTTTAAATCAACTACTACAAATACAAAAATTAAATACTGCACACTTTAAACGAAAATCATAATAAAATCTTATGCAAGAAAATGTCACAATTATGAGAGTTAAGACAATTCTAAATGAAGTTATCTTACAGAACGAAGTATCTTACAAGGAGATTCTTGAATATTTGTAGTTCCAATAGTTAACAAGTAATGATTTCAAGGTTTGAGGTTACAATGGAATGTAAATTCATGTGGTCATAGAAAGAGGATTATTGAAAATACTCAAATCTCAGTATCGAGAATAAAATGTGACTATTATAAAATTTTATAAATGTAAGATAAATTAATTCAATTTTAACATATTTCTTGTAATAATAGTCGATAAACGGAAGAAGCCATGTAGTACACAGTTACATACTATCATACCTCAAATAATCTAACCTACTTGAAGAGTCTGCAATATTAGACGACAATTACTAGAAGTATAATTTAGATGTAATACTTTGTTCACACTTGCTACCAGAATTTTCAAGAAACAACTGACGTGGGTTTCGGAATAAATAAAAAAAAAATTAAAAAAAAGAAAGTTTCAAAGTTCAATATTAAAATTAAAGTAATATTTTTTCCAATACTCTGGAAGAACTTTTTAGAATGCTATAATGGTTCTTATTAGAAAATGAAAGGAAGCAAAGACAACGTATGAGCTGACGTTTCTTTTAGTGTAACTAAAATAACTGTAAACAACACAGAACTTAAACCTTCAAAAACAAAAAGTAGTGAAGCAGCACTAAAACGAACAAAACTTAAAACCACTCCTCAGTAATCAGAAACTGAGACTATGTTATCTACAGCATTCAATGGTAAATTAAACTTCAACTATGTACACTAACATACTGAGCTATTTGTCATGTTACGATGTTATTAAATAATATGCACTACAGTTTAATCACGCATGCATGGTCTAAAATTGCTAGTTAATCTCATGCCGTACATGCATTTTAATCCGGTAATCAGTAAATACATTTTCGTACTGCATCTGAAGAAAAGTCCCTTCCAATAAAATATCAGCCACCCTAAAGCTACAGAAATCACTTTTGTTTCTGAAAATAATACTTCATTTACAGGTAATTAAAGTGGACAACAATAAGTAGTCTTACTGGAATTGAAGTTAAAGATTTATCTAAAATTTAAACGAAAATTCTAATTTCGAAGAAAATAAATCAATAATCATATTCACTTAAAATATTGTTTACGCAATATTTGGTTATGTTACGACATAACTCCGCAGCTCACAGTCAACGAAAGATTAGTGGGATAGCAGACGCAATAAAAAAGAAGGGGAAGTAATAATTGTAATTATATCATACACTTAAAAATTCCGAGAGAGAAGTATCTGTAACGAGATAAACACACGAGAGTTAATACTTTCAAATTACTACTACTACAGAGAGAGAAATAGTTCATTTTTTCTATTCCCCTACCACTGAATTAATAAGGTATTCATTACGGTATACATAATTTTAAAACATTATACTTCTGGTAACTTCTACCGAATGATTCTCTACTCCGACAGTTGAGAAACATCTTCCATTGTCCGTTACAATAATGTAACCAAACTGGAAGTATAATTATAAGATCCTGTGTATCACGAATGTTCGATTAATAGTAGCAGAACAAAAAGTTTGGAATAAAACTATTACTATCACGTACGATAATATATCAGGAATTTAACGCTTGTTTCCAATTTCACTCCACTGTAAATAAATAAGACCAACTGAAAACATATATTTGGTAATTAATAAACTGAAACAGTCTCAAATTCCTATGATAATCACTAAAAATTAACATCTAACTCCAACAACACAAAATGACACAATACAGTGACAATGTACAATAACGTAGAGAAGTATTAAATATGTATTATTGCATGTCATGACGAATGTCGAAGAAATTCAGGTATGAATTAACGCCTGAGAGGCTGTAGTTGTAACAGAAAACTGGAAGCGAACTGGAATCTCACTGTGTTATTATTTACAATATACATTCCAGTATTACTGCATTTCACATTATAATAATGTTAATCTTCAAATGTATACTTTTCTGCACTTAGCCTTTCTATTATTTAAGTATTAAAATGAAATTATCAGTGTACAAGTTTTAATACTATAATAAATATTCATTATATAGATGTGGAAATTATTGATGAAGAGCTCAAATTATTTAGTTACAAACTACAGATAAACAAACCATGTAAAGTTGAGGATTACTGAAGACCAACAAAAAACCAATACAAGGAATTTAAATCCCCGCACTACAGCTAAAAATGGAAATCGAAGGAAACGCCAAATATTAATGTTTAAGCACTACCATTAAATGGTTAGGCCTACTGAAAGTTAACACAACATAATTGGAAGTTTTAATTGTCGATTCGAAAACAATAACTTCCGATGTAATTACATACAGACATACACAAACATAACCACCTAAATATGTATTAATTCTCCCGTATTTGAAAGTAGGTTTCAGTATGTAAGGTATCACAGCACACAATCAGAAAACATAAACAGTACAGTACCTGAGGGACATTTTAAAGACTTCAGTCCCACTTAGTGGATGTCTCCTAGGTTTAGCAGAATTCTGTAACCCTTTCTTGGATTCCTTTTTAGGACATAAACACTCGCAATCTTTGGTTGTATTCTGCTCTCTGAAGATAACACAAGATACTACATTTCTTTTCTTCTAACACAGAAATCATGCTATCTTACATACACAGATAAATTTTAAAATTCATTGAATGCTTTCTGCTTGGCTTCAGGCGTAAGCTTACATTGTAGTGCATCTTAAAACGCAGTTTATATATGAAATATTCTGTGATTAAAAAGCAAGCAACTTTTTAAGCAAATATTGACTGTAGCTATGGGTTCATTAGCTTGGAGGCAAGAATAATATTTTGCTATATTCAGAACAGCAATAAAATATTATTCACATTACAAGTGACATTTATACACACAGTTTATTGTCCCCATTGATACACAGAAAAACCGTGTGTGGATGCATTAAGATGATTCAACGCCAACCACTACCAACAAAGAGCAAGCTATGAAAGAAGATTGCACGTGGTATTCTTCAGAAGCACATTCTGAAGAAGGTCGTAAAGGTTTAATGACGAAACAGTCAGAGCAAATTAGTATAGCCATTTGCATTCCTTTAGTGTTTGAAGCAGTCAAAGTGAGGCATTAAAGCAAAACCTTTCTGCATTTGCTTGCCCTAACCACCTGTGAATTTTCGTTGTTTGTGAAGGATTAGACTAATAGTTCATATACAAACTTTTATCACAATCATCTTGATTCCTCTTCAGACGAATTACTATTATTATTGTATTTATTCATTTTATTAAAGAAATCATTTTTTACAATTACATAATGGATTTGCAATAAATGTCCAAAAAATAGCGTTCATTGCATAGTTACCAACTGCTGTGTCAGCTGTCAAATAGTAAAAAACCCTACTGTTACATCATGATGTCTACCAACGATCTGTTATTAAATTACATCTTTCCCAGCTTTTCTAGCTTTTTCTTTGGTCTAGTCTAATAGGTGCAGCGAGAATGTTATTATATGTAAATGGTATTTTATATTCACACATACAAGAACTGTTTATTTTATTATTTAAAATAAATACTCATATATCAAACAAAACGTTATTTTTTTACGTCACTATAATAAATAATATCTGTTTTGAATTCCGCAATAATTAAAAAAAAAAATAAAGTATGATTCATAATATCCTACAAATAAAAGTCTCATTGAGAAATTGCTTTAGAGGCAATTCACAAAAGTAAGTTCAAGAAATTCCAGGCACCCAAATTCAAATTTCAGGCTCTTTTTAACTTTCCAAGGCCAAAAAGAAATTGTGATTTCCAGACATTCAGTCAGTACACACCTTGTACATCCAATATGTACATTACAGTCTTCGTATTTACTTTACGCGAAATTGAACAATTACACTTATTTTTTATCCTTTTTTTTCTTTCTTCTTTTAAAGGGAGAGCTACGAAAACATGATCTGCAACAGACCATGCCTATCAGCCTAACAGACAAATTTACAGCCTTAGCCTGGTACTTCATTCTTCAAAAAATTTTTGATTCTACTTAATTTGTTTATTATCATTTTTCACTTGTAACATAAATTGTGCCTTCTCCTTTCCTGAAATATTATTTCTTTAGACGGGTTCAATAATCCAGCTCTAGGGAGAGTCGGACCACAATAATACAAAAGTTCATATCAATCAATCTTTATATGAAAATCTCTCGCTGCGAAAGAACCCATAGCTACGGAAACATGTTCTGTCTATATTGAAGCACATTTAAGACTTGAAATTATAAGAACGAAAGAAACATAATGAAGTTTATTTGCTTATCACATAGCTGTCTGTTGCATTCGCAATAAATATTAAACTATCCTGTTGAAGATTGAGCTAAATACTAACAGTTATTAAGAGTAGGCTATAATATTGCGAAAGCTTGTAGCCATGTAAGCAATTCACAGGCAAAATCGTTTAAATACATTTAAATATAATTAAGCTGAATGACTAGCAGGCTTATTCTACAAATTATTGCAGGGACAATCCATGTCAAACTATTCCCAACGAGCAAAAAACTGGATTTCATGCAATATAAATCTTATTCACTAATTTACTAAGTGTGTGATTTTGTTTCAGTGACTATCCCAGACTGATATCAACGAATCTCCCACTGTTCTAAAATTTGGATGAAGATGCTCTGCATAGAACGCTCCGTACCATAGCATATAATGTCACAGCACATAAAACAGCGTGTTACTAGTACATGATTGTGATAAGCAGTGGTTATTAAAGAAGTGCAGTGTCTCATTCGTCCTCCCAAAAAGGAAGATCACCTTTCCACATACATCCCATCAAAAAAGTTTAGGAACAATATTTTATATAATGTAAAATGGATACTGTTCTTATTCCAAGGTTATATCTTACTGTTTGTCTGAATGATTAGGAAAGAAGAACTATACTTAAATATTCGATTTGTGACTAGGAATATCATAGGACTTCCTAAATTTTAACGATTCGTTAAGATAATGAATGTTTGAAAATTAATACATGAAAATATAAAAATATGAAAAGAATGATAGGATTAAAAACGCCTATTTCATGACTTGCGTTGTCTTAAGATTTGCACCTCCTCCCGCTTGTAGTTTGTCTCTAGTACAGTTGTAAACACCAAAGCTCTGAAAGACTAAGGTCTGTAAGTATTAAGAAGTTTCTTCCTTTTATATCAATTTACATGATTTCAGAAACGCAATCCTATTGTTTGAATAAAATTAATGTAGCAAGGTAGTTCTGATTATTGGAAGATAGCAGTCAGAAAATAAAAGTAGATGCAATGTGTTATAATCAAAATCCTTCATATTGTTTACACATAGTCGGATATACAGTACAAACGGGTTGACTATGTAAGACATAGTTAAAAAAAGTACTAGATGAAAAATTAAATATTAAATCGAATACAAAATGTACATGGTTTAGGTACATCATTAAATTCTATACTCTTCTAAAATACATTCAATTGCAGTTTTATTCATCTCGACCACGAAACCTCTCCACTGTAAACGTGAACCCACTATTCTGCAATATGCACAGTGAACAATTTAAAGAGCTATTGTCAGCATTTTATATGTTATTTCTTAACACACATTCAGTCGTCTTTCCAACACGTTAAAAATATCTCTAATATTAATTTAAATATTAAGAGCTCAGTATATTAATACTTAGTGTCGTAACACACATTCAGTTATCTTTAGAACACGTTAAAAATAGCTCTAATATTAATTTAAATATTAAGAGCTTAGTATATTATGAAGAATGGAGACAACTGCATGGTATCAAATGAAACTGCATAATTAGCAACAGAAATTCCCCGTCGGTAAAATTTGTTAGTTATTTGCAAAACTCTCAATATGCTTTATTGCTATTTTTCACCAATTTATCGTTATAACGAGAAAAACGAAAAATAAATAGAGAAAAACGAAAAATAAATAAACAAATAAGACTGAATTTTGTTAATGTTATTCATTAAAAAAAGCCCTCGTAAATGAGATTATTTTTATACGTTCATGAATTTTGGTCCATTATAAAGTACTATCAATTGTCATTAATTGTAATTTTATCTTACGTAAATTTGAAACTCAAGAGAGGTCTATAGCCCGTAGTATATATACACTCACGGAAAAATATTATCTCTGGTACATCATTTATTATAGTATATATGGACATGAGTACAGTATGTATGGACATCTGAATGAACTGAATGTTAAAATAAGTTTCTGGAGATTATTTGTTTCATTTCGATAATTTTTAACTATTCAAGTGGTTATGACGTGTTGACACATCATGCGGTAGTCGACGCCAAGTGAGTACGACGTGTGTGAACAGCTGAGTTTTCACTTAATGTTCGTATTGTCTCTTGAAAGTAACGTTGAACGATAATTTTATACTTTTAAAATTTAAATGTTCCGAAGAAGACAGTATGGAGATTTAAAATACACTTTGCGAGATTGCTACCAGGCGAAGGAAGCAATTAATTTAGTGTTTAAGATCATTCGTCCTCATTCGCCACAATGCTGTATTATAATATTTCGGTGTTTATCGTTTATAGTACTTTATCGATCACAGCACCACCATTACGAAAAGAACTCGAAGACATTTTTTTTTTATTTGAATGCAAGACTCGAACCACAACTCTCTCTCCTTCTCACTCTCCATATATACGCGCACGCGCAACACCTATTACAAGCCTTTATAAACTTATTCAATTGCTGAGAATAACCTTATATACGGTTCTAATGGAAAAATAAGTGACTAAGACAATGCAATCAGATACGGGTTTCTAAATGGATTTTCTCTCTTAAGTTATGATATATCTTATTTTGTCTGTTTTTGGATATGGACAAACTTTCCGATAAGTTTCAAAAATTTGTGTTATTTACTGTTAAGAATAATCTATCGAGAAAATACAAGTAGCTTCAATCAATGATAAATTAACCTTTACAAAATACAACTCTCAGAAGAAACAAAAGTATTACTTCAATAACATTATGGGTCAATCTCCCTTTACAAGGGTGAATCTGAATTTCAAGCATCGAACAAGCACCAATTCTCCAAAAACATGATAGTTTTCAATGTGTAAGAGATCTGCACTACGGTAATTCAATTAAGTAATTGCTGACCTTCCACTAGCTGAAACTGAGAAATAGTCCACTGCATTTTGCAGGAAAGTAGTTTTACTCACCTATAAATGTTAATATGTAATACGAGAAGAGCCGAGCTGAAAGTTTTAAACACTTCTAAATTATATACGTATATAAAAAGGAAAAGCAACATATTGAAAAAAGAATCTTACTTTTCATGAGTACATTCACCCTCTTCTCCGAAAACATCTCCCTTCGACCATTCTGAATTAGATTCACAATTATTAACAGACTGAAAATAAAAACATTAATATTAGGTTCCGCTTAAAATTCAACGGTAAAGTTTGTGTCAGAGGTGCCAACATTTCAAGTGTCCTGTTTTTAACTACGAGGAGTGGATAATCGTGCCAGAACAAGGAGATAGGAATCTCATCTTGGGAAAGAAAAAAACAAAAATTTTTGTACTAAGAGGGGAGGGATTGCAGTACGTGGTAACAACACCACTCGGAAAAACAAACTCACTGACGAATTCACCTACCTGTTACCTCTACCTTTGGAATAGTCTGATTTCCAAAAATGAGGGAACTGAAGTCCAAAAATAATTTTCATTCTGAAAATACGTTTGCCCCAAACCAAGAACTAAAATAATAAAAACACAACTATAATAAATAAAATAACTTCTCAACAATGATTATTAAAAAAAAAAAAATAGTGCAATCTTTTGTTACAATAAAAACAATTAAAAACTCAATAGTCCGAAATAGCTGGCACCTCTGAAAATGCAATTTTGTGTGATCTCTAAATTATCGACTACATTCTACTGTATAATTCTGTTACTTTACATATCATACTACAGAAAAGTATTCTTGTATATCAAAATTTAATAGGATTTATGATAGGTCTATTATCTATTAGAATTACACAATGTTATTGCTTTCACAATGTACTTATATAATAACTGATCTACATAGTGAAATATTTACAATTTTTCAACATCTTTATATGCCAAAACGAAATATATGGATTGAATTTAGAGATTTATTTAGTTGATCACTCACTAATGCTTTTACTCCACCCCAAAGTATCTCCAAAAAGTAACAGAATAATTATCCTGATAATTGTTTGAACATAAATGGATGATTACATGATAACAGCTGTCATCAAGATAATGGTCATGTCCAAAAGAAATCAAGTAACATGCAACGTATGCTGTTGAAATGACGGACTGATATTAAGCTTAATCTCAGTGAGAGCACAAAACATTGCCAGTATTAAGAAATATTATATTTCCACAACAACCTTTATATAGTTGATGGAATCTATTGCGAATTTAAAGTTCATTCTGAGAAATATATATCTAACATATCTTTTTTTTAAACATAGTTTCATTTGTTCCAATGTTTACCTCCGTTTGAAGCTCATAATGCGTTTCAAAAGTTAAAATATTGAAGGGAAAGAATGAATCAGTTGAAGGAAGACAGAAAAAAAAAAACTTAGCATCGTGCACAGGTCTCAAGAATGGAAATTTTGTGGCAAGTATTCATATTCAATATTTATTGTTGAAAATAACATTAATATTTCGAACTTCTTTTCTGATTAGACTAAATAACCTCGAACAATTTATTACAAATTTGTAACTGCACAAAACACGCGAAAATTATCTGAATCTTCTTAACAATTACATAAATTTCAGGTATTCTACGGTTGCAGCTCGTTCAATAAGTAGGGTAACTTGGAAAGTGTACCTTCATTATTTTTGTGTACCTTTGTGGGCAGTGTTACATTTGTATTAATTCTTCTTTTCCCAGTACTTTAAAACATCTTTTATATTTTATGAAATATCACCACCATTGTTACACAAGTATTTGCAAAATCAAATTATTAATTTCTAAAAACCTTGAAATTTTATTGCACACAGTATAACGACAAGAATTTTATATTAAACAACTTCCAAGATTATTTTTCTTCTTCAGAGTTCACACTAAAATCATGAGATTGATTTCTCGTGACTTTTCCCTGAATATCAATGACTAAGTAAATTTTCTCTGACCCGTGATATCGACAACACTACATTTAAGGGTTACATTTAAAAAAATACCAGCATTTTTATCTGCCTCCACTATTCCTATAGTAGCCCAACGCTTCTTCTATATTTTTAAATGTAGTATAAGCTTACTTTCGTACTGTCAAAATTTATTATGAGTCAAACTTCCGTATTTGGAATACAATAAAATACCAGTACCGAACACTCGCCACTCAACACACTCAAAAGTAAAAATAAGTAGATATATATCATAATTTGGCCTCTCTCTTTGGTTATCTACAACCACAAAACTTAGTTTATTTTTTGTCCTTTTTCATTAGCATTCAATTCAGCACCAGGCTACATGAGACGTGAACCTGCAACCTAACGTGGGTTTCCACCTTTATTAATTATTTACCCTGATGTGTTGTTTTATTTATACTTAGCAATATTTCGACATTTCGTCCTCAAACTTGTTGTGGACAATGGGTTTTATAATAAGAAACCGAAACCAAAATATTTAATACAAATTTCCGCAAAATATAGTTCAGCACCGAAATACTAGCAGAAATCACGTTTAAGTAGTAAACAACCAACAACAATGCATTCTTACAAACTATAGTTATCACAACACTGAGACTAGCGTAAAATACAAATAGCAGTAACTATTGGCTGATATTTTTAGTGTATTTAAAATTTACCTAGTTCAGTTCGATACTTACACTTCTACAACTACTTATTTGGTGTTTCTGTGGTAGAATTACTATGGTGATAAAAAAAAAAAAAAAAAAACCGACCTCAGAAGGATGTAAATAGGTGTAATTTAGTGAAATTCTCACAAACTAGCATAAGGATGCTTACAGCAATATGAGGACGAAATATTACTAAGTATAATTTAAACTTTGCAGCAAGGTAAATAAAAATTTTATTATTAATTTTCAGACACTTCGCGGTCCACTTTGTTATATGGACCTTAAATTATGCAAATAGGTTACAATTTTGTTATAAGAAATTATGTAACAAGAAAAATCTTACTTGGATGTTATTCATTATGTCCATAATATCCCAAGCTCTAGTTACATCTGTATATTGTGGAGTAACTGACGTAGGCTGACTTTCCCTTTGAAGAGTACTGTCAGAATTGGAACTTTCTGAAAAGCAAACAAAATAACTGTTATATTTTACAAATGAACTCCAGCTCATATAGGTACTTCATAAAATGAAGGCATGCTAATTTCTTTTGAACATTAAGGAAATATTTCTTACGCCAATAATCATTAACAAAAGTAGGAATTACTGGTGGAAAAATATCAGTACAATAAATTTATTGGAACATCCATATCTGCCGAACACGGGGATCTATCTACATAAATTACAGAACAAGCATGAATTGAAGTAATTTAAAAGCAAGGCATTCTGTTATTTAAAAGAGGGGGA
Organism: Thermobia domestica; assembly: GCF_964235325.1. NCBI lineage: Eukaryota > Metazoa > Arthropoda > Insecta > Zygentoma > Lepismatidae > Thermobia > Thermobia domestica. The sequence continues at coordinate 182,146,336 of NC_137462.1, forward strand.
ATGTAAACATACACAGATAAATAAACATATATATAAGAAAGAACATGTTCAGAGCTGTCAAACTACAATAAAATTGAATCAAATAATTTCGTTACATTATTTTAAGATTTTAAATAAAGATACTAAATGTAGTTATTATAAACATAAGTATTAAAATTACTAACACCAAGGGCGCATCCAACTGACACAACATTTGTAGAATTGGAAAACATGGGAAGCGATGAAAGATTACGAATCCAACACAACTCACCCCCTTGGAAGCAAGACAGGCATTCTGTTACGGAAGTATTTGCTCACCATTTGTGTGCCTCGTCGAAGAACACGGCAAACAAGCTAGCAGTACCCCACTTTTACGGGAGAATAATCCTCAATAGAAATCCGCACTTATGTCGGAAGGACTGCAGCCAGACTGATGATGGGACGAAATCACCGACAGGAAGGATCACAACAACGCCGTTATCCAGCGAACAAGAGTACTAACATACAGAGAGCACAACTACTATTGCGAATCCAGATACATTATAAAATGTAGCTCGAAAATTTGGACGCAAGTGTTTGCACGCATGGTTAAATGTCTATGGCATCGGGAAAATTTTCACAAGATACTCACTGTCTTGACAATCTCTGACTGCATACCCAGGCATCTAAATCTGACATCAAGCATGAAGGGACAAATTACATTACAGTAATATGTCTGCAGTATCATGATGGTCGCATCTGTGTCTAGAGGTACCGAAACAAAAGAATTATGTACTGCCATACCGATCTGCATCTCCAGTTATGGCACGAAGTGCCCACACGGGGTTAGGACACAAAGAACGCGTCATTGAAATTTTGGGAAATCGAGACAATGATCACTTGAATATTTAAACGAATTGGCAATAACAATTTTATTTATTTATTTTTTTTTTAAATGTATAATTTATGCAACAGTACATTTCATTCAAGGCCTTATACATGAGGTAAGATGGGATGGGCAAGAAAACCACTGAGTATATTAATATAAGCCTGCATTTCTCGGAGGAATATTAGGAGAGAAACTAGGAGGAACAGAAGAGTGCATCATGAACCATGTGAGGGATAGAAATGTTTGATTATGCTATGAAGTTCCACTGGAGTTCAATCCTACATTCATTTTCCCGGTGGATTAACCAGCCACTATTACATCGCTTGCATTATGGAACCTATTGCTAATCCTCTCTTCAAGATCTGCCCGGAGCATTTACCAACAGAACAATACACGATCGGATGTAACACACAACGTCCTAGTTCCTGGATAGTCATTATGTTGTAACTCCTTCCCTTGCAACAGACTCCAGCAAATATGTTGCTTTTGAACACACATAGTCCATGATGCCACAAGGTCTGGCCCCAACAACAGCAGATTTATATCAGCAACATATCGAAGTCACACAGATTAACATACCCACCTTCCAGTCTTTTCTTCTCTCTAAATCGTGCCATGCAGCAGCATTGCCCAAGGTGTTAAAAGAGAAATGTATTTTTATACGCACCATACACTAGAAATGTAATGATTACTTTTGTGTACCATCAGTACTCTGTCCAATAAACATGACAAATAAAGCTCTTGTTTTCCTAGTGTTGTGATTCTAATAGTCAGCGCGGCATTATTACGTAACTGGCGAACTGGAGACACTATTGTGGGCTCTCTATGTACGCAAACTTACTCTGTATTTATATTTGCAATTTCACGTATTATTATTATTATTATTATTAAAACACTAAAGGCATTGATAGTTACTAGATACTATCAGTTAGCGGCATTGATAGTATTCCGGTTTTTATCATAAAGGGAAAAGCTGTGGCTTCACTGCTTAACTGGAGTCTTAATATCAGTATTTATCCTCACATCTGGAAGATTGTTTTTGTCACTACTCCAATTTCTAAAACTAACGGTAATTCTATTAATAATTTTAGATCAATATATGTTAATAATATCTTTCCAACAATCTTTGAAAAAATAATTTATTAATATCTGTACAATCAGATTACGTGAAACTTGAAATTAAACAACACGGTTTTATGAGTGGCAAATCGACAGTAACAAATATGTTAAATCTAATGCACAATATACTGCCTCTACGGTCAAACAGATGCAATTTACCTAGACTTGCTAAGGCTTTTGGTAAGTTGCCTAATCATTTATTGTTGAAAAAATAGTTAAGTATAGCTATTTGACTGTATAATTAACTGGTTTACTCATATTTGACTTTTTTTTTTTTTTTTTTTTTTAATATAAAGGGAGTTTATCTTCTGCTTTCGATATTACTTCTGGAGTATCGCACGGATCCAATTTGGGCCCTTTGTTATTTACACTATACATAAAGGATAAATGATATACCAGAGGGAATAACTGCTAAACACTTATTGTATGCTGACGATATCAGGATTTTTCGATTTTTTCATTCTACTACTTGTATTCAAGATCATCAAACTTTGTACAATAAAATCAATATAACCGTATATTGGTCCGAGACGAACTTTGTGTTTATATTTTGGTAAAACACACGGAATAACATTTTCTAGGAAACTAATCCTTCTTTATTCAACTATAAAATAAGTTCTCAAGAAATTAAATTTCCTAATAATATAAAAGATTTTGGAACTATTTTGAAGAAATTATTATTTCAAAGCATCTGCACATCATTATCAGATAAAGCAAAGAAAAATTTAACATTACTGAAATGGACATGCAAAAATTTTAAAAATGTTAACACCTGTAAAGCTTTGTGTGTACATATATGTAATGTACGATCACAATTTGTATGATACTAGTATTTGGAATTGTGAATCTAGATATTTTATTAACTGAAGGAATCAATTCAGCATAATTTTCTTGCATGGTTCTGATGGAAATTTAAGAAATTCAATAGCATAAGCTTAACAGACATAACGTCGTTCCCTTAAGCGATAGGCACTATATCTTTGATTTCAAATTCTTCCATAACATCCTCCACGCGTTTTTACCTAGATCGAATTATGTCTTTAGAGATCCTTTACAACCGATTACGGAATTTTACTCCTTTTTTCTGTTCCAAAATTGTCTATATATAATTGTGTAGCAACGGCAAATAAATTTCATACTGTTCTGGATCTCTTCCAAATTCAATTTTCTGTTGTACGTATTAACTACTTAAAAGTCTCTAACTTTTCTATTTTTTATCAGATACTACACGAATTTCTAACATGCTGTTTGGTCACATACTTGTATTGTTTAATTACTGAATTTCTTTATTCTTTCATGCAATCTACTTTCTACGACTATTTTATTGTTTGTTTTTATTGTAATGTATAAACTGTATTACTTATATGTAATGTTTTGTACTGTCAACACGTCTTTACTGTTTTTTTTTTCTTTTCTTTTTCCTTTCAATTGATTCGTCTATTTTTTTCAGCAATTGTAACTTACTGTACTTGGTTGTTACTATAGTACGTGTACTATCGTAGCAACTTTTAATGTATCATTAGCAAATTTTGCAATGAGCGACAAGTACATTTCTACAAGCAACACTGCATGATTCCAACCTTCGATATTTATTTGAACTTGATAGTATAATTTGTAAAATAAGCTTAGAAAAACTTACTTTATAAATACAGTAGCAACGCAGTAACAAAATCTTTATTAAAGTACCCTTCATTCGTGTATGAAATTCTTCAAAAAGTAAATAATATTCTGAAATAACTTATATGAATTTACTTGCAAGAAAATTTTGAGACTGATGAAGGGGTAACAGTCAGCAATAAGCTCCGAATAGGAAAAAATATGTCGAGCTCTTTTGGAACTCATACCGGTATTAAGCTGGAAGACGTCATCAATTCGTTGCTTCTCAAGTTTGCTTTAAAATATGTGATTAGAATTAACTTTAGCAACTGCGTAATAATGACTAAAAGAAGTGAATTGAAATGAAATAAAATTTCTAGTTTTACGTCCCACAGGAGACGGATGATAATGAAAGTGAATAAGTATGAAAGAATTGGTGCAATGACAACATGGGAGGAAATGAGATGATTCCTAGAAAATAGGATATGTTCGCTTACACTACAAGTTCGCTTCGTCTGGGGTCGAACCAAGGGCCCTTATTAGCAGGTGAGCATTCTACCACTGAATCACCGTGCCATCACTTAAAAAAAAAGTCGTAGGCTGATTTATCGTAGCAAATATTGCAAATAACCAACGAGATTATGATTTCCTTGGTAAATCGAAATCATCCACAACTAATTAATTCTGTATCTGACTCCAATAGCATTTATAGTATGTAACGCATCACGCCGGCCACTTGTCCATTTTCAACATCACAGTACAGCTTCCATATCCCATAGTCATTTCTCATCCCAACATTCACCTATTTCTTTCTCAGTGAAGTTTATGTACCCTTCTTTCAATTTGTTTGTCACATTAAAATACACAGACTGAAGCATATCTATTGAAATCAGCTGGAGTGAGTATGGCAGTTGGCTGTACGGAAACAGCTTATCAAGATGGACCAAAGCAATATGTGACAGAATAGCGAAATGCATCCGCTATTTCGGAGGGCTCATGGGCATAAGTTGCCCGATTTGGACTTTCCAACATGTCTACAAGCAATGTTTAACAGAAGATCAAACGCAAAATGTCATAACTATGATCCCAAACAGTCGTGGTCATGTTTGTAGCCCGTGAATTCAGGCTCACTCCAATCAATTTCTGACAGAACATTCTGAATGGAACTTCATGTAATGGACATTTGGAGTTGAGTACTAGTAAAGAGGCCATTTCCTAGTGCACGTGAGTGTGGTCCAAGTATGTTTTATTTTTCTCTGTATTCCAATGATGCACGGCATCAAGTGTACCGAAAGCAGCATTTCACTCGCAGTTTGTGAGGTGTGATTCAAGCTGAAGGAGGTTCTGTAACAGTACGAAGGAGTTTATTTTACCATGACTTAATCCCACTTACACAAGTGAATGTGAATATAAGCCATCATCTGCTTATTTGCACATTTTTAGTGATTCAAACTATTGAAATTTCTGCAAATCATGATAAATAAGCGTGAACACCCACATTTTCCAAGATGACAACTACATGAAGTTTGAGGAATATTTAGGCACTCTGTCGTACCTATTCTGGCCTTCGAAGTCTCCAGATTTAAATCCAAGTGCTGCGTTCTTATTCCATGGATTAAAATCTGGAGACTACCCAGGTCACAACTGAAATGAAATCTTTAAGTTTTACGTCCCACGGTTATGCCGGTTAGGCTAAAGGGGACGGTGATTATGAGAAATGAGTGAAATGGTGGAATGAAGAAAGTGGGAGGAAACGGGAGAACCCCGAGAAAACCCACGCACACGGCGTTTGTCCACCACAAAGTTTACTTGGCGGGGGCTGGGATCGAACCCGGGACCCCAAGCACCAGACAGGTCACAACTGAATATCTGAGTAAGACTATCTGAAGCAGCGAGTGAAAAGCAGCAATACGTATTCCTGTACTTGGATGGAACGACAGCATCTATTGTTGACCAAGTGGATTCACATCGATCTGGCCATACTTGCAGATGTGCAAAAAAGAAAAAATCACGCCAGAAGCAATTTTTCACGGTATTGGGTAAGTTCTGCACAGTTGACTTTTACGAACAGAAAAAGTTTCATGTACATAATATTTAAGAAAATGTGATGAACTGCTACAGTTCACATACAAAGCTGATAGTATTCATATTTTCACTTGAAACTGAAATGAAATGAACTGAAATTCATAGTTTTACGTCTCACGGTTATATCCTTCAGGCTGAACATCACAACCTAGAAGACATAACTAAAGACTAAAGAAAACAGAAATGATTAAGGTGAAAGATAATGCAAGAATTGATGGGATAAAACTGTAGGAGAAAAGAAGAGAACCCCCGAGAAAATCAACGAACACGATGTTGTCCACCTGAACTCCCTTGGCCTAGGATTCATCAAGGGATCCCTTGGACCAGAGTTGAGTGCTTTAGCACTGAGCCACCATGTCCCTCTCTCAACTGAAAAGTTTCCTACTGTTAACTTAAAATCAAAAATTTCATTTTTTTAATAAATTACTAGCAAAACCCTCAGAAGAAGAGTAAGAGTTTTAATTTGATTTTCAATAATCAAACATTTCTGTTTAACATTTATTAACCTATGTAATCTATTGCAAGAAGAAATATCATTATAGCTCTTAATAAGAAAATAAGTAAAAAGAATTAGGAAGCATCTAATTTTTAAAACCATAATAATCAACCCTGAACATATTCTACTCAGGTATTAAATATATTAAACATCACACGAATGATAAAAGTTGAAGCGTGAAGCCGAACTTTATAAAAAATATATGAAAAAAGAAACAATTTTACGATTTAAAATAACGTGAAAATATATATATATATTCCAATTATCATGCTTTAAAAAAATACATCCATACATATAACGTATAACAAGATGGTTTTGGGAAGCATTAAAATAAACTAAATGGGTTCCCACATCTATTGCCACCGATCCAACTTACTGGTTCTGTAAAAGTAAGGGAGACCAATCTCGTGGAAGCAAGCTGTGAGAAAGAAAATATCACAATTACAGTGAAAAGAAATCTTTGGTAAATCCTTAACCATGAAAAGAATGTATGTAAAATGAAATATGGAAGGTCAACAAGAGAAATAAAAGCTTAATTTCAAGCCATTAGATTTGGCAGGATTTCTCCCTTATGTTTTGGGATTAATTTAATAAATAAATAGCGGTCACCTGAAGTCAGTGTTACAAGAACAATAATTTGCCTGCTTCAATCATAATGTCTCTACTAGTAAAGTCTAGTCGCAATGGTTCATATTATTCAAAAACATCCCAATAATGGTAGTATTATACATAAAATTGAGTAACAGTAGGCAAGTCAATTAGAAGCTTCACTTGCAATTCAACCTTGCTTTTTTTTTTTTTCATTTCATGAAAATAAACGGTAGCGGGAGTCTGGCTGCTCTCTCGATCATTCGCGCTATTAAGCCTCTATCTATCTGTTCTATTCACCTCTTACACACAAACAACTTAAGGAAAGTAAATGTAATCGGTTTCAGATCAAGTCAAGGCCTTCCGGAACCGGGAAGTTAATGCTGTTTATATTGGAATGGATTCTGTCGTCCGACTGCGCCAGTCGTTTCCATTGAAGACGGAAGAGAAAAGATTAATGTCAGAACAAGAGTGATTTATTTCAGTTTGATGCATTAATTTCCAAGCTGAATCTTTTAATCAGTAAGAATATCATCAAGCACACCACGAACTTTATCTGCTTTAAACAGAAAATGCAGTAAGCAACCTCTAGTATTTCGTAATTGGTGTTACGATTGCCTAAAAGCCAATTTGATGTGATCTAGGTGTGTTCAAAAAGTATCGAACCTTATTTTTTCCCGCTTAAACCAATGAAGCGCGAGACTTTCTTCACTGTACATGTAGAGGGGACACTCAGGCCCAGTCATGATTTTTTTTCTTACCCACAGAGAACATCAGTCGCTGGAAATCGGCCAGCGAGTAAAGACGTGTAGTGAGCGGTCATCGGATTTCAGTATTTTTATAAAATGACAGAAAAAATTGAGCAGCGATATTACATCAATTTTTTCCAAAAGCTTAGCGATACCCAAGCGAAAACATTCAACTGGATCGGTACACTCAATTTTGAACGAGAATTTGAGCATGAGGAGAGTGGCCGCGAAATTTCATTCTGGCTTTCATCGCCAAACACATTTCTGTGTGTTGTCAGGCTCCCTACTCACCCAACATGGCTCCGTGTGACTTTTGGTTATTTCCCAAGCTGAAAATGCCACTAAAAGGGGACCCGATTTGAGTCAAGAGAAGACATCACGCGGAATGCGACGGCACGGTTGCTCACCACTCCAAAAACTGCGTTCGAAATGGCGGGAACATTGGGAGAAGTGTGTGCATTACCAAGGAGACTATTTTGAAGGGGATTAACTTGTTTTGGATTTCTAAATCAATAAATGTATTTTTGTCAACCAAAGGTTTGATACTTTCTGAACATACCTCGTACTTTTTGAGTTGATTCAATCCTTATTGGTTCATCATTGATGGATTTTTAAAATTAATATAAATTCCTCACATTCCTTCTGACAGATTTATAAAGCCCAGAATTTTAAATTTGTTTCCTATTTTTGTTCTTCCTTTCTATATTTCATACTTTCTTCCTTAGTTTTTAAGATTTAAGACACTCCTATTTTAGAGTTTCTGAGAACTCTTTACGAAGTTCAGGTGGTGTGGCATTATTCAAATGTTTGTTCATTTTATGACACATTATCGTACCACAATACAATATAAAGAAGACGCTTAGTACTGTTCCGAAAATTTCAACTTTAGCTTGAGTTGAAAGAGACTGATGAGAGCTACACAGACTTAAAGAAGAGAGAGAGAAAAAAATATTATATTTGTTTTGTCTTACTATTACTGTACCATAGGATAATGGATACTACAGTTCCGTCAGGGATTAAATCCGGAACTAAACGCACCAAAAACACAAAGGCTTTCGTAAAAATAAGCAAATAGTTATTGTAAACTGTGTAATCTCGATACAAAACAGGTCGAAACATATTATACTAATTTTTACAATATTTTTATGCATCATGAACTTACTCTTGTCAAATTACCGAACTCAGTAGTTTCTTAATAAGGCAAGACAACTGTTCTTAATTTAAGATAAAGGTCCACTTGGAAGCAGAATGGAAAAATAAATAAATAAACTGACAGAAATTTAATTTCGAGATCATATTTAAGTCCCTGATCTCCAGAGGATCCACTCTATTCCATTCTTCAGTGAAAAGAGTTTAAAAGCACACTATTCTTACGACGAATACATAATCATAGAAACAACATTTAAGAAATTAGTACCGCATTCAGTAAGATCTCTCGTATTCTACATTTTGTGCTGCACTCTTATTGAACTAGTGCATTGCATTTCATAAAGCACTATATTGCATTTTACTCATATTCATTCAACTTATAATACTCATATTACAGAGCAACGTAACTTTGATAATCATTAGTAATTCTCATTCGTGCATCGTTCTCCTTAGTATCTGCTGGGAACATACGTGCTGCCTAGATAAATACTGGAACAAATCATTATTTCTTTTGTTTCTAAATTCTGATATTTACAATTTCAGCTTGGTAATGCTCCCAATAACTTAAAATGCACAGTTTCACGTAATCACTTAAAAGAAAGAAATAAATAAAATGAAATGCTAGTAATCCTAGTGTTCCAATTTAGAAACTATGAACATTCTACAATTGCTCTATTGCTGTGTATTTTAACTTCACAACGTAAGCATATTAGAATATTTTACTGAACCGAGTATTCTTACGTTCATCTTCAAAATATATTGACGCTTTATTGGTTTCTATATCAGCTTTCATTCACCAAATTATGCGAAAAAATAATTATTTAAATTGAATTATATTTTACGAAATTTGAATTTTAAATTATCCAATACTACGTACAAAAAAAAAAAAAAAAGAAAAAAAAAGAAAAAAAGAGAGAAAACAATTAACTACTTACGATTGACATCTGGAATTGCATGATGTTTGAGTCTTGCCGTATGTCTTGAAGCAATTCTTTGAGGAACATTGGGAACAGCCTGCAAGTGTAAGCAGAAAACGGTTACGCAAACTGAAACTCCTCCTTACTTCATCGTTATACAAGGTATCCCAAAAGTAAATGTATAGTGAAAATGGGAGCAAGTTAAATTTGAAGTGGTACTTACTGCAGTGCAGTTTTCTCTATAGTAACACTATCTGGAACTAACACACCTAGCAGCATCCAGGCGAGCTACAGGCTTTACGCTCGCAAAATCACACGAGAATATATACAAAGAAACTATCATTTTATGGTAACATTTCTCTACACTGTAACTGCACAGTTACTTCTCGAACACACTGTAGATATGACACAAAATGCATTTTGTTTGTCCATTTCCTTCCTCCTTTATTTTCAAAATTATATAGTACATACATAATTTGAAATCAACCTTGTCAAGGAACTCAAGAAATCCATTATTACACAACATAACTTAATTGTGTGTTCACATTGCAAATAAAATTTTAAGTAGGACTAAAGAGAATTTAAGTAAAATGGGGTATCATTTGATTTTGAATATGTCTGTATAATCAAACAGATCAAAAAGTGAATTTGAGTTAGAATTCGGAATCATATTTCTGAGCTTTCGGCATCTTACGATCATTTTAGCCCGTCACGTATGAGGGATAAGGTCCGTAGGCGACCATCTATCCGGGAAACTGGAGAAGGAAGTAAGCGGCTTGGAACCTTTGTTAAGTGTACCATCTCGGCCTAGAGGAAAACTCAGGAAATACTTCACTCAGGATGAGGCCTGAAAAAGCTGTCCTTTCCGAACGAGTATCCCTAGCGGGAATCAAACCTAGGACCGCTATGCGGGGCCACTGAAGTAAGCAATGAAAAAAAAAATTACTTACTAGAAATTAGTTTAAAACATTATGAAGAAAGACAAATAAATTGAAACTAGACACACATAGTTTCGATAACGCTACATCTGATAGGGAAGAACCAGTAAGAAAAGAAATATCAAAGAAAGGATCAGATAACTGCGGAATGTTAACCCTGGTCCCACATTGGTGCTCAGACACAAGTTAGTGTTGTTCAGTTGAAAGTGGTGAGAGTTTAGTTAAGGAAGAAAAAACTCATGGAACAAACAAATGACTTGCTTGATGAAGTTCAGCGTTCCTTTTGAGCGCCGAGGGTGTAAGAAATGTGGACCTACAGTTTAAGGTGTAATCCAGCCAACCATGCTCTCTCACCGGGAACAGAACCCGGAACCCCATGCAGAAAAGGCGGGGGCGCTAGTCACTAGACCAACGGGAGGGCGGGACAAACAAACTAGTCGGTCAGTTAAGAGTACAGGAGGAAAAAATATTTACAGTCTATTGCATTTGTTAGGGCAATGCATTTTGAAACTAATAGCGACTGGATCTACTCGAATTAACCGGTGTTCCACTGAACGTAAACTACTATTTATCTATCTATCTATTTATCTATCTCTATCTATCTATCTATCTATCTATATATATATATATATATATATATATATATATATATATATATATATATAGAGAGAGAGAGAGAGAGAGAGAGAGAGAGAGAGAGAGAGAGAGCGAGAGAGAGAGAGAGAGACAGAGAGAACATGCTTATACACACTAAGGAAAGTGCATGAAAGACTCTCTTTTGTAAAACGCTATATCAGACACCAGATATGAACAGAAAGACGTATGAAGGAGAGAAAAAGAAATGTGAAACATGTAGTGAGCAGTGTCGCCTTGGAATGCAGGGTCACGAGATAACGTACCAGTGTGAAGGGAGAGCAGATTAGCTTCGGAAATACAGATGAAATGAAATTTCTAGTTTTATGTCCACGGTTATGCGAAAGGAACGGATGATTAAATTAAAAGTTAATAATCTTGAAATAATTGGTAAAATGAGAATGTGAAAGAAAATAGGGAACTCGAAGAAACCACCGAGACACAATGTAGTCAACCACAGACTCGCACAGACTGTGATCGAACCAGAAACTTCTGTATCAGAGATAAGCGCTCTACATTTAATGGTACAAGATAAAACTAACGAAATGGGTGTTGATAAGAGTGCAAAGAACCGAAGGAGTAATAAATAATGAGAAAAATATACATTAACGAAGAAACTAACAAAGAATATTAAAAACAATAAATAATAAAAACTAACGATAACGAAAAGAATGGAAGATAATGCAAATATGTAGGAAAAATAGCTGGAAAAGATAAAAATTGATGTATGAAAAATGGAGTGGGTACAGTGATGCAGTGTAATACAGTAAATTGAGACCTGGGACGATTCACGTATAGGATGACAATTATGTCTTCCAATGTATTTCTGAAGAACATGGAAGACTGGGGAAAGTGTGTTGAGAATACTTACAACTCAAGGTATGGATGAAAGTACTGTTGTGAACGGCTGTATTATGGGACAGATAGATTGGAAATTTGCGCACTGCAGTAGTATTGGTTATTGATTACAAGGTCAAACTGATATTGAACGTAGGACAAGCTTTAAATCTGGATTTCTGGCATTTCTTCGGTGAAGATGTGGAGTCTTTCAACGAAACAGTTCTCAGAATAAGGGTGTGGAGGTTGGGGGACCTGTGCTAAACGATTTTACGGCAGGTCGTGAGAAGTCGCTTCAATGTCATCGCAAGTATCACCAATCAGCTTAATGAGCCCGAAAACTATAGATTCAACATTAATTTTGTACATTTTATTTTCCATCTCTTCTATCCTCCATGCTAATGGGGGCTAAACTTAACAGTCATCAGAAACTATTCATCTCAGTGATCCCGGAAACTATATATTAGACACTAATATTGATCGGTTCCGATTACTTTTTCACGTCACCCTCACCCCCAGGGGTGTTTCATTCCCATGTCGAAGGGGCTAAACTCGGACTATTGAGAGTATCATTATTCGTTAGAAACCCTGAAAATTATGGAGTAGACATTAATATCGTTCGTTTTCAATTATGTTTACATGTTTTACATGTAAATTTCATCGAGATCTCTGGCCTGCACTAGTGTGTTACTATCCAATTTGAGAGTGAAAAGCAAGATATGAAATTAAAGGGAAAAAGGAAAAGTCATTCTCTATTAAAACAAGATTCAAAAATAAAATGAAATGATTTTTTCAGTTTAACGTCCCACGATTATGTCCTTTAGGTTCAGGAAAATGATGATTAAAGTACGTAAATGATGATGAAAGAATCAGAATGTAGGAGGAAACGGAGAGTACCATGAGAAAACCCATGAAAACGACGTTGTCCACCATTGGAACCGTGCATTAACATTTGCTATGAACTGTAATGAATGAGTCGATTTTAATACGACTTTCATTAACTTATGCAGAAATACTTATATTCTCCACGCGAACATAATCATATTTTATTTGGGGTACGATGGCTCAGCGATAAACCTCTGGTCCCTGATTTGATGCCTGGTCATTTGACTTGTGGTGGACATGCTTGTGAGGGTGCTCGTGAGTTTTCTCAGTGTTGCCTCATTTCCTTCAACTATCTTAATTTCACCAACTCAACCACAAACTACCTTCATTCATTTGCATTTGTCATCCATCTTTCTCGGCCTACACGGAATTAATCGTGAGAGGTTAAACTTCTTTGGTTACGTAAGCAAGAAACAAAAAAAATATATATATATTTCTTAACATACACATTCTAATGATTTAAAAAACACCAGCATCCCACAAATCCCTTAAGTTAGGCAGATAAAAATCAATATACATTCCTCATTAAAAATAACTGAACAGAGCTTTTTCGAGTTTACTAAAATCCGCTATAAAGGTGAAAGGGGGTAATTTCTACAACGTTAAGATTTTCGATCTATTATTCAGATAAAATGTGATGTTTAAGATGGAGATGTAAAATTCGGTATTGATCTCTTAATTAAAAATACGAGGAAACGTGCTTCAGCCAAAAATTCCGCTTCTAAATGGGAAAAGAGGGCAATTTCTATTTTTTATTCAGAAATTACCCAATATGAGGACTCGCTTAAGCTGGAGAAGTGAAATTTGGTTCATTTTACTAAAAATAAGTGGGTACGTGTTTCCAAGTTTTCGAAAATCTTCTACTTCTAAAGGAAGAAAGGGGAGCAATTTCTGCAATATTCCCTTGTGAAGAATGGGTATTTCTGTTAATGCATTTAAAAATAAATAAGATTAGGACAGTGTTTAGTTTTTTAGCGACTCACATGGCTAACGAGATTATAATAATGGAATCTCGGAATACGCAAAAAAAATTTAAAAACTAGCAAAGTAATTTCGAATTTCATGCATTACTTTACAAAGAATAAATATCATCCACTTACGCCATCGTCATCCGCCTCCAAATCCGTAAACATGTGTGTTGGATTGCTCACTTTCTGAAGAAGCTCTAAAGCGAGTTTCTTTGTTAGATCTCCTTGGAAAAACGGGTGCTGTAAAACACATCCAACATATATTCAAACTACTAAGCACATGAGGAAAATAAAGATATTTCATCCATGAGAAAAATATATCTTCCTTGCATTAAAAGTAGACATATCACACGTGAGAAAAAATAATTTCTGTCTTTAATTAAAAATATAATCACTCATACGAAAAATATTTTTGCCTTGATTTAAAAATATAGACAAAGTTTGTAAGAAAAATATGTTTGCCTTGAATCAAAAGTACAGACACTGCCACTGGAAAATATTTTTGTTTTGGATTAAAAATATAGACAATAGAAGTACAAACATATCATCCATAATAAAAATATTTGTGACTTGAATATATAATTCATTTATTTAAGAATTTCACTTCCAAAATAAACGGAAGTCATTTACTAGTATCTGACTGTTGTCTAACATACATTTTTTTTTTTAAATTTAATTTTCTATTCATTATTATTATTTACAGCCAATAATTTCTTGACACTAATATTCCGAACCCTATTTCTGACATTTCTCAGCAACATTTGTCCATGAATAGTATAACTAATCTAATAATTTTACAAGAACCACGTTCAAATCACAATGCTTTCAGTATTCTATTACATGCGTCTCAAATTGGATCATTATCAAATTATCTTTATAAAAACTTGTTTAAAGCTTCTTGCGTTCTAATACTGTTAGTAACCACAACAGAACGTAAATTCTGTATTTTTCTTGTTATATACGTATATTCAGATTTTTCAGAAGAAAACGTACATGTACAGACAAATGCCATTTCATAAAGGATTTTGGTGACTTATACGGATAATACTAAACTCAATTACACATTCACTTCACTATCGTATTTACTATGAATTTTCTGTCTAAAAACTTTGTTTGAAGAAAGAACTACACTAAATAAATAAAATATACGTAATAAGAAACAATTCTAAAAGAGCACTACTGAATGAAATAATTTCAAAAGTTATTTAAGTACTCACCAAAAGCAGCCTATCAGCAGTTGGTCTTTTCTTGGGATTTTTCGTTAACGCTACTTTTACGAAATTGTGGAATGTTGGACTCCTGTAATTAATACATTTGAGACAATCAGCACGATTAAATAACTACAAATGAAATGGAAATAGTTTTTGACATTTGTTTGTAGCCATATTTCTTTCCGAAAGACGTTAAAACAAAAATTTCACTGAAACAAATAGTAATCTTCTCTCATAGTCATACTGACAAGACCTACGAGTGTTCAAGGACATCAACCGAATAAATTTGATATTATTGATTCGTTTACGTATGATTTCCTCTAAATATTTTCCATACCACAACCTTTTTTAAAAAATAGATTTCGAACTTCTTAAGCCAGAAACAAAATCAATTTCAACTTTCCCTCATACAGGCTTTTCTTGGTTTGTTCTTGTGGGTAGAGTTACACACCAAAGATTCTAGCCACACAAAAATTGTGAAACATCCGATATATATATATATATATATATATATATATATATATATATATATATATATATATATATATATATATATATATATATATATATATATGAATGATATATACAGTATTTTCATATCTAATACAACAAATATTAAATTCTTATTACACAGTTTACCCAAAACATGCAGAAACATTTCAGCAACGTTAATATCCACAAAAATTATTTTAACACTAGACTGTATTATTTTGCTTCATTAAGCACGGCAATTTACAAGGATTAAAATAATTTTACACATACTTTAAGTTACTTTCAAACTATATTTTTTTTAAAAACAAAAATGTTATTAATAACCAACAAATAATTTTAATTATATTCAACAACGAATGGCAGAAATTGAAGGATGGATTCTTCGTTAAATACAGATTTTTAAACTATAGTAAACCCTTAATCAATATCATACACGTCGTTACATAGAACTTTAAATTAGTACCACACAAAGCTTGATGAAGTCACGGTATTCAATAAATTATTATATTTATTATTGAATATAAAATATGGAGCAAATCTTCTTACGGCCCATATTTAAGGTATTTCTAGTACATTTTATACATTTATTGAATTCTACTTCTTCCTGTCTTATAATAAGCAATAAAATTACAGTTTAAGTGTATTACGCTAATAAAAAGCTGTGATTCAGTATAAAAGCGACGGTTTTGAGTACTGTTAGGAAATAATTATTAAAATATAAATTTTGCACATTTTTCTAATATATTTTATCCATTTTTGAGAAAAACTGATACTTAACGAAAAACTGGAAATTTTCGATATTCCGTTCTATTTTATGCAACCACAAGAACAAGGTACATTTTAAGTCGTTATGAAATAAAAGAAACAAAAAGAACAGAACAGAATCTTAATGCTACTCCGTATTTAGTAGCTATAACGTACCATTTGTCTCTTTCTTTTAACGTAGGTGGTTTGAAACCGCTTTTGGACATTAAAAACAATGCCCTCATGGGATGTAAGTCAAACATAGGAGGTTGCAATTCCGCCAGCTCAATGGCTGTTACTCCAACAGCCCATATATCACACAACTGGTTGTACCCTCCTTTCCTCTCTACAGCTGCAACCTACAGAATGAGCAATTGGCGAAACATTAAACTACGGACAATTTAAAGCAAACTTTTCATAACATTACACATATGAAGCTTAATAAAGCATACATATACTACAGTATCTTAAAAATACAATGGGAATTATTGACAGTACGAATACACTGACACATGAATGTTATATTACTATATAATGATGCATTATAAAAACATTGATGTCTAAAGTTCAAATTACAAGATTTACAGTAACAATAATACATTTAACAAAAATGGTTATAAAAATAATGGAAACACTTTAAATATGCAACACATGAGATGTATGAAGTGGTAACACTGACAATGCGTGTACAGTGCCCGGCCGCTGTTAGTGATGTGTTAGATGACAGTCTTAGCACAAAGGAATGATACAACGGAGATCTGTGTTGAAGCGGGCAGATAGTGATGATGCAAAATGGGACACATCTCGAATTTCAAAAGGGCCAAATTGTGGGTGCGTATTTAGTTGGTGTAAGTGTATATAAGGTAGCCAGTGTGTTAGGTATATCGAGAGAAACAATGTCAAAGATACGGCCACTGAGATACGACCTACAGAACTCGGCAGGAAGTAATAGGGACGGATGAGAAGCCCCAGAGAAAGGGATCACCGAGAATTGTCATCAATGACCGTGAAACAGTCATCTTTGTTAACCAGTGAAACTTTAACATTACTAGTTATTGTTACGCGACTCCGCTACCAAGTAGTTCACACATGCACTATTACCCACCAATCATTTTAACAAAAGTTAACTGCTGTTATTTAATCCTCTCCTTTTTTGCAGTTAAAATATGTTTCAAAATTTTCACTGCAAATTTCTTGAGTCAAACGTTAAGCAATTATATTGACTGAACTTTTTCTTTTTCCTATTTCTCAATGTGAATGACTCTGTTAGGAGGAATTCCTATGTATCCCACGTCCTCATGTTTTTTAATGAAAAAAGCTACATCACACTGCCATCCGCAAGAATCAAATATTTTACAAATCGGAAAGGCGAGCAATAGTAGGACCGATCAGTCAAAAAGTCTAAGAACAACCGTAAACACGAAAGACAGGAAGTCGAATTGTCAGACATGGGCATGTATTCGAAATACAGCCGCCATAAATTCTAAAACATACTTTACTTACAATGACACTTTTAGTAGGATTAAGTCCTTTAGGCTGACCGTTATTAATATTAACCCTTATCCGGGCAAGACATTTTTGTAACGTAAACGGGCAACCGGGGCCTGTGAGGCCCAGTATATATTTTAAGTGCAGAATACACAAAATCAATGCCTATTGTCACTTACTGTTTAGACTAGTCTAGAATGTACCGGTATATATTTTTGTCAAGTAGCGAAACTTCGTGTCACGCTTTTGTAAGCCAAGCAGAATAGCAAATCCGGTCCAGACATTTTTGTAACGTAAATGGGCAACCGGGGCCTGTCAGGCCCAGTATATATCTTAAGTGCAGAACACTCAAAATTCAATGTCTGTTGCCACATACTGTTCCGACTAAAGGTTACAATAGTCACGTGTTCAATATATAATTATGTGACAATTTGATCTAATATTTGACAGGAATTTCACTAAATTTATATGGGGCCCGGTTGCCCGGTTACGTCAGGAAAAGATTATTTTCAAATTTAAAAAAAAAAAAAAAAAACATTAGCTTTACCAACTCGATATGTTCATGATTTTAACTTCGACGAAAGATAGAAGAATTCAGTATTTTATGTCTTCGAAATATGTATGGTTATTGAGAAATTTTAGAAAAATGAAGCTACTGGGCCTGGGAGGCCCCGGTTGCCCGGATAAGGGTTAAGAAAATGTCTACGCATCCTGTTTCATGGCATCAGAATCTCACAATTTGCCATTTTACAACAAATTCTAAGATCCTGATGGAATTTTAACAGTGTTTGACTTAACGACATTTTGGCATGATGCACGTACTTAATTTACAGATGATCTCTGTAAATATCCAGTATAACTGTTTCTTAAGAAACCACATTCGCTTATGTATTCCACACAGTTGACATTATATTAACTATGAACAAAAAATTACAAAACTACTTGCATGTTCATAATTAATTTCAATGTGACAGAAAGGTTCCTTACCTCCGGAGCCATCCAGTATGGCGTTCCAATAAAGGATTTTCTTTTATTAATAGTTGCAGTAATTTGTGCAGACACACCAAAATCTGCTAATTTAACATCCCCATTTTCTGTGAGCAAAATGTTAGCACCCTGAAAATAATTTTAAACATATAAGTAATACAAAGATAAAAGAGCACCTAGTTCTAATGTGCCAAAAATGAAGGAAAACATGACAATCACTGATTATAAATATAAAATCTGTACTGAGAGTCGTGAGCAAGTATTTTTTTTCCTGGTTGTACGTAACTCCAGATGAGCGAGCGCCTTTCACACAGCAAAAGTTCCACTTCTTGACATGCTCAAGTAGAAGTGACGTGTTCTGTCCATGGGATATTAAAAGAAAACTACTTATAGTGGCATACCATATAAGATCATTTAGACACCTATTTAATTCCTCGTCACGGATCTATAAATATGCATTCAATGCGACTTCTGAATGCATAGATAATTAGTGCATAGGTGGAAATATTGAAAGAAGATGGGTAAAATATAGAAAGGACAGAAATATAGACTTTAACGTTTATTTCCGTAAAGGATGCCCTCCAACAGATACAAATTACGAGATTCATGAACAATTACGCTTCATTCACATTGAGGCGGCGATTTGCCATCGCTGCTCGCGGTAGTTTGCCGCATGAGAAGTGTACTCTTTCATATTACGTAGCGTTTTGCCGCGAATGAAAAATATGCGAGCAGGGTTGCTGTGCAACTGAAGAAACAAACTTGTGACTCTTATCGTGTTGTGGTGGTTGCAGTGGACAGACGCAAAAAGTGTCTTCTATTCGCCTTGTTAAGACAGAGACAAATAAATAAATTTAAAGATTTTTCTATACTGTTTCTACAATTGATAGACTTAAGGAAAATAGCGGCAAGGTTCTGGATATTTAAAATACCATCCCGATATTCACCTATTGTGACTTGGGATACCAGGAAAAAGTCCTTTCGGGATAGTCGGTGGCTGAGATCTATCCCAGAATCCCAAGTCAACACTCAACCACTGAACCCAAGCTTGGTCTGTTGGTATTTATTATTATTATTATTATTATAGTATTTCGGGTTTATTCATTTGTTTTAAGCGTTCCGACTATTGACTCGAGTCTCTTTAAAGCACTGCTCTAGTCCCTGAATTCAAAGGACTATTCAAGAAATTACAACCATAGAAGTGTTAAGATAGTTATAAAATATATAAAATACGGTACATTTATCAAATATCACGTAATGAATTCTCTCTTGCTTTGCTAAGGTACATTACAGTATTATTACTAAAATCCGGATTACGAATTTTATGTAATAAAATATATATATATATAGCAAAATAGTACATAAATATATATAGCAAAAGACTGTAAAATATGTAATATTGTTGAAATATTTGATAGTACATATTTTAATTGTGGGGTACCAGAAATTTATAAAATTAGAAGCTCGTTTGCCCAGCGCTGCCCGCACATTTATCCCAATCTTCTATTACATAGAAAAAAATAATTTGTATTGATTTGGACTCTTTTAAATCAACGACTTTTGGATTCGACACTTCGGTAGTATCGGTCGTTTTCGATTATTTTTACATGTCATCTTTAACCATATATTGTATGTAACAAGTTTGGTTAAAAGTACTCGAGGTGTCCTAGGCTAGAACATAAAAACATATACAAATACCCAAACACACACATATATATATATACGTAAAACACACACACAGATACAAATTATCGCAACCACTCTCTACTCTTTCCTGGCAACACTTGCTCCCTCCTCCAACACCCAAGCGGCAGATCGCCACCTATATGTAAAGAGCTCCATTGCTTGCAATGTCCCGCTTGGCTGTACGCGGCACGCGCCGCTTTCTGTTTTTCCTCGCCGCGTAAATTTGCGGCGACCGCCGCGCATATATGAAAAGCTTCATTGCTTGCAATGTCTTTCTACCCTACGCGGCAATTCGCCGCCGCCGCGCGCGGCAGTTCACCGCCAAATGAGAAAGGGCTGTTAACGATCTTTAGGTAATATGGATGTATAAGATTGTACGTGATTGTGATGAAAATTACATTGACCTGCACAAATCAAAAACATGTCCGGGACGCTAGAAACAGAACCACATTTCAACCCTCGTACATATCTACAACAGAACAAAACAAAACAAAACAAAAACAAAAAAAAAAGCAATGTTAACCATATAAAATTATTTCCTGGGGTCAAAATCTAAAATTGTTTACGAAGCATTTCTCATTTTAAAAAGAAAAGAAAATTACTTTTGCTGTCTTGACGAAGGAAATAAATGCTACTTCATGATTTATATATGATATTACAGTGTTATTAAAATTACCTTTAATCACTTTCCATTTATTATTATTATTATTATTATTATTTATTTATTTATTTATTTATTTATTTATTTTAATGTAGAACGATCCTAAAGTCGACTTACGCAAAATTTGTAACTTTTGGGATTTTTGTTTGTATTGAAAATGATATTTATAAAAAGTCTGAAGAGTTGTTATGAAATGTAACATTAGAACCAGAGTAAAGGAAAATGTCAGAAATTCCGAACAGGATGATTCAGTCACTTCAAGCCTACTTGAACATCTGTTTAAGTACAAATAGAAGATCTCAGATTTACGAATTTTTACATGAGGTAACATGCAAACAGAAAGAATAACTCTGAATCGTTCCACATACTCCTTTAGAAACATTGGTGGGTGGATTAGTTTAACAGACTTTGTTTTTGTTTCTGTTTGTAACGAAGATAAAATTTGAAGAAACACAATGCATGGAAGTAATTTTCTTAAGAAATAGATATAAAAATCTGTTTATATTTAGCTTCTGTAAACCAAAAAAACTTCCTAAACTGCTATGACAAACGCAACTGCTAGTGAATCGCTGAAATTATAATCATTTACAGTAGAATATGGTATTTGATCAGTAGTAAGTTATATATATATATATATGACACAAATCAAGATTTCCTAAATAACCCTCGGCGTAATCTGATTCCTTAATTTTCATAAAGATAAGGATGTAATTTTTTTTCGAGCGAATCCGTTTACAGAAGATCACAAGTGCAAGTCTGCAACACTTTCTTCTTCTCGCCATAATACATTTGGTGCCTTGGTTTTACGCTGAGATAGAAGTGTTTCCATTTTGATACCTGTAATTGTTTAAATTCTTCAGAAAATCCCATACTTTTATTTTATTTTTATTTATTTTTTATTTACTTTCCTTACCCTTTTGCACTAATGACTGTCGTGTAAACAGTTAAAACATACTGGGGAAAATGTTCCTTCATTCCACGAGATTGTCAGTATAATATTCTGCAACTTTATTCCAGACGTGGCAAGTCTTCATATAAAAAAGAAGTTTTACTACATTCGTAAATTAACTGCACTATTAACAAAATAGTAGTAATAAATATGGAGTATAATTACCCTTTGCCACTCACAATGATATATAGATCCTTACCTTTATATCTCGATGCATTTTCCCCATACTGTGAAGATAAGCCAATCCCTGTAACGTCTCTTTACACATATACGCAATTTGTGGTTCTGTCAAAGGGCCTGTAACTGAACATATATTTTCGTATTAGTATAGTTTACATTTGAAAAAAAATAAATGAAATCTTTAAGTTTTACGTCCCACGCTTATGCCGGTTAGGTTAAAGGAGACGGTGATGATGAGAAATGAATGAAATGGTGGAATGAAGAAAGTGGGAGGAAACGAGAAAACCCCGAGCACGGTGTTTGTCCACTACAAAGTCCACACGGCGCGAGCTGGGATCGAACCAGGGACCCCAAGCACCGGAGATGAACGTTCTACCACTGACCCATCGCGCCCCCTAGTTTACATTTGAAGTACGGATTAAAAAAATCTGAAATTCAAACACTGTACACCATTACGAATAGATTTTCGCCAACTCTTTAACGTTTGTTTTGAGTTTATTACACATTACCAGCATCAAACCTACATAGACGGGGGCCTACACTCTTACGTAGCATTTGAACCATACAAATTCACATTAGAGATCGAACTCAAATCTCATGTTTAAAATTAAGATTTAACTAACTGAAATGTTATTTTTAGTTTGACAATCCCACATTTATGTAAAGGAGACGGATGATTGATGAAAATGCAAGATTTGATAGAATGAGAATACAGGAGGAAACAGAATAGTCCCGAAAAAACCCTCGGACACGGTGTTGTCTATCATAAAACTAACTGACCGGGGATGGAAACACGGACCCGTCGCACGAGAGGTGAGTACTCTACCACAGAGTCACCGAACCTTCCCCCTTTCTTTTGCTACGTTTAATCCTGCGGAATCACGTTTAATCCTGTCACGTTATACAAAATCTTATCGCTATTGGCTCTAACCGACCAGATGACGAATGCCTTATTCCTCCTCTTTTCCCACTTTTTGTTTTCATTTTCTTTCTTTTTTTCATTCAAAACTGAATTAAACTCTTACCCTTCATTCAGAGAACTCCCAAATTGTTTTAAGATGTTAAGGTCAACTGAAACTTCTGTACCCACAACGAGAATCGAACCCCGGATTTAACATGCACCAAAGATGCATGCGCTGAACATTTGGCAATTCTAAACCATATGTACCGTTTACAAGGGTCAACATTTCAATATACTATGAAACCTTCACTCTAATAATTTGGATATAATGTCAATGAATATCTATTATTTTGTTAGAATATTTACAAACAATAAAATAAAAATTTTTTATCCATCATATAGTGAACTATATAAAATAATGACACTAATACCTAGACTACGAAATTTACACGTCACTTGATGTAAGGGGTAATGATGTATACTCATGTTCAATGAACTTTTCATATATACTATCACGATACTTTAATTGAAATAATGATTTTGATTTTGCATTTTTGGTCTGATTTGCAGGAAGAATATAGTACCAAATATTTGAACTTTTCCTTTAAAATGAATTACAACAATTAAATTATAATCAGAAAACTAAAGTGCATGATCAGTCTCTATTAAGACATTAAGCATACTATATCCATATTACTATAATATGCAATTTTAGTCATTATTATTACGTACTGTGATAAATATCTTGTAAAGAACCGCCACCACAGTATTCCATACATATCCACAATTTGTCCCTTCTTAAATAGCTACCATAATATGCTATTATGTTGGGATGCCGGCAATCTTTCATCATAAGAATTTCCTGTTGTATTATGGCAAAATCATCTCCTAATAAAGAAAAGAAAAAATAATTATAAACTATTGTTCATATTAAATATTACATTTTAATGAACATTTTTCTGTTACAATAGCTTAACAAATAAGGAATAAATTAATTCATAAGGAAAGATCATCTGAACATTTCTTTGGTCACCAACAGGTATCCATCTCTTAATTGATAACAGAAACATAATGGACTTGAATACACTTTCGTTTCAAAGAATGTGTTTCGAAGGAATTACAAGAGCTTTTCGATTAAGCTTAGTACTATAAATTGACAATATCATGTGACTGTAACTAACGAAAGAAAACATTTTGTTCAAAATTTCTACAATAATTTTATGCTAGCAAAAATAATATGCCTGTAGTTGGTTTTATTCACTTATTCCAATCTAAACGCCACTAAGTTGAGCGTTAAACTAACTATCCAACTTATTTCTACACCAAATGACGATAAATCAAATCGTTACGTATTCTCTATTTTGAAAGCCATTCACTTTCTTAGGTTTCATTTTCAATTAAATCAATGGATCGTTCAAGCATGATGTACTTCCCGCATCATTTGTTCCTCGAGATTCCAAAGAAATGTACAATGTGCAAAATTTGCAATGCTTATATTTCACACTAACCCGTAAACATCGCAGTAAAAAAAATGATAATTTTTGTTTAAATTTTCGAAAGATGTTTAAAGAACAAATATGCTAAAGATAATCAAATAACGGAAAATGAAATGAAATCTTTCAGTTAAACGTCCCACAATTATGCCTGTCAGGCTAAGGAAGACGGATGATCTAGGCAAGTGAATGATGACGAAAAATTGGTAGAATGAGAATGTAGAAGGAAACGAAAGTACCCGAGATAACCCACGGACATGATTTTCCATCACAAACTTGGCCGGGGATCGAACCAGGAACTCCACGCACCAGAAGTAAGCGCTCTACCAGTGGGCCACCTCCCCCCCCTATAAATCGGGTAAAGAACGTTCTTGTATGAAAATAAATGTAAAATAAAGAAAAGCGTAGAAATTTATTATTTTCTTTATCTAGCATCCATATGTTTGGATCCATAAATATATTTTCTAAAACGATGTACTTTTGTAGGCACCGAAATGACAGAACAACGCTGGTACCGAAAAAAACATAAATAAATTTATGCCATACACATAGGCAGTTCTATTATTTCAAAATAAGTAACTCAGCTTTTTCCTTCGGTTTACCACACATGGTTACGCCATTTCTTCGGTTTTGAAACTTTTGAAACTGTGAATTTCATTATATTTTGGATCGTTTATGAAATTTTTAAATTTTACTAGGAAGATCATACACTGGAATTACCGAAGAACAAAACAGTATAAAACCAAATATTACAGAGAAAGTGGATGAAATTTACAAATGAAAGCAGAATAAAGACAAAGAATGTGTAGGAGTTGTATATATCCTATCGGAGAAACTGCTGGATTCAAAGTCAGAAGTTGAATATCTAAACAACGGTTACATTTTTTAGATTCACATATATATCTTTACTTATTTAATTCTTTATTCACATTTTTCATTATTTTTATATCCGAGACTGAATCTGCATCAGTACATAAAAATCGTTGTCATATTATTCTAACAGCGATATATATATATATATATATATATATATATATATATACTACCCCCGAAAAGTTTCCGGACAAACAGGAAATGAAGAAATTTTCAAAATGTAACATAAGATTGCATTACAATTTGCTCACAGATGAAATGTAAAACATTTTAGAACCCGACGAGAGAAAAGGTCTTGACCTGTTGTGGATGAATTAAGAAAAATAAACTTAAATATTGCGCCGTTGTGATGGTGCATTACGTACGCGTGCGATACAAAACGGCCATTATACTGCAAATTGAAGATCGAACACACAATAAATGTCTCATAGGTGTCTCTCAAACTGCTCTGTCTATTTCTCTCTCAGATCTCACTGTTGGAAGTTGTCTATTGCACGCTAGTTGTTGTGTGTGTGTGTGTTGAAGTGAGGTGTAAAGTGTCCCCTATTAGCATAATGCCCGTACGAAAAGGGAATTGGGCATTGAAACTAGAGCAAAAATAGTTACTTTACGTGAAGAAGTCTATACAATACGGGAAATAGCCGCAAAAGTGAAAACACCCCATACTACAGTGCATGAGACTTTAAAACGATTTGCTGAAACAGAGGAAAATCGCTCTCAAGCAAGATCTGGAAGGCCTAGAGCTACTACTGCAAGGGAGGACAAGCAAACGCAACAGGTTGAAAACAATGCCCCAAATACAAGCTAAAGTGAACGAAACTCGCGAAAAGCCGATCAGCTATGAAAGTGTCCGAACGCGGTTAGTGAATGCGGGACTAAACGGTAGTGTGGCAACTAGAAAACTGCTCTTGCGCCCTCAAAACAAAAAGAAGACATTTCTGTGGGCAAGAAAATTCGCAAACTGGGGATTAGAGCAGTGAAACAATTGCTTATTTACTGACGAATCAAAGTTTGAACTCTTCAGTAATAGACGCAGGGTTTTCGTGCGTCGCTCCAAGGGCGAAAGACTGCTTCCATCGTGTATTTTGCAAGTGGTAAATCACAGGGGTGGTTCTGTGATGGTGTGGGGTTTCTTTGGTAACAGTAAAGTGGGAAATTTAGTGTAAATACATGGTACAATGCAGAAAGCACAGTACCATCAGATTTTGATCAGACACGCAGTGCCATCTAGGAAGAGGCTCATTGGTGGTGGGTTCATCATGCAGCAATACAATGACCCAAAACACATATCTCGTCTTTGTAGAAGGTATTAGTCAGCAAAAGAGCAACAGGGAGATCTCAAGAATATGGCATGGCCCCCACAATCACCGGATTGTAATCCAATTGAGTTACTGTGGGATGAGCTTGAGAGGGCAGTTCGAAAGATGCGTCCCTCTAATGAGAAACACTTATTTGAGTGTCTTCGCAAAGCCTGGACAGCAATCGAGCCCGAAACTCTACAGAAACTAATACGCCGAATGCCCAAAGTCTGTAAAGCTGTTATCACAGCACGTGGAGGCTACTTTGATGAATCAAAGATTTAAGTTCTATGACAAAACATTGGTCCATTTCTGTTGAATTTCCGTATTTTCCTCTCAAATACATATTGTAGGTTCCAGATAAAAATACATTCCATTGATATGACTTTGCTTTTTCTCGAATACACGTAAAGTGTACATAAACCTACTTTGTACGGAAACTTTTCGTTTGACGTTACCTTTTGTTGGATACATGTAGTGGTGACATTCACACATTATTTAGCAACAGGTACTATGAACAGTATAGTGCATTGACTTAGTATTTACATTATTACTATACGATTAAGTTATTACACTTTTTCTATTTATTTCAACGATAAAATTAACAGTGACTAGGATTAAGTTATGCAACATGCTTATACTGATATTTTATTGTTAGAACTCATCAAATGTTGAGATAGACCTAGAATTAAAAAAGTGACCAGAAGGCTAGTTGTTGTTTAGAATATTCGATGGCTGATTTCTTGTTAACCCAACAATCGGGAGCTGTATGATGTTCTTGGCGTAGCCACGATTTTATCCTATTCTTTTTTAAAGGCTTTCCTGGGAGATTTACTGTCATGAAGTGATTTTTTTTTTTTTTTTTTTTTTGACAGGAAACCCGTCACAGAAATGAACCACATCTACACATTAGTAGTATTACATTTCCACTCATGAGATGCTGTAGAAAATCAGTGTTATGTATCAACAACAGGATGTCCTAATTATCTCTTTAGACGCTGGAAAGGAAAAATATAAATTCACTACATTCTCAAAAATAGTACAGGATATCTTTTTTTATAAGTAGTGGATCTGAAGATGAAAAGACAATTTTAACAGGTTCCGTGAATCTGAGAAATTTCAACAACCGGTTCGAGAGAACCAATGCGAACCAGCTGAATGACACCACTTGGTATATTCAATTCTGTGTATGAATGATGAGAAAAGCCAAATCAGTAGAATTGTTCAATGTATAAATAACGTATAAATTGAAGAATGAAGCGTAAGTGGATAACAAACCTGAAACATGTGGTGTCATGGTGAGTGAGATATAAATAAATTTAATAAGATGTTACAAGCAACTATAGTGATATTTAGCAGTCTTATGAGCATCAGTGACGATAGATTGGGGTACATATATTACCACTTTTTGTCAACATGCCTAGCACAATGGTCTGAGATGGTATGCGAATCGTAAAGCATGACGTTCTAAAATTCGCAGCCGGCTATAGAAATCACTGCCAGCACTCAACTAATGCTGTAAAGTCGTTTAATGAACACGGCCGAAGAAAATCCTTGTAAAATTTAATAAAGATCGTATTGGACGATCGTCTTAATTCGATGGTTTGTTGAAATAATCTTGAGATCAGTGTTGACGCAACACATTATCCTCACTTCGATTATTAATTTTAAGATTTATCCCTATCCACAGACTAATCCTCGGTTGGTGCAACTGAGCATAGGGTAATAGCCTGATGATCCCAAATCACTGTCACCATGAGTTTTCGCGTTAACAGCTTTTTTTTTTTTTTTTTTTTTTTTCAGGGTAATGCCATTTGAGCGATTGACCCTTGCTCTCTGGGGTCATATGAGGCACCCAGGTCGCATAACCAAAAATAATAATAATATGGTCAAGAACGACGTCTCCATCTGAGTGATACCGCGTTAGAAATGTCAGTGTCACCTGTTCTCTGTGTTTTGTGTTGCTCATTATGTTGTCGAGGAAACCATCACGCAATTTTTTGGTAGCTAGGATGTTCGAGCACAATTTCAGCAAGCAAATAACGTGCAATGTTTGGAATGATTCCAAACATTTCATGAAATATAAATAAAATCGTTAGATCTGTTTTCGAGAAAATCAATTTTTTTGTGCAACTTATCGAGAGTTACGCAAAGTGATGACGTCATGGGGGGGCAAGAGGCGGCTACGTGTCCCTCCTCCCGACAGGTAACGTAGATCAATATAAAACTATTCATAAAAGAAAAGCTGCCCCACAAACTTTATCTGCCCTGCTCCCTCCTAAAAAAAAAGAAAAAACTAAAGCTAGCGTCGTTACTAGTTACGTGTCTGACTTGCACAATTTTATCGTTCATTTGCTTCTTAAAATTTCTGTGATGAGTGATGGAGTCCAGACACCATATCGATCAGTACTAAACATTATACAAAATTTTCTCATATTTTTTCCTTCATCACTACCACTATACACGTTCTTCACTTAATAATAGATCTCTGCAAGTTTCATCTTCTGAGCAGTCAAGAAACAAATCACACTCCTCACCACATAGTCAGTGGGATTTTTACATCACAGAGTTATTTTTTTGCTTTTGAGCGACGATAAGAGAGAAAATATGTTAATCGTAAGAGAGAGAGAGGAAAAAAAAGGAATTTGAGATTTCAACGCATTTACATGTTTCATGGAATCTACATACCGAAAAAGTTATTTTTCAACATCTGTCCGTGCTATGCAAACCCAGAGGCCATACCGTTTAACATGTCCGTACTAAATTGTTAACTTAAGTTTTTTATAAAATTCTCTAGGTGAGACGGGATTCAAATTTTAAGGGTTGTTTATAGAAGAGTAAAAACCAAAAATTCTATTTTCTTGACAACGGATCTGACGATTATGTTCATATTTCATATATCAATATTCCATTAGCTACCGGTACCTAATAATATGGGTGCCATAGCTTGTTTGTTCTTTAAAAAAAAATCTACGAGGGGTTTATTTTTTGCGGTGATTTATCAAAAACGATTCAAGAGATGTTGCTCATATTTAATAAAAAAAGGTATTTCATTAACACCCTGACATTATGGCATAATCATGTTTTCTTTAAATCCACAAGAGGTAGTTTACTCTTGGGAGTGAGTACTTTCGAATGATTTTCTCTAAACTCACTCCAGAGATTATTTTTATATTTCATAAATAAATACTACATTAATAATACAATATTGTGTAAATCACTTCCATTAAAATATGTATAATAGGTAGTTCAGTCTTGAGGTTTATATGTATTTTTGTGTGTGCTTTTTTTTTTTTTTTCAAATACGACTTGATCGATTTTGTAGAATTTTATAAACAATATTTCATTAATAACTGTAATACATTTATACGACGTAAGTGATTACATACAAAAAAAAAAAATCTACAAGGGTAATTTACTTATAGGGGTGAGTTTTCTCCAGACGAAGATTTTCCAAAACACCTTAAAAATTCTGTTCGTATTTCACACAAGAAAATGTTTCATTAATCAATCTTATTTGTGTCTGTCTCTTCTCATGTTTACATGGGGTCGGCGTACCCGCCTTTAATTCTTTTCCTCCATTCTTCTCTATCCTAGGTGTCCTCTATTCTCATTCCCTCTCCCTTAAATCATCTTGTCTTTCTATCTCATTTTGGGGCCTCTCCTCTCCCTTTTACATTGTACTTCCAGTTTTCCGATTCTCTTTCCTACAAAGTGGTCATTTCTTCGTTCTGCATGTCCAAGAAAATGTTTCATTAATAATTGTACCAAGACATTATTTAAGTTAAGGAATTCGAGGGAGAGTTTAGTGCGGTGGCCCGTACCTTTTAATTTTTAACCTGCAGTAAAGGCGCAATAGTATGTGATACAATCACATTTCAAAAATACTAAATAAATGCGTTTAAAAAAACAGTCGGGCGTGATTAGTGGATAAGACGTGTCCTGTATGGCGGGAATGAGCAAATGATCGTTATTTTGTGGATAGCTCTCGTACAACGAATTCAGAATGGCAGATACCTCCTCCGTGTCGGACTAAGAATGGTTTAGTACGGCTTATGCTCTCTGTAAACTACTAACAGTAAATAAACAATGACATTTTCAACCTTTAATAGGAAATTGTGTGTTCTTTCAAATGATATCAAAGTTCTACGTTTTGACAGGCAAAAGATATAGTTAATTTGGGAAATGAATGGATTTTCGTTTTCAAGATCGACCAGAACCACTTTGGATAGACGTTTCGTAAGTTAGGAATCCTTCACGTCGATTTACCTAATCTTTTTCAAGTTCCCTGCAATAAAATTAATTTCACTATTTCTGAGCTTCAATCACGGCCTTGCACAACTTAATTTTAAGTGAGACATGTCGTTCCGTCCTTTCACTGCTTCGTTCACAAAACTTTCCATCACAGTAATATTTTGAAGCATTTGCCCGAACTAGTTGCTAATATAACTAGTTTGATGAAAATCTAAGATGGTGGAAGGACATTCTTCGATGATGTGACGCGAAATGACTCGAAAATAAATTTTGTATAGATACCAAATGGATGAGAAAAATATAAATTTTATGGAGGTTTGATTATGTGTGACAAAACAAGTGATTGAATAAATCAATTATATTATAAAAAATAAACCACGACAGTTTTACTGATTTTTTTTTAACTGTTATCGTACACATTTTCGAAGAAAACACTTACCTGGTTCTAATTTTATCACCTTTATTGCTGCTAATTCATTCGTGGAGATTCTTTTCGCCTGAAATAAAACAAAATAATTCATTTTTTCACACTGATAACATAATTACACACTATCAAATGAAGATACCAAATTAAAAAGTAACAGATACAAGCAGACACAACATTTACAGGTTAAAGGAAACATCACTCCAGAACACATCCAAACTGATCAAAAATTACACGTTGTAATAGATCTCTTTCCTTTTTTCTCGAATTCTTTCCATTAGTTAATTTGCTACACATCACCTATAACGAAAAGTAGCTCTTACTGTAATATGCAGTATTCCAAGGATACCCATGAAGTAGAACTATAGCTGCTCAGTTTTTAAGCCAAAAGATTCCTTTTGATCCTTAATGAAACCAAATTGAAGACGCGATCTGATAGAATTAATGTCCGATATTATTTTCTATGGAAAGATTAGTTAGTGGAGTCATGCAGTCTTCACCTGCTTTAATAGCTACAGAAATACTACAGCCACAGCTACACATTAAGTTTAAGTTCCAGATTTTGTTTTGCTTCCTTATGCAAATTACGCAAATATGACAAACGACTGAAGCTTTCGAAATGTGGTTGTGGAGAAGAATGGAGAGAATTAGTTGGGTTGAGAGGAAAACGAATGTGAGGGTGTTAGAAATAGTGGGGGAGAAAACAGTAATTTTACATATTATAGAGAAGAGAAACTGGTTAGGTCATTGGCTAAGAAGGAATTATATCGTGAGGGACGTTTTAGAGGGTATGGTGGCAGGAAAGAGAAGGCGAAGGAGGTTAAAATTGATTAAGGATATCAAAACAGAAAAATTGTACGTGAAGACGAAGAAGTTAGCGGAAGACGAGGAGCATGGAAGCGTCTCAGTTGCAGCACGTGACCTGCCAATAAGGTAGAATACGTATGATGATGATCATTATGTAATACAAAACTTATGAAGAACGGAACGAGCTATTAACTTGGGGCCTGAAACACGACCTAGGGTTGAATCCGGTGCAGTTGGAAGGTGAACAGACTATCACTTAAGATAATCATCAGAGCATAGGCTGTTTCTCATCACCCATCTAGTCTCCAAAAAAGCTCGTTTACAGAACTAAATCACCGACAGCGCCTGCTATATATAAGAAGATCAGCTGCATATTGACCTCACGAAGGCCACCCAAACCGATGCAGGAGAGGGCATCTTAAAACGTTGGAGAAGTCTTTTTTTTTTTTTTTTTTTTTTTACACGGCCTCGGGTTACATTGCTCACAGCACTGAACCTCGGCCTGGTGCCCTGTTCTCTACTCCATATAAACCCAGCCTATGACTTGTATGCGAATTTTAGTAGCGAAATTGATTTCTTATGTACTGTGGAAGCTCTACGTTGGCCATCACAGGACGTGTCAGTCATTCAATTAGTTCGAAGACTGTCAAAGGCATGGATACGGTTGGTATCAAGTTTGCGTTTCATTTTTTTATTTTATTCACTTACTCTTGTCCCCATTATTCCATGACTCGATGTGGGACATAACAAATAAATGTATAAATAAACATCATTTCATTAGAATGGCTCCGTATTCCCTTAGTTGACTGCAAATAGAATAGCTTGTTTCTACTAGCAAGGAAGGTTATCCAACTTTTTAGCAAATGGATTTCAATCTAATCTGTTTTCACTAATCTAATGAGCATTCCCAAGAAAAGTTCTTACCTATAAAAATATCTTAAATAATTTCGATAATTAATTATTTGTGTACAATAAGTTTCGAAGTATAGACCGTTCTTTCTTAACTGGCTTAATAAAGAAGATTCACAATTTTATATATATATATCGGGTGTTACAGAAAACAACTACAACGTTTGGGAGGTGATTCCTGACAAAAAGATAAGACAAAACGTATATATCAACCTGGGTGCACAAATCCTTCCTATCGGAGTTATAGCTCCAAAACTATGGGACCTACCGTAGTCGGGTCAAGACTTCACTTAGGAACTAATACGTGCTCTATCCAAAAATACATGTTTCAGAATCCTAAATTACTCACGCAACAATTTTTATAAAATGGGTTTGACTACGGGCATATAATTTGAAGTACTCAACAACTACCTCTACAAAAATTGTTGCGGAAGTACCGCAGGATTTTGAAACTCCGATATCTGGATAGAGCACATGCTGGTTCCTACGTGAAGTCTTGACCCAACTACGGTAGGTCCCATAGTTTTGAAGTTATGGACTTTTAAAGTTCATTTTATTTTATGCTTTCGGCAGCCTATAACTCCGAAAGGAAGCATTTGTGCATCCAGATTGGCCCATACTTTTTGTGTTATCTTGGTGTCAGAGATTACCTCTTAAACGTTGTCGGTGTTGTTTCGAAACACCCTGAATATATATATATATATATATATGTGTGTGTGTGTGTGTGTGTGTTGTGGGTAGGTTCATGCGTAACTTGGGCATATGTGCACAAATTTTAATGATTCATTCTTTGTTTAAGGGAGTATACTTCTCCGGTAGTCCCATATAAATTTCTTCAAAGTCTATTTACAATCTTCCGAGCTAGACCATGTGAGTATATGTTCACCTATAACTCTGACACAGGTACATTGGTTTTAATTATTACTTTTGTGTTTGAAAGGCTATATCTTTGTTGTGGTTTCGTGCAAATTTCGTCAGGATTTAATGAACGTCTTCGGAGCTAGATCATCGAACTCATCAACGGCTAACAGTATTAATACTGCAACTGTATGTAGGATCACGCATAGTTTCAACGCACATTTTTTTTTTTTTAAATACTTATTTGAAAGAGTATCTTTTTCACAGTGGTCTCGCGTAAATTTACATAGGATCTGATGGTAGTTTTCGGAGCTAGACCGTGAAAGCCCACAACGGCTGTCAGTGTTAATACCTTAATTGTGGGTATATTTAAGTGTAACTCCGTAACGCATAGACCGATTAAAAAAAAAGAAAATCAATATTAAACTATATACAATATTAAACTATATATAATATTAAATATATGAATATAAATTACATATAAATATGTTCAATCTTGTTTTTTCACTTCAATTTGTTCTAATAAATTATCCCATAGATCATGTATTAACAGTTCACTTGTCCAGTTCATTAATTTGTCACTTTTCTCTTTCTTTATCCTTCATGCTTCCTTCCATTTCCTTATCATTGGTCTCTTCTCCCTTTCTAGCCCCTTTACACCTTCCCAATCTATATCATGCCCCGTTTCTTTAACATGTTTATATATGGCATTATTTTCTCTCTTAAGTCTCACATCATTCCTATGTTGTTTAATTCTCTCCCTAAGTTTTTTCCCTGTTTCCCCTATGTATATCATATCACAATCCTTACACGTCACTTTATACACTACACCTTCATCTTTCTCACATATTTTCTTCGTTCTACTTTTCGCTTTCTTAATCATTTCCAAAATTCTTCTTCCTCCTTTTCTGTACGTCTTCACATCACCTCTTCTAAGTAAGTTCTTTAGTACTTCTGTCTTCTCCCCGATGCTCTCTATCCCGTGCCATTTGTTCTCCTCCTCTTCCTTTCTCTCCTTCTTTCCTCTTCAATTCTGTTCTTTCTTAACTTCTGTCTGTTGTACCCGTTCTGCTCTAGTAAACTGTGGAACTTCTCTATGTCCTCCTTCTTTTTCTCCTCTTCAGTATCTATTTCTTCTATTCTTCTCTCCATATTCCTTATGAAGTTTCTTTTGTTTCTGTAATCCACATCACTTCTTTCGTGGCAGTAAACTCCCGCCGCACATTCTTTCCTATACCATCTTGTTGTAAATCGTCCATCTTTTCTCTCTATAGTCATGTCCAGGAAGTTTATAATGTTGTTGTTTAATGAAAGAAGGAAAGGAAGGAGAAAGGAGAGAAAGGAAGAGGAGAACAAATGGCACGGGATAGAGAGCATCGGGGAGAAGACAGAAGTACTAAAGAACTTACTTAGAAGAGGTGGTGTGAAGACGTACAGAAAAGGAGGAAGAAGAATTTTGGAAACGATTAAGAAAGCGAAAAGTAGAACGAAGAAAATATGTGAGAAAGATGAAGGTGTAGTGTATAAAGTGACGTGTAAGGATTGTGATATGATATACATAGGGGAAACAGGGAAAAAACTTAGGGAGAGAATTAAACAACATAGGGATGATGTGAGACTTAAGAGAGAAAATAATGCCATACATAAACATGTTAAAGAAACGGGGCATGATATAGATTGGGAAGGTGTAAAGGGGCTAGAAAGGGAGAAGAGACCAATGATAAGGAAATGGAAGGAAGCATGAAGGATAAAGAAAGAGAAAAGTGACAAATTAATGAACTGGACAAGTGGACTGTTAATACATGATCTATGGGATAATTTATTAGAACAAATTGAAGTGAAAAAACAAGATTGAACATATTTATATGTAATTTATATTCATATATTTAATATTATATATAGTTTAATATTGTATATAGTTATATAGAGTTTTATATATTGTTATATTTTATAGTTTATTTTTATGTATATATATATATATATATATATATATATATATATATATATATATATATATATATATATTTGTATTGCTGTATTTATAATCAGTTGTATGTAGTATAGTCTGTTATTTATTTCTCATAGGCATCAGAGGTAGATTAAGAGAAAATGTTTTAAGGCAATTGGTCAAGTATAAACAACAGGTGTGTCTGGAAAAGATAAACACAGGTGGGAGGGTAATTAAATCAGGGCAGGTGGCCGAAAGATGACGCCCGGGAAAGTCCGACCCAGGTGACTTCCCATGCACACAAGTACTTTCACTTTTAGTATAAATAACTGCGCTCTAAGACATCTCTTTCAGTTAGTGTCTGATGAAGACAACGTTACGTTGTTGAATCTGTTACACTGGAATTTCGTTTTTAATAAACAAGTGTATATACTCTGGTCAGAAGTGTTTATTATTTCTTTAGTGAGTTCCAGAGTCGTGATGGATAGAGTTGCTGTGTATCCAATGGAAACTCAGATAACGCATGATAATCATTCTACTACATGGAAATACGTTTGTCTTTATCCTAGTGTTGTGTAATTATAGGGTATTTAAGTACCAAAATATGAAGGAGATAAACATATTTTGCAACGATAGAGGAAAAAAGAAAGAACATGATTAACCATTTAATTTGCCACTTAAAATGAACTATCGCTTCCTCATGGCTATATGGTTAGCAAAGTAGTTAAATAATAATAATATTAAAATAACTTACACCTAAATGCCTGGGAATCCTCCAATTTTGTTATACAGTAGGAAGTCTAAAATCCGAACTAATTGGGACCACAGGTAGTTCGGATTTTCAAATTACCAAGAAAATGCTATTTAGGCTTAACTATATTGTATAGTATGCTTCTTTTATCGATACAGTGATTATACAGTACATACAATAATTACAATACCGTATGTATGGCTACTTACATTTAATGTTTCTGAAGAACCTACTCGTACATTGAACTATATTGTTTTTCTAACTCACACTTAAAACTTAACTTGTATAGGCCTAAGGGAAAATAAAAATATGTGTGACAAACCATTACATATACTGAGTTTTTGTAAAAACACTGACTTCATTCAAACAAAATTGAATTAGTGTATTGTCACTAGTTTCAAGGGACCGTGTTCGGATTTTCGATGTTTAGGATTTTTGACGTTTTCAGGAAAGCGGGAGAAAGCACCAGTGAAGTTCTGTTGAATGTAAATCACACTTTGACGGTAAAAACTAATTGTCACTTACTGAGAAGGCAAAATATTACGTGATATTTTAAGGTCGGAAAAAGTGGATAGATTACCAGTATTTGTTCATTGTGCAGACGGAGAAGAAAACCAAAACTCGCATCTGGTACAAGATCTGGCAATGTTGGAAATGCACTTCATAATGTTCTTTAAAAAATAGGATCTACACTAATATATACAGGGTGTAACATAAATGCATGGCCAAAAGTGACGAGGTGATTGCGGACATTCAAGTAAGTAAAAATGTTCCTGATGCCTTCTATTTCAACTCACGCAAATATATATATAACTGTACCATCAATATCTCAGATATTGTTGAAACTTCTTTTATAGAAACCATACGTGTTTTTAAGGGACCATTTTTTTGGTCGAAAAAAAAATTTCCCGCCAAGTAATGGGCCATCAAAGACGGGGAGTACAATTTATAAATTGTAGAAAACATGAAAAATGTCAACTTCGAAGCCCCACCATTCAACTATGGAGACAAATCGAGTTATAATTCTTGTTGAGGTATGAACATAGAGACTTAAATAAACTATATTTTATTATAGTTTAGTTTGTGCATGGGCATCTTTTTGTACATAAATTAACAAATGAGCGTCAATTTATCTAAAAAGTTAAAGTTCGCAAACTTTGTTCGAGCACTTCCGGTTCGAATTTTAAGATTCTGTTTACATAGTTGGTAAGACCTAGTTGCCGCTTTCCGAAAAACATTTTGTATCGCTTCTGTGTGCAACCGTTTTGAAGCAAAAAATTAGAGAAATTGTTAAATTTTCAAAAATCGCCATTTATGGGTGCCATTTTCTCGAAAACACCATGTTTTAAAATTCTGAATTTTTGTCAGATGGTTCAATCCTGACAGTCTTTTTTCGACTGGGTTTACAGTTAAAATCATGAAACGTTCTCCTTCAATTCTGGTTACATGACCTGCCCACCTTAGCCTCCTAGACTTAATAACCCTAACTATGGCCATCTCATACTTTAACAAAATTACAGACTATTACTAGGAAGTAATCCAGTGAAAATTCAACGTACCTGATGATGATATGACATTTTTATGCCCCTACAAAGATAATTTGAAATTTCTAATATACAATTAGTTTTATACCGTCAGTTGGGGTAACTTTGGCACATTTATCAAAAAAAAAAAAAAAAAGTATTCAATTATTTTACTCCCAAATACAGCATAATTTTTGCACTTGCTGATTCTAAGTGTGTGAAGCAGATATTATTCTAACAAACCATCTACATCTATGAGAATCAAGATGCTTTTTCTTGAAATTCCACACACTATTTTGAAACACCTAAGGAAAACGTCATTTTTCAATAGCTGCAAAACTTCAGAGCCACACATCACATAACAAAAAAAAAAAAAAAAAAAAAAAAAAACGTTTCAAATTTTTCATGGTTATTTAGCTATTCCTTTCACAATCCCAAAAGTACGAAATTGTTGCACACAAACGAGAGTATGGACATCGTACTTTTTCAACGGGGTGACTGACATCCTTCGAACTTTAACGAAATTAACTTTTTCTTTGGCATCATTGGAAATTTAACTAATTAACTTTTTCTTTAATATTGCTTGTTTGTAGCACTTTCAGCTACTCTGGTCAGGAACAAATTCAAGAGCAAGTAGGCTACATTGGTAAAGTTTTTACGAAAAAGAAAATTTGGAAACTCAAGCGGAGCGTTAACTATTACGAGAGAAAACTAAAAGACTATTATAATAGAAGAAAGAATAGACCTACACACAGAAGGGTTTTCAACTCCACCTTGAGAGCTTAAGCATCTACCAACCATCCACTGTGCTTTAGAAAGAATAAAAGCTGACTGTTTCACATGTGGCAGCAAGTACTGAAGCTTTTCGAAGAGTAATGAGTAACAAGTTTCTGCCTTCTTTCATTTATTTTTATAATATTTTTCTTAGAAAACTGCCAATGCAAAACATAAATCACACGAAAAAGTCACTTTATCTCCCAAAAAAAAAAAAAAAAAAAAAAAAAAACTTTTAGTTTAAAAAAAAAAAAAGTGACTCGCTATGAGCCCTGTGATATGAAATTAAAGGTGCCAAAGTCACCCCAAATTCAAAAATCTCTGTAACTGTGCACTAAGCCATCAGAATTACATGGGAGTTTTGACTTTGGCACCCTTATGAAATATTCTGTTCATTCCTGCAAAGAAAAGAGGGGTGCCAAAGTCACCCCAATATTGTTGCAAGATTGCCATGGTGTAGCTGTTTCT
This sequence comes from Thermobia domestica, assembly GCF_964235325.1. Classification (NCBI taxonomy): domain Eukaryota; kingdom Metazoa; phylum Arthropoda; class Insecta; order Zygentoma; family Lepismatidae; genus Thermobia; species Thermobia domestica. The sequence goes on from NC_137462.1 coordinate 182,185,822, forward strand.
TTTCCAGGGTAATGAGAAGTCCTATTTTTAAGACTCGAGTATCTAATGATACAGTAGCCTTCCCTCAGTATTTATATTATCAAAAACAATGAAATAGCTTTATCACAGAAAAAGTTATGAACAAAATTATGCATGAAGTATGTCAAAGTCACCCCAACTGACGGTATTACTTTTGGATGCAAGTGGATTTAGAATAGTTGATGAACGCTAGCTGCCTGATACATTTATCATTCCAGTAACTCAAAATAAATGATCTTCCCGTAATATGGCAGTATACGAAGAAAAATCTTCTAATATTCATGTTTCCTTTTCGGATATACGGACATATTCTTCGACAAATCAAAGAGAACACTTAAACAAGTAAATCTTTGTTTAGTACAAAAAAAAAAGTGTGTGTCAGGGTAAGTGTTCTTGATTAAGTGTTTGTATTTGAAAGACTTTTTGTAAGGGATCTAGCCCTGTGGTGCACTCACGTGTAGACGGCTACCAACACGTCATTGATAAGCATAGGTTCGATTATTACTGAAGACAAAATTTTCTGTCACGTTAACATAGTAAGGGAGTTGGGAAATCCCTTTGAGCTTCTCAGTGAAGATACGACCTTCGGAAGAAATGCAAACAGCTGTCAGGGAAAAACAGCTTTCTTAACGATTTTTTTTTAAAACGACTTTCTACCTGGCGAAGTTTCAGGTTTTCTTAGATTTCCAAACTATACTGTGCTGAAGTATAGAAAGAATTAATATGTCTATTGACACACTTTAGAGAGAGAGACAGAAGAAAAGGCACGAGATAGGAAGAAATATGTTTTCGATATGGATCCAGTGTCCAACGTATAGATTGTGTCTCTTATTTTCATTCTTCCACGCTAACATGTAGGGTATTTGCTTTTAAAAAAATCGTAGCTCTGTTCTTGAAGAAACTGAAGAAATTATAGACGCCTCTATTAATATACAATACCAGCATTCGCGTAGTGAGAAGCGAATCTTACGATTCTGGCAGAACTCGAAATACTTAGGTCTTTTCAGGTCGGGTTTATACGAAAGAATATATATTACAATGCTCAGTCAACACTTTAATTTGCGCCCTTCACTAGGAACTGGATTCAGACAAGCATCAGAGGAACAAGCTTACCAATATATACATATTTGGGATTAGGAACCCTTAAGTTCAATTAAGTCCTATGCAAATTTTAACAATTTTAAAATACATACTTTTTTTTTCTGCATCAATTCGTGAAAAGGGATCGCGACAAAATAGTCTGCTAATAATCAAAATGATATACTCAATCTTTCGAAAGTTGCTTTTACATAGATTGCATGTGTGAAAAGTGTTGGTGCTGGTCAGACTTGCACGTCAATTTGCTCAATGGAAGTTGTGCAATTTCAAACGCCGTCGCCTGTGACAGCAAGACAAATTGACGCTGACCTAGTTATATGTGCACTACAAAAACCTATTTAAGGTTATCTTCAATCGATATTTATGTGCGACTGGCACACAGGCGATCAACAATTGAAAACATCCTTCACCTTTAATATTATTATTACTTCAAGAGGAACTACGTGCTGTTGCTGCTATTCAATTCAAAATCGAAAAATTAATTTTCTTACTAGTCTTCGAACATATTTACCTTAGCTAGGATTTGAAACGTAAAATACTAAATATTCATTCAAACCTCATGGTGTGTTTGCTCAAGAGCCCACACGAGAAAAAGGGGGCAGGTAGCTCAGTGGTAATGCGCTTACCTCTAGCGCGTGGGATCCCTGGTTCGATTCCAGCTCCAGCCAAGTGAGCCTTGTGGATAAACGCCATGTGAAAGTTTTCTCGGAATTCTCCCGTTTCCTCCCACTTTCATTACTTCATCATAATCACTCATCTTATGTTGATAGTTTCCCTTAGACTCGATCCATAATCGTGGGACATTAAAAAAATGAATGCGAACTTGTTTCGTCTCATTTCAATTTCCCTATTGTCCTGAAACCCAGCAGAAATTTCCTTTCACTGTCTTATAATAGCCGAGCAGTTACAACACAGTCCCGAAAGATGTCTCGTCCTCATCTACCCATAAGAATTAGTGTGAAAAGTGCCACCGAAAGAACAACTTTTCTCTCTCATAACATTTTTTTTTTAAATAAAAGATGCTTAGAATATTAGCACTAACAGTATAATACTCGGAGTTTATTGTTTTATACGCATTTATTCTAATGTATCTTGGACTAGTTTCACATTGCAGAGTAATACCCACACAGTGAAACAATTGTGGCTACCACAAATTTTACCAGCAGAAAATATACGAAATTGATTTTTTTTTTTTTTTTTACTCACATTACACGCGTTTATGTTCTGCAGACTGAAAAAAACTTGAATTAAATGTTAGTTTTACGTCACACAGTTATGTCATGTGATTGCGTAACTAGGATATTTTTTAGGGAGCCACGGTCCCTTCCTTCTAAGAACTGAAAGAACCTTACCTATTCTGTTCTATTGGGGGCAACAGTGTTCTAGGGAGACTGGTCCCCCTCTAGTTACGCGTCTGCCCGTATGCTAAAGGAGACGAATTATTAACCATGATGAATAGTAATAGATGAATTGTTGGAATGAAAATGTGTAGGGAAACGCAAGAACACCATGGAAAGCCAAGGATTCAATATTGTCCACAACAAGCTTACCCGGGCTCGGATCGAACCAGGAACCTCCTTGCTCAACGGTGAGAGTTCTACCACTGAGTCACCGTTCTCGCTTCTGTAGACTGAAAGGAACGGATCATAAATACAAAAATGAAGAAACTGGAGGAATGTTAGAGAGGAACCGGAGCTTTGAGAAAACCAAAGCAAATAATCTATGGTATGTATTGTATCCAGGGTTGGCAAAAACCATGGTTTTTATTAAAAAAACCAAAAAAAACGGTTTTTTTGGTTTAAACCAGGTTTTTATGGTTAAAATAATTTGCTCTATATATTCATATCATATATGGACAGAAATAAGTTTGTTTCGCCTTGATGTTATTATGCAACAACCGGGTTATGCTGGAAGGGGTCACATAAGTTTAAAGCGGAATAAAAACCGCTTCTCGAGTTACATCCGAGAGAAATTGTCCTCCATTTGAACTCGGAACCAGGAGTAATTGGCCACAAATGAGATACGTCTGCCGACTCACTCAGGAAGGAATCCTGATTTTAAAAAAAAATACGTTGTACTGATCTTTACATGCTTCTTAATATAACTGTCAAGAGTCATTTCAGAAGGACAAAAAGATAAACAGTTGCACATATGAAACCATTACACAGAATTACATATGAACAATTTTAAAGTACTACGGAGTACAGAAGAACTAATTTAGATCAAGTTAGTTAACAACGACTTTTATTGGTCCAAATTAAAGAAATACACCGACTTAATCTGCATATCAATAAGAAAAGTAAATAAAGATACGAATTATTTGAGTCCACTTTGGCTCAGACTCATTTATACATAAATAGATACCAAAGATACTTATTTCACTAAATGCCTCTCGTGGGGTCTGTATGACCCCCCCCCACACACACACACAAAAAGTACGGCATTTCCGATGTATTTTATCAATAGTAAACATTGAAACGAAACAATATTTAGAATTTTTCTTCGATTGCAATTACATAACAATAAGAACTACAAAAAAATCACAAAATAAACATTTGGCTTGTGTATAGCCCGCTCGCCCCAGTTCTTTGTCACCGGAACTGGAAGAGTCACTACTACTACTACTTCTACTACTACTACTACTACTACTACTACTACTACTACTACTATTTATATCGAGAACAGAACCCAACCAACCCCTGCGGGGCTTCTAACCCGTTCCTACTACTACTACTATTGCTACTAACTACCACTACTACTACTACTACTACTACTTATACTAAAAGAGCTTCCTTACCACAAGATTTACATCTTAAATCTTTATAACATGCGATTCCGATTCATTATGAACTACTATGAATCGTTAGAATTACTATGATTCGTTAAAAATCACTGGGGGGAGCGGGCTATACTCAATCCAAACATTTATAAACGCATAAAAAAAGTTGCTTTTGTATTATAATCTTTTTGAGTAATTAATGGGGAATTTAGGTCTGAATATAATACGAATAATACACGAGAGTGAAACGTGATAACCCACAAATGTGTGTTCATCAAGATTTTACAAACACTTACACTTTTACGAACATTTTTTTGTTTTTTGGTTTAAACCAGTTGGTTTTTTTTGAAAAAACCAGCTGGTTTAAACCAGCCAACCCTGATTGTATCAAACCACCAATAAATTAAAAATTTTGAATCGTGAAACTACTGTAGACTTCTAAACTATGTGAATTCAATACTAAAACTTGTAGTAGTACATCTATATCTGCTGGGTGCAATATATTATTACGATCAATGATAGCACGTATTTTTCGGACGTTGAATTTATATTAAATAGTCTTTACACGCTATGCCTTATTGTTTTCATTCTATAGTGATAAACTGGAAATCGCTAATTTGAACCAATTCCGGGTTTAACAGATGGTTAAGGAAGGAGATAGAACCAACCCACCCTTCAGAAGCTGAATCGATCAAAAAAAAAAAAAAAAAAAAAAAAAAAACGGCATCTCGATATCATTGTTTTTCCTCTACGGAGATCAGTATTAAAACCGGAAGTAGTAGTAAATTTTAATCACTTCTGGTTTTGTATAATGTCGTGGATTGTGATGGAATGTACTGTTGAAACCCTGAATCGATTACAGAAAACCGCTTGTCGCAATCTATTACTATTTTTGTTTTATGGCGATAAATGTTGAAATCAAAAATGGTTAATTTGAACCACTTCCTGTTTGAATAGAGAGTTAATGGAGAAGGTGGATCCTATTCTTTGGAAGTTGAATCAATTAAAAAAAAAACATATTGATACTTATTATTGTTTGTGTTCTGTGAAAATTAGTAATACCGGAAGTAGTAGTACATTTCAACCACTTCCGGTTTTAGTAGTGTGTTACGGGTTGTGGCGAAATGTCCTCCTCAAAACATGAATCGCTTGCAGAAAAGCTCTTTTCGTTATCTCATACCATTTTATTCTATGGAGATAAATGTTGAACCCAGAAACGGGTAATCTGGACAACTTTCGGTTTGAATAGAGGGTTAATGGAGGAGAAACCTATTCTTGTGACGCTGAATCTATTGCAAAAAAATAATATACCGATAACTCTTACCGCTTTTGCTCCAAGAAAAACTGTATTGAAACCAGAAATAGTAATAAATTTAAATCACTTCCGCTTTTGATAGTTTGTTGCCGGTTCTGATGATATGCTCCCTTGAGACACTGAATCGACTGCACGAAACTGTCTGGCGCTATCAATTACCATTCTTGTTCTATGGCAGTAAGTATTGAAACCGGTAAATGGCTAATTTGAACCACTTTCGGTTTAAGTACAGGATAATGAAGAAGGTAGTACCTATTATTAGGACAATCAATCGATTGCATTCGATATTTCATAACGATTTTGCTCTGATATCTGTCATCAGACGGAAGGAATGATGGTTGTAGTTTACCCTTCCTAGCACTCCTTAAGCCTCTCTCTCATTTCTGTTACTCTTATATCTGGAGATAATTTTCTTTTTCAGGAGTTTTCCTATTTTCTTTTTAATGTCTTCATTCTTTGAAGTGTTCTTCATTTCTTGTATATTCGTCTCTCTCTCTCTCTCTCTACATATATATATATATATATATATATATATATATATATATATATATATATATATAGGGGGTCCACAAAGTCCGTTGCCACCCAGTGCATCTTCGAAACGACTGTAATACGCAAAAACAAGTCCATCATTATTTTAAGGGACTTAAATTTTGAGCTACAAAAGGTTCACCCCAGACACCCCCATATAGGGGTACGTGGGGTCAACTTAAAAATTTTAAATGGTAAAGGGGGGTCGAGTAATATATCGTTGGAAAGGACTCCACACGAGATATATTTTCCCGAAAGTTTCAAGTCCCTATGTTGACCCCATCCAAAATTGCGGGGGTTCAGATTTCGTCCTATATATAGTGTTCATAAAGTCCGTTGCCACCCAGTGTATCTTCGAAACGACTGTAAATATGATGAAACGCAGAAACACGTCCATCATTATTTTAAGGGGCTTGAATTTTTAGCTATAAAAGGTTCACCCCAGACACCCCTATATAGAGGTACGTGAGGTCAACTTGAAAATTTTAAATAGCAAAGGGGGTCGAGTTATATATCGTTGGAAAGGTCTCGACAAGAGAAATGTTTTCCTGGTAGTTTCAAGTCCCTATGTTGTCCCATCTAAAATGGTGGGGGTTCACATTTCGTGTCCATAAAGTCCGTTGTCACCCCATGTATGTTCCAAACGTCTAAGAATATGATAAAACGCAAAAACACGTCCGGGATAGGGGTACGAAGGGTCGTGATTTTGCATTTTATCATATTCTCAGTTGTTTCGAAGATACACGGGGTGGCAACGGACTTTATGGACACGAAATGTAAACAACGCCATTTTGGATGGGATCGACATAGGGACTTGAAACGTTCGGCGAAATATTTCTCTTGTCGAGTCCTTTCCAACGGTATATTACTCGACCCCCTTTGCCATTTAAAATTTTCAAGTTGATCCCACGTACCCCTATATGCGGGTGTCTGGGTGGGACCTTTTATAGCTCAAAATTCAAGCCCCTTAAAAATAATGATGGACGTGCAATTAGGAAATACTTTATATTTAAAATGTTCAATTTTCTTTTCAGGATTTTAAACATATAAGAAAAAGGGATTTAAGGAAAAAACAGTTCTAAACTCAATATTTTTCCATTAAAAAATGGTTCATAAAAAGTGACCGTGGGTAAAAAATAACCTTCTATTTAGATTTTTCGAAAGCCAGCCAGCCTCAAACGTTATGTCAATCGACTCTCATCTGTTTTGATATCTTCAAACAAAATCCATCGTGGATTTCTAAATGATGCCATGATGTTCACACATCTCTATGACGTGGCACTACTAACCTTTTACCCATATCCATAATTTCATCTTAATTCCTAAAACTATTCTCTGATTACAAGCGTGATTCAGACCAACGTAACTAATTATAGGCTCCGTGGCACTCGAAATCCGACTATTTTAAATATGGTTTTCAAGCATACTTTCACGTTTATTATAAAACAAAAAGGAGTGAGAACTCCTATGGTGATAAAACTCCTTTTCTGACTTCATGATACATTTAAAAACTTTTCCTAATTGAAAAATGTTTAATTTTTAGCAGACTTTCCACATACGCAAGACTGACGAAACGGTTCCCATACAAGATATACGTTTTGGTTGGAATTGGAGAAAAATTAGCCACTGGAAGTTCATTAGTCACTGAGTTATTATAACAGTCCTCTAACACTGTACTCACAAGCAGATGCTCGTAAATAATATTTAAGAGTGTTTTTTTTTTTTTTTTTTCCAAACTTTGACATTCTGTATCTCCGGAACTATAAAAGCGAGCGAAGAAAAATTTACATCGGTTAAACGAACCTCTTGGTCCTAATAACTGTACCTCATAAAATTCTGAATCAATGAGTGTCATCGTCTGGGTAATTCAACATGTAAGGATTCTGTTAGTAACTTCTACAGCCAAGTTTGTGACATATTGTAGATACAAAGGTCAATATAATGGAATACTCATCAATATAATGACTGACGGACAAAGGATGTAATATAATAAAAGCATCTTAAATTTCTCATGAGAACTGTTAATTTCTCTAATTCAGGGTTGGCTACACTTTTTTTTTAATTGCAAAGGGGTAGAAATAAGTTTAACCTTAACGTTCTTATACAACAACCGCTTATGAAGGACAGGATCTACAACTTAAATTGGGTTACCACATTTACGTTCTTTCCGTAAGTTTTCTAACATGGTTCACGTTATACAGGGATGCAAACTACTTTTGAGGTCAAAATTACTGACTTTAAATGTGAAAATACTGGCCAAATACTGAAAATACCAACTATATATAAATTAAATTGGCCACCCTATCCCCCACTGAACAGCTGTAAGCATATGTTAACTCAGTTATTAACAAATCTTGCAATATAATATGATAATAAATATATTAAATTCAAGAGATGAAAAATACTAAGATTGTCTTTGTAAAACTGTCTAAACAAAACCAAGTACACAGAAAACTGAACTGCAGTAAACTCATTTTCATAAGATGAAAAAATAATTACAGCTGCTCAGTCCAATCTTCCCTTTTCCCCCTTTTACTCGTACAAACTCAAGAATATTAGTATGATGTTTACTCCTTTTTGGTTTTTTTCTTTCTAGTAATTAACGAAGACTTTAGTTTTTCTACACTTTTTTAAATTTTATTACCCTTTTTGTTTCTTTTCATCAGCTTGTTTCTTCATCTTTGCCAAGCATTACTTGTGCTACATCGGCTCCAACAAGATCCTTGTTTTTAATGGTATCTCACAACCGTTCATTTGCTTCCTTCAGTAACCTATCAGACGTTTGTCTCTTCTTTTTTACTTCGTCCCTTAGACGTTTTAAAATATTTTCTTTTCCTCAAGTGAAAGATTTTTCTTTTTCAATTCTTCTTCAGCTGCCCGTTGTTTTTCCTTTGCTTCTCTTTTTTGTTATTGTTGTTTCTTCCATTTCCTTTGCTGCTTACAGAACTCTATTAACTCTTGTAAACAGTATGTGCCAGATCTAAAAGCTCTTTATATATATATATATACACGAGATGTGCCTTCCCATTATATATCTCATGTAGAGCTCCCTAAATATGCAAATGAGCATTGAGAATGCTTTCCGATATGTTAGCCCTATCAGTAGTCATAAGTCATAGGGAACTTGAAAACCCTCTTTCAACTTCAGCTAAGCTTGCTTTTAAAATTTGAAAATTTTTGTTTAACCTTCCAAAGAGTTTAAAATTCTGACTTACGGTATTTAAAAAATACTGACTTTTACTGAGTAGTTTGCATCCCTGCGTTATAAGTTTTTACTTACCCCATACAACGATTTATTCATTTCTTTTCTTTTTGCAAATAAATAAAACAGGTCAGTTCAGGACACTTCAAAAATATTTTATACAATTTTGTTGCTGCTTTTATTATTATAAGAACTGATCTCTCACATACTGTTAAAAACTCAACCGAATAATGTAACTTAGTACTCAAAGAGAAAATACAACAGGTTCCATCTTAACCTCCTATCTAACTGGCGCCCCAAACTTCTGATTAAAAATAATTTGGTTTTAGTATCTTAACCTTCGTCTGTTAATATTGCGTCGTCGATTACACCACAGCTTCGATGGATCGTGGTAAACTAATATCTGGGACAGTTGCGACTATAAACTAATAAAAGTAGAACTCCATGTGCTTTGAGTTTCGATATAACTTGCAGACACTTTTGAACGAAAAAAAGTGATTGTTATAAAATCCGATTATAAGTAAACAAAGATTTGAGTAACATACATTGTTGTTTGTATGAAGTGGAGCATCTCTCTCAGCACCGAAGTTATATAAGACAAGGCCGTACGGCTTATCATAGAATCTAAGCCACATTATCTCCCACTGGAAATTGTAATATACTTTTTTCTGTATTTTGTCCCGCAATTTTGATGAAGCTGGCCCAGTATCTAAATAAAATTATACTGCGTTACTATGTAAAACCATATAAACTATGTAGTTATAATTTCTCAGTATCACATATCTTCCCGTTTATTCCCCTAAAAATCGTAAGTTCTTCCTTCTTTTTTTATCCCTAAAGTGGGATCCCACCACTACTGGATTGGTGTCTCAGTGAAATTGTCTTCCAACTAGACTCGAACGATGAATTTCTTGCTTACAAAGGCAACGAGTGTACCGACTTACCCACGACGGACACCTTACAGAAATATGCTGCACACAATTTCAAAAGACTAGAATTAAAGAAGAGCTAGTTTAATCGTAGTTAGTTCACTAAGTCAGAAATATAGCGACTCAATATTCAATGTGTATTTCAGTAAAATAAGTGAATCGCTTCTTGAATAGTAAATAGCTCTGAACCATTCATATATATATATATATATATATATATATATATAGAGAGAGAGAGAGAGAGAGAGAGAGAGAGAGAGAGAGACGAAAAATACTTTTGATTTCAATACATCATTAACATTCAAGTTCCCTCAGTTTGTAATATAACAAAAGATCTTGTGGATAGTTTGAGATATGAGGCAGAGTTCTTGAACACTGGCACGCAGGCCACTAGCTCGCTCGGCCGTATTATGTGAATCCAGTATTGAACTTTGATAAAGAAATGAATCAACCTGGCTGCTAACTCATCTTCATCAATGTATGCGGCTCAGCACTCTAGAGCCTTCTCGTTAAATTCACAAGATTTGTGGTATTTTAGGTTGTAAATTTATTTTTTATTTTTTGGTTTAAATCAAATGCTTTCATTAAAAAAAAAAAAAAAGTTCCAACTCGCCAACACTACCGCTGGTTTCAATTTGACCAAGGTATAACATTCACGGGTACTTTTTCAATCAAGAGAAAAAGTGATGGGGAAAACTTCTTCAGTATATGTGCTCTCTAGTATTTTGCCAATCCTGAAGCTATTGTTTAATCCTATTTGTAGTTACTAGTACATACTTACTCCTTCTTGTAGTTACTATGCACTTTAATGTCCATAATGCGCGAACTTGTTCAATGTAACAACCTTTCAAATAAATGAATATCTTGACAGTTTTGGGAATTAAGTAGGAGCCATTTCGTAATTTGTAATCTTTTTAAGGTATCAGTGACAAAGAAAAAAAATACCTGTCCTGGGTTTCTTTTATTCCACCTGAGCCCTCTTTAACTTATTAACTTGTCTAGATATTTTCTTTCCTGCCATGTAAAGCAGAATTTTTGTGTGAAAAACATTGCAAACTCCCCTCCTGTTTCAAACGTATAATCTGTGCTAAGTTATTTTTAAAATTATTATTATTATTAAGCACAGACATGATTCACTTTTGACTACTTCCGTGTAGGCCTATTATAAGTTAACATAATCTATTTTGAACCAATAAAACAATAATGTAAGAAATTTTAACTAAAAAAAATTCTTCCCCTTCCCCCCCAATCCAAAAATTTGCCCAACTTTCTATTAATTACTGATTAAGAATAGTCTGTCATAAAAATAGTAACCTTACAGTTCCACTGAGTGAGTGCATATAAAAAGGACTGTGTAGTATATTAAATTCCACTGGGCTAGGAATTTCTCACGATGTAGGAAACAAGTAATTCACGTTTACAAGCGTAATCTTTCAAGGTGAAATCATTACAAGGGATATATTAGGGTTAAAATAAATGAGTGCATATCAAAGACGACTCTGTAACGTAGTAATTTCCGCCTATTACATGTGCTCTAACCTTTGTGATTTCATGTGATATCAAGTTTTTTTTTCTTTTAACTATCCTCCGATTAGCGCATGCCTTCCGCCACTGCTCCCTGTGATGATAACACTTGAGCCTCCCACTGCGTTTCTGCCCTGCCTCGGTTAGATAGCATAGCAATCCCCGTACCCACGAATGCAAATTCTAACGCTAAGAAATCTCCTATGGCACTGCGATTGAATCTCGTAATTAAATAATTGCATATAATACGATAGTAGGTACTAGGATAACACGTAATTACTTCTAGTGCAGAGAAGTTTTCAAGCATATAATCAATACCATATTTTTGGAACTGAGGGGAGAGAATATTTTGCTTAAAGTTCGTGCTTTCTTGCTATATTTTCTGTATTTTTTTGATGGTTTAGGTAGATTAAGATAGGTTAGGATATTTGAATTTCGGGGGCCAGAATTTTTCGCTTAAAATTCGTACTTTCTGTATTTTTGATAGTTTAGGCAAGGTTATGTTAAATTATGTTGTTAGTACTTAGTAACTACACTTACGTAACATCAACTTATTTCTCCTGTAAACAAGGTGATTTTACCTGCTTTCGGCCCCCCAGTTCCAAAATTATCCCATTATCAATTTATACATAATTATTTGAGCATGTGCCAGAATAAGAATAGTCCAAAACTTCTTCGGGAATCATTTTTTTAAAAAAGTAATAGAAAAATGCTTCTTTTAATATGACAGATTGTTCTTAATCTGCACCAAATTACCAACTGGGAAACACCGTGTTCTTCATTATTCTTATTAACACTTCTTTTCTTATTGGTATTACTATTAATTTCTACTGGTATGTTAATTCAGTGCAAGGGTACATTTTCGTTAAGTATGCTACAGCCTCAACTGAAAATATAACTTCAGGCTATCAATACGAATGCCTTATTCTTAAAATCAATTTACTGTACATAGATAATAAATTAGGCACTACTAACAAATACTAAAACACATTTTAAATTACACTTGTCAGACAAATTCTATAACTTCACAAAACGTTATTACAGAATATCGGAAACCTTTACCCTGTCAGGATATGATTCATTGTGTTTGCATCATAACTACAATATAATCACACTAGAACTCATTAAAACCTGTCACACCTAATGACATTAAATACAACAAAATCTGCAGGCTGTTACCATAAAGAACAAAAAAATGCTTTCCAACGCACCTATCTTTGCATCCAGCGTTAAGTGCATGTTTACTCTGTCACTGCTGAAGTAAACTTTCAACAACGTAACACATTTCTCTATAACCTACTATGATTTAAATTATAGAAAGATTATTCGTACTACCTGCATACGAATAGGTAGTAAATAAAATTATTACTTCACTTACTTTATAGACATCCCCGTAAGTTCCACTCCCTATTCTCTGAATAAGTTCGTACTCATCTTGGGGGTTTCTCCGGCTAATGTCTGACGATAAAATTCCTGTACCATGTGCCATTATTCATTCCCACACTTTTGAGAAATGCAAAAATATATATCAGCTACAAATACACAATTTCCACACATCAATACACAAGCTCTTGTCCCCTGGCTGTCACATACATTTCATCGAATCTCTGCATATGGCCAATCGATAGGGAAAGTTATCGACACTTATCGAACTAACTTACGACCGCTTATTACAATGAAAGATAAACTTATGTGATACAAATTTCAAATTTATCTATTATAAATATCTATGAGATATATTACAACAAATTTTTAACTCTTTTAATAATAAACACACTTCTTTGTACACAATTCCACCGATCTCATATTAACGAAGTGCATTGCATAGCTCAAGGCCATCGACGATACAGCGCCATAGCGAAGGATACGGATACTGCATAGTTTTCTCTTGTTCCTAATACACATAACAGACACAAGTTTTAAAAATATGAATTAAAAATAAACATAAATATATTGTCATGAGCATATTTGTTACAGAAATAGAGGGAAAACGCTATAATGTTATGTTATATATAATGGATTATTTTCGAGTAGATGTTGCAAATCGTAAGCATATTTTATAAAACAATTTAGCTAATACTAACTTCTTCAGTATTAAATTTCCTTGAGAAACATATCGATTTCAATAATCCTATTTAATAATTCCTAGCTTATTAAATGTTTTCAGCAAGCATGATGACTGATATAGACAAGGATATATATATATTTTTAGGGGGGTTCATTTCATATCAGCCATCAAATGCAACATTATGCGACGACTGGTACGGAATGAGCCTCCCTTCGTTTGTGGCATATCCTATTAGCAATTTAATTCTAAATATAAGAAATTTCCCCATTTATGCTCATGCCTCGAGGTATCCTGTCTTCCCAGTTTGGAAAAATTTTATCCCTTGCACGATTTGATGAAATATTTTTCATAACACAGATACCGTACTCTAATAAACCATACTAACCCCATCTATGCTCTAATTTCCTTGGCTCAACGTCTCGTATGTTCCCCGTTTGGGAAAACTTTTCCCTCCTTAGACGATTTGTACGAATTTTTTTAAAATATTTTTTTGACAAAAATACTTTATTAAAACATAGTTACAGCCCTGTAGAACTATCTCAAAAAAAGTTGGTGTATATTTCCAGGGGCGGACAAAGGGTTTGGGAACACGGGCGTCTGCACGAGTCGCCGCAGTCGGATGGCTCAAAACAAGCTTCAAAAGGAAATTTTGTAATGTGTTTTCTACTGATATTTTTTGGCTATTACTCTTGTAAAGTAGTCAATTACATCATCTTTTTCCATTCCACCATGGAAGAATAAAGTTTCATAGTACTACATGGGTTATATCGACAAATACAGACATGGAACGTAGAAGAAAGAGTGGAGGTTGAGTTAGTATTGTTTATAGCGGACCATGTTCCTTGTGAATTTTTCCCAGGCAATGAAATATATATATCTTTTAAAGTAGTAGTGGAGGGGAACAGTATATACAGCACTTACTTTCTTCCTTAAAAACGATTCCGCCAAGCTGTCGGTCTTTGTTGAAGGTAGTATCTAGCTGTTATTGTTTCCCTATGTACAGTTCTTACCAAATCATTCATTTCGACAGTGTTTGTGAAATCGAATATACCCCTCTGCAACACGTGGCATTACAAAAATGAGAAGAAGAAAAAACATTTAGCGACTACCTTCCATCCTTCTTCCCGCCAACACATGCTGTTTTCGTTGTTACTAATAACATTAACCGATAAGCTCATCAGTTCAACATCAACCACCACCAATACAAAATAGCCCCTAAGCCCATGCTATGCAAGTATATCGGATGTGTAATGTGGTGAGACTGTGCGGACTATGTTGTTTCCTTAGAGAATATTAATAAAGCGGGGTATAACAGACCTACCAACTCTCCTGAATTTCGACGTTCACTCCCACTCTCCCGCAACGAAGTAGCAAACTCCCGCATAGTCGAAATGGGGTAGCGAGAAAGTAACCGCTTAACATACCTTTTCTTTTTTTAAAAAAAACGTTGAAATTTCACCAAATTTATTTTTCGGCTGAAATAAAGAATAAGTTGAACTACAATAATAGTGGGTACCTGGTCCCCATCCATAAGCACCTGTTTCCCATCATTAGACAATTTTGTGTTGGCCACACACAGTAGAAACTAACAGATCGAATTTAGGGCCGAGCTGTGTTTACACGTGTGTGTGTGTGAGACAGAGAGAAAGATGTTCTTAACGTCCTCCGATGGCTGTTACTATTATAGTTTATATTTCGAGGAAGTCTCTCGCCTAAAATTCCTCCCAGGATGGCAGGTATGGTATAATGTTAAAAATGTCTGAGAAAAACATTCCGGATATTATTACAGGAAAAGAAAACAGGATTTAAAATATTAAAATTACTGTAATAAAATGTAAAATAGCCTAAACTAGGGGGCGCGGAAAATCAACTTGCCAGAGTAAAAATTTTCCCTTGGTCCACTCCTGCATATTTCATAACTATAGAATCCTGTTCAAGGACAACCATCCACCAAGGAGAACTTGTTGTTGGGTTAGTATCTTAGTAACATCAAGTCACGTATCATTTCTTATCAGAATATAGGCCTACCATATTTTTAACAAATTTACAAAGTTCGTTGCTGAATACTCAACGTCTGTGCGTGTCTGTTATGTGCGAATTATTCCATTTTGAGCCCTCCATTCGATAGAGCAACAAAAACTATCTCAAAGGAGTTATGGAACTTTTCGCGTCACTGTTGCCGTTCCCGAGATATTGGGCAAAAAAGACTTCGTGAGATTTAAAGAGCTCACCTCTGGAAACATATGTCATAGAGAGACGATATTGCTGTTGATCAATACCTAAGAGGATGTTAAACATTTTGGTACCAAATAGTAACCGGTGGCCACTGGCCAACTGGCCCTGGCAAATGAAGATAGACATCGTGAAACTTTTTCATTATATGTTATCTAATTTTTCTTGGTGCAATTATACTATACGGATCCACAGATTGTAAAATGTACGGAAAAATTTGGGGGTCTTTAGTTTGCCTATTTTATGTCGAGAACAGAACTCAACGAACCCCTGCGGAGATTCTAATCCGTTCCTATTCCTACAGCTACTGGTACTCCTACTATTACTTATACTGTGGATCCGTATAGAAGAACTGCACTTTTTCTTTTATGGAAGTTTGAATTAGCAAGTTTGATTAAACATTTATAGATTTTATACTGACTGTATATATACTACATATATGATTTATCATCGATCAAATATTTTATGTTTCGTTACTAACGTGATTTTACTTTTTAATTCGATTCTTTTGCGCAGAGATAATTTGATGCATAGAGAGCAGAAACGCCCCTCGAATTTTTCCAAGAGGAAGAGAAACCAGCACACAACCTAAGACCACGCACGCTCCATTGCTTCTGAATGCAATTGCGAATGCGAACTGCGAATTCATATGCTTCTACTATATCCGAAGTTTTCCGAATCCGAATGAAGTTGCAATGGCTCTTTCAAAACTTCAATATGAAATATTTTTGCTTGAAAATTCGTACCCTAATGTCTTGAGAGCATGAAGAAACGAATATAGATAAATTATATATTTTTATCAAGAAATGAGGAGAAGGAATTTAACTAATTGCCTCAGCTAGAATAAAAAGAAACTGTTCGTGTATTAATGAAATCTTGATATTTTAAAGACAAAACAAAGAAAAATATACATGTCTTCCACTTCAAGTTCCTTGCATACATCTGCCCATAATTTGTTCACCATGTGCCGTTTGCGGTAATCTAGATGAACTTGGTTCCACAATGGAACTTTATCAAAAACACAATTTATTAAAGCAACAATATCTATTTCCATTTTATTTTTATTGTTTTTATCTCCGCACCTCGCAACGTCGTCTGCTTTCACTCAAAACCAACTTTCTTCTCTCATGTAGCGCTCAATTTTTCTGCAGACCACTCATCATTTGTACGAATTCGAGGGAACAATCCCAGCAGGTTGCAATCTACCGCATTCGCATCTTTCAAATACACTTGATATTAAAAATATTGTATAAACAAAAGTTAAAAATGTTGATTTAATATTAACACGTGTAAAATTTCCATGTGATTTAGATTATAATATTCTCAATACAAATTAATGTGTGCGTTGATATTGTAAAACAACAAAAAATATAGGACCCTTAGTTCGAAAACTTAGTGTATACAATGTAAACGTGGTTATGTAAAATCTTGTGTGTTTCACACACCACATTATGTTAAAGTTGAAAGGAAATATTTTGATACGATAGAAGTAAACTTAAAAGATGAACACGGGTTAAAATTACCATTTCGTTTCTGAACTTCAAACCTAATACTTCACTTTAAACGAAAATGATTTCTGAAAGTATTGATGATAGTTTTTACATTACATTAGTTTCAAATGCTAGTGCAGATGTATATCATACAAATAGTCCAACACATTTTATTAATCAATTAAAAATTATTTCCATTAACATGTTATAATGTTACCGAAGGTGAAAATGTTATATGGTACAAATTTAAAAATGCAGTTCCTATGAAAAGTAAAATTATTGTTGGATATTTTCCATCCATTCATCATTTACTAGAAGAATTAAACGCAATATCAAGTTTTATAAGATCTAGTTTTTCAAATGTTGTACATGTTGAATGTGATGAACGTGTAGAATCAGTTATATTGTCACCTACATTAGCTTTACAGTTAGGTTTAAAATCCGATCTTCTTAAAAAAAATCTCATGGATTCAAACAAAAATACGTAGATATCGGATAACCACTTCAAATTTTTATTTATACGATATTATAAAATATCAATTTTTAAATTATGCAGAAGCACCATTATTACGTATAGCAACAATCTGATATTAAATACGGAAAAGTTCAAACAATTACCTTTGCAGATATTCATTATATGTCACTTGCAAAATTTTGTTTTAGCACAATCGAAATACTATTAAAAGATCATGCGGGGCGAAATTTGCCATTTCGTTCTGAGAGCACTACATTTTAAATGCTCTCCTACATCTGCTAAATAATAATAATAGTAATAAATAATAATAATAATAATAATAATAATAATAATAATAATAATAATAATAATAATAATAATAATAATAATAATAATAATAATAGTGTATATACGAACCTTGGTAAAGATGAGAACAAGACGTGTTACTTATCATCGTGGACGTGGAATACCATATTTTCAGGACCTATATATCAAAGGGGACATAGGATAGGTAGTTTCTTTAAAGGGTTATTTCGTTTTGCTTTACCATTTCTTAAACAATGAGCAAAAACTGTAGGACGTCAGTCATTACAAACCGCTATTAAAGTTGCAGGTGATGTATTAGAAAATGGGCCATTTAAAGAATCTGTTCGTGCGCGTGTAAAAGAAGTTGGTGATAGTTTAAAGACAAAAGCCATTAATAAAGTCGGACAGTTGCTAACGGGTAGCAGCAACAGACGGTCATGCAAGAGGAAGGCTCCTGCAATTGTAAAGTTTGAACAATCAACAAAACGTATACATATAAACGACATCTTTTCATACTGCCTCTCCTAAATTCAAATAGTTCTGAATGTTGTATCAATGAATTTGATTTCTTTTTTATATCAATGACACAAACAGCTATTGAAGCAAATACAAATGCTGAATATCGTCCTATTTCTACATTAACATCAGAAGGACCTATTGAATTTGTTATTCCTGGAGAAACAGGGGAATTTATTCATCCTGCATATCGATATCTTTATGTACGTTGGAAAATTACTAAAGCTGATGATACAACTTTAACTCAAGATGATACTGTTGCACCGGTAAATAATTTCTTTCACTCATTATTTAGTCAAATTGATATTTCGTTAAATGATAAATTAATTATTTCTTCATCAGGTTCTTATCCTTATCGTGCATACATTGAAACATTATTAAATTATTTCTATGATGCTTCTGAAACGCATTTAGCATGTGCCATGTGGCATAAAGATACTGCAAAACATTTTAATAAATTAGATAATACAAATGCTGGTTTTCAAAAACGTGCTAATAAGGTGAAAAATAGTAAATCTTCTGAAATGTACGGACACCTTCATACTGATATTGTAAATTTATATCATGTGCTACCCAACATGTAAAGCACATGTTGCTACCCAACATGTGCTACCCAACAAGTAAGTTTACATGTAAAATTACACTGTAGCAAAGATAATTTTTGCTTAATGTCTCCTGAAAATACAAGTTATAAACTTGCACTTGAGGATGTTGTTCTCCATGTACGATGCATTGATGTAGCTGCAGATTTAGCTATGCACTTAAATACGCGAATGGTTTCGGAAGAGGACAAGTTACCTCTCACAAGAGTAGAAACAAGATATTATACTGTACCTGCACAAGTAAAGTCTTATAACATTGATAATCTCTTCTTGGGTAATGTTCCTAAAGGCCTGGTTATTGGTTTCATGTGCAACACAGCCTTCAATGGGAAATCACATCTTAATCCCTATGAATTTCGAAACTTTAACGTTAACAAACTGCAATTTCATGTCGACTCAAAATAATTTCCTCCCAATGAAGAGAAAATAAATGTAAGTCGCGAGTGAGAAAAATGTGGTGTCACTAGCTTGTGTTTTATAATCCTGTTAATTCCTTCAATTTGATCAAATACGGAATTAAAAATAAATGAATTTTAACATTCTAGCATCAGATGCTTGTTATAGGATTTAGTAATTCATATCGAACTTCCAAAGAGAAAACATCAAAGCGATTTTCATGACCGTGTCTATAGCGACAACTCCCAGTCACGACTCCTCTTGAGTTTTATTAGGAATAGGAAAAGAAAGAGTGAGAAAGGAAAAAAGAAAGTAGGAGAAAAGAAGGAGAAAAGAAGAGAAGAAGAAGAGTAGAGGAATTTAGAGGAAAATTAATTACTGGATAAATATGGAAATATGGTGAAGAAACTCTTATAGTTATTGAGAGGTAATTAGTATCCAAATTCTATTACTTGAGGATCAATTCTGAAGTGATCCGAAAGAGACACATGTTCCCTCATACGACCCTGACCCGGATCCAGGCAACTACGCAACTGGCAGTTGTCCTAACCCATGCCATGTAACGAGAACCTTTTAGTTTAATTGTTTGTCTATTGTTTCGAAATGTTGAATAATCTGTATCCAGTATTTGAACTACCAAATTTGAGATCGAACACGCATTTGAATCAGCCAAGGAAAGAAAAAATCAAAGTGTATATTTTCCACAAATAGAAGTTTTAAGATTTCTGAGAAGACTGTCGTTAGCCTGGCACATCCTGTTACTTTGGCTTTTCGCCTAGAGCCGATTTAAATTATTTTAGAATCGGTTATCTTTCATAAATTTCCTCATACACTAACACATATGAGATGCTATTACACACTTATTATGAATATATTCACAGTACATCGAAATTAAATGCTACTACTTAAAAACTAAATTTGTCATTCATTCACGCACTCACATACATACAGTATAGTGTATTAGCATGGGTAATAATAGTGTCAAATTATTATGAACATAAAATCAACATATATACAGGAATGAATGTATGAATGTATCAATCTACATGTGAAATTGAACATAGCATTGTGATGACATATATATATATATATATATATATATATATATATATATATGTTGAGATATGAATATGAGTGGAATGTGAATATAATGTTGAAGTGAAATGTATAATATTGAAGTGAGTAGTTTAATATGTATAAAGGGTCTTAGTACCTTACCCCGAACAGACTTTGGTTGCCAGAGTTCTGAAATATCCCGTAAATATAACATGTAAATGTTAGAAATTAGAATGTTGGATATTCTTTTCAGTCTGTGTGACACTCTCGTTTAATATATGTAAGAATTAACATTAATTGCATTACACTAACCGCAAGTAGCATGGGTTTAAGGCAGGTCAACGTAACCGTAATGTGTTACTAAATCTGTCCTCAGACCAGTAAACTGAAATCTTATTGTATAATCACATTCTGATTCAATCCCTCCTGTACAAATCCTTAAACTCAACCAGTGTTCCCACCTCTGAAATCGTGCTCTCCTCGGCGAAGATCCTTGTGAACTTGAGAAATTCTCGTTTTTTTCATAAGTTGTGCGAATTCAACCATAAATGTGCTTATCTAAAAGTATAAGACAACTGTGATTTAAACCTGGTCAAGGAACTGGATAATTAATTGGAATGACCAAAGAAGTAGAATAGTCGCCGTGATAGTAGAGACGAAACTTTGTCCTTGTAATACAAAAGTAGGAAAAATGTATTCATAAGTATACCTACAGACAGAAGATAACTGTGATTTTTTAAAGGTAGAATGAGATATTTTTTATTGACATGTTTACTTTATTAGATATCGTCACAATACTTGTAGGATATATTAGAGGGATACCAAAGCTTATTCTAAGATAGTTTGTGTGTGTGTGTCTGATAGCAGTGTTTCCAGCTACAGAAAATTTTAATTCCGGATTTTAGGGGCAAATTTTGGAAAAATTCCTTTTTAGTTTCTATTATTTCCCTCTTGTTGGCTACACTCGAACAAACGTACCAGTGTCTAAAAGCCCCGTCCTTATCCTACACAGCGCACCATAAAAAGTTTCACTAGAATAATTAGGGGAAGGACAGTTGAGGTTTATAATAAACCCTGTTCTGGAAATGGTGAATTTCTGATGTAGAATGAGAGATTATTTTTTAATTTCATGCTTACTTTGTTAGATATCGACCGGTACTTGTAGGATATATTTTTGGAGTACTAAGGTTTATTTTCAGATAGTTTTTGTCTGTCTGATGGCAGCTTTTCCAGCCAAAAGAATTAATTTCTGATTTCAGGTTAAAAATTCGGAAAATTTCCCTTTTTCCCTCTATTATTTACCTCTTGTTGGCTACATTGAAACAAATGTACTACTGCCTGAAAGCTTCCTCTTTGCCCTAAAGAACGCACCATAAAAAGTTTCAATAGGATAATTAGAGAAGCTGTAGCCCAGGTATATCTGTTGATTTTTTGCTTCTGAGGCTTAAAAAGTGTCAAAATTCCTTGTGTATGACGACAGAGAATTTTTCTTTCTCTCTTTGAATGGAAGCCAGCCATTTCAGGATTTCACTGTATCGTGTCAAGACACCAAAGAATTTTTAGGTGACTTGAACCCATATACCAGCAGTGGTGCTAGATACCAAAAAAATTGTAATTCGGTTAGGGATCTTTTTGTAAATTTTCACCCCTACATTTCCCTCAATAATTTCCCACCAATTGGCAACACTGCAATGCAACTTACACCAAAAAATAGCCACAACCATTTTCTAAAAAGCAAGACCTTAACCATATCAATCGAATGAATGGTTTTTGAGCAATAAGTCACTAACTGAGAATGTAGGAAAACACCAAAAATGACCTGGGTCCGAATGGAATAATCACACAATTTTGCTCGTATAGGTACTAAGAAACAAACGATTTGTAAGTTACGAGGGCTTCGACTCAAGGTCTACTGATTATTTCAATAATCTGCAACATAAAATAAATAAATAATAGTTGCCAGAAAAAAACAGACATTTAAAAAAAAAACATGAAAAAGAACGATGATTTTTATTGAAAAAAGAACTTCACAGAAAAAAACGTTTTTTACAACACTATTTCGCATAGTTTCATACCAGCAATATACGAAAAATCTTTCGTGATCTTTGACCCCTTATGAACATCCAAATTTTCATTTTTGGTTGAAACGGAACCTTCAGTAAAATTATTTAACGCATGTTTTCAGTTTCACCTGTGCTTGGATTAATATTGTACATAAGATGTTGAAACCGGAACGATTCCCACAAAGGTCACAGGTGAACTGCTGAAGGTTACTAGGTGTCCCATTTTTCAAATAAACATTCTTAGTTTTAAACACCATACCAACTAAATTAATTTTCAAACATTGCCGTCTCATACTTGCCAATATACGAACTATGAACTTCTTATTTCCTGACCTTTGACCTTTTATGATATTGTTGACCCTTCATTATGCATGCATTCTATGGCCACCTTTCTGTATGTATTCAATGGCAGGTCAAATCATTTGTCAAATGTCACACTTTCATATTTGCTAACACATCAACTGATGCTTTAACTGCGTGATCTTTGAACGTTTATAACATTGTTGATCAATTTCTATGCTCGTACACACCACTTGGAAGGACCTTTCTACATGTGTTCTATGGAAGATCAAATTATTCTTTCAACATCACAATTTCATACTTGTTAACACATCAAACATGACACTTTAACTGCGTGACCTTTGACGACATTGTTGACCTTTTTCCTATGACCATACACACCAATTGGGAAGACCATTATGCATATTTTCCATGGCAGCTCAAATCCTTATTTCCATGAAAGTTTCATACTTGCTAATACATCAAACATGAAGTTTGAACTGAGTGATCTTTGACCTTTAAGGGCATTGTTGACCTTCTTCTGTGCGCATACACACCAATTCGAAGGACCTTTCTGCGCGTATTCTATGGCAGGTCAAATTATTTTTCATACGTCGCCGTTACATAGTATCTAACACATCAAAACGTGATATCTTAATTGCGTGATCTTAGACCTTTTATGACTTTGGCCTTTTTCCTATCACCATACACACCAATTAGAAGTACCCTTCTGCATGTGTTCTATGGGAGCTCAAATCATTCTTTCTAACGTCACAGTTTCATACTTGTTAACACATCAAACATGGCTTTTTAACTGCGTGACCTTTTACCTTTTACGACATTCTTGACTTTTTACTATGCCAATACACCCCAATTCGAAAGACCTTTATGCATGTGTTCTATGGTAGCTCAAGTCACTTTTAAACGTCGCAGTTTCGTACTTGCTAACACGTCAAACATGAAATTTTAACTACGTGATCTTGACATTTTATGACATTGTTGACCTTTTTCCTATGGCCATACACTCCTTTGGAAGGACCTTTATGCATGTGTTCTATGGCACCTCAAATCATTTCCAATGTCACAGTTTCTTACTTCTTAACACATCAAATATGACATTTTAACTACGTGACCTTTGACCTCTGATGATATTGCTGACCTTTTCGCTTTGCTAAAAAGAATGTTCGGTAGATACTTTATACATTTGCTTTTTAACACTACCTTCAACTGAATTAATTGAGTACAACAAGCTGTTGAAAAGGGAGCTTTTTCCTCAAGGGTCATAGATGACCTACTAGAGTTCACCGGGTCATGATTGCCCACATTTTTCATTATTACATTGTTTCGGATCAGAATTTATGTCGATATACCATTTTTTGCTACCAGAGATTGGTATTTAAAAAAATGGCATGTGAGACTACTATTAACATTGAAATCCCATAAGGAAAAAATCGCATTTTGACCTTTGACCCTGTAACTTCGCAGACAATAACACGTATGATCTTGTTGTGCTATCAAACAAATCTTCTGACCTTCCTCTAAAATGTCTGCAAATTTAACAGTTCTAGCTTTTACGAGTGGCGAGTACTATGAAATTAAAGTTTACACACGAATTGTGGGACAGTCTATATCTATCTATCTATCTATATATATATATATATATATATATATATATATATATATATATATATATATATATATATATATATTCACTAATTATTCAATCTTTCAAATTAATAACCCAGACAAATTGAATTTGTAGGTTGCAACACTTTGCATACAAGATCCGACCTATAGCACAAATTCAAATTAACTAATTTCCCGCGCATAACGATAAAATTCATATTTTCAAGTATTCTGTTTAAAATAGTGGACATTTGATGTACAAGGCAGTCACGTAAACACATGAAATATAGAGATAAATGAAGCTAAAAATATTGATAATACTCTTCGGCCCAATCAACTACGACAACTATTATCTTCAGCGTTACAATGGAAACAAATGTAGGAATAGCTAATAATTTGATGGAAGATTTTACACGGATAATGATGGAAGGAAACGAAAGAGAAATTAATCGTAGACCGGACCATCGCTCACTATTGCAATCTGTCAATATGGTGGAAAAAGATTTACTTCGTACTTCACATCAATGAATACCTCTACCTCGCGATGTCTCAGTTGGTAAATCCAGTCCAAAGAATGCATTTCAAGTGATTGATATATGTCAAGTTCAAAACTCGGGGGAAGGTAAAAAATTAAAGGAAAAATATTGAAGAAGAGAATGGAGGAATAGATAGAAAAGAGAGAGAGAGAAGAAACGGCGCCAAAGAAATAATCTAGGATACTAAAACTACAAAGATAAGTGGTCAAATTACATCATACAACAATCCATAACAAAATATACTTTTATATGCCGAAAATGGTTGGCCTACTAAAATGCGTAGCCTAAAATAAATATCTCCAAACCCACAGCTACTCCATGTCCAGAGCGAAATTTTCACAAAGACAATGCCCTTATGGAAATCTCACTTCGCGCTGTATCCGGCTGAGACCTTGGACACTCCGGCACCATCGTCAGTGTGATTTATTAATATAGGATTTCTAAAAAAATTATCCGACCTCTCAGAAACTGAGAATAGTTCCGAGGAAAGTATGAAAAACTAGACTAAAGTCAATAAAACAGAAGAAACCCTAACAGGGATTTGCCAAATTAAAAAAAAACTGCCAAATCTTACTAGTGGCTCCCACATCCGCAAAGGTGCCAACCTTGCGGTGTCGTTTAATTTCAATAGTTACCTAGTTTAGAACTAAGGAAAAATAAGAATATTTGCAGGGGAGGGAGGATCGACACTTGGATACGAAATTATAAGTCTACTGTAATAGATTTACTAGATTATATGATCCTGTCCACTTCGCCAACTCTACAACCAATAATGAACTGGGTTTGCTCGGGTGACGTGGAAAAACATTTTTAGAGTTGCAGAGTAGTATCATAGAGCAAGCCAAATGCATATATTTAAAATGTACCAATTCTGCAGACAGCTATTCCATTACATGAATAACTGTGAAATATCTGGGATCGTTTGCTATATATCTATTGTTTGTACTGTCTGGCGGTTGATCGGTATATTTACTATATATCAGGGTTGAAAAAAACATATTTTTTTAAAAAAAACAAAAAGAACGTTTTTATGTTTAAAATATGTTTTTCTTTAAAAAGGTTTTTTACGTTTAAAACAAAGTACTTTGTTTTAAACAAAAACATATTTAAAATTGTTTATTTTGATTAAACAATAATCTAAATAGGCATATATATTACATTTTTACACTCTTAGGTACTACTTGTCATCTATATTCAACCGCTAGATCAAATTTCGGGAAGTTCCGTAATCTCAATCCGCCCAAATGTTAAATTCCGGAGAAAGAAATCGGGATTTTCCTGATCTCCGTTCACAGAATATTGTAGTTTAATTTCTTTGTGTTACGTTCTACTGGTCGTCTGTATTCTTAATTTTTAAACGCCCATTGACGCAACTGCTGTGTCAAGGTTTAAACCTCAATGGCTCAGTCTTAAACCTCAAATTAAGGCTGGAAGATGGTTTTAGTACCAATTTATTCCTGAAAAATGCAGCTTTGCTGGTGTGCATTTTATGTATGTGGGAGGAGGTAAATATCGTGTTTTTAGTTTTTTCAACAGTTTTTTGGTATTCCCCCTCTTGGGGGATAGATTCATAAAAACTGGTACGTGAGCGGCGTTGGTGTCCTTTTGTTTGTTTTCATGTTTTAACACGTACCTGCAAGCCGACAACGCCATCTTTCATTCCCACCCAACCGGTTTCCAAAAAGCGCGCGAAAAGTTCATTTCTTCTCTTGAGTTCACCAGCAAATGACGTACAGAACCACGCTCTGTATACGTACCAGTATAGCGTATCATGCAAAACAAATTTTAATATGTTCACCCTCAAAGAGTGTTCTGAATTTGTTAAGCAAATGATCGAATTAAAAAGTCCCGCATGAATAAAGTTTATCCCTTCTATCTCTTTGTACTTCGAAACAAAGTTTCTCTTTAGATGTATACCATACTATGTGTGAAAAATAATATGATCACAACATAGCTGTTCTACGGAGTATACTTTAGCATACGATCGAATCAAAATAATACGATCCAATTGAAATAATTAATATGATCACAGCATAGCTGTTCTACGGAATATGCTTTAACGTGCGAACAGATTAATTAAAATAATTACCAATGAGTATGCTATGCATACGAACGAAGGGAAAATATTATTAAATTAAATAAAAAATAATGTCATTTTGATTATTTCCAAGAGTATGCTACGCAACCTTTCTAGAAACTACACCATCCCTCCCAACGGTCAACCTTTCCAGAAACCAGTCTGACAACCTAACGGTCAGGCAATGTATCCTCGTTCTGACAGGCCCTGAGGAGGGTTACCGGCCCCACAGAAAAGAAAGTGGTTAAGTAATAAATCAATCAAGCAAACAATAGCTCTATTGTCGACTATTGTAGCGACTGGTCTACTTAAGCAAACTGAAAATCAATGACATAACATCCATCCATCCATCCATAGTCAATTTACATTTTTGCAAAAAAAAAAAAAAAAAAAAGATTTACACCTTCGGTTACATCTGGCAATACTGTGTGATTTCTAGTGTACTTCAATCGTTGCTTCCTAAAATAGTTTAAAAATATATGCTTGAACAAGGTTTTATTTTGGTATAACCAATATTGTGTATCACTTCAGGTTCAAAAGTTCTACTATCCCAAATTCCGGGTTCCATTGTATATTGCACACCTTGTAGTAACGAACCGTGAAATTAGCAACAGTGAACTAAAGAAGTAGAAATGTGTTCTTCTTAAGTCAAACTCAGATGGAGGCAGAAACCTTGAAAAATGAAATTCAAAGATTGTTGGCTAATTAGAATAGAACCACCTGTCATTTGAGCAGTAAGAAAGACATAGATGGTTAAAGAAAAACATTCAGTAGACAGCAGCATAGATAGGAGAAGAAATAAAGGGGAACTGGTCCAAACCCGATAATTTGAATTTCACTGATTGTCGGCTTTTCATTGATATGGTCATGTTTGAATGGATGTATATTCTTAATTCTGCAGGTGCAATGTGCTTTCATGTCTTGTGGATAGTTTTCTTGGGTTTATTCAAATCGTTTGCTAGTATCTGGAAAATAGTCGTACACAGAAGTGTTTAGAAAGAGCTCTTTCTTCAGTGTCATATAATTATTTAGAGTACAGTACGTATTAGAAGATATTCGCAATCATATGAGTTGTTGTTAGTTTATTTATTAAGGTATTTATTTTTAAATGAATTGACTGGTTATTTTTATGCTCGAATATATAACCAAGAATATCAGACAGTATGCAATAAATTATTTCTGGACTATTAACATTCACGCAGAAGTGGTGATACTAATCTAAACCTAACATGAAATAACTGCTGCTTTCATGTAAGTGTAGGAACATTAACTGGCGATGAAAATGTGAACTTAATTATTAATAAATGTTATCTATTTTAATCATTTGCTGCGCAAGCGTAAAATGAATCAACGGACAGCTTCGCTTTTACTTGTTTCCATATTTTCGATAACTTCTTTAGAACTGCCAGCTATCACCAGGTATGTGAAACACCATTCAATACCTCTATAATCGTGCACAAATGGTTTCAAATTTATTCGAGATTCTTGTTCAAGTGTCTTGAACAATGTTCCTGTGAACGTGTTGATTTGAAGTCTTGAATGACCTTGTTCAAAATTTCATTGACAGTGTACAATTGTATTTTATGGTACATATGAAATGCGTCTTAATTGCATATGAATTACTTTAATTGACTTTCAAATTGCTTACTGACATTATTTATCCATTGAAACTTATTTCTGGGGGTAGTTGCATTTCAGAGACATTAAGTGAAAGTAACTATTTCCAGAATTTCGCTCTCTTTCGTAGAGGTTTTGAAAGGATTAGTTGCGAGAGATTTCACAACATAACCAATTAAATCACACATGTTAGCGCTACACCTATTTTGGGAAGTGTCTGAGGCCCCCATGCTTTCCATTGCAACCGAACATAGATGTTCATGTTACTCTGACTTCACTCACCGTCGCCATCACAGTGGCGGTTGGCCTTCGCCCTCGCAGTGACAGTTAGCTCTCGCCCTCGTCCACCCTCACCCTCGTGCTGGAAAGGCCCTCGCCCTTGCGAAGGGAGTCGTCTATCTCCCTCGCGCACCTTCGCTCTCGCTGTGAAAGTTGGCCCTCGCCCTCATTCACCCTCGCCCTCGCGATGGGAGTTGTCCCTCATTAGTGTTGTAAAAAAACGTTTTTTTTTTTCAATA
Source organism: Thermobia domestica (assembly GCF_964235325.1). Taxonomy (NCBI): domain Eukaryota; kingdom Metazoa; phylum Arthropoda; class Insecta; order Zygentoma; family Lepismatidae; genus Thermobia; species Thermobia domestica. The sequence goes on from NC_137462.1 coordinate 182,215,054, forward strand.
AAAAACATCGTTCTTTTTCATGTTTTTTTCAAAAGTCTGTTTTTTTTTCTGTCAACAATTATTTATTGATTTATGTTGCAGATTATTGAAATAATCAACAGAACTTGAGTCGAAGCCCTCGTAACTTACAAATCGTTTGTTTCTTTGAACCTATACGAGCAAAATTGTGTGATTATTCCTTTCGGCCCCAGGTCATTTTTGGCGTTTTCCTACATTTCCAGTTAGTGACTTATTGCTCAAAAACTATTCATTCGATTGATATGCTTAAGGCCTTGTTTTTAAGAAAATGGATGTGGCTATTATTTGGTGTAAGTTGTATTACAGTGTTGCCAACGGGTGGAAAATTATTGAGGGAAATGTAGGGGTGAAAATTTACAAAAAAAATCCCTAACCGAATTTCAAAAATTTTTTGTATCTAGCACCACTGCTGCTATATGGGCTCAAGTCACCTAAACAAATCTTTGGTGTGTTGGCAAGGTACAGTGAAATCCTGAAGTCGCTGGCTTCCATTCAAAGAGGGAAAGAAATAATTCTGCCATACACATGAAATTTTGACACTTTTTACGCCTCAGAAGTAAAAATCAAATATGCCGGGGTACAGCTTCTCTAATTATCGTATTGAAACTTTTTATGGTGCGTTCTATAGGGCAAAGAGGAATCTTTCAGGTAGTGGTACGTTTTTTTCAATGTAGCCAGTAAGAGGGTAATAATAGAGGGGAAAAGGGAAATTTTCCGAATTTTTCACCTAATAGCGGGAATTAATTGTTTTGGCTGGAAACACTGCCATCAGACAGACGAAAACTATCTGAACATAAACCGTAGTGCTCCAAGCATATATTCTACAAGTATCATGACGATATATAACAAAGTAAGCATTAAATTTTAAAAAAAATCTCATTCTACCTCAGAAATTCACCATTTTCTTACCATTTCCAGAACATGGTTTATTATAAACCTCAACTGTACTTCCCCTAATTATTCTAGTAAAACTTTTTATGGTGCGCTATGTAGGCTAAGGATGAGGCTGTTACACACTCGTACATTTGTTCGAATGTAGCCAACAAGAAGGAAATAATAGAAATAAAAATGGGAATTTTTCCCAAAATTTGCCCCTAAAATCTAGAATTAAATTTTTTTGTAGCTAGCAACACTACTATCAGACACACACAAACTATCTTAAAATAAGATTTGGTATCCCTCTAATATATCCTACAAGTATTGTGACGATATCTAATAAAGTAAGCATGTCAATTAAAAATATCTCATTCTACCTTTAAAAAATCACAGTTATCTTTCAAATTAGAGAACAAGGTCCACTGTAAATCTCAACTGTACTTCCCCTAATTATTCTATTGAAACATTCTATAGTGCATTGTGTACAGCAAAGACGAGACTTCCAGATACTGGTACGTTTGTTCCGATATAGCCAACAAGAGGGAAATAATAGAAGTAAAAAAGGGAATTTTTCCCAAAATTTGCCCCTAAAATCTAGAATTAATTTTTTTGTAGCTAGCAACACTACTATCAGACACACACAAACTATCTTAAAATAAGATTTGGTATCCCTCTAATATATCCTACAAGTATTGTGACGATATCTAATAAAGTAAGCATGTCAATTAAAAATATCTCATTCTACCTTTAAAAAATCACAGTTATCTTTCAAATTAGAGAACAAGGTCCACTGTAAGTCTCAACTGTACTTCCCCTAATTATTCTATTGAAACATTCTATAGTGCATTGTGTAGAACAAAGACGAGACTTCCAGATACTGGTACGTTTGTTCCGATATAGCCAACAAGAGGGAAATAATAGAGACAAAACATGTAATTTTTCCAAAATTTCCCCCTAAAATCTGGAACTAAAATATTCTGTAGCTAGCAACACTGCTACCAAACAGACGCAAACTATCTTAAATCAAACATTGGTACACCACTAATATATCCTACAAGTATGATGGCGATATTTAAGGAACAAAGCTTCTAATTACCAAAAATATATTACAGAAAACAGAATAGTAAGGGAAAACTAGAAAAATCAAGGGCTAGAACCTAAACACGAATCTTACGTGCGCCCCCTAATTACCCCATTGTAACGATCTGTACTTTCGTTTGTTAAGTAAGGACAAATGTTCGATTGGTGTAAGTTGACTTGCACTCGGACGTATAGGTACGATTTATAAACAAAAATTTCTAATTTTTTGCTCAAATATAGGAGAATTTTAATTTCCCTAAATGGCAACACTGCGCGCAGGCCCGTCTAATTGATGTCAACAGTTAGGTATCCATCCGAGGTATCTACCTGGCAAGTCTTAAGGATGTCTTTCTATAACGAAGGAAGCTACAAGGGAAAAAAGTAAAGGAAATTAAAAATTAGAAAATTCTCGAATTTTTGACTGGGGTGAAATTTGAGAAGGAAATTCGACACCAGAAGAAAAAGAAATTAATATGATAAACTATAGTCCAACCACATTTTGCAAGAATAATATCCCGATATCTTAATTAGTGTCCACAATGGAGCGGATTAAACAAGTGACACACCTGTGTGTGCCACTTTGGCCACCTGGGCCACAGAGTATACATTTGATTACATTTTTTTGACTACTAACTCGTGTTGTTGTTGTAGTTATAGTCTCGACTAATAATAATATCGTTGTAAACAATAACTTTATAAGGAAAATTTTCTCTCCTTTTTACATTTTAGTTCCAACACTGTTGGTGAGAAATGTGGGGTGTTTCAAAATAAATTTTGGGGTTTTAAGTCTTCGTAGTACTTATTACATTTTACGTACAATTATAAGCAATGCATCAAGTAAAAGAGCACCTCAAACAGTCTTTGCTACAAGTGTTCAATGTGAGATTCATTCGTCACACGGCACACATCTAGTCGATAGGCGAGAAAGGCCCATAAACTTTCCGCCATATGGCACAAAACACATTCAATTTAGGGGAGTCTCGTTTCAACTGTACCATCTCCTGAGGATTTGCTGACGGTCAGATGCAAACATTATGAGTGTTCACATTAGCTCTTAGGTGAAAAGTCGATTTATCACTGAAGACGACACGATCCAGAAAATCTTCATTGTTATGCAGGAATATTTCACTTGCAAAATTGGCACGTAAACCGTAGTCTGTAGGCTTTAGACCTGTAGCAACTGCAAACAATAAAGACGTAGTTGCAAGCGTCTCCTTAATATTCTTCACACAGACGGTTGCCCTGTACAGGTTCTGTCTTTATTAAAACACAAAAAGCTTTCTGCTCTCTAGTCTCCTTCTTTGCTACTTGCTCTTTCTAACGGCAGACAGAAGAAACAATACATGTACATGCGTGCGTACAAAACTGTTTGAGTTGCTCTTTCATTTGATATAATATTTATAATTGTAAGTTAATTGTAATAGATACTACAAAGTTTCAAAACCCTAAAATTAATTTTGAAACACCCTGCATTACTTCAAATTGAGTCTCCTATATTCAGGTCCTAGTCAATTTGTCGTCTCGTGCAATGGCATAATTTGCCGCCTCCCCCTTTCTCCAGAAAGAACAAATCTTAGAAGTTATGATTTTAAGTATGCTACTCCAGCATGAACAACAAAGGTGAAGGTAAGTGCAGTCGCACTCAGAAAAGTTTAAATACTTACTAAAAATGCAATTCCGTTGTGTATGTTTTCTTTCTTTAAATGTTAATCTATTATGATAGTGAAATATAAAGCAAACACACCTGCAGAGGAAAGATGGTAATCCTTTTTATAGAATTCACTATCGAGCTCCAATCTCAGTGCATCAGTTTGCAATTCCAGTGCAACTAGCTCTTTTATCTTGATTTCTTGATTTTTCTTCTACATCTTCTAACATTTAAAAAAAAAACTTGTTTCTATCTTCAATGATAAGGAACTTGCTTCTGACAAAAACAAGACTACTTTCATATCAAAACTGTGATAACTTACTAAATGGAACAGATATTCACTAATATTCGAGAATTGAATTCTTGCATTTGACAACAATCAAGCAATTTGTGCTAGGATTTGTTCGATCATTTGCTTTAGCATTGTCCATGTGGCCTTAAACTAATGCAACCTAAACATAATTTATGAATGTTGTATTCAAATAGAAGGTCAGCTTAGGAAATGTAACTACCATCATCATGAAGTCTGTGTCCAACAAGAAAAGTTTAATTTAAATAATATACTTATGGCAGATTTTGCCGGATCATCCAAGCTTGCCGTTCCACGCAAATGCACGTGTTGCATATATACAGTGGCGTATTTAGGGGGGCTTCCGGGCTTAAGCCCCTCCCCGAAATCTTACTTACTATATTTTGCAGAATTTTCACATTTTCAGGCAAATGCCACCGAAAGTTAGCAAAGCCTCTCCCGAAACAAAATCGTAAATACGCCACTGCATACATGGTAGAGCCGGCTCTGCATGTCATATATATCTAGTCGACAAATTATTTATATATGACATTTAGAAAAATACTATTAGGTAAATTAGTATTAGTTTTTACCTTTAGACAAGTTATTGGAATTTTATACTGTTCGTGACATTATTTTCGTACTTATTAAAGGCCTGCATTCACGAAAAAAGAAAATTCCATTTCTACTTTTATTTGTTAGTTGATATTGATGAAAACTGCTGAAACCCGAATTGTTAATAGGTATGGTATTCATGTAAATTGTAAAATATTTGTAGCGTATCAGTATCTAGCGTTTAATTTATGTTGTATTTTAAGGTGATTACACCTACATAAAAATATTTCATACTTAAATAGACGTAAGATGCATTACAAATGACTATTTGAGAAAAAACGAAATTTAGAAAAAAAACGAGAGGCAATGTTTTTTTTCTAAAAAAAACGTACATTTCTGAAAAAATACGAACCGTTTTTTTTTTCTATTTACAACACTATCCCTCATCCTCGCGAAGGGACTTGTCCATCACCCTCGTCTTCGCAGTGAAAGTTGGCTCTCGCTCTTGTTCACCATCGCCCTCCCGAGGATGGTTGTCCATCGCGTTCGCTCGCCCTCCTCCCGTACTGGAAACTTCTCCTCACCCTCGCGCACCGTCGCCCTGGCAGTTCTCCATTGCCTTCGTTCACCCTCGTCCTCGCGAAGGGAGTTGTCCATCGCCCTCGCTCTCACATGATTGAGGGCGAGATTATTTGAGGGTGAGGAAGTCCTCGCGAGGATCAGATCCTCAGTTATCCAGCCTATTTGCTGAATTATTTCCTTAACATACGTCCGAAACAAAGAAAACTAAACATACCATCGTATAACTTACTACGGATTATCTAAAATGGGACAAATCATTGACTACTTCACGCTTAATATTACCATGAATTGTTCAAATAAAATTTGAATAGAGTTTCCTTTACATCTTTCGGTGCAAACTGGTTTTGCCCATGAGACGAGACGAGAAATAAGGTTTATCATTTCGTCTCGTAAGTTTTTATAGAAGTCTCGTCTCGTCTTAATTCTCGGAAACTTCTTTATTGTCTCGATTCTCGACGACTCACTCCTCGTCTCGTTCGATAAATTTACGTACAAAATGCATTCCTTTATCTAGAAGTTCTCAGAATCCTTCTGCGTCACAAGAGTTGTAAGAAGGGTGTATATAACAACATTTAAACCATATATATTATTGGAATATATTGCGATTTGAGTATCTTTAAAGGCCCATAAATGCTCTTTGTTCTGATCGTACAATTACTTTTATCGATTTATATTTGGTCTAGGAATTAATTCGTGCGGGTGGACAAGAGATGGCGCAACGAACGGAGCGTCCCACAGTTCCGTGTATCCACACATGTGTTGCAAACCCCTGTCATCGCGTATCGTTCGTAGTATAGGGCAGTGGATTAAAGCGTCAACAACACCAGTTTGTAGTTAAGTGAACATGGCGCAATTTGTGCCTGATAAAGTGTTTTTGCGGGGTGTCCTGCTGCATTACTTTAACATGCAGAAAAGTGCGACTGAAAGTCATCGTATTTTGGTGGAAGTGTATGGTGACCATGCTCTAGCTGAGCGAACGTGTCAGAAGTGGTTTGCACGGTTTAGAAGTGGTGATTTCGGCTTGGCAGACCAAGAGCGAGCTGGACAGCCAAAAAAACTTTCAAGACGAAGAATTGACAGCATTGCTCGAGCAGGATTCGTGTCAAACGCAGGAACAACTTGCAGCAGCATTAGGCGTTGATCAAACAACAGTCTCCAAACGCTTGAAAGCCATGGGAATGATTCAAAAGATGTCACATTGGGTTCCACATGAATTGAAAGACAGAGACGTTGAAAGACGAAAAACCATTTGCGAATTGCTGCTTCAACGACAGAGCAGAAAGGGGTTTCTGCATCGAATTATTACGGGTGATGAGAAGTGGATCCATTACGAGAACCCTAAACGAAAAAAGGCCTGGGTGAAACCAGGTGAACCAGGTCCATCACAACCAAAACGAGATATTCACTGTGCAAAGGTTATGCTGTGCATATGGTGGGATATGAAAGGTGTGGTGTACTATGAGCTGCTGCAACCGGGTGAAACTATGAATGGAGAACGTTATCGACGACAATTAATGCGTTTGAAGCAAGCTGTGGCCAGAACACGACCAGAATGGGAGAACAGACATGATAAACTTATTGTTCAACATGATAACGCTCGCCCACATGTCGCAAAACCGGTCAAAACCTATTTAGAAAATGTCGGATGGGAAGTTTTACCCCACCCGCCGTATTCACCAGACGTTGCTCCTTCGGACTACTACTTGTTCGATTGCATGAACAACGATTTGATTGGACAGCAGTTTACTTCTTCAGAAGATATCGAAACATGGGTCTCTGACTGGATCGCTTCCAAGGATGAGGACTTCTTTCGCCACGGAATCCGTACATTGCCTGACAGATGGGCGAAAGTGGTGGCTAGCGATAGACAATATTTTTCTTAAGGTATTTATGTATTTTGTGTTTGTACTACAACTTCAATGTGTGCGTACCAACCGCACGAATTAATTCCTAGACCAAATATATTTTACGTCCGGATCATTTAGCACTGAAATAGTACTAAACTTGAGACTTGAGTGAACTAGTGTTGCTCACGAGATTCGAAAAAATTCCAAGAAGTGCGTATTGGTTGGTGAGTAAGTAATATTGTCTATTGTGTGTCCGACCGAACTTTATTACTACTGCAAAAACTAATTAAGAAATTATCATATTTAATATGTTTTAGCACAACAATATGTCTTCAAATACATAATTAAAAGTAGAGGTTGCTCCTCAGGGAAGTCATATAGTTAAAAATTTAAAGCGTTTTTGCTTCAAAGTAGGGGGGAAATGTAATCTAATGGACTTAAAAGGTGCAGGGCTCGATTGGAAACACTATTGCGGGACCCCAGGTTCCCAACTAACTTGCATATATATTGCATATACTATATTGCCCCAAAACACATATAGCCATATATATATATATATATATATATATATATATATATATATATATATATATATATATATATGTGTGTGTGTGTGTGTGTGTGTGTGTGTGCGTGCGTGTGCGTGTCTATGAGCATATAAAACTTAGTTTTGGGTGGGAGAAGATAAAAAGAACACAAACAAATAGTACAGAGCCTATACCATCCGGCTGTTCATGGACTTATCATATCACTTAATAACTATTTTTACAACAAAAGTTGGAAACGTAAAGAAATAAACTAGTACTCAATCAACTTCAGAACATATTGCTTGGTTACAGAAACTTAATACAAATTATTCATTTAATAATTAACCGCGAGCCCGAGCGCAAGCGAGCGCGAGCCTCAATGAAATAAGTGAGCGCAGCCAAACTGAGGGAACTGAGCCCGAGCGCGAGCCCAGTTGAAAGAAACGAGCCCGAGCCCAAGTGAACGCGAGCCCAGTTGAGAGAAGTGAGCGCGAGCCCAGTGCAAAATGACCATCTATGAACAAAAGTCATTTCGTCAAGTCTTTCTCCATCTGACTCTTTAAACATGACAGTGTAGACACTTTTTATCTAAAAAGTCTCTACCACAGGCAGGGCAACAACGAGGCGCACTCGCTTCTAAACGTAGCGTTATTTCTATCCGGAAACATTCATGAGAAACATGTAAATATTATATTCATTTGCATTATTATTTTTAATAAGCATGTGGAAGTACGCAAAAGAAATTGTCTACTGCAATTAAATGAAAGGAAGAATATGACCAACCTATAATCTTGCTATGACATCAACTTTTCATCTATGGGACATGGCAGATCTTATTTTAAATATTATATTCCTCCAAAAATGGTCAAACACCAAATTGAAAATAGTTGTTATTAAGGAAGCTTGTCCTCTTCCCTCGCGTGCCCTCGTTCTCGCGAAGGAAATTGTTCCTCGGCCTCGCACACCCTCGCCATCGCAGTGAAAGTTGACCCTCGCCTTCATACACTCTCGCCCTCGCCCACTCTCGTCCTCGCAGTAACAGTTGGTCCTCGCCCTCGTTCACCCTCGCCATCGCGAAGGGAATTGTCCATCGTCCTCGCTCGCCCTCGCCCTCGTGCTGAAGACTTGTCCCCATCCTCGCGCACCCCCACCCTCGTGTTGGGAATTTCTCCTCGCCCTCGCTGTCGAAACTTGTCCTCACCATCTCGCACCCTCGCCCTCGTAGTGACAGTTGGCCCACGGCCTCGTTCACCTTCGTCCTCGCAGTGACAGTTGGTCCTCGCCCTCGCGCACCCCCGCCCTCGTATTAGGAATTTCACCTCGCTCTCGCTATCGCTGTCGAAACTTGTCCTCGCCCTCGCGTCAGTGTGGGCGAGGATATTTGAGGGTGAGGATGAACTTGAGAGGGACACCCTCGCAAGGGCGATGGACAACTACCATCTCTGCAACCGAATGAACCATTTGTGGTCTAGAATGGTTCACAAATGGTTTCGCTGCTGACGTCCCCATTAAATATAAAACAACCAATGAAGAGAGAATGTCTCCTTCCCGTGAGGAACACCACCACCAAATTAATGTCCATTAGATCAGAATAAAATAGTATTTTATGTTATTATTGAATAAATCTATCAATTTACGAAAAAAATTAATTAGAAGATAGCCTACTTCTGTTGTTCTTAGCTGGAATATTTCGTTTTCTTGTCTTGTCATAATGCTTGTATTTATTTTAAAAAATAAAAGAATAAACAAGTGAGTATCGTTTCACAGTGTGAAACTAAGGCTTCCAAACCAAGTGAATTCAAACTGTAAGTAGTGCATATATAAGTATTTGGTTGCTACTAAGTACTAAGATCAATGATAGAATCTGTTCCTCGGACACTGAATCCATATCAAGAAGCCGTTACTCGATATCCTTTACTATTTTTGTTCTATAGTGATAAAGGTAGAATCAAAAATTATTTATTTCAACCATTTCTAGTTTCAATAGAACGTTAACGGAGCAGAAGAAACCTATTCTTGGGACGCAAAATCGATTCCAAACAATCGCATCTTAACAGTTAATTTGAACCACTTCTAATTTTAGTAGAGTGTTCTGGATAGTCAGAAAGCGATGCCTTGAGATGCTGAATCGTTTGCAAGGAAAAGCTCCTTGCAATTTGTTAACGTTTTCGTTCTACGAAGATAAATGTTGAAACTGGAAGTGGCTAACCTTTATTACTTCCGGTTTGAATATATGGTTATTGGAAAAGGCAGAATCTATTTTTGAGGCGCTGAATCGATTGATAAACAACTCATCTTGAAACCATTTATCGTTTTTGTTCTATGGAATCACTACTAAAACGGGAAGTAATAGAATTTTGAACTTTTTCCGGTTGGTACAGTGCTCTGGATAGCCATAATATGTTGTGTCGAGAGCTAAATCATTGGCAAGAAGTCACTTCTTGCTATCTGTTACTACTTTTGATTAATTGTAATAAACGTTGAAGCTGGAACTAGCTCATTTTAACTGCTTCCGGTTTGAATAGAGGTTTAATGGAGCAAGCAGAACCTATTCTCGTTACGCTGAATCAATTGCAAAGAAATTACATCTTTATATCTCTTACCGTTTTGTTGTTCTATGAAAATCAGTATCAAAACCGGAAATACCAATAGGGCAAATTGGGGGAATTGTGCGCGGCGGGTAATCGTGCGCACCGCAATTACTCATATTTGGTATATCATTAGCGACTCCAGTTAGGTGTTGGTTCCTAGATGCTTCCAGGTGAAACACTAGAGACACGATCCAGTGCGTTCAGTGTTGACGAGGAGTTAGCTAGACGAGACGGAAAAAAATTCCTACATTTGTTGTTATTTACGAGCTGTGGAAAATAACGATGTAAGCCTACAATTTGCAACTTGTGACATTAAAATAGGTATAGTGCGAAAGGAAATTCTTTCTTGTAGAACATACTATAATGAGGTTACCCTGTCGCTCAATGTCGCATTGTTACGAATAAAGTATATTACGACGGGACGTATGGGATAATGGTGCGCGCAGGTTTACTTTTAACGCACCATTCGAAATAATTGTTCAAAAATCATAATTCTTGCACTAATTTCTTTCTTATCGTCTCCTAAAAGATTTGCGCTGTGCGACCTGAAAATATCTCACTTGGCATAGATAAAATTCACGGCGCCACCAAAAGTAATTCTTAAAATATTACAATTCTCTTCCGATTTGCATATAAATGCGGCTTCCAGATGTATGACATAAAAAGTACAGTCCAAAAAACAAATCAATCTGTGCTAGGTGGCCACTATAAGCACGAATATAATCGAGTCAAAGAATAGCAAAAGATCTTGGGCATTGTGGAAGTGGCAGCGTGGGGATGCGTTCAATGGTAGCAGGGCGTCAGCGAAGGTTAGTATACGCGTACGCGAGGATAGTAAAAGGAATTTTATTTTGGCAAAAACACGAGCTTCAATAGCGCTTGTCATGGTTTCATACTAGTAACGCTCCACTTGTAAACATAAAGTACAACTTCTGTACACTGTATAGAAATACAGTGCCCATGGTAAATGACATCTAATAGAGTCACCTTTCTAATGCACTCAGTTGTTTCGTCCATCGTAAATCACTTGTAATGATTTTACACAAGTAACCCTACGCTTGTAAACCTAAAATACAGCTGTATTACTTTGTGTAAAATTCTGTGGCTTGCAGAAGTTTGTTCTTTATAAATACGTCCTTTCATACAAAGTATTCAATTTTACCTGTATATCTTTGCAAAATGTGATGTGTCAAAAGTAATCCAGCACCGATTTTCCAACCTTTATGCAAATCATAGTTAGCAAGTCTAAAATAAATAAAAATGAGCCTGAAAAATCAATAGTCACGACTCTTGAAAATATTTTCAATGTCTATGGTGTCATTTGGGGGCGTTTACGAATCAAGTGATATTTCGTTATTCTGTTGTTTTTAGTGTAACTGCAATTGTTACGGAGTCGGCAAAGCACTTGTCTGTTCGCATATGAGCTATTATTTTTATAAGACAATTTAGCTTTTGAGATCGAGTGAAATAGCTAGTTTCAGTAGTGAATTCGTTTAACGTAAAGGAAATCTTGTAAAGCTTGACACTTGACAGGTCAACTTGCTTTACGCGTATCTACGGGTCACGTGAACGTCGCCAGCAGCCATGATGGTAGGTGGAAGAAATAATTACAAATTATTGTTTTTATAGTTTGTTTATACTAATATACGTATTAATTTGCTTTGTTTCAAATGTTGCAGGATGGGATTGATGACGGCCCAGAACTCCTGAATGATGATAATAGAAAGGTGAGAGACACTTAGTTTCCCGCAGTATTAAATGTTCGATAGAATTAACTCAAAATTGTTTTTAACATGAATAATATCTGTTGCTTCTTACTCTAACTGAAAGCTAAGTAAGTTTAGTTCAAATGTCATTCATGTTAATTAACGAACATTTTATGTAGGAGGAATGTAAATATACTTTACTTGATATAGTGCAAGGAATGGCAATTATTACAATAACCATACTGTTTGACAGATGTTATTTATACAGGTACATGTAAACCGGTTTGTCAGTTTTATTTAGATTTATCAAATACATGGCAGGGTTGGCAAAAACCATGGTTTTTATTGAAAAGACCAAAAAACCAGTTTTTTTTTGGTTTAAACCTGATTTTTTTTTTGTTTAAACCAGGTTTATCTGGTTTACATAATTTGCTCAGGGGGGCGCGGTGGCTCAGTGGTAGAGCGTTCACCTCTGGTGCTTGGGGTCCCGGGCTCGATCCCAGCCCCCGCCAAGTGAACTTTGTGGTGGACAAACACCGTGCTCGTGGATTTTCTCGGGGTTCTCCCGTTTCCTCCCACTTTTTTCATTCTACCATTTCACTCATCTCTCATTATCACCGTCTCCTTTAGCTTGACCGGCATATCCGTGGGACGTAAAACTCAAAGATTTTCATTTCATTTTACATAATTTGCTCTATGTATTTATATCATACGGACAGACATAAGTTTGTTTCGTCTTTGTGTTATTATAGAACAACCAGGTTATGCTGAAAGAGGTCACATACGATTAAAGCGGAATAAAAACAGCTTTTCAGCTTACATCCGAGCGAAATTGGCCTCCATTTGAACTCGAAACCGGGACCGATTGGACATAAATGCGATACGTCGGGGTATGTTTAGTACAAGGTGTCCAGAAACACGTAAAAAGAACAAAATTTACAGGAGAAATGAGTGATGCAAGTACTTAGACGTAACATAACATAACCAAATCTAACATAAACTAACGTAAGCTAACCTGAACTAACCTAAACTAACGTAATATTAGTAGAAATAAGCGAAATTCTATGATTTTTTGGAAAATTATGCGGGACTCCCACACTAATATAACATATAACAAACTAAACTAAACTAACCTAACTTAAACTAACCAACCCTACCCTAAACTGACCGAATGCGAACAGAAATTACCAAAATTGTAATATTTTTTAGAGAAGAGAGATGGACCCCTTCTGCTAAACATAGGCCGATACGTCTGCCGACTCACACACGAAGGACTCCTGATAAAAATACGTTGTACTGATCTTTACATACTTGTTAATGTAATTATCAAGAGTCATTTCGAAAGGGCAAAAAGATACAGTTGCAGAAGTGAAACCAATGTACAGAATTACATATGGACAATTTCAAAATACTGCAGAGTACAGGACTAATAATTTAGTCAAGTTAGTTCACTACGACTTTTATTTGTCCAAGTTAAAGAAATGCCATAACTTAATTTGCATATCAGTAAGAAAAGTGAATAAAGATGCACATTATTTGAGTCCACTTTGGCTCTGACCAATTTATACATAAATAGATACCAAAGATACTTCTGATTTCAATAAATGCCTCTCGTGATATTTATATGATCCTCTCCCCCAAAAGTACGGCAGTTCAATGTATTTTATCAACAGTAAACAGTATTAAAACGATAGAATATTTAGAATTTTCTTCGATTGCAATTGCCTAACAATAATAAACTATAAAAAATCACAAAAGAATCATTCATAAACTTATATATATATATATATATATATATATATATATATATATATAAAGTTGCTTTTGTAGTTTAATATTTTAATATCTTTGAGTAATGAATGGAGAACTTAGGTCTGAATATAATACTATAATATAAGAGAGTGAAACGTGATAACTCACAAATGTGTGTTCATCAGGATTTTACGAACATTTACCCTTTTACGAATATTTTTCGTTTTTTAATTTAAACCATTTTTTTTCTTTTTTTTTTTTATCAGCTGGTTTAAACCATAGTTTAAACTAAGACTTACCTTAGTTTACACCAGCCAACCCTGATACATGGTAATCTAATAGGAATATTAGGAGCAGATGAAGAACGAAAAAAGTCCGAGTAATTTACAGTTGTCTTAATGAGCTTTCCTATGTAAGGCAGATCCATATTTCTAAATCGAGAGGTCGTAAGCAGTTGTAATACGATATCCAGATTTGAAAAAAGTATAGTGAATGCAGGTTTACAATAATCCGTCAAATTAAAATAGTCTTAACTTTTTTTTTTTTTTTTTGCTTCAAATAATTCCCTAAGACTTTCTGGATTATTATTATCCTGGCCTGTCCAAATAATTGCGTACAGCTTGATGTGCGTGCAAACTGATCGGCTTACGAACGTATGCTATGACAACGGACTATGCAAACAACAAGATCCAACTTGTGTTAGGTTTCCAATAAAAGCAAGAATGCTATCTAACCGAATGAGGAAAGGAGTGCACCAGGGGGCCCGTGTGGTGGTGCGTCCGTGGAGAACGGGCATATCAGCGACGGGGCATATGTACATAAGCGGGGAAAGTGCAAAGAACACAAACAAACTTGTGTAGGTAAGTACTAAAAGCAATAATGGTGTTAACCCAGTCGGGGAATGTTCGTCGTCGTGAAATAGTGGCATAAACACTTGATATCGTAATCGTAATGGTTTCACGGAAATTAACTAATTATTCAGATACAGATCGTAGGTTAGTGTAGTGTACGTTAGATGAGGTTAGTAGAATATGTTATTTTTGTAGCGTAAGTTAAGTTAGTGCTTGTATATTGCATTTATATGTACTGTGATGTGGGTTTTCATAGTTGAACTAGTTCCTACAGCACTTGTATCGGTTTCACAGTAGTAACTCTGCACTTGTAAAAGAAAATGCAGCTTTTGTACACTGCACAAATACTACGCCGGGGAAAATACTTTTTTCTTTTCTTTTTCATATGCACTTACTTATTTTATCATAAAATATAACTCTGTTATTAACTATTTAATTCAACCGCCTGCAGAAATTTGTTTCTTATAACATGTCTTGTCTATGCTGAGCGTAGGTCTTGTACTTAAACTTGACCAGCATTTCTCGATAATATTATATCCATGTAGAACAAGCGGGGCACGGTGGCTCAGTGGTAGAGCGCTTACCTCTGATGCCTGGAGTAAATAGTTTGATCTCTGTTGAGGTAAGTTTATGATGGACAATATAGTGTCCGTGGGTTTTCTTGGGTACCCCTTTCTTCCGCATTATTATTCCACCAGTTCTTCCGTGAATAACGGAAGAATCATCCATTTTCCTTAGCCTAAATGCATAATCTTAGACGTTAAACTGAGAGATTTCAATAGAACCAACAATTAATAGTGAAAATATTGAAGTCGGGGAAGTATGAAGGATAGAAACTATATTTGACGCAGTCTTCTTAGGTTGTGTTAGCCCTTAGAATCCCGGAATATAATACTGACGTTAAATACCAGTGGGGTCCATTGGGCCCCAGAACTCAAAATGCATTATCCAAGTGCAATTTTATTCCATATAAATGAGAAATGGAATAGTTAACAAAGATCTTTAGATTTTGTCATCATACTACTCAGTACGCAGTGGTTTAGTGGTCAGTATTTGTAATGTTAATATAATTCAAATACATAATTTTACATGCTGGATAAGGATATTATTTTATTTCCTAAAGTTTTTATTTTTGGAATAATTAAAATTTATTTTCAATTTAATATTTAATATATTACTTTGCTGAAAGACAACATTTTAACCTTTTCAGAACGGGCAGGGATTTCAAGAAAATCGTAGACCTTTACTTTGGCGGCCCTAGCACCCCTCCTAATTCTTCCATGGGTATGAATTATACCTTGTTGGAAAGCTTATGAAACAAAGATTCTAGAAAGATAACCTTTGACGCTGCTGTACCCAACCGGTAGAAGAAGAAGAAGAAGAAGAAAGAAAGAGAAAAAGTGAAAAAAAAATTTTTTTTCGAAATTTGTGAGAGTATGGCAATGCTGTTTCTAGTCGTATGCTAGATAAAATATTCTGACCTGTAAACCAGACATTGATAATAATTATACCAAAAAATGAAGGGCAAAGGTACAATAGCTAGGTAAAAAAAATCGGAAGATAGAATCTAGGTGAATCATCCTGTTCCTATTTTCCCGAGAAATTTTCGTCTACCCTTACGTTGGCAGGCTTGGCGACGCCCCTAAATGTCACACATAAACAAACCATACCTCGTTGGAAACCTTATAGAACAGACATTTCAGCAAAGTAACTTTCGTGTCTCTCGGACCAAATTAGTAAAAGAAGAAGACGACGAAAATATTTTTTTTTTCAAAAATACAATTCTTCAGATTTTGTCAGACTGTGGCAACGCTGATATATACCGTACGCAAGCAAAAATTATCTCAGATTTACGCCAGACACTGGAAACAATGATATCAAAAAATGAAGGGATTAGATTCAATAGGAATGCAGGGAAAAATTCTGAAAACCGAGCCTACGTGAATCATCCTGTATTATTTCGATAGATTGTGGTATACGCTAACATTGGCAAGTCTGGTGATGCCCCTAATTGTCACAAGCATATCAGCTATACCTCGTTGGAAACCTTATGAGACACCCATTTCAACAGGGTAACTTTCGTGCCTCTCGGACCAAACTAGTAAAAGAAGAAGACGAAAGTCAAAATTTTTGCGAAAAAATCTATTTTTTCCAAATTTGTCCGACTATGGCAACACTGGTATCTGTCGTACGCAAGGAAAAAAATGCTTACATTGACGCCAGACATTGGGAACAATGATATTAAGAAATGAAGGGTTTAGGTACAATAGGAATGGAGGAAAAAATTCGGAACCCCGAACCTACGTGAATCATCCTGTATTTTGTTCGAGAGATTGTGGTATACGCTAATATCGGCAGGCTTGGCCACGCTCCTGATTGTCACAAACATATCAGCTATACCTCGTTGGAATCCGTATAACACACACATTCCAACAAGGCAAGTTTCGTGTCTCTTGGGCAAATTAGTAAAAGAAGAAGAAGACGAAAATCAAAATTTTGGTTGGAAAATCCATTTTTTTTAAATTTGTCGTACTATGGCAAAGCTGTTATTTCTCGTACGCAAGAAAAAAAAAAATCTCACATGTACGCCAGACATTGGGGATAATGATATAAAAAAATGAATGGTGTAGGTGCAATAGAAATGGAGGAAAAAATTCGGAGCACCGAATCTGCGTGGATCATCCTGTATTTTTTTTTCCATAGATTGTGGTATACGCTAATGTCGGCAGGCTTGGCCACGCTCCTAATTGTCACAAACATATCAGCTGTACCTCGTTAGAAAGCTTATGGAACAAACATTCCAACAAGATAACTTTCGTGTCTGTCGGGCCAAACTAGTAAAGGAAAAAGAAGACAAAAATGAAAATTTTGGGTGGAAAATCAAGTTTTTCGAAATTTGTCTGACTATGGCAACACTGTTGTTTGTCGTATGCCAGAAAAATAATTCTCACATTTACTCCCGTTATTGTGAACAATTGTGCAAAAAATAAACCGTGTAAGTGCAGTAGGAATGCACTCTTACTAACGGCAGAGAATAAACTCGCATTGGTTCACCTAATATTGTTCGTCGCAAGATCATTGCTTTTCTTTCCTTTTGCTTCGTCAGGAAGATTTTTTTCTAAAACTAAATAACTTGTCAAAGGAGGGAGTTGAAAGAAATGCATATTTACGACCCTTAGATTCAACTGATAGCTACAGCTGACTCTGACCAGGCTAAAAATAGAACGGTGCGTTCTGAGGTGATACCGTCAAATGGGGTGAATAGAAACACATTTTTGGCTATATGAGTATATAAGTCTGGTGATGTTAAAGATTTCGCGTATCTGATTATTCCAGAAAAAAGGTCTTAATATGCTAATGAAGTTCAGTAAACGTCATATTAATTTATCAACTCCACTTTTCTTCACCTTGATTTTTCTTCATGTTTCTGTTCACCCCATGCGTAGGGGTGAATAGAAACAATGACTTTATTTTCATTGTTGTTTCTTTTATACAATTGGAAAAGTAAAAAGAAACAGCGTATTTGTTGAAACGAACTATTAATTTAATACCTGCAAGATATAAGTTCAATAAGACCAGTATTACATAAGTTACAACCTTATAAAACAATACAATGCACAATATAGGTACAAACGACCATACAGTTTTGATTATATTTGAATAAGATTTAAACCACTGAAATCACCAGGGAAACTTATCATGAGTTGAGTTGATTTTGAGGTTAACGTCCCGTTCAGCAGCGAGGCTATATGAGACGTGGACCTACTGATTAACGTGGAATCTGAACCACATGGGCTCCCGCCGGGAATCGAACTCGGATCTCCCACGCCAAAGGCGCGTACGCTAACCGCTTAGCCACGAAGGAGCCCGAAACTTATCATATACTTAAAGTGTGCTGATGAACTCCTAATAAAACCCAACAGTTTCGTAACAATATCCTCATGTAGTAAGAACGATTCTTCAGAAGTTTCTGAAAATTTCATTGTTTATGTGCTCTCTTATAAAACACTCCCACATATCCATCATGTTCACATTTTCGCACTTGGGTAGTGAATAGTCTCATCGAGTTTTAGCTTCTCATAAACCTTTACCACGGCAAAATCACCAGCTTTAGAACACCATCATCGTTTGTGATCGTCTGGAACGCTGTCTTTCTCCTCTTCCGACAATACAAGGGTAAGTTAAGTTTCGTTGTGATTTGATGAAAATGTATCATTTTCAGAAAACAAACCAAAACTCTTACCAGAAACATCTATTCGTACTCTCTTCTTCCCTTGTTTAATTTTTCCATCTTCTCTTATGCTCTAGAGAAGATCCATAAGGGAACGGTTTACAGTCTGAGATGTGTTTTGCTGTTCTGTTTCTTCTCGCTCGTTCTCTCTTTTTGGCAGCATCCTTTGTATTTGGTCTCGACAAAGAGGAAAAATTCCACACTTTTCAAATCCAGCCCTGATATTTTCCTCCTTCAGTTTGTCACACTTTTTTTTTTTTTTTCAGAAGACTTGGAAATTTGTTCTTAGAGATGGTTGATTCATTCCTATCAGGTCCTTTTTCTCAAGGATTTTCCACTCCTCAAGAAGTGTTTCTATTCACCACACTAATTGAAAATCATAACAATAACCCAGTAAAGTTAAATTTTGATTACATATAATTTACAAAAGGAAAACTTTTACTATGAACGTCAGTAAATGAAACAACAAATTACAAAATAGGCATATGTTCAAATGCAACAAATATGAAAATGTCATACTTACCAAGAAAGTTTGAGGAGCGCTAAAATACTGTGTAAGATTTCAGTAACACATTAATGCTACTGCCGTCTACCTCAGTGTTCCCAACTCAGTAAATCATTTTGTCTCTGCCCTGAACACTTTAGCCGTATAAGACTATGTTAAGAAATTTCAGTTTCCTTGATTAATTTATCGTCCAGATAAATCCAAAACTAATCTGGGAGTTTTGTTTCTATTCACCCCATTTGACGGTAACTGTTTTCGTTTCGCTCTCTCTCTCTCTGTGTGTGTGTGTGTATGTCTGTTCAATAAGTTATCTTGTTAGAATGTCTGTTCTATAAGCTTTCCACCGAGGTATAGCTGATATGTTTTTGACAATTAGGAGCGTGGCCAAGTCTGCCAATGTTAGCTTATACCACAATGGGTGATATCAATAAAAATAAGTAACTACTCCTGAGAAGTCCTGCTCGAGAATCGGAGTAACTACACCTGGAGTAATCTCCTCCCTTAATTTCGTATCAATAAAACAAGCCACTACTCAGGTCTAGTCTCCTCCAGATTTATGAACGTTTACTCGCGCTTCCTCTGCACGTAGCACTGAGTCGTATCAATAAAAGTAGTGATTACTCATTTCTCCCATTCATCGCGGTCATTTCGTTGTTTTTAACCTATGGCGTAGTATCTTAAAAGCCATGAAACGGGCAAGTAGCAACGATAGCTTCAATCAAAGTGCATTTGTGGATATTGTAAAAGAGTTTCCAGTGGTACTTTCAAAGTCACAGCTACCAGAAAGTAAACGAAGGAAAGCCGAAACTTTGAAGGTAATTACAGTGAAATGCAACGAAATATCAAATACATCTACGACTGAGACACAAATTCAAAATAGAATCTTTAATATTCGAGCGAGAATAAAACAAAAATAAAAAAGAAGAAAGAAAAAAACGGGAAAGAAGAAAGTAATACTGAAACCATGGGAATGAACCTATTTGAGCTGATGGATGTTGATTGGAATCCAGCAATATCAAGATTAACACGACAAGCGCATATCACGTGTTGTCCAAGGTCTTTGTAGATTGTTTGGCTTTAAGAACGAAATCAGACACTTGGCTCCTTTGTTTTCTTTTTAAAAAAGTCCAGCCACCCACGTCATAAATCACGTCCATCTGATTGCATTTTCCACACCATACGTGTCCCCTTTCGCCTTGACATAAACAAAATACATTCTCATGTATACACCCTTTCTATCAACGTTGAGTTGAGTTGATTATTAGTTTAACGTCCTTTTCAGTAGCGTGCCTATATGAGACAGAACCCACTGATTAACATGGAATCCAAACCACATGAGCTCCTGCCGGGAATCGAACGCGGGTCTCCTATGCCAAAGGCATGTACGCTAACCGCTTAGCCACGAAATAGCTCTTCCTATTAACGTATTACTCTCCAAAATACTAGGTTTCTTTAATGCCAATTGTGTATAGTCAAGTGCTCCGATAGCACCCGGAAATGTATATTGTTCTTGCCACTCCCTTTGCTGTTTGTATATTACGCACACTTCCGGAAACAATCCATTTTCAGGTAGTCATAGACAGTACTTTGAGCCACACCAGAATCCCCTGACATTCCGACCTGGAATCCCGGATCACTCAAGTAACGCAAGAAAACCAAGAGCACCGATTTCTCTGTAAATTTGGGGGGGAGGGCATTCAGATGCAGCAGGTATATATATCAGTATTTTAAGACAAATTGCACTCTAATTATGCCAAATATTGTATATTCATAAATACAATAGGGGGCCCACATGAGCTTTGGGGGGCCTGGGCCCCCACAGGATCGGCGCCCTTGAAGAAAACCCGCATCTTTTCATCATTACGTAGTCCACCACCCCGAATTTCGGTTGATTCTCCTTAAAAAATGTTGTGCTAATCACTACATTTTCTTTCATAAACTTATAATGCTTTTTGTAATCACCATTTCCAACATTTCTATGCAGTTTATAAGTTTTTCTACGTAGTAAAACAATCATATACTCTGCCATATTTCGCACGGAGTCACCTATTTAGCTTGCTCCACAAATTTGGAGAAGTTACTAGCATCACAGAGGAGTCTTTCATTTTTATTGATATCAAACGCGGAGTAGTTACTCGGCTCGAGAATAGAGGTGTGGTTACTTCAAAAGGGCGGGGCTTCTCCGAGGTCAGCCGAGACGACTAGTGCTCAGTTCTCTTTTTATTGATACCAATGCGAGTAACTACTTCAAAATTGGGCGTAATGAGTAACTTCTCCGTTTTATTGATATCACCCAATCTCTCGAAAACATACAGGATGATTCACGTAGGGTCGGCGTTCCGAATTTTTTTCTTCAGTCCTATTCCACCTAAACCCTTCATTTTTCTATATCGTTGTTTCCAATGTCTGGCGCAAGTGTGAGAATTATTTTCCTTGCGTACGACAAATAACAGTGTTGCCATAGTCTGACAAATTTCGAACCCCCCAAAATTTTGACTTTCGTCTTCTTCTTCTTTTACTGGTTTGGCTCGAGACACACAAAAGTTACCTTGTTGGAATGTTTGTTCCATAAGCTTTCCAACGAGGTATAGCTGATATGCTTGTGACAATTAGGAGCGTGGCCAAGCCTGCCGATATTAGCGTATACCACAATCTATCGAAAAAAATAGAGGATGATTCACGTAGGTTCGAGGTTCCGAATTTTTTTCTTCACTCCTATTGCACTTACACCATTCATTTTTTTATATCGTTGTTCCCAATGTCTGGCCTAAATGTGAGATTTTTTTTTCCTTGCGTACGAAAAATAACAGAGTTGCCATAGTCCGACAAATTTCGAAAAATTTGATTTTCCACCCAAAATTTTGATTTTCGTCTTCTTCTTCTTTTACTGGTTTGGCCCGAGACACACAAAAGTTACATTGTTGGAATGGCTAATCTATAAGGTTTTCAACGAGGTATGGTTTGTGTGTCTGTGATAATTAGGAATGTCGCTAGGGCTGTCAACGTTATAGTACATTACAGTGGATATTGAATAATATACAGGATGTGTCACGTAGGTGTGGGGTTCTGAATTTCCTTTTCCATTTGTATTGAACCGATGGGTTTGACTTTTGTGTATCATTGTCCCAAATATCTGTCGTAAATGTGAGGTTTTTTTTTTTCTTGCGTACGATGAATAACAATGTTGCCAGAGTTCCTCAAATTTGAAATATATTTTTTTTGTCTTTATAAGAAAATATACAATAAGAAAAAGGGTAAATTCAATACCCCTCCTATTCACCCCTCTCAAGCCCAAAAGTCATGGACTGGGTATGGCTAGTTAGTATGTTCATTTGTCTCTATGGATGCCATTTTTTATCCTTGTAGCTCCATCAGGGGGGGTACCTCCCCCCAAATTCTGAAGGGAGAGAAGGAACACTATAAACACCCAACTTTGCCCCCCTCCCCCTTCACGGAGAGACCCATTACATGAATGATATACACAGGATTAGAAAGTTCCATCCTTTCTGAAGAGATACATACCAAAATCATATCTCTAGGTTAATTAGGAGCTGAGCTAGAGAGGTTTGAATTGCTGGCTCAAGGGATGAGCCGTTCGTCCTGAAAAGGTTAATGATTTTATAACTCAGAATACACAAGTAGTTAAATGAATTGATCCAATATATTTAGCCAATAACGTACTCTTTACAAAGAGCTTAAGCACATGTCACACAAAACTTTCGGAGGTTTGTTGCAAACACAGGTTTTGCGCCTGGTGCAAGTTGACCTGGTTTGTCTGTCCTTTCCACAGTCACAAATACAACAACGATTTTTCTTTCGAGCTGCTGCTTGCTCATCCTTGGCTGTATTCTTGGAAGTATTTGGACTGTCACAAATGTTTTGGAAAGTCCATAATGTATAAGAATTTATTTCAGTAGTATTGTAACAACCAACGTCAGATGCTTTGAAAGCAAAGTGTGCAAGTTCTAAACTTGTGAAAAAATATCACACGTGATACTGCGGACACTCTTCTGAATATATTCCGTGAGATCCGTGACCATTCTTCTACCTTGTTTTTTCTGGAATCTTCTGAGCTCTTCCCCGTGTATACTTGCATCCTCCAGACATATTTTAGGTTATTGTACTGTCACATATAGCCCAAGTTTTAATACCATACTCTCTTAATTTAGAAGGTGTGTACATTTTGAACGGACATCTGCCCCTGGAAATCAGCAGCTACTTCTGTAGTGTCATATATGGTCATGTCACATGTCCTTCGATCCAATTCTCATTCCACATACGAAAAAATTCCTTGATTAGCTCTAGTTTATTTTAGGATCTTGTTTCTGCGTCACTCGGCAGCATTATCAAATTAAGATTTATTCATATCTATTACGTTATATTATCTTGAAAAATATTGGACGGCAACCCGAGCGACTCCATGATCTTGAGTTACATTATCTAGCTGTAAAACGTAAAGGTCCTACCTTTTCACTAACAATGTTTCTGCTTAGAATTCTACCTTGAATCGCTGTACGTGGTTGAACTTACCAAATTTCACCACTTTTTGAGACATAGAATCTCCCTTCATTACCTGACCCAATGCCTCCTGTTCATTATTATTTACATTTGAGCCACTATCACTGTTACCCTCTTCCAAAAAAAACATCATCTGGTTTATTGTCATCATCTGAAGAAAAGTAGTCACAGTCTTCTTCAGAATCCACTTTCTTCCCGACGAAGCAATTGAGGTACTTTGGTCCTCTTCCACTTATTGTCAGTACATGAAATACTACCGAAATCACTAGAAATTTCCGAAATCGCACTTCAGTCTTGATGTCTATTTTGCATTGAACGGTTATTCCATTTTAAAAAATAAAACAGTCACATCGACTGCTAGAATTTGTATTTTACTTATATTTTGACAATAAATTGTAAACATCGTAATCTTGTCTTGCAGTACATTGTGCTATTTTACATTGTTGGTATTATATCTTACCGTAATTTGCACTTCAAAGATCTAATATAAGGAATTTCATAACTAACAATAGTAGTACATTCATGGCGCCACTATTGAACATTTAAGAAACAAGAGAGAAGAATCCAAAATCATGGGTTCCATTGGACCCCATCTGGTAAACAATGCTATATCATTAATTTTTTCAGAGAAAATAACAAGGAAATAAAATGACACTTAAGTAACGGAAAGAACAAACTAAAATACTAAAAGTAACGGCGTAACATTGAATTCGAGTTAAATCAATACGAACTGTAAACTGCCAAACATAGTCGTGGGGTCCATTGGACCCCATTGGGAGTTCTAGGGTTAAGGTGAAGTAGAAATAGTCAGGTACAATTTGGTAGTTGCAGATTTGCAATTTGATATGATTTGTGTTTACTTCGATATTCAGGGAGTTACTTTAAAAATTGTTGTTTATGGGAGAAGTTAGTCCGTGATTCAGGTGGACTGTAGAAGAGGTTAGTCGCTATAACTAAGTACAGAAAGAGTTGATCATTTTCTTCACGACTGGTTATAAAATAACTTTTTGCCTGTACTAATTACCCTCACAAGGGCTTTCGTACCTCTAACCACGGGTTAGAGATCGTGCATGTAGGGTTACCGTTCGACGAAGACACCGGATGGAGCCAGATGTTGGCGAGGGCAAACGCCAAAGGCGTTGCTATTTGTAGCGCGAAGACACGTAAAGGTGGAGACGACGTCGTAGACATTGCCCTTCGTACTTTCTAAATATACTTTCCTCATTTACTTTCTTGGAGATGCCTTACATGTGGAAACACTTTTATGATTGTACATCATGAAGTAACACTAGCTAGTTTTACATAGTGTACTTCATTTCATTTTGTAATGGCTTCCTCATGGACAGTTACTTGCTGAAAACCTTCCACTTTAGATAATGTGTTTCTACATAATTACGAATCTCAGTTAAGATCCCCACCTATCTTGATTACTTATACAATATTCTTTTAAAATAATATTGCACATAGGTTATTCCATGTAAATCACTCAGGCCATAAAACGTACCTATTGAATTTTTCATGCCACTTCGCACAGTTGTTAGGACCAACAAGTTAGTAACCTATGTGAAAATTTTCTTCTGTTCGTATAATTCCGGAGATACAGGATGCCAGAATTTAAGAAAAATACTCCTAAATGTTATTTACTAGCTTCTACTTGTGACTGCTACCGTGTTGGAGGAAAAACGTCATAACTTACTGGCTAAGGAGCTTATTCGTGTCGAATTTTTACCAATTACCAACTGAAGCATAAAGTTTTAGGGAAGACTCTTTCATGAACCTTGTTCCTCTGGTTGAAGATGAAGATCTAAAAATACAATATTGGGCAACTAAATAAAAAAGGTTTTGAGTATATTACATGGAGTCACAAAATAAGTTTTATCACCAGGAGATAACTTTCCTTTTAGTTCAATAACGAACCTGAAAGTTGATAGAAAAATCCTGTTGGATAAAAATTCTGAGTTTTCGAATGCTAAGGAAGTACAATTAGTTGCGTTACTAAATAACTGCTCAAAAACAGTGTAGGGCATATTCTGGAAACAGACTTGAAATATTTGAGGAATTGAGACCAAATTTGGATATGAGTAAAAAGCCTAAGAGTGCTTTATGATGGCGATAATTTCATCGCGACTATTTTGAAATCCAGCATCTTGAATTTAGTTTGAGAATGTTAAATCAGAAGGGGGATTGAGTTACATTGTTTTAGTTTTTTTTTTCTCAAAAATCTTCATGTATTTTTTCCTTGTGTTTTATTTATTTATTTATTTATTTATTTATTTTTATTTTATTTATTTTATTTTATTTTATTTTTTTTTTTGCTTGTGATTACTTGCTTATGAACCGTGTTTGACCTGTAAACTGTTTTGTACCTTAAACCCCTTTTCCATATGTATAAAATTTTGGAAAGAAAAATGAGCATTTCAAACGTAATTTATTTTCTAATTAGCAGCCTCACTTAGTGTTCATCTGACCTTGAAAGTCAGAGAAATTAAAATGATTCAGAATAATGCTTAAAAATATACCAAAAGTCAGGAAAATTGCTATATTTCACAGAGGAGTCGCAAAGGGTTTTTAGCTGTCCTTGGAAGATATGAATAACCTCAAAGATTCAAGACTGTTGTAAAAAGTTGACGATAAAGGCTGGAAAAGAAAATTATCTTTAGAGATAAGGAAGCTTAAGGGGCACCAAGAAGATTTTAAATCTTTAAACTTTGAAAGAACAAGTCAGGAATTGAAATGCTACTGAAGAATAAAATAAGTTATGAATTGTTGGTTGTAGATAAAGATACTGCTGTTGATAATGTTTTATTGTGTATGAGTGTATGCCCAGATACGAGGGTCACTACGAAAGTTTTGAGATGTGAAATAACTTACATACTTGAAATCAATTTAACACTTACATTTTCTAAAGTATTCACCATTGCACTGTACACACTTTTGCATCCTCGAAAACCACTTTTGGAAGCAATGTTGCCAGTCTTTTTCTTCAAGTGTTGAAAGTTCATTCTCGTAAGCCACCACAGCTTCTTTAGGGCTGCAAAATCTCTTCCCACGCATGAGATCTTTGATCCTGGGGAACAGGAAAAAATCACGCGGGGCCAGGTCAGGGCTATACGGCGGATGAGTCATAAGTTTAACCTCCGTAGATTCTAAAAACTGAATTGTGATGTTGACCGTGTGTGCGGACTTGTTATGATGAAGCAGGATCCCACGCTATCCAGTTCTTGGACGCCGTTCCCGAAGCTTTTGGAACAGTTTTGTTGGGCAAACAGTGGTGTACCACTGAGCAGTAACAGTCCTTTGTTCTTCAAGTGGAACAGTTGCAATATGGCCAGATTTGGAGAAGAAAGTTGTGACCATCTTCTTCCCCACACTTCGCGGTCGCTTCACTTTCATGGGTGGATTTTCGTCTGGAAAGATCCAAACTGTAGACTGGCGTTTATTTTCAGGGTCAAATTGATAGATCCAAGTCTCATCACCAGTAACAATGTCAGAGACGCGTCGAGAATTGCCTCCATCAAATCTTGCAAGCATTTCTTCACACCATTTCACACGCATGCGCTTCTGCTGTTCAGTCAAAGTGTGAGACACCCAACGAGATGAAACCTTCCTAAGCCGAAGATGATCATGAAATAATTTTTGTTACTGCTGGCAATCCAATGTTCATTGTAGATTCAATGTCCTTGAAAGTTGTTCGAGGATTTTCTCGAGTCCTTTGTTCCACAGCGGCAACGTTTTCGTCTGACACAGCTGTTGCCGGACGTTCAGCTCTCTCTTCATCTTCAAGCGATGTTCTGAATTCACCAAACCACCGAAAAATTGTAGCACGGGAAGGAGGAAGGTCCCCGAATGCCCCCTGCAAACGGTCAAGGCTTTGTGTCTCGTTCAAACCACTTTTGAAATCGTAAAGGATCATTGCCCGAAAATGTTCCCTTTCGAGCTCCATTCTAGACAGCCGAATACTGCTCACATCAACGAACAAGTGAAGGCGATACGGCCACGCCGATAAGCGAGGCGAGTTGAAACTTGCTTCGCTTTGGATACCACTACCGAACGCAATTGTTGGAATTCAAATACTGTGCCACAATAATGCGTATCTCAAAACTTTCGTAGTGACCCTCGTATTAAAAATCTCGTTAGTGTATAATTATTGTTTGATATTAGTGTTAGTAAGTATTTGCAGTAAGAAAGTAAGCTTGTACTGTATTTAAAAGAAAAAGCGTTGAATGACAGAGAGGTGATGGAAGCCAATTAAGAGTTGTCCTTTTTTTTCTACACGTTGCCATAAGTGATAGTGTTCCGGTGTTTTTTTTTTAAGTAACAACATTGTTTTATATACGTTAAATCAACACATAACATATGCGTTTAAAAAAGTGGACTGGAACAATGTACAGCCTATTCTAAAAAAGGCTGACCTCGTTGTTGCGAGTTGTTTCACAATCTAATGAATGAAACTTTGCAAGCAGCCTTATTAGATAATCAGCTATTTTCCCCTATACGCAAGAAATGCATTTAATTCAGTAATTATCAACCGGAGTGTCGTGGCACACTAGTAAGTCTGGATGGCTGATAAGAATGACGAATATAAAGGAATTAATTTTCAGTAGTCTGCTGATCTAACGTGAGCATACCGTTGAGAATTCTTGTGGTGTAGTTAACTTTTCTAGCATTGAAAATGTTCTGAAGGCTGTTGAGTCGAACCAACTGAAATCTCTTGATTGTATTCATTCGAGGATACTGCTTTCGAGACTTCTCTTTGAGAAGTTGCTATAATTCCTCAGGATTAGTTGTGAGCCTAGAAACAAAGGTAAGGGCGTTAGGGTTCCCGCAAAACAAACACGGTGAGAACCACTTCTAGGTTTTTCACCAAATCTCGGATATTCAACACCGGATCTATTCCTGGAGTATTCTGTACTATGTGTGGTGTTACAATATCATGGTGGAAAGCTTCAGTCATGATGACTGGCAGCTGTTAATACCAATTTAGAGACGTTAACCACTAGACCGCGGGTCAGGATAGTCCGGTTTAAGTTTTTAATGTATAAAAGATTTATTGAATTTCAACGTTTCGGTAACTTCTTTGGTTTTGTAGTGCTTGGTTGTAAGTTTGTTAAATATTTCTTTCAGTGATATAGAACCATGTAATTTTAAGACTGCTGTTCCATTTACACCTTACCAGAATTCTATAATTTGAATATAATTTTTAAGTCCTTTAGGCAGCTTTGGCTCAGGCCGGACGGATGATGAGAGGATGAATTGGTGGAATGATGAGCTTGGGAGGAAACTGGATAGCCTTGAGAAAACACACACACACGGTGTTTGTACCCCACAAAATCCACATGGTATGAGAAGGGATCGAACTTCAGTTTCTGTAATGAGAAAGGGTGACCCATGGCAACAGAAGTGAACTCTACCATTAAGCCACTGCGGCCCTACACAGGACTCGTCTAAGATCATATCGTTACTGATAAAATTTTGAATTTATTGCCTTTATGAAATTTCACCATGCGCAAAACGATAGACCACGCGTTCACGAATTTTGTCATTTAAACGAAAGACATTAACAATTCAACTTTAACGTGCAGTTGCATTATTAATACTTATTTTTCAGTTAATATTAATGCTATTATATTATCTATTTTGTGCATCATATTGTAAATGTCTTTTCTCTGCTCATCACACACAAAAATATATATGGAGAGACGAGAGAAACAGAAGAATGGGGATAAAAGGATTAAATGTAGGAACGCCCACAGTTATCCTTCCTTCCTCTTTCTATTTTACACATCACACTCTTTCCCTATTTTACACGTAAGTAAATAAAAACAGAGAAAGACAACTAAAGGAAGAGTCAGACTCGAAAAGACCTAAAAAAGGAAGATGATGAAGGAAAGTGAATATCAGTAGATTAAACGTCGAACATTTTCGTTGCTGTATTACGATAATACACAAGTTTATTAATCTCGATTGTTCAACGATTTGCATTTCGTAGCCAGGACATGATTCTGATACAAAACAAAGGTGACATGATTCTGATCCACTATGAAAAACAAAAGTCGTAGCTTAGCTGGGATGGAATCTCAACCTACAGATTCAAAATCCAACACGTTAATAGTTGTATTACATTGGACACGGTTTTTTCTAAGATCGTGTTATAATAATTTTATTCGGCAGCATCAGAAGAAAGGAAATTTACACCAGTTGTGTCTGGAAGTCTTCTTCAGTGGTTAGAATTCTTTACTACTTTGTATGTCTTGTTAAAAACTTTTTCCAATGTCATGCTTAGTTTGAAATCGTAGGTAACACTGGTTGCGTGCTTGCAAATTCTATACTTTTGTCCTTTGATGAAGAGCAGTTATTGTATTATTTACTAGTAGTACAAAATACTTAGCTGGACCAGAACTCGCACCTGTGTCACTGTGGCACTATGTTAGAAACCAAGTCTTTAACAATGCACTATTTATAACCAAATAAATATTTTCAAGATTTATCTTTTTAAAACATCATCAGATTGAGTTATGCTAAGTGGAGCATTTTATTGTACAGGGTGTCCCAAAAGTAGGTATACACCCCTGCATTGATCAAGCATAACGTTCTAGTTTGTGGGTTTATTTGCTTCGGGCTTAAGTTATAAGTAAAAGGATGTTAAGAATAAATAATAAAGAAAGGAGGTCTACCTGTTTGATAACAATAAGAAATGATACAAAATACGGGACGGGACTGTATAACTCCTTTTTGGCCACCCTGTACATTAGTGATTTCAAATGAAAATTAGATTGGTTTAGGTTAGTAATAATAAAACAAACTTACTTCTTGCGTAAGGGATATTGATTTCGTAACAACAAGTCTGTGGATGCTTTTTCGAGGTTTAATCCAGAATTATTTTTTGTATGTATGAAGACAGTGTAACAATTCACTTTGTTAAAACAGCTTTATTATTATGGAATTTCATTTCTGGAAACTATTCTTGCTGTTATTATATTCCTTGCACTATTTTAAAATTCATTGTACGAATGATGACAAAATCGTTCCCTACAATGGACGTGCGCTGCAAAGTAACCAATCGCATGCCAGCTACGAGCTCTAATTATCTTATGGGGGAGCTAAACTGGAACTGGCATACGAATAAATATCTCAGCCGCTGCAGTAAGACGATGGATCCGGCAATATTGTACTACAGGTCGGACTAGTAGTTTTAAGATCCCCTGGTCATCCTCATGTGTCTACCGAAGCGGAAGCTGCGAGATTACTAAACGAAGCGTAATTAGACCCACCGATGTTTTGACAGCTAAGGAAAACTTCCCACTTCCTTAGTTGCACACAAATAGCGTTCCAAAGGCTTTACAATGCTCTGTTATGTGGCTGTGTTGCTGCCTTGAATGTAAAACGTAGAAAAAGTTAGAAGCACAAATTTTGCCTCCTTTGCATTTGCACATGTGATTGTGGATGGCGACTGGGAAAACGTAGTTTTCTTAGATTAATCCATGTTCATATCAAATATGGGGCGCAGTTGTGTGGATCGTTCGAGGGGCGTCCGCTGTGTCGCTAAATATGTAGCTGGTTGCAATCGCAGTGGTCATGTCTGTTCCATGTTGCGGTTGATATCCAATCGCGGTGCAGAATAGCTTCACAGAATTCAAGCGCACGTGGGCAGTGCTTAGTAGTTACACATCATGGTGCCATCAGCACAAAGACTTCAGCCTCATTTTATCATTTCTATTCCGGTAAGACCAGACCCCAATATATACTTTCCGTGTGGTTCAGGAATGATTCACAGGTCAGCCTGAGATTGACTGGCCACTTCGGGGAACAGACTTCAATCCCATGGAAAATATGTCGGAAGAGGTAAATCGTACTCGAAGGGACAGTTGCTTAAGGCAGATCCACCAAGGACTTGGGAAGACTTGTGAGGCCTTGTTACCGAGGTATGGCTGGAGATACTGGAAGGAGATAGATTTCTCGGCATATGAGAGATTCCATGCCCAGAAAAGTGGAACGTGTAATAAATGCAAAAGGGGTTGGACACAAAGTTAGTGTCCCTACCCTAACTCTCACAATAGCCGTTGTCTTTATGGTTACCTTAACATTTGTGAAGATGTTACTCATAGAAACCACTCCTTGTATCATATTTTTATTAGTTATACTAATAAAGAAAAAGTCTGGTGGATTTGAACTTAAAATCTAACTATTAGAAATCGCGCGCTCTACCAGTGAGCTAACATAAACACATTTACAAACTCATTCTGAAGAAAACGTGACTTTGGATTTCTGGTGTTTGATGACAATGAATCTCACACGCGTTGAAAATGTATTAAATTTGAGATATTTCGAAATCTAGCAGTCTCAGTGTAGCAAATTTTAAACACACAATCAGAGAATGGCAATGCAGTTGTCGAATTGAACTTTTATTACTCAACTAGTGAAAGTGATGATTTATATAGTTGATTTTCTACAACCGTCAAGTTTTAGTCAGGTTTCATATTTTTCATTATGAGATTTCCACTTTCTACATTTGCGAAATTCCGAAATTTTGATATTCTGGAATTCGTAAACTTGAGTTAGTGACTTCGTAATGCTATCTATTCTCCCATCGCTGGTTCTTATACAAGATATGTCACAAAACCTCAGGTTGGAAGTCTTTAACGAAATACCATTACGTACGTTTGTTTCTCATCAAGTATGAGGAGAAACGCTAATAGTTTCAAAAGATTAGAACAAACCACTTTACTTAAATTATATAATAATTGGTGCATTTTACTCGGAATAACTGTGATCGTGCATTAGGCGAATAATAATATGCGAAAGTGAATTAAATAAACGCCAGATGCAAATGTTTCATATTTAGCGATTATAATACTATCTTTAAAAAAGTAAATCCCATGCTGTAATGAGGAAATGAGGTAACTGCCATATGACAGGTACATGCAGACAAATTCACAACGCACACTTAATGTACTTCCATTACACGTTGTACTTAATTTGTATTTAATATTCAAATATAATATAGCGACGTTCTGTCAACACCCACCACATTTTAGATGTCATATTTTAAACATAATAATTATTAACTCTAGAATAATTGTATGAATACATAACTGATTTAATGTGATTATTCTATATAATTATTCATGCTTTGAGGAATACATCATTACAAACCGAAAAGTGTCCCAAAACTGGAACCGAACTCAGTCTTACGATTAGAAGTCTCGCGTTCTACCACTGAGCTAACATGAGCACTCCTACGAAACTCTTTCTAAAGAAACATGACTGAATTTCCTAGACAATGACATTCATATCCGTTGCAAACGCTGTTATGTATTTTCCTTCTTCTTGTTCATTCTGCTAGAGATGCGAGAACTATGTTCGCTGTGTTTGCTTTCATTGGAAATATTATTTTACGTGTTGGAACGTAGGTGACAAAACGAGCAAGTGCTCCACCTATACATAGTTTCATAATACTGTATCATTACGTATATGAATGATTGATATTGTGATCATCCCCACTACTTGCGGTTAAAATCTACCTAGAACAAAGTGATGAACTTACTCTTCCTTCGATCCGTTTTATAAAACATGTTCCATTTAGGTGTAGTATGTTGTACATTTTCGTTGAGGTTTCCCAGTCATCCCCGGCATGTTAAAATCACTAAACAATGAAGTAGTGGATTTACACCCCATCTTTTTTTTTTCCTTTTCTTTCTTTTAATCTTAAGAGATCCAGGATAATTTTTACAAAATTCAGTCGGTTTTGGTACAGTAATATGTATATTTTCCTTTAACCTTTTTCCATAATGTCCAGTTAGTCAGGAATAAGCGTTAAATTTAGCTCCGTATTAAGGGATGATTTACTCCACACACACACAGTTAAAAAATGATCCTCATCCGAGATATGTATATCAGATAAATGTATGTACGAGGGTAAGTGAATAAGTATCTGCAATCAATTTTTATTATTTATTTCCACAAGAATACTGTGATTTATTCGTATCATTTTTCTCGGGGTTCTCCCGTTTCCTCCCACTTTCTTCATTCCACCATTTCACTCATCTCTCATAATCACCATCTCCTTTAGCCTAACCGGCATAACCGTGGGACGTAAAACTCAAAGATTTCATTTCATTTTTTCTTTAAACCCAAAACTGCAACACAGTCTTCTTTCTTTCCCCACTTTATCTTCATTCTGCAAGAAACAAGTGACAGTAATGGTGTTGTAAGTTCGACCAACATTACGGCTTCAGCCCCCCCTCCCCGCCAAAAAAAAAAGCTAGATTAGTTTCGTACATCATTTCTAACTGTTGGCATTTTTCGTACAGGTTTAGGACAAAACTTTTGACCAGATTTTGTAGAATAAGCTTGTAGGTTAGACGTTCTCGTCTAGCCAACTTACAAACACAAATTATTATTATTTTTTAGATGCACCTTAAATCAATAATCGTTTTCGTACAGTATAAATAATCAACTTGTATCAAATCTGTTATTTACAATTTATTTTTTACTTAAAAAATCTCACCATTTTATGATGAACACTGTATGTCCTTAAAAGTGGTTTACTTCGGAAGCTAGAGCTCCCTCGTGACTGTGTAGATAAAGTACGCGTATTTGGCGCTGGAGTTCCGGGTTCGATTTCCGGCGGGAGCTCATGTGGTTAGTCCCATGTCAAGCTGTAGGTCAACGTGTCATACAGCCTTACTGCTGAAACGGATCCTGAATTTAAATCAACAATAACTCCGGATGCTATTCCTGACAGCGTTCATGAAATTATCGAAGTGTTTCTGCAGTCCATTTTTTGAATCCATCTTCAGGTTAACAATTACTACATCTTCTGTCTCATAGAGTTGGATAAGTTAAGTTATTGTCTCGGACAACTAGTTTTGAAAGAAAACACAAAATTTGTAATTCGTACTCTGCTCAATGATACATTTTGAAGTCTGGCACGTTATACAAATTGTTTCTGCGGTTGAAGAGAGAACTTGATAAGGATGGTAATTTGTTACGATGTTATGGACATCATGAAAGTACGAATCTGCTATTACTATTATACAAAGTGTTCTGGTAATAGACTAAGAAACTTCGCATACATATTCGGGATATCATCACAAGAAAAAAGATTATCTGCGCGTTTGGTCAGAAATGCCTAATTACAGAAATGGGGCCAATGTAATTGGTAGACTTGGTCGTAGGGTGGCTACACTGAATAAAACAAACGACATATTTAGCATACGTGTTAAGGACCTCAATACAAGAAAACAGTTTGTCTGTGCATTGGTCGGAAGCGCCTAATTTCAAAGATGGAACCAATTCAAGAAAAGCCGTCCAACAACTAATTCCACTTTTCGAATTAATCTTATCTCCGTAATTACGCGTTTCCGAGCAAAGGCGAGAATAAACTTTTTTCTTGTATTGATGTCCTGAACACACATGTAGTTTGTTGGTTCTTTTATTAAATATACTCACCCTACGATTATTTCCAGTAATTACCTTAACTTGGGCCCAGCTCCGTAATTAGGAGTTTCTTATCAAGGTCGCAGATAAACTTCTTCCTTGTATTAAGAACCTAAACATATGAGGAGTTACCTCTGGTGCTTGGGGTCCCGGGTTCAAATCATGCTCCCAGCAAGTGAACCTTGTAGTGGACAAACACCGTGTGAGTAGGTTTTCTCGGGGTTCTCCCGTTTTCTCCCACTTCATCTTCAGTCTCCTTTAGCCTAGCCGGTATAACCGTGGGACGTAAAACTCAAAAATTTCATTTCATTTTCATTTACATGAGAAGTTAGTCGATCTATTCCAGGAACACCCTATAGATATTTCCTTGTCATGATAACTTTACAACCGTAAGCGCAGTTTTCTTCAACTGTTAGCAGCATTTTGTACTAGACTATTTTTACATATTAATTTGATATATTGCATTATAGCCATGTTTTGTTACGATTACATTTCTTAAGTGAATGATTGGTTGTTATAATAATGTCAAAAGGGTCAATAGAATAATAATGTAATGTATATTCTTCAACTTTTTGTTTTTAGCCTGGACGATCCGAGACGGTCGATCTTACCGATAATTCACTGGTAGTGGATATATCCGATGCCTTAAGTGAGAAGGACAAAGTGAAGTTTACTGTCCACACGAAGGTGAGTTTTATTTACGTTGCACTATTATAGACAGAAAAAAAGAAAATTAGAAAGGGCGAATACTGGATGATAGAATAAGGAGGCCACCTACAGGATTTCTGAATTCTTAGTGTAGTTTTTTGTATGCAAGTAGATGTCACATCCCATTCATTTAAAACACAACGTATCATATGATCATTATAAAATGAAATTTGTAGAATGAAGTCAGATAATAAATGGTAAGCTGTGGTGCAAGAACAAAGGAATTATACAAATAAACCTACAAATCAAGTTAAGTTCAGTATTCTCTTTAAGATGTTAATACTCAGCGATCGTAATGGCAGAGGACTTACCTTAATTGGTGTACCCTCTGTTCGATCCTAGGTCATATGAGTGGTGAACAATACCGTGGGAGAGGTACGGTCTCATTCAGCTTGTAAGGTATAAAGTGAATGTTGAAGTACTTTTTTCTACTGTGTTACATAGCAGGGTTGGCTGGTTTAAACCAAAAAACGAAAAATGTTCATAAAAGTGTAGGTGTTCGTAAAATCTTGATGAACACACATTTGTGGGTTATCACATGTCACTCCCGCATATTCGTATTGTATTCAGACCTAAATTCCCCATTCATTACTCAGAGATTATACTACATAAGCAACTTTTTTTTTTTTATAAGTTTATGAATATTTTGCGACTTTTTTAATAGTTTGTTATTATTGTTATGCAACTGCAACCAAAGAAAAGTTCTAAATATCGTTTTGTTTTAATAATGTTTACTATTGATAAAATACATCGAAATACCGTACTTTTTTTTTTGGAGGGGGGGGGGGTCATCAAACTCCACGAGAGGCATTTACTGAAATCAGAAGTATCTTTGGTATCTATTTATGTATATATGGGTCAGAGCCAAAGTGGACTTAATTCTTATCGTTATTCACTTTTCTTACTGATATGCAAATTAAGTCGTCGTATTTCTTTAACTTGGACTAATAAAAGTCATGGTGAACTTACTTGGACTTAATTAGTTCTTTACTCTGCAGTATTTTGAAATTGTCCATATGTAATTCTGTATAATGGTTTCACTTGTGCAACTGTCCTTTTGAAATGACTTGACAATTATATTAACAAGTATGTAAAGATCAGTACAACGTATCAGGAGTCCTTCGTGAGTGAGTCGGCAGACGTATCGCATTTGTGGCCAATTAGTCCCGGTTTCGAGTTCAAACGGAGGGCAATTTGTTTCGGATGTACTGTAAGTCGAGAAACGATTTGGACTCCGCTTTAAGCTTATGTAATCCTTCCAGCATAACCCGGTTGTTGCATAATAACACCAAAGTGAAACAAACTTATTTCTGTCCACATGTGATATAAATACATAGAGCAAATGATTTAAACAAACAAACAAAGAAAAAAAAGTTTAAACCAAAAAAAAAAAAATATTTTTCAATAAAAACCATGGTTTTTGCCAACCCTGTTATATAGTATGTTATTTATTGGACACAGCTATTCAAAATATCCATTTTACACGTTTGCTTTACACAGAACGTAAATTGAAATTTGTGGACGTTTTACTTCTGTTGTAATAAAAGATAATATTTTTTTGCATTAATGTCACTATTAATTCTTCAGATCACCATGCTTCACGCGGTTGAATAGAAAATTCTGGAATTATAGCGGAGACTAAGTATGCCCTGAAATTTGTATAACTAAATAAATACATATTGGCAATAGTATTTGATATGGCAGCACTGTATATCTAGAAACTATAAGCGCTCATCAGTTGGACATACTGAAGATTAGTACAAGTAGATAGCATCGAGTTACTCCTACAAGAAAGAAGATGTACTCTTATATATGTATTCATATTACTGAATTCATATGTTCATAGGTTAAGAACTCGTAACTAGTATCTTTCAGTTTAACTTCCCACCTTCAGGCTAAGGAAGACAAAGATTAAGGCAAGTGAACACTGATGAAAGAATTGATGGAATGAAAAAAGTGAGAGCAAACGGGAGTTTCCCAAGAAACCCCACGGACACGATGTTGTCCACCACAAACTTAGCCGAGGGTCGAACCAAGCATCCCGCGCACCAGAGGTAAGCGCTCTACCGAAGTAATTATAGTATTATTGTGTACAATGTAGTTATTTTCTGATCAGTTACAATAAGTGTTGAAGCTTTTGAAATTTTCAAATTAAAAGTTATTGTCGAAAATCAGTGTATTTCTATACTTGAATGATCTTTTTCATACTCACCAAAGCCCTTATTATGTTATTTGAACTACGCTACTCTGATGTATCTGACTGAAATCTTCAGAAATACTATGTGAGTTGCAATTCGAAAACTATATAACCATTTATGTAGTAAAACTGTTCGGTAAAAGTTTTGAATTATTTCTTTCTTTGTTGTAGACAACTTTGCCAGAGTTCCAAAAGCCCGAGTTTCTTGTTGTCCGCCAGCATGAAGAGTTCGTGTGGCTTCATGATAGATTTGAAGAAAATGAGGATTATGCAGGTTTCATTGTAAGTATTTGTAATTTATTATTATTTGTATTAGTTCTTCTTTTGCGACATTGTATTTACATTCAGTCAATGATTAAAGTTGGATTTTTAAATTTTAATTTTTTTGAGTTTTTATTTACTTATTTTTTTCATTTTCGAGTAACAGTTGAAAGTTGCTAGTAAATGAAGAAACTTTCAGTCTTCCTTTGAGATAAGGTACACAGATACCAGTATCCGAAAGGAACTTTTTAGTAATTAATAGCTACTAAGTTCCGAATACTGGTAGCTATGTACCTTATCTCAGAGGAAGATTGAAAGCATCTTGATTTACATGGCAGCTGTCAGTTTTAACTGGAAATCCAATCAGAAAATGATATTAGAAAGACCCAGGCTCAGATGGGAGGACAATATTAAGCTGGATCTCACAAATATAAGAATATAAAGAAGAAACTGGATCCAATTGTAAGGACAGAAGTCAGTGGAGAGCTTTGTGGACGCGGCATTTGAACCTCCGGGTTCCATAGCCCATAGAGTGCTAGTTAGTTAGTTAATAATTACTAGAGCTTAATGCAATATTCACTTAAAATTAGTTGAACATGTATTAATATGTAAAATATGTATTAATATGTAAAATAAGATATGTATAATATATAAAAAAAATATGTCCGTAGATTCCTCCTGCTCCGCCACGACCTGATTTCGACGCGTCAAGGGAGAAGCTGCAAAAGTTGGGGGAAGGAGAAGGAACAATGACGAAAGAAGAATTTAACAAAATGAAACAAGAATTAGAAGCGTAAGTATTTTTGTGTACAATGGACAGTTGAATGTTCTTGTTCTACCATGTATAAAACATTTTTTTTTTTTTTTCTGAGATAGTTATTTTCACACTTGCATCTGTGTTAACCAGTGATTTTATAATAGGATTGCGTTGGATCAGATTTTTACAAAATTGTAGGTAACTTTACAGACAGTTTGTCTTTTTTCATTAAGTTCTAATGAAATTCTGAATAAGTAGTAAATCAGTTCAGTTTTCTATGCAGAAGAAAGTGAAGGTATGTATTATTCTTTTAAGCATGTAAAAAACACCTTATTCTTTGGAATTCTTAAGATAGTTTGAATTGTCCCAGCACATCTACTAGTTTTGAGTTAATTGTAAGTAATGTAGCAAATTGAAATTTTCACAATTAAGGCTCAAGATAGTACCAAATACGAAATAGTTTTGTTTGTGGTAGTATTTTTCATGTGTTATATGCTGCAGGGAATCGTAATTTCAGTAAAATTGTCATTCGATAATAGTATGAAGATAGATGGGAATTACTGTTTGTATCGTCCTTAAGCTTCACTTTTTGCTTTTCGTTATTCAACCGTTCCCTTTGCCTTTAGATCTGAAGAACTTTTCAGTTACTTATTAATACATGCAATTTGAAAGAAATGTAGAACCTAAAAAGTATGATAGAACAATAGTATGAAGATAGACGAGAATTACTGTTTGTATCGTTCTTAAACTTCACTTTTTGCTCCTCGTTATTCAACCGTTCCTTTTGCCTTTAGATCTGAAGAATTTTCCAGTAACTTATTATTATTAATACATGCAATTTAAAAGAAATGTAGAACCTAAAAGTCTGATAGATAAAAATTTCAATTTTACTAACTAAAAAAATTTTGTTGAAAAGACAGTATACATATTCATGAAGAGCAAAGCCTCTTGTGGCAAACTAACGCATATATTTTCTGTGCGGCAAATCCTGATAGCCTGATAACCAATGCTGAAGGTTTCGTGTCATGCCGTCACGGCTCTGAAAACGGGCAGTCCAACACTAGGGGCTGTACTTTTAATCTTAACCTTCTTTCACTGTACCGTAATAAATACAGGTATGTTGTGTACCAGAATATTGTAAGACTTATGACTCAGACCTGTAGTTTTAATACATATCTTAAATAGTGATTCTAAACAACATAGATTATGGTAAGATGCAGTCATTTTACGGTTATATATGGTGATAAGAATGCGAAAATAGCCGAGCTACATACCAATCGTTAGTATTGAAAACTGCGAAAGTAGAAGAAAGAATGTAATAACAAATTAAACAATATATCTTTAGAAAGAACTTACATGTTCGTGATCTTTGTCAGTAAAATATGTATAGGTATTATAAATTATTCGTTTACAAAAATTTGCCTCTTAAACATTAAGAATAATTTGATAATTTACTTGAAACCAAGTGGAAACCATAGAACGTGTATTTTAAAAGATCGTGAAATATGTAGTTCGCATCGTTAGAACTTTGTATAAATTTAAGCATATATACAGAGGTATGTAAAAATCTAAGTAAAGATACAGTTTCACTATTAAGTAGAACTCATTTTAGTGCTCTGTGTATCACTTGCTTTTTTTTTTCTCTCTCTCTCTCTCTAGGGAATATTTAGCAACTTTTAAGAAAACTGTAGCAATGCACGAAGTGTTCCTCTGTCGCCTTGCCAATCATCCTGTTTTTAGGAATGATCATAACTTCAGGGTATTCCTAGAATATGATCAAGATGTAAGTATCATTTACTTACGATAGTTTACATATAATGGGCGTGCAGATACATATTGTAAAATCAATCTGAATAATCTTCTCTGCGAGGGTAGAATTTAAAATGCATGCGTTGCGAATGATGAATATTATTACAATATTGCGAGCGGTGATGATATTTAGTAAGAAACAAGCAAAAAGGCTAATACCGGAAACAATAGCAGTTTTCTTTTACATGTAAGAAGATTCTTCCGAAAGCGCTTATTACATGTAGAAGAAAACTCAATTTTTTGCGGTGCGTATTAGCCTTTTTGCTTGTTTCTTGGTAAATATTATTTCTTAACAGTTCGCTTAAAAACATGGAGCAGTTACTAAATGGACTGTACGGTATGCATATCTATTAATGGTATACTAACCTTGAACTCCATTAAGCACCCGTATTTTTAGTTTATTCCTAAACGTTTCGATGACTGATTGCCACCATTATTAGTACGTGATAACTAAGGAATTTTTTACATTGATCCGTGGACTGACTCACAGGCGCATTAAATAAAATAAAAATAAAGAAACTGGTAAACTCTGTTAACAGAAAAAAACAAACAAACAAGAAAAAAAAAAACGAAATATTAACATTAATAAATCACTTTAGGAGTTTGTGTGTCACATAGTCATTTTCTCCTTTTTATGTCTTTGGTTAGATAATTTATACTAGTTATAAGCAGTCATTGAAATGTTTACGAATAAATTCAAAACATGGGTGCATTAGTAGAGTATAAGATCAATCTCTCATTATTGAAGCTATTCTTCATCAGTGAAATCGCCGTGGCTGTCCTGTTAGCGAGTGTCAGTTATCAGTCCTAATAATGTTAATAGACTTTGAACACCCAAGCTGGCGCTCTAGTCAAAGATCCCTGGATGAGAGTCTAACTTCTACAGGCTGGAAAGGATCAACGGTTCTTTCTTTGTATCTGGGGCTCCAGGAAATAATAGCAGAAGGGCCATTCCACCAGAAATTGCATGATTGTGATTGCACGACCATTTTTGAGAATTCCGATAATTTGCAGACATATTGGAACATGTGTCGTAAACACAATGATACGATTAGAAATATCAAATTCCATTTAGTATGCCCACTGCTGTCATATTTCCAATATGGCGTGTGGCAAATCATAAGAAAATCAGGACGCATGCGAAATATATCTCAAAAATGAAAAGTGTAACAAATGGTGAGACAAACAGCAGTGGAAAGGTTATGAAGTGATCTTTAATGCAGTGGTGAATACTTTTTACTGCCCGTTTCAAACGACTTAAATAATGCCACGAAGTCATAAATTAGCATCAGCCAAATTACAGTTTTTAAGGCTTAAAAATTCTGGAAAGGAATTGAACCAAAAATGTCTTATATGGACTTCGTATTTGACTCCACAATATACAGCTGGAGGAAATAGGAGATCGTAGAAATGAATAATGATCTTATAAGGCATCAAATATGCCCACAAATAAATTTTGATAATGTTTGCTCTTGAATATTTCTAGTGAGGGAAGTCCGGAAATTCTGAAGCTTCGGTAAATGACTTTTAGTTCATAATGTACTTCAAAAATGAAAATTCAGTTAAAAACAAGAAAACGGGATGTAGATTTGGTAGGTATACGGTTAGAAAAGTACGTATAAAATGTCAAAGGCATATAGTTTTTACAACTCATTACGTACAATACATGAATATGAAACTAAATATGACGAAAACAGTAACATACATTGTTATTAACAAAACATGAACAAAGAAAGAGGTCGTAAAAACGGTACATGTGATAGTCTAATGACAGTGCATTTGTAACAGAAATTTTGTTGCACAATTTTTCTGTAATACGATAGCTTCTCCCTGTGGGAGTTGTTAGTTCTAAAGGTGTAAGTATTTGGAGAATATGTGACAAAGGTACCCAGGATGTATCAATTGACTTTGCAAATGATGGTCTTGCTTTCGCTTGTTTAAAGAACCAAACGTACAAATATTTATGCTCTAGATTGACATTTTCAACCACTGTTAGTCACTACTGGTGATCATAAACGCACGCAGCCAAGTCCTGGATGTGAAAAATCAGAACAGTGGAATTCCCGTGGGCATTGATGTTATGTGTATATCTTCTGTAACTTCGGTGTTGATTTAATTGGATGTTCTGTAACTTCGAAGGGTACTTGTGCTAAGTGGTACAAATCTGTTTTGACCTAATTTGAGGTACAGGTTTGCATTTGGCAGGAATATTAGCTTATACAGCTTCCGTGGACACAAATATGTAATTGATTCCTGTGATAGGTTTTTCACAAAAATCATACAAATCTTGAACGGCGATGTTCTGGTTTTATGCATGCTTTTTGAAGACTAGCATGATTGTACCACCTACACCGTTGTACGGGTCCTTGCCGTAAGCAAACGAGGAAAAAAAGAAAAAAAAAAAGTGAAGAGGTCAGT
The DNA here is from genome assembly GCF_964235325.1 of Thermobia domestica. Taxonomy (NCBI): domain Eukaryota; kingdom Metazoa; phylum Arthropoda; class Insecta; order Zygentoma; family Lepismatidae; genus Thermobia; species Thermobia domestica. The sequence goes on from NC_137462.1 coordinate 182,258,219, forward strand.
CAGACTTGTCATGACAAAGGTCTAGGAGTTCTTGTTTTTGTACTGGAGAGCTGCCCCATAACCGAAATAAATCAATTATGTGAACGATGTCAAAACCTTTTTCAGATGGTTTGAGTTGCATCTGAAATGTATACAAAGCACTAGTGTTGTAAATAATCACTTATAATACACACACACAATGACTAAATAATGTACCATATGACATATAATAATACTCAAAAGCAGGGGCGGCTTGTCTATAAGTGCTGCAGAGCTGCAGAACTACCAGTTATTTTAGTGGAATAAATGTATTTTCAATTAAGTTGAATTGTGTTTAATATAATCAAGGTAACAAATAACATGTAATGATGATATTTGGTCTAACAGTGTCATGAAATTGTACTGCTGGATATGCTACATAGCGTAAAATTACTGGAAACATCTTCTGAAGCTTAATAATATTGCAAGAGCTGTGCACGGATTGCCCTATACTTTAGCATTGAGACCAAAATCTTCACCAGCCGCACTGTATTACGTTTTCCTTGTTTGTTAGATAGAATTTAATAGAGCTGCACTTCCAGCAGCTCAGAAATCACGAATACTTCCGAAGAAGCCGAAGACACACGACGTGATGTACATGAGGCGCCCTTCTCTTGTTTTTGATAACGGAGTTCAGTGTAATTGTTGCACGCTTTAAAAATAATGGTATTCCATGTTCGAGTTTGTGCAAATTTTCTGAACAAAACACAATTTGTGTGACAATTTTAAGGAAATCATAAACCTTTTGGAAATTCTTCTAACTACCCCAACGACAATAGCTGAAGCAGAACGTTACTTCTCTAATTTTAAAATAGTTAAAATATTTTTGGGAAGCACAATACGTCAGGAAAGAATCAATGCTTTGGCTGCCTTATCAATCGAGCGTGATTTCATATCTACCACGCCGAACTTGAATGAAAGAGTAATAGGACATTTTGTACAGCAGAAGTCACGTCGGATTGACTTCAATTACAAACGATAATTCAGTAGTACTGTATTAATAAAATTTCTGCCTGTAGACATTACGTGAATCCGAAGTTGTTATGGTATCTGAAAACAGTATGTTTCTTACGGTATGAATATGTATTTTAGAAATTTGTTACACACAACAGTGGTGTATTTAGAGGGGAGTTATCGGGCTCAAGATCACCCGAAATTCATTAAAACTTGTAGGCATCCCAAAGAAAAAATTAAGTGCTTATTCATATGTTGTGTACAGCTCCTCCCGAAACAAAATCCTAAATACGCCACTGACAACCAATAATCAAAACAATAGTGTTTTGCTTGCGATACAGTAAAGTTGTATATACGTTGGTTAATTTCAATTATAATTGTCATTTATAACGATTAGAGTGCTGAAAGATTATGCTGGTTCGTGTACATTTTATAATTAATTGCTGTAAACGGGAAATTTAATATACAAAAAAACAAACTGTGCAGAACTACCTCAGATTATGGTATCGAGCCGCTACTGCTCAAAAGGATGTAAAATGGCTTGAGAATATGCCCAACGATAATTTTGTATCTCATCTTGAACGACGAACGTATAATTTTCTGCTAAATCAGCCGACACTGCAGTTAGTGTCACTGAGATTGACTTTACATTCCTTTCAATACGCAGACTGAGCTTTTGATATATAGTGATGCTGTTTGAGAGCAAATATTTTCTCTATGAGATTTTCAATGAATTCACTGGAACTCAAAACAGTGCTTGTTGCGGTGAACTTGTCTGTACTTCCACTGTTTTGGATGACAGTTTCATCCATTTCAGTATAAAGCTTATCAATAATTTCTGCACCAGGACATCGTACTTATACATTCATCATACACTCGTTACATACGTATTTCACGTCATCAGTTTTAACTACCCTTGGAAGTCAATATGTAGTTGTACTCTTTCTAACGTAAGCTTGACATTTTGATGATAAACACACACGCAAACTTTGTGGGGTATCTGCGACCCAGCAAGGTCATTTAGGTTTCAAGACAAAGAATTTGGTGAAACCTATTTATATCATTGGACACATAGTTTAGAAATGAATGTACAGTGTTTCCAAGTTACACAAAGCCATTTTTCTCTGCTTTTCTTTATTCAATTCATCTTCACTGAAATGCAGTCCTTTTTCCAACAAAATTCTGCTATTCCCATCCAGCTGGTAGAAGTCTTCAACGGCCTTTATTATTTCCGTACTTAACTGCTTTCGTCCTTTCTTCTCAAGGTCTGGAAGAATACCATATTTCTTGGTTAGTTCCCTACTGATTCACACGAGATATTTCGACATCTGCAGTTCTTCGCAGACTTGAGACTTTGTTCAACTCTCCGATATTAAACTAGTAATTTTAGTAATTTTAACTTTTTCTTCACTGACAATATGCGCGAACATATCTTCAGTTTCCCAATAAGGACTTATATTCTTTGCACAAAGGATTAGGATAATTCGTCTTCCATCCACAGTCACACCTTCTGTAAACTATTACTCCAAGATTCTTTGCAATGTGTTTGTAATTCTCATACAGTTTTTATGTAATGCACCCTTTTGTTTTTTAGCACTAAGTCTTTTTAGTTTTGATACCTAATATAATACATGCACACACCTTATCAACTTCTTTTAGGTTAAATTCTGTATTTACATACACCTGGTCTTTTTTCCATATTATTTACATGCACAAACAAATATTGCTTTGTAGCATGTTGACAAAGAGACGTGTCAGGAATAAGCTCCAAGTTTTTTTTTTTTTTTTTTTTTTTTTTTTTTTTTTTTTTTAACACACATTATTTCTACACAGCCTTTTTAGCCTCCTTTCTTCCGACTTTTGTAATACAGAAGAGCATTGCAACACACTTCTTAAAAAAAAAAAAAGCTTCAAGACTTCATGAGCTAATGGTCATTTAACATAAGTTTCAGAGTTTTTGCACTTCCCCCACTAGAGATATTCAAGTGTAAACATTCCGTTTGTGGCTAAATTTGATGTCATATAAAATCATCACTATTCATTTGTACAATTTCCTATTTCGTCCAGCTATACATTGTGTGCAGACAAATATGAAGTCCACATAGAATATCTTTGGCTTAACTCCTTCCCAGAATTTTCAGAGCTTAAAAATGGTAATTTGGCTGATGCTCACTTACGACTTTGTGGCATTATTTAAGGCATTTGAAATTGGGATGGAGAAAAGTTTTTTAGCACTGCATTAAACGTCACTTAGTAACTTTTCCACTTGTGTTTCTCTCACCACCTGTACCTCCTTTTATTTCTGAGATATTGTAATTTCATGTGCATGCTGATTTTCTCATGATTTGCTGTATACCATGTTGAAAATATGAACGTAGTGGGCATACGGAATGGAATCCGATATTTCTAATCACTTCGCTGTGTTTACGAAACATGCCAATATATGTGCAAATTATCAGAATTAAAAAAAAAAAATGTCGTGCAGCCAATTTTTGGTAAATCGTGCGATTTCCGGTGGAACGATCCAGAGAGTATAGAATATACTTTGTGTCTGATAGGCTTACAGTTATGTCAATCCACCAAATCCAGCTTCGTCTAAATTAAGATCACTGAACTAATTCTCTTAATTACTTAGAACCACATTTAAATACATGCAGTTCCCAAGTATTTATTAGCTAAATCAATGTGGTTATTCATCAGCCTCCAGTTAAAGGTCTTTCTAACAAAAAGCGTACCATAACTATGTACAACCTATTTCGGTTTCTTCCAATTGGCGCTATGTTTGAAGTACCTGCTCGTCAACAGAAACATTATTCTTTAACGTGTATGAGATATTTAAATGACAAGAGTTTAGTATTATAACGTGATTAATTTCTTACTGAATTAGAACACATAACATGTGTGAAATTGTAGAGCCAAGTAGTAATTAACAGGAAGGATCTTGCAGTTATGAGTCATCCGGATTTTTTTTCTTTCGGTGAATAAAGAATGTTAGAAGAAATAAGGGATACACTTGAAAGCTGAGTTTTCTGCATAAAACATTGTTGGTAGCTACGCGAAGTTCTTACAATCGCGATAATTTTTGCAGTCATATTGCAGGAAGCTGTTTCAGTTACTTATGGAACTTGTCCTATAGAATCTTAAGTTCTAATTCTTGTCTCTTCCAGCTTTGTGTTCGAGGGAAAAACAAAATGGAAATATTTCAGGGTGTAGTTAAATCGTTTTCTAAAACTACAGATGAATTATTGTTGTCAGCGACACAAAAGGATGTCGATGAATTCTTTGAACAAGAAAAGAACTTCCTTATTGAATATCATTCTCATTTGAAAGATGCCACCGCTAAGGCAGACAGAATGACAAAGAGGCATAAAGGTATGGATTTTATATTCTATTCTTTACTGTTTGAAACTAAATACTGAGTAAAATTAGATAAATGAACTGAGTTTAAAATATAGTGTTACATTAGTAAACGAAGGAATCACCAGTTTTCTTTAAACCACCCTCTGTAGGCAAGGCAAATTAGATAAAAATTCGAAATGTGTAAAAGCTTAAAACTGAGCCGAAAATCTTAAATTTTCGACTTTCTACGTGCTATGCTTCGACATGCTATGCGCTAAATACTACACTACCTATTCACTCCGTGAACACTACATAGTCATCATTCTTAGGTCGGTGCTTATATTTTCATATCATATATTTCGATTTTCATTTCATATAGTGTTTACGGTTTCGTGAAATGAAAAGAAATGGTCTTCCAATAATATTGAATGCTGTATCGAATGTAAATCGTTATCGAGAGTAAAAGAACAAAAGAAAATAAGGAAAAAATAACATAATGGGAAGAATTAAATGAAAGTGACTCTACATACACGAATAAATTAGACAGTCGCAGTCTTGATCCTTTAAAATTTACAATGACAGAAGTTACCGGCGATATTCTCTGTTTATACTCACAGCTTTTTTTTTTTTTTTTTTTTTTTTTTTGTTGTTGTTGTTGTTGTTGTTGTTGTGTCTCTGGCTGTATTTTAAGAACATAAATCCCATGTTGTAATGATAATATTGAAAAGTAATCTCTGTATGACAAATAGTTGTAAATAGATAAACTACACACATTAAGCCGATGTTCTGCTAACACTCACTACATCTCAGATGTGATATTATTTTAAACATAATAATTACTTATATTCTGAAATTAATATATATATATAATAAGGGTGGTAAGAAACTAAAACAAACTTCGGGAGCTGATTCCCGATTCTGAGACTAGCAAAAAAGTCCTCTGGCACTTTGTTCAGTGAGGGATAGTTTTGGCGATATAAGGTGCCGAAATCGTGGGAAAATTAACTTCAGAGGGCTGTAATTCAAAAACAACGCAACGTAGAGAGTGCGATATAGAACATGATACTCGAAGTCATACCTGCTCGATTGAAAAATGTATGTTTCAAACCTCCTCAAGATGTATGCGAGGTATTCCCCAAAGGAATTTACGGATTCCCTATAACCTGGCAAGTAACGCGTATGTTCTTTTGGCGAATCCTCGCACACATCTTGCGGAGGTTCGAAATACTGTATCATTACTTATTTCAGTAAATGTTACTTTTTCCTATACATCATTTCAAGATGTCCTATTACACTTAAAAAGAAGATAAACACATCGGCACAAAGTTTTCCAATTCCAAAGGTTGACTTGAAGGCTCAAACCTGGCTTCTTTGATTTACTATTTTGAAAGATACCCAAAGAGAATTTTCAGCTTAAAACAGCGTAATCAACACTGTCAGCCTTTTTGGAATAGTTTGTACATTGCCTGGTCCTATTCTACGATGCCAAATTTTAAAATTCGGCAATTTCCAAAATTTAATGGGAGGAGTGGTCCTATGTACCCCGTTTTAAAATTTAGTGGTGGGTCAAGGTACCCCTGCCAAAATCAAGAGATCATTGACTCCTATGATCATACCATGTGATCCGGTTACATGATGCCCCTCAGACTATCAGGGCAGAGTTCGGGCAAAATAATAGCAAAATTCGCAGATATTGTTAATAGACGTCAGGTTTTAGTAAGAAAAATGGTGACTTAATAAAATTCTTCGGACACACATCATACTCATAATAGTGTGCACAGTTCTTGCTCAAATATGATACCAACTATAGTTTGATGTAGGAAAAGGTATGAGTTTGATTGATAATATCCCTTCCATTTCTTTACTCTTTATTTCTTAAATAACCAAAATCTGTTCTTGGGAAAGGCAAAAGAAAACTAGCTGTTGCTTATAATGTAGAAAAGTTTTTAGAGCGATATTTATATAATACTACTTGTGTTTCGTGATAAATTTTGTTCTTTCACCCTTGGCATGTGGGTAGGGGAAAGAGGCATTTGTCTGAAAGACAAGGCTTTGAAACAACGCCCATGTTTGTCCCATGCTCTTTCTTTTGTTTTTAAAACTCATGTATTGATATTGAAAATATAAAACACTGAAGTTCACAAAGCATTGTCTAAAAATTTTAAGAATACCGTATACGCTAGCGTAATGTCCGCTTTTTTTCTTTTTCTTTCTTTTCTTTTCTTTTTTTTTTTAAGTACTAAAATCGCGGTGTCAAAATGCAGGTGCGGACATTACGCGGCCGTTCAAAATACGCGCAATTTTGTCACTTTTTTTTTTTTTCGAAATAAATTTCATTTTGAACTTTTACATAATATCGGTAAATAATTAAATGAAAAGCAAATAAAGACCGCTAATTGAAACAAATTTATGGCATTTAAAATCAGTAAATAAATTATTTAAATCTTTATTTTCTCCTCGAACATATTTTTCAACCACATCAGCACACACTTGATGTAAAGTCACAAACACAACACAATCATAAATGTAAAAATATTAAAATTACTTGTAAGCAGTTTTTTCCACTCGAAAGAAACAAATGTTAATAGAGTTTCTTTTAAATATAGTGTCTGGTGTCAGAAGTACGAAAATGTGCATTTTTCTTTTTTAAAAAGAAAGAAAACAAGTTTTTATTATAGATATTATTATATCTCATACCTACTAGTACTCAATTATTATTCTAGAAATTATGATTAAGGTTGGATTCAAGGGATTGACTCAAAATCTATAAAGAATATGTAGCTAGTATATAAATTATTTTATTTAGCTTAAAATTTTATTTTACACAAAATAAAATAATCCACAATTATTTTGTATAATTTATTCTAAATATTTAAATAGTGCCTGGTGCCAGAAGTACGAAAATTGGTGCTTGGGGTCCCGGGTTCGATCCCAGCCTCCTGCCAAGTGAACTTTGTGGTGGGCAAACACGGTGTATGTGGGTTTCCTCGGGGTTCTCCCGTTTCCTCCCACTTTCTTCATTCCACCATTTCATTCATTACTCATCATCACAGTCTCCTTTAGCCTAAGCGGCCTATGCGTGGGACGTAAAACTCAAAGATTTCATTTCATTTCATTTCATTTAGAAATACCACAAGACGTAACGTAGATTTTCAAGCTATGATTTTTAGGGTGCGAACATTACGCGAGCGTATACGGTACTTACAACCGAGTAAGTCATTCTTTTAAATCATAGTTAAATTGAATCTTTGTATGGTGTCGACAGATATCGTTGGTCCATACGGACTTCGCTAGAGCTTCATTAGAGGCATTTTTGCCAAAGAATTAAATTTGTCGTGATTTTCCTACTTTTCTAGAAACTGTGTTCTAGTTAAAATTCTTACGGTAGGGAGCTGGTTGCATGCTTTTGTTTTCAATAAATGAGATTTACAAGCAATGTTTCTATTTCACTGCTGTTAATCGAACGTGGCATAGAAATTACAGCTCATGCGTTAAAGCTTTGAATTGTGTGTAGTTTTCTTAATTGCTTTGTGTGCATTAATTATCTTCTGAATTCTTATTCAGTTTGTAAATTAAAAATAACTTTGCACCACGTGGAACATTCTTTATGTAATATTACATACTAGTGCTACATCCGTTTATCAAATTATCGCTAATTAACATTTTTTCTTTCTCGTTACAGATGTTGCAGATACATATATAAAAATATCTTCAGGTCTTATACAAATGTCGACAATAGATAATAGCGAACTGGAAAAATTTTTAACGAAAGTAGCTGAAACATTTGAAAAAGCTCGTGTAAGTAGTACTTCTCTGTTACCTGTTCATTGAGTTGAAAATTAACCCGTGATAGTCCAAAGGATACTTTAGACTTCTGCCATCTACTTTTAGCTTCGTTTATTATGTCGGAAAGGGTGTCTCCTTTCGTGAATTGTTGTATTCCGTCGGGGCTCACGTTTCTCTCATCATTTTCTTATTTTTTTTATTATTATAAAAAAGAAGTACTGTCAGTACTAACAGCGTGTGCACGTCTTAAACTTCTGTTTAATCGACCACTTCGTGAATCTGATCACTTCGCCTGTTGTAATAGCGCACACTCTTCATAGAATTCTGTTATCCTTTGTTAGAATAGTTGTTTATTGTCAAAATTTTCTTGCATAAAGTGAATTTGTAGAATGTCATATATGTGGTTCCAACGTACGAAAGATGAAACTGCAATGTATTATTGTGCGTCCTACCTGATTGCGCTATTTTTTTTTTTTCTTCGTGAATTGGATCTATTGATTTGCAGTTTAACATCCCTTTCAGTATTAAAAGTTGTATGAGACGTGGACCTACAGCTTAAACATGGGACCCGAATCAAATGAGCTCCTATTTGTGGGCATGTGAATCACAACCATCATTAATGTGAAATCGTTAATCGCTAATTAATGTGAACCACAATCATCATCAAATCATTGTACTTTTATTGTTTCCAGTGTTGCTAACTGTGACATCAAAGTTAACGAAACTTCGCTAACTTCAAAAGGCTGTAGTTAATTCATGAAGCATTGGTCGAGAACGGTATTTGGTGTGTTCATTATTCATGTAAAGTTGAACCATCTGACAAAATTTCAGAATTTTAAAAGATGGTGTTTTCGAGAAAATGGCGATTTTTGAAAATTTTACAATTTCTCGAATCCTTTGCGACAAAACGGTTGCACACACAAGCGATACTTTTTTTTTTTCTTTTCTTCAGAAAGCGGGTAACTAGGTGTTACCAACCGTAAAAACAGAATTTTAAAATTCGAACCAGAAGTGCTCGAAAAAAATTCGCAAACTTCGACTTTTCAGATAAACTGACGTTCATTTGAAGGGTAAGGGGAAAAAACAAGAAATGTCCATGTGTGTGCTTTATCGAGTTCTTTGTCCTATCTGTTGGTGACTCTTAGTACTATTTGACTTATATACCATGCATGCGTAGATGTAGAAATGTCCATGTAAAAGGGGCAAAAGTTTTAACTAACTTTATTCTTTTTTACGCTGTTTCCAATACTAAAACGCCGTTTACTCGAAAATGCAGTTTTGTGACATTCCTTCTTTTTTCCCCTTACCCTTCATTTGTTAATTTATGTACAAAAAGATACGCATGCGCAAACCAAACTATAATAAAAATATAGTTTATTTATATCCCTATGTACATACCACAACAAGAATTATAACTCTACCTGTCTCCATAACTGAATGGTGGGGCTCCGAAGTTGACCATTTTCCATGTCTTCTACACTTCATAAATTGTACTCCCCGTCTTTGATAGCCCATTACTTGGCAGGAAAATTTTTTTCGAAAAAAAAAAAAAGGGTCTCTTAAAAACATGTCTAGTTGCTATTAAAAAAAAAGTTTCAATAATATCTGAGATGGTAATGAGACCTGCTACACTATCGCTCAAAAGTTTTTCGAACATCGTGGATTTTTGTAAGCATTACTGTGATCCTATTATTTTAGTATGAGAACTTTACCGACTTGCATCAGATGTACTCCTGCCTAAAACATAGAATTTGACAATTGAATTGAGGTCTCAGAGGTACTGCAGATGATATGTCAATTTATAATTCTTGAAATTGAAACCAAAAAGAGACAATTTGATTATATATTTGATTTTATATATATATATATATATATATATATATATATATATATATATATATATATATATATATATATATATATATATAAACAAAAATGTGGAAGGTAAGGCAAGATATTAGTTTTGTTTGGAAAGTGTAGACATAGAGGATCAATGCAGTGCCAAAAATTTGCAAGAGAAAGTAGTTTTCCAAATTCTGCAGATATCTGAAGATGCTGGCTTATAGATATGCTGACTTTAAAAAGCTGAAAACTCCATTCTTTGAAAAATGTTTACGACTGTCAATATACATCCTTCTCCGCTCAGTGGTATTTTTTGCATTTTGAACGTTAGCATAGCAACAAGTTACAAAGAACTGCAAAATTTGGATAGCTGCTTTCTCTTTGAAATTTTTGTTACTACATTGACCCTCTATGTCTACACTTTGCAATTCTTGCCTCATCTTCCACACTTTAGTTTATACTATGCAATATCTATATCAAATTGTCTTTTGATTTCAATTTTAATAATAATGATTTGACATTATCATCTGCAGTACCTCTCAGACCTCGATTCAACTGTCGTCAAATTTTTACAGAACAGTTCTCCTTCGATGTCACATATAGATGAAATTCAGTGATGAAGTCCCCTCGAAAACTTTTAGATGTCTCATATGTAGGTTTCAAGAATACAAACCTATCTTCTACTGACTACAGACTGTATTTACTGGAGACTGCCCGACCATATGAACTTTGGCATCTTGTTGCATCCGGGAACGAAGTATCTCAGTGGGTCTTTAGGAGTAATTTACTCTCGGGGAAAAAAAGTATCCCTTTTTCTAACCATGTCTTTTCATAGTTGCTTCACAACATTGGCCCAGAAATATTTTTTCTTGCGCCCGTTTTTCATTGAAATAGCGAAAGAATTATTAGATTTAAAATGCTAACGATAAAAAGAAACGGAAAAGCTATGGATTCGAGTAATATTTGGCTACAAAGAGTTACGAAATGAACATTTGTTGGAGAATTATCATAAAAATTTATTTCGTTATCATAAAAGTGAAAATCTACTTTGTAGAGTGCGTAATTCCAATTCTCTTTTTTTTTTTGTCGGATTCAGTATTGAATAAAACAATAAAAGCTCCATATGACTTTATTCGAAACCAGCTACCAGCTTAGAGAAAATTTGTAGAACGACACAGTTCGTGGTTCGTCCCACAGCCACGTGAATTTGCAGTGGATATAAGTCTTTGTGGGTTTAGCCGGGATTCTCCCGTCTCTTCCTGCCTTCTCATTCCACCAATTACTTCACAGGTATTCGCTTGCATCAGTCATCAGGGGAGTGCGTTGAAAATATGAAAAATACAGTAAAACTGCTAAGTTATCCACGTGCCTAACTTGGCCTTATTTCTGTATAACATGCACTTTCCCGTAAGACATGCATTACATATTACTCATTTACGGTAAGTTCGCCGCATGTCTATTTTGCAACTTGGCTGCATTGCAACAAGTTTATTCCTGTGATATTAATTCATTCACGTCGGTTGGATATCTACTAATCATCATTTCTTAGAAACCCTTTCAAAACATCCCTTTTTGTTGTGTTTCGAGAGGTCAATAAACCCAAGGGGAAAAGGAGATAGTAACTTCTCCAAAAATACAAATTGGTAGTCATGCGCAAGGAAACCTAATTAAAATACATTAACGTTTTCCGTATTCCTGTCTAAGGTGGAAATACAGAAGGTTAGTGTATTTTAATTAAATGTATATACCTACCACATACTTCTCAATAAGTTTGGAATGAATAAATCAGTGTCAGTACTATTTTGGTGTTTGGTTTCTATGCATAAAGGTAAACAATCCATGTGACTCTATTCATTCCACCAAATGAATATGTATGAATTTTGTGTGTACTTTTGCTGTCACGATTATCTACGTTGTCGTCTTCAACCGGTGAAGAAGAATGAACGAACTTCTGAAGCAATTATTTGAGTATATATATATATATATATATATATATATATATATATATATATATATATATATATATATATATATATATATATATATATATAATTTTTTTTTTTTTTTGTACTTAGTTTCGTTTTTCCCACGAGTATATAATTTTATATTTATGCTATTTCTTTTATGTATTTATAGAAAATAGAAGGTCGAGTAGCTTCGGATGAAGACCTTAAATTGTCGGACACATTGAGATATTATATGAGGGATTCTAATGCTGCAAAGCGATTGTTGTATAGAAGGCTACGGTGTTTAGCGAACTATGAAAATGCTAACAAGAACTTGGAGAGAGCTCGAACTAAGAATAAAGATGTTCATGCTGTAAGTATGGTTTCTTCAAAAACAATTTTTTAGTGTTTAATTTACAGGTAGGAATAGGAATATTCACATTGTTACGGCATTAGTAGATCGTTAAGCAACTCAGCGCAGTGTTTTTTCCTATGTATATACATTTTGTTTCACATCGAAGGCGTATATCTTTGCATAGTAACATAGTGTACTTTCACCTCAGAGTCTTTGTGGATTTTACTTGTTAGTTTACTACTACTACTACTCCTCCTCCTCCTTAGTGAAACTGTGTCGACGAAAAATTCGCTATGTCTATGCTCTGACGTGACCTAACTCGTTTATTTTTGAAATGTTACAAGATAAGTTCTCATTTTCCAATATTAAGGCGCAGCTCTAATTACATACGTATGCTTCATGTATTCAGACGGATAGGTTCGTACATGTTAATATAGGTTTTGGTGTGATGATTCTTTTACATTGAAATCTTAGTCTTTAAGCATCGGGTATTTATTACACGATATTATTCGTATTAACTACTACGTGGTAATTCCTCCATTAACAAGTTGTAGGAGATAAAAGCTTCTTTTTAAATTAGATGTCTTAAAAACGTAACATGCTTTAAAATTCCATTTTCGAAAGGCATGAAAAAAATCATTTTTCATTTATTGAAAAGAAAATACTTATTTATCAGCATTTTAACAAAACAGTAGAGTAATACCAGTAGACACTTGCAGTTTATTTGTAGAACTAAATTTTTTGACAGCTACCCTCAATAGGTTGGAGAGAGTAGACAATCTTACGTAGTCACAATATACTACTAGAAAAAAGAAAAATATTCATAGAATTATTATTAGGACACTTCGGAAATTCCTTTGCAGCTAGCTTTCTCTTGTTCTTTACGTTGTATTGGATCTTGCTGTGCGTAATTGATTCCCATTTAGGCTACCAATACTAAAAAAAAATAATCAAGTTTCTTATCATAAATAACAATCCGATGAAGAGAGGCCAAAGTTTTTTTCTTTTCTTTTCTTTTTTTTTTTTCCATATATTTGATTTAGGAATTCGTGAATGTACCTAACTATACTGAATATGGTAGGTCTCTGATGGACGCTAGCAAGAAATTGACTACTATGATACTTAAAAGATCTAATTGCGAAGTTTACTTGCATATTCAACAGTGAATCTTATTTGGTTTACCAAACTTTGTTAGTCCTTCTTTATAAAAGGAAAGTGCATCAGCGTAACGTAATAACGTGCAACATTAAATTGCTGTCGATTATGAATTTTTCTTTCAAAGATAGATAGCATTAAGTTAGTTAAGAATTGAGACTCCCATGGTTAATCCCTTCACTTAAAAGTGTATACTGTCCTCAAACGCTAGAATATTATATATTAGCTATAATCATCCGTCGTTGCCAGAAATCAATTAATTCAGAATAAAAAGAGTAAGAACCCGTCGTTACCGGATCCTAATTTAGAACATGAATAAAAAGAGGGAGACGAACGTCTTTATTCCATTGCCCGGATATTTATGTTCTTCTGTTACTTAAACCTGTATAATAATAATGATTAAAAAAAAAAAAAAAAAAAAAAAAAAAGGAAAAGGAAAGTGTGTTGGATACAAGTAAGATGCTTTTAAAAATAGCCAGAGAAGAAACATACATAAATTTTGACTTCTCGACTCCACCGCGCAGATCCGAAAAAAGACTGCACACGATTAGATTTAGCAACGATCTATCTGTGTACCAAATTTGGAGCTCCTTTCTAAGTGAAATTCTGTCCACAGACACACACGTATTAATTTATATATGAGATGTACACGAAAAGTACGTGCCGTTTTATTCTAGTCTTTATTTTTGTCATTTCGAGTAATCAACACGGCATCGCCGGAGTCCTCCATCCTTAGTATCTAAACCGTGCAGGTTTTGTTTACTACGTAACAGCAGTTCAGTCACAGTGCTTGAACAAGTAAGACTTGTTTCTGATACTACTCTGGGCCATGGAGTTTTCGGCCGAAGAACAACAGGCAGTTGCGAAATTCCTCACTGCAGCTGCACGTGATGCAGCCGATATGCATCACCAATTAAAGGGTGTATGTGTGTGATGAGTGCTCTCGCAGAATACACCGTTAGGAAGTGGATGCGTGAGTTCAAAGCAGGGCGAACGGATGTCGAAGATGAGCAGAGATGTGAACATCCAAAAACAGTATAAACTGACGCTAGCAGTGCCAGTGTTGAAAATTTCATCATGGAGGATAGGCGAAAATTTCATCATGAATGATAGGCTTGTTACCATGCAGGAGATTTGTAATACACTAGGGCTAACAATAACAATAGTAGAACGAATAATTACAAACAAGCTGTGCCTAAGGAAAGTTTCTTCTTGCAGTGTTCCACGAATGCTTAATGACCATCAAAAAGAAGCAAGGATTCGATCAAGTGTTGCAGATGTTACACACTTCAGAAGAGAGGGACGCAGTTTCTTTGAAAGTGTTCTAACAACGGATGAACCACAGATTCCATTATTCAACCCACAAACAAAACGGTAGTCGATGCAGTGGAAACGCACAGATTCACCACCCCAGAAAAATTGCATCAGACGGCATCCAATGAGAAGATGCTGTACGCTATCTTGTGGGATTGTCAGAGAATGATATTGTTCCAGTGTGTTCGGAAAGGTCATAAATTTCGGGCGAATATTTTCGTACACTTTTGAATACAGAATTCTTGTCAAAATTGACTGAGAAAGACCACAAATGGCAATTTTTCTCCTCCACATGGACCATGGTAATATTGTGACTTCGTTCTTGGCTGACCACAGTATTGAACTTCTGCCACACCCATCCTACTTACCAGATTTATTCAAAGTGACTTTCGGTTTCCAAACATCAGAGATTCTCTTCGTGGACGCCATTTTGCCAATATATCATCTCTGGGAGGTGTTATTTTTCAGTATGTAAAACATAATCCAAAAGATGACTATGCCACATGCTATATAAGATGGACGGATCGATGGCAACTATGCGTCAATAAACAGGAAGAGTTTGTTGAGAAATAGACACAGTTCTCTTCCCTTGTATTTCCGTATTCTTGGAAATCACAACGAAACGCCACATATTTCTGGTGTGCATTTCGTATAAGTAGAGATTAACATTCTAGCAATTTTAATCTTCCATGATTTTAACGGTGTTGAGCTTCTTGTATAGAATAGTTGTTACGCAGGTACTTCTGCGGATTTTAAGATCTTCGTTACAACCTGTCAGAGAAGTAGTTTCATTTTTTATAAGGTTAGTTGTAGCTTGAATTAAACACTACTTAAAAGAATTTTGGTAGCAATATAGTTGCTAAAATTTAGTTTTTTTTTTTTTTTTTTTTTTAATATATAAATAATTCTACTTCCTTTTCTAAATGATTCTCTTCCGTTTTTCTCCATATTTGTTTTCTCTCCTAATTAGTAACTTTAGTTTCTCATAAGTACTGGTAGTTGTCAAAAATATATGGTTCTGCAAATAAGAGAATGAATGTTTTGTAAGAGGTGTGTATTATTTATATTGATCGCCTGCTCTTAAAAGTATATAAATAGTGGATTGTTGATACAAATTGTGTAAGCTTGTAGTGAAACTTAAAGAAGTTATTATACAAATCGTATTATTGCGTATAGCGTGACTTGGTGTACAGATATAATATTGTCTGCACAGATATAACTTTGTTCTGAAAATGAAGTAATGAAGATTTCGTGAACAACTAACTGGTATGTTAAAGCTTTGGTTAGTGTGATTCCAACTAAAAATAATACGTATATTTGATTATACCGACACATCTTCTGTTAGTTAAACAAATCAAAATAAGAGTTACTCATCTTGTCTTCAGACATCAGCGTGCAAGTGCGAACAGTTCTAAGCCATGTTGGTTTTCATACTTGTCTTACATCTTTATTGATTTGAGAGTTTTTATTTTATCTTGTTTAAATTATTGATGCCTTTAAACTGTCTCTCAGTGCTTTGTAAAAAATCCATTACAGTTGATTATCAGTTTCATTCCTCGCGCTTATTTTTAGGACTATCAACGTAGTTTCATTCTATTTTTAAGTATAAGATTTCCTTTTCTAATCAAAAATCCGTGAGACCTAGAGTGTTTTCTTGATATGTCGAAAACTTTCATAGTTACTAGTAGTGTTTGTGTTGTTGTTACATACTAAGACGTAATACATAATGAGATATATTGCTGTATGTCGTGCCAATTCTTATTGGATAAAATATGGTCATTGGTGCTCCTCTGCTTTATGATCTTTCTCAAACTACTTGCAAAATTCAAACAATAATCTTGAAATGCCTCTGTATGTAGTTTTCTGCTAATTACAAAACAGACACAAATTTCAATTATAAGAATGATCTCAACTGCGTATAATATCAAAAGATGTTAGTTCACGCAATGTAATCGTCGGAGTTTAGTTAGAGTGAATAACATGAAGAAATGATAGATCTAACCTATACTTAACATTGTTTCTGAGTGTACAATGTGAGTTTTGGTTTCTCGGCTCAAGTCAGACCACTAATCCAACTTCAGTCGCTCACATTTCAGCATATTTTTTATCACTGATCTGCACCACAACATAAATGCAGTCATCCAGTTCATGCAAATCTTTGAGTGATGATTTGTATACTGGTTATCTTGACGTTCACCTAGAGGAGAAAATTCGGTGACCTTGGATTCCAGCGTAGATTAAGTTGATTACAATTAGCTGTTTCCAGTCCATCGAGGTGTTAATCTCTCGTTCAGGAATTTCTTAAATAGTGGTGGTAGTGGCATGAACTCAAACTAGCAAGTAACGTCAATACCGGTTACGTTTCACCTGTGGCATAAATAAAGAAATCGGGATGTTTTATCTGTTACGGTCTAGGTTAGAAATTAATTTTTTTCTTGGCTTTCGACAGCTATTACCATGTTAACCCGTTAGATGTGAGGGAGCGCGTTCCTCGGCGATCACCCTGTCCAGGAAATTGGGGAGGAAGAAAGGAATGGGGAAAGAAGGAAGCAGATGTTATGTTTTGATATCATCTCGGTATTTGTTTGGTGTGAAGGAGGAAAACCTCATTCAAGATGGCTGGTCTGAAAAAGCTATTACAATTTTTCGACCAAGTGTTTCCACCGGAAATCGAACCTGGGACCGCTCGTATCAAAAACGAGTTACGGTCTAGCAGAGAACTAGTACGGGCCATACACTACTGACGTGAAAATAACGCAAAAGATTTGTTTTCAGTGCAGCACATGCAATTTCAGCAATTTAGTAATTGTTCTCAGTACCCCAAATACGAATATTTTGCTTGTCCACTTACCGTAAAGAAATAGTATCCTCATTACTGAAACACAGTTTTCTTTCTTTCTTTCTTCTTTCTTTTTTTCTTTCTTTTTTTTAAACTCACTTCTCAGCTCTTAAGCAACTCATACAATTGAAGGCGTGTGGCGTGGTTTTCCGGTGTAAGGTGCTGCAAGTGAGCTCAATACGCGTACATTTTTGGTCCCTTACAAGCTACGCGCCACAGAGTTTGGGAAATTGCAATCTCCCGGCTACATTCACTGTAGACTCGTTGGACTTACGATTACTCTGAAAACATTCTCTGATTCTCCCCACATGGGCTTCAGACCTTAACGAAATTTACTTTCGCACAGCCATCCTGTTCGCTGAAATTGATTACACTACTGTCGAAGACAGTTCTTTACGGATACAACATTGCAAATCAAGCACAAAATTAACGTTGCATACCCAGCATCGACGGGCGCGTATGAAGCTGTAAGGTACAAAATTGACTTTGTCAAAAGAAGTATTTAAATCAGTTGAGACTTACTACAGGATTTTCCACTCGCTACTTGAACCAGCATTTAGTTAATAACTTCAATAGAAATGAAGGTATCCTGACGAACACACACTATGATATCATAACATTTATTATACACTAAGATAAATCCAATTTAAGTTAATTATGATACAGAGAATGTTTCCAACCTATAGTGACGATCTTTACAAGTGATAGTAGTATCACCTAGCGCTAAGTGAATGACATCCAGTCCCGTTGAAAAATGTCACCGAATCTAGATTCCCAACTTCCCGATGCCGAATACAGTAAAAGTGTCATGTTTAGGGAACGTGGCTTGAATGGTTGGAAGAACAGCATAGAGCGTTTGTCAAAAGGGCATGAAAGGCGAGAAGCGAGTCGATTCCTGTAGGGCAAAAACAGGCCAACTATAGCTCTGCTACGTTCAGTATGCCAGTTGTTCTCTGGAAAGTGCAAACTCGTCACGGGAAAGACCCAGGGTACATAAAAGCTCATTGCAAACCTGCTCGAACACACCGAAGACAGTTTATACCATAATTAATCCTGACTTTGGGTTAGAGAAGAGTCAAAAGAGACATATTCAGAAACTCTTCCCAATAAACAGTAGATTGTCGCACCGGTAGTGTGACACGGTGAAAAAGGTGAAAAAGAAACAAGAGGTGAAAAAGAAAAGTACGTTATAATTGGACGAGGCATATGTGTATCTCATTGTTTGTTACAGACTGCGTACAATTTTCTGCAGAGAATGTGGTCTGAAAGACGTTCCAAAGAACGTACTTTGAACGTAGAAAAAGTTTCTGGCAAGGAATTCATGATCGTTGATAGCCTTCTTTAAGATCCACCGTGTCACAAGAAACGTTAAGGCGAATCCTAATTATTATTAGACTAACGTCCTGACAGCAGTTTATCCCCATGACCTTCCTGGTATGGGAGAAAGAGAAATCTGGTGTGGCTGCATCAAGGCAAGGCATCTAATTATACTTCTTATTGGACGGTCCTTTTCCTTCAACAAATGACTGAATAAACAAATATCCGTGTCAGTCCCATCATCCCCATTGCAGCTAAATCTCTGATGTCTCGTCGGTAGACTATTGTACCTTTGGCCTCCTCAAACGGACCTTGATACAGCATAGTCCTTATCTCATTGACTAGTTGCGGTAAGTCTATTAAGAGGAGTGATTGCGATTGGACATGTTTGCACTGTGTTCCAGGCTCCATCAATGGAAACTTCGATGCCGGGCGATAGCCAGAATGCAAAGCCGTCAAATAGAGCATCATCGGCAGTGGTATCATGAAATTTCCTGAGGTGGATATATTTCGAAATTGTCGCTAAATCAGGAACAATATTTGTATATTCATTACTATTTAGGTCATTAACATATGCCTGATAAAGTGGCTAGTGAAACGCCGTGTCTTTGAAATCGAGCTGTTCAGCAATAAACAGAACTCTAAAAAAGAATTACTATTTCATTAAAAAGTAGTGTGTAAGGGAACACTCTTAAAAAGTGTTTTTTGGTACCTACTGAATTACGTTAAATTCAAGTTTCAATACATGTTTAATGTAACGTCAAGGATATTAGATAACATTTCTGATGCGTGACATTTTCTGCTTTCTAAGGCGCTGGAAGTGGCTGATGTAAGTACTGATTTTGTTAGTAGTTAAGAGAGTTCATGATGTGTAAGTACTAAGTTGGATGGCAGTTCTATACCTTTTCTTTACTACGCAACTTCGCTTGCCTGTATGATGCTCTGCTTCGTAAAATGAATAGCACGGCAGCATGTGGTGTGAAACGATGTTTCGTCTTTCGAAATGATTTAAGATTGTTTAGTAAATTATGTAGTTAACTAAATGAATGTTAGATACTTTGTCGTGTAATATATTAAGCTTGTTTTCCAGGATTTTTATTTAGAAAAATTTTAATTTGCCATAAAATATTTGATGGATTACAATTATATATTTCCAAGCTTGAGTTGAATTTTTAATTTCATTGATTTCATTGGACTGCTGTTTTTTTGCTTGTTGATGCTAATTGTTCTTGGATATGATATTTTACGTTACTTCGAATGGTCATTTCGTTTTAAGTTAGATGTGGTTCTTACTTGGATGGTTATTTCAAGTTAGATGTAATACGAAATTTGTTACAGTGAAAAAGTATAATCAGTATAAACTTCCATCTTTTTAATTGTAACTTCTAAAATATCTTAGAGCTATTCATTGGAATGCTGTCAGAATGAGAAAAAAAGAAAAATCTGTTTTAATTCCTCAAAGTTAATTTGGTTCTTAAAATTCTATAGGTGGATAACAATCTTGGTAACATTATAGAAATCCTGAGACGTTCTTCTTTTTTTTCAAATTGTGGTGAAACAACAATTCCGAAGTTAATTCAATTCCAGTTACAAAGGTTTAGATATTGGAGGTACTTTATTCATCCTTTAGTATACTTTTCGCTTAAGAAAAGATTCATGCATTGCATGTGCATGTTTATTTTGTCTTGGCATATTTTATAGGAAAGAAAGAAAAGATGCAAGGCATTTGCGTGAAATTAGTTGGAACAGTTTGTGTTGAGAGAGTAACTTTTTAATTGGAGAAATCGTCGTATGTATCAACATGAATGTGAAGTGTGAAATATGGAGATGGTATTGTTGTCAACTAGGCCTGCTAGAGTGTATCGTAGTTTAGTAGATTGTGATTTGCATAATTGCATTTCTAGATTTAGGTAGAATCTAACCAAATATATATCCTAAAATCCTAGAACACAGTATCAGTAAGACATATGTAATTCAATCGTGACGAATAATTTTAAGGAAAGAAAACTATTAACTCAGTCAAGTATTTCAGATTTTTTTAAAATTCAGTTAATAATGGTAGGAGAAAATGAAATTCTTGGTATTTATGGACTTGATTTCTTTTTAACAATATAAGTATGCATTAGTTCTAATTACGAAAACAAATTGGATGGTTTCAAATATCTTAAGATTAACATTAAGACCAAAAATATATCTACGAAGAAATTAAGTGCTGACCGACAGCAGGGAATGGATGTTATTACTCAGACTGAAAGTATTTGAAAATAAAATTCAAGGCGAATATTCTGACCCAAGAGGGACGGAAATGGGAAATGTCTGGAGCTTCACAACGAGAAACTGTATAATGTACACCATTTACCAAACTTTGTTAGGAGGCTCAGGTAGACTAATCATGTAGCCAGAATGGAAGAAAGTAGGAACCGTGTCCAAATTTTAACTGAAAACCCAATTGGAAAAAGGCTATCACGAATACCTAGTCGCAGATGAGAGAACGATATTAAAGCCGGCCGTATATTAAGCAGAAGACAGGACAACCGAGCCGAGGTTTATTTCCGTAAGCAATGCAACAAAGCCTCACATAACACGTGCTCGAGACAATATGCAAGACAAAGGCCTTTCCAGTGTTGTGATAGACACACAGTCGATTCACTAGGGTCTGTCTTTCTCCCTCTCTGCATCTTCTGCCTCCCTCTAGCCTTCCTCTGGTCAATATGGGTCTGGTCTAAGATGAATCTCGCTGTAATAGGAATACAAGTAGAAGCTGGATTCATTTGGCTAAGGACAGAAGTCAATGGAGAGCTGTTGTGAATGCGGCATTGAACTTTCGGGTTGCGTAGTCCAAAGAGGGAGTAAGTAAGTTACGGAAACTGGTTTAGGCCAAAGGATAAGTTCGGGCTTGATTTACAGTACTATCAGCTACCTAAATTGTTTAAAAAGATTATAATGGTGTATGTTGTGTACTTAATCTTTCATGAAGTTACAAGCATTTGTTGTTAAAAGTATACTGAGTGTATTATTATAGGTTAGCCATATTAGTTACTAGGGTAGGACGTCATCGTCTACTTCTTAAATTACAAAACAAGGTTGTTCATTCGAAATCGAACATTGATTATTTCCTGTAATATGAAATTAAAAGAATAGATCATTATCTTAAATGTATGTTTATAAGGTTTTAGATGAGTTGATAACTATATAGAGTTAAATATAGATATGGCCCTTTAGCAGCATGAGTAAAAATGTTCTCGTCGTAATTAATATTGGGCATTTAATGAACAAAGTCTAGTTGGAAATACATAAATAGTCCCATAGAAGACACATACGTACTAGAGAGGAATCGTGTAGAGAAAGATGATACATCTACTTGTAGTGTCTTTCAGTTCATGCAAATTCTACAATATTATTAGCGTTTAAGGGGGAGGGGGATGTCGAAATTTGAGACTAGCAATCCATAAATCTTATTAAGCTGAACAAAATGGTATGCGCGAGAATAAAAGCTCGTGTGTAGTTTTTGAGAAATAGTTCCTGTAAGAATAATATCACTCACTGAAGTGAAACTGACGCTGAAATATGCTCTTATTAAGCTCTTCGTTATAATACTAGCACAGGGTGTCTATCGATCACGAAAGTCATGAATGTCACGAAATCAGAAAACGGTCATGAAAGTCAAGAAAATGTCACGAAATTTAGCTTTTGGGTCACGATTTTTTTAAACTGTACAAATGTAAGTACAGATTGGAAAATTTTGTTTAATAAAACGTCAAAATTCACCAACAAAAATGTCTATGGTCGGCTTTAGACGCTACCAAATCGCAAGCAAAGTACGTTTCTATAGCATGCATGAAAATTCGGCCTAATTCGCACGCAAATTCGATCTTGAAAATGTTAGGAAATTTTATAATTTGGTAAAGAAAAGGTCACGAAATTTCATTTTGGAATTTGTAGACACCCTGTAGCAGGTCGACAGAACAAGTACCGTTAATTAGACATAGTCTAAGATTGTCATTAACTCTTTTATTTATTTATTTATTTATTTTAACTAAAATAATTCCCAGTTAGACGTATATTAGTTAATACAACGCATCGGGCTGAACAAAATAACATACTTGAAAGTTAATTCTTATGTTGTTGTTTTCGGGGAAGAAAGAAAAAAAAACAAACTTTTATGGCGTTAAGAAATATGTCATTCGTTGCCAGTGATAATACAGTTTTTATTTTGCTGGAAGAAATTATTTATTTATATATATACTGTATACGTCTTTTTCTAATAACATAATGATGATGATAGAGGACTTGCTTTAGAAATTCGTAGTATAATTATTCTGTAAAGAAAGTAAAAGGAAACTTATTTCTTTCAGAAGAAAAAATGTAATATTTTTTTTTTATTTATTTAATTTTAGGCTGAACTGGCACAACAACAGGCATGCGAAAAATTTGAACAAATGTCTAACAAGGGAAAAGAAGGTAAGAGAACACAATATTCCATTATGTCAAGCTATTTGAGATAGATAATTATTTTCTATTTTAAATTAATCTTTTTCATAATTTATATTGGTATTCTTCGATATCCTGAAGCATAGGCAATTAACCTTTAGTGCTTTACTAAGATAATACACAGTGATCCCTTAAGATTACTGTATTACGTTATCTTTTTCTTTAAGTAGTATAATTTTGTCATAGGGAATTTTGATTTAAAAATATAAAGTTCGTCGCATAAATTGGCAAAACTTGAAACGGAATATAGAACTTAACAGGAGTAAGATATGTCATAATGCTGTATTTATGCAAGGTTTTTTTTTTTTTTTTTTTTTTTCAAAATCATGATTAGAGGTGTATTGTTTCTTTATCAACTCGGTCTCATTGAATAAATCAGCGTTGTTAGTGTATTTTGTTGCAAACGGAGCGAATTTGCATTTTTTTAAAGTAAAAAATCTGGAGTTTTTAATACTTGCAGACATTGCTTATTAAATGTTATAACGATCTACATTTTAGGCTAAAGATCTTAAGACTGTCCGTTGCGAACGAGTCCCACTTTAGATATAGGGTTTTTATCTAGATACACTAATCGTTGAACAAAGCAAACAAATTTTTATAATAAAACTAATGTCGTGTAACAGTATCGCCATCTAAACACCTTGGCTTTATCGTACACCAAAGTGTTCAGTTGGCGTAACTTTTACACGATGTTAGTCTTGTAATAAAAATCGGTTTGTTCTGCTCAGTGATTTATTATCTGATTATATAGAATATACTAGGCAATCCTGACATATTGGAGAATATTACGAATGGGTTTTATGTATTGTCCTTTCATAATTCATTTTATTTTCATTCATTTTTATCTCCTGTGATAATTTACTTATTTATATATATACACAGGGTGTTAATGAACTATACCGACAAACTGTAAGAGATCATTCCTCACATCAAAATAAGAGAAAAAGTTCATATGGACCTATGGCGAAAAATACATAGTTTCAGAGCTAGGGCTGTCCAAAATCGCTTAAGAGCCAAATTTCAAGAGGTCCTATTTCGAATTTTTCGAATTCCAGCAACTGTGGATGGTGGTCCGTAGCGTTAAGGAGGCCACGCATACACAATCCAAAACTGCAATTTCGTTAGTTTTCAATAAGTGTACAGGGCATTCCCTATACGGTGTAATTCTCACATATGCTCTCAATAGACTTTTCAGATATTCCCTTATGTCAAGGAGAGCCCAAAGTAGGCACGAGGTAAGCTTTCACAACTATGGACATTCAATGCTTTGGAGAGAAGTCGGAAGTGTTAGGAACAGCCAGCTTCATGTCCTTTTTGTGTTCTGAATAACGTGTGATGCGATGTATTTCGTGACGGTATGTTTCACGTTTTCTTCACTTATAAGCATGAAAGAAAACATTACAGAATGCGTTCTCCTGAGTACGAGAAACCATGCTGCTGACGATCCTTAAGGGACATCGTGCCAAAGGATTCCATGTTCACTGCTATCAAAGCTTATCGTTTGCCTACTTCAGACCAATCATAAAGTCAGAGCTTATCTCAAAATTCGGTGTATGGCATGTCTGGGAATTTCACCCTGTATGGAATACTCTGTACACCCATTGAACATTAATGAAATATGCATTTTTGGATTGCTTATGCGTGACTTCCTTTATGCTGATAAGGACAACCATCTACAGTTTCTAGAATTCGAAATAGGACCTCTTGAAATTTGGCTTTTTCGCGATTTTGGACAGCCCTAGCTCTGAAACTATGGACTTTACGCCATAGGTCAATATGAACTTTTTGTCTTATTTTGATGTAAGGAATCTCCTGTTACAGTTTGTCGGTATAGTTCATTAACACCCTGTATATATAATAATAATATGTGTATGTATGTATGTGTAAAATTGTAATTTGAAAAAAAAAAAAAAAAAAAAATGGGAGTCAGAGCTTCCACAGCATGTAGAATTACAGTTGTCTTTCTATAGTCATTCTAATGAAAGCAATCTTGTATCTATCTATAGGGTGTATACAATGTTATCAGATAAATTACTTAACGATGCAGGTAGATAATTAGTCGGGTATTATTTCAAGCTGTTACTATGTGTGAATAATACTTTCAAGATATGGAGATCCAACCACTAAATGTAAACAATAAGCACATATAATAATATCTAAGTAAATTTTCTTATCAGTTATTTTATTATCCCGTAATTAGGACACTTGTTTATATACAAATAAAAAAATCCGAGCTCTCCGGCTAGTTCCATGAACTGTTTAAACTGAGTTTCTCTAATTTCCGTGCGTAACGGCATTATATGAAAACAGAACACAAACGTAAATATTGGCTCTCCCACATCTGTCCCGGGCACATGCCTAAACACTTAAGCACTTTCTACATATAACCCTTCTGTTAGAAAGTAAAGAATGCTTAAGTATAAGGAAAGCTCTAGTATATAGCTCGGTAGTGTCCGTGCATTCAGAGAGAATTACTTGAATTAGGAAATGTCGAGCTTTGAATGCTGACAACACATTCACCCAGTCGAATGTGTATATTTGATTGATCATAACCCTTCGTGTGCTGTAGCGCCAGGGAGCTGAATTAAGTTCCATAATAAAAGAACAGCTTAACTAGATTTTGTGTATGTATTCAATTGTAAACCTTTATATTTCACAATTACAGAATTAATGGATTTCAAGACGAGAAGAGTAGCCGCATTCCGAAAAAATCTTGTTGACCTTGCTGAATTAGAACTGAAACATGCTAAGGTAAGTGTGCTTTCTAGTTTGTGGTTAACTAGTAAAGTAAACTTATAAAGATATTGAAAATGGGAAGAGCTAATCTCCTCATTTTTATACATTCTTGTTATTTAGTAATACAAAATAATGCTACTTACAAGAGACATCACCCAAGTGTCCAGCTCCGATTTCAATGATTTTTTTTTTTTTTTTCTGATAGAGGACATGTATGCATTATGTATAATGACAGAAATTTTTGCCACCGTGCATGTTTTCTATTTTAATAATTTTTGAAAGTTGTGATGTGGTTATTAGAGATTACTGCAGAAGTCCATTACTACCCTTTTTAAACGACGGAGTGTTAATGAAAGAACAACCATGTAAATACATATAATGTCTAGGGGGAAGTCGTATGACCTTGACGGCAGCCATCAAGGTCAAAGTTTTTTAAATGTGGATAGGGTAATATGATACATAATTTCGGGCTAGTATTTAATCATTAAAACAATGGTGAAGTTAGTTTTAAGATACGCACATTTGGGGAAAAGTTACAGGCATATTAATTGTTTATACTTACTATGTGCGTAAGTCCCTTACCTCTGCTTCTAACCCGCGTATTAATGATAATAAAATAGTGAATAAAAGCTTCGATAATACATATTATGCCTAGAGGGAAGTGATATGGTAAGGGTATCCTTAACGGCAGCCATCTTGAAATCTGTCATTTTGAATTAAAGTGAGGTTTTGAAAAATGAAAACCATAGCATGTGACACCTTATTTTAATAGCACATTTTCCCAAAAAGCCAGTGGTATGCTTATTTTTGTTCTATAGTTAATCAGTATGAATTTAGGACTGCTTCTGATGTGCACCAAACGTCCATTATTCGATCTTTCAAATTGGCAACACTCCTAATTTTCACCGCATGTTTTAAGATTCCAACTGGCACTTTGTAACTGTTGCCATGGCTCATGTTTTCTAAATTTATTACATTTTTTAAGAGTTGTGATGTGTCAGTTTATGAATAGTGTTGGGATAAGCATTCGGCAATCTTTCTGAATTTTGAAGACCTTGCAGTGTAATTATTTATTTCAAAGGGGCCGCGGTGGCTCAATGGTAGAGCGTTCACCTCTGGTGCTTGGGGTCCCGGGTTCGATCCCAGCCCCCGCCAAGTGAACTTTGTGGTGGACAAACACCGTGTGCGTGGGTTTTCTCGGGGTTCTCCCGTTTCCTCCCACTTTCTTCATTCCACCATTTCATTCATTTCTCATAATCACCGTCTCCTTTAGCCTAACAGGCATAACCGTGGGACGTAAAACTCAAATATTTCATTTCATTTTTTTTATTTATTTCAAACCAGAGTACATGAGAAGCCTATGGACCTATGTGACGTAAAGGAATACAAATGAAATTATAACAAATCGTTGTTGTATGAACACACAATTATCAGGAAATGTAGCTTCCATGTTGCGCAAACGACAAACAATAAAATATTGTTAATACAACTTTAAATGAGCAGCAGGAATGATAGAAAATATCATAAGCATAATATGACTGTTCCCAACACGCTGTTTGTATCATGAACATATGAAAACTAGTAACTTGTTTATAAAGAGGTCTAACTTAATTGAGTTTCCGATCAAAACTGATTATAAATCTTACAAATATGAACCTTCGACAACAATCGCTAGAAAACAAATGACATTTTTGTCTGACTAGCTAAAAAATTCCCATAGAAAGTAAATAAATAATAAAAAAATAAATATGAAACAAAACAAAAGACCATTGATTTACACAACAATCATATTTCGTTTTCCTTTTTGAAACGAATTTTCATTTGATTTTTCATCTACTATCCATTACAAGCTACGTCTTCGGTTTACCTGAATGCAAAGTTGAAGTTGTTTCGTAGGGCAGGTATGGGAAATAAATAATTATATTGCAAGTCTTCAAAATTCAGAAAGATTGCTGGATGCTTATTCCAACACTATTCATGAACTGATAAATCGCAACTCTAAAAAATGTAATAAATTTAGAAAACATGAGCCATGGCAACAATTAGAAAGTGCCAGTTGGAATCTTAAAACATGTGAAAATTAAGTGTGTTGCCAGTTTGAAAGATCGAATAATGGACGTTTGGTGCACATTAGAAGCAGTCCTAAATTCATACTGGTTAATTATAGAACAAAAATAAGCATTTAAAAAACTTGACCTTAATTCAAAATGACGGATTTCAAGATGCTGCCGTCAAGGTCATACCTCCATACGACTATAGGCATTATATATATATATATATATACATGGTTGTTCTTTCATTAACACTCCGTTTACAAAGGGTAGTAAGGGACTTCTGAGTAATCCCTAATAACCACATCGCAACTCTTAAAAATTATAAAAAATAGAAAACATGCACGATGGCAAAAAGTTTTGTCATCACAAATAATGCATATATGCCGTCTATCAGAAAACGAAAAATCATTGAAATCGGAGCTGAACATTTGCGTGATGTCCCTTGTTAGGCTTATTCAGACTTTTGAACGATATGAAGTAAGTATACATAAACGTAGTCCTACCAGAGAGAAATCACAGCGTCTACAAGCTGGTAATGTTGGCTTGCTACGAATTCGCATTGTGTATGTAATATGAGATCAAATTCATGACTTTTGTTTTTTTCAGATAAGCAATATATAACACGCATGTAATCTGTAATAGATACAGGTATGATACAAAAAGTATCGACGAAAATGATACCTTAGCTTGAAGTGCCATTCTGAGTTTGATTTATTAAATTAAAAGAGAAAAGCATATGTACAGAAGTACTATTTCTAATTATTATAGTCCGTATAACAAAGTATTCCTATTCAATATTTTGGAAATAAATAAATAAATAAATATAAAAAACAAAAAATGAAATCATATACATCACTATAAGAGTATTTTTATTCATACCTACTTTATATTATTCAGTTTTGAACAAGAAAGATTAATTTGCGTACAAAGAAGGGTATTTGAATTTCAATAATCGTGATATAAGTTAAACAGGATATATTAAGTAGTCTAAAAAGTATTGAGCCTTTTATGCACGAGATGGCGTTAATGTCTTGAATCTCAGAGTATGAGAGTCTCAGCGGGTCAGGCCTTTCATCATTTGACAATTGAAAGTAGTAGATGTGCAAATTTTATAATCAGACGTAAGATATTGTCCCGTGAAGAGAATGAACTTGCAGCAAAACCGTTATATTTTAAAATTTTATTTCGATAAAGGCAAAAGTGCTGCGCAGACCCGTGAAGAACTTCGTGCTGCTTAGGGGGGCAAGATAGTTCTCTGAAGCAACAACGAAAAGATGGTTCAGTCGCGTTCTTTTTTTAACATTTCCAAGGTGCAGCACGCATGGGGTCGAATCATTAAAAGTTGTTGATATTCTGACAAAAGTCAAGCAAGACTGGTATATATAAAGTTAAGACATTATCAATGATCTGAACATCCATCATTGATTAGTGTTAATTAATTTAGAGAAAGTTGACTGCGAAAAGGAGCTTAACGTTCCATTGGCACATGATACCGACTCAAAAACATTTCTGTTTGTGAATCTCTACTGAGTCGAACTCGAGCCATTTCTGAAACGGTTGGTCACAAGTGATGAAAAGTGAATGACCTACGACAACAATGTGCAAAAACAAGAGTTCGAAGCAGCTCCACAATCTGGGAGCCCACACTAACACCCAAGAAGGTTATGCTTTACGTTTCGTGGGATTGGAAAGGCATCGTATATCATGAGCTGCTGCTACCGAGCAGAGCGATAAACTCTACGACATTAGCACAAGTGCATCTAGCAGTTCAAAAAAACTGCCGGAGCTGGTCAACAGAAAGGGTGATATATTCCACGCTGGTAACTCCAAACTGCATACAGCTTAACGACCCTTCAGAAAGTGAGAGAACTTGGCTGGGTGGTTTTGATGCATGTACCGTTCAGCCTGGACCAAGCACTCCGCAGAACTCCATGAATGGTGTTAAGTTAGTTTCAAAAGAAGCCTCTGGAATCCATATGTCTTTTTAAAAATCAGAAACAAGGGAAGTTCTATAGAGACGAGATTATGTTGTTGCCGGATAAAACGGGAAGTCATCGAACAAAATAGTACATATTTGGTTTCATAATTTTATTTTCAGATTTTAATAAATGTATTCTCCATTTTGACTTCCAAAGGCTTAATACCTTTTAGGCGACATGAAACGTGAAGTTAAGGGAATTCCTGTGTGAAGATTTCCAAAATATTAAATAGATTTACTGTTTTTGATAACTGGTAGGGTAAAAACCTGAAGTTTTTGATGTCATTTTCAAATTCCTTTAGAGTAATGATATTAAAGTTCACAAAGTATTGAAAAAATTATAAAGTCTTTGCTAACAAACTAATTGGTAAGAGAACTTCAGTCTATTTAAATATATATATATATATATATATATATATATATATATATATATATATATATAATATAGTTTTAATATGAAGCATAAATCTACTATTTATAGGTAAAAAGGAATAATATTTTTGCCATGTCATCACAGAAATATTCTGTGTGCGTTGCTAATAAAAAAACTTTTATTTGACTTTTCCAGTAATACAGTATTGTATGTAAAAATTACAACATTAAAAAAAACAAAAAAAAAACGTGTTAGTGGAATTAAATTTATGCCATAGATCCTTATATGACTGTACAGAAGTGCTTATGATTTCAGACAACACTTCTAACCGGTAAATAGTATTGAGTGTGCAGACAGGCATTGGTTGTGTTTGTGAGAAATGGGTTGTCACGCTACTTGTATACGAGTCCACAAGACATCGATACTGTTTTAGAGAACAGTGACGAAAAGGTGCTAATCATGTCCCGTATTTGTCTGATGGCGACTGTGTAGGTCAAGGAAGCATCAGTACCCGTCCGTTTTCGAAGTAGGCTGGTACATTCCGGGATACATATGACCAGAGATTATCCTGCTGAAATATGGCTTCCGGAGTAGTCTGAAGAGAGACCCTCTAGAACTTCCGTGATGTAACTATCGTAGGTGAAGTTAAGATAATGGGTAGCAGCGGAGGTCGTGTGTTGTATCTAGTAGCATCCGGCATCACACCTGTCTCCATGACTGTCGACAATACACTCCAAGAAATTGCAGCCACGGCGATAGCTTCTAGTGTGTATGCGACCATCACTGCAAGATAGGTTGAAACGCAACTCATTCGTAAACACCGGTAGACGTGGTCGACGCTGTATGGTCACGATGTGCGCTATTCCGTTGTGTGGTCACATTGCTTTGTTTACTGCATGATCGTCAATACGTATAATTACCTTGCGTCCATTGCTTCTACATACACATCAATGTTGAAACTTCATGTTCCATATACTCACCAATTGAGTGGTACTTAGAAAGCGCCCCCTTGCACACCAACCATGCGTCCCCGTTCGAAAGCGGTCTCTATTGTATAGCGTCATTTAATGTCTATGAGGCATAGTGATGCTATTCACGCCTTTCTTTCTTGCTTTTCGATTATCGTCTACCTAAATTCTGCGTAAGCCTCCCTGTCGTGGTACTACTACAAACACGATCCAAGGGCGCTTCAGGGGCTATTCATGTGCCATCCCTCTAAAATTGTAACGATTTTACGTCATACCCTCAAAGTTAGTACCCATTTCCGTCATTCCTTCGTAGTTTCGCAATTTTCACAGACAGCAGTGTACAATAAAATGAAATTGATATTACGTGGAATATGACAAATACTCTATTTCTTGTACATTCCAGCTTTATGCGCATTGATACATTTGCGTTTGAAGCTGTAAGCAGATACGTTTGAGTAGTTACCAGTAACTGCAGTTAGAATTTACAGTATTTATTTACTTTTATAGGCTCAGGTCCAACTGTTCAAGAGTTGTCTGACAGTGCTAAAGGAAGAGTGATGAATGGATGATCTATATTGGTTCCTGTTACAATTCAAATCTTACCTGAGGAAACCAGGCTGTCATTGTGGTTCTTCCGAGTTAGATGAAACAAAGATCTGTGATTGTTGCATTTGGAACAGTGCTCAAAGATTATAAATGAATTGTGGCTTTGGGTTGGTAATATAGCGGGGTATTTAAACTTTGTACATAGAATCGTAGGATGTTGGACCATGTGCTGCGACAGAAGGGAGAAACAGTCATATTTAATTTCTTCGTTCTTTTCTTTATTATATCATCCATTTATTTTAGAATGAAAACTTCATCACAGCATAATATGTAATCTCTACAAAGGGTACTCGTTGCTAGAAAAAGAAAAAAAAAGAACACTTTATTTTTTCTTGGAGTAATGTTATATATCATATGAAATTTGTAATAAAAATAGTTGTTCGTACATGAAGATGTGTAGAATACATCTATACCTTCATTTGTATATTATGTAATAGAATTCTATTCCATAAGGAAGCATGAAAAGCGTCCAGTGTGAAACAATTAGTATTTCGTACGTAAAGGAAATCAGTTTGTACTCGCGAATACGTAACATGGAATTTAATAACGAATACATATAAAGGAGGGGAATTAACTAACGGAGATAGAGGGAGGAGGGTTATTTCAGTAGCTATATATATAAATATAATAATTTCAAATCTTGAGGGCAGTTCTTACGAAACACTTGAAAATACCAACATACGTAGGATTAAATTCAGTGTTAACATTGTTTGAATCATTGATACATAGGTGTTTCAAAAAAAAAAAAAAAAAAATCTTATTCAGTAGCCTTATTGAGCTTATTACCGTAAAATGGAAATAGATTCTAAGTTATTAAAATTACGAACACTAACATAAGTGATGAGTACGATATATTTCAGTAGTAGGTACAAGATTTTATTTATTTATTTATTTTTTTTTTTTTAATTTTCAACAATTTTTCAGGTATTAATGCAATTTAATTTTTTTTTTTTTTCGATAAAATGGCTCATTTCCTAATAATAGTTCTGTAGTTTACCTATCAGAATAAATTGCATTTCAGAATTGCACAATTGGTTTTAATAATGTTTCAGGAAGGAGAGAAAATGATTCTCTATTGAGTCTTATTTGCAGAAATGACATAAGCAGTTACAAGACGCATTTTTGTATAGTGTATTGTGTTTGGAAGACATGGGCTGCTTTGTGAACATATTAAATTCGTATTTGGGTCGAAAGGTCGCAAAGAATATATCCATATAGAGTGAGCGAATAATTTCCAGATCATTAATATTTAGTATCGTTGTTTAATTCTCCTCCTGTGGATATAATATATATGTTAGTTTTGTTCAGTGTATTACGGTGGTAGTTCCCTGTTGAAATCAGTCTTCTTGTTTGGACATGTTTTATTAATTATAACCTTGTGGTATCAGGTGCTTAGAATGTTTTGGTCAGTTGTTTGCGACACAGAAAACACTTTTTGTGCTTTCTTATGGTTTTAAAATTCTTTACTTTGTATATTATTATATAGCCTGAGCCTTACGTGTACATCAACGGGAAATAGAATAGAATAATAGTTAAGCCCAAAAGACTGAGAGATAGGTAGAATGTCACAAGAAGTATAATCAAGTTAAGTACAATAATTACGAGGAAGTTTCGAAACAATAGTTATTTCAAAACTTGATACATATATAAGTGAGGGTTACATATTTTAGTGAGGGAATACTAAATAGTTAGCTGTCGGTATTTTTCAGAGGTGGTGCTTATAGTGTATGTTTGTATTGGATCTGTAGTTATATATATGTAAATAAGAGTACTTGGTGATCTTTTCTCAATATTTTCTTTAGTTTGCAAGGTTTCGTTGTTGTGTTGTGCGGAATATAAATGCATGTATAACTGAAACTACAAAGTGCGACGCAGTTCAGCTAAAAGAACTTTTTCTCATCAATTTATGAAAATATACAGAAACATACATACTCTGTTTTGCGTGTGTATGTATATGTACTGGAAATGTGTTATCTAACGTATTAAATAAATAAATAAATATGCTTTTGCGCATAAAACTCTTCCAATAAGGTATAATTTCACCATTGAAATCATTTTTCGTTTAACAATAAGTACTGATGAGCAAGTGATTGCAAAGAAGCATCGAAATGGTACGTTGTTTGGTAAGCTGTTGTAAGAGTTATTACAAAAGCACTTCTATCCTCAATAAGATTTTACACCTGCTGAATAACATAAAAGTAGTTTCGATTTAGTATAATGTTACTTTTACGAAAATGTTTTTAGTGTTAAGAGACGGGATTTAGTAATACTTTGTGAATAGCATAAAGATATGGGGAGCTCTCTTGAAAAATCCATGCTCAATGTCTTTAAATATCGTCCAGCAGTTTCTTAACCTTTCTCTTTGTCTTCTGGCTTCTATTATTCTGACCTATTTTGATACATACATTTGTATAAAGATGGTGATAATTGTTGCATAATGTTGTTTCCAGACATTTTTGTATCATAGTAATGTTATATGGAAATATTCCGCTTTTATCTATATTGCGAAAAAGGAAGTTAATTCAATTTATTTGCATGTATTGAAATGTTTTGTATTATAATAGTAGTAAATTATATACAAATATAATGCTATCAACTTGTTTATAAAATTGTATAGTACAAACAGACCTATTTGGTATGTAATTCGTAATAGTTAATTCTGTACATTAAAGTTTCAATTCATATTAAAATATAAATTTGTATTTAACAGAGAACGTAAATTACTTGAAGGTAAATTTTTTTCAGTAGTTTGCAAATGTTGCAGCTTCAGTCAAGGATAGGTATCCTTGAAAATTGGTTTTGAAAAATACAGTAATTGTGATATATGTAGTGTGGAATTGAGGTTACACTTGAGGACCAATGTTTTTTCATTTTTTCCTTTCTTCTGAACTATAATTAATTGTATAGAGAAGTCTATTCTCCGTAAAATTATAAAAAAATAAAAACAAAATCTTGTCCTAAGTGTAATTAGTTTGTGTGCATGTCTGTGTGTGTGATTATTTTTTTTTTTTTTTTTTTTACTGTGGCACATTGCGACAATAACTGAAATCCTACCTTCTTGTTACAATAACATCATTCCACATCCTGTTTAACAACTAGTACAAAATAATGAGTCATATCAGGTCTTATTGTGGAATTGGGCTAGAAATTAGAAACTGCAGAATATTCAGAAGCAAAAACAGAAAACACGAAATGATAAATATTTCGTTCTTACAAGTAACTAAACATTGCATCATTGCTATGTGCTTTTCATTTCTTGTTCTTCCTATAAAATTAGTTACAGAAGAATTGTATATAATATATTATTTTTAAATATTGAAGTTCATACAGTGCGCATGAGATGGATTATAATTATTAATAAACGTATGATCTATTGAAATTTTTACTGATCTTGCCTGCTATAAATCTTCCATCTGGTATGGTTTAAATATATTTGTCAATAAATTGTTCTCTTTTCTATGTGCACGAAGCTCACATTAAGACTGTTATTGAAGTGGTGCGCAATCATATTGAAAAAGAGAGTGGGTCGAAAGAAAACAGGTTGATACTTACTTGTATTGAGCTGACTTCAAAAAGTTATGTATTCATTTTTTTTTTTCTGAATTAAAAATCAGTGAGAATCAAGTGACTTATTACTTCATACCAATATTAATAAAATGGCTTACAAGTTGATGTGAATCTATGTTGAAATTCGATACTTGTCCGAAAAACTCACCAATATCCTTAAGTGACAGGACT
Organism: Thermobia domestica; assembly: GCF_964235325.1. Lineage (NCBI taxonomy): Eukaryota > Metazoa > Arthropoda > Insecta > Zygentoma > Lepismatidae > Thermobia > Thermobia domestica. The sequence goes on from NC_137462.1 coordinate 182,294,028, forward strand.
TATTGTGCTGAAGACTGTAGTGCTATAAAAACATTCAAAAGACAATCTTTATTTCTGTAATTCAGTAAGCCTCAAGCTACTCCTTTGGAGGCGCAGTTTTCAAATAGTAATCTGTTTTGTGTCATCGAGAACACTGAATACAATGTGGAAAAAAAAAAAAAAAAAAAAAAAAAAAAAGTTCTCATATAAAGTCGCACATTTGCACCGCTCAACATTCAGGATGGAGCCTAACAAAAAGCTGATTGCTGTATGTACACTCATGTCCAAAATTATTGTCGCATGTCTATGAATATGTTTTTATAGGAATGTAATTTGATAACGAATTCGGCCAGTATTTCTTATAATGTTAGTACGTGTATAATCGTCAAAGACATGTGTGTGGAAAATTTCATGTCAAAAGAACAGTAAATAAGAACAGTAAAACGAAAATAAAACTTTCGTGTCCATTTAGCAACATTTTGTTTTACTCATTCTAAGTTTCGTATTTATAATTCTTTTCCTATGAAATTTACCACAACTATACATTTACCGGTTATACACATAGTATCAGTATTAAAAGTACCCTGTAAAATTATATTCTCACTAAAAGACACTTATAGATAAGCGACAATCATTTTGGACATGAGTGTACATAAGACAAGGATTAAGTGGAGGCTCGGTGACTCAGTGGTTGAGCGCTCACCTTTCGTGCTAAGGGTTCCTGGGTCTATCCGAGGCTAAGTGAGTCTGTGGTGGACAACATCGTGTCCATTGGTTTCTCTGCATTCTGGCGTTTCTTCCTACATTTTCATTCCACCATTTCTTCCACAACCGTTTAGTTCCATTAAGCTTCATCAGCCTAAAGAGCATAACTGTTGGACATAAAACTAGAAATTTTATTTACCAAGGATTTGGGAAAATCGAGAATAATCTGTAGCATCATCAGAGAATTATTTAGAAACTTAACCCATTGATATATGAATTGCTTTAAATTTAGTAATACAAAATGCAATGCAGCACGTGCGCACGTGTTCCCAGTGGGAGAGCATCAAAAAATTAAAAAAAAACAAAAAAAAAAAAAAAAAACTGCTGGAAAGAGACGCTAAACTTCAATCAATAAAATTAAATGCGTTGTTCATTAAACGAATGTAGTGTAGAGTTAAGAATCTGTTGAAAAAACATCAAGGCCGTATGAGTTCATAGTTTGGTATAATCATATATATATATATATATATCCGAGACAGTGGTTGGTTTACCTCTCTCTGGGGGCAAATAAGAAACGACAGTATATGTGTCTTAATTCTGACGTCACAGATCAGAGTAAAAGTGAACTTACAAATTAAAGTAGGTGATATGACATGAACACACAGGTTAACTTCGAAAGAGCATAACAGACCTCCTTTGCTGTTTAAAATGGGTATGTGACACGACACATCTAGTTTAAATGGGAGTTCTTAAATGAGAGGAAGTAGCAGTATTTACTTAAATTTTCTCTCGCTGGTTGACAAGTAGAGGCATTCATTGACAAATATATGGAACATTTCTAGACAGGAACACAAGTTGTAATATTAGAACTATTCATGTGTATTGTGTTCCATTCAATGAGAAAGTCTATCCTGGAGCACCACATGGCACTTACCGGTTCACCGAAATAACACAAAAGCAGCGAATTCGAATCCTGTTTGATACTAATGAAGTCTGTCCAGAAGGGATGGTGAGCACAAAAGATGGCAGTCATCTTCTCTGGATGGTCAATTTCTGTCGGCTGGTATTAGAGTTCTTCGACAGCATCTCCGTCGTCCCTGGTGTAAATAGCAGATGGCTTTTGGAGAAGATGAAATGAAAGAGATGAAAATGTCCCTTAACGAGGGTTAAAACCAGTGGCGTATCCTGAAAATCTGAACGTGTTTGCTGCCTCTTATATAAAGGATAAAATGTTTACAATGTCACACCACTTCTTTATATTTTATAACTCATGTATAAGCTATTAAATCCGAACTCAGAAAATAAATTCCGACGAGATGTATTATTATTATTATTATTTAAAAAGAAAAGAAAGAAAACCATGAAACTGATTTAAGATGGAGTTTTATCCAGTGTAAATTTGAGATTTTATCTAACCCCATCTCTCATGTCATCTCCATAGCAACGATTTCAGTAGAAACCATAGCAAATATTAACCGTGTGTTGAATAAGGCGGCCCCTTCACCGAAGAAAAGAAAAAAACATTCCTGAGGAAATGTCTTTAGAATGAGATGACATGAGTATGGCCGTTAGACTAGGAAAGAAAGAAAGGAAAAAGAAGAAAAGAAGATAAAAGAAAGAGAAGAAAGAAACAGTATCTAACTTATCCACATGAAAGAATAACCCTGAGAGAAAACCTTTACAAACGAACTCTGCAATTAAATTATTTCACTGTTTTTTTTAACTAGTCACCGTTTCAACGATTACTCTATCTTCTTCTGTGCTATACAGCACAGAATACATGTATATATCTAGATCATATTTAGAGGAGTAATAATAATTTGATATTCATAATTTCGATTGATACTGTTTTCAGTGCATGCCTAAGCTGGGTATTGATTTTACTCTCATATATATATATATATATATATATATATATATATATAATCATTCACTATTGAAGTATTCTTCGTAACCAAAACGGAGGAAATCCACACCATCACATCAACCTAACATACATAAATACACAAATAAATTAAATTCTTACTAAACTACCATTAGTTGCTAGGATGCATTCGTCTACAAATTATAGGAAATAAAGAAACATTTTCCCAGCTGGAATTTTTATTTACATATAATAATTTGACATATTCAAAAAAAATTTAAACTGAAATAAACACTAATATTTTTCAAAATAGATATACCTCCGTCCACAATGGAAGTAAACAGGAAAATGGTTTTAGCAATATTTCACATAAGATTCGCAGTATCAAATGATTTTCAAAATTGTTAATGGTTAAACAAACAAACAAACAAACAAACAAACAAAAAAAAAAAAAAAAAAAAAGATGTCTTCTATGACTACTTGACAGAAAGTTTCATGAAATTTTCAAATGACATTGCGTAAAATTGCACCTTAAAAAAAATTATAGCACAAATATTCTGAACTTTAGTTCTCAGGGAAATGTTCCATCGCATTAAATATATTGAAATTTTTCCAGAATTATTCCAGAACAATTTTATCTTTATCTTTAGGCAAACTATTTGTTTGTGAAGAATACGGTGTATTTATGAATAAAATTTAGTAAATCACAGTTCCAGTAAATTACTAATTCCTTGCCATTACTTGTTTCACTCTAATTTGGACATACTTAAATTCAAGGTGATTCATAATCTATACATCATCTTAGTACATTATTCCAGTCTATCCAAATTATATAGTAATTGATTTCTAAACTTTATTTTGATTCCGGCATATTGGGATATCTGCGTTAACCTGTCACTATCTGCACTTCTAGAATAAATTGGATGTGATTTCGCACTATGGCAACTCCAAATGAACAACTAGGGAAACACTGTTCTATACAGATGAACGCACTAAATTGACGCAAATTAAACTTTCAATTTGGGTGTTGGATTTTTCTTTTGGGATGGAATGGTTACTACGGATTCTTCACTGATTACGAAAATTTTCATAGTTCCTGAAGGTACTCTCGCCCGTACAGAGAAATCATATACAAAAATATTGACTTTACATGGCAACATCGAATATAAATGTTAATATTTTATCTTTCCATCAATTTATTTCGAATAAAGGTTAAAATTTCGTAACATAGATACAGATATAGATATATAATTGTGGAACCACTATGAATATCGGATTACAGGTATATTTAATGGAGACCAATTTCTCAGCAATATGGAAACGACTTCCAAGATCATGAACCCATTTCGGAACCAAAATCCCAGAACCTTAGTTATAAGTTCTTTTAAATGAAATATATATATATATATATAGATGTAAAATGTCGTCTGTTAGAGATGTCTCTATTATAAATATTAAAAAAATATACTTATATCAAGGAATATACAAACTGGCAAAAAAAAATTTTTTTGTAGTTCGAGGAAAGAGATAAGAAAGAAAAAAAAATCAAAGAGCGAACATCGAATGCCTCCAAGCTGATAAAAATATCAAGTAACTTAAAAAAATATCACTTCCCCATTCCTAATAACGCTAGCTTCTTAGATTTTGAATAATCGACATCTTGGAATCATCGTTGATCAGAGATACAAGGAAAAGAACCGAAGTAGCAAAAAGAAAAAAAAAAAACGAATTTTAGGTCGTCGAAGATAATAAAAACTTGCAACCATTTGTTGACTTAAACCGAAACAGACGTAAACCCCAAAAACGTACGGTCCTCACAATACCGACCGATTATACTATCCTGAAACCCGCTAGAAGTCTGTGATCAAGCAGAGATTCGAAGGAGGACCTCCGTTAGAAAGTTCCCCCTTAGTACCTGCGCTTTAGTTATTCCGTCTCCGCTAGACGACCTTCAGAATTGGAATTTACAAACAAATTCTATATAACAAACAACCTTCGTTACCACCAAAAGTCGGTTAAAAGCAAAGGAGACAATAGAAAGGAAAACTTTCCAAAAAAAAAAAAAAAATCCAGTTCAATAAAATGTAAATAAATAAATATAATCAAAAGATGAACTAAGTAAATATATTCTTTTTCTTTAAATCATCATTATTATCAATTCTTCATCCCGACATTTGACAATAGATTAGCGTTATTATCAAAGCAGTCAGAATGTCAGCAGGCTTCAATAAGAGAGAAATTACATGTCCGGAGGAAAGCTTGAAATTAAATCGGATAGTTATAGTACAAGTCCATCAGTGATGGAAAATAATGTTAAACTCCCACTGTGAGCTCACACACACGTCCCCCACCTCATGACATCGCACTGCCCCGAAGGAACCATGACAAATGCCATGAAGTATACAAGGAGATGAAAACTTCCTCTCACACGAAAACAAGGTAGGAAGAAAGTACTTAATTCGAATATTTAAAAAAAACGATGAAACAAAAAAACTGGAAAATACCGAAATAAAAAAAAAAATCTATAGGATGTGTTAACCTGTATTACTTCTTCCTCACCGAATCTTCCTCGTTATTGGAAATATTGTAAACATATGTGGTATAATAACATTACTAAATAATATATGGACGTATTATGAAGTTTCGCAAGATATCAATACGCATCGATATTATTACACTATTCGCCTTCACTTACACACCGAATTGCGACTAATTTCCACTCAACCCCATCTTATAAATTAGCTTTTCGAAATTATAATATTCGACGATAGATCTGGGAGACTCCGATCGCATTCACACACTCACTCACTTGATCCAGTGGCCTCTCATATGTATATTCATTACTGGGCTTATATATTTATATGTTGGGTTCCTATTATATTCTTAATATTCATAATCACAAATCAACATATCTATATTCTCAAGTACTAGTCAATACTATGAAACACCAACCAATTCACACAATAATCTCATACTATAATATGCTTTTATATATATATATATACAGAGTGTTGATTAATTCGTGTGTCAATTTCATTTGTTCGCTGTGCAAAAGTGGTATGAGGGAAAGCCATGGAATTTGGTGTGACTTTAGACGAAGGACATAAGTTTTGTTTCGTCATAGAAGCATGCCACTTGTACTGAAGGTTGAAGAGATATAGGGTCAAAGATCAAATTTCGATTTTTTCCTTATGGGATTCCAATGTTAAATTCTGAAAGAGCCTGAAAGTACGTAAATCGAAGTGATAACAAAGAAAAAGGTGTATGGTATGATTCTATGTCGCAAGCCGACCAAATATGCGTCAATCAAGTGTCAAGGTCAGAGGTCACGGTCATATCAAGGTCACAGGTCATCTTGAGAACCCACTTGAATACACTGAAAACAACACAATGTCCGTACCTCATCATGTCAAATGGGTTCTCAGGTGACCTGTGACCTTGATCTGACAGTGACTCTGACCATGACACTTAATTGACGCAAATTTGTTGGCTTGCGACATAGAATCATACCATATAGCTTTTTCTTTGTTATCACTTCGATTTACGTTCTTTCAGGCTCTTTCAGAATTTAACATTGGAATCCCATAAGGAAAAAATCGAAATTTGATCTTTGACCCTATATCTCTTCAACCTTCAGTACAAGTGACATGCTTCTATGACCAAACAAAACTTATGTCCTTCGTCTAAAGTTACACCAAATTCCACGGCTTTACTTCATGCCACTTTTGCAGAGTAAACAAATGATATTGACACACGAATTAATCAACACTCTGTATATATATATATACAGAGGGTGGGCCATTTTAATCAATCCACGGAAATATCTGAAAAATGATAAAACATAGAAGAAATGTTTGAAGTACACGTTATATATTGCTAAGGGGGAAAACCAATTCCGCCAAAAGTACCCCTCCCCGCCCTCCGGAAATGGGGGTAACGGGGGCTAACTTTGAAATGTCAAATGGGAACATGGGTCGAGTAATACCTCGTTCGAAAGGTCTTGGAAAACTAAGTAACGTTGTACCAAAAGATTTCATATTGTGCACCAGTTTCAAAATGGCCGCCATTATATGGTTCGGAAACTCCAGTGCCCGTAGTATGAAAACCATGGAAGGTAAATGAATGGAACAAAATTGAAATACGTAAATATCATAGGGCATATCGAATGGTGTGGTCCCTGTGATCCCAGTGGCCTCCCTGAAGGGGTCTTGTGGGCTAACTTCAAAATTTCAATGTGCGACCGGACAACGGTTCGGGCGTACGCTTGATCTACCCAATGCTGTTTGGAAGGCAGACTTCATGGATAGAGAATTGGTGCACTGAGTTAATGCGGATGACCACAGTTACATTTTGATTAACTATTAGCACTCATGTCATATTATGAGCTTGAGGGACGAAACGGTGTGTACGTATATCCCTGAAATGTTTTTTGAATAACCAGCACGCATTGCATAAAAGTTTCTGTGGCGACGGAGATTAGCAAATTCACACGTTTGTAAGTTCCAGCAACTGCATTATTCGACCACTTTTTTCGTATAACGTTCCTTCTCTTTTCGCAGCAAACCATACTCAGCCACACAGATATGCGTTACCATTCAAATAAAATTTCACCTTTTTTTAGTCACTACAGCGTCATCCTTACAAACAAATGTTTCAACCACACGATACCTAATTGTAAGGTAGCCTTAATTTGCAAATTAAAGTAGAGTTATCATTTGAACTTTCACTGTTACTTTCCACCCCACTCACATACAGAGCACAAGGAGAGATTATTTTGCAGGACTTGGATTTCTCTCTATACATTATGGCAATTTTACTCTAATATTTTTATCTCTGTTGTATTATTCTCGAGCCTTGGAACGCCTCCGTGGTTTTCCTATTTAATTTTCGTTATTTTCATTTATGTCTAACCGTATTCATACTATGGGTACTAGACGTTTTCTTAAACACAGTAACCATGTCTTGGCGATCATTTTGAAAACGGTGTCTCATGTCGAAAATATCCTTACAGAAGCTGTTTGATATTAATTTCTCTATGTAACGTGATGTTACTCGCTCCAAGTTGCTATTTGAAATTTTCAAGTTGGCCCCGGATACCTTTCAGTTGGCCCTTGGAGTCACAGCGACAACACCTCTCGATGTGCCTTACGTCAGTTAGCTACTACAGTTTTTCGTCTGTTGATTTATCTCCAATCGCTTTCATACTACGGCACTAAACCTTTTCTCTAACACGAATACTATGTTTCGGCGGCCTTTTGAGAACACTGCCATTTCATCTCAATCGTTTTCTCCTGCAAGATGTTTGATTTTGCAAGATTTATCGAACGAGGTACCACTCGACTCATGTTACTATTTGAAATTTTGAAGTTAACCCCCAAGACCCCTTTAGGGAGGCCACTGGGGTCACAGGGACCACACCATTCGATATGCCCTATGATATTTACGTATTTCAATTTTGTTCCATTCATTTACCTTCCATGGTTTTCATACTACGGGTACTGGAGTTTCCGAACCATATAATGGCGGCCATTTTGAAACTGGTGCACAATATGAAACATCTTTTGGTACAACGTTACTTAGTTTTCCAAGACCTTTCGAACGAGGTATTACTCGACCCATGTTCCCATTTGACATTTCAAAGTTACCCCCATTTCCGGGGGTCGGGAAGGGGTACTTTTGGCGGAATTGGTTTTCCCCATGTACTTCAAACATTTCTTCTATGTTTTATCATTTTTCTGACATTTCCGTGGATTGATTAAAATGGCCCACCCTGTATATATACATACATACATATTATATATATATATATATATATATATATATATATATATATATATATATATATATATATATATATATATATATATATATATATATATATATATTGTCATATGTACACAATACCACCGGGGTATTGTATACATATAATAAAAATATATATATAAATACTCCACGAAAACTCCCGTTCCATTCATCTAAACTAATATTATTTATCATTCCTACTACTTTCAGCTGCTCACATTTTACCGTACTACTTCTAAATTTATTAAATTTCAGGCTTACCTTCCAATAAACAAAGAATTACAGATTTACTACGAAAACTAACCGATACGCACACTATTAAGTAAATTTTCTGCTATTGCTATCAATAACTTATGTTAAATATCCTTGTATTTGCTATCTATTAATTTGCTCTGTATACCAACAATCAGCTTTGAATACGACGCTGCTAGCGCCACATCTACAACTATGAACGGATCCTAAACTATCCAAGCACAACGAAGCGATTTAATTACTGCAATAGTGAACTATTGAAAGTTAAAATTTACGTAATAACAAGTAAAATTTTTAATGACACGTTAAGCACTCTCGAATACCACTCTGTCCAACGAAAATGAATGTTCAATATACACACAATGACTCGTTATCAAAATTTTCGAACACCTGGATTCCCTCACTAAATGACAGTAGTTCACATCCCTTCGCCATCTATAAATTATCCATGATGCAGTCTATCACCAGCCCCACGAGACAAAGAAACATCGCACAGCGAAGAAACACGCATGGGAACGCACAGTACGAACCAGACATATATATACACGGAAATTCGAATTCAGAGTGGTTACTAACACGAGAATAACCCGGCACTAAAATTTCAATACAGAAGATGACTATGTCAACGGGCTAATCATATATAAACAAAATAACTATAAGTCAATTATAATCACTAGTGTGTATCCCAACCAAAACAATAATAAATATACACTACAAAACTTATACTCTACACATAAAAATATCATCAACCAAATTAATCTCCGGTGGATGGTGGGATTAAAATTTCTTGCTACTGTTAAAAAAATTGTCAAAACCATCTTTGAATTGTTTTCAATAGACAAATAAATAAATAAATAAAGATGAGAAAATGGGGAGAGAGTGTGTAGGTTAAGGTCTTACTATTTCATTCCATAATGTTCTGGTGTTATATATATATATATATATATATATATATATATATATATATATATATATATATATATATATATATATATATATATATATAAAAAACGCACCTAGGAACTGAAGGTTCCTAAGGAGGAAATGAAAACAGCCAGCTACATTACACCCCTTTTTTGGCACTCAACACCCTCTTTAGCCCCGCATGGCTACGTGTTCACCCTTCACATAAACAACACTTCCTACCATTTTGAACTTGAGTCACATCCAAAAAAAAAATAATTATATTTGCTTTCCGTTATAATGAATCAAGCGTGAGCGAGAGTAAAAATTAAACCTGAAGATTTTTTTTTTTTTTTAGTTCAACAATTAGTCATGTTCAATAACCTCCAAATATGACTGCCCTTATTCACTCAATGAAGTCTGAAATTTCCGATCCCAAAACACTACTCCTGGTTATTTGTAAATTTGGATTATTTTAACATATTTGTTTTACTTACAGTTTGGAGATTTAGTTATTCATCTGACGAAATATCTTATGCCGGCAACTTTAAAACTGAAAATTTCTATAGCCAAATTGTGCGTGTTAATCCAACCCCGATATTCGAAGAAAAGACGCTTCTACATCTCTTCCTCCCAGCTTCTAGAAATCTGGAAGTTAAAATTTAACCAATGACATTTTTTCTGTCCACCTGTGGCAGATGTGACGAAGGAAAAAAAATATCACTGCTAGCATTTGCTAGTAATTAATTCAACTTAATAAATATAAAGGATATGTAATAACTTAGGATGTCAACTTAGTAAATAATAAACTGTACTATTATCATCCCAAAGAAAGAAAATTTGATGCTACAGATCTTTTACGTTTAATTATTAACTGAAATTTCTGTTTTCTTGGCAAAGCGCTGATGCTTAAGTATTAAAAAAAAAAAAAAAAAAAAAAAAATCAATGAAAAAAAGAAAGAGGGGGGGGTATGGAAAGATTTTTTTCTCTCTCTCTAATCACTGTAACGATAAGTTCTTTTCACATCCTCCTTCGTAGATAAGCCTTGGATACTCTAAACCCTTTTTTTCTTCCACTTCCCGGATAAAAGGAAGACCCAGCGCCAGGCAAAAGGGAGATGCTGCAAGTGCAAAAACAATTGAACATGGTTCTTTTGTAAGTTGTGCCAAAAGTAGTTGTGTCTCCAACACTATGCACGGAATGCGTTGAGGACAATTCGGATGGATGAAAATGACTCGTTTTTGACCTGTGGTTCAAACAAATCACAGAACACTTCTGAGTCTTAATACGTTTCTTTATGTTAATCCACGTTATTCTAAATACGTATACGAATTAGAATACGTATTTTATTCTAATACTTCATGTGTATAATCAGATGCTATTTCTCAGAATTCGTAATTTTACGGCGTAAGATCTGATTGTATCCGTTATTCATAAGGTAAAATAAACATGTTTAATAAATATCGAAAAAGAGCATACAAATAAGGAGTTTCGTGGTTTCAATATCATATATCGATAAGTAACACGTGCATCCCTTGAAACATAAAGATATTTTATTGGTCTTTTATGTATTTTTAACTTAATTAAATTTTTGTGGTGCCTCACAGGCGCAACCCGTCCACTCACGTAACAATTCCACCCGTGTACTGAAGTGTTACAAATGTTAAAGTATTAGAATAAAGTAGAACTAAGAGAATACCGAAACGGATATCGGTATTTTTGAATACCGAAGTTGAGGTATTACTCATAAGGAAATATCGATATACCGAAATACCAGAAAAGCGAAATATCGAAACATAGTGAAATATCGAACAATTTCCGAATGATATTTTTCATGATTGTTTTCTTTATTTTCTCTCTTGTTAAAGCAGAAATTTAATAATCTATCTTCCTTTCCTACTTTACAAACAAGGAAAATATATTATCTTCGTTGTATGCACAAATATATTTTATCAGAATACAACTTGTTGTTCTCTCTTTATTTTCATTTCTAAATTACATTACATATTCTCAACGTACACTTAGTGTTGCATGAACAGCAAAACTCAAAACTCGAATTTCCTCTACTGCATTACTGGTTTATATATTGGGTGTTCTAAAAATTAAAAATGACGCCCATTGACCACAGAGCACTATTGTACAAGTCAAAGCAAAATTCATTTATAGGCTATATCCATATATAATATAAAATTGTATATCTTTCGGGTCCTCGTTTAGAGACGCATATTGCACTATGTCGCAACGTCGCAGATACAAAACCATAGAGTAGATCTATTAATCCATCAAATAGTTAGTTCAATTCTTTTCAGATGGTAGTTAAAGTCGATAGCTGTTGACACAACCATCATTTATTAGCGTAACAATCAAAGGAACCATTACTATTGCTCTACGAACCCACCATGTAGTTACAAGTTCATCTGCGACGTTGTCACATAGTGAAATTTTGATTCCTCATAGCGGATAAGAAGGATCCGTAATTGTATAGTGTTTCCGGTTTATTTTGGCTTGAAGAATAGCGGTCTGTTATCCATGGGCGCCATTTTTAGAACAGCCGAAATACATTTTTAAATATAAAAAACCAATTTCATGCAAATTTACCCATATGAAATGCTTAAAAATTTTCAAGACATACCGTAATATTTTCGATTGACTTAATAGTTCTTTCCATACATTTTTCCTTTTCTTAAACATACGTAACACTAACAATTTCGGGTTTCTATTACTTTGTCGTCACTGTTGCCTATTTTAACTTCCTGGTCTTACCTTCTTTCAGTAATTTGCGGTTTTTCAGTATTTTATGATATTTCTGTATTTTTCGATTCTCTGGTAACTTATGAAATTTCGTGATATAGTTCGTTTATTTGCATTGGTATTTAGTCTCTCTTAGCACCAAGGTCATATGAAACATTGACATACAGTTTAACATGGGATCCAAGCCACATTAGTAGCTCTTGCCGAGAACAAATCCATGCCTTTCAAGCCAAGGGCGCGTAGCCTAACCATTGTAACGACGTAGGATCTTTTAAGTATTTCTGGTTTGCTATATATCGCACTCTTGGTATTTAAAACATCGAAAGTCGATATGTAAATCTTAATACCAAACAGTCCTATCGGTATATATGATAATGAAAAAAATATTTCCTTTTGTAAGCTGAAGAAAATAAAAAGGCGATAGTACTTAATCAAATTTTAAAAATAAAATATATGACTATCCATATTAATAGGTTTTTTTTACGATTCAGTTATCTTTTTATTTTCATGTAGAAAATTAAAAAATAATAATCCTCTTTTTTCCCTTTTGTGCATTTAAGAAAACAAATTACAAATAAAACATTTATCTTTCTTGTATTTGTAAATACATTATCAGGCTACGATTTTCCTTTTTCCACAATGCAAGCCTTTATGTTCTTTGGATGAATCTGTTTGAAATGGATATCATTGCAATGTGCTTCGAAACAAAAGCTGTTTTATCTTGTTACAGACCTCTTTCGGATCTCTTTAGAAACGCACTGAACGTTAATGTTATATTGAGGAACTAGATCAGTGTGCAAATTTCTGATAGGATGTATACACACGAACAAAAGTGCATTCACACTTCCAATTTTTCACATCCTTCAACGTTAGACAACCAGATTTGCAGTGATATTTGCTGGGTTGAGAACTAAGACATTCTATAAATGCTCTAGTTTGTTTAAATGATGTCATTGTAGCAAACTGCAAAAGATGTAGAATAAAATTCAAGCCTCTGCAACAAAAAATGCCAAAAAAGACATCGTTTAGTATCTACAGAGCTATTGATATGAGAAAGTTAAAAAGTGATTTTATTCATCGTTAGACATATCAAAGAAAATCAACGCTAAGCATGATACAGCATTTTGTAAAATCTTTGAATATTTTACGTTATTCATTTCAACATTACCTCCACTTTTGTTAGTTTTCAGTTTTAATATGTCTACTGAAAGTTTATGAAAAAAAGAAACGCCGTAGAGGGTGATTTGACTGCCAGCTTTCTTTTGCGAAAATTTCTTTTATGCGCAAAACCATCGCATTTTTCATATATATACAGGGTGGGCCATTTTAATCAATCCACGGAAATATCTGAAAAATGATAAAACATAGAAGAAATATTTCAGGTACACGTTATATATTGCTAAGGGGGAAAACCAATTCCGCCAAAAGTACCCCTCCTCGCCCCCCCTAAATGGGGGTAACGGGGGGTAACTTTGAAATGTCAAATGGGAACATGGGTCGAGTAATACCTCGTTCGAAAGGTCTTGGAAAACTAAGTAACGTTGTACCAAAAGATGTTTCATATTGTGCACCAGTTTCAAAATGGCCGCCATTATATGGTTCGGAAACTCCAGTACCCGTAGTATGAAAACTATGGAAGGTAAATGAATGGAACAAAATTGAAATACGTAAATATCATAGGGCATATCGAATGGTGTGGTCCCTGTGATCCCAGTGGCCTCCCTAAAGGGGTCTTGGGGGCTAACTTCAAAATTTCAAATAGTAACATGAGTCGAGTGGTACCTCGTTCGATAAATCTTGCAAAATCTAACATATTGCAGGAGAAAACGATTGATGTGAAATGGCAGTGTTCTCAAAAGGCCGCCGAAACATAATATCCGTGTCAGAGAAAAGGTTTAGTACCCGTAGTATGAAAGCGATTGGAGATAAATCAACAAAAGAAAAACGAGTAGCTAACTGACGTAAGGCACATCGAGAGGTGTTGTCAGAGTGACTCCAAGGGCCAACTGAAAGGTATCCGGGGCCAACTTGAAAATTTCAAATAGCAGCTTGAAGCGAGTAACATCACGTTACGTAGACAAATTAATATCAAACAGCTTCTGTAAGAAAATTTTCGACATGAGACACCGTTTTCAAAATGATCGCAAAGACATGGTTACTGTGTCTAAGAAAACGTCTAGTGCCCATAGTATGAATACGGTTAGACATAAATGAAAATAACGAAAATTAAATAGGAAAACCACGGAGGCGTTCCAAGGCTCGAGAATAATACAACAGAGATAAAAATATTAGAGTAAAATTGCCATAATGTATAGAGAGAAATCCAAGTCCTGCAAAATAATCTCTCCCTGCGCTCTGTATGTGAGTGGGGTGGAAAGTAAAGTGAAAGTTCAAACGAGAACTCTACTTTAATTCGTAAATTAAGGCTAACCTTACAAATAGGTGTGGTGTGGTTGAAACATTTGTTTGTAAGGATGACGCTGTAGTGACTAAAAAAATAGAAACTTTTATGCAATGCGTGCTGGTTATTCAGAAAGCATTTCGGGGATATACGTACACACTGTTTCGTCCCTCAAGCTCACAATATGACATGAATGCTAATAGTTAATCAAAATGTAACTGTGGCCATCCGCGTTAACTTAGTGCACCAATTCTCTATGCATGAAGTCTGCCTTCCAAACAGCATTGGGTAGGTCAAGCGTACGCCCGAACCGCTGTCCGGTCGGACATTGAAATTTTGAAGTTAGCCCACAAGACCCCTTCAGGGAGGCCACTGGAATCACAGGGATTACATCATTCGATATGCCCTATGATATTTACGTATTTCAATTTTGTTCCATTCATTTACTTTCCATGGTTTTCACACTACGGGTACTGGAGTTTCCGAACCATATTATGGCGGCCATTTTGAAACCGGTGCACAATATGGAACATCTTTTGGTACAGCGTTACTTAGTTTTCCAAGACCTTTCGAACGAGGTATTACTCGACCCATGTTCCCATTTGACATTTCAAAGTTACCCCCCGTTACCCCCATTTAGGTGGGGGCGGGGAGGGATACTTTTGGCGGAATTGGTTTCCCCCCTTAGCAATATATAACGTGTACTTGAAACATTTCTTCTATGTTTTATCATTTTTCAGATATTTCCGTGGATTAATTAAAATGGCCCACCCTATATATATATATATATATATATATATATATATATATATATATATATATATAGATGTGTTTCGCTTTCCGAATGAAAGTTAAAGTAGCCAAGTCTGGATTAGGACAACCTTTTTGAAACTAATAACCGAGCAGTAGTCGGTTAAATCATACATTGCTCTTGTAACCTATTTTTCTGATACTAGTTACTGAGAACATTGGCAAAAAAATGTTTTCACCAACTTACTCAGTTACTTTAACCAAGAAGAATGAGGTGTTAAGCTTTTCGTTTGGTTTACTTCTCAGTTAAAATGTTTTTTTGCCATTCAGTCCGTTTAACTAGCGAGGTAATATTTTGGCAAGTAGTGCTTAGATTGTGTTACATTGAATCACTATAACTATATGGGGAAGTATTTGTATTCATACATACAATACGGCGTTAAATTCGTTGGCGTTAAATTCGTTGTACAAAAGCAGATGAGTGATTCCTGAGAGTAAAACAAGTTCCAATAAACATAGAGCGAAAACCGCGTCGTTTACGTGTTATAAGCTGCCGAAAGCGTGTGAAAACTAATTTTAGAGTTAAATATTGCACAAACTACTGAGCGTAGACGTGATGCTGCATGATATCGTCAAAGGATCCTAACCTGCTCTATCCAAATTTGCAGTTTTCAGATTTGTGCAATAGCGGCGCAAGGGATTCCTCAAAGGACATTTAGTAATTCCCGGACATTTCATTACGTAAATTGAATGGACAAGAGCATGTAAAGGACGCCTCAATGCCTGGAAATAATACTACTTGACAGGTCAGTACTCATACACCCAAATTAAGAGATCATTGTACGTGGTTGCATACCTCCTCAAGAAGTACTAGTAGAGACGTACAAACATTCGCTGGAAACTTCATGTTGCTATAATGTAAAAATATGTTAAGCACAAGCCGATAGGTGACAGAAAATAAAGAAATTCAGATTGCTGATCTGCTCACGTCACTTTTAATGATGATCTGATACTAATGCTAATGTCCTTTAGTTTATTTGTGTTTCATAATTTATACAAGACTCCAAAAGTGCATTACCACCTGCAATTCTCCTTTTCCTGCAATAGCAGGCAACCCCAAAAGCTCGGCGGTTCTGTAGGTTGCGAATTCGAAAGGCGTTAGACCAAACCTAAATTTTGTAGCAAATATATCAGTGTGGCAAACTGCAAATAAGAGAATAAACAAATTGTTAACAGTGACAATTTTATTATCGTGACGCAGTTGGATAACATCAAAAGTTACAAAATGATCTTACTGAACCAGTTCAAACAAGATAAATGGCAAGAAACAGATATCAGAGGAAAACATTTCTCTCCCCCCCAAAAAGAATCTCATAAAAAAGAAAAAACTTACATAATGTAAAGGTTTAATATAGAGCCCCACCCAAAATTTTTAAAGTTGACACCCAAAAGGCAAGAACAACTGAACCAAAGTGAATTAAATTGTGCAAAGATATTGGAGACGTAAAATGAGGGAATACGGGTTTCTATTTTCCTAAAAAAAAAAAAACGGTTGGGTGGGGCACGGACCTCTCCTAATATTTCATCATGAAATATCAAAAGTGCTAGTAACAGCATGTCAGGTATGTGTAAAGGACATGAAGAATTGAAACAAAACTTTACGTATGCACAATACGGAAAAAATAAACGAATATTTTTTTATTTTCTGCGGAAAAATGGTTTTAGGGGGCAAAATCCCCACCCAAAATTTTGAAATTTACGCCCAAAAGGCAAAAAGAAGTAAACCGAAGTGAATGAAATTCTGTACAGATATTGTAGACGTAAAATGAGGGAATACGGGTTTCATATTTTTTTTTGGAAAAAACGGTTAGATGGGGCACGAACCCCTCCAAACCTTTGATCACGAAATATCAAAAGTGCTAGTAACAGTATGTCAGATGTGTGTAAAGGACATGAAGAATTGCAACGAAACTTTGTGTATGGACAATACACAAAATATAAATGAATACTGGTTTTTACTTTCTGCGGGAAAACGGTCTTAGGGGGCAAACGCTCCCACCGAAAATTTTGAAAGTTGACGCCCCAAAGACAAGAAGTGAATCGAAGTGAATAAAATTGTGCAACATTTTGTAGACGTAAAATGAGGGAAGATGGGTTTTTTATTTTCCTGGAAAGAACGGTTGGGTGGGGCACGGACCCCTCCAAACATTTTATGACGAAATATCAAAAGTGCTATTAACAGTATGTCAGATGTGTGTAAAGGACATGAAGAATTGCAAGTAAACTTCGTGTATGGACAATACGCAAAAAATAAACGAATACGTTTTTTTCTATTTTCGGAGGAAAAATGGTTTTGGGGCAAAAGCCCCCGTCCAAAATTTTGGAATTTGATCCCGAAAGGCAAAAAGAAGTGGGCCGAAGTGAATGAAATGTGCACAAATATTGTAGAAGTAAGATGAGGGAATACGTGTTTCGTATTTTCCTGAAAGAAAAAAAAAAACTTGAGTGGACCGAGGTATTGAGTGGCGGGAGAAGTGTATCGTAGCGAATGAAATTGTAGATATTGGATATGCAAAATATGGTCTTTCGTGTTTCACAAGTGTCGTGTCTCCATCTGATTTCTCCAAATTTGGCAGTTCAACTACAATCACAAACAGTATAGCGTATTTTATAGTATTTCAGGAGGCACCCAACCCTTTTTCCAGGAAAATATGAAACCCATATTCCCTCATTTCATGCCTACAAAATCTTTGCACAATTTCATTCTCTTCGGTTCACTTCTTTTTGCATTTCGGGCATCAACTTTCAAAATTTTGGGTGGGAGCGTTTGCCCCCTAAAACAGTTTTTCCGCAGAAAATAAAAAAACGTATTCGTTTGTTTTTTGCGTATTGTCCATACACAAAGTTTCGTTGCAATTCTTCATGTCCTTTACACACATCTGACATACTGTTACTAGCACTTTTGATATTTCGTGACCAAAGGTTTGAAGGGGTTCGTGCCCCACTTAACCGTTTTTCGCAGGAAAATAAAAACCCTTATTCCCTCATTCATGGGTGGAGATTAGGAGGCAAAGGGGACAGTTGTTCTCCACTTTTTTGAAGTGATCCATTCATGCATATATACTTTTATTTGGAAATGTAAAGTTTTTGTATGTATTACTGGTTCATAGAAAGAAGTGCCATATATTTTCCGTTGCGTCAGTATTTTCCGTTGGTTGTCTTCGCGTGTAGTTAAGAAAGCTTGCCATGGAAAATGGTCGAAAAATCAACCTATTGGAGCGCAACAAATCCAGCGTACCTTTATTTCTTCTTACAAGGTTCGATATCTTAATCAGCCGCTTTGAAAATAATTGAGGTTATTTCGCAAAGAAAGAAGTCTTCCACCACTTATTATTTAATTGCACAAAATTGACAGTTCCTAAAATGTCTTTTCTCCTTTCTAATAGTAAGGAATATGATTAAAAAGAGAGTAATAAGATAGAACTTCTACCTTTTTCATTGAGTTGTTAATTTTGAGCTTAACGTCCTTTTCAGCAGCGAGGCTATATGAGACAGGACCTACTGATTAACGTGGAATCTGAACCACATGAGCTCCCGCCGGGAATCAAATCGGGTCTCCCATACCTTTGCCATTGTTTTGCAGTGTAATATACGAGTGAAGTGGTGTGTTTAGGGGTGTACGAGTATATATACAATTAAATTTAGTGAATTCGACATTATTCTAGGTTTCAGGATTGTTTTGTATAACTGGAGTGTGAAGTAATTCTAGGTATTGTTGTGTTTTGATGTGTTCCACTAAACTGCATCTAATGACAACGAATATGTTTCGGGAAGCTGCAGGAGTATTTCTTTGAATGTCGTAGAATATGCTTGTAGCATTTTCTGCCTTTCATTTTTTAAGAGTAATAACATACATTTAATAGCATGTGTGGAATAAAAATATAAGTTGTTCATTAATCCCAATTTCAATATAACAATTCAAAATAAGCCTCATTATTCATTACTATGATTAATATTATCCTTTCTATTTTCTTGTTTTGCAAATTAGTTATTAAATAATCTGATCACACAATTTTTCAGACAAAATTTTAAGATGTTCATGAGCAAGCAATCAAATCTCTTCGTACACCTTCGTTTAAAAGTACAAAGGGCCAGCACCTACTTGCGTTGCTCTTGTTAATTTACTAAATAAAATATGAAATACGATATACGGTATTTTAACTGAAAACAATAGTATCCTATTAGTTCCACAACCTTTCGTCAAAGTGTTAGAAACAACCAGGAAAACAAACATTAATATACAGATATTCATGTCTTGCTCCCAATTTTAAAGTCCAATCGCCGCCACTGTCCTCATTTTATGTCTACAATATTTGTGCACAATTTCATTCATTTCGGTTCAGGTCTTCTTGCTTTTCGGGCGTCAACTTACAAAATTTTGGGTGGGAGCGTTTCCCCCCTAAAACCGTTTTTCCGCAGAAAATAAAAACCCATATTTATTTATTTTTTGCGTATTGTCCATACACAAAGTTTCGTTGCAATTCTTAATGTCCTTTACACACCTGTCCTTTACGTAACTAGTACTTTTGATATTTCCTGATCAAAGGTTTGGAGGGGTCCGTGCCCCACCCAACCCTTTTTTCCCAGGAAAATACGAAACCCATATTGCCTCATTTTATGTCTACAATATCTGTGCACAATTTCATTCACTTCAGTTCACTTCTTTTGCCTTTCGGGCGTCAACTTTCAAAATTTTCGGTGGGAGCTTTTGTTCCCTAAAACCGTTTTTCCGCAGAAAATAAAAACCCGTATTCATTTATTTTCTTGTAAGAATATAATTTGATAATGATTTAGGGGGTAATTTTAATACTGATACTGTGTGTAAAATCGGGAAATGTATATTTTTGGTAAATTTCATAGGAAAATAATTATAAATACAAAAATTAGAGCGAGTAAAACGAAATGTTGCTAAATGGACAAGAAAGTTTTACTTTCGTTTTATTGTTCTTATTTACTACTCTTTTGACTTGAAATTTGCCACATACATGTCTTTGCCAATTATACACATACTAACATCATAAGAAATGCCTTGCGAATTCGTTATCAAATTATATTCCTACAACATATTTATAGACATGCGACAACAATTTTGGACATGAGTGTACATACTAGTCTGTCATTCTCTCCAGTACCTTTTTGAGCTTCTTCGTGGCTAAGCGGTTAGCGTACGCGCTTTGGCGTGGGAGACCCGGGTGCAACTCCCGGAGGAAGCTCATGTTCGGATTCCACGTTAAACAATAGGTCCCGTTCCATAGAGCCTCGCTGCTGAAAGGGACGTTAAACTCAATATCAACTCAACTCTCAAGTATTTTGGCAAGAAACAACAGAACTTCGGCAACCTGATATTTGTTTGGTTCTTTTGCTATCTCCTTTCACTTGTTGCAGTGTGTGTGTGCTGGAGTCATTGGATATGAGTGAAGGAGTTAGTTTGTTCGTCGCTTGCGGAAGAACGGGATCGACACTATGGACAATTAAATGAATCCTCCTTTCAGGGCTAGTTCTACTCGTGTGTTTCTCATGAACGTTTCAAAACGAAAAACTACGTACTATTAAAGGCTACGTTAGTTTATTTGGGTTCATTAGAATGCATTGCATCTCTAATTAGGATGTATTGTGTTGTGCGTGTTTCTTTAATGACCAGAAAATCGTTCGTGGCATTAAGTGTGCCTCACAGGAGGGCGATACGTTATTTGTGAATGTGATCAATAAGATATTAAGGTACTACGTCTGTCGTACTAGTGGTGTCCGCACTTTTCTGTCCTGTAATGTCTTCTCCGTCACGCTGTAGGTCTTGTACATATGCTAATCTGTATATACAAATATCATTCTTTGAACGAAAAGTTGCACCAAGTTGCAATTTCGTTATCTTCGGTTCCGGTCAGTGACTACAACGGCGGAGGGAACATCTTCTATTTCCGATTTAATTTTATTTCATTTCTCACCATACGGCGTTCATGCCTAACGCCTGTGATTACAGAGAAGATGGAGCAGTGCACACTTGAGGAATTAGCAGACATTCATCTAGCATACGGGAAAGTGGATGGTAATGCCGTCATACGCAATGGCTGTATAGACAACAGTTGCCTAATCGTAGAATTCTACACCACGCAACTTTCTCCAGTGTAGATCGAAGACTATGAGAAACAGGATTGCTGGAAGCACAAGGCCCAATGCTGGACAAAACAGAACCGAACGGACTGTGGCTTTTGAGGAGGACGTTCTTGTACGAGTTCAGATAAACCATTCCACCAGCACACGGGTAGTAGATGCTGAAGTTAACGCGCATCATCGACAGGTATGGCACGTGATTCACGAAAATCATATGTATCCTTTCTACTTTCAAAAGGTGCATGCATTACATGACGCTGATTATCCACGTAGGCGGGAGTTTGTCTAGTGGCTACGTAAACAGCATGCTAATACACCCCGCTTCATGTCTCTGTTCTCTTTACAGATGAAGCTACTTTTCCCGTGATGGATTGTTCATTAATCACAATCAACATTTGTGGTCTGAGGCAAACCCACAGGGAATGTCAACTCGTGTCCATCAGGAACGGTGTTCTGAGAGTGTGTGGGCAGGAATCGTTGATAAGTATCTCATCGGACCGTACCTACTACGCTTGACCGAGTAAGAGAATCGTATATTTTTAGAAGAGGTTCTGCCTGAAGTATTAAAGATTGTGCCACTGGCTGTTCGTCGAAGCATGTGGTTTATGCACGACGGTGCTCGTCCTGATCTGGGGCCTGGACAAAAGTATCCGTGATCAAAATTTAGTAACTGTCATCTGTTCCCCCAGACCACACACATACCCATACACACACACACACACACACACACACAAAGAAACACAAACAAACTCGTGTTTCATACACACAACAGATAGAACAAACAGCGTTCTTTCGTATAGAACGTAGCTATGTTGCGTCCACCCAGTTAAGTCTTCTACTAAGTGCCGGAAGCATTTAGTCTTTTATACGTAAACACGTCTGTTGAATCTGCCTCTTCTATCGAAGTAATGGGTCGCGTGTAATCCTAGTATTATTAGCTATTTCGTTGTTGTATTGATCTTGAAGAACCAACAAATGGCCTTTCATAGAGTCATGAGTCGCTTTTGTCCGTGAAGTTGATATACAGTAGAAATCACCTATGCATTACTCACCCGTTGTAAAATAGAAAGATTATTTTGGTTTTACCTGAACATCCACAAATTTACTATAAACTTAGCAAGAGGCCTTCCCATAACTACTTCCAATCTGGCATAAATTTCACGGATAACTTTTTGAATTATACACAAGAGTACCATTGATATGTTAGTGTTAATAATATTTATGGAGCCAAAGACAGGTTTTAAACTTCCAAACTATGCTGTGCATAAAAGTCAGAAATTTTATAGAGTGGTTTCATCCGTGTGTCTATTGGCAGATACAAGAGCAAAGACAGTAAGTGATATCGAGAAATGATTTTCTGTCATTGATTCTACATCCAAAGAATAGGTTCCATCTCATCCATTAACTCTATATTCACGCCAGAAGTGGTTCAAATTAGCAATTTCCGATTCTAACATTTAATCCATAGATGAAAACGGCAATATTCAAGGAGAAGACTTTTTTGTGAACGATTGCGTGTATATAGTTAATATATCATGGTCATTCACAATACTCTACTAAAATTGAAAATGATTAAATTTATTACTTCCGGTTTCAATACCAGTTTCAACTTTAATCGTCATAGCATGAAACGGTAACAGCGAGAACTGATTTTTGGAAACGAGTTACCATCTAGATATATCATCATGAGTATCCAAAATATTCTACCGAAACCATAAATGGTTGAAATTTACTATTACTTCCGGTTTCAATTTCCGCCTAATAGAAATAGTAAATGCTTCAAGATGTGGTCTTTTGCAATCAATCCCGTGTTCAAAGGATAGATTTTATTTCTTCCGTTAACCTACTCAAACCGGAATTGGTTAAAATTAGTCTTTTCCAGTTTTAACGGTTGTCGATATACAAAGAAAATGATAAAGGATAGTGAGAAGCGATTTCTGCAAACGATTTAGAATCTAAAGACAACATATCGTGACTATCTACAATACCCTACCAAGTTCGGCTGTAGTTAGAATTTACTATAACTTCTGGTTTCATTACCGGTTTCAACGTTTATCGCTATAGAACGAAAACGGCAGCAGAAAACGAGAAGCAGTTTTAAGCAAACGATTCAGCCTCTCAACAAACATATCGTTACTATCCATATAATTCTACCAAAACTGGAAATTGTTCAAATTTACTAGTACTTCCGGTTCCAATACTGATTTCCGTAGAGCAAAAATGTTAAAAGATATTAAAAAGTGTCTTTTTGCAATCGATTCATCGTTTTAAGAATAACCTCCTCCTTCTTCATGGCAGCTTTGATCAAAGCAGTTGTTAAAATTAGCCATATTCTGTTTGAACGTTCCTCGCCATAGAACGAAAACAGTAACAGAGAGCAAGAACATTTTTGTCCAAACGATTTAGCGTCTCAAGGCAACATACCATAATTATTGTCAACACCCTATCGGAACAGGAAGTTGGTTCAAATTAACTATTACTTCCTATTTCAATTCTTATTTCCATAGATCAAATCCGTAGGGGATATCTGGATACGGCGTTTTTTACAATCAACAGGAAGTGGTTTAAATTAATTATTACTTCCTATTTCAATTCTTAATTCCACAGATCAAAACAACAGGAGATATCAGGATACGACTTTTTTACGACCAACAGTAAGTGGTTAAAATTAACTATTACTTCCTATTTCAATTCTTATTTCCAGAAATCAAAACAATAGAAGATATCAAGATACGGCTTTTTTTTTCAATCAATTCAGGATCCTAAGAAAATGTTCCTCTAAGAATTCAGCATCCCAAGATTATTTTCCACCAATCCCTATTTAAATCAGTAGTGGTTCAAGTTAGCCAAGTTCGGTTTCAACGTGTATCGCTATAGAACGAAAACGATAACAGGCAACGATTAGCAGTTTTGCAAACATATCACTATTAAACACACACTATCATCACTCTACCAACCAGAAGTGTTTCAGTATACTATTATTTACAGTTTGAACACCTTTTAACCCTTATTGCCATAGAACAAAAGTGGTAACAGATAGCGAGTAGTTTTATTCAAACAAATCAGCCTCTCAATACAATATATAATGACTAACAGCACTGTTAAAGACGGAACTGATTCTATTTATTGTGATTTCTGGTAGCAATACTTGTCCCCTTAGGTCACAAATGCTAAAAACCTATCAAAATGTTGTTTGTTGCATTCGATTCATATCTTAAGAATAGGTCATATTTACCCCTTGAATGTTCTATTTAAAACAGAAGAGGTCAAATTTACTATTACTTCCGTTATCAATACTGATTTCCATAGAGCGAGAACGGGGAATGTATCAAGAAGTGCCCTTCTGCAATTATTTCAGCGTTTCAAGAATGGATTCAATCTTTTCCGTTGAAACTCTATTTAGATTGGAAGGGATTAAACTTAGCCACTTTCGATTTCAACGTTTATCAATATAGAAATCGAACTTAAGTGATAGCGAGAAGCGTCTTTTGTACAAACGAATCAGCGTCTTAAGATAACACACAATAATTATCGACAACTCTACCAAAATAGAAAGTGATTCCAAGTTACTATTACTTCTGGTTGCAATAGTTACTTCTATAGACAGAATCTGAAGTGTGTTGCTTCAGGCAAATACACAACACATACGTATTGCCAATCCCTGTTTAAATTAATTTGTATGTAACGTTTACAATAATATGCCGACGTTCTGTAAACACTCACCGTATCTCAGATGTATATTTAAACATAACAATTACTTATGCCTTGAAATGATTGTATGAATATATATCCACAAATTACTTATTTTAATGTAATTATTTTATATAATTATTAATGCATTGAGGAATTTATCATAACATACCACAATGTTTGACCCTATCGAGATCGACCTTACGACCTCATAATGACAAGTCGCACGCTTTACCACTGAACAAAACATTTCAAGCTATTTATTTACAATATAATTAGTACATTATAGAAGTCGGCAAGTTATTACATACGTATGAAAGTAAGGAGAAAAAAGTTTCTTTAGAAAACATCTTATTCCCAGAATGGCATCTACCATAATCAAGCTAAAGAGTTTAAAATTTTACAAAATGTTTCTGCTTATGAACAAGTGATTGGTTGTTATCAGAATGTGTGAGGTACGCAAGGTAAATATTCGAATGGGAAGAACTTGGTGTACTTAAAACATTCATCATTGGCTGAATAACGAACCAAATGACAGTATTGTTCTTAGTGGTAGGATAATAGTTAAAATCAGGAATAGTATCTTTCTATCACCACTCGATTTAATTAAATGTTTTAAAGGATCAATCCCTAACCATAAATCGACAAATATATTATCTTTCGTTTTGCAGCTCAAACAAGATACGATTGAAATATCGTACACCTTAATAGAAAAACGAAACAGCTACGTTCTTTTACAAGCTTAAAACTTACGAATGTTAGCAATACATATTTACAGAGTATTGAGTTTCTGCTACGTTATTCCGTAGTTCATTGGATCCGTGTAGAATTACCAGCCAGATGACCCGAGTTCGAGACTTCTTCGTGATTTGCTTGTGGTTTTTTTTCTTTGAAAGAAAAATGATTACAAATGTAATTGATTCGACATTCTGCAAATTTTGTTGTTCTTCTTGTTCTTATCAAGCGAAAAAGATGAAGTAGAATTTTACAAACGTAAAGTAAAAATTCTAAATTTTAATATAAATTTTAATAAAAACTATGACGAGGTTTACAGCTGAAAATTAAATTGAATTATCTTCAATTTTAACAGCTATGGTCAACGAGATGGATTTCTGTTATTTTGAGTGTGGTCAGCACATTGAATTTATCATCTTTATTTCTGGAACTAAATATAACTAAAATATTTTTTCTTTAGATATTAAATACTCATATTTAATTCTAAATAAAACAGAGAGCGCAGTTCAAAATGTCACTACGCCACATTTCTTTACATAAATAATTGAAACAAATGAATATATTTATACGTGTAAATGTCGAAGATAATGTGACAAACTCTGTAATAAATTATATAACAGTTTATAATAAAGTGAACTGCAATGAAGTGCAAGGTATTGAAAGTTAAGGAAAATATTTGTCGTTATATGCTAAAACACAAGTTTATTCAATAGGTAGGGACACTTCACCTTCAAATAAATATCTTGAATTTGATTATCGATAGAATCTGAAATATGTTAAGAGCTTTAAATCTTGAAGAACTCAGCACAAGTTTCAAGTTCCATAGTTTTAAAATTGTCGTTACAAATGACCAAACTAGTAATAAATCCACGGAATGGTTCATTGAACCAGCTCCTGCTTCCTGATTTGTCTATAAATCACCAAACCTAATTAAATTTTTACTATATGCTGCATTTTAGGTCAAGAAATATTTCCTTTGTATATATTTCAGGAAGAAAATTAACGTCAACATTTAGCAAATGTAGTTACTCATCTTTGACGTTAAAATAAAATGCCATAAATAGCACATTTCGCTTACTAGAACCTATTAATGGTGGAAGCCCATATATCAAATACTTTTTTAAAATTTATGAATACTTCTGAACGTTTTACTGAATGTTTATTGTTATAAAAACACGTTTGTTCTGTTTGACATGAAGATAAGTTTATTATGAAGAAAATAGTCTGCAGAGCCCTTTCTAGAATATATGTTATTAGTTGTAGTAGTTGATTTGAGTTTAGCGTCCTGTTCCGTAACGAGACCATATGAGACATGGACCTACAACTTAACGTGGGATCCGAACCACATGAGCTCCCGCCGAAAATTGAGCTCCGGTTTTAGAAAAGAGTATATATCTGACTACAGTCAATTCTTTCCTTTTGTAATAGGAACAAACGTTGTATTGGGAAGTAGGGATGAAACTGGTGAAGAATTTTGTGACCTGGAATCAGTCAGACGCGTGACTCGGTAAGACTCGAAGAAATCTGAAGAAGACTAAAAATCATCATACACACGAAGAATTTGTATGAAACTATTATTATAGTTCTATACTTTCCTGCTAGCTAGTCTAGTGGCTAGCGTGTGTGCTTTTGGTGCATGTAGTCTGGGGTTCGATTCACGTTAGAAATTAATTGAAACTAATTTTCTAGCTAACTTTTATTAACTGCCCGTCTCCTTTAGCCTAAAGGACTTGGTGCGAGCTGTCCCGGGTTTGATTCCCGGTGGGGCATTCGGTCGAAAAAGTGTAAAAACCTTTCTCAGGCCAGCCATCCTGAATGAGGTTTACTGGGTTTTCCTCATTCAAACCAGGCAAATGCCTAGGTGGTACCTAACTTGTAGGTCCCAGGCCGCTTCCTTCCTTCCCCAATCCTTTATTCCTTTCCTTTCCCCGGATAGTGTGCTCGCCGAGGGACGTCATTCCTCATATATAAAGGGCTAAATGGCCATGGATGCCGAAAGCCCAAAAATCTAAATCCTAAATCCTAAAGGACTTAAACGTAAGACGCTAAACTAATTGTTCGTTAATGTTCATTTAATTTTGAAACGTGATTCTAGAAACACAATTGTGTGCTCTATTCTCACTAAATCTATGGTTGGCTACCTCTCTTGATGTGTACATCTGTGTGTATCAACACATTGCACTGAAATATAACTGCAAATTCTAAAAGAGTATAAACCCATTGATTTATAGAAGAGATACCTTATATGAATTTCTTAGGGGTTAGTCAAACTTCAGTCAAGCGAGTCCAAAAAACATGCCATGTAGAATATAAGAAATACCACTGAATCCAAGCAGTGTTCTGTTAAATCTTTTTTGTGCAGAGAGAGCCAAAACTGCTGCATTTCTTCTAGTATGAAAAGATGAATAAACGTATAATTACATTTGATGACTTGGTAGATTAAAATGCTGCAGCGCTGACATTTCAGCAACTTCTGTGCCTTCGGGCCTATCTGAATAATTAGGTTTGTTTGAATTGCTGGATCTATCAGAGTGATAGCGGGTCTGAAAAGGAATTCCGACTCGAGTGACTTGTATAAAAGTCATGACCAAAGTCATCTAAATTGCATTACGAAGACATAAGAGTTACGATATTTAAAAAAAAAAAAAAAGAATGAAAGTTTCGCAAGATGAGAAAACTAAACATGATATTGCATATGGTCAGTTTAATTCTCCTTTTCATCAGAACACTTTTCAGATTAGGTGCTAATGGTAATTTATTATTGGAAAAAATTTCAATACTAAAAAGGTACTGAGGAAAGTATTTAACTAAATTTGAGAAAGTTGAGAAAAGTATACAGAAAAAAAAGAAGAAAGACTCTGCATGCAAAAAGTCTGGTGCTAGTGTTTTGTAAGCTTCTGACAAAACAAATGCTGGACAGGAAAGAAAATCTCTTGAGAAATGAAACTGAAGAATGTTTTAGCATTCAAGCTTAATTTAATACTAGTGCGATAATTATATTCAATGTAAGATACATCTTACAGACAAAATTCACTGCGCGACTCTTGATTACATAGAAATGTTGCTATGCATTGTTCACCACATTAAACATAACTCATTATTATTTGATATCAAGAAATAACTTACGCATGCAAGACAGCACCAATACTATTAATCTACGTCTGTATTATACAAATAAAAAAGACTGTTTAACGTGAAGGAAATGGTTGAACCGTTCGGTGTAAAGTTTCTGACATAGAGTTAACACCTACCTCAAAGTGGGTTGTTGTCACGTCATATTTATTAAAGTGCGTATCCTAATAGAGGAGAGAGGGTTGAAAATACATAACAAATAGAGTACTTCACGTTAGTGAGATGAAACTTAGTATATAAAATTCTTGTTAAAAACGAGTAAGCACGTATCCAAGCATTTTGAGAAATTTCAGTATTAAGTAAGGAAGAAGGTCAATTTCTATACCTTTTGTTAATTTAAGAATGATGACATTGAGCTTGTATGTCTTGTGTCCCCATTAAAACGGATGATTTTCTTGAAATGATTTGTTTCTTTATTATACTGTATGTAGCATTTGGATCCCAGTCGGACTTTTATAATGTTACATTCATTAACATGTGTGCTGTAAGAAGAAGGTGAAACTAGGTATATAAATATCTTGGTTTAAAATGTGAACTCATCTTCCATCGTCTTCAAATATCAGCTTTGAAGGGGAAAGGAGGCAAGTTCCAAATACGTGGTGAATATGTCAAAGTGATATCGTGATTGTCTGTCTGATCTAATAACGTGAGTTGTTGTTAAACCTTTGAATTACAAGTTTGTTTCTTCTCCATACCAAACTACAGATATGACAGATTTAATTCTCATACTCTGCATTTGTTTCAAAGCAGTCGCCATTAACTGATCAAAGACTTCTGTCCGGCACTATACAGAAAATGCCCCCATCAATAAAAGAGAATTTAAAAAAATGCTAGGACATGTTCTGTTTATTTATAATAAAGAATTAACATACTGAGTTTCAGCTCTCCAAGTTGAACGGCTTGTGAGGTACTAAATTTTTAGCAAAAATTCGGACTCCCTTAGAATATGTAATATAATGAAAGCGATACACGTATGATAACTTCCCAGTTGGAATTGGGGCCTAACAATATACCAAAAGTCATTTCATTTGACTTTGCAATTTGGATGTGATGAACACGCACACATAATTACATTCAATTTTTTATATAATAATTCATATATTACACGTGATTCATTTTTTCCCCAGTAGTTAGCTCCTCTAAAAAGTCTCAGGCTGCATCTCAAAACTATTTAATAAGTACTATTGTTATTATTACAATTGCAAATATCAATATCTAAAATTGCCTGAAGTTCTTTTTTTCAATAGAAACAAATGAAGAAAAGAAGAAAAAGGGTGCCTTGAAAGAAAAACGTAGACAAATTCACCAGTGTTCAGAAGCTGTCTACAATGCACCGAGCAGAATGGATCGGTGGGTCGTAATCAGAGTGGATCGGTGGGTCAGAGTGGGTCCCGGTAGGTGGTGGGTCGCAGTGGGTCACGTTCTATTGACTCGTGATCCACTGACCCGCTCCATCTCTGGACTGCACATACGGATAAAGCAATCACATATAGATTTTAACCTTCCTGACTTTACTTAATCTCCACTAATTTAAGATAATTTACAAAAAATGCAAGAAAGCAATTATTAATAACAAATATAAACATATAGAAATGTCCGTGTACTCGAGACTCGAACCCGCGTTGTCCCACGTACTGACACCTTACCGACTTATCCACGGCACAACTTGTAACTTGTTTATACTCAGTGTGTTACGTAGCAACGCTACCAGATGTCAGTACTGGTGCGACTACCGCCTTGAAGACCCATTTCGCAGTTAGGAAATCACTCTTTTAACCCCCATTATCAATCTATCTATCTATCTATCTATCTATCTATCTATATCTATATCTATATCTATCTATCTATATATATATATATATATATATATATATATATATATATATATATATATATATACACGGAACTGGTTGTTAAAAATTAGGATAACGTCACTGGGCACACTTAGTATTAGGAGGAACACATATTATTTTCACACGGTATTATGCTATTTATTGTATTATAGACGCTTTAGTTTGGTCACCTTCGGGGAGGCATTTTCAGAGCTCGGGAGGGAGGGGCAGTGCCCCCCAAAAGCATGTCTGAAAGAAACACTGATCACAAATGCTAAAACTGGCGGCACAAATCAGCACAAATTGAGCCCTAAATAATAGTATAAATTTGAATCCAATTTTAGTACGTGGGATGGGGGCTTAATGGGAAGTTAGATCCTGCCATTGTTGTTCAATTCCTTTGTTGTTCTAAAGTTTGCGGCACAAATTAAGCACTAACTCGTGATAGTATTAGCAAGCCTTTACCGAGAGATGCAGGAGAGGGACTTGACCAGGGGCGGCTTGTCTATAAGTGCTGCAGAGCTGCAGAACTACCAGCTATTTTAGTGGAATAAACATATTTTTAATTGAGTTGAATTGTGTTTAATTTAATCAAGCTAATAACATGTACTGATGATATTTGGTCTAACAGTGTCCTGAAATTGTACTGCTGGATATGCTACATAGCGTAGAATTACTGGAAACACCTTCTGAAGCTTAATAATATTGCAAGAGCTGTGCACGGATTGCCCTATGCTTTAGCACTGAGACCAAAATATTCACCAGCCGCACTGTATTACGTTTTTCTTGTTTCTTAGATAGGGTTTACTAGAGCTGCACTTCCAGCAGCTCAGAACTCACGAATACTTCCGAAGAAGCCAAAGACACACGACGTGATGTACAGTACCACAGCTTTCTATATACCATATAGAAGGCTATGACAGTACACATGAGGCGCCGTTCTCTTGCTTTTGATAAAGGTCTTCAGTGTAATTGTTGTGCGCTTTGAAAATAATAGTATTCCATGTTCGAATTTGTGCAAATTTTCTGAACAAACACAATTTGTGTGACAATTTTAAGGAAACCATAAAACTTTTGGAAATTCGCCTAACTACCCCAATGACAATAGCTGAAGCAGAACGTTACTTATCTAATTGCCAGGAAAGACTCAATGCCACAATATGCCAGGAAAGATTCAATGCTTTGGCTGCCTTATCAATCGAGCGTGATTTTCATATCCACCATGTCGAACTTCAATGATAGAGTAATAGGGCATTTTATACAGCAGAAGGCACATCGGATGGACTTCATTTACAAACGATAAAATATCTATAATTCAGTAGTAGGAATTTCTTCCTGTAGATATTACGTGAATCCGAAATTTTTATGGTATCTGAAAACATTATGTTTCTTACGATATGGATATGGTATTTTAAAAGTTTGTTGTACGCAACAATGGCGTATTTAAGAGGCAGCTATCGGGCTGAAGCTCCCCCGAAATTCATAGGCATCCAAGAGGAAAAATTAAGTGCTTATTCATATGCTGTGTATAGCTCCTCCCCAAACAAAATCCTGAATACGCTACTGACATCCAATAATCAAAACAATAGTGTTTTGGTTGCATGATACAGTGAAGTTGCATTTTCAACTATAATTGTCATTTATAAGATTAGAATGCTAAAAATTATGCTGGTTGGTGTACACTTTATAATTAATTACTGCAAATGGGAAATTTAATATACCTATGTACAAAAAAACAACTGTGCAGAACTACCTCAGATTATGGTGTCGAGCCGCTACTGGACTTGACGCACCCAAAGTGTATTTGTCAATGGCGATTTTGGCTTAACATCAAACGAGAATCGCGACTTTAATTTCTTAATAACTTCCTATACGTAGGAGCACTAACTGTGTGTATAGCACTAACGGTTGATATAAGTTTTATTATGATTTTCAGATGTGGCGATTTTGATTTAATAAGCGTATGACTAAGCACTTTTATTGGTCTCCTAACACATACAGATTTCATAAGAGTTCCAAGCAAAGGATTTTTTGAGCACAGGTTTGAATATGTGCAGAGAATTACCATCTCTATATGTTAAAAAAAAAAAAAGTGGACCAAAATTAATTCAGAAAGTTATTAGGGAAAGAATTTTATGAGGTAGATACATTTTTTTTTTTGGCGACTACACAATTTTTCAATCATTCAAATTAAAATTTTTAGCTGTCTGCAGAGAAAGAAGAAAGAAATTGAATAGTACGGGAAAAAAAAGGGAGAATGTCCATTTTTACTAATTTTTCAGGAAACGATTTTTAAAGTTCAAAACATTTTATTTCGTAAACTAATCGTGGAAAATGCTTCATTTTTGGTTTACAAGTTCTTCACTATATTGGAAACTAGCTTGCAAAATCTTATTCAAATTTTATTTCCTTAGATAAAAGTGTATAATGACAACAGCCAACTCTTAGTTTGAGCTGTTCGTGTAATTTAAAAAAAAATTAGAGAAAGCCACCCCCAGAAAATTTTATCTTGAGAGGATTCGTAAGTGTTATATTTTTCGCTAATTAAAACGTATTTCCTTTTAGTTATAATTGTAAATAGAAAGGTACATAACACTATGGATTTTGAAGTTAATTAAAACATAATTACTAATTAAAGGATTATATTAATTTTCCCATTTCCAGCCTAATGAGAGAACTCTAAAAAAACGGCCCTGCAGAAAATGATTAATTTTACAGCCAGTCCTTTAAAATATCAATTATAATTACATCAACTTCTATTCTAAGAAATTGCTTGAGGGATAATGCAATTAGAAATTACATATTAAATGATGGTGTATATATATATAACTTTGGAAACTATTTTAGGACATACAGAAAATGTTCCTTAATCAGTTTCTGCCGAGGTGGTTGTTTGGATGGAATTTAGAACTTTTTAACTTCAAAATTCACACTATTATGTATCTTCTTATTTGTGACTATAACTATTAGAAAATATCTTTTAATTATCGAAAAAAAAAAGCAAGACCTCATCCCCTTTTAAACCAAGTGCGACCGAAAATAGTAAAATTTGAAAATCTTAGTATTGTTCGCAGTTTCAAAAGATTAATATCTCACCTTCATATGCTATTTCTGGATGTAAGAATTCTTCCTTCAATAAATTTGACTTTGGAGGTATTTCAGCTCTTGATTTTGTGTTCACCAATCCTATGTTCTTATCACGTTGAAGGTAGGAACGACCACGAATTGGAAATGTTACTTGAGTGAAAAAATGAAATTTTAAGTTTTACGTCCCACAGTTATGCCGCTTAGGCTAAAAGAGATGGTTGATTAGAGATGAATGAAATGGTGGAATGAAGAAAGTGGGAGGAAACGGGAGAACCCCGAGAAAACCCACGCACACGGTGTTTGTCCACCACGAAGTTTACATGGCACGAGCTGGGATCGAACAAAGGACACCATGCACCAGAGGTGAGCGCTCTACCACTGAGCCAACGCGGCCCCTATTACTTGAAAGGAAGTGAACCTCTGTTTTTCATGTATAATGTAACGAAGACATCTGAATAAAGTATAATTCTTATTTTGACCACTGCAAGAGTCACAAAATAGTTCAAGATTATGGATGTTGGGAGATATTTTTTTTTATTATTATTATTTTTTTTTTTTTGTTAATAAATAGACTGTTGAAGCTGTATTTAGCTGTATTAGTCTGTCAACACTGGAACATAAACACAGTTAACATTATCGACAAAAAGGTAGAAAAATAAGAGTAAAATTAATGCCATGAAAATCTAAATTTTGCCCAAAAGTGGACATCTCCCCTTTTCCCCTGGACTCTTCAATTCATTTTTATTGGAAACTGGTAATTATAATACTTATTAATTTCACTACAGTCAGCAGCAAATATTGGTATATCACGCCTATTCTTTTATCCATAACTTGGGAGTGTTAATTCAGTTATCTTTGACATAGAACGTAATGCTCTTTACGGAACTGGAAACCATTTCAATTTGTCAATACGTTCGAGATTAGCTCAGGGTCGGCCCTAGACAACCTGCCGCCCCCTTTCTCCAGAAAGAACAAATCTTAAAAACCACGATTTTAGGTATGCTACCCGATCATGAACAACGAAGGGGAGGGAAAGACACTAGCACTCAGAAAGGCTATCTTGTAAGATAAGATAATTTGTTAGTGAAAGATAGAGCAAACACACCTGCAGAGGAAAGATGGTAATCCCTTTTATAGAATTCAATCTCAATATATCAGTTTGCAATTCCTCCAACTAGCTCTTTATCTTTATTGCATGATTTTCCTTCTACATCTGTTAAAAATTAAAAAGAAAGAAACTTGTTTCCATAGGTTCAATAATAAGGAACTTGTTTGTGACAAAGACAAGACTAGTTTTCATATCAAAACTGTGATAACTAACTAAATGGAACAGGTGTTCGCTACTGTTCGAGAATTGAGTTCTTGTATTTGACATCAATCAAGTAATTGATGCTGGGATTTGTATGGCCATTTGCTTTAGCACTCACTGGCCATGTAACCTTTAACTAATGCGACATAAACATAATTTATGAATATAGTATTCAAATAAAAGGTCAGCTTAGTAAATTTAACTACCATCATCATGAAGTCTGTTTCCAATAATAAATATTCATTTTAAACAACATTGTTATGACAGATTTTGCAGCCCCTCGAAACTTGCTGCCCTGTGTAATTGCATGTGTTGCACATATGGTAGAGTAGGCCCTGGATTTACTGATAAAAGAACATGAAGTGTGCTTAAGACTATACTAATGTTTCTGAATACCTAACACACCGTAACAAATGCTCTTAAAACACTTTAATGCACTAAAGTGAATATACTATTCCACTCTGTAACTTTTAAGCTACAGAACGAATTTCCACTTAAAAAGAAAGGAAAATAATTGTTTCGGATCAGAAATTTTAAATTATTTTTTCCCCTTTTTTAAAGTTAACATGCGCGGTTACGCACTGAGGGTAAGGGAGACAGTGATGATGAAATGGATGATAATAGAGGAGTGAAGAAAATGGAAGAACTACGAGAAAACTCACGCACATGGTGTTTGTCCATCACGGGATCGAACCAGGGATCTTACGTAGCATAGAAATACTCTACCTCTGAACCACCGCAGCGCCTTCAAGCATTTTATTTTCCAATGGAAGGGGTTTCTATAAAAATTTACGTTGGCGCTTGTTCCATGGTTAGAGGTGAATCTAGCCCGGGTCCGGGGGCCTAGGCTTTCCAGGTTTTTGAGTGACAAAAATAATTGAACCTATTCTGGATTCTAATTGGCCACCTTCAGTTTTTATCTTCTAGATCCGCCTCTGTCCATGGTATTAAATAATGTAAAGAACCTATTATGGTTTTGCGTAAATCTCATCTAATACTTAGCAAAAATTACTTAAAAAAAGAAAAGAAATGAAATCTTTAAGTTTTACGTTCCACGATTATGCCGCCTAGGCTAAAATGAGACGGTGATGATAAGAACAGAATGAAATCATGGAATGAAGAAAGTGAGAGAACCTCGAGAAAACCCACGCACACGGTGTTTGTTCACTACAAAGTCCACTTGGCGCGAGCTGGGATCGAACCAAAGATCCCATGCATCAGAGGTGAACGCTCTACCACTGAGCCACCGCCGCACAGAAATTGCTTAACGAAACAACTCGAATATTATTTAAAATATTTCCAATAATAATAATAATAATAATAATAATAATAATAATAATAATAATAATAATAATAATAAATAGACGGAACCTTGCAATTTCACATATTTTTATACCAGTTTCCAGTATCTTCTGTTCTAGCTTCTATCTGCAAGTTGAAGGAGTTATCGCTAGATGGCAACACAAGTTTCCAATTCGCGAAGGGAACTGGAGTAAGAGAGAGAATAGGAAGTTATATGTATGTGTTACAATTACTTCTTTTTTTCGTTTAGCGTACATACTATATAAAGAGTAACAGGAAGGCGCAAAGTTTAACGTGACAACTGCGTTCGTCTGATCGTAATAGATCTTTGGGACTCCCTAATAAAACAGAAAGCCGCGAAATTGCAAGTAGTTGGCGCCGTTGTGCTCGGCGCGGGATGCGAGCTTCTCATCTGTTGTGGCACGTGAATGCTGTACTTCGATAGCACAGTAGTCAGCGTGGCGCCGCTAGAGTAGGGTTGGCTTGTGCTAGCTGAGACTCGAATTGAGGTTGAAACACTCGTATTTCTGCGAAAATAGTAGCGATTATTTTTCAGAAAAGAAATTCGGTTTTCATTTGTGACACGATGAGTAAATTAGTTTTCGTTTGGTTAGTACATAAAATCGAAAGCGAAAATTAAAAATTTGACGAATAAATAAAAATATTAAAACCCAAGTTGAAAAATAAATATACATTTTGTACTTGCAATGCAAAAATAATTGCTCTCTCATGTGAGGGCAGTGTGAGGTGCATTTAATTTTATGAAGTGTTAACCTCGTTTAAACAAAGAGGATCAACCAAACGCGAAGTGGTTTTTGGTTTTTTGTGTTGGGTAAATGGGGTATCTAAGTGTCGTGTGCATTCTCTTTGGAGCGACAGTGTATGTGCAGGGGTTTAGCTGCGTATGCAGCCCGGCAGAATGTGAGGATATCAGCGAAGACGATTGCCCCGGTGGAACTGTTTGGGATCCTTGCGGGTGTTGCCGGGTTTGTGCCCGTGTTGAGAACGAGGCCTGTGGGGGACCTTACGGCTTCTATGGATCTTGCGCCAAGGGCTTGGAATGCGTGGTTTCAGTTCTCTCCTCGAGTAAAACCGTCGAATTCGCCAGCGCTGGAGGCACTTGTGTCCGTAAGTACTGGCTTAGCCCATTCTTTTTTCATTTTTTTTTTTCAGAATAAAATTACCCTTTTTCTGGATTTTGTATGAAGTATTGATATTTTTATACGTAGCGATTCATCACAACGATTATTCTCCCGAGCCAATTCAAGTTTTTCATTTTCGAGATTCAGATATTATAAATGCAAATGAGTATTCTTGTTTTATATAAATTTCAGTTTAATGCTGATGAGCCTTTTTAACATTGAAACTGAGTGGAACTTCAGATGCAAGTTACATTCTTTACTACGGTACCATAAATTGAACCTAGTTCCCTGAATCAAAGACGATAACTCCGATCATTTGGATATGAGTAGATCCAGAAAGAGGGGGCTTGAGGGGAGCCTCATCATTGATAGGACATGCACTAAGGTTGATGAATGGCATTCGAGAGATGATCACGTGACTGATTTCCTTTTAAATTTTTGACATGATTTGAAAATACACATGGAAAAACAAAACACTTTTGAGATAGGTTTATTTTATATGTTTGATTCTCCATTTCTTTAGTGTGACCTTTTATTGTACAGTTACATTGAAAAATCTTGTAAACTTGCCTTCGTTCTCAGGAGTCATGCTTGTAGTCTTTCTACAATTGCACAATTCAGTCTTATTTTCTCTGTCACACGGAGCCGCGGTGGCTCACTAGTAGATAGTTCACCTCTGGTGCATGGGGTCCTTGGTTTGATCCCAGCTCGCGCCAAGTGAGCTTTCGGGTAGACTAACACTGTGTACGTGTTTTTTCTCAGGGTTCTCCCACTTCCTTCATTTCACCATTTCATTCATGTCTCATCACCATCTCCTTTAGCCTAGCCGGCATAACCGTGGAACATAAAACTTTAAAGATTTCATTTCATTTAATATCTCTCTCTCTCTCTCTCTCTCTCTCTCTCTCTCTCATACATACACACACTCTCTCAAGGTCTTTAATGTAAACTTTTAAATTACTGTAGTTAATGTGCTGGGTATGGTAAATCTCCTTTGAATATTGAAAATCTTTTGAACTGACCATGTATTGTAAACAAATAGAAATGACCCATATAAAGATAGATATAATTATTTTATGGAGCTTTCCCTTGCACATTTCTTGTTCGCCCCTTTCTACTTACTGAATTATGTTACTTTTAGTCAATATAGCTGCGCAATATTATTAGCTCCGGGCCTGCAAATACATAAATCTCGGGCTGAATATGCGTAATGTTTGTTATGTTAACCAGAAATTACTTTATGAAAAACTAGAATTTGGGCAACGTATGTCACCGTAGAATTTCTAAAGTATTTCAAAATATATTGTCATTATTTTTTTAAGAGGATAGTTAGTACTGGAAAATACTTCAGTCACCACGATGCAAGGAGTTTCATTTTCGATTGATTTGATTTCAGTTTCCCTTGCAGCAGCGAGGCTATATAAGACGTGGACCTACTGATTAACGTGGAATCCGAACCATCTAAGTTCCAAGGATTGAACCCGGGCTCTCGTACGCTAACCGCTTAGCTACGAAGGAGCTCGGTGTTATTTTCGAGCCCAGTCCTGCGAGGTTTTGGTGGACAGCACCGTGTTCGT
Organism: Thermobia domestica; assembly: GCF_964235325.1. Classification (NCBI taxonomy): domain Eukaryota; kingdom Metazoa; phylum Arthropoda; class Insecta; order Zygentoma; family Lepismatidae; genus Thermobia; species Thermobia domestica. The sequence goes on from NC_137462.1 coordinate 182,333,410, forward strand.
TGTTTTTCACAGTGTTCTCCCATTTCCTCATAAATTGTCATTCACACAATTTTTTCATAATAATTTTTCTAAATCAACCGTCATAAGAGGGATATTAAATTAAATTAAAGATGTATGACATATATGTGTAAAGTCATGAGATATTACGTCAAGGTATGATCTGGGTGCATTTTAGTCGTCTTGAAGTGAAATGTCAATCATTCGAACCAGCATATTTCATATTACCTTGTAATTTTTACATCGCTTTATTCTTAAAAATGTAATTCTTCATCTTTTACTAGAAAGTGTTTGAAAATTAGGAAATGTGACGCGCGGTGATATGGAGAAGGTAGTAACGTTATTTAGTTGACAGTTTATTGACATAGTTATTAATCAGACTTCTTGCTTCACAGTCGGAAGGTTCCGCGATCAAACCTCGTATTTGCCATTGTAACTGAAGCTTTCAGGTTTTTTTCCCTCTTATAGGCTCTGCCCGATTTATTTCCATTTATTTTCTTATGAGGAGAACGCTAGTAGGGCTTAAACATTGTTTTATTTGATTTTGAGTTTTTCGTACCTTTCAGCAGCGATTCCATATGAAACACATATCTACAGCTTAACATGAAGTCCGAATCATTGAGCTTCCGCCAGGAGTCGAACCCAGGTCTTCCACTCCAAAGGTGCATACGCTAAAAGCTTAGCCACGAAGGAGCTCGCTCATAAGATTGTAATGTTAATACATCCTCCATATGCACACGATAACCCTTGAACGAAACCGAATTTTTGAATCCTTGAACCGAATTTCTTGTAATAGGCAGCCATGGAACGATTAATTATATCTCGATCGAGTTTGTTAATTGAGTCAATCTGTTAAAATATGTATAGGTAACGGAGAGTGTAATGGTGTTTATCCATATCCCGATTAAAAGCTATAACATCCCCTAGCTTCTATGCAACCTTTACAGTAACAAAGACATGCTGGTTGCCTACATTAAAGAGATATGTAGCATTTCTTAGTGCTAAATGCCCCTTTTAATATCCCGTAGACGCAATCATGTGATTCTCTTTACTGTCTTTAGTAGAGTTTATGCTGGTTAATTAATAATTCAAGTACATAATTCTTGTTGTACACTCTGTATCAGAACGATTAAATAACTTAAGACAATATAGTTGTAGTCAATCTTAGAAGAATGTTATTCTCAGTTGTTTCTTTTGTTTGTGTTTGAAACAATCTGATTTGAAACTGGCGCATTGATGAAACTGCTAATATTATCGTATATACGAAAAGCCAATATATCAAGGACTATTCAAATAATCAACGTATTACGTAAGTATATACACGTTTTTAACACTCACCTGTTGAGTGAATTTAGTTTAGGTAAATGTTAGGATAAAACGTATTTCAAGGGGACACATTTTATCATCTCTTTCAATCTTCAATAAGAGAGCAAAAAGTCTTCCCTTGCTCATCCAACCCAGAAATGTCTTTGGAAGTAATCAGATAAGAAATTTTGCAGGTGTCCACTCGGCCGTGGACTAAACACCTCTCGTTATCTTTCGATCAGCTCTTTCTTCAAGGAAGTGATTCATTGTCACGCATTAAAAATAACAGGAAATCACTAACTAGTTCATTTTTAAAATACTGATTTCATTTCACAGGTAGGGAGGTATACGAAGACACAATTATATATAAATCTCCAAAATTGAATTATAAATTAGATATTTAAAACAAAAAATCTGTGCATTTGAGATTTATATAAAATTCGTTTATATGAGTTTTAAATTCGTAAGCAACAAAAGCTCAAGTTGCTATTTCGATTCAAATTGTCTAATATATATGATAAATACATATTCCTTTTTTTGATATGCGAGACGGGACATAATTGGATCTGAACCACTACTCAAGTTTGTATTTCCCCGGTTAACACGGTTCTATAATTATATCTGGAGGAATTGGTGCAAACATAAATAATCATACAAAATCAAATTCCTCGTAACGGGGAACAAACGCATCAATAATTATGTGCCCATTAACTCTACAATCAATTAGTAAATCAAAACTCATGTTATATGAGTATATGGTAGATTTTTCTCACTACTGTTTCTCGCTTCCAAGAGATGGCTTAGGGGAGCATTTACATCCGTTTGAATATACGTATATACTTTGAATTTTCATTATCTAAATGTAAGTTTAGAGACCAGATTCAAATAAATGCAATACCTATAAAAAAAAAACAGAGTTAAAGAATAAGAATATAAATAGATTGTTCAAATGGAAACATAGAACAGATTACTAGAATACTTTTCGATTTATGAAATTTAGAAAAGGAGATGCTAGATGACAAAAATTACAATTTTTGAATGTGGTTCAAGTACCAGAAGTAGGCTAAAAATACAAGCGGATGTATCCCAACCTTCCTCTAGTGATGTTAGTTGGAAAATTTTCCACTATATTTAACTGCACATTCAGCTACAAAACTGAATTTCTGTAGAGGAAAGTTAGTCAGCAACAAATTATAATTTTCCAATTAGCTTTCGGGAACCGGAATATTTTCCAATATTTCAAGTTGGGAAGTAAACTTTTACACAGTGTTTCTCTCTCTCTCTTCATCTGCGAGCTCCTTCGTTGCTAAGCGGTTAGCATACGCGCCTTTGGCATGGAAGACCTGGCTTCGATTCCCAGCGGGAGCTCATGTAGTTCGGATTTCACGTTAATCAGTTGGTCCCTTGGTCCCGTCTTATCTAGTCTCGCTGGTGAAAGGGACGTTAAACTCAAAACCAACTCAATTCAACTCCTCTCTGTGTGTGTGTGTGTGTGTGTGTATGTGTGTGTGTGTATGCAAAGAGCAGAGAACATGAGTTCGTAGAGTACAAATATCCCATTCTATTAATTAAAATTTCAATTTATTAAAAGTCATGAATATTTTCCGATTCATAAAAACATCCTCCACTTATTCCTACATCGTTGTTTAGCCGTAGAATTTATTGGTAATAAATATTGTCTTAAAAAGTTTCATGAAATGAAAATCTAACGATTCTTCATTTCAAGAATGTTTCAAAAACTTCAATGCGTTCTTCCCTCAGAATCCACCTTTGATCTTACAATATTAGATTTCGTCAGTTTAATACGCATAAGACGGTTTTCTCATAGCTTTACTACTTTTATAGGTTTACATTCTGCAACATTTATAAATAAGTAGATATAATAGAGAGAGAGAGAGAGAGAGAGAAACACTATGTAAATTTTTACTTCCCAACTTGAAATATTAGAAAATTTTCTGGCTCCCGAAATCTAATTGGAAAATTATAATTTGTTGCTGTCTAAGTTTCCTCTAAAGGAATTGTATATCTCAATGTGCAGTTAAATATAGTGGAAAATTTTCCACCTAACACTACTATATATAATATCCAAAACTGTTCGGATTATGGAAAGTATTTTCACTTGTTTCTACATCGTGATGAAAATTTTCCGATTCATGAAAATTCCTTACATTTGCTTCTACAGAGCAATAAAACTTTCCGATTCACAAAAAGTTGTTTTACTTTTTGCTTCAAAATGATGAAAATTTTCCGACTCTAAAAATTTCTTCAATTTTTCCATACAAGACACAAAATATTTCGATTTATGAAACATTGTTTCACTTATTCCTACATAGTACTGAAAAGTGTGTGAGCCATTAAAATTTTCAGATTCTTTAAACGATCTTTCCATTTTTAACATTTCTATACATAAATTCAATCAATTTTATGAATACTGAAGAATTGTTACTTGATTACTGATATTCGTAAAGAACGGAAAATTTTCCGGAAAAATATAGAAGAAAATTTTCCACCTCACATCATGGCTAAACAACGATGTAGGAATAAGTGGAGTATGTTTTTATGAATCGGAAAATTTTCCGTTTCAAAATACTGGGCAAATGCTAGGTTAGTACCTTGATCTAAGGCTCTGGAGACCTTCCTTTTATTCCTTTTTCAATGTTATTTTCATCTGTTGATTACTACAGTGTAAAGTGGCCTCTGAGGATGTATCTGGTAGCTTATAGTAAATAAACAATAACGGCATAATATATCTTTACGAAACGTGTGGGTTAATTTAACTACGGCCTTACAGTCCCAACAGATAGCTCAAGTTTTAATATCAATTTCCTGACTTTTAAATACTATTTTTATATTGCTTTTGCTTCCAATTGTCTTATGTGTGTTCCCACCGAGAATTGAACCTGAAATCACATGAACAAATGAGAATATGTTAAATATTTTTGAACACTTTAATATACAAAACACGAAACGCTTCAATGATACGATGCATGAATATGTTTTGGTTACGTCCTGCCATGTATGATAAAAGAAACCCGGAGGGTGAAGAAAAAATAACAGAAATCTCTTTTATATTTACTCCTTCAACAAATTCCCAACCTCAGAAGGGCAAGCCATAAAGTACGTGATAAAGTCACACAACGAACACTTTTATTAATACTAATAATACTACATAACCATATCGCTTTCCTGAAATTCTCGAGTGTATATTTAAAAATCTACTGTTGTTCCACGCCAACCAGTCTTATTTTTTGTTGTACCTTCGAAGTGAAAGATATTCATTATTACATTTGTTGGACTCTAGTGAGTCAGAAACTACAATTAATAAAGAGTTTGTTTTGTCTAGTATTCCTGCGATTAGAAGGGCCTTATCTAAAAGATATTTCATTCGTATATGAGAAAATAGTAAAGTTTATTTTCTAAGAATAAAATAAACATTTTCAATGTGAAGCTAACATTAAGTTTTGAAGAGGAGCTAAACAGAAGAATTTGTTACCATTTACATAAGTTTTCAGACAGTTCACTATACTCTGAAATGGGAAGAAATCAAACTTGGAAACATTTTACTAGACTTCGTCAGAAAGTGCAACATGTAAAAAACATTGCAAGGTTAAAATAAAATAAAGAACAAAGGTAGCACAGACGTGTTATGGAAACATTTAAAAGACAGCAACCTACTATATTAGTGAATCCGAAAAAAAAGTTTTAACGAATTTTAGATATTCAATTTTATCATCACAATTTCAGATATAGGTTTGGATACGAATCAAGATCTGAGATTCGAAATTCGGATCCAGATCCGAGATCCGGATCTGAGATTTGGATTCGAGGTCCGGTTCTAGGTCCGGATCTGACAAAATTCGGATCCGGATCTCATTAGGTCCGGGATATCCGGATACGAAAATTTTTGGCCATCCCTACCCAATATTGCTAAAATTTATCCTATTCAGAGAGATAAGAGATACATAGTATCAAAAATATGTTTCTCTAAGTATGATACTTGACTCTTTGACTATTGAATGGGCTTCGAAATTGCGATAATAAATGCTTTTAAAAAAAGTTTCGGACCGAGTGTAAATGTGAAAGGCTGTTTCTACCTTTTGTCGCAGTCTGTGTGGAGGAAGATTCAAGCATTAGATTCACGAGCTGTTTACAAGGAAGATAAATCAGTGCGTACACGTAGTGAAATGATTTGTGCTTAGCATTTCTAGCAGTGAACCAAGTTGAAAGTGGCCTGATATATATATATGTAATGTAGAACGTATTGCAGAGCATACTGAAGAATGAGGAACAGCAGACAGACTTGATAGATTATTTTGACTTATGTGAGGAGGTCTTTTGTCGAACTCAGTAACTAACTAAGGAACCGAACGGTAATGGCATTATATCTGCCAGCATAGAATGAATGTTGTCTATCACGTACGAATAAATTCTGCGAAGCGTAAAACAAAGACTTCTCGCACTTGAATGGACATAAGCATGTGAATTGTAATACGAGGTATCAAAGAGGACCCAAGTTTTCGGAGCTACAATACAAGAGCAGACGGAAGTTGGCATTGAAGAAAAAGCAATACTTCGATTTGAAAAAGGAACTCAAAATTAATGCACTAGTCTAATTCGCAATAAACTAAGAAAAACTAATTTCTAGAAAGTGCAATACATATTATATATTTAGATTAAAACGCACCTGAGATGTGATTAACATGCATTAAATTGTGAAAGTAAATACTTTTGTCTTATTACAGGGCCACAACAGCTTGTCATATAGATAAGTATAACTAATGTAAAACTTTGAGGATAGAGAAATAAATACGTTCCTTTCTTGGGACATTGAATCCATATGAGAACAGTGGCGGCATTTCAGATTCTGTCAGAGAGGCAAGATTATGCTCCGACAAGAGCTTGACGTTTTTTGTTATTACATTTTAAAAAATGTATTTCTCGAACTTAAGTAGGAACAATTGCTTCCCTGCCCTCCCAAATGACGGCCCTGTATTAGAAAGTCATTACTCGCTATATTTTACAGTTTCTGATCTACGGTGATCAAATTTTAAACCGGAAGAAGTAAGAAAAAATAAACTCTTCCGGTTTTGTAGAGCGTAAAGGAAACGCTGAACCGATTTCCAAAAACCGTTCGTCCCTATCTATTACCGTTTTTATGGTACGGCTATCAACGTTAAAATTAGAAATTGTTGATTTTAACACTCCCGGTTTCAATAGAAGGTTAACGGAGTAGATAGCATGTATTGTTGGGACGTTTAATCGATTCCAGGAAAACATTTCTCGGTATCTCTCGCCGTTTTTGCTTAATGGAAATCAATAATGAAACCAGATGTACTAGTAAATTTCAAAAATTTCGGTTTTAGAAGAATGTTAAGAGTAGAGATGATATATTTTATTGAGAATTTGATTCAATTCTAAAAATACAACTTCTAGCTATGTATTATCGTTTTTTGTTCTATGTCAATCAACGTAAAACCCTAACTTGAACGTCCATATATTTCTACACTTTTATAAACTATTCCCAATGATCAGCAATAAGAAATTCAAAGAAAAAATATTTATTTGAAACATATACTAGACAACTTTAACTGGAATAGCAGTGAAGTTTGGAGATTTATATACCAATATAATTGTGTCTTTATATACCTCACTACCTGTGAAATGGAATCAGTATTTTAAAAATGAACTAGTTAGTGATTTCCTGTTATTTTTAATGCGTGACAAGGAATCACTTCCTTGGAGAATGTTTATAGTGATCTTAGAAGAAAAACGTTGATCGAAAGATAACAAGAAGTGTTGGGTCCACGGCTGAGTGGACATCTGCAAAATTTCTTATCTGATTGCTTCCAACGACATTCCTCGGTTGGATGAGCACAAGGAAGATTTTTGCTTTCTTATTGAAGATTGAAAGAGATGATAAAATGTGGCCCCTTGAAATGCGATATATCCAAATGTTATTCTGAATTTTGCATCACATAAAGATGCAATCCCAGAACGTGAAACAAAAAGCTAAACAGAAAGGATCAGTGGCTCAGTGGTACAGATCTTACCTCTGTTGCGTGGGATCATTGGTTCGATCCCTAGCCATATAAATTTGTTGTGGACCACATCGTGTTCGTGGGTTTTCTCGGGCACTCTACATTATCATTCTATCAATTCTTCCATCATCATTCACTTGCTTTCATCATCGGTCTCTCTCAGCCTAAAGTGCATAATCGTAGGACGTTAAACTAAAATATTTCATAAAGGTAAATAAGGAAAAGCGGAGGTATAAATAGGTGATGGTAAAATATATTTGTTATGAAACTAAATATGTAAATGGAAAAATATTCAATAAATTACTCATTGTATATGTTTCTAGACTGTGATACATAGCTCTGAAGAGCTTAAACCATCCAGTCGCGATCAGACACGCCAGCAGGATTTTCCAAAAAGCGAGGGAAAGGGCTGACACAAGTTCAGTTGCCAACACACACACACACACACTTTCTTCATTCCTCTTCTTCATTCCCTATCATCATAACTGTCTCCCTCAGACTCGGTGCACAATCGTGGGGACATAAAACTACAAATTTCATTTCAGCCATTTTGATTTCAGTGATTTGTGACATCACAGTTTGCTGCTTCTCGTCAAGCTAAGGCACGTGGAGAGGATAAGGAGCATACAGGAAACCTGACCTTGATAAAGACAATAGTTAAACGGCAACAAGAACATCGATAGCGTAGTTGATGATTTTGCAGGCAGAGCACTCATGAATCCATGACTACGCGTATAATTTGATTATGAGTTGAGTCTCTTTCAGCAGCGAGATTACATGAGATGTAGACTTAAAATTTAAGATGGAACACGAATCATCGGAGTGGTTTTAATTTTCAAGGCTTTCTAATCTGGAATCGAACCTGGGACCTCGTGCACGAAAGGCGCGCGTGCCAGCCACTAGGCCAGCAGTAATGACTTTCTTCATTGTGGAGCTCCATCTTGGCTAAGCGGTTAGCGAACGCGACTTTAGCGTGAGAGATCTGGGTTCGATTCCCAGTGGGAGCTCATGTAATTCGGATTCCAGGTTAATCAGTAGGTCCCGTCTCGTATAGCCTCGCTGCTGAAAGGGACTTTAAACTCAAAATCAACTCAGCTTTCTTTATTGTTTCTCTCTGTTTTTCTCAGATTATTAAAGCGTGATCCTACATCGGGAAGTTTGGTGCCCGCGGTAGCTCAGTGTTAGAGCACTCATCTCTGGTATGGGATTCTTGGGTTCGATCCCCGATCTCACCAAGTGGGGTTTGTGGTGGACACACCTTCATTTTACCATTTCATTCATCATTATCATCATCACTGTCTCCCTTAGCCATGGTGCATAAACGTGGGATGTTGAATTAGGACTTTCGTTTTATCGACCAGTTTGAAATGACTGCTCTGTAATATTTTCACTTGGTTTCTTTTGTAACTTTACTCCTTAATCAGTGGTTGCATACCCTGATTTCGGTACATGTGCTTTCGGTGCGCGAGGTCCCGGTTCAATTTCTGATGGGAGAGCATCGAGTAAAATGGTCCAGATCCCATTTTAAACAATAAAGGCTCGTCGTGTATAGTTTAGCTGCTAACAAAGGAAGTAAATGTAAATCAGTCAGTCCGTTGTTTCTTTTATTAGATGCCTTCTCTTACTGTGCACTTCCAGCAATTGATGATCTAAATCAGTGGTTCTAGAACGTAGACGTTAACGCCGCCCAGCAGGGGCAAATCCAGGACGGACTTCTGTGGTAGTGGTGGGTTATAATACCGCTACTTAGAGCTACTACTTTTAAGAGCTCCAAACTCTGGGATGGGTTTAATTTATATATAAAATAGGAAAGTTTCCTCTTTTGGGGGACGATCGCTCCCTGGATCCGCCCCTGCCTCCCAGCGTGCGTTCTCGTTACCAAATGGGGCGCTAGAACAAAAAAGGACGATCGAGGGACGATAGATGATTTAGAGTCCGTTTAATATTTCATGACCTGTTAGACTTTTTGTTATTATGAGACGAGAGTAATTATGCGTGTTTTTTACTAATTCTTATGTTTATTTTTGCAAATATAATAGCAATAATAATAATTATTATTACAATTTTCTAATCAGTAGTTACAGAAGTAATGATTCTGAGGAATATGAAACATATTTACTGTGTATGTGTATTGATTCAAGAAAGAAAAAAAACTAAAAATACACAATTGAGTCTATAATACTAAAAAAAATGTAATACTTCTATTACTAGTAGAATGCCTGTTTCTCGCAAGTGGAGAATACCTTTCAGTTTGAACATGAAAGACACCAAAACTGTCACCGAGCAACTTAGAGACCCCAAAAAACTATAAATTCGACACTAATATCGGTCATTTTCAATTATTTTTACATGTCACCATCCTCCCTTCGGTGTACTAGAGAGAACTGAACTAAATTTGGACTTAAATGGCCATCGGAATGTCACTAGTTGCGTCACCAACCCGGAAAACTATAGATTCGACACTGATATCAGTTAGTTTCGATCATTTTTATATATCTCCCCTTCTTCCTCCCCTAAATTCCGGGACTCAGCGAGCCTGCAAACTATGGATTCGACATTAATATAGGTCAATTTTTGATCATTTATATATATATATATATATATATATATATATATATATATATATATATATATATATATATATATATATATATATATATATATATATATATATATACACCCTCCATTAAACTGCTCCGTCAAAGTGAGGTGATAATAACCATCCCAGACCTGAACCTCATCTATGTTGAAAATTTGATTGAGATCGGTCGGGTATCTCATGGGTTATTAAGTCACAAACATTGTCATTTTCATTTTATATAAATAGATTCTAGGTATGTTTATTATTTTGAAGTATCAAGCGCGGCTGATAATGAAAATGACTTAGTTCTCGGAAGATGAGTAGTTAAGAGTAAGTCCATCGTATTTGTAAGTGTAGAAATACCAGAGTACAATTTCAATTTGCAGCGAAACTATTCTCTAAATATTCGTTTTGATATTTATTCCTTTTAGCTTCCGGTTTTTAACAAAGCCGCTGACTTAAGTTTCACAAGCTGTTCACCATACCGTCGCAAACCACAACGGAGACAACATGCAGAAATAATTCAGAAGCCATATTACGTGTAAAAGACGAAGTGGAACTACAAAGTAATACAAACACTACAAATGTGTGTGTGTGTGTGTGTGTAAGAATGCATTTCACTAACATACCAATGCCACATGAATTCTATCCATTTCTCTTGCTCTCTTCGTGGAAGAGAGAACATACAAACTTGATAGCTAACGGAGAACGGCAAATTCCACGTATGCTTTTGTGCATCCTCTTTCCGCAGATTATCCAGAATACTGTCAAAGCAACAACTGATGCTGAAAATTGAAGATTATTCTACTGTGCTATCTTTCAAACAAATAAATTATTTTGCAGCCTGAGTAAGGAATTATATGTTGTGATGTACGTATGTAGCTATAGGTTATAGATATATCAAAAATATATTACTCGTACTTTGATAGTATGATAGTGGGAAACTACAGCCACAATCCAGTCGTGCGACGAAGTTTTTTATTATCGTGCTCACCTAGTACAGTAGCTTTACATCTTACGTAAGTAATGTACTTTCTATTACTTTCTCTTTCAAATTTTTGTCACTGCATTGACCGTCTATGTCTACACTTTCCAAACAAAACTAATATCTTGCCTCACCTTCCACACTTTTGTTTATACTATGGGATGCAATACACATATTAAATTCTCTTCTTTGGTTTCAGTTTTAAGAATCATAAATTGACATATTATCTGCAGTACCTTTCAGACCTCAATTCAACTCTCGTCAAATTCTATGCTTTAGGCAGGAGTACATCTGATGCAAGGCGGTAAAGTTCTCGTGCCAAAATAATAGGATCATAATAAATGCTTACAAAACTCCGGGGTCTTCGAAAACTTTTGAGCGGTAGTATATATATCACCCTCAAAGTAGGCTCCTTGCGACTCCACTCACTTCTTCCAGCGGTGCCGCCATTGTTGGTAGTATGCGGAAAAGGCCTCTTTCAGAATGGATTTGAGCTCGGCTGTCGTTGCTGCAATAAGGTCCTTTCTGCTCTGAAATTGCGTTCCTTTCAATGGCCTCTTGAGTTTATGAAACAGCCAGAAATCGCAGGGTGCCATATTAGAAAAGTAAGGAACCTATCGAAGCACAGAAGTCCGGTGTTTCGCCAAAAAAGTCTGAATCAAGTGCGAGGAATGTGCTGGAGCATTGTCTTGATGGAGGCGCAAAACACCTGTTGACCACAAGTCCGGTCTCTTGCGCCGCAGAGGACATCCCTGTAGTGCTCTTTAGTTATTATTTGACCCTGTGGTACGTACTCGTGGTATACAACTACGTGGGAGTCAACGAGCCTTCTTTGGTCTTCGTGACGAGGACTGCTTCCACTGTGACGACTCGGATTTGGTTTCCGGGTAGCACCGGTACACCCAGGACTCGTCACCAGTGATGATGGTATTCATGAAGTCTGGGTCACTGTTTGCGGAGTTCAGCATGTCCTGTACGACTTCAACACGAAGTTACTTTTGCTCCGCCGTTAGCAGCTTCGGCACGGATTTCGCCGCCATTCTCTTCATGGTCAAGTCTTGGGTCAAAATGGAATATGCCGAAAAAGTGTTTATGCCCACCTCTTCCGCTATTTCTCGGATAGTCACACGACGATCCCGTATCACTACAGCATTTACGTTGGCAATGAACTGGTCATTTCGGCATGTTGATGGGCGACCGGAGCGTGCCATGCTCTCCACCGATATTCGACCGTCTTTAAACAGGTTGTACCACTCCTTAATCTGTGTGACGCCCATAGCATGGTCTCCGAAAACCGTCTGAATCTTCCGAATGATTTTCACCTGGTTGTCGCCTAGTTTTTGGCAAAATTTGATGCAGTAGCACTGCTCCAGTCGTTCCGTCATTTCACTTGTACTGAAAAACTGACGCAAACACTACACACTACCTTACTGAAATGCTACTTGCCAGCCACTGACGCTATAGACAGGCGGAAAAAAATTCACGTATGCGCACAAAGGTTCAAGGACTGCTCACGCAAGCGTGCTTGCTTCAACTCCACCAGATTTTCGAAAAAAAAAATGTCAGATACTTTTCTAACGGACCACGTATGTTCTTTTATTATACAGTCTTACATGTTGTTTCTTTGAACACTACTGCAATGGATATCAAAGACGCAAAAGCCGCTAACATGTTCATACACGCTAGTAGTTGTAATTTTAGAGATTTATTACTTAACAATGAATATACGTAAGTCGCAAATTATGTAAGTTGAGTTGTCTTACTGTATTGTACTTCTGCAGCTTTGTTTGGCCGATTTCACTATCTTAGTAGGAAGATCTTTTCTCAGACAGAAATCGCCTACCAAGACCATAGATACCTCCTTTCTAACTGCATGCGGAAAAGACCTATATAATTGTAGTGAGGTCTCATTCACGAGCTGTTCGTCCGACATATCTTTATTTATTTTCAACATTAAAACAAGAACATTCGATGCCTTTTATAGATGTCACACTCATGGATTCGACTATTGCTGATGGTTTGCTGCACTGCTGATGGTACACTGTTAATGGTTTTCTACCCGTTCATTCTCTCCTTTTTACTCTATCTCTTTCTCTCTGTCGCTCCTCCGACGTGAATTTGCCGAAGCATTTTCCGTACATTGGCACTTTCTAGTTTCCTAGGTCCAAATAAGAAATTTCTACTGTTTGTACTTGCGGACATGTATCCAATGTTCAGAAATAGTCCGGAGAGAATAAAATTTTAGTAAAGAAATCGATTGGAATATATGTCTGCATTGATGAAGGAGTAAAGAGAATAACGGAAATACAGATATCAGAAGGCTGGACAAGAACAGACCTGACTAGAGGTACGCAAACTCGAAAGCCAGGGCAGCTCCCTCATGGCTATGTGGCTAACGAACGAGCCTTCGGTGCGGAAGCTTCGGCTTCCACGAGAGCTCACGTGGTTCAGATCCTCCATTAAGCTGTTGAGTCACGTCTCATACAGCCTCAGGGCGTTACACTCCATACCATAAAGCCCGAGATTGATGATTGAGCGGGAGCTCTATAAGTTGATAGCAAGCTAGAGAATGAGTGTGAGTGAGCTTGAGCGCTAATATATTTGGTGAGCGCAACCACGTACGATTGCAAGCCTCATTGAAAATAGCGAATCCGAGCCCTTAGTGAACACAAGCACGATGACGTCAATGAGAGCGAGCCTCATTGACGACAGTGAGCTCGATCCTGAGGTTTCGTGATTCTGGTTGTGATCAGTGAGCACGAGTTCGAATGAGCCCCAATTGAGACGTTCAGTTCCAAAACAGCTCTTCTCCATTTACAGAAAATCCCGGAAAACCGGGAAAAACTGTAGGATAGACGTGTTTTGTAGAACTGAGAGTGTTTGAGGATATTAAAGTTTTTCACATGAACACACTGAAATATTCCCAGTTCTACAAAACATGCAGTACATCTCCTACATTTTTTCTAAGTTTTCTGGGATTTGCTGTAAATGGACAAGAACCATTCAATTGTAAATTCAATTGTAAAATTACCATCTTTGGTTCTGACTGGATTTGGCATCTCACAGGATGAAAACAAACTGGCTAACTATTGTTTATGCGGCTGATACCTTAACTAATATAATGGGTGAGAATTCGATATATGGACGAGTGGCTTCCCGTACTACGTTTTAGTCCGGTTTTCCTCAAAGATCAAATACAACTCTATTTCCTTGTTTCTATCATATTTGCTTATATCCCGCTATTGTTTTCCTTCCATGAAGAGAGGAAAAGCAGAATCTAATTCTCTACACACAATTAATTCAACACACATTCTCATTTCTTGCAGCACAAATTGGTTTTTATGTTTTCTCTCTGCTTTGTATACATCCACTTTAAACTGCACCCAATTATGAGAGATGATTTCTCTTTGTAAATGGATCAAAATAAAATAGAACTCATATAATGCAGGGTGTTAATGAAGTATATCGACAAGTTTAAGAGGCGATTCCTTACATTAAATTCATATAGACCTGTGGGGAAAAGTATATAGTTTCAGAGCTAAAGCTGTCGAAAATCGTAGAAAAGATAAGTTTCAACACGTGCTATTTAGAATTCGAAGAACCGGAGGTCCATATCAGTGTAATGGAAATCATATATACGCATTCCAAAAATTCATATTTCGTCAATGTGCAATGGGTATGTAAGAGATTTCCTATAAAGAGTAATCCCCACACATGTTCTCAACACATTTCTGATATGCTCTGCTTTCAAGGTGGTTCCAATTAAGGCGAAACATAAGACTTTACAACAGTGAATATGGCATATTTCGGCAGGAAGTCGGAAATGGGGACCGCAACCTCCACGGTTCCTCATGTTCGCAATAACGTATGTTGCTGCGATGTATTTTGAACACGGTTTATTTCACATTTTTTTCACGTATAAGAGTGAAACGAAACATCGCATTATACGTTAATTCGAACACGAGGTACTTCTGGCTTACCACTGAATCATTCCGTGTTCACTGTTGTCAAGTCTTACCTTTTCCTATTTTGGAACCCATAATAATTAATCGCCAGAGCATACCTAAGAATTCTGTTGAGAGCATTGTGTGGAAGTTATACTCGGTAGGGAATCCCATGCACACCCATTGGGTATTGATGAAATTTTCAGTTTTGAATTGTGTATGTATGATTTCGTTTAGCTGATATGGACCGATATTCTACGGTTTCTCAAATTTGAAATAAGTTGAAATTTTACTTTTTTGGAGAGCTATGAAACTATCTACTTTCCCCCACGAATCCATACGAAGTTTTTCTCTAATTTTAATCTGAGGGATCGCCTCTTAAAGTTTTTCGGTATGGTTCATTAACGTCTATATATATATATATATATATATATATATATATATATATATATATATATATATATATATATATATATATATATATATATATATATATATATAAACTAGCGGATGCAATGTTGTTGTGTATAATCTCGGAAGAGAAATCATTGTTTCCTAGAATCCTATCGAGCCAAAGATAAATTAATCCTTGTTAAAAGGGATATGGCTCATTATCTGCTTTTAGCAATAACCAATTCAATGGCGTTGAATAAGCTGTACGCAGGTAATTGCCGATGCTTATTTTCTCTTATTACTTTCGTCAAGGACCTGAATTCTTGACACTATAGCAATTCAGGTGGCTTATATCGAAGGTCGATTAATGCACGTTCGTCAGCGAATATCTGTGTAATGAAGTAATAATTACTCAATCTTTGTATACACGATGCTGCAATTTAGGGTTGTCACCTGTCCCAAATTAAGCGGAACAATCTTCATTAAAAAAAAAAAAAAACCTTCCAGCTTCTCGAATTACGCAGGGACGCATTGTGTGACGAGACATGAAGTTATCTAAAACACTTTCAAAATAAATTACACCACAAAAATTATTTATTAGCGACATTTATAATTTTCATTCTACGGTGTATACCTATAACTACTGAGGTATTGATATGATTCTTTCGTTAAAATTATCGTATTGTCAGCAGCAGTATCGTTTCGGATTTTGCTAGAAGAGGTAGGGGGGGAGAGGTAAAATTATCCACTGAACTGAATTTCACGTTTTTTTTATTGATTCATTACTATACAATTGATTAAAACATATGTGTTTTCAAATTCAGAGGGGCAGTTGCCTTTCCTGCTCTCCCCAAGTAATGTCCCTGGTTGACAGCAGTGAAATCACCAATGATGATGATATTTGGACAATTCAATGATTCATAACTTCAGTTCAAGTAACCGCTAACAAGCTCACACTTTGAATTTCTGTTTCGTAAGTTTAAATTTTCATTCATTGCATGTATGTATTTCTTTCCGTTGTTCTTAACAAGTAGCAGTGCCCCGTGTACATCACATGAAGGAGTTTAGTTTGTATGGCATGCTACTTTCTCAGTTACTATTGAAACCGGAAGTGACATTAGATTTCTATCATTATCTCTTTTTAGTAGAGAGATTTAAGTGAAGATTGAATATTTTCTTGCGAAGCGTGATTGATTCAAAGAAACAGCTTCTGGCTTTTTATTACCGTTTTTACTCAATAGCGATCAGCATTGAAATCGAAAGTGGTTCATTTCTACCACTTCCGGTTTCAATAGAGCGTTAAGAGAGATGATGATACTTGTGCTTAAAACGCTAAATCGATTCCAGGAAACCGCTTGTTAATTGTTTCTGCTCCATGTAAACAAATATTGAGACCGGAAAACTTTGGTGAATTTGTATCACTTGGTGGTTTTATTTACATATGGAGATGAAATTTATTCTTGGGACGGTTAATCGCTTACGGGAAATCGCTTCTCGGCATCGGTAACCGTTTTTGCTACAGTGATCAACGTTAAAACTGGAAATGGTGATGGGGGCGCGGTGGCTCAGTGGTAGAGCGTTCACCTCCGGTGCTTGATGTCCCTGGTTCGATCCCAACTCGCGCCGTGTGGACTTTGTGGTGGACAAACACTGTGCTCGCGGGTTTTCTCGGGTTCTCCCGTTTCCTCCCTCTTTCTTCATTCCACCATTTCATTTATTTCTCATCATCACCGTTTCCTTTAGCCTAACCGGCATACCCGTGGGACATAAAACTCAAAGATTTCATTTTCATTTTATTTGGAAATGGTGATTTCTCCAACCTTCCCTAATGATGGATCACCTCAATAAAAAAAAAAAAAAAAAAAAACGGATTTTTTAACTTTTGGCCCTTTACATCCTGGCTAAAACTGTTGAAAATGAAGTAATTGTCAAGATTTATTTGTCTCCCGGACGGACAGACAGGATAAAAAGTTTTGGTAAACCAAACTTTAATAAATAGTTCCATGTATAACTTTGGATATGGGAAAGTGTGAATTCGCACACGTTTTGTAAGTCAGTCCCACTTTAGGCTTACAAAAAGGTGGCAACCTAATCATAGTTCCAAATATTTTATTACTGGAAGATCCTTTACCTCCTACTGAGATGCTACCCTCTTCATCTAATATCCTCGTGTAAACGTGTCAGCTATCTGTTTTAATACAATGTGTCAATACACCAGTGTCTTTCCGTCGCTCTTTTTTTCCTTTTCTCATATAACCCAGTGGTTCTCAACGTGGGCGTTAACATTCTCCGGGAGATATTCTCGTTTCCAAAGTGGGCACTGAAAAAAAAATGTGCGATTGGGAAATGATACACTGTTTAGGGGTGTTTGGCATTTTATGACCTGTTATACTTTTTTTTTATTATTATTATTGGACGAAACTTATTATACATTTTACAAATTATCAAAACTTTAGGGTTTAAAAAAATAATTGAGAGTCCATCAAAGAAAGGCTCGTTGTTCATTTTCTTTTGGAAAGTGAGAACGGTAAATATTATTATTATTATTATTATTATTATTATTATTATTATTATTATTAAATATACTGCCATTTAGCAGGTCCTGGGACTAATGAGACTTTTAATTGTTTATTTATTTAGATTGAGGCCTGGAAATGTTTCTTCCACATTTCTCTATCTTCGTCTTCCTCTTTTAACTCACTATTTTCTTGTATTTTTCAAATCATCGATCAGTAATGTTCTTTTTCTACTCCTCTCTTTCCTTGCACCTTTCCTTCTATGTCGGTATGAAGAAAACAAATTTCTTCGCAAGATGTGTCCAATCCAATTGGCCTTTCTACGAAGGATGGTGGCTAGAAGCATCCTCTTCTCTCCTATCCGTTTCAAAACATCCTCATATGTTACTTTCTCTGTGCATTTTATCTTCTCCCTCTTCTTCCAACACCACATTTCAAAGCTCTCTAAATATATCCAAGTCTCTGACTCATACAGTCCAATGCTCCATATATAGCACTTGACCAACTTCTTCTTTAGTCCAATATTAAGCCTGCCAGTTAAGAATGACCTTTTCTTGTTGAATGTTTCTTTGGCTATGGCAATTCTTGGCCTGATCTCTTTGGTAGAGTAAGAGTCTCTCTTCAAAATACTTTCCAGATAATCGTGTTCGATACTTGAAATTATCGAATTTTACATATTTCTTTCCAAAAGCAAGTAACTTGCGGCGCGGAAAATAAATAAATAAATAAAACACCGAATTAAATATGGGCCTTATTTATTGCTGCTACTACGTTTAACATCTTCTGTTTTGCCAGATGTTGACTGGAAACACTATACAAATGTACAATTCTGATGGTTAAAAAACTGGTTTATAATACGAAATAATTATATCTTACTATTTATATGATGGAAATTGTAAGTTTCTACAAGTAGTGTATGCACACTGTTAGAAGTAGATGAATATATAATTCCGTTCCTTTCCGTTATCATTTGAAGGAATGTAGCAGAAAATAACCTCCCTGAGGAAATATTACTTTTTGAAGTGTGTATAGTAGCAGTTCGACTGTCCGTAAGGCTGGAGAGATGTCCAAAAATATTTTCCTTCTCTTGCATATGGAGATCGTTCACAGGAAATTTCAAATCTGGATTATTTTTTATCGTTACAATGCTTCCTTTACTCTGTATGGTTTATCGCAAAAGGAGCAAGAACAATAGAAGTCTTAGTCATAATGGCTAAAATGAGATTAATGATTGAGCATTTCACCCATTACTTTGTCTCAATGATTCATTGAAACTTACTATCACTGCTCTATCTATTAAGTCAATACTTTTGCACTATAGAATAACTGAATATACGAAACACCCTTTCGACACAGAAGACTACCTCAATTCTTGACTCATAGGCAATAATTACTGTATGTTCATTGATTGTTCCCTGTGGGTGAAGGAGTCGCTACAGATTAATTTTTTTAGTTTAACGTTCCACAATTATGCACCGAGGCTAAGGGAGAGACGGTGATGATGAGATGGATGATAATGATGGAATGAAGAAAGTAGGAGGAAATGGGAGAACCCCGAGAAAACCTACATACATGATGTTTGATTGATTGATTGATTTTGAGTTTTACGTCCCGTTCAGCAGCGAGGCTATATGAGACGTGGACCGACTGATTAACGTGGAATCCGAACCACAGGAGCTCCCGCCGGGAATCGAACCCGGGTCTCCCACGCCAAAGGCGCAGACGCTAACCGCTTAGCCACGGAGGAGCTCTATACATGATGTTTGTCCACCATAAAGCCCACTTGGCTCATGCCGGGATCGAACCAAGGACTCTATGTACCAGAAGAGCAGGAGAGCGCTCTAACACTGAGCCACCGAGGCCTCTAAGAGACGATAAAGAATTCACTATAAACGATGGAATAATAACGTAAAAGTATGACCAATTCTGTGCCCTACGAATCTAAACCATTCCCTAGCAATCGATCTCGGGTCTCTCGCACCAAAGGAGAGCACCCTACCCAACTGACCACAGGAAATATTTGGAATATTTTTTAAAGAAAAAAAAATATGGAATATATAACCGTGCACTGTTTACTTACGTTCATTTGAGAAAGAGAACAGTCCATAGAAGTTAGGAGAGTGAAGGCTACTTCATATGGAAAGTCCCAGTTCTACTTTTAGATTAATCTGTTCTGACGAGCTTTCTACTTTATTATTAACAATTCAGACCGCACTAAACTTGGATCCACTACGCAAGTGCAGTCTCCAGTGGAAAGCAATATTGATGTGATGCGTTTCTAACATGATAGTGCACTCAACTATTCACGATAGTTGCAGAAAATAGCACTTGAATAGAATGCTCTGCTCGCTATACAGAGAAACTGCAGTTATCACCTCGGGGGTTACAACCAACGCAAAACCACCCACGGTTATTGCATATAGGAACTGATTGAAATTGTATGCAAATCACAATCAATCAACTCTTGTTTCTGGGACTATACAAGGTAAAAGTGAGCTTGCATAGTTCATTTTGCTCAATTTATTATTGCATTTGCTGAGACTAAATATATATACAGGGTGTTCCATGACGAATGCAATTTCACATTTAAAAAATATGCAGTAGGAATATTGTGTTGCCCTTTTGATGTGAGAACCTATTTTCGGAATTGCAGCAGTAGAAATATTTAATTAAGATGAATAACAATTTTACTGAAAGTAATATATGACATACAAGGTGGCCCAAAAGTAGGTATACATTTCCTTACTGATCAGCTTACTGCATTTTATATAATTTCTTATTATTATCCATAGTTTCTTTATTATTTGTTCTTAATGTCTTTTTACTTATATCTTAACAGCCGAAGCAAATAAACCTATAAGCTAGAATATTATACTTGATCAATGCAGGGATATATATACCTACTTTTAAGCCACCCTGTATATAAACTTTTGTATTAAGTTACACATTCTGACTTCAACTACATTTTCTTTATCCGGGATCAAACTTCGAACCACGCGCACAGAGAACAAATGAAATGAAACCTTGTAGTTTTACGTCCCACGTTTATACCGGCTAGAATAAAGGAGATAATGACATATGAATGCAGTGGTAGAATGAATAAGTGGGAGGCAATGGGAGAATCCAGAGAAACCCCACGCACACGGTCTTTACCCACCACAAAGTACACTTTACGCAAAGTGGAATCGAACCAGGGGCTGGATGCACCAGAGATGAACGCTCTATCACTGAGCCTCCGCGGCCCTATCGCATGGAAAGCCTGTACTAACCACTCAATTGTGTTTCTGTACTTAAAGTGGCAACTGAAATCTATGGCACTCAGAACAAACTAAGATTTGAGCGCTTTTTTCATGTTCTGCAGATTTTTGTAGGTCTTTGTAGAAGTTACTAATTCGATTTGTAGTTGACTTCATTTAAATTCCAAAAGTCCTTTTTTTTAAAGGACTATTTAACTGAAGTATTTATTTTATTTTTAGCTGGAAATGTTTTAAAACAAATTTTGTTTAAATTGACTCGTACTTCATCACGGTAAAAAAAAAAAAAAACTCAGTTGTATCATATTAATCCCTATTATAATACAAGAACGTCTTAGTCTGTTTGTAAAGCTCCTGCTACGTAGTCAGTCACCTTAATAGGTGTCTCGAACTGCGCTGCCTTCCTGCCTGCTATCTGATACCAATATACAACGTTTAGCATGTAAATAATTTGCAGATTTTATTGCAACTTAAACATTGCACAGACTTTTTTTTTTCAACTAAATAACTTCAAAACAGGACAAGCACGTTTAACATATAGTATTCAGCTAAAAACATATAGTATTCAATTTGTGTCAATCTTTCTGGTATAGGATATACATAAGTTCAGGGCCGGATCCAGGATTGTCTGAGGAGGGGTGCACCAATAATTACCAAAATAACCAATCATATTGAAACTCTTCAAAGTGACATGTGACAATATTCTTTGCCGCTGACAACACTGATGCATAGAACGGAGGAAAGTATTTTAAAGAGGGCCGCAAGTGGAATGCAGGGCAAAAATGCCCTTCTCTCCTCCTGTCTTCTGTTTTCATCCCTACTTGACAAATGTTACATTATTTTGCTTGGTAAATCCTTTTCCTTCAACCTTCAGATAAACAACTTAAACTATTGCTTTTGGAAAGCTCTGCTTTCTTTTAAGCGCCAAACGGGAAACATGATGGCAGAAAGTTTCGGCATATGTTGCTATTTTCACTGCTATCCTCTCATTTTAGATAGTGTACATTTACAACGAAGGGGGGTGCACGTGCACCTTTGCACCCCTCCCTAAATCCGGCCCTGCATAGGTTAGATAAAAAGTAGTGGGAACTCTGTTCTCACGTCAGAGCTGTGTCTCCGCACTACAAGCATTCCGTACCTGATAATGGAATGTGAGGCGATGAAGTGTGACTAGTGATAATAACTGTCTGTAATTAATTTAAAAGCAGCAGCACCGTAACTTAGAGAAGGAACAGGAAATTATAAGCGCCATAGAAAGACTAGCATGTGTGAATCAAGATTGAAGTGGCATGTGAGCGTAGTGCACATAATCCGCCTTATGCAGACTCGTTTTGACGTATTTTTAGCGTCATACTAAAGGCATGACTACTGCAGGAAACTTATGTTAGTAGAACACTTTAGTATGACACTAATCACTCGTCAGAACGACTCTGCATAAGGCCCAATATTTTCAGCGATTTCATGGCTATCTTTTCGCAAAAATCAAGGAACCACTTCGCGGAGAGCACTACGCCGCAAGAAATCATCCGTACTGTATGGCGATTCCTGCGGATAAAGATTGACACGCTGACGGTGTTCAACGCCGTCCACACATGTGATAGAAGGTGATAGAGAAAACATGAAAGAAATGTAATAGGAACTTTTCTGTGAATAAAACCAAGTAGAATTACGTGTATAACCATGTTGCTTTTACTTTTTTTATCTATTCTTTGGACTTTCTACTTATCTAAATAACCTTTAAATAGTGTTACGGGTAAATATTATTTGAAAAAAAAGGCAAAGGAAGTATTGTACTAAAAAAAACTGAAAAATACAATTTTTTCGTTGTAAAAACTTCAACAAAAATCGTTTTTTAACAACACTACTCGCAAGGAAGTCATGACGTAAAGTGTGTCATTGAAGTCGGAAGAAAAGTGAGACATTTGAACAGTTAGTAAACTAAAATATTGTATAAGACGTGTCCAATCTACACACGAACAAAACTTTTAAATCAAGGTTAAATCCAGAAGGTATTAGGGAGAAGAACCTTTAATCAAGTGTGAACTCATATAGAATAATATTAGATATCAGAACTTTTAATCAAGGTTGAACTCATAAGTCATTGAAAATCAGAACTTTTAATCAAAGTTCATCCCATAACGTATTGGAGATGTGAACTTTTAATCAAGGCAGACCACCTAAGATATTAAAAACCAGTGATTTTAATCAAGACTGAGTGTGTGTGTTTATGGAGTTGGGAGGGCATTGAAGAATAGAACTACTGAGAAAATTTAGAAGTCGATATTGCTTTTGCCTGGGCAGGCGCCAGTAGAACTTTGGGGGGGAGTTCGCCGTGAGTTTTGGTTGGGGAATGGGTGCCCCTGTATTATAATAATAATAAAATTATTATTCCTTCCATGTGAAATTGCATACACTTCTGTTCTGAATTTTCTCCCCGCCGTCAATCACTTCTGTGTTACTGTCAATCAAAATGCCAAGTTAGAACAGGAAACCGATGTACACTTTTCCTTTTTCTGTGAAAGTAAATCAGAAACGAATATAAAAACACGATATATACATACACCGCTCTGTCCTTTTAGGAACATGATTGTCGAGTACGCATAGAAAAAAAAAATATCCATTTGATTGGCTGTGAAGAGTCAGTTGCTTCATCAAATTAAAGTTGGCTCCGGCTGCACACAAAAACCTTCGTTCCCGATCTTTTTGTTTCTTTTTCTTTTTGTTGTTGTTGTAATACTGTTCTTATTTTCTTTTTCAATTGATGCGTTGGCTTCAGTTATTGATTTTTCCCACTATTAAACAATGGCCGACAAAGGAACAATTGCTATTCGAACTACGCTGCTAATCTGTACGCACCAATGCACATGATGTCCATCACCTATCACTCTTATCTAAATTTTACACATGCCTTTTCCCTTTTACTTCTGAAAACTACTAAAATTTGCTCACTTTTTCAGTTTTTGTTGTCAATTTTTTCATCATATTGTGTTCATTTTCAGGGCAAAAATTTAGTTTGTTTTTTCATAAAAAGAAAAATGACTATGTTATTTATGTTTATTATGTTTGATATACTGAAACATGTTCTTTTCAGTGGAGCTTTGACGTAAGAGAATACCTAACCAGAGTTTCTTTTAGATATAACTTCCGGGTAACTTCCTTCCTTCCCCTACCTAATATAGTTCGTCATCTGCCATCCCCAGAGTTAAGAGAAATTAAATTTCGATTTCATTTCACTCTTGTGTAAGGCACGTTCTTTACGGAGTAGTGTTCCAGTGCTGCCCCTTCACAATTTTATCTTGTCCCTCCCCCACGATAAAATTTTCTAGAATAAAGTCCTTATATACCTAAAACACTGCGTTTCAGTGTATATTGTCCCGGAGAAAGGGATTCAGAGTCGTGATTAGAAGTAAGGAGCGCTGGGGGAAAAATTGGAAATGGATTGTGGGTCAGAAAAGTAAAACAAAATAATAATGAAAAGTTTCCGTTGACATCCTCCAGTTGATCGAGTACCATTTACCTTGTCAGAATCCTTCATGAGATAGCATCACAATTTAGAAATAATGTTAAAAGGTACGACCTACTGTGGTAATACAGTACTTTTGCATTAATTCTATTTTTTATCAATTCTAACCGCTGGATGAAACAAAACTCCTGTGTATTATTTCTCTCTCTCTCTCTCTCTCTCTCTCTCTCTTTTTAAGATCATTTGTGAGGGGCACAGTTTGAGATGTGCACGAGACCAGAGTTTGCATTATTTCGTCTCAAAAATGTATTGTAAAAGAGAAGTGTTGAAAGATGCACGTGTTTCCATTGAAGGCGCTCTGTCTCGTACGCAATCCTAGGACAATAGCTCATTTGTGGATTCTAGATCATGGGTGTAATAGTGAAAGTGAAACACATGGTATTCATGTTTCTTCCGGGATTCTTCCGTTTGATCCTACAATCTTATTACACCAATTCGTGCATACCATAAATCCGCCATTCTATGATTCGATACGTTCTATAGTCTGGCTTTCAATTGTTAGACACGTTCTATAATCCGGCATTCAATTGTTATACACGTTCTATAATTAGGCATTCAATGATTCGATACGTCCAGTAATCCGGCATTTTATTGTTCGGCACGTTCTATAATCCGGCACTAGTCGAGGTACAACAATACTCAATTAAATAAATACTTAATGTTGGAATTTAATTTTTGTACTTTATTGAATTATAAATAACAATTCTAACAATTAACTACGTTAACCACATTAACCACATTAACCTGTATATATTTTCAAAGTGTGGATAAACACATGAAATACATGTTTTCATCGTTTGTTTCTAGAGTAACTTATTATTGATTTGTCCGTTAAAACTATATTTACGTTTGGTAACTCATCAAAATCTGAATGTGTCGTGGTCCCGAATATGCCGGATGAGACAACACTTACTGTAGTCACCTGCATCACCTTTCAACTGTAAAAAAGCTTCAATTTAACTAAAGATTGATAAAGTATTCATTCTGATTTTTTGAAATGAATTATTGCTACACTTTATCACTTATGATGAATTTATTTATAAAATAAACTGAAAATCCGCAGTCTTCTTTTTTCTTTTTTAATTGTGGGAACAAACTACTCTTTTGAAATTTTCCCAGCAGAATAGATGGAGCCATATTGTAAGATTATTAATGACAAGTTTTTCTTTATGTAGTTAGAACAACAGTTTAAAAAAATACATTTTACGAGGGGTATGCCGAAAGTTTTCATATATTAAAATTTAAAAGTGTTGCCTTACTGAAACGTATCAATTTTAAAAGCATATGGTCCCTAGTGGTGAAAGGTATAACTGTAACAGCAAGGTTGTAGGTTTATTTGTTTGAAAATTTGAGGTCTGAAACTGTAGGTTAGTTTAAGACTGTCAGTTGGCAATAATTGAGCTTGAGCGACGTGATTTTCGTTTAATGATTTTTTTAAACGAATATTTAAGTACGGTTTAACGTAAGAGCGGTGGTATGATCACTTAGAGAAGTTTTTCAGAGACTCTACCCCTTCAGGCGCAACCGTTTTTCATTGGCTTGCGAAAGGAATTTAAACGCGGCCTACGAAGCCTGACAGATGAGCCTCACTTTGAGCACCCTAGCACCAAAGTTATGGATGAATATATTACAGCAGTAAGCAATCTTGGGAAAGAAGATCATCATATCACATACGAGGAAATTCAGTCAATCTTGAAGATTGGATTAACTACAGTTCAGTCCATAATTAAAGATTATCTTGGCCTTTCCAAGCGTTGCAATCGCTAGGTGTCCTACATGTGCTTACGCTTGAGCGAAAAGATGACCGCATAGAGTGGTGCCTCTATATACTTAAAATATTCTCGCAGGAGCAAAGTTAATATGTTTATAACATCGTCACAGGAGACGAAACATATTTACAACTATGACCCCGAAACTAAACAGCAGTTGACAGTATGGTGTTTACAAAATGAAACTCCACCTTCGAAAGTTAAGCAAGCATGGTGCGTGGGTAAAATTATGGTGGCATCTTTTGTTCTCCAAGACCAACCATGTAGCAACTATACAGTTGAATGATCGTCGTACAGTGACAACAGAGTGGTGCGTTACTTATTGCCTTCCAGTGTATTTGAAACTTGGAGATTTTCCCACCGAAAGTTACCACTGTCTCGCTTCCTTCTTCATCATGACAATGCACGGCCGCACACATCAACGAAAACTTTGGAGTTTCTACAGGAAAATAGAGTCCACATTCTACCACCCCCGGCTTATTCTTCAGATTTAGCTAAATATGACTTTGTCGCCTTCCCAAAACTCAAGAAAAAACTTCGAGGACACCACTTTCAAATAAGTGAAGAGATTAACGCAGCATGTAAGAATGAAACAGATATTCCAATATGTATAATTTGATTCATGGTTTTTAAGAATGCAAAAGTGCATTGATGCTTGTGGGGATTATTTTGAAAAATTATAAAGAAAAGGGTTTTATCAGATTTTTTTTTTTTTTTTTTTTTTTTTTTTTTTTTTTTTAGAGTATGTAAACACTTTTGGCACGCTCCTCATATAAATAATTCATTATAACTTAATCTTACTTAGGGATTAGAATGGAAAGAATAAGAAACAAAAGTTATAAATTTTTCTTAAATCCCGAGTTTTAAAATTTGATAGTCCTATGTTGAATGGTGTGTGTGGCTGCCCTTTCTGCAGATTCTCTGACAGTGACCCCTATCCCATTATAAGTCTGAGAGATGTTGGGTTTCACTTCGATAAAGAAAATCGGTTGCCACACAGCTTGATTGCGCCATTTGCAAAGTGCTCAAAGGAATATCCGGTAAAAAATTATAATTTCTGATCCTCAAATGTCAAGCGTGCACCGGCCATTTTGTTTCATACGTCATGCGTCACATGTTATAGTCATTAGAGTACGGACTAGTAATGAGCAAATACAACACCAAGACCAAGACCCGGGTGGTCTTGGTCTTGGTCTTGCACAATCAGTCTTGGACTTGATCTTGCACTGGAACCCTTGGTCTTGGTCATGCACACCGTCTTGGTCGTGGCCTTTGTCGTGCTTGCAAGAGTCTTACAAGCCTTGCTTTTAAGAAATCTTATGCTTTCATTGGTAAATTTCCTCTGGATATAAGGAATAATAAATTCTACAATGCGGAACAGTAGTGACGGAAATACAATTATGTTTCTAAATGTAATATAGTTTACCTTCGTGTAAGTGGAATGATAGTGTACAATAAAAGCGATTACCTTCATTTTTTTCAATGGCTGCCTACTTATAAATTACAACGTTTTGTAATATATTTATATTTTTTAACAAATCCAATACTCCACTGGTTCCCAAACTGGAGAGGCTATCGTTGAGACAAATGGAAGAAAATCAAGACAGCACAGATTACTGAAACACCATGAAGAGCAAAATTATTTATACAGAAAAGGCGTCAGATTTTTTTAAAACCACGATTCGGTAACTTCTAATTAAATATTGAGACTTTGTTTTACTGATTCCAATATGTACTCTATCGAGCAGAAACACGAACATTACGCAACGGCGATGAAAAAAATTGGAGGCTTTCGAAACGTGGGCATGGAGAGAAAAGGTGAGAATTAGCTGACCAGAAGGGTTACATGCGTAGGATCGAAACTGCGTAGCGTCGAAACTGCGTAGCGTCGTAACTGCGTACGACCGAAACTGCGTACGATCGAAACTGCGTACGATCGAAACTGCGTACGATCGAAACTGCGTACGATCGAAACTAAAACCGGCGTAGGATCGAAAACAGATAAGGCCATATGATCAAGCAATAAAAAAACAATTATTTTATAATCACAGAATATCTATATATATAAAAGAGAACGCACAAATCCTTTGTGCACTCATCACGCTAATACGGCTGAACCAATTTCTTTCATTTTTGGGGGGTTGTTAGGATTTGGACCCTAGATGGTTTTTATCATATCACTTTAATTTTTAATTACCAGTGTCTTGAGATAATTGACCATTCAAGTGTCCATACGTACAAATCCTTTGTTATTAGTTCATCATAGGTAAAAATAAACGTATTTATATGCAACCCGCATGACCATGTGACTCGGCGGGTTAACATAAATGACAGGCGCTATAATGTTAACATTTACTGCAATTTGAAAGCGAAAAAGTAAAAATTATCTAAGTAACAAAGTTTATTGCGTTCCGGGGTGACCGCAGCGAAGCGGGGTGAACGCTGCTATCACTCGGCGGGTTAACATAAATGACAGGCGCTATAATGTTAACATTTACTGCAATTTGAAAGCGAAAAAGTAAAAATTATCTAAGTAACAAAGTTTATTGCGTTCCGGGGTGACCGCAGCGAAGCGGGGTGAACGCTGCTAGTTAAGTAATAGTAATTTTTTGAAGTTATATAGGGAAAAACCGGAGTAGGATCAAAACTGTATACGACCGAAACTGCGTAGCGTCGAAACTGCGTAGGATCGAAACTGCGTACGGTCGAAACTGCGTAGCGTCGAAACTGCGTAGGATCGAAACTGCGTACGATCGAAACTGCGCAGCGTCGAAACTGCGTAGGATCGAAACTGCGTACGATCGAAACTGCGTACGATCGAAACTGCATAGAAACGAAACTGACAAATAAAATAGTGACAAATATAATTAAATAATCATACAGGGGTGTACCCAGGAAGTTTTTCTTGGGGGACTATGACTTATTCAGGAGGATCAAAAAAGCTAAGTCTTGTCTCAGCAGGGAGAAAGGAGAAGCCTCCCCCCAAAAGCCACTACTTCTGATCAAGTTGGCAAATTCCTTGTTCAGAAGATTGCCGTTAAGTTCAATTGACTTAGCTTAACATTTTCTTAGTTACCTAGTTGCTGTGAATTGTCACTTCTTTTATAGACTTTGCAGGTGGCACAATCGAAGGTTCATGTAATTAGTTCAAGTTTTTGCTAGTTTGGGCTTCGTCCCAAATTTACTAACTTCCAGGGTTGTTTTGTTTAAAACAAAATATTTAAAACAAATGATTAAAACTTTTTTTAAACAATTGATTTTGTTTAAAACAAATTTTGTTTATGTTTTAAACATTTTGTTTTAAACACGTGTATTTTGAAGACTTGTCTTAAACATATGTTTATTTGCATTTTATTTTATGTTCGTAAAAAAAAAAAATCTTCCAGAGCAAAAGAACTGTCCAAAAGTGCTCCCCAATCAGAAGACTATTTTCTTCCCATGTGAATGGTTTGATTTCTCGTGGCTACAGCAGGTCAATGTGGTGATCTACAATTTATTTTGTCTCTTTTCCTCCTTATTTTTAACGTATATTGTATTGTTTAAATGCTTCTCAGTTAACTTGCGAGAAAGTGTAGTAGTCGAAGATTGGACTACTTATAGAACTGATATTAAAAAATAAATAAAATAATTATCACGGAAACAAACTGTTGTGTTGTATTCATTGCGACGTTGAGGTTCTGAAATTAAAATATCGCAAGCATTCGTTTGTACAATACATGTTAGTTCTGTCTCCGTACAACATGGAATCGTTTAACATGGGTTATACGTGAAGAAAAGGACATGATTTGGTACAAATTTATTAGAGTAACTCAAACTCAATCAGGTAAGTAAACGATCAAACGAGTTTGTTGCAAAACGTGTAAGAAAGAAATGGGTAGTTTAGTTCCAAGAACGAAAATCATTATGAAAAATACAATGCTTGGTAAAAATGGAAACCCAAACAAATGGTAAAAATGTTGATCCGAAAATTGCTTCTGATGAATCTAACGTCAGTGGTGTGGCTGAGATGCAACTGGAAACTTCAGGTAACAATTAATTTTGTATCAACAATATCTTTTACATTATATTATGAAAATTTTATTTCGTACCTCTTCCCCACCACAGTTCTAAATTTTCTTTGAAACTTTACAACTTGGCATAGCTTGTATGAAGAGACCAGGTGAGAAACGCAAGGTATGGCAGTCGATCGTGTAACTAACCAAGTGTGATACTTATTATAACGTTAGTGCTGAACGTCAAGGTCTGGGACAATTTGATCTCAATTTGTTTGTTTGTATGTATGTACCACGCTACAGGGTGCAATATTCAGTCTTTTAACATTAATTTTTGAGGATAGAGATACGAGGCGTCGGAATTTGCTGTATAGATTTTGACTGCGATCCCACGTAAAATTTCAAAATTAGTGGGTCAGATCCCACTTTAAACAAAAAGCCCTGTCTCATATAGCCTTGCTACTGATGCAAGTTGTAATCAATCAAACTAAACAAACTAATTTTATATGTTTCGAACAAACTTGGGTTGCAGGATAAATTTGGCTTCAACTCAACATTTAGAGCACAAGGGATCCAAGTTCATTTTCAGAAAGGTTCACTTTTGCTCAGCAAACGTAATATCTTCATAGCATAGGGTATGAAATAAATGAAACAAAAACCACGGGAAAGCGTATGGACTAGAGTTTCATAGGACAACCGCTAGACAAGGGCGTTGACGGAATGGGGAGGAGGGCTAATTTTCCCTTCCCCCTCCTTGCTCATACATTTAAGATATTAACATTATACTTGTATTGTGTATGTTGCAGCGTTGGAATGATTAACAAGTCAAGCTCCGAATGTCATAGTCAATGATGCATAATTACGTTACATAAATGCAGAATGTGTTCAAAAGAATACATCGACGTAAAATGTCATATTTTCACAACCACGAATCCGAGATGAAAGAACGAAAAACTACCTGATAAAAAGGAATCTAGAATTTTGTATGATTGCCGCTAGATAGGGGAGTTCATTTAGAAGTCATCCGTCTTCTACCCTGAATTTCAGATTTTTGGGGCAGTAATGCAGATTTAGAAACATTTTGCTTAGCAAAGTCCAACATTTAAAAATTGAAGTCCTTGCACCGAATAAATACGGATTTTGATCATTGGCTGGCTGTAAGGAGCTATAGGCCTATATTGCTTTCTTGTATATTTTTTTTACCCAAGGATTTCAAAGGTGGCTCTACTTTCGAGTTTCGGGCCTGCTTAAAATTCAGGAAATTGGACCTAAGCAACTTCCCAGTTTTAATCATCTGTATGTTCTTCGTATTTATTCGGTGTAATTACCTCAGGCTTATTCTGTTGGACTTTGCTTATCAAAAGATTTCTAAAACTGTCTTACCGTCCCCAAAATCTGAAATGCGGATGAGGGTGGTTGCCCTCCTGTTCCACTGACGCCCCTACTAGCGGCTGTCATATGAAACTATCCCACGCCTTTTCGCATGGTTTTAGTTACATTTGTTTTGGATTCTTGACTGCGAAGTATTATTTTTTGAAATAGAGTTCATTTGCTGAGGAAAACTGAAGTTTATTGAAAATGGATTTGGATATATTGTGCTCTGAACGCCCCAAATATTACCTTTCGTCAATAAATTTTTGACTCAAAAAACAACCAATTACATAGATTTGCAGAAAATATAAAGTTAGCACAATATGAAGTGTGCTTCAAACATTACTTTTCGAAAACGTAGCCCTATTATTATAAAATAATTTTATTAGCACCAGTGTTATGAAATAGTAAGCAAATTTTGCAACAAAAATCTCACCCGTCTCCACGAAACGCTAGCTTAGCCCCTAAAGGCATAACTACAAAATTTTTAGAAGCGGTAACTCGAAATGATTTTCTTTATGGTTAAAATAACCGCACAACAGCATTTCTGGTAAAATTCTAGCCCTCATGTAACATGACACCATTTGCATTTGAAATTTCGAATACTAAGCACAGATGTTCGCCATGATGCTTGATAGCACCATCTGGTGTGTCAGACCACTTCCAAGTTTCATCATTCTCTCTCAACCCGTTCTCAACGCACAAGGATGATGAGGACTTTTGTTTTGCCATGTATATTGATAGATTGTGTGAAACCTCTATAGTTGGTAAATTTTAAAATCTACCTTAAAAGCTTATTATATCCAAGAAAATACTTACTGTATGAGAGTCACTTGCAAGAGGGTGTAATAAAAGGGGTCGTTATATGAAATAAGTTGAGAATTACTAATCTATACGGGAATGTTCTGTACCCAACACTGTGTAGTCTTAAAGAGAATAAAATAAATGAAAAGATCGGTTGAAAGAGCAAAAAGTCTTAATAAATACGTGATTACACGATTTTGAAATATGTTTAAAATCATATTTTAAACTGTTCAAAATGTTTAAAACATGTACTTTTTCGTGTGTGTTTTAAAACATCTTTAAAACATTTTAAATACTTTTTTCATGTTTTAAACAAGCGTTTTGTTCTTTTTTTTTATAAAAAAACTGTACTTTTTCCAACCCTGCTAACTTTTGACCAAGTTGGAAAATTAGAATGCGTTGTTGCCAATATTTACTTAAAAGACTTCCGTTTCTTTCAATTGACATTTGGATTAGCATTTTCTTACTTACCCAGTTGCTGTGATTTTCAATTTCTTTATGAACTTGGCAATTGGTACAATTGAATGTTTATATAATCAGTTTAGTTTTAAGTAGGTGGGAATTTGTCGCCAGATACAAAATTTCTCATCCTACGGCCTCGCGCCTCATAAACCTACTAACATACCAAAATTCCTAGTTTTTATTCCGATTTCAATTACGGTACCTAAAATATGAGATTTTGTACATCTAAAAAGTCTATTTAAATTACACAGTTTTTTGTCTCTTTAAAGCTGCTAAAATTGGAAAATATTCACTTTTGGAAATTTTCTATATAGTCCCAGGAGGCTAAAAACTTTGCCAAATTTAATCGTTGTAGTTCTACTGGAAGTGCCTATACTGTAAAAAATCGTTGTATTATTTCAACGACATGCCTATGTGTTAGCACGATTGTGTTAAAATATAACACAAACAAGTGGTTAGAACAACTCACTCTCCGTTTGGAGTTGTGTGTCAAATGCCGCTAGTTGAAATGACACACAGTCTGTGTGTTAAATTAACACAAGTGTAGAATCTTCGGTGTTGTTTTCTGCGTGATTGCCAAATATGTTGGGTATCTAATTATAAAGGCTTATGAACTGAAGCTACAGGCAAACACAGTAGAAAGAAATACTTAAACAAATCCAAGTATACGCAAAATTTCAAAATACAAACCGCGCGATGTGTTTTCAATTGTTTTACAAAATGTTTCTGAAGAAACCCTAACAGCACAAGATGTGCTAGGCATGTACCATTTAGGTGTTCTAAATTCATCTCCCACATTTGATGCATTTATTGCTTCTTTTTCAAAGCGGTTGTGTACTAGAAGCAACAAACGCATCAACTTTATTAGATGGCAACTGGCGCCGATCATTTGAAAGTGAATATGGAAGAACTATAAAATAAAGTAAATAGACAGTCGTCATTTTGTTATAAAATTAGGTCTACATGGCGAGCAGATTTTATCCCGAACGGTTATCGTCGAACATACGCGGGTTAAAGGAGCACTATGATTAGCCAAATTCAAAAGACCTTAATCATGTGGTTCGGATTCCACGTTAATCAGTAGGTCCACGTCTCATATAGCCTCGCTGCTGAAAGGGACGCTAAACTAAAATCAATCAATCAATCAATCAAAAGACCTTAAGAATTTATCCCTCTACAAGTGACGGTTTCTTCATCGCATCCGTGGCCAAGTCGGAAGAGCACGCGACTAGTAATTGAAAGGTTGGTGGTTCCTGCCCCTCCCTTCTACAATTTTTCGGTGGCTTGGTGAATTCAGAAAAGGCCGGACATAGCTTAAAGATGAAGAGAGAGCTGGACGTCCGGCAACAGCTGTGTCAGATGAAAACATTGCCGATGTGAAACAAATGATTCGATAAAATCCTCGAACAACTTTCAAGGATATTGAATCTACAGTGAACGTTGGATTGCCAGCCAGAACAAAAATTCTTCATGACCATCTTCGGCTCAGGAAGGTTTCATCTCGTTGGGTGCCTCACACTTTGACTGAACAGCAGAAACGCATGCGTGTGGAATGGTGTGAAGAAATGCTTGCAAGATTTGATGGAGGCAATTCTCGACACGTCTCTGACATAGTTACTGGTGATGAGACTTGGATCTATCAATTTCACCCTGAAAATATACGCCAGTCTACAGTTTGGATATTTCCAGACGAAAATCCACCCATGAAAGTGAAGCGACCGCGATGTGGGGGAAGAAGATGGTCGCAACTTTCTTCTCCAAATCTGGCCATGTTGCAACTGTTCCACTTGAAGAACAAAGGACTGTTACTGTCCAGTGGCACACCACTGTTTGCCTAACAAAAGTGTCCAAGAACTTCCATCCACAAGCTTCCAGAAGTTTCGGGAACGGCGTCCAAGAACTGGATTGCGTGGGATCCTGCTTCATCATGACAACGCGTCTGCACACACGGCCAACATCACAATTCAGTTTTTAGAATCTACGGAGGTCAAACTTATGACTCATCCGCCGTATAGCTTTGACCTCGCCCCGTGTGATTTTTTTATATTCCCCAGGATCAAAGATCGCATGCGTGGGAAGAGATTTTGCAGCCCTGAAGAAGCTGTAGTGGCTTACGAGAATGAACTTTCAAAACTTGAAGAAAAATACTGTCAACATTGCTTCCAAGAGTGGTTTTCAAGGATGCAAAAATGTATACAGTGTAATGGTGAATACTTTGAGAAAATGTAAGTGTTAAATTGATTTTAAGTATGTAAGTTATTGCACATCTCAAAACTTCCGTAGTGACCCTCATATATTAGGGTGGGCCGAAAAAATATTTTTTTTCCTTTGTTTGAAACGCTATACTGCGGAAAACTTGCCCCTATGGTAGATAAATAAAATGCAAAAGAAATATGTCTTTTTTTTACGTCTGGCTGTAGCGTAACGACCCTAAATCTTGAAAAAAATATACGATTTTCGTAACTTTTCCAATACATGGAGAAAATTCAGATAACTTCTATAACAAGTTCTTATAGTCATATTTCAATAGAGAAAATTATAGAAAAGATAAATAAATGTATAAGGAATACATTTTACAATTTATTAGCAGCGTATTACACTTATAAAAACACTTAAAAAAGACAAATTTCCATTGAAATAGACATTTTTCCTGATTGTGTAATACTTAAGTTTGTAATGTAATACAGTCTTTTACTTGTCTTTAGTTTCTTTTGTTAGTTTGAAAAATGATTTGCTTGAAAACTTGGCATTAAATATCTTATAAAACCATCCCTGGAATTGAAACCGACAACTTTTTGTGACGCCTCAGTTACCACCTACACGCATCGTTGTAATGCTTTGGTGTGACACGGGAATTTATCAAAGTTCCACTCAGCCGCTGTTTCACCTGATTGGACCTTAGACCAAATCTCGTGATCGGTAAATTTCCGCAGCAAAGGCTGAGGTGAAAGTGTAACAGTGTTCCAGTGAATCATTTCGGTGTAGTCTCTAGCTAGGAAATTGATCTTAGGTAGTTGGAAATTCCTTATTGACTTCCTCTTAGAAGTTAAGTTTCTAGCCTTTGTAATTCTTCTGAACCCTAAGTCTGTTATCCCTTACGTGATCCCGGGTTTTTGGGGTATTTTTTAGACTTTCAGTCAAGCAGCTACTGCATCGTCTCTATTTATCCTAGGATCATGGTTCATACCTAATTCTCTTCAGAATGAAGCTGGCTTTCAAATGGTACCACTTGCATGCCCATACCATATACCAGAAGCGAGGAAAAAATGTCAAAGTGAAAATTTCGGAGGGAAAAATTTTTTCTCGAACTTTGGCCCCCCTGGACCCCCCCCCTGTGTGATCGTAACCATCTAAAAAAAATCTGAGAAATAATACTTGGTATACTGAATGTATGTGTCAAATTTCAAGTTTCTATCTTGAATAGTAAGGGCGGGAGTATTTTTATCAAAAATTCCCACAATGCCCCAAATTACCATAAAACACTATGATCTCAGGAAAAAAATCCTGAGACATCCCTAATTACCCTAGGACTATAATCCGCTAATCATTCTCTTCAGAATAGAACTGTCTTTCAGGCGGTACCATTCACATGTCTCCATCATGTATCTAAGGCGGGAAATTCCTGAAAAAAAGGGATTTTTGGGGGCTAAATTTCCCTTTTTTCAACTTTTAGCCCCTCTGGACCCCCCCTGTTTTAACGCAGAAATCTGAAAAAAACTGTTAAATACTACTCGGTGGACTGAATGTTTGTGCATAATTTCAATCTTCTAGGTGCAAAAATAAGCCCGCCAAAAAAATTCAGAAATTCCCCCATGTTACCCTATACAGAAGTATATTTTGAAAAGAAATCACTGAGACGTCCCTAATTACCCTAGAATAATAATTCGACCGTCATTCTCTTCAGAATGGAACTGCCTTTCAGACGGTATTAATCACGTGTCTTCATCATGTATGTAAGGGGGGAAAATCGCGAAAATCTGGATTTTTTGTCTAAAAATCCCTTTTTTCAATTTTTCCCCCTCTGGACCAGCCTTGTTTTATTGCAGAGATCTGAAAAAAATCTGAGAAATACTACTAGGTGGGTTGAATATTTGTGCACAATTTCAATCTTCTAGGTGCAAAAGTAAGCCCGCCAAAAAAATTCAGAAAATTCCCCCATGTTACCCTATACAGAAGTATATTTTGAAAAAAAATCACTGAGACGTCCCTAATTACCCTAGAATAATAATTCGACCGTCATTCCCTTCAGAATGGAACTGCCTTTCAGACGGTATGACTCACTTGTCCCCATCATGTATGTAAGGCGGGAAAAGGACGAAAAACGGGATTTCGGGGGTAAAAAATCCCTTTTTTTACCCCTTTGCCCCTCTGGTTCCCCCCTGAATTAGCACTGGCATCGGAACAAAAAATCTGGTAAATACTACTCGGTGGACTGAATGTTTGTGCAAAATTTCAATCTTCTACGTAGAAAAATAAGCCCGCCAAAAATATTGAACATAGGCTTAGAAAATGAGAAAAGAAATTTTTGACTTATGACGTCATCACCTCCTATGTCTGGACGCAGGACGGTCTGAAACCATACGTAATGTCTTCTACAAGGCCTCTGGACTTGGAAAACAAAAAAAAAAAAAAAAAAAAAAAAAAACGGACGAAAAAGCTCTAATAGAAGAGACATAACGCAATGTACCATGAAAAACGCGTATGGTACAAAATTGCACCGTAGGATCCCCAAAGGGTTAAACATTAGGTCCATGATAACAAGCGATTTGAGGTTCTCCCCTTGGTCATAGGATCCAGGGGAGCTAAAACACATGTTGCAAGAAACGTGTTTACAAAACTTGGGGTGCCTAAATTCACCCAAAAGAAAATTGCTTTTGCTGCTTTGAAGTCTACGATTGAAATGTTAAATTGTCATTTTAATTATGTTAGTGAATGTATATTTTATGTGGATTTTTAAAAAATTTAAGGGACATTTCAATTTATTTTACTTTAATACGTATTTGAATTATGAGTAGGGATGCGCACGAGACAAGATTTGTGGCTGTCTCATCTCGAAAATGTGCTGTAAAAGTGATGTCTCGACTCAAAAATGTGTATTTCTCTATTAGAAGAGCCGTGTCTCGACTCGAATATTGTAAGGAAAATCCTGTCTCGACTCGTCTCGTGCGCATCCCTAATTATGAGCAATGATGCCGAATGTAATTGGCTATGGTAAATATTGTAAATATGTTTTTTTACACTGCAAATATGGTTAATTATATTGTAAATTTTATTATTTTTTTAATTGACTGGTTTCGTGAACAATATTTTATTAATGTGGTGAATGTAATGCTTTCTTAAATTGAGAAAAGGAAATTTGAATTGCACAACTTTTATGTGGAATTTGTGTGTGAGAGGAATATTTTGTACATTTTGAAAATTATTGACAGGCTTTTCAACATTACATTTTGATCGGGAAGAAAATGTCATTTTCAAAATTTCTCGCAACTAGGACTACGTTATTTTAGGAAATATTGATAACTTTAACAATAATTATTATACCTCCAGAACGGTTTGAATTATCAAATTGCCGAAAACAGTATTATGATCCTCACAACCTTTAAAAAGAATCTACGTAATTAGACATGGTACATATCTAAGCACTATTTTTTTTCGAAATAGTCCTTGGAAATGCAATTTTCCATTCCTTGCAACTGTTCCGTCCGTCTTACTTCAGTTATTAGCATTGTAGAGGCCTCCAAAATTTTCACGTTCCTGAATACTGGTGATGCTGTAGCGTCCTCGGTTTGCAACAATGAACAACAAGTTTGGTTTGGTTTGTTTTTGCTTTGAATGTAGATTTGAAATTTATAATAACCTGACGTAGTGCCATTAAAAAAATAACTTTGTGATGGGTTGGCAACACTGTTACTCTGGTGGTATTGAAGAGTATGGCAGAGAATGTCACCCTGCTGATATTTGTATGTGCAAAATCCCAGCGTTATATATCTATTCGCTTAAAAGTTATAAAGGCGTATCAAGATGAATAGTTCACCCCATATCCGAACACAAAGATGCCGCCTGTCGACAAACACAGACTTTTACATGGAAATGGCTGACCCCACGGTTTTTGTGTCCAATAATTTATATAACCTACATGGTTTCATTTAGATTCTTCCGTCCGAGTCCAGATACATCCCTTGTTAGTAAAATTAATTTTCAAGCTTATAAGAGTAAATGGTACTTAAGATGCATTAAAGTGCTTTTTTCGTGATTTTCGGTGATGCAGCGATGTGGATAAATATTTTTTGTACGATGCCCCTGGCGTGCCATCTTTATATTTGTCATGTCGGTGCTACTATATTGGACTTATAAAATGTGTTTTTTTTTTTTTTTTTTCAAATAAATTGAAGAGGGGTATTTTGAGATATTCAAGGTCAAAGGTTAAGGCGTTGATGAAACTTGATATATAAGCTTCTTTCTACTAACTTTATTAAAGATATCGTAGTCTGGAAGAAAACGTAGACTATATAGAATTTTTGGTGCGCATCTTGCGGGGAGGGGAGAAAGAGGGGAAGGAAAAGGTTAAAAACGGAAAAGGGGGTAAGAAGTAATGAAAAATTATATCTTACGAGGTGGGGTGATGTATAGAATACTGTCTCTTTCAGCAGCGACTCTATGTAAGACGTGGATCTACCCCACCGGAGATCGAACTCGGGAGAATATCTGTCGAGACACTTATGTTAGGAAGATTAAACTTAATATATAAGTTCCTTCTAGGTAAATTCATCAAGGACATAATAGTCTGGAAAAGACTGTAGTAGGCCTATATTTAATTTTATTGGGTGCGGATCCTAGGGCGGGGTTCAATGGGGAGTGGTTTAAACTTTGTCAAAAATAAAATATTTCAGGAAGGAGAAATTAAGTTCAAGTATACCTTGAGACCTTCCTATAACTATATTTCCCTGTGCACACCGGGCATTTCAGCTAGTATTTTATAAATGAATGTCAATGCTCACATGTGTTTAGTTTAAATATTACCATTCGATATTGGTGCTGACTTTCTGTTTTCTGGTTCAATGCCGTGTACAGGCCTGCCGAATAAAGTTTCATTCCATTTTGTTATGTCTCATGATGGAGACATATTTCTGAGCCTACATTTACTTACCTAATAATGACCTAACCACAATTTGTAAATAGAAAATGCACTAGAGAGAGTTTGCGAAAAGATCTTTTCTATTACTCAACACATCCCGTTTAAATATGTCATATACCTAGGCAGTGGCGTACCGAAGAGGGGGGTTTGTAACCCCTCCCATTGAGTCCTTCATATACTACAGGTCAGTTCACCCAAGGTGGTTTACAGAGCTGATAACGAGCACAGCGTAGGAGAAGGAACCAGAAGTCAGTAGCCCGTAAATCCAGTAGTGAGTCACGTACACCGCTGTGGAAGTTGTTGTGGTGAGCAGCTAGTATTTCTGTTAAAGTGACACCTTATTGCGAAGGTCACATATGTGCACTTCCCGATGCAAAATGCAATGAGTCAGTGATTGTGAAAATGTGTGCGGCAAGCAGCAACATCATCATCAAGCGTGCAGTAGGAAGGGTAATAGCGCTGTAAAAGCACCGGCCCTAAATGTCAAGATCAAGTCGTGAGAGTGAAGAAGAAAGGAGTCCAGCCAGGAAACCACGCGTTGTGAGAAACATCAGGGCAGCAGTTGTGAAGAAGAACCCACCCACCCAAAGCAAACGTGCCATCTCATGCAGGAAGTCTCAGAGCACAATGTGTTGATTCACTAAGGACAATTTGCAAATAAAAAAAAAACGACATAAGGCGATGGGCCATAAGTTATCACCAAGGTACATTCAAGAGAGATTCAAGAAAGTTGTATGAACAGTACCTCTCAGATGACAAATGGTAGTGGGTTGTCACTCTGGATGAAGCCTGGATCTACCTTGATAACGCCAATAAGCCCAGGGCCATTTTTTATTCACCACATGATGCGAAGAGCCGCGGCGAGTCCGTCCGTGAATGTCGCGAGAAGTTTTCGAATTGCTTCATGATGGTGGCAGGTTTCTGCGCCAGTGGGAAGTTGCCAATGCATCGTGTGAATTTCGAGGGCAAGGTAAATGCAGACTACTTTCAAACGAACATCATGGAACCCTTATACAGAACGCACATCCCACAGTTGTATGGCAGGGACACCCGGAAGGTGTGGATCCACATGGTCAAAGCATCCAGTCATAATGTGCGCAGTTCTGTCGCGTATTATTGGCGTATGGCCAAGGAGACTGATGTGTCTGTTATACCGTTCTCGTTCAAACTTGTGGAGTCACCAGATGCGTAGCCAATGGATTTCTGCGCCTTTGGCCTTCTGAAACAAGGACTCACACAAAGGCGTCCCATACCATAGAGGGCTTTGGAAAGCTTGTCAAGCGGTGTGGTCTACAATTCCCCTCACACACCTTCTACGCGCAATGCTTCAGTGGCAACTGCGTTGCAGGGCGATAGTCCAGGCTCGTGGCCGCCACATCGAGCACAACCGTTGGTGGAGGAAAGAATTGACTGAGCAGGTGAGTGCACAAACTTTGGACATCTTAGGTGAATTGAATTCTGTATGGAAATGGAAAACATTTCAGTTTTATTTAAATCTTGGAAAAGAAACATTCTCTGTGTGCAAGAGGTTAATCTATACATATGACGATACATCACTCCAAATGTTTACAAAATATTAACTGGCAGAGTATATAGTTATCCTGGGGGCAAGAAGACAAAGGGATTTTTACTGAAATTAAAAATCGTAGTATAGTGGTACGTACCCTACGCATGAATTTACTTGGGAGGAGGGGTCCAAATTCAATGCGAAGATAAAATATTTT
Organism: Thermobia domestica; assembly: GCF_964235325.1. Lineage (NCBI taxonomy): Eukaryota > Metazoa > Arthropoda > Insecta > Zygentoma > Lepismatidae > Thermobia > Thermobia domestica. The sequence goes on from NC_137462.1 coordinate 182,375,203, forward strand.
CAGATTTGTCAATTTTCGAGGTTTATGTTTATAATTCCGTACCTATACGTCCGAGCGCAAGTGAACTACGTCAGTCAAACATCGGTCCTTACTGAACAAACTTGGGCACAGATCGTTGCAATTGCGTAATTAGAAGGCGCACCATAAATTCGTATTTAGGTTCTAAACATCGTGTGCGTGGGTTTTATCGGGGTTCTCCCGTTTCCTTCCACTTTTTTCATTCCACCATTTCATTCATTTCTCGTCATCAGCGTCTACTTTAGCCTAACCGGCATAACCGTAGGACGTGAAACTCAAAGATTTCATTTCATTTCATTTCATTTTCGTATTAAGGTTCTAATCCTTGATTTTTCTCACTTTTATATTTACCAGAATCTATTAATTTTTAATTACTAGCTTCGTTTATTCAATATCGACATGATACTTTCAGGATATATTAGTGGTGGGCTAAGGTTTATTTTACGATAGTTGCATCTGTCTCTTAGCAGTATTTCCAGCCATAGAACTATTTATTTCCAGACTTTTTTGGTAAAAAATATTCCCTTTTTTCCCTTCTAAAATTTGCCTCTTATTTCCTTCTCTTCTATTGGCTACATTGGAACGAACATACCAGATTCTGGAAGCCTCATCCTTGACTTACACAACGCACTATAAAAAGTTTCACTTGGATAATTGGGGACACTACAATTCCGGTCTTACAGTATACCATATTACATAATTTTAAGGATAATAGTGACTTTCTAGGAAAAATGATATATTTTTTAAAATTACATGCTTAATTTGAGAGATATCATCATGATACTAGCTGAATATATTATTGGTGGGCCAAAGATTACTTTAAAATTGTTTGCTTCTGACTGGTAGCAATGTTGCCAGCTACAGAAAATGTTAATTGTAATTGTTTGTGAAAAATTTGGGAACTTTATCCTTTCCCCCCTATTATTTCAGTGTCCTTGGCTATATTCAAACCAACGTACAACTGTCTGGAATCATTCTTGGCCTAGAAAACGCACCATAGAGGAGCACGATTGGATAATTAGGGAAGCCGGTGAACCACCATGTATGCTGATTTTTGCTTCTGACGCGTAAGAAGTGCCAAAATTTAATGTGTATTATGAGAGGGTTTTTTTCTTTCTCTCTTTGTATGGCAGCCAGCGACTTCAGGTTTTTACTGTACCTTGTCAACATACCAGAAAATTCTTTTTAGGTGACTTGAACCCATGTGGCTTCGGTATTGCCAGCTAGAAAAAATCATGAAATTCGGCTAGGGATTTAAAAAAAAAATTTCACTCTTACATTTTTTCAATAATCCCTCCCGTTAGCAACACTGCAATCTAACTTACACCAAAAAATAGCCATGTCCCTCTTCTAAAATACAAGACGTAAACGATATCAATCGGGCTAACAGTGTTTGGGCAATAAATCATTAACTGAAAGTCTACCAAAAACCCCAAAATCGATTTTGTCCCGAAAGGGTTAATGAGATATGCGCGCCAAAGATTTCGGGCTCTAATTTAACGTGAGCCCCCTCCCCCCCAAGTTTCTGGGCTGGTCCAGAGAATGAATGGCCTACATAGTACTGTCTACGGGCTGGATGGGCTACCAAATTTCAGCTTTCGTTCTCCCATAGTTAATGTGATATAGGCGAAGAAAATTTGGGGGCTAACTTCACCAGAGCCTCCCAACTTTCTGGGCTAGTCGAGATAAAGATCGATGGGCTAACAAATTTCATCTTTTGGGCCAATATAGTTAATAAAGTGTGAAAAGCAAAGGTTTGGGGCGTTAACGTGAGCCCTTAATTTTTTGGGCAAGTTGAGATAATGGGTGTACCAGGTACTAAACTTCATGGGCCTTCCAACCCATTATTATTTAGCATTTGGGGCACTCAAGGAACACAAATACAGGGTCTCCAAATGTGAAAATGAAAATGCAATCTTTAAGTTTTATGTCCGACTGTCATCCTGGGTAGACTAAAGGAGACGCAGATGATGAGAATAAATGGAATGGTGAAATGAAACAGTTGTGGGAAAGGGAAACTCCGAGAAAACCCTCACACACGGTGTTTGTACACCACAAACCCCACTTTGCGCAAGTTGGTATAGAACCAGGGCCCCGCGTCATGTGTGAATCCTCTGCCACTAAGCCACTGCGGCCCAGAAGTCCTCGAGACGAGACACATAGGCGTATACCTAACGTGTAATTTGTTCGTAGCGGGAATTTCTGTTATGTATAGTTAATTACATACAATGAAAAACCGAAAATGTGATGTGGACAATCGCGACCGAAAATGTAATGTGGACAATCTCGAACAAGCAATAAACAATCTGCGTGAGTTGTTTTAGATTTCGGAAAACAGGTTCTACCAGATTTACGCTTATCGACTGTAATCGTTTATTTATTTGTTTATTTATTTGGGAGGGAGGCAAAATATAATACATTTAAGTCATTACACATGCAAAGAGATGTTTTATGGTAATTGTTTTTTGCTGAAATATAACTTCGGTATCTTTTATACGTGTTTAGGAGCTGACAAGTAAACCTTACGTTTGGGTGAATCGAGTTGCTGACTGAGACACATATGAGAAAGTAGTACTAAATGTGGTCAGTATTTCAGTGAAGTTGTAGGTGCGAAGCTCCAGGGGTTTAGGAGATACAGCTATCAGAACATCACATGGAAGTACAGAATAGTCTTCATACAGTTGGAGGTAAAAGCTCTGTAAGACCTCTTGTAACGACAAAAGGTGAATAACAAATATATGGGTATATATTAGGACTAGGGGGAAGTCATATAGTAAGGGTATACCTGACGACGGCCATCTTGAAATCCGCCATTTGGAATTAAGGTTAAGTTTTTAAACTAGGAATAGGGTCATGTGATACATGATTTAAGGCGCAAATTTAATCAGAACAACAATGGTCACGTTAATTTTGAGTTACGCACAATTGGTAAAAAGTTACAGGGAAATTAAATATTGTTGCAGCATATGTATTAGTCCTTTACCCCACCTTGTAAATTTTGTTTTAATGATAATAATTAAATAAAAAGCAGGTGGATAAATATTAGGTCTATGGTAAGAGTTGCCTTGATGGTGGCCATGTTCAAATCCGCCATTTTGAAGCAGACAAAAGTTTTAAACAAAACGCATAACAGTGATACCTTATTAATAGCAAATTTTACCATAACTCCAACGGTATAACATTTTTGCTTTATCATTAAGTATCATTTGTTATCTCATAAACAAGTTGCTAATTTAAGGAAAAATGACCAAAGAATAATTGAGTCATAATTGAACTTGGGTCTTTCTTCCAGAAAAGTCCTCAATTAGTACAATCAATATGTAGTTCAGAAAAGAGTGCATGACTTGCACAAATGCTCTGCTCACAGTGAGCACACCTGACAAAGGCAATCGAGTTACACATGACACAACTGTCGTTAACAATTCCGTCAAAGCAGTAGTCGTAAGGAGCGATCCATTTAATTTTGTGCTGGTTAATGATAAAGCAAAAATGGTTATACCGTTGGAGTTATGGTAAAATTTGCTATTAATAAGGTATCACTGTTATGCGTTTTGTTTAAAACTTTTGTCTGCTTCAAAATGGCGGATTTGAACATGGCCACCATCAAGGCAACTCTTACCATAGGCCTAATATTTATCCACCTGCTTTTTATTTAATTATTATCATTAAAACAAAATTTACAAGGTGGGGTAAAGGACTAATACATATGCTGCAACAATATTTAATTTCCCTGTAACTTTTTACCAATTGTGCGTAACTCAAAATTAACGTGACCATTGTTGTTCTGATTAAATTTGCACCTTAAATCATGTATCACATGACCCTATTCCTAGTTTAAAAACTTAACCTTAATTCCAAATGGCGGATTTCAAGATGGCCGTCGTCAGGTATACCCTTACTATATGACTTCCCCCTAGTCCTAATATATACCCATATATTTGTTATTCACCTTTTGTCGTTACAAGAGGTCTTACAGAGCTTTTACCTCCAACTGTATGAAGACTATTCTGTACTTCCATGTGATGTTCTGATAGCTGTATCTCCTAAACCCCTGGAGCTTCGCACCTACAACTTCACTGAAATACTGACCACATTTAGTACTACTTTCTCATGTGTGTCTCAGTCAGCAACTCGATTCACCCAAACGTAAGGTTTACTTGTGAGATTATTATCTAATAATTATAAGGAAGATACAAGTGGTTTTTTTTTTTTTTTTTTTTTTTAGGAAGATACAAGTTTTTCACCTTCGTACAACAATTCATGTTTAATAGGTGTATAGAAGGGGCTCATACCCTAAACATTGGGACTCCATTTCTGGGACCCCATGGTGGGGGCCCGGTTCCTGACCACCACTGTGCTGAGGGGAATCGGATCTTTCCAACGTCACCATCTGTATGAACAACTCCATGCTTAAACGAGAAATAGAGTGGACTCGAGCCCAACATTTCGGAACCACATTTTCTGGAGCTTCGAGGCCAGGGCCCAATTTCTGACATTACCGCTTTCGTTAATCGACCCCGACCTTTCAAACGCTAACACTATAGTACAACACCATGTTAAATAGGCAAATAAAAGAAACCTGAACCCAAACTTTTGGGATCTCATTTCTGGAGTCTCAGGTCCCGGAGCTTTCCAACACCACAATATGTATCCAATAACTCCATGCTTAAAAGAAAAATGTAATGAAGCCAAGCTCAAAATTTCGGGACACCATTTTTGGACCTTTGAGACAAGGGCCCAATTTCTGACGTTAACACTGTGCTCAGACGACCCGAACATTTCCAACTTCACCACCCACATACAATTCCATGTTTAATAGGCGTATAGAAAGAACCCGCGCCCAAAACTTCGGGACCCCATTTTTCTTGAGCCCCATGGCTGGGGCCCGGTTTCTGATATCACCACTGTGCTCGGGAGACCCGGACTTTTCCAATGCCACCATCTGCATCCACTAACTCCATGTCTAACACGGCTTCCCCATTGTAGGAGGATTTTGATGAATTTTCTGCAGGTTCTTTACAACTATTTACAACGTTTCAAACTATTCATAAGAAATGAAATTTCAATACATTAGAAACTATGTTCTTTTAAAATGTTCAAAATGGATGACAGCATTGATTTCCAGTAATAATTGTAAACTTTCGTAATTTTATTCTCTATTTGAATAGTAGTTTAATTTCGAATCTTTTACTGTTAAAAATATTTTTGTGAAATGTAACGGAATACATTGAAATGCTCCTACTCCCACGGGTACGTGTTCCAATTATAAATCGCTTTGAGGTTCAGTGTACAAATGAGAAACTCCCAAAGCGAAGTACAATATTGTAACGTTGTTGACATACATATGAATAACTGGTGATTAGGTCGTTAAGCTGTACATAAAATCATATAAATTTTCATTCATATTACGCAGACAAGTACACACAGAACAGCATATGAATCTTTATCTGACTTTTGTTTCTTTAACTTTCTGACAGCCTTTACGAAATAATATCTTTACAATCGAAATATTCGTTAAACATTATTATTATTCTTATCCTTCAATATTCATCATACATCATATTCTTCATTACTTTAAATTCTTCATATTACATAACTATTTTACATTATATTCCGTCGAGGCTGTTTCAAAGTTAGTATTACACTTCTGACATAGTCATCATTACAAATCATAATTGATTCTTACTCCATACGCCTGTAACTTGTCCATCCTACCTGCAGTGTGGATCCTACGCAGTTTCGATCCTACGCAGTTTCGATCCTACGCAGTTTCGATCCTACGCAGTTTCGATCCTACGCAGTTTCGATCCTACGCAGTTTCGATCCTACGCAGTTTCGACGCTACGCAGTTTCGACCGTACGCAGTTTCGATCCTACGCAGTTTCGATCCTACGCAGTTTCGACGCTACGCAGTTTCGACCGTACGCAGTTTCGATCCTACGCAGTTTTGACCGTACGCAGTTTCGATCCTACGCAGTTTAGGTCGTGTGGAGTCCATGAATATAACCCTAATTTATAGCTGCACAGGTTAAAGAAATTAAAGAGAGAAAAAAATATATATTTTTTTTGAGCGCATGATTAAAACTTAAATTATTTCAGGGCAACTGCGTACGATCGAAACTGCGTATAGTCGAAACTGCGTAGCGTCGAAACTGCGTACGATCGAAACTGCGTAGGATCGAAACAGGTTTTGAGCTGAATTTTTCGATCGTACGCAGTTTCGACGCTACGCAGTGTCGATCCTACGCCGCATTCCCGACCAGAACGGCAAACGAGTGAGGTGTTAAAAATAGTACCAGTGGGGAAGAAAAGAAGAATTTTAGATGTAAACAAGAGGAGGAAGAGGAACTGATTTGGGCATTGGCTGAGGAGGAACTGTATTATGAGGGACGTGCTAGAGGGTATGAAGGAAGGAAAGAGAGGGAGGAGCGAAGGAGACTGTAGTTAAAGGAAGGTATTAAAACAGAAAATCGCTACGTCAAGACGAAGAGACTAGCTGAGGACAAAGTAGGATAGGGGCATCTAGTACACTAACCTTGAATTTGCTTAGTGTACTTTTCTGACATGGTAGCACTTGGTAATGCACGTTTTAAAAAAATGGATACACCCTTTTTTTTCCGCATACTAATGACACATAATGTATGCAGGTGCAGCCGGAGGTAACATGACACATAATAAATGGTTTCCGGTCAAAAGAAATGTTAATTGGACAAGCAGAATACAGAAAAAACCTTTTTGGAAATAAAATATGCAGATCACACACGTAGAACAAGGTAATTTATTAATATTCAGCACATGTAACGCGGCAGCTGCTGGAGAATTTTCTAGAAATTTGGATCGTTGGTATGAGTGAAAGAAAGTACTAGAAACTTCCAGATCTTTTTTAAATTTATTATTGTTGGAATAGGGGAAAAAACACTCTCGAAACTTCTGGAAAGATTTCTTGTATTATACTTGTTCATTTTTATATGGGAAAGGGACATATTGTAATTGTTTGGAGTATAAGGGGACGGAACTGTTTGGTTTTATCGGGAATTGATTGCGGATTTTTCGGCATTGAAAAATGATATGACTCGGTGTACTTTTATGGAATTATAACTTGACTAAGATATAGTATAATGTAATATGTAGGGAATTAACATTAATGATTGCACTGGGACTCGAATTAGTATTCTCCCACTTGGAGAACCGTACGCTAAATATTTTGCTTGCAGTGCGAACTTGTTACTTATACATAACTATGAATTGTGTATGACATAACAGGTATATATAAATTATATTGTACAGAAAGTTAGCAGAATCCGCTTCCGGGAATCGAATGAGTATTCTCCCACGTGGAGAACCGTACGCTAAATATTTTTGCTTGCAGTGCGAACTTGGTACTTATACATAGCTATGAATTGTGTAAGACATAACAGGTATATATAAATTATATTGTACAGGAAGTTAGCAGAATGCGCCCCGGGAATCGAACCAGGACTCTTCCACGTGGAGAACCGTACGCTAAATATTTTTGCTTGCAGTGCGAACTTGTTACTTATACATAGCTATGAATTGTGTAAGATATAACAGGTATATATATATATATAGTATATTGTACAGAAAGTTAGCAGAATGCGCCCCCGGGAATCGAGCCAGGGCTCTTCCACGTGAAAAGCCGTACGACAAACATTTTGCTTAGCAGATGTTGTTACTTATACATAGCTACGAATTGTGTATGACATAACAGGTATATATAAATTATATTGTATAGAAAGTTAGCAGAATGCGCCCCCGGGAATCGAACCAGAGCTTTTCCACGTGAAAAGCCGTACGACAAACATTTTGCTTAGCAGATGTTGTTACTTATATGTAGCTATGAATTGTGTAAGACGTATAACTGGTATTTAGAAAGTATATGGTAAGAATTATTATTATTATTGTTGTAAACTGTTGTGTTTTGTTTCATAAACGCTAGTGTAACAATGAGGTTATATGGCGACAGAACGTTTAACGTTACCGCAGATTGAACTTAAGGGTTTTTCATGTTGAAAGCTAAGGCAATAAAGAGAGACCCGAGATTGTTTGAACATATTACCCAGGATGAAATGTAGTAGTGAAGTTAAAAGGGAAACTTTATACTTATATTTTGTAATTGGAAATCGTAATACAGCAAATAATTAATTTTTAATTCTTTTATTGTTTTTAGGTGGTGAAGGAAATAAAAAATTTTAATAGAAACACTGGAGAACAAACCTTATTTTCCTGAATTGTTTGTTGCGGAGTTTTTTTTAGTGAAAAGGAGTTATAGATTGGTTTTAAAATATGGATTTATTGACACCGTTGGATCTTAGTTGTATGAAATATCGAAAATATTGGATAATGTGTGATATGAATATTGAATACTGAAATATCGACATAAAAGTTATTATAAGTGTTACATTCAACGAATATACTGGCTAGACTAAAGGAGACGGTGATGAGAAATTAATGAATATGGTGGAATGAAGAAAGTGGGAAGAAGCAGGAGAACCACGACAAAAACCCACGCACATAGTGTTTGTGCACCAAAAAGCTAACTTGAAACAAGCTGGGATTGAATTAAGGACCCCATGCACCAGAGGTGAACACTGTATTGCGTACCCACCATAGCTTTTTCTATGTATTATATTTGGATGGATAAAAGTACGCATGTATAAGTTGGTGGAATGAGAATGTAGGTGGAAACGGGAGAACTTCACACACAATGTTTAAACTAGAAAATACACTTTGATTGAGGGAAAGCATTTTGTTTTAGAAGTGACTTTTTTATGATCAGCGCTATTTAATGTTTATGAACGAGGAAAGAAACTGTAGCAGTTATTGGAGAATTATACTTTTGAAACTCTTTATACAAAATTATGTGTTTATATAACTTCATACATACTAGTAAAGAAGATATATGATGTACATTAAGGACGATTTTGACATTATTTAAACAGTGTAGGTAACGACTCTTAAGGCAATACAAGAGACGGACAATTATTTGACAGCGCAGATTAGTTTTATATGCAGATGGAAACAATTGCTTTAAATAAGAGATAGCACTTTGAACGTATAGTTTGGTTAAAATTGCTTTACTTTAGAACTCATAACATTAAGTACAAGGTAACCAACACCATTGGCGATAACTATTAGCAGGACTGTGAACGATGGGAATTAGCGTGTTGGAGAGTCAGATACATTTTGCGTATATAATAATAATGAGCATGAATATTTAACTTTGGCACCTAGAAGATTATGCAACCGACAAGTTAAAAATGCTTTGAGGATTGCATATTATATTCACAGACAGTCTGATACGATTTTGTATTTTACTTGAAGTATGATGAATGTTTGTTTGAACTAAAAGGGTATTTTATTTATAGATCTTGTTTGTAACTTAGAAAAAAAACAAGAAAATATTCTTGTAATGGTGTTACGACCGCCAGAAACGAAATAATAGCTAACATGTCCTTTTTACAGTTGAAATAGATATCTGCCAATATTAAACTTTAATAAAAATTATTCTGAATTTCAAGAATTTTAAACTTTATTGTAATTGTTACAAAATGCATAAGAAAATAGTATTTTAATGTTTTAGTTGTCTGCATATAGAGTATATAGAGTATATATATATATATATATATATATATATATATATATATATATATATATAGTTGTGAGCGAATACATGGCATACAGTTATAACATATTAGAAGTGTTGTTCTCAAGAAATTAGATTTTCCTAAACCTTAAAGAGATTATATTGTGCAGTTTGCACTTACTGAGTTAAATTTGGTCATTTAAGACGAACTGTGGTTTTGCTCTTTTACCCAATGCAATTGTATTGGATTGAAATACGGAAGTTACTGTTTGGAATTTTAGTTACTGTTTTGCTGGTTTTCACGAGCGATTTCGGAGGGCTGTTATTAAAAGTGGAATTTGAACCATTACTAATGCTTGTAACGAGAAAGTATATCTATTGAGAAGTGTGGATTTTCTTTGACGCAGATGAGAAGTAGCCCGTGTGTAAGACAGCTTGACGAAAACGAATGTTTGCACAACGAATTGAATTACTATTGCTTACAACAAGATTTATTTTAACTGTACCTGGGACTTTTGATTGATAAGTAAATTAGTAAATTATGTTTAAAGCGGTGTTGAGATTTATTTTGTATTACGTTATCGACTACTGTTTGGATTATTTTTAATTTATGTTTTATATAACAACAAGGTTATAAAGAACAATATAACAGTAATATGGGTTTTGAATCACAATAGGGACAACTTTAATGCAGTTGCTGTGTATATGAACTGTTATGGAACATTAATCACTATTGCAGTTGCTGTGTTAGGTAGCATTTTTTTTTATATTGTAACTGCAAGAGAACTGTATTATAAGACTACCTAACACATGTAAATAATAGTTAGAGCTAAAATACTGAATTACTGGCAACTGAATTGTCAGTGAGAGTAATGTATTTTTAAAGAAATAAACTGATATTAGAAAAAAAATAATCTTAGTTGTTTGTATGCTATATGAAGACACTAGTGTTTAAGAAGCAGTGCATTAAATGAAAAAATAATTGTTTTCGAAGAATATGGTAGGAAACTGAAAATATTTAATACTTTATTTTAGATTTTTAGAAACATTACCAACGTAAGTAAATGATGAACTATTGTCGATTGAACGGGAATCACTGAGGTTGATACCTTGTGTTTAGTTTATGATATGAAGACTTTAACATTCTTGTTTATACAGTTACTTTTAAATGAAAACAACTTATAATCTTAAATGCAGAATGGATTGAATTAAGGGCGTACCTACGCGAGGGATTCATTGGATATAGTTGTGAGCGAATACATGGCATACAGTTATAACATATTAGAAGTGTTGTTCTCAAGAAATTAGATTTTCCTAAACCTTAAAGAGATTATATTGTGCAGTTTGCACTTACTGAGTTAAATTTGGTCATTTAAGACGAACTGTGGTTTTGCTCTTTTACCCAATGCAATTGTATTGGATTGAAATACGGAAGTTACTGTTTGGAATTTTAGTTACTGTTTTGCTGGTTTTCACGAGCGATTTCGGAGGGCTGTTATTAAAAGTGGAATTTGAACCATTACTAATGCTTGTAACGAGAAAGTATATCTATTGAGAAGTGTGGATTTTCTTTGACGCAGATGAGAAGTAGCCCGTGTGTAAGACAGCTTGACGAAAACGAATGTTTGCACAACGAATTGAATTACTATTGCTTACAACAAGATTTATTTTAACTGTACCTGGGACTTTTGATTGATAAGTAAATTAGTAAATTATGTTTAAAGCGGTGTTGAGATTTATTTTGTATTACGTTATCGACTACTGTTTGGATTATTTTTAATTTATGTTTTATATAACAACAAGGTTATAAAGAACAATATAACAGTAATATGGGTTTTGAATCACAATAGGGACAACTTTAATGCAGTTGCTGTGTATATGAACTGTTATGGAACATTAATCACTATTGCAGTTGCTGTGTTAGGTAGCATTTTTTTTTATATTGTAACTGCAAGAGAACTGTATTATAAGACTACCTAACACATGTAAATAATAGAGCTAAAATACTGAATTACTGGCAACTGAATTGTCAGTGAGAGTAATGTATTTTTAAAGAAATAAACTGATATTAGAAAAAAAATAATCTTAGTTGTTTGTATGCTATATGAAGACACTAGTGTTTAAGAAGCAGTGCATTAAATGAAAAAATAATTGTTTTCGAAGAATATGGTAGGAAACTGAAAATATTTAATACTTTATTTTAGATTTTTAGAAACATTACCAACGTAAGTAAATGATGAACTATTGTCGATTGAACGGGAATCACTGAGGTTGATACCTTGTGTTTAGTTTATGATATGAAGACTTTAACATTCTTGTTTATACAGTTACTTTTAAATGAAAACAACTTATAATCTTATATGCAGAATGGATTGAATTAAGGGCGTACCTACGCGAGGGATTCATTGGATGCGGACCACATTTAAAACTCTATAACCCAACAAACATGTCAACACCTTTTTAAGAGAATTATGGTTGCAGTAGGAGAGAAATATGTGATATACTGTAGAAAAGTCGATGTTACAGTACCCCTGTACTCTTTCTTTTTTTATAAAAAGAAGTTAGTGTACTCTTTTGCTGAGAATATAAATGACAATATTGTAAAATTACGTGTTGTTTTATTGCAAGTAGAATAATGTTACTTCAATAATGCCTAAACGCAGTGACTGTTAGTGCAAAATCCACCCTCCAACAAATTTCAGGATGTGCAGACCCTTACTTGGTATATGCTTTTTAAAAGAATAAAGCTTAGAGAGCTCAATACTTTGAGGTAAAGGATAAAATGTCTATGAAATGCATAGAAATATACAGGAAAATACTTCTTCTTAGTAAGATGATAACTTGAAATACTTATTCCATTTTATATAGTAAAAGGACAAGATTGTACTTTTGTGAATAATTACCTTGGACTTGAAAATCAAACACAACCCTTTTGTTAGACAACCACTAGAAATCCTACGTATAATGAATTGACACACACTGCAGACGCTTTACTTTTATTGATCCTGATAATAAACATTGTATGGTAACCTCTTGAAACTTGTAGACCCACAGTGAGGTATACTCGGATATGGGGAGAGCACTATGACTCAGTGGTAGAACGACATTTTGATGGTCGTGATTTAAAACCGACCAAATGAACTTTGTGGTGGACAACACCTTTTTTCTCCTAGTACTTCCATTTCCTACAGCATTCATTTATTGGCTTAATTCGCTTATCCCTTAACCTAAAGGACGTTCTTCAGAGTAAGGAAGCTATCATGTTTCATAATATATAGTATAACAGGTACGATTGTCGTTGTATATTAAAACCTCAACTTCCTCGATAGAATTTTACAACGAGAAAAGATTTTGAATTGAATAATAATACGATTTCTATGCCTTGGCGGGCTAAGATCGAACCATGGATTCATCATGTGCCAGAGGTGAAGAATTTTGAAGGCGATGAAGAATATTTTATAATTCCACAGTAGTATTAATGATTGTTTGAGATTCTTAGTATACTATGTGATACAAAGGTTACATGAATTTTATTTTTGTTCTTTTTGGACTAATGTTTAAGAAGACCAGAATGATAGATTTCAAGAACTATCTATGGTGCACGGATTACAGTTTTAATTTTACAGCTTTATACACATGAATTCAAAATTATAAGGCCATTAGATTTTTGTATAAGACTCTTGTTGGACTTGATTTGATTTGAGTTTAACGTCTCTTTTCATCAGCGAGGCTATATGAGACGTGAACCTACTGATTAACGTGGAATCCGAACCACATGAGCTCCCGCCGGGAATCGAACCTGGGTAGACTTTTGTTGGAATAAATGTTTTCGCTGGAACCTTTTTTTAAAATTTAATGTAAAACTTTAAACATAATGAAGAAAATAAGAACATACTGAGGTGAAATAAACTTGAAAACTCCCACCATGCAAAAGAATTAAGGAAAACAGCCTCTGTTTTCAAGCTGAGACTATCCATGGTTGAGATTGACCATTAAATATAACGATTATTTTTCTCAGGTGATGAGTTTGTATGCTTATGCCAGTAGCTAAAACTGGAAAAGTGAACCAGGTAGTGTTTGCAAAATGGTATTACATGGTTTAATCTCAGAACATGTGCAATTGTGATGGACAAAAATTCCATGGGTAGTGCGGCTGGTGGACAACAACAACTTCACGAAACATCTGTTGGTATTAAAATTAACGATACATGAACTTTCAAAAGACGAAATGTTTCTTTATCTGGACTGTTAATACTTTTTTGAAATTTCATCGGAACAAGCATTCAACTTAAACGGTGTATAATAAACGAACGAACTATCTAGTTGCATTATAGGAGGGCGATACAGGTGTGGATGAAACGTTTATGTATTGATTTTTGAATACGAGTTGTGTGCGAGTAATTCAATTTTATTTAACTTTTAATATTAGAGATTATTTTATACGACCATTTAATATTTTATTATTTCTTATACTCGAGAAATTTCACAAGTTTCGTGGATACGAGTTTCTTCTTTTCTGGCTTGAGAGCAAAGCGAAAACACTTATTTTGGCATGTAGATATGAGTTTCTGCTTTTTTTCTGGCTTGAGAGCAATGAGAAAACATTTTGTTCTGGCATGAGTCTTATATACTCATCTACTCGAGACATTTTACAAGTAGGCAACGTTGAATGGTTAATGATTGTAAAAAATGTTGAATATGAAGAAAGTGGTAGGAAATGGAGAACCCCGAGAATATCCACAGGGTGTTGTCCATCACAAATTGTCACGGTCTTGGGATTGAACTAGGGATCCTCGTGCCAGATGAGTGCACTCTACCAATGGATCAAACTGTTTCCATTTAAAGAAGTATTCCGTACAGTGATAATTATGAATGTTGTCTAATATTTTTCTTGTAGGTTTTCGTGCTCATGTTGTTAAATAAAACATTTTTTCTACTAACATTACAATGGACAAATGATGAAAGCGAATATGTATAAGAAATAATAAAATATTAAATGGTCGTATAAAATAATCTCTAATATTAAAAGTTAAATAAAATTGAATTACTCGCACACAACTCGTATTCAAAAATCAATACGTAAACGTTTCATCCACACCTGTATCGCCCTCCTATAATGCAACTAGATAGTTCGTTCGTTTATTATACACCGTTTAAGTTGAATGCTTGTTCCGATGAAATTTCAAAAAAGTATTAACAGTCCAGATAAAGAAACATTTCGTCTTTTGAAAGTTCATGTATCGTTAATTTTAATACCAACAGATGTTTCGTGAAGTTGTTGTTGTCCACCAGCCGCACTACCCATGGAATTTTTGTCCATCACAATTGCACATGTTCTGAGATTAAACCATGTAATACCATTTTGCAAACACTACCTGGTTCACTTTTCCAGTTTTAGCTACTGGCATAAGCATACAAACTCATCACCTGAGAAAAATAATCGTTATATTTAATGGTCAATCTCAACCATGGATAGTCTCAGCTTGAAAACAGAGGCTGTTTTCCTTAATTCTTTTGCATGGTGGGAGTTTTCAAGTTTATTTCACCTCAGTATGTTCTTATTTTCTTCATTATGTTTAAAGTTTTACATTAAATTTTAAAAAAAGGTTCCAGCGAAAACATTTATTCCAACAAAAGTCTACCCAGGTTCGATTCCCGGCGGGAGCTCATGTGGTTCGGATTCCACGTTAATCAGTAGGTTCACGTCTCATATAGCCTCGCTGATGAAAAGAGACGTTAAACTCAAATCAAATCAAGTCCAACAAGAGTCTTATACAAAAATCTAATGGCCTTATAATTTTGAATTCATGTGTATAAAGCTGTAAAATTAAAACTGTAATCCGTGCACCATAGATAGTTCTTGAAATCTATCATTCTGGTCTTCTTAAACATTAGTCCAAAAAGAACAAAAATAAAATTCATGTAACCTTTGTATCACATAGTATACTAAGAATCTCAAACAATCATTAATACTACTGTGGAATTATAAAATATTCTTCATCGCCTTCAAAATTCTTCACCTCTGGCACATGATGAATCCATGGTTCGATCTTAGCCCGCCAAGGCATAGAAATCGTATTATTATTCAATTCAAAATCTTTTCTCGTTGTAAAATTCTATCGAGGAAGTTGAGGTTTTAATATACAACGACAATCGTACCTGTTATACTATATATTATGAAACATGATAGCTTCCTTACTCTGAAGAACGTCCTTTAGGTTAAGGGATAAGCGAATTAAGCCAATAAATGAATGCTGTAGGAAATGGAAGTACTAGGAGAAAAAAGGTGTTGTCCACCACAAAGTTCATTTGGTCGGTTTTAAATCACGACCATCAAAATGTCGTTCTACCACTGAGTCATAGTGCTCTCCCCATATCCGAGTATACCTCACTGTGGGTCTACAAGTTTCAAGAGGTTACCATACAATGTTTATTATCAGGATCAATAAAAGTAAAGCGTCTGCAGTGTGTGTCAATTCATTATACGTAGGATTTCTAGTGGTTGTCTAACAAAAGGGTTGTGTTTGATTTTCAAGTCCAAGGTAATTATTCACAAAAGTACAATCTTATCCTTTTACTATATAAAATGGAATAAGTATTTCAAGTTATCATCTTACTAAGAAGAAGTATTTTCCTGTATATTTCTATGCATTTCATAGACATTTTATCCTTTACCTCAAAGTATTGAGCTCTCTAAGCTTTATTCTTTTAAAAAGCATATACCAAGTAAGGGTCTGCACATCCTGAAATTTGTTGGAGGGTGGATTTTGCACTAACAGTCACTGCGTTTAGGCATTATTGAAGTAACATTATTCTACTTGCAATAAAACAACACGTAATTTTACAATATTGTCATTTATATTCTCAGCAAAAGAGTACACTAACTTCTTTTTATAAAAAAAGAAAGAGTACAGGGGTACTGTAACATCGACTTTTCTACAGTATATCACATATTTCTCTCCTACTGCAACCATAATTCTCTTAAAAAGGTGTTGACATGTTTGTTGGGTTATAGAGTTTTAAATGTGGTCCGCATCCAATGAATCCCTCGCGTAGGTACGCCCTTAATTCAATCCATTCTGCATATAAGATTATAAGTTGTTTTCATTTAAAAGTAACTGTATAAACAAGAATGTTAAAGTCTTCATATCATAAACTAAACACAAGGTATCAACCTCAGTGATTCCCGTTCAATCGACAATAGTTCATCATTTACTTACGTTGGTAATGTTTCTAAAAATCTAAAATAAAGTATTAAATATTTTCAGTTTCCTACCATATTCTTCGAAAACAATTATTTTTTCATTTAACCCATTCAGACCTGAATTTTTTTAAAGCTTGAAAAAAATTATTTGTTGTGGTTTTTGAACGCATTGGGGTCTTCTGATGCCATTTTGCTTGAAATTTTGTTTTTGTTACCCATAGTTCTCCAGATATTTTATGTGCACAAATGTGTACATCTGGACTCCACTGTCATATAAATTTTTAGTTTTTATATAGCATTGGTGTCCCGTTGTACACATTTGTGTACATTAAATATTTAGAAGGCTATCGGTCACACTGATATTTTTTAAAAATAAATAACCGGTGAATCGTCCTCGGTTTCATCTTCAGATAAATCGAAATCAGAAATGTCACCTTTCTCCAACATATCTAAAATTTTCTCCGTGGAGAGAGATGGGCTGCTACCAGATGGTTTATCCATAATTCTAATTCGTGTACACACTAATTCAATGTACCATATAATTTATAAGAAAATTTTGGTCTAATGTTGTTGATATAAGTCCGATCGAAGCTAAAACAAACCAATTCTTACTAATATTATCACCCAAAAACACATACTCAATGAGCTTTCATTGATAACGCATCTGTTCATTACGATCCTCTTGGGCACAATTGTGTACATTATATTTCAAGAACAAATAAAGTTATAACGAATTGCTTGTCATATTTGTAATTTTACCACAAAAGATAACAGATATTCACAAACACACGCAAGCACTTCAAAAAGATAGTTCAGAAACGAGAAACTTCTAATTATTGTAATAAAATCGACGAGGTAGTACTTGTTCATAAAACTGCAACACTATGGACTATTTACAATACTTTTATCACATACTACTCACTAGAACGCAGCAGCTACTTGTATAACAGTGAAGCAAAGCTACACAAATGTAAACAACCGGCCTGTATGCCCACAACAATGCTTTAAGTAGAATTAATGCAATAGAAATTTAATGTACACAATTGTGACCGCCAGGTCTGAATGGGTTAATGCACTGCTTCTTAAACACTAGTGTCTTCATATAGCATACAAACAACTAAGATTATTTTTTTCTAATATCAGTTTATTTCTTTAAAAATACATTACTCTCACTGACAATTCAGTTGCCAGTAATTCAGTATTTTAGCTCTAACTATTATTTACATGTGTTAGGTAGTCTTATAATACAGTTCTCTTGCAGTTACAATATAAAAAAAAAAAATGCTACCTAACACAGCAACTGCAATAGTGATTAATGTTCCATAACAGTTCATATACACAGCAACTGCATTAAAGTTGTCCCTATTGTGATTCAAAACCCATATTACTGTTATATTGTTCTTTATAACCTTGTTGTTATATAAAACATAAATTAAAAATAATCCAAACAGTAGTCGATAACGTAATACAAAATAAATCTCAACACCGCTTTAAACATAATTTACTAATTTACTTATCAATCAAAAGTCCCAGGTACAGTTAAAATAAATCTTGTTGTAAGCAATAGTAATTCAATTCGTTGTGCAAACATTCGTTTTCGTCAAGCTGTCTTACACACGGGCTACTTCTCATCTGCGTCAAAGAAAATCCACACTTCTCAATAGATATACTTTCTCGTTACAAGCATTAGTAATGGTTCAAATTCCACTTTTAATAACAGCCCTCCGAAATCGCTCGTGAAAACCAGCAAAACAGTAACTAAAATTCCAAACAGTAACTTCCGTATTTCAATCCAATACAATTGCATTGGGTAAAAGAGCAAAACCACAGTTCGTCTTAAATGACCAAATTTAACTCAGTAAGTGCAAACTGCACAATATAATCTCTTTAAGGTTTAGGAAAATCTAATTTCTTGAGAACAACACTTCTAATATGTTATAACTGTATGCCATGTATTCGCTCACAACTATATATATATATATATATATATATATATATATATATATATATATATATATATACTCTATATGCAGACAACTAAAACATTAAAATACTATTTTCTTATGCATTTTGTAACAATTACAATAAAGTTTAAAATTCTTGAAATTCAGAATAATTTTTATTAAAGTTTAATATTGGCAGATATCTATTTCAACTGTAAAAAGGACATGTTAGCTATTATTTCGTTTCTGGCGGTCGTAACACTATTACAAGAATATTTTCTTGTTTTTTTTCTAAGTTACAAACAAGATCTATAAATAAAATACCCTTTTAGTTCAAACAAACATTCATCATACTTCAAGTAAAATACAAAATCGTATCAGACTGTCTGTGAATATAATATGCAATCCTCAAAGCATTTTTAACTTGTCGGTTGCATAATCTTCTAGGTGCCAAAGTTAAATATTCATGCTCATTATTATTATATACGCAAAATGTATCTGACTCTCCAACACGCTAATTCCCATCGTTCACAGTCCTGCTAATAGTTATCGCCAATGGTGTTGGTTACCTTGTACTTAATGTTATGAGTTCTAAAGTAAAGCAATTTTAACCAAACTATACGTTCAAAGTGCTATCTCTTATTTAAAGCAATTGTTTCCATCTGCATATAAAACTAATCTGCGCTGTCAAATAATTGTCCGTCTCTTGTATTGCCTTAAGAGTCGTTACCTACACTGTTTAAATAATGTCAAAATCGTCCTTAATGTACATCATATATCTTCTTTACTAGTATGTATGAAGTTATATAAACACATAATTTTGTATAAAGAGTTTCAAAAGTATAATTCTCCAATAACTGCTACAGTTTCTTTCCTCGTTCATAAACATTAAATAGCGCTGATCATAAAAAAGTCACTTCTAAAACAAAATGCTTTCCCTCAATCAAAGTGTATTTTCTAGTTTAAACATTGTGTGTGAAGTTCTCCCGTTTCCACCTACATTCTCGTTCCACCAACTTATACATGCGTACTTTTATCCATCCAAATATAATACATAGAAAAAGCTATGGTGGGTACGCAATACAGTGTTCACCTCTGGTGCATGGGGTCCTTAATTCAATCCCAGCTTGTTTCAAGTTAGCTTTTTGGTGCACAAACACTATGTGCGTGGGTTTTTGTCGTGGTTCTCCTGCTTCTTCCCACTTTCTTCATTCCACCATATTCATTAATTTCTCATCACCGTCTCCTTTAGTCTAGCCAGTATATTCGTTGAATGTAACACTTATAATAACTTTTATGTCGATATTTCAGTATTCAATATTCATATCACACATTATCCAATATTTTCGATATTTCATACAACTAAGATCCAACGGTGTCAATAAATCCATATTTTAAAACCAATCTATAACTCCTTTTCACTAAAAAAAACTCCGCAACAAACAATTCAGGAAAATAAGGTTTGTTCTCCAGTGTTTCTATTAAAATTTTTTATTTCCTTCACCACCTAAAAACAATAAAAGAATTAAAAATTAATTATTTGCTGTATTACGATTTCCAATTACAAAATATAAGTATAAAGTTTCCCTTTTAACTTCACTACTACATTTCATCCTGGGTAATATGTTCAAACAATCTCGGGTCTCTCTTTATTGCCTTAGCTTTCAACATGAAAAACCCTTAAGTTCAATCTGCGGTAACGTTAAACGTTCTGTCGCCATATAACCTCATTGTTACACTAGCGTTTATGAAACAAAACACAACAGTTTACAACAATAATAATAATAATTCTTACCATATACTTTCTAAATACCAGTTATACGTCTTACACAATTCATAGCTACATATAAGTAACAACATCTGCTAAGCAAAATGTTTGTCGTACGGCTTTTCACGTGGAAAAGCTCTGGTTCGATTCCCGGGGGCGCATTCTGCTAACTTTCTATACAATATAATTTATATATACCTGTTATGTCATACACAATTCGTAGCTATGTATAAGTAACAACATCTGCTAAGCAAAATGTTTGTCGTACGGCTTTTCACGTGGAAGAGCCCTGGCTCGATTCCCGGGGGCGCATTCTGCTAACTTTCTGTACAATATACTATATATATATATATATACCTGTTATATCTTACACAATTCATAGCTATGTATAAGTAACAAGTTCGCACTGCAAGCAAAAATATTTAGCGTACGGTTCTCCACGTGGAAGAGTCCTGGTTCGATTCCCGGGGCGCATTCTGCTAACTTCCTGTACAATATAATTTATATATACCTGTTATGTCTTACACAATTCATAGCTATGTATAAGTACCAAGTTCGCACTGCAAGCAAAAATATTTAGCGTACGGTTCTCCACGTGGGAGAATACTCATTCGATTCCCGGAAGCGGATTCTGCTAACTTTCTGTACAATATAATTTATATATACCTGTTATGTCATACACAATTCATAGTTATGTATAAGTAACAAGTTCGCACTGCAAGCAAAATATTTAGCGTACGGTTCTCCAAGTGGGAGAATACTAATTCGAGTCCCAGTGCAATCATTAATGTTAATTCCCTACATATTACATTATACTATATCTTAGTCAAGTTATAATTCCATAAAAGTACACCGAGTCATATCATTTTTCAATGCCGAAAAATCCGCAATCAATTCCCGATAAAACCAAACAGTTCCGTCCCCTTATACTCCAAACAATTACAATATGTCCCTTTCCCATATAAAAATGAACAAGTATAATACAAGAAATCTTTCCAGAAGTTTCGAGAGTGTTCTTTCCCCTATTCCAACAATAATAAATTTAAAAAAGATCTGGAAGTTTCTAGTACTTTCTTTCACTCATACCAACGATCCAAATTTCTAGAAAATTCTCCAGCAGCTGCCGCGTTACATGTGCTGAATATTAATAAATTACCTTGTTCTACGTGTGTGATCTGCATATTTTATTTCCGAAAAGGTTTTTTCTGTATTCTGCTTGTCCAATTAACATTTCTTTTGACCGGAAACCATTTATTATGTGTCATGTTACCTCCGGCTGCACCTGCATACATTATGTGTCATTAGTATGCGGAAAAAAAAGGGTGTATCCATTTTTTTAAAACGTGCATTACCAAGTGCTACCATGTCAGAAAAGTACACTAAGCAAATTCAAGGTTAGTGTACTAGATGCCCCTATCCTACTGGACAACCGTACATCGAAGCTTCTCAGTTGCAGCAAGTGACCTGCCAATAATGGCAGAATAGCTACGATGATGATGATCATGATGATGATTTAGCATGATGATGATGATCATGATTTAGCAATAGTGGTCAAAAAAGAAAGAAAGAAAATTAAAATAATAATGTATCTATTGAAGCTTTCCTGGCGACGTATTGTAAACAGGTCTTCTCGGGCTAGCAGCCAGGTAAATACTGTTATATCTTGCGATGTTTCGAGGGCTGACATCGTCCTCATCTTCAGGCGAATATGATGGTGCAATGGAATGTAGGGAATATATATATGTATGATTGGACTCTTCTGATTAGAGGGAAGTGCAGTCTGGTAAAGATAGGTGACACTCCATTGTCTCTGCATCTCAAGAGGAAGGCTAAGTTGCATAAAAGACGTGCCTTCTTACTTCGTAGTTCTTGTAGATGGTGAATGTTACGAAGTATTTCCTCCCCGTAAAGGAATCTAAAGTATCTATTGAAGCTGCTAGCCCGAGAAGACCTGTTCATAAAATAATCTATATATATAAAAGAGAACGTACAAATCCTTTGTTCCCTCATCACGCTAATACGGCTGAACCAATTTCTTTCATTTTTGGGGGGTTATTAGGATTTGGACCCTAGATTGTTTTTATCATATCACTTTAATTTTTAATTACCAGTGTCTTGAGATAATTGACGATTCAAGTGTCCATAACGTACAAATCCTTTGTTAGTTCATCATAGGTAAAAATAAACGTATTTATATGCAACCCGCATGACCGTGTCACTCGGCGGGTTAACATAAATGACAGGCGATATAATGTTAACATTTACTGCAAGCATATTTCACGGGTATTAAACACATGAGATATGGAGTTGTGCATTTAAATTTTCATTTCAACCCAGCGAAGCGGGTAATATATGCTAGTAATGATTATAATCAAACCTATTAATATTTTAGAATAATTTGAGTGAAAACTGAAAACGACTTAACTGTCTGTCTTTTGTGTAAACTCAATTTATATAAATACTTTTGACCTATAGTAGAAATACAAAATAACGGCATCAAACTCCAAGTTATTTAAAATGACTTTACAAAATCATTCTCACTTGTAAACATGGATTATTTATTGTTGTATAATGTATATCGCTCAATCCTCTATGTGCCGTATACCTTCTTCTTCTCGTTCACTTCAACCATAGGTTGGCGGGCAACATGGAAATTTTAAAACTTTTCTCTCCCTTGGGAAAGGGCCGTATACCTAAGGAGGCTAAAAGCTACATTGATAACAATTATTCAACGTATAAGTATCCGACCATGAAATCAAACTTACGGTCACATGCACTGTTTTTGTCAATGTCATGAAAATGTTACTTCCATGTTAATTTTATGAGCACACGTTAAAAATTTCCAACGGATGCTTGAGCCTGGAGCCAAGGCTTCGGACACATGTGTGGTCGGTACCTATGGTGTACGGAATTACCAATGTTCAATACTATATTTCAATACTACATTTCTCTTCAGGAAGAACACCACTATTATGTTTTGAAATGAAATCAAATATCTAGTTTATCGTCCTACGATTATGCACCGAGGCTAAGGGAGACAGTGTCAGTGCTGATGAGAAATCAGTGAAATAGTGGAATGAAGAAAGTAGGAGGAAACAAGAAAACACCGAGAAAACACACGCACACGGTATTTGTCCACCAGAAATCTCACATAGCGCGAGCTGGGATCGAACGGGGACCCCATGTATCAGAAGTGGACGCTCTACCACTGAGCCGGTGCTTGTGCAAGACTTGCTCAAGAGTCTTGGTCTTGGTCTTACATGCAAGACTCTTGCAGAAACTGCAAGACCAAGACTCTTGCGCTCATCACTAGTACGGACATCTATTGAGCGAACATCATACTATATATATTGTATAATTGAATTCAACTTTGAAAGCAATACGCTGATAGCATCTTTATAAATTGTGTATGCAGTTTTATTTTTGGCAAACTATATGCATCTGAAAATTTAAGTAGATTTTCATTTTGAGAAAGAAAATCGGAGACTAGAAACTTCAAACAGATTTTTCTTACTGATTAGAATACTTACACTCACATCCCATTATTTTTTCCCTCTACTTTCGGTTGAGGTCTTGACGAATTTAAGGATGACTGCTGCAGCAATCGAATTCGAGATCTTCTCTTTTCTATTGACCCAGACCATTCTATTCTTCTTCTTTTATACATCCGAGTAGATTTTTCTTCTTCTTTCCTTGCTAGTAAAGAGGTTTCTGAGGGAAAGAAGGAGAAAACTGGGTCGCATCAGCTGAGTCATTTAGAGACTCAGAAGGACGGCAACGTCAGAACCGCTCACATGATGGTGGCACATTCCACGAATTCCATCGAAGAAAGACGTGACGTCACATCAGATCTAGGTATGAAATATTTATCAGCCAATCAGGAACTAACTCGAATTTTAAATCACTTTTAATATTGCTCCCCAAAAAACGAGAGAGAAGACTGCGTAGATGGTTCACTATATCTACTACATGTCCTTCTTATATTATATTGTATTTCTGATAGAAAAATCTATTATTGTGGACTGTATTTTAACATCTATTTTTAAAAATGTTTCCTTTTAATTAATGAGTCAAAAGGCAATTGATTTGAAAGCAATATGCAACAAAAACTGGACATTTATTAAAACTAAGGATGTAATACTAGTTATAAGCTCTTTTTAAAAGTAATGACAACAGTAATATAATCGTCATTTCAAGGACCTGTTTTATTTAATTAAATTAGCGAATACATCAACTTCCAATATTCTTACTCCTCCGCTCGCTTCCCGCGAGATCAACAGTGTTAGTGTGTGGCTCTAGCAAGTACTTGAATAAGTGACTAGATTGTATTGACCACGAGTTGTTAAACCTGCATCGTGAAGATAACTGAGGAGCTATTTAAATTGGTAAACAGGTAGGAAATATAAGAATTTCATTCATCGTTACAGTTTCTAACTATACCAATGGACAACCATGGGTTCCCTTAACTCCACCAAATTTCTCATTTCGATAATTCTTTCATTTTTTCCATGAATATGTCACCAGTCTCCAGGGGCGGATCCAGGACGGACTTCTGGGGGGGGGGGAGTTGTGATACTGCTATTTAGAGCTACTTTTAAGAGCTTCGAACTCTGGGCCATGGGTTTTATTTATATATAAAATAAGAAAGTTTCCTTCTCTGCGAGGGAGGCGATCGCACCGATCTCCTCCCCCCCTGGGTCCGCCTCTGCCAGTCTCTTTCTTGAATCTGTAAATGAGGGACTTAGAAATTAAAAATTTCATTTTACAGACTCAAGTGGATAATTTGTTTTCCATAGATTTGTAAAATTTACAAAACTACTTAATAGTGGGGAAGCATATGTCATCCCGTGGCAGCTTTTGTGAAGATAAGATGAGATGTTGATCTTGTGATTTAGAGGAGCCTTTTGATGAATAATTTTGATAGTGTCACTCATTGGTACGTGACGTGTAGACATGATGACGTCATCAAAGTGGCGGACAACTCGGTTCAAGGAACAAACATTATCTCCGTTGTTTATGAACCGATTTTCCTTTTTCATAGCTCATTTTAAAGAAAATTAAATTTTCCATAAAAACTATTATGTAAGTATTTCCTCTAAAACTAAAGGTATAGGAGTTATTTAATAATTTGATAACTTCATGAGCATTTACTTATGAAATAAACAAAAATAAGTCCGAAACCGTTAATTTGAGAGAAAATACTTACATAACAGTTTAAATGAGAAATGTAATTATCTTTAAAATGACCTATTAACGAAGGAAATCGATCCATAAATAACGGAGATATGACATATAATATGTTAATTACGTCATAAAAATGTCGGTCACGAATAAAATTTTACTTCTAAATATGTCATCCCGTAGCAGCTTTCGTGAAGGTAAGATGAGGGGATGATTTTTCTTATTTAGGGAAGCCTTGTGGTAAATAATTTCAATAGTGTCACTCAGTGGTGCATGGTATGTAGACATGCTGACTTCACCAAAATGGTGGACAACTCGATTGAAGAAACAATCATCATCTCCGTTGTTTATGGACCGATTTTTTTCCATAGCTCATTTTAAAAGAAAATAAATTTTCAATAACATGATATGTAAGTATTTCCTCTGAAACTAAATGTACGGTAGTTATTTAATAATTGATGAATTATTGAACAGTTATTTATTAAATATGGTGTTACATGATGGGTTATAATAATAGGAAATCGCAGAAAAGTACTTGAGATATGATGTGTAAGGGTTTTGTGTGATGGAATCTCGGTCAATGGCAGTGATCTTGATAGCAATAGCGCGTCTGGCCCAGGCCATGGGGCTGAGCTCCCCAGTTTTTTGATTGACAAAAATAATTTAAGCTATTATTTATATAGTTTTGGAAGTTTATAGGAAACTCGTGATATACCTACCATAGTCTGGATTGTAGCTGGCTTCCCCAGTTCTCACTTTCTACATCCGCCTCTGCTTGATAGCCAAATATACATGACTTTCGCTGTTTATGAGCTGGCTCTTTTCTCTTAATACCTTATTTGCAAGGTAAATAAATTTCCTTTGAAAAGTTCCATACTGTATTTTTTGAAAGTCGGGTAGTTATTTTGAACGAGGTTGTAATCTTATTTCTAAAATGAGTTGCAGTAATAAACAGTACAAGTATATACATATGATTCAGTTGCATGAATATGATTGATTATGGCTTTGTAGGCTATCTCTGGCCTCTTATCTTAACCAATTTCCGAGTCAGTCTTATTTCATTAGATTATTATGTGACAAGTTTTCATAAAATTCCTCACTAGCTCCACACTCACATGTTTCAGTGCACAGCAATTTATGTGAAGAACATCTACGTGGTGGGGCGGATTTGTTTCTTGAGCAAAAACCAAATGAAGAATGTAATCTATAGCGCATGCCATTTCACATATAGGTCTAACTGGAATTGTCATTTTCTGCAGTCCATCCATGTCCAATTGCAGATGGAATAGTTGGTTGGGAATTACAGTCATGATTCCAAATCATAAGTTGATAATTAACTCTTTCCATGGTTGGTATAAATGAACACTTTGTTGGTGCAACTTTTCCTAGCTTGTCTATTTCTTCGAGAACACATTACCATCACAAATCTTGAAGATTGCAAATATTTGATTTTGATTGGTAGAGTTGGCAGATGAATTTTTCTTGAGCTATCATCATTTCACCAGGAATAAAATCGTGATGGCCTAGTGAACAAAGGGCTTATAGCATATCGTTTGATGCAGAACAAAAAACTTTCCAATGTGAAATCTTCCATTTCCCTGATAAAATGCCTGTGTTATCACATTCAGAAAGTTAATGTAATGCTGGATGTGCAGAAGCTTTTAATACACATAGAACATTGAAATGCTCTGATCGAATTTATGTCTTTTGATTGGACACAAAACATGACAGCACTAGAAGTTACGGATATCTTTGTATGTTGAAAACCAAAATATCTGTATCTTGTACAAAAGTAGAAAAAATTGTCTACCTTCTTTTTTCCGCGTCGACAGAATGGAGAATTATTCTTCGTATCTGCTTCTTCTTGAGTTCTACGTAGATGGTCCAATGAGCAATGTGTAGAAGATACTTCTGAATACCATGAAACCACAAAATTTTTCTTCTTCGCCTTTGCACAGTAAAGCGTTATCTTTTTGTACCAAACTGCGAAAGCAGTTTCTCCATCGTGACATTTACTATATTTTTGCTGTCAGTGATTTCGTATTGAGTAGGTATAGTTGTATTTTTTAGAATTTAGATTTCTGGGTTTTCGGCATCTATGGCCGTATGAGGGATGACGTCCCTCGGCGAGCACATTATCCGGGAAAGGGAAGGAAGAAAGCGGCGTGGGACCAACAAGTTAGGTACCACTCCGGCATTTGCCTGGTGTGAATAAGGAAAACCCAGGAAAACCTCATTGAGGATGGCTGGCCCTGAGAAAGCTTTTCACACTTTTTTGACCAGGTCTCCTTACCGGGAATCGAACGCGGGACCGCTCGCACCGAAGGCGAGAGCGTTAGCGACTACACTACGCGGGGCCACTTACTTCGTCGTCATCTTCTTTTTTTTGCCTTGTAGTATTCTTTATGGAGTTTTCTTGATAAGTGTTAAAGCCAGTGGCGTAACAATGGTCTTTGGCGCCCCTAGGCAAAATCTCTAGTGGTGCCCCCTTCACCCATCGAATAGGTCCCATGCATGGCCATCTATAACTTATGTGTACGCGCAGAAACGGCCATAAACCGAAAATTATCAACGGGAGGGTACAGACCGTTTTTCTCTTTACATCGTTGTAGTATGCCTTTTAAATGTAAACTGGACAGAGTGTCCTGTTCATTGAAAGTACACTCGTGTAACATTCGGACTTTATTTTCGCAGTGGTAGTGTAAATAAACAGTAATGTATTAACCAGTATTACCAAAAAGGATTTCAAAGGTGGGGTGCTGACTGCCACAGCCAATTATTGTGCTGATTGCCATGGCTGGCGCTGATTGCCAATATCAAGGTGCTGATTACCACGATGGCGTGCTGACTGCCACGAGCCTGAGAGAAAGTTGCTAGACGTACCGGATGCCAAGAAGCATGAAAGAAACGTGATGAACCTTAGGATCGTGTTGTTCAGACCAACTCCTAACAAAGGTAAACAGGTCTCTGTAAGTACACTCATGTCCAAAATTATTGTCGCATGACTATAAATATGTTGTTCTAGTAATATAATTTGATAACGAATTCGCCCGTATTTCTTATAATGTTAGTATGTGTATAATCGGCAAAGACAAGTATGTGGTAAATTTCATGTCAAAAGAGCAGTAAATAAGAACAATGAAAGGAAAATAAAATTTTCTTGTCCATTTAGTTCCATTTTATTTTACTCATTATGGTTTTCGTATTTATAATTCTTTTCCTATGAAATTTACCACAAATATACGTTTCCTGATTGTACACATAGTATCAGTATTAAAAGTACTCTGCAAAATCATTATCAAATTATATTCTTATAAGAAGACAGTTATAGATATGCGACAGTAATTTTGGACATGAGTGTACTTTCAGTTTTGTCAGGGAGCGGTGCGTACCAAATTGGTACTATTTATGTATGTGTTCTCACTTGAACTCCCTATGTCAGCATGAACTGTGTACAGTTGCGCAAATTGTTTCGAGCAGCTCTTGAAAGTTACATCAAGAAAGCACTGCTGGCTGTCCCTCACAAGGGAAGTTCAGGAGAAAGCACTCGCCTGTGGAGAAACTAAGATGCCATTTAAAGTCCCAATTCATGCTGATTACAACAAGCTAATAGAATTCCTGTACGGTTGAGAACGGTTTGAGATATTCAACTTGGAAGTTTATATGAGAAAATGAGAATATGCGCATTTATACGCGTTAAGTACAACATAATTAGTAACGAATATTGACATACGAATTGAAAGCTATCGGAAGTAACAGAAAAAAAATTGTTTCGCAATAACTAACGGGTTTGTTAGACAGTGGCGGCGTGAGGAAAACTGGGGCCCGGGGCTAGTGAAGTAGTCGGGGCCCCTTTCCGAACAATCGTGATTTATACACTTCTATTTTTGACATTTACTTACATAATTATTTTTCTGTTTACTCCTCCCCCTTTCCCGTTGGTATGTGTATTTAGATCATTTTAATCTTATGTATATTAAACAAATGGAGTGACATTCAGCATCGCTGTCTATTTTTTTAATACTTAGAACCGCCTTCAGGCTGGTGTCTAAAAATAAAACTGGACCAGGACTATCATTGCATATTGTTTTCTTTTTTTTATTCATTTTTAAACAAAGGACACAATAGAAAAAGGATTAGGGATAAAGTGTAACGGAAACTACAGCCACGACAGAAATAACATAATCTTAAGAACAAACAAAACTTAACAATCAAGAATCCAGAATTTATCCTACACTTATACTATCATACTAATAATACATTTAGAGACAAATTTACCTACAAAATGTAACAATGAGCTGATATTGCAAAAATTGTAATGCAATTTCTAAATGTAAACTCTGTTTTATAAAATTCTTTGTTCGGTTCTCGCCTTTGGTGTTTCTCCTGTGCAATTTCTTATATGAGTCAGTTTATTCATAGTTTCTTCCTGTCTGAATTTGCGCTACATGGGTTTTATTTTATTAGATTTTTCTTCTACAATTAGCCCCATTCACTTTAACATTAGGTTCCTCTCCAGTGATCATACACAATACTTAAACATTTTTTTTTTACCGAACTATCAGTAAATAATGGCTAGAATAGATTTCTCTCCTGGGTGTCTTCTTCATTTATCTTTCACTAGGTTTCTCTCTAGTGATAATGTACGATCTATTTAGTTCCACTACTCTTGCCGAAGTATCAATGGATAGTTAAGCACTAGAATATTTCTCTCCTACTTGTCTATTTTACTGTTGTTTCCAGATTTCATACTTGTTTTATGATTATATTATTTTGTATTTAATAATTCAGTCATGTTTATATTCTGTCACTTATGACTATTTCCATTACCTCTCACTAACATAGTATTAGATTATAACAAAAAATCCTGAATGTATTGAATAATTGGGAATATATTATAGATTAAATATGTAAGCATAGAATTCTACTATGGGTTATACCATCCCACTTTTCATTACCAGCTATCACCAGTCAATTGACAGATCTTAACGGCTTTTTATTACTCTTTTATTACTTTTGTATTTTCATTGCCTTTACTTGAAACATGAAACTATACTTTCGACAGTAGTTCCACTATCATATTAGCCTGTGTTCTACCAACATTCAGAATGATATCTTCCTTGCTTTGGTAGCAGCGAAAGTCTCAACTATATTATCAAAATCCAAAGTGGTTCATTTTCGATAGAAAGAATGTCCAGATTCGTGAATCTTTCTTGACTCATTGTGGAACCCAAGTATGATTTTATCAATTTCATTTTGCTGAAAGACCTTTCACACGATGCGACAGATACGTGCAGTGTTATCAAAATCTGAAGAGCGGTTGGCAAATAGTAAATTTCAAGCTCCATTGAAGATACATATTTCAGGATGCCTTGTGGGGAAAAGTCAAGTTGTTTTTTAGCTTTCTGAGCACACCTTAGTGAACGAATTATATCCTTACAATTCTGAAATAATTCTAAGTCATCCAGGTCAATCGGGTAGAACAAAATCAAATCAGAGCAACATGTTTTTAGTAGAGATGCAAAAAAGCCGGCTTTTTTGAATCGATGGTTTTTTTCACATAAAAAGCCGGCTTTTTTGGGAAAAAACGAGAATTTTGGAAATTTTGGCTTTTTTCATTTTCATGATTTTTCTATCTAAATAGCTTTCTTATAGTATATTCTATACTTAGATAAGAATTCCATGACCTAAATGCCATATTTCGCTCTAAAATTCACCATCAAGATGGATGGAGCACATGTTTTACGAATTAAAGCTAACATGAAGAATGTAGTATTTGAGGGCAATTTTAGAGGCTATTTAACTTTATTTTAACTTTTGAGTTATCGATATTTTTTCTTCTCGATATCATTTCAGTTTGTCGTCTGTTTCATTTCTAAGAGCTTAGTACTCTAGCTTCTAACGCAGAAGTTAAACTTACGTTTTTCTATATATCCGTCAAAGCGTACGTTTTTCAATATATCCGTCTAACCGTACTTCCACATTTCTGTTATACTGTAGCTGTGCAACGATTTAGCAATAATTTTCCTGATACAACCTTGAATACTAATTTATACAAATAATCAGTAGCGGATTTAGAAACGTACTTTGGGACGGGTTTCTCTGATTGTTTCATTTTCTAAAATCTCCTAATTTTATTTGGGAGGAGCTTGAAGTTTATGAGTACAGGCATAACTAATACTGTATTTCGTTTCGTTTATATATTTAGCGAATCTTCCGGATACAACCTTGAAGATCATTTTATACTGAGAATCAGTGGCGGATTTAGAAAAGTATTTTGGGAGGGTTTTTTCTTACTAATGTTTAGTTTTTCTAAACATTCGTAATTTTTATTTGACGGCAGCTTAAAGTTAATGAGTAAAGGCATAACTAATAGATATTACGTTTGTTTTAGACATTCCGTAATTTTGGGGATCAGGCTTCAGTCCGAAAGACCGCCCCCCCCCTAACCCTCGCAAAACCGTCACTGCTGGTAATTAGTAATAATAATGATTTAAAAACAATAAGAAATGAAGTCAGCCAACTCACAGTACAGGCACTATTTCTACTTCATAGATTGAATGAAGAAAAGTTTTGTCAGAATGGTCGAATGCTGAGTTGAATTCCGGACTTCTCGATAGAAGCGCAAAAGCTCCAGTCAATCATGTTTGTTGTGCAGTTGTATTTATCTTAACTTAAATATATTCCGTAGTCCTTTTTTTTTTTGTGTGTGTGTTGGTGGGGTGGGGAGAGTTCCATAATGATATGAAGGATGTGAGCCAAGAACATGGTAACAAATTTTCAATTGCTGAGTTACGCAGCATCAGATAGGCAGCAACGCATACCGCTTCGTTTAATCCCTCATGTATAGACTTATGTGAAAAATCAGCTTTCCGACTTTCAAAATGGATTGTGCAGCAGAAAATTTCTAATTTCTTAAAATAGTAAAATTATGGGTTACCATCTTCTTATCTCACACCCTTCATGTTCAATCCCTCTTATTAAAAATACAGAAAACTTGAGGACTGAATAAACCGTGATGGTGCTTATATAAAACTGTAGAATTTCAAGAATATACAAAACCAAAAGCTCTAGGTGTGCAGCTTTTAAGTGTATCATATAAATCTAAGTATTTTTCTTATGTTTTATTTTAATTTTATTTTGTTCCAAAAAGAGGGTATGGAATATTTTGAAGTAAAAATACTATTTAAATACACAGAATTTTGCTACTTATTTGAGTATTTTTTTAAAAGAAGTATTTACTTTCAGGGTTGGCTGGTTTACACCAGCTGTTTTTCTTCTTTTTTTTTAAATAAACAACTGGTTTAAACCGAAAAAAAATAAAAGGTACGAAAAATGCGAATCGTGTGAACTTCATGGTGACGTTTCCATACATCAAACCATCTGCATTAGTTTTATTTCCTTTTCACCTTTTAATCAAGGTGTCCCATGTTCAATTCTCGGTCGAACCACAACCCTTCTTTCATGCGTAAACAAAGTAGCGGTTCGGATGTCACTTTAAGCGAAAGTCTTCTCCTTGATAACCTCGGTATTACGTAAGGATGTTAAGCCTGAACATACGAAACGAAACTAAATTGTATATTTCTGCATGCCTGAATGCCTGTTGTTTTATAAAGAAGCCAAGGTTGCTTAAATATACTGATATAAATTGACAAAATTTATATATTGCCTACGTAGCTTCCAACATTAGCTTGGATTGTATTTTCAATTATATGTACGCACTAAATTTGTAATTTAATACCTCAGTTTTAGCGTACTGATTATGATACGTTGACCTTTAAATTTTACATGCAAAGCAATAACAGGATTTTTTCCGTTATTGTTTTACATTTAGAGTAATGACGGGATTTTCCCGATGGCTAGGGCGGGAGTTTCTCAATTTAAGAAATTTACTGACCGGACTTCTTTAAGCTTATGTGACCTCTTCCAGCATAACCCCGTTGTTGCATAATAACACCAAGGCGAAACAAACTTATTTCTGTCAATATGTAATATAAATACATAAAGCAAAATATCTAAACCCAAAAAAACCTGGTTTAAACCAAAAAAGCCTAGTTTAAACTCCCCCCAAAAAACGGGTTTTTGGCATTTTCAAAAACAACCATGGCTCTTGCCAACCCTGCTTACTTTTGTATGTAGGAGGTTAAAAAAAAATCTTATTATATACATTGGTTAATCCTTTGGAATTCATAATGTAAATATTTTGAGATGTAAAACTGTTTGAAATATCTTTTCGAAATTCATGGTTTATTTTCGAGGTTTTATATTATTATCGGCATCAACCACTAATTAAATGACTTTTTGTGTTGTAGAGAAGCGAAACAAAATCTGGTTTATCAATTTAAAGCAGAATTTTGAAAAAAGCCCAAAATTTCCCAAGCAAAATATCGAAGCAGAAAAAACCGAGTTTTTTTCCCAAAAAAGCCGGTTTTTTCCCGAGCCTTTGCATCTCTAGTTTTTAGCCTTTCCTCGCTCTCACCATCTAGCTGCTGCACAAAGTTGGCCATAGAACACAGGTATCCAAATCTGTCGTTGAGGTCATGCATCTGAGTAAAATGATCATACATTTGTTGTCTCATCTCGTCTAGAATTTCGTTGATAGAGTGCTTCACTTTGCCCTGTGCTGTCAGGGGTTCATTCTTTGCTTCTCCAGGCATGCATTTCTTTCTCCTGTGTGTATCCACAGTTATGTTCCATGCACTGCAACTTCCTTCAGCTGCAGATATGATTTCCTTGCCCAGCTCAAGTCTCCAGGTATCAATGGTGGTAACCAGACTCTGTAACTGAATAAGACATTGATTGAAACTCATATCCTGAGATTGAAGGCATTTTTGGATCCGATCAATACATGAGAGATCTGCAGACCAGAAATATAGTAAAGCGATGAAGTTAAATGACTGGATGCTTGCAAGAAGACGACCAGCATCTCCTCTAGATCAAGTGTTTCAGTCGAAGTGTCACGCAGAGCTTCCAACAGATCAATTACTTCATCCAATTGACAAGAAAGTGCCTTCAAAGCTTCTGCTTTTGAACTCCATCTAGTGTCAGTTTTACGTTTCAGACCAATCTTTACGTGATTTTGTAGCTCATTCCATCGGTGAGTAGATCTAGAGAAGAATACCAAAAAGGTTCCATTGCTCGAAACAAAGTGTTCGCCAGAACGTTAACGTGCGCAACATGTAAGCCACAAGGTTCAATGAATTATTGTTACAAAGAACGAAAATGGCCAAAGGACTTATATTTTGTATCAAAGTTTGAACTTCAGAATATTGCCCGGTCATTGTAGGCTGATTTTATCACAAGATTGGCCTCTGCAATCTTAATATCAAGCCTATCACATTGTAGTTACTTCAGTATTTAAGCAGAAATACTCTCAGCAGTCTTTCCTTTGACAGAGATAAAATCAATAAATGCTTCCCAAACTAGAACAGAATCACGTTGTATGCCAACAAATCGAATGATTTGTGACAACTGTTCCACATGAGAACAATCAGGAATTGAATTAAATATAATGCTGAAATATTTTGAATATTTGAACACTTGTTTTCTTATTGAACATTTTCTTCACTCTAAATTTTGCGGGCTGAAATGTAAATTCATACGCCAAAAAGCAAGAGCAGAAACGGGGAAACCAGCTAATCAAAAGGGTTTCACTCGCTGAAAATTCGACTTGTAAAGGACAAAAGAAAAAGGCAGAAGAAAAACAAGTGAATCTGAGACTATAGCGTCTGCACCAAAGAGCTTTCATTTAGCCACAGAATGCTAGTACCCTAATAAAGCATTACGTTCATCCCTTCTTTCCGAATTAATATGTGAATAAATAAATAAACAGTGATGTTTTAGGAAGCAGGCTAGCGGATGGGGCCCCATTACTTGCATCATAAGACCTTAGAATGTAAACAACACAATATACTTTGACTTTCTTTTATTATATTTTAATCTACACAGCTTTTTCCTTTAAATTTCTCTGAGGTTATTGAACAAAGTGAAACTTTTATTTTATTCATATTTTAATCCACATAGATTTTTTTTAAAATTTAAATTTCTTTCGGGTCTCCAAGAGAGTGAGGCCCGAAACTTTTAGCTTGTATAGCTTATACGGAAATCCGGCACTGGTTATCTTTATTTATTTCTGTTGTTTCATACGTCGTTTGGTGTAATATTGATTGACAATTAATTGCGCTTTCTTTTAGAGAACGTGTGGATTATAAACCTTGACAGTCCTTGTACAGCTCATGCTAACAAAGTTCCTTAGTAATTATCTTTTTACCTACCACCGGGGGCCCCCAGAAAATGGGGCCCGGGGCGAGGGCACCGCTCGCCCCGCCCTTACGCCGCCACTGTTGTTAGATACAATTAGTCATTACATTGTTCACAATAATCATAGGTTAGAGATGAAAATTGATCACTGTTGTTCTTCTGTTTTATGAAGAAATGACGCAGACTTAAGACTCCCTTGCACCATGAACATTTTATATGTGCAAATGCGTTGCATCCGACAAGGGAACAGTTCGCAGAACCAAAGCAAAAAGCAAAACCGACAAGTGATTCAAAAGGTATAGGCCTATAATTTGTTCGTAGCCTGCCTTGTAGAACACAAACTGAAACAATCCAATGTATCGTGGTGATCGGAAGTGATTCGTATGGACACGAACTTTATTTAATTGTTTCGTTAGTACATTATAACGTCCGGATGAAGAAGTTTCATACTATGTACAAATCTCCTGCCATAATCTTTGATTGATCGGAATCAAAACACATCAAATGGTTGCATCAAATGGTGTGCAATTCTTTGGTATCTTCTCAACTATTACGTCTTTGGCATCCGTCATGCAACTTGTAATGGACAATTTGTCTGTGAATGGACCCCAGTGATCAAGCAATAGCAGGATCAAACCATCAGGCTTCGCCATGGGAGAGAATACTTAAGGCGTTGAAACGTGCATCCACTCATTTTCTCCTATAAACTTCCAAGGTGAATGTCTCGAACAGTTCTCAACGTACAGGAGTTTTATTACCTGTTGTAATCAGCATAAATTGGTCCTCCAAATGACATGCTTATTTCTGTGCAGGCGAATGCTTTCTCCCGAACTTCCCTTGTCAGCTGGCTTCAGACCATCATATCCATTAAATATTACAATTAATATAAACAATGAAATGTGCAAATTGCACATATAACAGAAAAGAGAATCCCTAAACATCCAAGTGTATGTCGTTCCACTCAGTGAGCAACTTTGTAACTTATAGGATGCCACATAGATTTGTTGTGATGATTACTAAATTAATTTCTAATTAATCCCTACTAAATTAATTAATAATCATAAATTTAGTATAAGGGATTAATTTCTCTTTCCAAATACAATTTCTTCCAGGTTCGTGGCAGTCAACACCCGTGGCAATCAGCACCTATCCATTTCAAATATATATATATATATATATATATATATATATATATATATATATATATATATATATTAGGGATGGCCAAAATTTTCCGGAATCCGGATTCAGGAAATTTTGTTTTCCGGAATCGGAAAATTTACTTTCCGGAATTCGGAAAAATTCCGGAATTCGGAAAAATTCCGGAATTCAGAAAAAATCCGGAATTCAGAAAAATTCCGGATTTCGGAAAAATTTCGGAATTTAGAAAAATTCCGGAATTCGGAAAAATTCCGGAATTCGGAAAAATTCCGGAATTCGGAAAAATTCCGGAATTCGGAAAAATTCCGGAATTCGGAAAAATTCCGGAATTCAGAAAAATTCCGGATTTCGGAAAAAATCCGGAATTCAGAAAAATTCCGGATTTCGGAAAAATTCCGGAATTCAGAAAAAATCCGTAATTCAGAAAAAATCCGTAATTCAGAAAAAATCCGGAATTCGGAAAAATTCCGGAATTCGGAAAAATTCCGGAATTCGGAAAAATTCCGGAATTCAGAAAAAATCCGGATTTCGGAAAAATTCCGGAATTCAGAAAAAATCCGGAATTCAGAAAAAAATCCGGAATTCAGAAAAAATCCGGAATTTGGAAAAATTCCGGATTTCGGAAAAAATCCGACATTCGGAAAAAATCCGGAATTTAAAAAAATCGGAATTTTTCCGAGATCCGGAATTTTTCCGATTTTACTTTCCGGATTCCGGAAAGTAAAAATTCTGGAATTGGCCATCCTTAGCTAGTAGCTGTTAAAAGAGAAACACAATAATGAACAGGCTCTATATACTGTATTAATTTCTTGTAGTTGGATATGTCTTTATCATTTACGTAGACAATTGCTACTGCAGTTATTTACTACTTTATGAGAAAGGTCTTATTTTCACACACAAAAAAGTCGC
Source organism: Thermobia domestica (assembly GCF_964235325.1). Taxonomy (NCBI): domain Eukaryota; kingdom Metazoa; phylum Arthropoda; class Insecta; order Zygentoma; family Lepismatidae; genus Thermobia; species Thermobia domestica. Next base: position 182,413,251 of record NC_137462.1, read on the forward strand.
CGGTATGTCTCAAACATTATCGCGTTCCCACCTGCAGCTGCTCCAAAGCACTGCAAACTACTTTTTAACCAGGCGAAAGGCAGTGAAGGAAAATAAATCTCAACAAATATTCTAATAACATTCGCTTATTGTCAACATACCTACAGTGAGCGCAGAAAGTGTTCGTACACCGTGCATACTTTATATTGAAAACAGCTAGCATGAGAACGGGAGGTGGAAAATATATATATAACCAGAATTAAGACTACACATTCATACATTTTATTTCTATATACAAGAGAAAGGCCAAACAAACACAATCACTGTTTTGTTCAGAAGAAAAGAGAGAATTCCTTTTTTGTAAACGCAAAAAGTCACCGTACACTTATGCTTGAATTAATGTTTATAAAGTATATTACGTTATTTAATATTTTGTGGGATTACCCTGTGCGTTAATGATTGTCTGTAGTCTTCGTGGCATTGATTTCACCTGTAGTAGTTCGTAGTTCTGTAGCTTCGGGACTGATTATGTCCCATTCTTCTTGAATAGCTTTTCTTAGGCCTTCTTTAGTAGACAAGCTGTGCCTTCTGATTCTTGTCTCCAGAACAGATCATAGATGTTCTATGGGGTTCATGTCTGGGGATTGGGGAGGTGTGTGAAGCTGTTTCAAGGTATTATAGAGTCAGGGGCGGATCCAGAGGGGGGCGATCGGGGCGATCGCCCCCCCCACAAGAGGAAACTCTTATTTTATATATAAATAAACCCATCCATAACAAGTTTGGAGCTCTTAAAAGTAGCAGTATTACCGCCGACCGCCCCCCCCCCTAGAAGTCCGTCCTGGATCCGCCCCTGGCAAACCTTGCAGACAGGCCTCGTTCAACAGTACAAACAATAATTGCGATGTATAATGTTTCTATCACTGTGCGAAACCATAAAAAAATAATAATAAAAATAATAATAATAATAAAAAAAAGAACTGGAAGACCAAGAGTGTTGAGTGAACAAGTTAAACGTTACATTATTAGGGAAAGAAAGAAGGTTCCAAAAAGTAGCGCTGTGCAATTGGCAACGGATCTGGAAACACGCGGTGTTAAAGTATCAGCCAGTACAGTGCGGAATATTTGCAGGGTATCATGGTCGGATAGCCAGGAAAATATTCTGGGTGAACAAGACAAATCGTATAAAGAGACTAAAGTTTGAAAAAGAGTATAAAGATAAGGGATCAGGCTTCTTTCTGGAATAGGGTCATATTTTCGGACGAAAGTAAATTTAATTTTATCGAGTCCAATGGGAGGCGTATGGTATGGCGCAAGGTGAATACAGAGATGAATCCTCAAAATCTCGTCCGTAAAGTAAGACACGGAGGAGGGTCCGTGCTCGACTGGGGTTGTATGAGTGCCTCAGGAGTGGGTCGTCTCCACCTTATCGATGGAGTGATGATCCACAAAGTGTATATTAACATATTAAAGGAATATCTCCATACTAGTGCGCAGAAGATGGTTCTTGAAAACAATTTATTGTTCAGCAAGACAACGACTCCAAACATACAGCGAAAAATACGCGATTGTGGCTACTCTATACAGGGGCGGATCCAGGACGGACTTCTGGGGAAGGGGCGGTCGGCAGTAATACTGCTACTTTTAAGAGCTCCAAACTTGTTATGGATGGGTTTATTTATATATAAAATAAGAAAATTTCTTCTTGTGGGGGGGGGGCGATGGCCCCGATCGCCCCCCTCTGGATCTGCCCCTGAGGTTTGCTATCTTTCTCAAAGACTTACCCTTCTTATGCACTTTAATAATTACTTTTCTTGTCTCCTCATTTGTTTCTGTTCGGTTGCTTCCCATTTCGACAGCCCACCGTGCAGTTTTTTCACTCCTATTCACAACTAAACTCATTCTGTTACTCGTCATGCTATACAGAGGTGTATACTCAGGTGAATACTAGTGAACCCCAGTTGTGGTATCTTTGTTTCGTATTCGTACGTCAGGTGTACGATCACTTTTTGCGTCTACTCTATACATTTTGTACGGAATTTATTTACTTTCTGACCATTAAACTTGTCTTTGTGGTTCTTTATTGATATATTCATAAAGCTTAGTTTTCATTATTCATATTGTGTGTGTTATTACACTTCTTAAATTTTCTGTTTCTTTTTCGCAGGCATTCTCGTTTCAATAGCATAGGTGTACGAACACTTTCTGCGCTCACTGTATGTACAGTAAATACAAATTTATAATTTTTGACTTTACGAAGTATACAATGTAATTGTTCAATAATTAACATAAGCAGGCATTCATTAATTTATATTAATATAATAATTAACAAAACTAATAAGCGGGTGATTGATGACTCAGTGGTAGAGTTTTCATCTATGGTATTCTAACCCAGGACATGTGGGTTTTCGATGGCTAATTTTGTGTTCGAAAATTTTCCCGGTGGTACTCTTGGTTCCCTTTCTTATATTTGTTCCATCATCACTCATTAACGAATTTAGTTTATCAAAACTCTATAGCCATATATTCATTCTGTCCGTCAGTGAAACAAACAGTCTCAAGAACTATCTGATGGATTACCAATCAATTTTGGCCATGATGTACAGAGTCAATAGTTAAGAATCGAGTTCCCTGATGAATGTAATATTCAAACCGGAAGCGGTACAAATCAACCATTTCCGGTTTTAACGTTAATCATTATGTAGTAAATATAGTAATAGATAGCGAGAAGCGGTTTCCAGTAATCGACATATATAACATTCATGTAGATAGAATGTTACCCAGTTTGTGCATCTGCTGAAAATAATGAGCTTAGGTATTTAGAGAGCATTTTCCGCTTTAGAAAATGTGTGCTTGGTAAAGAATGTAGAGAATTAGCTGAGTCAGGCACGTAGCTAGAATATGATAATAGGAAGGGAAGGGGGTCTGTCACGAAATACTGTGGTTATTTACCAGGGGCTCAATCATTCTAAACTATTTTATTGGCAACATATATTGGTTCGTTTAGCCAAGATTTCTAATGGGGGCATGATATGAAATACTGTGGTTACACACCAGAGGCTCGATCAATCTAAATATTTTACTGACAACATACCCATATTGATTGGTTAGGACAATAAAATGAGGATATATTAGTAAGTATTTTAATAAGAAGCTATGAAGAAATCTCGAGTAAAAGAATATAAAAAAAGTATTGAAAAATATATCGTCTTCCGAGGTCATTCGAACGGTGTCGAGAATTTTGCGTCTGGGAAATTTGCGCCCTACCTCAAGAACAGGGAAAATTGCGCCTGCGATGTACCTCCACCGGGAAGTTTGAGCCCTGCGAAATAAAAGAACCTATTGGAGCTTACGCATTTCCTCGGAGGGGCTGACATTACAGCATAAACAATCCTCCCCCCACAACCATGCCATTTGTGATTTATTTTCATTGTGGCTATATAAGGGGAGAATAAACTTCAATATAAGCCAAAAGAACACAACGAATCAACGCAATCACTGCTTCTTCCAGAGATGATTTTGGGGGAACACTGGCCTCCCCAGAGCTCTCAGAGTGCCCCCTCGGAGGAGACCAAAATAATACGTCTATAATATAATAATAAATAGAATAGTACCAGCAGTGACCCCCCCTCCGGAATACTAAATGTGCCCCCCGGAACATTTTTCCTGAAAGAACGACTGAACGCAATTGTGTGTTTGAAGTGTAATTCCAGCAAGTAAACACACTGTACACAGTTTTCTTGATAATATTACTGAACTGATTTTACATTCACTTTACATTTTCTTTTCTATATTTTGTGTCCTGAAAAGCCAAACAACTCGCAAGGATTGTGAACAGAGATATCTGGGTAGAGCCAAACAACCTTTTGTAGATTAAATTATACTCTTTGATTATATTAATAAATAATTATATATCAGTCATTTATACGTTTATTGTAAATTTTGTAGTATAATGAAAAATTGTATTTGTATGGATTGCCCTTTAGTGAACTAAAATTGTATTTTTTTCATTTGTTCGGAATATTATAACGGATGGAGTAACTCACTGAGACGATGAGAGGCAAGCCTAGTTCAAGTGCGAGTGGAAGTTACTTTACACAATACAATAATAAGTTGAATTGTAGGGCGCTAACATCCCAGTGCAAATATATAGCCGGCGCATTTTCCCCTCTTTTTGGGGTAGGGCGCAAACATCCCAGTGCAAATATATTGCGAGCGCATTTTTTCCTATTTTTGTGGTAGGGCGCAAATTTCCCGGGCGCAAAATTCTCGCATTCAAGGAAAATATAATGTCCGTGAAGTTGACAAGCCACTTATGTCAGACTCCAATTTCGACTTTAAACGTCGCTAGTGCTACGTTAGTGTTCGATAGTGACGCAAATCGTTAGTACTCCAACTGCATGCCAACACGCCCACTTCTAAGAATCATCTCAAAAATGAGGTTAACCGTTAGAGCAAGTAAGTGCTCATTGGTGCCATTAACATTAACGTTAAAGCCTCCATCGTACGGCCCTTTGAGTAATAATAACACCACGTTTTTTGCTAGTCTCAATGCGTCCCTATATTCTCGCGAACATTCTGACGTGCCCAAGTTAGTTACTTTTTTTGGGGGGGGACTATTGTTTATCTGTTATTGTTTATTGCTAGTCTGCAGAGTAGTCCTTACATTAATATGCCATTGTCCTTGATAATCATTGCGTATTTACAAGCAATTTGTTATTACTGTTAGAAGATATCAAAAAACAACAGATAAAATCTACTACTTAACGGTTCATATTTTTCTTTTACAGTACATAAACAATTAATATTATTATTATTATTATTATTATTATTATTATTATTATTATTATTATTATTATTATTATTATTATTATTAATAATAATAATAATAATAAGACTATTCCAGCATAAAAGTTATCAATTGCATCACACTGGCAACAAGCGACGCATATTTTAACTTCATAAAAAATCGTTTCTCACGATTTTCTGGAAAACTACGTATGATAACATCTTCATTATGTCAAGTTGTTTATCTCAGTGTGATATATGTATTACCTCTGGACAATATCACAGTAAAACAAAAATTAAATATTAGGAGTACATCGTACTTTTGGACTACATCTCATTAACCATGGGAAGATTGAGTAGTGTATACTTTAGGATGTAAGTTTCAGCTTAACTTGCATCATACATTCTTAGGATTACAAAAAGGAAATTTGTTCGTTTGCATTTGAACAAAATTCTTAGGATTACAAAAAGAAAAAATAATTTTTCCGAATTCCGGAATTTTTCCGAATTTCGGATTTTTCCGAATTTTTTCCGAATTCCGGATTTTTCCGAATTCCGGAATTTTTCCGAATTCCGGATTTTTTCTGAATTCTGGCTTTTTTCTGAATTCTGGCTTTTTTCTGAATTCCGGATTTTTTCTGAATTCCGGATTTTTTCTGAATTCCGGATTTTTTCCGAAATCCGGAATTTTTCCGAAATCCGGAATTTTCCAATTTTACTTTCCGGATTCCGGAAAGTAAAAATTCCGGAATTGGCCATCCCTAATATATATATATATAACGTTACGATTTTACATAATTATAAAATAAATAATAAACATTGTAAAACTTCTTATAAACATCTTTCTATTTTTAGTTATTTTTTCAAGCAATAAATTGTATACAAAATCAGAAATGTTTCTTTCCCACTTTTGCTTCTGCAAATATGTCCAATTCATGAGCTCTTTTTCGCTCAATACTCAGCATGGCGACACCCCAAAGGCGTTCTTGGGTCATAATGTTTCTGAGATATGTCTTGATAAATTTTAACTTAGAGAATGATCGCTCAGCACTTGCAACTGTAACAGGAAGAGTTACATACAAACAAAGCGCAGTTACCAGATTTGGAAATGCTGAGATGAAGTCAGATTCAAAATAAAGAATCTCTTCGTGGGTTGAAATATTTGAAAGTCTGTCTTGAAAAGTCTCTGAAAGTCAACATTTCTCGTGGAAAGTCACTGGATAAATCATCTGCATACAGAAGCACAAAAGTCATAAGACTGCTTGGTGACCTCTTCTTGAGGAGTGGTTCGTAACATTGACGGGCATAAGAACGAAAATCTTTCACAAAATTGCCTCATTTCTTCGATGCGTATCCTTATGTTTACTATTGCGGAGTAGAGGATGGGCAATAACACTTTGATCTCGAATTCTTTGACAGGGTCAGTAAATCACGTATCTTATTCCAATTCATCAAAGAATAATTTCGGCACTGGCTTCTTTCCTTCCTTCTAAATTATTTGAAACACCAAATTTGCGGGTACAAGTGTTGACTTTCTGAAATACATGAGACACATACATTCTAAGATCTTGCCCCATTGTCCAGTATTTTCTCAGTTCTTGTTGATACTCTAACAAGGAAATACTAGGGATCTGCAGATTCTTTGACTAAAAATTTCTTAGAACTTTTTCCCACAACACAAGCATTACCACGAAATTGAACCTTTCCATTTTTCGTTTATAACGAGCTGCTTCTGCCCGTTCTTTTTCCTTTCCAGTAAGGCACATCACTTTAAGACATTTCATAACGTTCGCATCTCTCTTTCTTAGTGCAAACACGGCATTATGGCTTGAATCCCAGATTTTTGAGAGAGTTTCTTCAGTGCCTTTTATTTTCCGGAGATGCTTGAAATGATACGAGGTTCAGATTATGTGCTGCGCAGTGAACATATATGGCATTCTTGGCATGTCTCCGAATCCGCGTTTGCAAGCCAGAAATACAACCACTCATTACTGCTGCGCCATCGTAGCCTTGCCCTCTGCACTTCTTAATTTCAATTACATTTTCTAATAGGACTTTTAGTATTAAAACTTCATAATTTTCTGTACAGCGTTCATCCATATAAAATCCAAGGAAGCTTTCTACAATTTTGAACTGTAGGAAATGATCACTAGGTTTAAAAGATAACATAAAAATGATGATACTTACACGTTCGATTTTTATAATGTCCTGCGTTGAATCCAGAATAATGCTGAAAAAAGTGGTCTCTTGAACCTCATTTCAGATGTCTTAATTTTGTTTGCAGTGAGATTGATGATTTCATTCTGAATTTGTGGGCGGGTGTATATTTGATATTCCTTCTGTCGTCTTCTAAAAGTCTGTTCAAATCTTCATCAAATTCTACTGTAAGACTGATAGATTGAAGGAGATTACCTGAGTTGTAGCATTCTTTCACAAATTCTTAAGTCTACGAAGTTCCACCTTATCACAACACAGGACAATGATAACATGAAACATTCACTTTAATATTTCCTACCAATAATTAATGCTCGCTTGTGTTTTCAAATCGAGTTTGCTTACCATTGTTCGCCTTTTGACCCATACAGATTTCGCTATTACTGACTGAGTATGGTTTTCTGAGCTTTCATGCCTTGTTATTTTATTTGACAAGTTCTTCCATGTATTTATGGAACACTTATGCCATGTATTTATACCATTTATACATTCTTTTCAGAAATTTCATCCCCACCTATCTGCAAACAGCCAACAAGGCTCACAGTAGACCACATCTAACCAAGGGCGGCCATGTTGTGGTTTCCAAGGGGGGGGGGCAAGTATAAGCGACGTTTCAAAAATAGTTTCAAATTTTGCTGTAACTAATGTAAAAAATCTATTGGATTTTTGATATTCTGAAGTACAATTTCCTCTAGGGAACGAGCACCCCCTTCCCCCCCTTGATGGGCACCCTTGCATCCAACTTAACATAACTATAGTCTTTCTAGGAAAACACCAGCCTCATTTCGAAAAGTGTAGTATTGATTGGAAAATCTGAGATTTCCATCATTTTAATTTGTAGGATACACAGTAATCGTAACCTGCATGAGCCATAGCTCTAAATCTGCCTTTTTTAAAGAACAATATCTGTCACTTCAGATGGGTAGTGCCCTTATCTCTCACGTCTACAAAAAAGACTATAAATAATATTGCAATCGATATTTAAAAAGATCAGCTAATTATTACTCTCCGATAATGTTGAGTTTAGAGCCAAAATAGGTCAGTATCCTCCTCATCCATTTAACATTACGTCATCTTTTTCAGTATCAGGAGTGGACGAAGGCAAAATTTTCACCGTGTCTTTTTTGAGCCCCTCACCTAATCGTAGCATATATTTTACATTTTATTACAGTCATATTAGAAAATGCGTTCGAAAATTTATTTTGTGGTGCTCGTTTGAATGTCCTCTGACGTTGGCGCCCCGGGCAGTTACCCGGTTTGCCCGACTCTTGGTGCTTGTGCTTGATTCTGTGTAGCCGCAGTACTTGGCAATTGTGCTGTGCTTCATAATCATGGCAACGCTTTTTAACTCGTTTTAAACCAGATCTTATAGGTCATAGAATTTGTCATTATTATTGAAAGCTTGTTGCTCAGGGGAATTGTATTTGAAGTTAGTAAGCTCAGTACATGTAATATAGGACTGATATCGTATTGATGGATGTCTTCTTATATTATCTACATTTAAAAAAGTAAAATCAAAACATTCTATTAACCGTAACTGAAGGTAAAGGGAAAATGCATACATTAATAATACTAAAATCTTAAATTGAAAATGCTATGTTCATTACTAGTGTACGTTTTCAATGGAACTAAGTAGTCAGATTTTGTACAAATTATGATTCGGGAGTCATATTCTACATGCCTGTCCTTATAAGTACAGTCATTAATAAAGTAAGTGAAGTAGGTGTACAAAATAGTTATAAGAAATTCAGATGATGCAATGCAACAAAGTCCGTTATAACATAAACTCAAAATAACTAAGATGAAATAAAAAGTTTCTATCCACCTCACCAACGCAGGTTGTTTAACACGGCAGTAGGAAACATTTTTCGGAATAAAGACAATTGTAAAAAGTTGATTCAATCGAGAAAATGTTAATTTTGATTGTGATACTTACGGATAAAACTTTGCATCTATCTCGTCTATCCACGTTTTCATCAGATAATCATGAAAAGCATCTCTATTATGAACCATTGCGTCTTCTTGCAAATGAAGAACAGTGTCACCTATATTTTCCAATGAAACAAGCAGGAGAGCTGCGGCCCAACGAATACATTTCTTAACTCTTTTATCTTCTTGGTACAGAGAAGCCAGTCCCATTGATTGGAACTTCCTCCAAATACACTACGTGTAAGAAAGAACCACCTGGGAAGACCCGAACAAAAGTATTTTCTGTAACGGCTCTTTCAGAGTCAATTATAACTCCTGTAGGATTGAAGGAAAAACTGTATTCTCTGGCCTTTTCTACTATCAAAGTTAGCATCCTGAAGTACGTTTCCTCTTCTTTATTAAGAAGAAGACAAAATAGATATGGAAAAGACTACCTCAAATGGTTTCCATTTAAAGAATATAGTTGATGAAAAATTCTGGGAACAGCTTTAAAAATATACTGTCCATTGTTATAGCAGCTCCACTGCAGTTTCTGCAGGGTTTTGATCGTTCCAAACATCTATTAGAGAAAATTCTAATTAGTATTCATTGTTTCACTAACATTAAATTTACATTAGAATAACCATTCTCATAATTCCTAGTCATGGGCGCCCGAAGGGGAGGGCAGGGTGGAGCCCGAGCCCCCTGGCTCACGAAAAAATATATTAAATTTCTTAAGATTTTCTTAATACAAATAAAAAATACCAAACGTAATATAGCAACCAGGGATTTGAGCCCCCTAGAAAATTTTCTTCGGGCGCCCATGATCCTAGTCTCTCTAAAGAAACAAAAGGATATAAAAAAAGATGAACATAACATTTCTTCAACGCAGAACAACACCCCTAAAATAGAATTAAAAAAAAAAGACTGGAAATCAGAATGCGGAAAAGATTCCCGGGGACACCCCCTCCCAGAAAAATGGCATACAAAAGTATACCTTGAAATTCATAAAACCTCAGACTAAGTGGGGAGCTCAAATATTTCAGAAAATATTTACCTCCTCCTCTATCACATATATAAAAATTACATACATTCTATATGAGGATGATATATGATTCTATAATAAAAATGAAATATAAATTGAAGCAAATAAATACTGTAATTGCGCGCATAATGTAAAACGAAATGTCTTACCAGTAGACGATCTGATCCAACACCATCATCTGCTAGAAGAAATCCCTTTCCATCTAATGTCTCTTAACAAGATCATCTAATGAATGCGGAATGGGTGGACATTGTTCAGCGCATGTGTTGTACAATTTACACCTAATATAATCAAATGTTGACAAAGCAGCAGCCACTTCTTAATTTAGGTCCCTCCCTGTAATATAATTTAAGTAGATAAGTTTCAATTAATATATATTTTACATTGCTATGATGTTACCTCTTAAATAATGTTTTTTTTTTTATATAATCCACATTTGTTAATATTTCATACAATACAATAAAAATAAATGAGTGAGAAGGGTGACTATGAAACTATTCGTTGGTGAAATCTGACAATCCAACTCTGTGCTTATTGTACTAGGAAAGTTTGTGGCTTGCACTAGGATAGCAATACCCCCTCCCCCCCGAATATATATATATAAACCTGAATGCCACTGTACTGTGCCTTACAACAAAAAAATGAACGTACCTGTAAATCTTTGGAAGTGGTTAAATTGGAAACTCAATTACCCGTTCGTAATTTTATCCACTAAACGTATGGCTTCAACTGGCGTTCTTTGCAGCTCGTACGAATGCATATCTGACGATTTTATGGGCTCATCTCCAAGAACAACAACAGTGGCTTTGCATCCGAGTGTACATTTCACTTAAGTCTTCTCGCCATTACGCCTTTGAATCCGGTATAAATACCCTCCATATTCAAACAGTTTGCTTCCACTCTTAGTGTTAACAAAGTTTGACATATCTGTGAGATAAAGACACTTGTTTAAAAAAAAATATTCTTACAAAACACGCAGAAGACAATTCTATCTAATTTTTAAAAAATGGTGGCACGGGCTAAGGAAATTTTTGACTTCCACAATTATATGTCACACATACGAAGTTCAACACAAGACTAACACACACGTCATATTCCCGACGGCTTATTAAAAGTTTCGACTCAAAGGTAGACATATTCTGAGATTGATTTGTTCTCTCACCAATGAAATACCAATCAGAGTGCAGTATTTGTTTCGATTACCTAATAATTTTTTGGTAAAAGTGAAAGTACGTACATCTACTTCCCCCGTTTTGTTGTTCGCTTTGAAATCAAAATGTGAATACCAAATTTCATGTAAACCTTAAAAAATCTTGAGGTAAGACCATCATATTTTAACAATTGCAACTCCCACTCTCTTCCCCAGCATTTTCATCCCTTCTATGGTTAATATATACAAAATGGTGAAACGTATGTGTAATTATTTTAAGTGAGAAGTCGAAATACCGAATTTCATGTCTTTAACCTTAAGAGTTTCCGAGATTTGAACAATTCACGACATTGTCATCCTCTTTTTCCCCTTATCCCGTCACATTTACAAAAATTCTTCGTTAGTGGGATCTTATATTACAAATCCTATACCTTGTTTAATTTGAAGTCTAGCTATATATAAAACAAACCTGAAACACTTCTTTAATTATATTAACATTGCAACTCCCACCTAATTCTTTCCTTCTTTATTCCCCTAGTAAGGAAAATATAAAAAAATCTTGAAACACGTCTATAATTATTTCAAATAAGTCTAAATGCCAAAATTCATGTCTCCAAGCTTAAAGAATTTAGAGATATGATCATCTTATTGCAAGAATTGTAACTCCAACCTTTTCCTTCCAGCCTTTTTGGTTTCCTTATATGTGAAATATCAAAAAAAACTAAAAACACTTGTCTAATTATTTGAACTCTTTTAGGACACACAAAACACACTCGTTAAATGTCATCAAGACTTATAAGTGGGTATTGAGTGATATATTTGACCAATTAAAACTGAGGCATATAAACCACACCCGCCCTCTCTATCCAGATGTTATGTTTGTATACCACACCCGAAACCAACGGAACGATAGGTTGTGTTTATATACCTCGCCCGTTTCTAAAGAGTTAAATGGGAAGTTTATAGCAAATTACCAAATATCATGTGCCTATCCTTCAGAGATTCGCAGATATGGAATTTTCTTATAAAAATTGCCATTGCCAAATCACCCCTTCCCCGTCGAATTTTCAAAAATCCTTCCTTGGGTGTACCTTACGTATGCTTCTTATATACTGATGTATCTTTAATCTTAAGGGATTTTGAGATATGACCATCTTATCATAACGTGCAACTGTACCCATCACGCCTCTGGAACTCACTAAAGGAAGAATTAACATTCCTGACCAGAGTATATACACACTTATTTATTAAAAACTAAAATACAGTGTAACGGTTTCGACAATTTAACGTTATCTTCATCAAGCACTAACTAACTGACACTTATTATAACGATTGGAACCCCAATTATTTTTTCTTCTCGCCTTTTTCTTCCCTTCTTAAGAAAATCTCACAAAACGCTAAAACATGTCTAACATGTCTCTATTCTTAACGAATTTTGAGATATGCCCATGTCATTTTAACAATTACAATTCTAATCCTATTTCTTCTTGCCTTTTTTCATCTCTTATAGTGAAAATATTTTTAAAAACCGCTGAAATTTGTTATTTGAAACTAAAAATCTAAATACCAAATTTCATGTCTAATGTCGAGATATGACCATTTAATTACAATAATTCAGGAGTATAGAAGCAAAACTTGCTAATCAATTTTTAAATTTTGTCAGGAGACGAAACAAAAGTGACTCCCTTATGTTTCAGAATTGTTGAACTTTTTGTTGTTGTTGTTGTTTAATGGTTACTATTTATACTTAATGCAGATGATTGAAATCTACCTCTAAAGTAAAACCATTGTTCAACACTTCTAAAACATAAGGACGTCACTTTTGTTCCGTTTCCTAACAAAATTGAAAATGGATTTAGCAGGTTTTGCTTCTATACTCCTGAATTGTAACTCCACCCTTTTCTTCCTGCGCGTTCTCTTCTCTTCTAGGACAAATAAAAAAAACAACTGAAACGCATGCCTAATTATTTTAAATGAAAAGTCCAAATTTCATGTCTTTAATCTTAAGAAATTCGACGATATGGACATCTTATATTAATTGTAATTCTTACCCCTCTTTTCTTTCTCATTCCTTTTCTTCCCTTCTATGTCAAATACGAGGTCTGTCTAGAAAGTACCAGACGTTTTGGCCAATCAGGCAGTGGGCGGGGCTAGAGTCGCCATCTTGGTATCAGAATAATGCATCACTCAGTATGCATCCAGCTGTGGTAGCGTGAGAACTGTGACGCTCTTACTGTGCTTTCTATGATGTGTTGCCATGTGCGGTGCAATAGAAAATCCTGCCTCTTATGAGGTGCGTTGTGTGATTAGGCTTTTCTTGGCAAGAAAACACAAACCAATTAAAATCCATCACTAACTGTATGATGTGTACAAACATGGAATAATGAGTGAATAACAACAACGCACGTCCACACACGGCCAAGCGTACCCGAGAGCTCTTGGATAATTTTGGATGGCAGGTGTTTGATCATCCATCATACAGCCCAGATTTGGTGCCAAGTGATTACCATCTCTTCCCAGTGAAAAAAGGAAGGGGCCGTTGCCATAGAAACCACCGTTTCCATAACAACGAATCCCGTCACGGCTCGTCAATCTAAAACTGATTGAGGGAAGAAAGAATCTGCAACAAATGTGATGCACGGAATAAGTCGTGAGTGGGAACCCTTCACCCCTGGTGGGGATATTCATGAAGCTATCAGCTTATGTCTAATTATATTGGACTATAATATCCATTTCTTAATTTCGAACATGCTAGGTTCGATCGAAACGAGAAAACTTTTTATCGGACTTCTAAAGAAAATAAAATAAAATAAGTAAATACATGACCGTGTTTATTACATATAGAATTCCCAGTCACGACCCCCTTTTCAGTTTTATTAAAAAAATAGAAGAAGAAGATGAAGAAAGGAAAAGAAAGATAGAAGAGGAAAGAGGTAAAGTAAGAAGGTGATAAAGAGGAAACTGTTACTGGATATTTTGAGAAATATGGTAAAGGAAAGTGAATAATTATCGAATTGGGATCATTTCCAATAGCTATTGGGTGAATATTTGGTATTAAGGTAATCAAAGGTAGACACATGTTAACTCATACATCCCCGACCTAGATCCATTTAACCCCAACTACCGAATTATCCCAATCTAGCTCTGAGATAGATGAGAAAGTTCAATTTTACCGTTTATTCAATATTTCCAGAAGTTCTAGACTAATATCCAATATTTGAAAAATGAACGACGAAGTTGATGGCATGTTAGAATCGACCACAGAGAAAAAAAAAATCAGAGTATCACATATTTGTCGAAGATTTTGACTTTCGCAGTTCTCACATGATAATCATTCGTTCAGGCTACTTCGGTCCTTTTTACTTCCTTCATAGAGCCAACTTAAATTAAGTTAGTATTAACATTCAATGACTTTAATTGCTAGCTACCATTAATTATAATAAGTCACACATATATGTCAAAATAATTTGTGCACTTAATACTAAACCTACATTTCACTCACACACACATTCATACAGGACAATGTATACTTCAGGTTGTATTTAGTTGAATTAAACTAACCTAACTACATTTCTATAGACATTTATTACATTTCAATAAAAGAAAACTTAGTTTGACATAACAGGAAGAATTTAATACAAGAAAAGAATGTTTCATAAGCATGCACAGAAATCCGCTACTTTCAACAAGATCAAATAACACATTTCTCTTTCTAGATATATTAAAAGTTGGATTACATGAAAAAAAATTCGACAAAAGACGAAAGACAAAAATAAAGAAAAAAAAAAGAAAATTCAAAGGTCAATATATTTAAGATTCAGTGCAATGAATACATATCATTGCGGGCAAAAGAAAGAAAAAAAAATATAATTGGTTAATCATTCTTAAAAAAAAAAAAAACTTTAGTAACATTTTATTGAGTCTCTGTCCCAAGAGGAGACATTTCGACAATTTTATGAGTCTTTGTTCTCACGTCGATAATAACTCCTTTTTCAACTCTCTTTACGCACTGTGATTTGTGTCCATGAGAGTATTTAATTGTTTTTGTTTTAACTATAGACAAATAGTTGCTTCATATCACATATATATTTAAATTTCTCATTTCGTCACTTGACGCACTTGATCTAAAATTTCAAAGTTTATCAAGATTTAAAATATCGAGTCCAGTCCCAAACATTGGGAACATATTTCCATATTCCTGTATTCACATTACTAAATTATTAACCAAATTTCAGTTCGTTGAATTTAAGATCACTATTTTTTTTTTTTTTTTTTAGTATAGATCGTGTAGTCAAAGATTCTAGTCACTGAATAGTTAGGTTTCCGATCGTAGGGGAAGGATTTGTTTCATAGTTTACTGATAGAAGATTCGTTGGTGGGGCACACTGTTTCGTAGCTTACTAATTTCACTATGATCTCGCAAATTAAATTTGGATAAGGATTAGGGTTATTTTTACTTTTCTTACGACCTGCTACTTGTTTTATTTACATGCAGTATTTAACATGATATTCAACTTTAATAGTTACAAACATCAATAACAACTCAACAAAATGTAATTTATTACAATTTACGCGGTAATACTATATATCACAAAGAGTTGGTTAATATCGGGTGTCAAAAATCTATGGCAACCTAACAAAACCAGGGTAAATACCGAGCCCTTCACATACATACTCGCATATATATATATATTCATATTACTCAATATAATAAATTTCATTTTAATATCCATCGTAGTATTTCGTCGACATTTAATATCTACATAACCTTTTTATATTCGACAAGTATTCATATTTTATTGGCTCAAAATAAACAAAAACCCTGACTAACAAAAATTATTATTATTTTTTTTTATAAGGTTGCGACATTGAACTTTATATGTATAAACCCGATAATCAATAATCATTCTCAATTTACTAAAGATCCGCGTATAAAGAAATAGTTGGTGTTATTTAATAAGTTGACATAAGAGGTGGAAATACAACAAATAGAGCAGGCACGTAACTTTTAAAACTATGTAAGTACATATATAGATGTATATACAGAAAAAAAAATCAATGTTATTCGAAACTAGTGGGCCCAAACTACTAATACATACACACTATATGACCAATCAATAGCAATAAAACCAGAAATCAGTCGTCAATGGGTATAATTTGTACGATCAATGAATAACAAATGTTTCTAGGAATCTGAAAGCACAGTGTACCTTCTCGTCAGTTTCTCCCGTGGTGGATTAAATATCGCGAAAATGGTCCTGAGATGTGCTGCAATACCTCCACGAATTGCATCCCTCGATGTCTCAGTTAGTACATACGATCGAAATAAGTGATATGAATATTGTATGTTTTCATGAGTTTCAGAAACCGGGGGGGGGGGAGGTTGAAAAATTTGAAAAAAAAATCTCGAAGTAATGAAGACAGAGAGAGAGATAGAGAAGAAGGAAGACGAAGAATAGGGGCGCCAAAGACTTAAGTGGGAAATAACTAACGCTACAAAGATAAAAGTCGAATTTCGCTCTCAACAAAATCCATAGCCAAAATATTCTTAACATGCCAAAAGGGTGGTCTACTCAAATACGTAGACTCAAGGAGCGCCCTGCTGCCAAGGATGCAAGTTCTGTGTCCATCAGATCCCAATCCCACAAGAGTTTGGTTGTAAGATTGAAATCCGATCCCCGTATCCGGCCCAAACCAGCAGGGTCCCGAAAATCCTCCGGAAGGTTAGAGACGGCGTTAATTTAGAATTTCAAAAGAAGAAAAATCATCCGACCTCTTGGAAACTAGAAGATTCCAGAATAGTAATGAAATTAGAGTAATAGCTAAGATATCCCTAATTAGAGTTTGCCAAAATAAAAAAAAATTAAATAAACTGGATTTTGAATCGGTGATTTCAATAACCAAACATCACCGATGGCTACCCTGCGCAGACATGCCACCGTCTGGGACGTCGTTAATTTCCCTCATCTAATTAAACTAAGAAAAGACATGAAAATACTTAAGGGGACTAGGGGTCGACGTCCGGGTACGCTAATGACATAAATATTAATTTAGTAGCAGTTGATTTAATCGGATAGTCCGAACTGAGTTATATGAACACTGCACAATAAATAAATAAGGTAAGCAACGAAAAAAAAAATCTCGGAGAGGCAATGAATGTTAAAGGTACAAATGACCGAAACCTGTACTTTTCGATGATCAC
The DNA here is from genome assembly GCF_964235325.1 of Thermobia domestica. Lineage (NCBI taxonomy): Eukaryota > Metazoa > Arthropoda > Insecta > Zygentoma > Lepismatidae > Thermobia > Thermobia domestica. The sequence continues at coordinate 182,430,534 of NC_137462.1, forward strand.
AGGATATAGCAGTTGGTTTTCTTAATTATCATTTCTGTCACCCTTTAGAAGTAATTCCCACATGATGCTACCCTATCTATTGAAAGGCTTAAGATCCGGGGCTGTTATTATGAGGTACTTAAATGCGAAGTAACACACAATTCCCAACTACAATTTACTATTCAAGTAGCAAACTCGGTTGGATGAATGTACTGGTGTAGAAGTCAAAACGCGAGAGATTTTTTTTTTCGTAAACGTATTCATATTTTCACTATATAACATACACTAGGCCTATCCATTTAAATGTAGGTGTCATATCATCTCATTCATATTATTTTATATCATATTATTAATATATCATTACATTCATTCATTATCTACTAATTTTTGCGCGAAGTAATATTTTACAGACACCCTATTTCATACATTTTACACGCAGGCCATACACATATTTACATTACACAGTAATAAATATATATAATTATCACAATCTATCACGCTCAAACTACTACACGATAACATTCATCGAACCACGTACTCTTTGTTTCGAAGCACCCAAATTGTATTTACTTCGCAGGTTTAAAAAAAAATCATACGTGTATTTACTGAAAGTTAAATTGTCAACGATGATTTTATTTCTGATATGCTGATAAAACTAAAGCAACAATGGAATTTTCTACAGCCACGGGAAAAGAGAATTTAATACTACATTTTGAAACAAACAGTAACAGCATATGGGCTTTACTTCTATTAAGAAAATAGGTATTCTTTATTTCAGTAGATATTTCAGTTACTACTGGACCTAGCAAGCTGAAATTTTCAGTACAGTAAGATCTCATGCTATCTTATATGAAGGTATACTCATCTGAACCGAAAACAATGTCCACGGGAAGTAATTTGAGAGTAAATGTCCAAAATCAAACAATCTAGATCACTAAGTCATGCGATGTCGTAATGTCAACAAACAATTGATTAGCGAAACCGGACGCAATGGCGCTGTAGTGGAGGCATAATTTACCGTGTACTGAAATATATACTTGTACTCATTAGTCAGAAATTTAATATTTACTCCGGTTTAGTATACTTCGAGTTAGACAAATGGTACTAAATTAACGCATATTTATACACTGTCCTAACCGAAAATTCACACACTCACACAAAACTACTAACTACATACACCACTGTTAGTACTATACATAAAGACAACTAACTAAACCAAACATGCACCATTTAATTACATGCATGTTGACGAAAAATACTCCCTTGTTGGTATATACAGTCGGCTCTATTAAACTTAAAGGGGGGCAAAATGAGAAAGTAACCCTAGGTCCAATTGACCTGACCAATTGTTTACATAATTATTGCCAAAGATTGATGCCCTGGGGGCACCTTAACGAGGTTTATTGAGGGACCCTTCCCCTGAGAGGGGAAAAGGCCCTAAAACGAACAATAACTAACCCATCCCCCCGCTAGAATTGGTTCAATTTGGAAAAGGGGATAGGAGCCCTTTTACGCTAACTTAAGCTGCCATTATGATTATTTACATTACAACTATCAAACCTACTACGTACATGCAATTACTAAATAAATAATAAAAAAATCACATCTACCTAATACACGAACAACATGCACTAAACAGGTCGTAATTTCCCTAATCCCTAATTGAATTTGAAATAAAAAAAAAGTAAAGTCACTCTTTCACTCTGTCTATTCTAGATAGGCAGCAAACATGGCTTCCTAGTAAACAGAACTGGATGTTTCACTAACTTATTGTTTCTTTACGAAAAATGTAGATTTTTTCCCTGTTTTTGGGGCTCCTACACAGCCTTCAATGTTCACCTATGAAATTAAATCAGATTTTAACCTGAATTCTATTAAAATCCTAGTCCTTTTACCGCAGATAGGTAGGCGAAATTATAAGCTGCGCCTCGTAAGGTGTCTTCGATTATTCTCATAACATTGCGCCGAAAAAGCCAGAGGTAGGAGAATTCCTCCAATCAGAACGAAAACTTTAGCCGCGGAAATTACAAAACAAATAGAAATTTGGCAAATCCAGATATAACCGGATCTGAAAGTGACTATGGACTAGTGAGAGGGGGTGAGGGAAAGATTAGGTACCTGACTAAATTCTACATTGGTCTGAAATTAAGAAAATTTATATCCAATGACGGAACTATGTTTCGGTATGACGTCAGAATGGTAAACCTTGTAACTATTCGACTTGTATATCCGAAAATGGGATTTACACTTAATCAAAATATAAATAAAATATATTATTCAGTGGGAATATGGTTACTAATGAAACCTTTGGATTCATTATATTTAATTCGAAGTAAAGAGAGTAAATAAATTGTGTAACTAAACCGAAATTGAATTTTAAAAAAAAATTACTAGGTACAGGGTGCGTAAAAAAAAAGTTGCCATTACTTTCAACTGTAATGGTACATTACACCAGCGATAACGATACGGCTCGCTACACAATGCTTTGATACTGACGCTGAACTGCATGCCAGTGTAAGCCAGTGGTTGAAATCGCAGGCGGTAGATTTCTACCGCGATGGTATTGACAAACTTGTGCCACTGTATAAGCGCCTTAATTTACATGGCGAGTATGTAAAAAAAAAAAAAAAATACAATTTGGTTTGCTCATTCTCTTATTTTTTTTTATTTCAAAACGTCGGTTACTTTCTGCATAATTCTAGTATCAGATAGCGGTAGAAGATTTGTCTAATTATTTTAAATGAGAAGTCCATATATCAAATCTAATGTCTCTAACCTTAAAAGATTCAGAGATGTTGATCGCACTTTAAGATAATAATAATATTGTTACCCCTCTTTTCCCCATTTCCCATCAAATTTCCAAAAAATTCTTCCTAAGTGGGATCTTATATTACAAATCCTATATACTGTCCAAATATCAAGTTTCTAGCTTAAGCGGTTTGGCCTGGCCATTGATCAATAAATCAGCCAGGGCAAATCGCTTAAGCTAGAAACTGAGCATACACGAATATAGAGATTGTATTTTCATTGAAAACTTGGTCACGCGGGGAAACATTTAATTTTATTCAGTTGAGCTAATGTTCTCATGGGTTATTTTGGTACGATATGAAACATTTTGCGGGGTGAGACTCAAAAAACCTCAAAAGTTGACAAATAAGGATCACATCCTAACCTATAGCTATCTATCTATGCCGATACGTATAAATAAAAATGAAATGACTATGTTTGTGACTTAATAACTCTTGAACTACCAGACCGATCTCGATCAAATTTTCAACATATCAACATATATCAAATCTAATGTCTCTAACCTTAAAAGATTCAGAGATGTTGATCGCACTTTAAGATAATAATATTGTTACCCATCTTTTCCTTATTTCCCATCAAATTTCCAAAAAAATCTTCCTAAGTGGGATCTTATATTACAAATCCTATATACTGTCCAAATATCAAGTTTCTAGCTTAAGCGGTTTGGCCTGGCCATTGATCAATAAATCAGCCAGGGCAAGTCGCTTAAGCTAGAAACTGAGCATACACGAATATAGAGATTGTATTTTCATTGAAAACTTGGTCACGCGGGGAAACATTTAATTTTATTCAGTTGAGCTAATGGTTTTCATGGGTTATTTTGGTACGATATGAAACATTTTGCGGGGTGAGACTCAAAAAACCTTGAATGTTGTCAAATAAGGATCACATCCTAACCTATAGCTATCTATCTATGCCGATACGTATAAATAAAAATGAAATGACTATGTTTGTGACTTAATAACTCTTGAACTACCAGACCGATCTCGATCAAATTTTCAACGTATCAACATATATCAAATCTAATGTCTCTAACCTTAAAAGATTCAGAGATGTTGATCGCACTTTAAGATAATAATATTGTTACCCATCTTTTCCTTATTTCCCATCAAATTTCCAAAAAATTCTTCCTAAGTGGGATCTTATATTACAAATCCTATATACTGTCCAAATATCAAGTTTCTAGCTTAAGCGGTTTGGCCTGGCCATTGATCAATAAATCAGCCAGGGCAAGTCGCTTAAGCTAGAAACTGAGCATACACGAATATAGAGATTGTATTTTCATTGAAAACTTGGTCACGCGGGGAAACATTTAATTTTATTCAGTTGAGCTAATGGTTCTCATGGGTTATTTTGGTACGATATGAAACATTTTGCGGGGTGAGACTCAAAAAACCTTGAATGTTGTCAAATAAGGATCACATCCTAACCTATAGCTATCTATCTATGCCGATACGTATAAATAAAAATGAAATGACTATGTGACTTAATAACTCTTGAACTACCAGACCGATCTCGATCAAATTTTCAACATAGATGAGGTTCGGTCCGGAATGGCTTTTATCATTTCACTTTGACGTTGCAACTTAGGGAAGGGGGAGAGGGATATGTACAAAACGATCAAAAGTGACCGATATTAGTATCGAATCCATAATTTTCGGGGTTACTGAGATGATTAGTGACACTTCCGATGGCGTTTCCAAATTCAGCCAATCAACTTGCGGGAGGAGGAGGTGGAGATACATAAAAATGATCAAAAATGACCGATATTAGTATCGCATCCATAGTCCTCTGGATCACTGAGATGAAAGTGGAATTTCCAATGTCGTTTAAATTCAAATACAGCCCCGCAACTTAGGGGAGGAAAAGGAGCGGAGGAGATATATAAAAATGTTCGAAAATGGCTGATATCAGAGAGAGCTTCAGTAATTGTAAGAAGTGACTGAAAGTAACTATGCAATTCATAACTTGCCGTATTTTATTTTCCATAAACCACTTAAAACAACTGAAATTAACCGGAAGCTAAACTTTAATGTCATGGAAGTTATAAGAGATGCTGGAAATGATCCCCTCACACTTGAAGACACAGATACACACGTTTCTGCATGTTCTTGAAGACGTTGTGCAGAACATCGGGAGTGATGTTCCGAATGTGACGTGTCGGTGCAGCTTGGAGTTCTTGTATGGTGTGCGGATTGCCTTCATATTCCTTTCTCTTCAACGCACCCCATAGAAAGTAATCCAGTGGAGGCAAGTCGGGTGAACGCGGAGGCCAGAATCCTCGAAAGATGATTCGGTCACCGAAGATGTCCTGTAGAAAGCGCATTGCCTTGTGGGCGGTATGTGCAATCACTCCATCCTGTTGGAACCAGGCATTCTCAATTTCGTCCTCATTCAGTTCATCTAGGAAGGGTCCCAGAATGCAGGTGCAGTACCGTTCTACATTTATAGTGTTCTGAAAGAAGATGGGTCCAATGATGCGTTTACGAGTCACGGCGCACCGAACACTTTTTGATCATGCATTGGGGCACATGAAATTTATGCGGATTCTCCGTATTCCACACGACTATTCTGGCTATTCACGTAACCGGAGAGGTGAAACCATGCCTCATCCGTGAAAAACGTTTTGTCAAGAACCCCTTCACCATTGTCCTGCAGGAAGGACAGGAACCAGTTGCAAAAGTTCACACGCGCCGGGCAATTGGTGTGTCTCAGTTCATGCACGACCGAAATTTTGTACGGATACATGGACAGTGACTTCCGGAGAATCTTGTGAGCGAAACCCACGAACACGTGGGCCTACTGAGCTAGTCGTCTAACCGATTTCTTTGGACTTTGCATCATCAAGTCTTGCACCTCCATCACCTTCTCTGCGGATGTGGCTGTGGATGGCCTACCTGATTTTGGAGCATTATGGCGCTTCCGGTCTTTCGAACTTGGTGATGAGGTTCTATACAGCATTGTGGTTAGGTATCTTCACTCCTGGAAACTTTGCTGCAAATGCAGCTTCTACTGCTGAGGTAAACTTGTCTCCATTGCGGAACACATGCTCCACAAGAAACACTCTTTGTTCAATCGTCAGCATGATGACCTGGATCACAATGATGTTACACAAGATGTTGGTCTTCACTTAAACCGGACCTGTGAACAAATACAAATACCTGGTCAAATATGGTTCAAATATGTTAAACAATGGAAAATGTTGTTATACTAATTGACAATTATATCAGTCATCATAGTTACTTTCTGAACACCCGGTATATGTATAATGTGTGTGTATGTATGTATAATATTACTATTAGTTTTAACATTATACATGTTTTGTTTAAAAACTATAGGAATTTGAAAAAGAAGTAATTTTAATTGGCCTGTGCTCGAATATCAATAATACTATAATAACGAAAGCGGAACTATATAGTATTAGTCTGTGTTCCCTTAAACGATGAAGTCATCCGTGTAAAAGTTCAGGCATATAAAATAGAATTACTGCTATCCCATACGTACTTACACATGAAAAAAAAAAATACGATTCTAACAAGCGTATTAATAATTCTGTTGAACATTAGCATACAAAACGTAGTGAACTGCAATTTTTAATGCATGTTTAATAAGGTAAAAGCATATATGGTACGAACAATGTCTGTATAAATATTTTATTACTGAATACTAACTGTAATAGAAGAGAAACATTTTCAATAAAGTTCTTTTACTTGTTATATAGAAAATTCCTAATTAGTATAGGTCTACAAATTCAAGCAATTAAATTTCTAATCCGATTAAAGTGGATCCAATTGATCTTAAAGACGATTATTTTAAATACTCAGAACTCATAAGTACTAAGTGTCCGATGAGTTATTGCACTTATTTTGTAGAATCGTTGCTGTTGTGTTTACGTGGCATTATTGGTTGAAGGGAGTGTTGAGAGGGAAGACATCAGTAGTTTTTTTTGTATCAATTACAGAGTTGCCAGGACACAAGAGAAATAAAAGTTAGTATATACATACGGTGACCATACGTCCCGAGAAAATCGGGACAGTTCCGATTTTAGGCTCTTTATCCCGACGTCCCGAATAAAGACCCCAATGTTCCGAATAATTGATGGGGAAAAATAAAATCTTTTACATTGAGTTTTTACTTAGAGAATCTGAATAACTTACAAAGGAGGGAACACATTTTGTTTACGTCGGATCACAAAATTGGTTTACAGTTTCTCATTGAAATTTTTTTAATGTATTTGTGAACTAAACGTGGTAAGAATATTAAATTTATTATTTTGTCGGTGAGCAGCTCTCGCGACTGTCTTAGTTTAAACAATGAATGGGTTGGCTGCACTTGCAACTGCACTACCTCTCCCCTCCAGATCGTCAGCTTCAGTTCAATTCAGTTTGACATTCGTTATCACCTGAGCAGTGCGCTGTGCTTCGTCGAGCTTTGTTTATTCGTTTAGTGACTTTTGGTTCAATGTTTTGTTGTTGTTCTGTTTCTCTTTTCGTAAACATGAGTGGTGATAATAAGGGCTAGAAACGAAAGTGTTCGTTTAATGAGGAGTTAAGAAAGGAATATCCCTTCTTAAAAAAAAACGTGACAATAACCCACATGTAGCATTTTGTAATCAGTGTTCAAGTGAGATTAATATTGCTCATGGTGGCGTCTCCGACATAAAACTTCACATAAAGACTAAAAAACATCTGACTAGAGTTAATGCAGTAGCGATGACAACTTCAATGAATAAATTTATCACTAAGAATGATTCCGACAAAAGTGAGATTTTAGCAAAAGAGGCAGTTTTGGCGTACCACACTGTAAAGCATAATCATAGCTTTAGATCCTTAGATTGTACATCTAAACTTATCTCAACACTATTTGAGCCAAAATACTCTTTTGCAAGAACGAAAAGTGAAGCCATAGTAAAAAATATTTTAGTCCCAGAGTGTCAAAAGCAGTTGTTACAGGAATTGAGTGAAACGTCTTGTTTTACTGTGATGGTTGACAGCTCAAACCATGGTGCTGAAAAATTAGTACCAATCGTTGTGAGATATTTTCATGTGTCTAGTGGAATTAATGTTAAAATATTAGAGTTTGGAACATTGCCTGGTGAAATGAGTGATCAGCTTAATGAGTTTGTATTTTCAGTTTTGAGCCGCAACGATCTAGTTGAGAAATTAGTTGGAATGTCTGCAGACAATACTAATACAAATTTTGTGGATGCAAAAAAGAAGTGTCGCAATAATCTCTTTCGAAAGTTATCAGCAAGCACTAAAAGATCCTTAGTTGGCGTAGGATCCATCGCTCATGTTGTCAATAACTGCATTAACAATGCTGCTGATACACTTCCTGTTGATGCTGAGGTAATAATTGTGAAGTTTTTCCATATCTACAGAGTTCGAGTGGCTGAACTGAAAGAGTTCTGCGCATTCATTGATGTCGAGTACCAGAAACTGTTGTCTTTTTCGAACACACGACGGCTCAGACTTTTACCTGCTTTAGAACGTGTTCTACAAATGATGGAGCCACTCAGAAACTATTTTTCTGCCCAAACAAATCCTCCTGTGGTTCTAAAATCGTTTTTTGAAGATCCAAATGGAGATTTGTGGCTTTGATTTTTACACAATTGTGCATCTCTTTTCAACAATGTTGTAAAACAAGATGGAAGGGGATAAAATATCAGCAACAGATGCAGCACGTGAATATTCGACTTTATATAAGAACTTGATTGACAGAAAAAAAAAGTCCTCATTTTTACCGACGAAAGTTAAAGACCTTCAAAGAAAGAATTTTGCTGGAGAACAAGGCTGTGACTTACAACAGGTGAAGGAGATTGTGTCTTCTTTTTATGACCATTGCATAACCTATTTGGATCTTTGGAAATCAAATGTAGACAGCTTGAGTCAATTGTCTTGGATAGATTTAAACAGGCAGCTAAAATGGGAAAAAGTAGAAGAAAATTGGAGTCTTTTTCAAGAAAGTATGTCGCCTATTTCATTTGACGATTTGTTTAACGAACTAAGTGTGCTGAACTCATATCTTATAGAGACTGTTTTGTCAGAGTGGACAAACCAGAAGCTTTCATCAGAACAAAGGTGGTTAACCATATTCCAGGATTTGAAGAAAGACGATATAAATGTTCCTAATGTTGTTGAGTTTGTTCTTTGCTTGCCGGGAATAAATGCTTCTGTCGAACGGGTATTTTCAATGATAAGCAACTTTTGGAGTGCTGAAAAGTCCGTTATATCCATTGATGGTGTAAAATCAACTTTAGCAATGTAGATGAACTGTTCACAAACGTGTACAGAAATGTGCGAGAACGTCAAGAAAAACAAGAATCTTTTAAAAGCTCATCAGAGAAATATGACTGGAAAGAGCCCAAACCGTCTCCCTCTATGAACGCTGAAAAAGAGTAGTACAGTGAACATATTAACTAATCTAATATGCATTTCTTTTTCTTTTACTCTGTCCATCAGTTATTGCAACGTTCGTTCTTTAGAATAATTAGCACTAGGAATAGTGTCATTGTTTAATAGAGTAATGTAAGTAAACATAGCAAATAAATTACAAACTATCATGTGAACAGGTTTGGATTTTAGCTTAATAGTAATGTTTCGTGGCAAAAGAGGGTTGAGAGTTTAAGCGATAAAAACGGTGGCTGAGTCACGGGCGTCGTTAGCGGGGAGGATCGGGGGACTCGTCCCCAGATTTTAGTCAAATGTATTAAAACATGTGGTAGAGCATTCACCTCTGGTGTATGGGTCCCTGGTTCTATCCCAGCTCGCGCCAAGTGAACTTTGTGATGGACAAAAACCGTGTATTTGGGTTTCCTCGGGATTCTCCCGTTTCCTCCCACTTTCTTCATTCTACCATCTCTTTCATTTCTCATCATCACCGTCACCCTTTAGCCTAACCGGCATAACCATGGAACGTAAAACTCAAAGATTTCGTTTCACTTTTTTGATTTTTTAATATATGTTGAAGTACCTTAAATGCTATGCACAAAGTGAAACACTATCAAGAATACAAGCAACATTTAAATAATGATAAAAAGCAGTTACTTGCTCCGTAACATTGCAACGTTAACATATACTGTATGTATATTTAGTTTAGGGCAACAAGGATAATAGTCCGGTACTTTATGATAACAAATGTTTGTGGCCAAACTTGTTTAAACTTGTTTTCTTTACTGCTAAAAAGAGAATAAGTGAGGAAGCCATAGTTAGACCTAATAGAAGTGTATTTTTAATTTTTGCGAAATGAATGGTAAGTATTAAGGAAATACAAAGTTTGAAAGGAACAAAAATAGTTTAATTTATTGAAATAATTATCATAGTAAGTTTTGGCGGTTATTAAAGTAATTTTAAACGAACTGGAACCACAATATTTAATTGTGTATGTGTGGGTTACAACATATACTGACAAATGGAAATGAGAGTATGCGAGGAACTTTGCCTATTATACATTCATACATATAGCGTACTAGCAGCGTTCACCCCGCTTCGCTGCGGTCACCCCGGAACGCAATAAACTTTGTTACTTAGATAATTTTTACTTTTTCGCTTTCAAATTGCAGTAAATGTTAAAATTATAGCGCCTGTCATTTATGTTAACCCGCCGAGTCACATGGTCATGCGGGTTGCATATAAATACGTTTATTTTTACCTATGATGAACTAATAACAAAGGATTTGTACGTATGGACACTTGAATGGTCAATTATCTCAAGACACTGGTAATTAAAAATTAAAGTGATATGATAAAAACCATCTAGGGTCCAAATCCTAATAACCCCCCAAAAATGAAAGAAATTGGTTCAGCCGTATTAGCGTGATGAGTTCACAAAGGATTTGTGCGTTCTCTTTTATATATATAGATAGATGAAATACGAAGAAAGGCATACATTTTGTTTTAAAACAAACTCAATGTTGCTTCTAATCGTAGTAACCGAGTTATTTGGTATATTTTTAATTGCTTATTATTCTCGACAGACACGTTGAGTAGTTACCGGACTGAGAAAGTGTGTAGTCTATAAGTGGAATCAAAAACTAGTAGTGAATGGGCTTTGCAATTTTAATTAGTCGTATAAGTGACTAGAATAAACTATAGTTATATCAAGAATGAAATATCTATTTTATACTGTATAATTCAGTTGCTGAGAATTAAGCCTAAAATTCTTCATTTAAAAAGGAAGAAAACCATTAACTCGTAATTACGAGTCACGTCATTTATTATTACTACTAATTTATTATTATTATTATTATTATTATTATTATGGACATACGTAGGAAATGGGTCCTGGCGACCGGAACCCCCCGAAATCAAGAGTTTTCTGTAAGCTTAATCTAATTTTAGGAATTATTTTAAAATTTTAACACATTTATCTTCCTATTGAAATAGAACCCCTATAAAAGCTACGGATCCCTTCCCGAAATAAATTCCTTTGTATGTGCCTGATGTTAAACATGTATTTTATAATATAAAAACTACGGGCTTTATGCAAACACGTTTTGACGAGTGATTAGTGCCATACTAAAGAGTTCGACTAACATGTTACCTGCAGTAGTCAGGCTCTTAGTATGACACTAATCATACGTCTAAACGACTCTGCATAAGTTCCTACATTTCAAGAACGTTTTTAAGGCTTGCAAACTATATTAGGCGTAAGTGTCGAAAGTCTTAGAGAATGGCTGTGTCCGTCTGTCGATAGGTGTAAGAGCAAAAACAGTATTAGGTATCATGTTTTATATATATATATAATATATAAAATCGATTTAGTATCCCAAGAATAGTCTCCAGCTTTTCCTTTAACTATCTATTCAAACTGGAAGTGATAGAAATCAACCTTCTCCGTTTCAACACTGATCACCACAGAACAAAAATGAATGAAATCTTTCAGTTCCATGATTATATCTGTTAGGCTAAGGGAAACGGGTGACCAGTGGCGTATTTAGGATTTTGTTTCGGGGGGGGAGGTTATGCACAACACGTGATAAGCACTTATATTTTTCCTGTTGGGTGCCGACAAATTTTAATGAAATTGTGCATATAAGACATGTATTTCGGGTAGGCTTGAGGTCGATACCTCCTAAATACGCCACTGCTGGTGACTAAGACAAGTAAGTGGAAGATAACGGGAGTACCTCGAGAAAAACCACTGACACGATGTTGTCCACCACAAACTTACTTGACTGAGGATCGAAGCAGGGATCCACGCATCAGAAGTAAGCGCTTTACCACTGAGCCACCGTCGTGCCCTCACCATAGAACAAAAAACGATATAGATTGCGATAAGTGTTTTTTTAAATCGATTCACTGTCTCGTGTAAACATACCACAACCGCCCGTAATACTCCTTCACTACCACACTCTGTCAAAACATCCATACCGTAAGTGGTTGAAATTTACTAGTACTACCGGTTCCAGTATTGATTTACATGAAGCAAAAACGGTAAGAGATATCGAGAAGTCGACTTTGGAGTTGATTCAGCGTTTCAAGACTAGGTTCCATCTTCTTTGTCAACTCTATCAAACTGGCAATGATAGAAATCAACTGTTTATGGTTTCAACGTTGGTCGCCGTAGAACGACAACGGTAATAGATAGCGATAAGGGGAAAGGAAGGGAAAGCTCGTACAGCGGGGGACACTTCTAAATGGTACACCTTAGCCGTAAATCTCCATATGGCTGTACCATTTAGAAGTGTCCCCCGCTGTACAAGACAATTGACGTAGACAACGATGAACTTCCTATATGCAATGCAATATTTTCCTTTCACAGCCATTATTCGATACACACTATTCGAAAGGTGTTAGAATTATAGCAAACTTAAATTTCGTTTAAGAGGAAACAAAACGCATCTCGGTTTTTGATTTCGCAATAATACTACGAACGCATCCGTACATCACAAACTTGTAGCAAGACATAATAAGGCAATGTTTATACGAAGTCCTCTGTTTCTGCACAGTCACCATTAACCAAAGCAATGGCGACTGTTGAGGGAAATAACATCAATAAAAATTTAAACTTTTATTGCTTCAAACTAAGGGAAGAAAACTTACCTAATATGCTAATTTTTCTTTATAGGTAGGACTACCCTCAAGTACCGCCACTTTCTCAAAGTTAAATCTGCACACGAAAAGTCGATTTCACCCACAATTATTTCAATCAAACTTATTTTCCGAACAAGGTAATTAGAATGGAATGGGGAACCCTTCCTTGAGAAGGAAAAGGAATCTTGAAAAAAATACTTTTTCAAATCTATATTACTCGTATAAAATTGAAAATGACTATGTGACTTCTAATCTCTTGAACCACTTTATCGATCTCGATCAAATTTTCAACACTGATGAGGTTCGGGCCTGGAAGTATTTTTGTCATTTCATTTGGAAGTTTTAACTTAGGGGAAGAGGGAGGTATAAAAGAATAAATAAAACTTAGTAACTCTTGAACCAAACGACCAATCTCGATAAAATTTTCAACATAGATGAGGTTTAGGCGTGGGTTGATTTTATTATATAACTTCGACGGTGCAACTTAGGGTAGGAGGAGAGACATTTAAAAATGATCGAAAATGACCGATATTAGTGTCAAATCCATAGTTTTCGGAGTCATTGAGATGAACATTGACACATCCGATCCCGTTTAAATGCAAATTCAGTACCGCAAGTTGTGGAAAGGAGAGGAAAGAGATACAAAAATGATCGAAAATGACCAATATTAATGTCGAATCCATGGTGTTCGAGGTCGCTGAGATGAACAATAACACTTTCGATGCCGTGCCCCACAACATAGGGAGGGGAGGTTGGAGATGTATGAAAATCATCGAAAATGACCGATATTAGTGCTGAATCCATAGTTTTCGGGGTTGCTGTGATGAACAGTGACTCTTCTAATGCCGTTTAAGTCTAAATTCAGCCACGCAGTATGGTGGGGGAGGGGAGGTGGTGAGAGAAATATAAATATAACCGAGAGTGACTAATATCAGAGAGAGCTTTAGTACTAGTAAAAAGTGACTGGCTAACGGAACATATTACTTTTTCTTTCTTAATTTAACCCAGCAAAACGGGTAATCGATGCTAATATTTGATAAAATGTCATTTTACAATTTACGTGATAATTTCCTGAACATAGGTGTACATACTGTGGTTATAAAATTAATTTATAAAATCCTCATGTTTTGCTTAATTTCTTTAATTTATTTCTTTATTTATGAATTTATCTTAATTTATTTATCTTAATACATTTCTTTATTTAATAAAACTTATTTATTTATGAATTATTCCACCTAGAATCCCTATATGAGAGACTAAAAGGTGAATCTCTACGGTCTGTTTGACTGATTTTACGGAACGAGGTGCACCATGAGCGGGTAACAACTAACAGTAGGACTTGACTATTTTGTGCTTAACGTTAGTTTAATTTCTGTAAAAATTTGTGATTTGTGTACTTGAACGGAATAGTGTAAAAAAAAATTAAATTTATCAAGAAATTATGATAATTTTTTGTATCAAGGCTGAAAAATGCTCGTAGAAAGTCTGCAAATAATAAGCTTATTGGCAGTAAGTACTATCTCGTTTGCTGAAGTAGAAGGAGAAGAGACTTCGGCACCATCAAAATAGGATTGACACCAAATTCTCATGTGAATACTATGCTTATTTTGCATTATTCACATTGCGTAACCCACAAAATATTTATTACGAAGATAAAAAAGACTGTAAATTGAATAACGAGCAAGCTCGACATACTAAACTGGACCTGGATGAAGCCAGTGACAGACCCCTTTTGAAAATCCGTAATACTTGACACAATAATGCCAAGAAGTTACTGGCCAAGAAATATCTGAATATGTTTAGGAATCCTCTATATGCACTAGGCTTTGCACCTGGTGATTACTGTTCGTTCCCAAAAGCGAAATTCCGTCTGAAAGGGCACTTTTTGGTACCATCTTAGCTAACTAGGTAGAAAAGCGTCCGAATCAATTAAGTTCCATTCAAATTACCAACTTAACGTTTGTGTGAGTAAGTGTGTACAAATAGCAAGCAGAAAGGACGGATGTTGATGGCGAAACAATAAGTAGAATTGTTATTTCTTGGACGTAAATACTTTTAGTGTGAGTCCTAAATCTAAGTAAACACATCATGTAGAAATAAGATCTGTGAAGAAAGTGTTTGAGAGTTTTACTACCTTTTTTTGTTTGTTTGTTTAACAAACTCATTACGAATTCCATATACGAGTAACTCTCTGTAAGAAATAATGCACTTGTTTAAAATACGCCAAAGTTTGAAACAACTGTAATATTCCTGAATATAGGTTCCTTACATTTCTAAGGTAGGTATTGTTTCCTTTGAAATCATGTTCCGTTTTTGGTAGGGGAGACAGAAAATTGCTCCCATAAAACGTCTCCTTTAGAAACCTTGCACTATGAAAAATGGGTTAAGTGTGAAAAGTTCTAGTCGCATGAATTGGATTTCATTCAAGTTGAAAACACATAGATTTCGACGATAAACTGTCAAAAGTTGGTACTACCGTCAGTCAGTCGAAGAAGAGAAAGAGAGAGAGAGAGGAAGAACAATCAAGCTGGTCTATGAGAGATGGAAGGAGAAGAGGAGGATGAAAAAGTTAGCCGGAGCACCGCTCGGTCTGTTTGACGTCTTGTCTCTTTGCTATTCAGTGCTGGGCCTCCCTTTCCCCCAAGAGGGAGGACTACCCGTAACTTCTGGCTCTGTCTCTGGGCTCAGATTGAGGGCAGGAGTTGAATTTAGTTTCGCATTTATCTGGCAGGCGCGGGGGTCAGTCAAAAGGCGACGTGTCTTGGGAGATGGAAGAGCCGCAGCTTGTTTATCTTAGTCGCTCTCTCCACAGAGCGTAAAGAAAGGTAGAAAAACACAAATTGAGTTTTCTTTTGCATGCCACTTTCCTTTCTCAGTGCCTAGTTGCCTTTTTGCTATGAAATACTATTTTGGCTGCACTTTCAGAGGGGATAAGGTAGTTGGGGATTTTCTCTTTCAGTTCCACTAGTTTTGTGATGAGTTAAACACGGGTTGAATTCCTATGGAGGATCCCTTTTTTATGTACGGTACACTAACTTGTACTAAAGCGAGACTTGTTTTGATCAGGCTTATTTCACATAGTGGTCCACCTGTGAAAACTTAATTTTTCCATATCTTTAAAAGTACTACAGTAATCAAAGCATTTAATATTAGAAAATGAAATTATTTAATAATATTAACGCTAGTGAAGGTATTGTAACGAATTTTAAATGAGTTTACCTCATTTTGTAAGAATTGTGATGGAAGCATAGCATGTTGTGGAAATTGCTGTCATTTGCGCCCAGACAGCCCATAGCACCATATCTTGGGACGTCCATGCTACGCGACGTCTGTTGTCACCCTTTGGATTGCTTCGTTGATGTTAGTTTTCAAGGCATCTATGGTTCGTGGTTTGTTTGCATAAACTCTTCCTTTCGGATATCACAATAAAAATAATCAGGTGTCATCAAATCGGGCAACGCGGCCCGACAAATTTCCTTCGATATGACGCGGTCTCCGCAAACGATTGTATTTGCGGTATACATGTCCATGTTTTGCTCCCTTCATTCCGATTTCTTTTGTTCTTTTGCACCCTTCTGTTCTTCCTATAATTTTGTTTTCCACTATTACCATTCTTTTTTTCTTACAATATATCCTTCTTTTGTCATTAGTTTCTTGTAACTCTTCTCCATTATCATATACTGCCTCTTTTATGTCTATTGTTTCTTTCGTCATCTTGAATTCGCAGCCAGATTAAACCTGAGGTATGTTCCTTCCTCCTCGTATATTATTCCACTTCTTAATGAGTTTACTTATTTTTTCTCCCCTCTTTCCTGACATTTTCTTTATCGTCCCTCTTTTCTCTTAAATCTATTTTACAAGACTTTCTTCTCTTTCTTCTTCGTTCTATCTTCTTCCTTCTTTTTCTCTAACTTGATTCCGCATCTCTATCTTCTCATCGTCTTAACTAGTTTTTTTTTCATTTGGTCGTGTTTCATTCAGCTCCTTTTCGTCCTGATTCTTAGCTTTTTTTTTTTTTTTTTTGCGTTGTTTCTATTTTCAGGCACCGCTTCAAGAACTTGACTTGCTCCGATTCTTGATATCCTTTCATTTCATGTCCTCCCACTTGGCCTATATAACTGAAGGAATTTTTATATGTACAAATACATTCTGAAAGAGCAAAAGAAAAAAGCAGAAAGATATAGTAAAGAAAGGCCCGACATAGTAGAAGAGCAAACAAAAGAAAGAAGCCAAGAACTGGAAACAGATGACTGTAAATAAATACGGATAGACGAGCAAAAGACAAAGCAAAGAAGACAGAATAATTTGGCTCAGGATTATATTAAGAGGAGAACCACTCTTAGGTTTTCAGAGGAGAAAGTAATAAGCCAGTGTTACGGCGCGAAATGTTAACAATAATTGCAAGTTTGTATTGTATCTATAAACCTGGATTGAATTCTATTTCAAAGGTAAAATTTTACTATATGCATGAAAGTAAACAGCAATACTCACTTTGGGGGGAAGGGCATTATGTATTAATACCTATAAAATGCGAACAAATGTATTGACGTACTTTCTGAAAGCGGGATTTCCATCGAATGTAATAAGTAATTGAAATCGTTACAAGTCATACTGTGAAGACTCACAATCAGTCATCACGCTAAGTAATTTTAAGAAGGAGAATTTAGTTTTGGCAAATTCAGACTAGCTTGTATCACGTGTTAGTTTTGTTCTTCCTTATTTATGGACAGTAAAAACCACCCTTCAAATAGGCTCAAAGTTTGTGTGTCTGTTTACTAAACCCAACACACTCATTCGATAGTGATTGGACTTCCAAATTTTTATGGAACATGGAACTATGGGTATTCTGTGTGTGTGAGAGAGAGAGCTGAGGGAAGGGAGGGGGCATGTATAATATAAATAACATAGCTTTATTTTTCTTCTATTCTTGCTTCCCTTTCTCACTGTTTCGGTCCTTGGATGCTACAGATAACGCACGAGTATTCGAGTATAAATGTTCCTTTCTCCTGTTCAGTGGCGGCGATTGGACGTTAAAAGTGGGGGGGCAAGACATGATTTGAATATTTGTATATCAATGTTAATATACAAATTTCCCTGGTTGAAACTATATACATTAATAGGCCATATCAGAAAAGTGGGGGGCAACTGCCCCCCTTTGCCCCCCTCATCGCCGCCCATGCTCCTGTTTATTTTCTTTTGTGTATACTTAACATGTATTTGTAAAAAAGTACTATCAGCTCAGGGTTTTCTCACCAAATAACACTTTATTTGAATGTGCCATAGATTAACGTAAAAGTTATGTCGAAATCAATGTCTTTCGTGTATTATAACGTATATTGAAGACATAGCAAATAGCCACATCATTGTTGCTTTCAACATTTGAAAAGGAAACAAAGATCCGAATTTTTGAAATATATAATAAAGGAAAAAATGTAGAATAATAATAATTGTGCAAAAACTATTCACTGTGACTTATACATTGACCAGCCTAAATATTATGACCACCTACCTACCTAATATCTAATATGTCCACCTTTGGTTCGCAGGACAGCAGCTATGCTGAGAGGTCTATGAAAGGAATGAGACCTTGGTAGGTGGCTGAAGACATGGCGCACTACATCTATATACGCAAGTCATTTAATTCCTGTGGATTCTGTGGAGGGCCGCAGTGAACTCGGATCTGACGTTCAATGACATTCCAAAGATGTTCAATTGGTTTAAAATTGAGTTTAAGGGCCATTACAGCAATTAAAGTTGACCACTGTGAACCTCGAACTATTGTGGCACAACTTTGACCTTGTGATAAGAAGCGTTGTTCGTCTGAAAGATGCAATTCACAGCTGGAATATGGCCGACATTAAGAGGTGTACGTGATCAGTAATGACCTGCCAATAGATAAGAGCTGTCATGACGCCTTCCATACGAAATACTGAGTCCATGGACTGACCATGTAAAGATTCCCCAAGTCATCATGGGCCACCATCGTCCTGTCGCATCCTACTGTAACTTCTCGATAAGCTGTTCCCCTGAAAAACATTAAATTCTGATCCAGTCATCGATCTGATGAAGCAGTATCGTAATTAATCGGACCATGCAACGCTGTGCCTTTGTTCTGCGGTCCAATGGCGATGGTCACATGCCGATTCCAGTCGTTGTCGATGATACAGTGGTTAACTTTAATACTCGTGGGTTAGGTTAAGTCGAGATGCAGAGGCCCACGTCTAACAGTGTACGGTGAAGTGTGCGCTCAAACACACTCGTGCTTTGTCCACTGTTAGTCTACTTTTAATTGTTTCACAGTTTGCATTCCATCCTGTTGTACCAACCTCGACAATCTACGACATCCAACATTTTTAATGAGGCGTGGCTGCCCCATGTGTTGTGGCTTGGTGTTGACTTCATCGTCTTTTCCCCATCTTTGGAAGACTAAATATGGCAGTACGTGAACGACCGACAAGTCGCGCTGTTCCCGAGATGCTCGTTCCTAGCCGTTTAGACATCACAATATGGCCCCTATCAAACTGATGTATCGCGGGCCTTCTCCATTCTCGAAGATTATTATACTGCTTGATCAAGTGAGACCCCAGTCACCGTTTGACAAGCGGTTCTGATGTGTCCCGTGTCTTTTACGTGAATTTAATGACTTCGTTCAAAAAGTAACGGGCGGTCATAATGCAGTATTTCGATTGGTCACTAATCACTCCTAAGCAAAACTACAGACATTGTAGAGTAAACCTATTTTCGTTTCGTCAGTCTATATCAATTAGAAGCAGATATATTTAACCTTATATCCAACTCTTCGTAAGTTGAATAAATCGTTTCGCGTTAAAAGAGTTGTGACAGTCAAAGGTCTCCAAGGTACCCAAATGATGATAAAACTTTTCAAATGAATTTCAATTCACATAATATTCTTTTATAAAACTATTTTACACCTTTCACTTCATCAACAAAGAAACATTCCTTTGATTTCCTTGTCATCCTTCTTTGGTAAAGATGGAATGGAGTTAATAACGACATCACTTTTTAACGTGAATCTACAATTTATTTTCTAAGTGTTTCATCATGCTTATTAAGTTGAGAAGCGAAAAGTTTCTCTGTACGATATTCCTTAGGTTGTTAATTAACTGATTGTAACGGGGCTCTTGCTGTGCAAATAATTAACTGGAAGAAACTGATCAACGGAACTTTAACTAAAAGACTTTTAGAGAGAGGAAGAAAAGACAGGGTTCGGTGAATGACATGTCAGTTTTACAATAACAAACTTCAAAGAGCTTTGAGAACATAGATTTTTTTTTAAAAAAAAGAGAGATTGCCGTAGAAAGGGAAAAACTAAAATTTACATAGTGTTACATTTAAATGCGCAAATCAAATAAGGAGGAAATGACTCAATGGTTTACTAACAGCAATAAACGATTGACACATTCTTGTTAAAATTTAAGTGCTCCTCATTTTTTTCTTTTAAATAGCTACTTCTATTACGATTCCTCGATAAGCTTCTGTCAGAAGCCGTTTTAATATACGCGTATGTATGTTTCAGCATAACTCCGGAACGACTGGACCAATTTTAACCAAATTATTTACAATGTGGAAAATAATCATTACTTACAGTATGGAAATACGATACAAATATTTTCCAAAATCTATTCTTTCTGAGCAAAAAACGGGCAATTAAACAAATATACAGAGTGGACGGAAAGTAACTCCCTATTTTAATATTTTTCCTTCTAAAATTTTGTAGTTATAAACTCAACTTTTTGCACACATCTAGTTTATTATATACCATTATCTCTTCAAAAGTTACAAGTCAATATATGATCCAATATTTTCTAGACTGTCTCAAACCAACAGGTACGTTTGCTACGGCTTTCCTCAAGACCTCAGCAGAAACACCAAAATGATCTCACGAATCTTATTCTCAAGTTCGCCAAGAATTTGTGGTTTGCTGCGATAATTGTGAAATTTAGACGCCCCTAGTGCACATAGGGTAGTGGGAGGGAGGAAATGTTAAAATAATGGAAAACAACCGATATTAGAGTCGAATTCATAGTTTTCGGGGTTTCTAAGCTGATTGGTGACAGTTCCGATGTCCTTTAAGTTTTAGTCCCCAGTGGCAATAAGACTCCTAGCATCGCTAGAGGGTATGGGGAGTAGAGAACATGTAAAAGTAATGAAAAATACCTATATTAATATCCAATCCGTAGTTCTTGATGTTCCTGAGATGAATAGTGACACTTCTGATGCCGTTTAAGTCTACACGTAGCCTCCATTAGGATCCATAGAGGTGGGAAGGGATTGACATGTAAAAATAATCGAAAACACCGATGTTAGTGTGGATTCCATAGTTTTCGGGGTCGCTAAGCTGTTAGGTGACAATCCAGATGACCTTTAACTCCAATTTTAAGCAAGAACGGCATGTCAACTGAATGTTCGTACATATATGATACGGAATAAAATATGGATTTTTATTCCGGCTTAACACTGGAATGCTGGGATCAATTTCAACCGTACTTGGTAGACATACGACTTACAAACCGGAAAAAATGAAGAAAGGACATCTAAAGAAGAGTGACATGTAAAAGTAATCCAAAACAACCTATATTAGTATGCAATCCATAGCTTTTGGGATCATTGAAATGAGTAGTGACACTCACTCCAATGCCGTTTAAATCAAAGTTTAGTTCCATTGGCAAAGGGGGAATGGGGAAAATAAAATGGCAAAATCACTGAGATTATTATCGAATTCACAGTCTTCGAGGTTGGAAAAACAAGTGACCGGTTTGAAATGACTTTTGGTACATAGTTAGTACTCCTCAAGCAGGTTTTAAAATCACATCAATTTCATTAATGGGTGTATTTTAGGGGGTAGTGTGTTTCAAAATGTATGTCAAAAGTAAAGTTTCATCTGTATTTTTATCATTATGCTTCCATTAAAATAGATATCCTATGGAAGTAGGATATAAATATTTTCCAAAACCAATTCTTCCTGAGCCAAGAAGGGGCAATTAAACAAGTATACAGGGTAAGCGGAAAGTAACTCCTTTTAAAATATTTTTCGTTCTAAAATATTGTAGTTATAAACTCAACTTTTTGCACACATGTAATTTATTATATACCATTATCTTTCCAAAAGTTACTAGTCAATATATGCTCCAATATTTTCTAGACACTGTCTCAAACCAACGGTACGTTTGCTACGACTTTCCTCAAGATCTCAGCAGAAACACCACTTATGACCTCACGAATCTTATTCTCAAGTTCGCCAAGAATTTATGGTTTGCTGCGATATACTTCTTCCTTAGCCTATTCCCATAAAAAGAAATCGCACGGGGTGAGGTCTGGACTTTGCATTGGGTATTTTGAGGAAACTCGGTGACCTATCAGCGTCCTGCGAAGCGTTCGTCAAGCCATTGTCTTACAGGCAAGACGTACTGAGGAGGAGCTTCATCTTGCATAAATAACAGCTCATGTGACTCGTCCCATTTAAAAATTGTAGGCCATACACAATTTTATAACATTTCTAGGTATCTTTCAGTGTTCATAATGTCTCTCAACAGATAGGGTCGAATTAGAATAATGCGGAAAGAAGTTAATTCACGCCACACTGTCACTTTCGGCTTCCCCTGCATTTTTTTCAACGGTCTCTTTTGGATCACCTTCTGCCCAGTAATTGCTATTAGAACGATTAAAGATCCCCTACATGAAACACAGCTTCATCACTCCACACATTGTTTTCAAACAGGTGTGGATGATCTTCATGCCATGCGGTCATCATTTCACAAAATTCAACACGCCTATCACATTCATCTGGATACAACTTTTGAACATAATGAGGCTTCTATGGTTTGTAATGTAACTCTTTGTGGAGAATTACACGCACAGAATAGCGTGTAGTCACTCTCTCTTGCAGCCTGCCTTGTTAATTTTGAAGGGATTCGCTCGAACATCTCCCTCACTATGGCCACTTTTTCCTCTCATACCGAAGTCGAGGACCTACCTGATCTCTTAATGTCCATGACACTTCCGGTAGTCATTAATTTTCTGTGGCAATTTTAAATTGTTTTTGCATCCAGAATAACTTGCCTATCATATTGACCCCTCCACCACCGTTGGACTTGAAGACGGCCACACCTCAAATCTTGCTGCAATTTTGTTTATATCATCAATGCTTAATCGCATCTCTGTGGCTTCAAAGGAACAATAAAAGCTTCACAGAATCTGGAAAAACTAGGAAAAATGACATACTTTAGTGTATAAAACAAGATAACTTTCATTGTAATCTACACATAACATCCCTAGAAATTCACAATTCAAAATAGGGAGTTATTTACCGCCTACCCTGTATATATAGTCTCGGTATTGAAGAGACGCTGAACTTCAACAAATAAACAAACCCTCTTTAGCACCGAAGCTGTATGAGCCTTGAATTTGGATCGTGATGTAGAATCTAGCCCAGTGCAGAACAACAAAATTTAAAATTTATGTGAACTTTGCATTGTGATCTGAGCAATGTTTTTTTTTTATTTTCTTACTCATGGAACCATTCTAAGTATGCATCTGATGAGTGACATCTTATCATCTTTGGATAATCTAAAATGGCGGCCATCCAATATGGCGACTAGAGGCTACTCTTGGCTTTGAACGCTTGTATCTCTTAAACTACCACCCCAATCTCTATTGTTGAAACACTGAACTATGTAGCAGATAATGGAATGAAATATGATAACTTCTATTGTTACTTATATCTAATATTAGTAACAAGAAAAGTAATTGAATTTAAAATATTTATTTTCTCCAACAGCTTTTCAATTAAACGTATGTGGCAAATCACAAGCAAACAGCTAGAATCAATTGAGCCTCTCAAGAAAATAACATATACGCCCATAACACCATACTGAAACGAAAGTCTTAGAAATTTCCTGGTACTTCCGGTTTCAATGTTGATTTATATAGAGTAAAAAGGATAAAATATCTCGAAGTGTTTTTTAAAGAATCGATTCAGTGTACCAAGTATAAGTTCCATCTCTATCGTTATCCCTTTATTCAAACTGTAAGTGACAGAAATGAACCGCTTCTAGTTTCAGCGTTGATCACCATAGAACAAAAATAGTAATAAATAGGGACAAACAGTTATATTTTAATTGATTCAGCGTCTTAAGAATAAGTTTAATCTCCTCCGTTAACTCTCTATTCAAACTAGAAGTGATAGAAACAACTCATTTCCGGTTTGAGCCTAGAACAAAAATAATAAGATAGTGACAAACACTGTTTTGCAGTCAAATCAGTGTCTGAAGGAAGAATTCCATCTTCCGGAAGTTGTAGAAATTTACTACTTGACAGATTTAATCTCTTTCTATTCTTCCTCATTACAACATGATGTTTTAGGTCTGTTTCAATATTGAGTTTGCATAGTTTGGATGTCTACTGTAGTTTCACAAATGTGAAACGAAACTCACTCATTGTATCTACTGTAGTTTCACAACTGTGAAATGAAACTCACTCATTGTATCTACCGTAGTTTCACAACTGTGAAACGAAACTCACTCATTATATCTACCGTAGTTTCACAACTGTGAAACGAAACTCATTCATTATATCTACCGTAGTTTCACAACTGTGAAACGAAACTCACTTGTTATATTTCTGATTTATATCCCTTTTTGTATTGCACATTGCTGATAGATCAGTTTATGTTCATAGGTCAGAAGAGAATTGAATTAAGGAAACTAATACATTTTTAAGCAAATGTCAGTAGGCCACCAACTAATACGTTACGGTATTGATTTATTGGAATGAAAGAACCATAGTTTCCTTTCATTGTAGAATGCTTCAATGTCTTTTTTGTGCCGTTAATAGATCTAGAGACTTTTCTTTCAGTGAAACTGGTATGAGTATCCGAACCCAGCCACCTGACTCAATGTTCATGAAGTTAGGTCAGCATTCATCCATCACACAGCGTGACATTCTTTTATTTCGTTCGTGTGTGCTATTTTTTTCCTTAGTATTCTGTTTTGCACATAGAGAAAAAGGAAAACACAAGACTAAGAGAGTGTGAAACGGACTGGAAAACTTCAAAACGGGTTTTCGTCCAGGTGATATATACGATGACTGAGGTGGAGTGGAATAAAAAAAAGAAGAAAAAGACTGTAGCTAGCTGTAGTTGCTCAGGGCGTCCTAACTCACTCACTCTTGGAAAACACTGACAAACAAACTTCAAATTCTAGATGTTGAAGTATTAAAACGTAGCAGTCTGCAGAGACCAAATAGGCTGCAGGGTGGCACACATGACATTACTGATGCATTACTTTGAGACAAGCTTGCTAATAATACTATAGCGTAAGATTTTATGAGACTTCGAGAAGGTGAACTAAATGCTTGCTATATCAATATACGCAAATTACAAATGTTACATACCTATAATTTTTTTCAACGCCTAAGTACTTGAAAAAGTTCTGTAAGTCGTTATGAAGGATAGAACTATTTCTATCTTCAATTTTCGTATGAGTTTCTCATTACTTTTGTGTGTTACGATACGAATTACGATATTATATTCTATATTATTATCTTTTCATGAATTCAGTTAAAAGACTTCCAACTTTTTCTTAGATAGATTTTTTCTTTGTGTTTTCCTAAATGTTTTGTCATTTATGCAGCTACATCGCTGTAAAAAAAAATGAAATGAAATGAAGTCTTTAAGTTTTACGTTTCACAATTATGCCATGTGGTCTAAAGAAAACGGCGATGATGAGAAATGAATGAAATAGTGGAAAGAAAGTAAGTGAGAGGAAACGGAAGAACCCAGGAGAAAACCTAAGCATACGGTATTTTTCTACCACAAAATCCACTAGACGCGATCTGGAATCGAACCAGGGACCCCACACACCAGAGGTGAATGCTCTACCACTGAGCCACCACGGCCCAGCTACTTCGCTGTAGTATTTGATTGGAATTCGTAAGTAAATTGGATAATAAACTTCCACATTTGGTATTAAATGGTATTTCGTGAACGAGATTGACTTTTTACTTGAGTTCTACGTGAACTTGGGTTGAGATTAAGCTGTAAATTTAAGAAATACGCATATTATATGTATTTCTCGAACATTTTTAAAACCTTGGTAAGAAGTCTCTATAACTAAAGTACGTATACTTATATGCTCTATGACAGTAATACTCATATGGGTATGTGCCCCTTTGTAGCCAAGTACTAACGCACATGACTCTAGTATGTGGTCCCGAGTTCAGTTCCTGAATAGGATATTTACCTAGGACGCAAACCTGATTAATGGTTCGGACCTTACTTTGAAGAGTAGATCACGTGTCATATCGCCTTTGCGCTTATGTAGAGGATTTGAACTCCAATCACTAAGATGAGAGCCTTAATATTTTCACAGTGGATGGTGGGAAAGATTGGAGAAACTCATGAGGTTTAGTCACTTGTTCAAGTGATTGAGAACATTTAATTAGATCCAAGCTGAGAAAATTGATAAGTCCCCGGCGATTGAAATTGTAGTGTTGGCTATTTCATACTTGGCAGCTGTACTGACATTTGTATCTTCCGTTAATCCCGTAATTAGATACGTATATGTCACAAAGCTGGTTAATGTATGTCAACTTCAACCAATTGATTAGAGATTAACGTACGTAGTATTGCCTTATAACAGAGTAGTTCTTGATTGTTGTTACATAATCCATGCTCTAAAATTGGGGGTTTGCAATATAATTCAATACAAGCACTGACCCAAGTTGTATGTCCACGGGTCAAATATAGGAAGGAAATTCTTATATCTTTTAATGTGAGTATCGATTTGTAATTTCCAAGTAATCAGAGTAAAATGTAATCACTTTGAAAAGTTAAGGCTTGTAGTTGTTTTTCTTTCATATTGCTGTACCCTAAAAAAGGTTCGCATTCTACCTTAAACGTGACCGGTTTTGTGACGTAAAAGGCAGTTAGAAACTCTCGGAGGTATGTCAAACGAAGACCTTTTGTCTGGGTTGCGAACCCCAGACTATTCTGATACATGAAATTACTGAATGGCCTTGACATCCACCCAGTTCCTCCGAGAAGAAATTTAAATTAATGCACGTCCTGAGGGCGTAGAAAACGTAGCTCAGAATTGATTATAAACATGGGAATAGAAATTCAGAGATAAAATTCGATAGCACATAAATAATTTAAAAAAAGAATTTAATGATCTGATGTTGAATAATTGAATAATCACAGAGCATGGTATGGACTGGTGAGACTTTAAGACTAGAGAAGACAATGCATAATTACTTACTTTTGGTAACGGTGATAAGCATAACCTCTAATGGACAGAATGACGAAGTAGTAAAACCAATGATGAACGCTATGACTCAGATTCTCAACGTCAAAATAGAACTTCCAATACCCGGAAGAAAATCCGGTAGTATTTATATGATTTTTCTGTCATGTCAACATTCTTTGTGCGTCTTCCTAGTTCTAGAAGTCATAGCCGGTAATTTGCATTGAAGAAGTCAAGACACTCTAAATTTTCCATTGGATTATGAATCCTAAAGAATATTCAAACTGCCTCCACTTCATACATTGCATATTTCATACATATTTTCCAATTCAATTAAATATTTTGTTTGATTACATTGTGGTACACAATAATATTGATAATATGATCTTCCAGTTGTTTTGAATTGAAGATAACTTTCTAAATATTTTACACTATTGCTTGGGTATACCTGAATTTCGTGGAGCTTAATACAGAGTACCGCGACTTCTAATCTTAGATGGTTCAATGATTAGACTAATGCTTGTATTTTGTTATTACTGATTTTAAACTTCCAGCGACTGTACTTGATGGAGAATAAGTTCATTGAACATTGTAGATTTGTATGGTTTGATTTTATTGATGCACCATAGGTAAGAAGTACTGTGCCATCCACAAAAGAGAAGTCGAGACCAGATGGTAACTTCGGTATGTTGCTTACTTGTAAGATACACAATAGTGGTAATAACGCTATATTTTAGGGTACTCCATGGAACTGAAATATCGGATACGATAGGTTATCAATAATTGATAGATACAATAGTATTCTACTTTGAAGAAAGTGAAGTATCCGATCAGACGAAAAACTTGGGCTCATCATACTTCTATACAGGCCCGCAACTAGAGGGGGTAGGGGGAAGCTGGCTTCCCCTAAACTTTTCATGGCCCTCCAGACCTCAATACGAAATGCTATTATTCATACAAAAAACACACTTTAGACATTTATAACATACTTTTTAATCACTTGCCCCCCCTATCCTATTCATGGACCTCCCCAAATCTCTGTGGTTGGTTGCGGGCCAGCTTCTACACAATATATAAATAAACTAATTGTAATTACTATTATACTTGTATAAACTCAATTGTTAAAGTGGATTCAGTGGTAGAGCTCTAACTTCTGATGTAAGGGATCACTGGTTCAGTCCCAGACCATATGAGTTTGGGGGGGCCGTGGGTTTTCTATAGGTTCTCCTATTTCCTCCTATATTCTCATTCCACCAGTTTTTCATTCAATTTCATTCTTCATCCATCTTCTTTAGCCAACTGGACATAATCGTGGGACGTTAAACTGGAAATTTTTATGTAGATGCTATTAACCTAAGATCTGATTTATTTTTATTTGGTTAATCCATTGTACAATATTCCTTATTTTTTTTCTGATGTTAAAATATCAAATTCTTATGCATTTCTGAAACATTTCTTTGCTCGAAAGCATTTGCACACACAAAAAAGGCAACATGTCGTTTTTCTCACGTGAAAATTTCCGTTTAGGCCTGAGCCATTTGTCAGTGTTAAAGTACAGTCGTTTACAGCGAGCTAGTGGCAACTACTCCGTGGTGTGGCGCTTTCATCCTAGAGCACACTAATCTCTTTTCATGTGATGACTCTGGGACATTATCTCTCCCTCCTTTTTCTCCACATATTCGCCATTATGAAGCACTAAAGTTTGTTGGGCACGAAAAAGAGCACTCAACACAGGAGGGTCCAAACTACTAAATATAAATTCCACCAGCACATCCATGGATTTTTTTTTCCCTAACAACAGATGACGAGAGCTGGGATGTCATA
Source organism: Thermobia domestica (assembly GCF_964235325.1). Taxonomy (NCBI): domain Eukaryota; kingdom Metazoa; phylum Arthropoda; class Insecta; order Zygentoma; family Lepismatidae; genus Thermobia; species Thermobia domestica. The sequence continues at coordinate 182,459,440 of NC_137462.1, forward strand.
GCCTTCTTGTTTGTAGCTACACTTTAAACCAGTTGTTAAAGCAATCTAGAAATTGCCACGTTTGTTCTAATTCATGAATTAATAACGTCATCTACGTGTGAAGAAATTCCCTAATAAATTGCTAAGTTAGAAAAGTAGTGTTCACATTAGTTTTGATTTTGGACTGGCAATTATAACCTTGATGACCAGCTTGCGAATTGGCATTTTAAATTAATGGAAAAATCTTGAAAAAGTCAAAAAAATTGAAGAAGAGTGTAATTGAAAACTTTGATACAATCCCTCTCATTGTACCTTTGTATTTACCTGAAGTACAGAAAATAATTTAATCATCGTAATAATTGTTAACGATTTTGACCCTGGAAGTCATTAAATAATCAGGAGATGCGTCCGGAAAGTAAGTTTCCTTGTTGGGATATACACAAAGAAGACATAGTTACCTTGAAAACTTTGTCACAAATACAGCACAGGTTATACTATTTTCAATATATTTACCACCGAGATTCACACACTTGTTATACCGTGGAGTCAACTTCACGATAAAAGTCAACCGATGGTAGTGGAACTAGTGTACGATAGTCTTCTGCAATTGTTGATCACTATCAAATCCTTACCAGAAAGACATTTGTTGAGATGTAACAAGATATGAAAATCACCTGGAGTAAGATCTGGGTTATATGGAAGGTGACAACCGATCTTGTACAGTTAATCACCCACTGTGTAGCCCGTATCTTGCGTCGAGCGATTTCATGTCTCGTTACACATCAAGAAATGCTCTTCAGGTAAGCATTTTGATAGTAATGAACAATTGCAGATGGCTGTCGTACTCAGGTTTTCAGGCGGACTGTTAGGACATTGGAGTACAAAAGTTGGTCTCATGGTATGAAAAATGTCTGAATTCGAGTGGTAAATCTATTGAAAATGGTGACATCAAATTTCGCCTCTTCAAGATTTGCCTAATAACATCTGGTAATGAAATTGACATGCCGAAGATCAAGCAATTACAAGGAATAGCTAACACATAAAAATCGAACGTACATAAAAAGTAAGAATATTGTACATATAAAAACAGTGTAACAGAAATATATGATTACAATATTAAAACATGCTTATGGGTAAATTCTCATGAGTAATTTTTGAGAAAATGTAAACAAAAAGCGAACTTTTATGGCACTGTAACGAATGGTGTTTGATGCCAATAATAACTTAAGGCCTTATGCAGATTCGTTTTGACGTATCCCGGCGGGAGCTCATGTGGTTCGGATTCCACGTTAATCAGTAGGTCCACGTCTCATATAGCCTCGCTGCTGAACGGGACGTTAAACTCAACTCAACTCAACTCGTTTTGACGTATGATTAGCGTCATACTAAAAGCCTGACTACTGCACAAAATATACGTTAGTCGAACTCTTTAGTATGGCACAAATCACGCATCTAAAACGACTGTGCATAAAACCCTGACATTTATGTAATGTATATGGAACATAATACGCTGTTAACTATCAGATTATGTGTGTTATTTGTCTCTTCCTAACGATGTAAAATGAAGTTACATAAATTACCAAAAATCACTAATGACATCTAAATTAAATGCAGGGAGACACTTCATTAACGTATTGTGTATGCAATTTTCTTTTTTCTTTCTTTTCTTTTCTTTCTTTTTTGAGATTTTAGCCTTCTTATGGGCTTTATAATGCGTCGACAGCAGTTTGGATTCTTAGATTTAGCGACACGTCCATAGAAACTTAATATACAATGTCACTTCGAAAAATCTACCAATATCTGTATATGTCCCCATGTGCACTCCCTACTTCCTTGTTGATTTTGGTACTCCATACTTCAGTGCGACTTGTCACCATGTTTTTATTGTTACCTAAATGATTTTTCTCAATTTTCATCGTTTTATCCTCCCACTTGCTTTAAAGTTTACTCCGTATACGTTATTAAAATTTATGCATCGTTTCTAATTCTTTGTACTAGAAAAGCAGTGATTATTTCAGAGGATTATTGTAAGCAGTGATTATTTCAGAGGATTATTGTAAGCAGTGATTATTTCAGAGGATTTTCTCGGGGAAGGGGGGATTTCAATACACTTGGAGGTGAAAAGAAGTATTATGAAACTACTGGGAATTTACATTGAGCACAATAGGATATATGGTTACGGGGAATATTTCCCTCCGGACCTACCCTTGAAATCATTACTGATTGTAGGCGTATTGTTTTGTCGGTTTCTTTTAAATCTTATTCAAATATGTGTATACTTTTCAGTTTAATTTTGTTTCCATACTTTTATTTAATTATTCAATATTTCTTCTATAACCGAGTCTTTTAGTTCTGTTCCTTTCAAGATTTCGTATCTGTATCTGACACTCATAATATTCGAAATACTACTACTACTACCATTTAATTTCTGTCTATTTTAATCTATTTAATCTGTTTGTTTTAATCTGTTTAGATATGTGTTACTTGAAAGACTTGCAGGTCATTCTTTTTATCTTTTGTCGATTTCTTATCACTAATGAGTTCTGTCGGCGGAAGTTTATTTCTCTTCCTTCAATCTGTTTTTATCTACAATACTACCTTCCTGTCCTTTCTTTATAAAAGTTTTCATATCACTCATAAAATTACTCAGCCTCTCTATGTACAATTTCTTTTAAGAAATTTCTTTCAAAAGAATTAAGTCAAGTTTTAGTTCCAAAATATGAGATGAAATAATCATTGAAAGTTTAAATTCCTTACACGATATAGAATAAGTAAATTATGTTTAGGTTAGATGATAGCCCAAGTTAGACCAATCTATCATTGTCTTTTCTTTATGATAGAACGGTTCGCTGTCAATCTTACGTACAATTAAAAATCAGTGATGAATTCCTTCGAAAACCCGATATTTCATTTGGCTCTAATCTACTAATCTACTATGAGCTACACATCAAACTACTGGAAACTCTCTGTGGAACTAACAACAGAGAACATGTCCACTTCGACGCTTTATTCTATCTGTAAAGAAAACGTCTTAACAAGTTTTCGAAATCCAAGATCCAAACTTATTTTTCGGAAACGATTACTAGCTAAAGCATGTGTTTCTTCTATACCCTCCTATATTTTCATAGTTGTTTCATTGGCACATAAATATTCGTTTCACTATGCTCTTCTGTTCTGCATTGAAACGGTGGAAGAAAACCAGTGTTAGATTTAAAACGGCTGAAGAAATGAATGAAAGAAAACAGCTGGATCCGATTGGCAATTGGGTAAAATATCAGTTGGGAGACTTGAAGAACTTCAGAGGGGTGGATTTCTAATATCTCCTTCCCTCGCTTTGTCCTTGCTTCTGTACTTTCATAAGTTGTTGCTCCGGGGTTCATGATCCACAGTTTGCTTTATTTTGCTCAGTAAGAGATTTCGTACTGTAAAATTTAGAAATTTTGTCTCGATGGTCAGAGATAAGAGAAACAGAGAAACATCATTTCAGAGATAAGAGAAACACTTTCTAAAAGGATATATATTACACATTAAACTGCCGATTTAGGTCGTTGAGAATATTAAAATTGTTCATAACTTGAAATATATGCAGAAATATGCGAAAACCTTTAGAATATATACTAATCCCCTCTATATGTATTTGCACATGTACATATGCATTTTTAAAAGATCTGGACCCTAGCTATCACTGATGTTGAAACTGAATTACATATTCTTGCAGCTACTCAGTAATACTTCGATTGATTAGAATAATCTCTCTCTTTTTTTTTTTTTTTTTTTTTTTTTTTTTTTGTCTTTGCACTCTCTCAATGACTTAGTAGATGCAGTTTTTTCTACCCCTATTGCTCTTTCATATGATATACTGTAAGTATCTCCAGGGCGAATTTTCTGATATCTATTTCTAACTAACTAACTAACTCTATGGCCTATGGAACCCGGAGGTTCAACGCCGCGTTCACAAAAGCTCTCCACTGACTTCTATCCTTAGCTAACTGGATCCAGTTTCTACTTTGTATTCCTATTTCTGCGAGATCTATCTTAATATTATCCTCCCATCTGCGCCTAGGTCTTCCTAATGGTCGTTTCCCGATTGGTCTTCCAGTTAAGACTTTGAAAGAGTTTCTACTTTCTTCTATCCTGGCTACATGGCCTGCTCACCTAAGCCTCCTAGACTTGACGACCCTAACAATGTTTGGTAAACCGTATAAATTATGCATTTCCTCGTTATGAAGTTTCCGCCATTCCCCACTCCCGTTCTTCTTGGGTCCGAATATTCGTCTCAGGATCTTGTTCTCAAATACTTTCAGTCAATGTTCTTCCCTCAAAGTTAGCGACCATGTTTCGCAACCATACAGAACAACAAGCATGAGATTATCGTTTTATATATCTTAAGCTTCAAATTCCTCGACAGAATTCGTGACGAAAAGAGATTTTGAACCGAATAGTAACACGAATTCCATGCTTTTAGTCGACATTTAATTTCTTCGTGAATATGATTTTCGTCTGTTAATATTGATCCTAGATATTTGAAAGTATCCACTTTATCAAAAGTATTATTCCATATTTTAACGCATTTATAATTTGCCGTATTACGATCCCGACGAACTTCTATGTATTTAGTTTTCTCTGCATTTACTTCTAAATCCATGTCCCTGCAAGCGTTTAATAAGACCTCTGAATTTCTTTCTATTCTCCTATCATCCCCTATTAAATTTACATCTACAGCATATGCCATAACCTGGTGAACACCGTTTAACTCTAGGCCCTTGTTGCTATCTTTGATTTTTCTTATAACGTATTCCAGGCCAAAGTTGATTAATAATGGCGACAACGCATCTTGTTTCAGGCCATTCTCGACGTGAAAGCTCGTGGACAAAAAATTTCCTTCCTGGACTTTACTTTGGGATTCATTTAAACATATCTTAATCTAATTAGATTTTTCGGTATTCCAAGTTCTGTAAGAATGTTGTACAATGTTTCTCTCCTAACCGAATCGTAAGCCTTTTTAAAATCAATAAATAGTTGATGTACTGTGGTATTGTATTCCGACTTCTTTTCGAGTATTTGTCGAATGGTAAATATTTGGTCGATAGTAGATCAATTTTATCTAAATCCGCAATGATAATCTCCAATAATTTCATATGCGTACGGGATCTATCTTGCTAATAGAATGTTTGAAAGGATTTTATAGGATGTTGACAGAAGAGAGATGCCTCGATAATTATTATAGTCAGTTTTGTCGCCTTTCATGTGGATTGGAACAATGATTGATTCTTTCCACTCTTATGGCAATTCTTCCTTGTTCCAGATAAGGAGAATGAGTTTATGTATCTTGTTCGACAATTTTTCACCTCTAGTTAAAATTAACTCAGCCGGAATTTCGTCTACACCCGGAGATTTATGTTTCTTTAATTTGTTTACAGCGATTTCTACTTCTATTTGGTTAGGTTCTGGAATATACGGTTCTGCGGTGTGTATTCCCATTTCTCCACGCACATTAGTTTTTGGCTGCGTGTTCTGCAAATCATCAAAGAACTCTTTCCATCTATTTAAAATGATATCTGTATCAGTGAGAACTGTTCAATCAGCTTTCTTTAATATATAAGCACGAGATTGATAGCCTTTCTTAAATTCGTTGATCCCCTTATACATGTCCTGAATGTTTTTATTTTTAGTATTATCTTCAAGTTCCTTAATTTTAGCTTTCAAAAAATCACGTTTCTTCGTTCTAAAAGTTTTGGAAGTTTCCCGCCTGATGTCTACGAAACTTTGTGTAGTTATGTTATTCGGATTTTGTAGCCAACGTAATTTTGCCTGTTTTCTCTTCTCTGCTAGTTTAATGCATTCTTGGTCGAACCATGGTTTGTTCCTACGTATTTCCCGCCTGATGTCTACGAAACTTTGTGTAGTTATGTTATTCGGATTTTGTAGCCAACGTAATTTTGCCTGTTTTCTCTTCTCTGCTAGTTTAATGCATTCTTGGTCGAACCATGGTTTGTTCCTACGTATTTCTGCGTGTCCTAATTTTTCTTTTGCTGAAATTTTAATGCTATCTCTAATTTCAATCCAAGTATCCTCAACACTAGTGCACTCCGAATCTTCTAAAACCGAGAATCTATTCGAAACTTCAATTTGGTATTCCTCTCTTACCTGGCTCTCTTCTAATTTCTTTAAATTAAATATCTCCGTTTTCAGACATTGAATATTTCCTTTATTCAGCGATAATATCTCTCGTATTATCGCTGCTACCAGGTAGTGATCAGTGTCACAATCGGCCCCTCTAAACGATCAAACATTAATTATGCTAGACTCCCTTGTTCTATCTACTAAAACGTGATCAACTTTATGTGATTTTCCGTCTGGTGAGGTAAACGTGTATTTATGAACGTCGCGATGTGAGAATTTTGTACTCTTCACAATAAGGTTTTTAAATGTTGCAAAGTTCACGAGTCTAGCACCGTTGTCATTATGCAGACTTAGGCAGACTTTCCTCATGCAGACTTTCGTTCCCTATAATTGAATTGAAAATATCCTCTTGCCCTACTTTCGCATTGAAATCCCCTAATAGAATTTTCATATGGTATCGCGGGAGTTCGTCAAATATCCGTTCCAATTCTTCGTAAAAACTGTCTTTATATCGTCATCCTCATCTTCTGCTGAGGCATTTACATTTAAAACGATAATATCCCACCACCGACCCTTAAGAGTAATAAAAGAAATTCTATCAGTAACAAATTCAACCCGCTTAATTGCTGATATTGTTCATTTGTGAACGGAAAACCCTGTTCCTAATTGGTGATTTTTATTTCCTTCCCCGTAAAAGAACGTAAAATTTCCGGAATTCACAGTTCCGTTTCCTTCCCACTTAACTTCCTGAACTCCTACTACCTACTAGGAGTAGTAGGTAGTGCCTAGGTACTGTAGATCCATCCTGTATTTCTCTAACTCACTCGTTACGGATTTTAACGCGCCTGCCCTATAAAGACTTGTTATATTCCATGTTCTGAAACTTCTGTGAATGTTTCTGAACAATTGCCTTTTTTTCACAGGATGATGTTATTAGCCTCACCTAAACCCCCAAGCTTGAAGACCACTTCTTGTCGTCTGTCCGCGACTGCTTATTCAGTATATTCGCAGCTAACCTCTATATCTAGAAGCCTTCTCCTCGATCCGCAACCTGAGGACGGGCCATGACGTGGAGACAGGAAAACACATTACACGGTATATCTATTTCTACATAATGTAAAAGAAATAATACTTAAAGATCACGTTAAATGTATACATTAGATAAGGGGAACTTGTAATGTATTGCACTCGGTTTCCGACTGGTCCATTGATTATCAGAAGTGTTTCTGCATTGATAAACTGTAGGAATAAATTTTATATAGCGACAGGCGACAGTTAACCCAAAACAAACAAGGTACCTATTAAGCTGTACGAGTCAAAACAATAGAAATATATTTTAATTAGAATATAAACAAAATAATTATTATATTATATAGTGCCTTTCTTTCTCTTTATTAGCATTTGAGCGCTCTCGTATACTGTCTTTTATAATACAAATATATCTGAATGGAACTTTGAAGATTGCCTGTATAAATATACATTCTATATGGGAAATGGCAAATTTCCACTCGCCTTCACGTTAATGCACAGGGTCACAGACAAATTTTGCGATGTCGTAATTGCACTTTAAGGAACAATAGAGCAATTATGAAAGTAATTTAATTGCAAAGTGACCCTGGAATGTCCATTTCCATGGAAATGCATGCTAATGAAGGGAAAATGCTCATCTCGAATATCATATCCGCCATAACTCCGTTTTCCTCCCCCTCCCTCCTCCTCTTCCCAACAACATCATGGAATATTTTCTTCTTTTAATTGTGTAAAATTCCAGCCGTTCCTTGTTCAGATAAATCCTTTCAGTGATGATAACTCTCACGTGGCATTACGCAGTATAATCCATTCCTCGTAAACCTTTTCGCTTACATACATACATACATACATACATAGAGAAAAGGAAGTTTATATAATGTTACATTTTTTTTATTCCTCGCACTTGCAGTTGGTAGTGGTTCTTATCACCGCAAACACTAGTACATTTAGTAAATATTTCGGTTATAATTTGAAACACTTTGTTACCGTAAGGGTCACTTTATTGGTCAGAATGGTTTGACCTGTACTTGACATTTTCACCAACCAATGCAAAAGAAGTGCACTCGTAATGTAAAAATGCTCTTAGACCCCCTATATTTAAATATGTTATACGAGTAATATGCGTACGTTTACTTTCTAAAAAAAATCCAGTTTTCAAAAAGAAGGACTTCTCTTTAAAGTAAGCAAATATATATTACCACAACGTTTATTTTTTTCTTTTTAGAATGAACCAAATCCTTAAATCTGGGGTTCTTTTTTTTTTTTTTTTAATGACAATAGAAAAATGTTTTCTACAAGATATTTTAATAAATACTTAATATATCTGTAATATGGAATACTCTAATTTGAAAATTTTGGAAATCGACACAGTAATAAGTGAATTATTTTTAAAAACTCAAAGGGCCATATGCAGAGTCTTTCTGACACGTGATTAGTGCCATATTAAAGAGTTCGACTTCCATGTTTCCTGCAGAAGTCAGGCGTTTAATATGGCACTACGACTCTGCATAAGGCGGAAATTGTCTACTACTGCTTGCGTGTTATCAGGGGCGGATTAAGACTTTTGGGGGCCTGGAGCCGACTATTTCAAGGGGGCCCTATGTTACGAATAATTCCAGCGCATAAATTTTCTTACCTGCCTTTCACAGCCTCATAGGCTTATCGGAACACCGATAACTATGCTGTAATATCATAATGTGCTCCAAATTTACAATAATTAGTTTAATTGCATTTATTATTAAGTTAAATGCTCACATACTGCAGTGTAACACACAAATGCCAAACACAAGCCAAATGGTCAATAGTCCCTGTAAAAATACTAATAGAGTAAAGGAGATTTGGAAAACCTCATATTTTTGCTCTAAGTAATGACAGAGATATTTCAAAGGAATTATCACCACGAGCTAATAATTTGGTTTGTAATAGACGCCTAAAATAGCTCACTCCCTCACAAAATAAGTATCTTGAAGACGCTGGTGAAAGAAGACAACTCGAGCGATGAGCGTAGTGAGCGGAAAAAAAGCATCCGTCTGAAGCCTATAATATATGGAAATGATTGCTATATTTTATTGTTAGAGGAATTTTGCGCCCCCTGAACTTGGGGGCCCCAGAGCCTGGGCTCCATTGGCTCCGCCCTTAATCCGCTCCTGCGTGTTATTTCAACAGAAAGGTAATCCCCTTCCTAAGGTATCAGAACTATCTCGTAACTGACTGTGAGAACTTATATTAGGTGTTACTTTTGATAGCGTAGGTTTACGCGGTATATTTGACATTTACACCGAGTAACAAACAATGTATTGTGTTAAAATACTCACCAAATATCAATTTTTAGATACCCTTTACATGAATAGAAGTCCTGCCATCTGTTGTTCTTATGTACACTGTTCCTATCAATTTTTGGTGCGTATAGAGTAAATTCTCATGGCGTTTATTTTATTTATTTATTTAGACGTATTTCTGGACATTACTGGCATCTATGGCCTTAAGCTCATCATGTATAAGGAATGACATTCTCGGCGAGCACTTGCACAAGGAAAGCGGACGGATAGACCTATGCTGTGTATCATTTTGGCATTTGTCTGGTGCGAATGAGGAAAACCTCACTAAGAATGCTCAGAAGGTCCCTCCCTATTGAGAATCGAACTCGGGACCACTCGCACCGGATGCAAGCCATAGGGGACACGATTTCTGTTTGTGTAACAACGTAGTCTTGCTTAGCGTATGTTTCATTGAACCAATTAACCGCGTTATGCAAGATCTTCCTGTACAGCGGGATTTCTCAATCTGGGGGTTGCGACCCTTGAGTCGCGACGGGACATGAAAAAAAAATAAATGTAAATCAGATTTTTTCTTCCTTTTTGGACTGTCCGACTTTAAGCTGAGCAAAATTTTAGGTTTCGAGTAATTTTGATGTTTGGGTGCTTGTTGCTCATTCCCCCACTTTTTTCAATAACTAAGAAAGCAGGAAAATAAAAAAGAAAATACTAAAATTTATCTACCTAATAATTTAGAACTTAGAAAATAGAACTTAATGGAACAGATTTTGTTGTCGATAGGAAATATTATATAGTGCTACAGTTTATGGATTGTATTTGAGTTTAGCGTCCCGTTGAGCAGCGAGGCTATATGAGACATGGACTTACAGCTTAACGTGAGATCCAAACCACATGAGCTCCCTCTCGGAGTCGAACTCTGCTCTCACACGCCAAAAGGCGCTTACGCTATCCACATAGCCAGATCTCTGGAACCGTTTTTGTTGTCGATATGTTCCTCATTCTAAAAGAATAAGTATTCGAATCAGATATGATTACATTGGTTTAGATTACCAAATAAGGAAGGAAGAAGATAGTTTTAAGACATTTGTCAGATTATTAAGTGTATTATCTAGAATATTAATAACAGAGTTATAATTTTAAAAAATTAAAACATTACTCTTTTATTCTGAAAAGTTTCGATAAATACAAAAATGAGGACGAGACTGATAAAAATCTAAGACTGGATGACAAAATTTAAAAAAAAAAAAAATGGCTATAAATGTGCTAGTATCAGTTTGTATTACTAAATTCAACGTGACTACGTTTAATATAATGTTGCAAGTATTTTCTATGTGTCACCAGATTTTGCACTTCCGTATCGACACAGATTTACTTCGTAACTATACGCTTAACACACGGCCCGAGTTTGATTCCCAACTTGAGCTCATGTGGTTTCGATGCTACATTAAACAGTAGGCCCAAGTCATATAGTGTCTGTGCTGAGAAGGATGGTTCAACTCAAAACTAACTAATTAATCCATCTCGACACTTGAATATTTCATATAATCGAAAGTTCAAGTCTATACATATTATACCGTGTTCCAGTGGCATACACTAAATTTCATTACAGATATGTAGAAACACTCAAGTTTATTTCGATAATATTTTAAATAATAATACCATTAGTGTGAGGTCTGGCGATCGTGATGGCCATTCAACTGGCCCTCGTCGACTTATCCTACGATTGAGTAATTTGTTGTCAAGAAACTCAAACACTCTCACAGCACAGTGGAGAGGAGTTCCATCTTGCTGTAAGCAGAAGTCGTCATAATCATGTTGTCGCCGTAAGTGTGGAATAAGTGTGTCCCGTAGCATGTTACGATACAGATCATGGCTAACAATTCCATTAAAACATATACCTAATGTCTCCTTTACATGAAAAGCTTGCCCAAACTTTAACTCCAGTTTTATAAAATTGTTTCTTAAGTGTTACTTGGGAATTTTCAGTTGGGTAATAGACATGATTATGGCTATTAGCAACACTTGCAATTTAAAATTCACTTTGTCTGACCAACACATTTTTCGAATAATCCCATCATCTTGCCTTTGTGCATTCAACATCACCTTGCAGAATTCTAATCGGTGATGTGGATCATCCTCTAATAATCCATGAAGTAATTTTGGCCGATACATTTTCAAAGCTAAACGTTGCATCAGACGCTCCAAAGATCTACGGGACATGTCTAACTCACTAGTAGCTCGCTCCTCTTTGAATTTTTTTGAGCTTTAGATAAATGCCTGCATGAATAACATTTTATAGCCCTGGGTAGTAACACTGTACGGTCGACCACGCTTTGGTACATTACAGCTGGAGCCAATTTTATAATGTTCGCTGTATAATCTGTAAATTGTTATTCTACTTAGTTTAGATATATCAAATTCTGTAACCCATTTCCGTCAAGCTTTTTAATAGTCTCTGTCTTCCAGTATTGTTTGATTATTCACTTCATTTGTCGATGGTTAAATTACCAGCCATGATTATCTGAAAAATAATAAATAATAAACTATATAACTAGTCCGTGATTCTAGCCCTTCACCTATTTATTTTACAAAAATACAAAATAATCTTAGTATGTACATTGTGAGCTAGTGGTCTACTATGCCACGCTTAATTGCATGCATGGAGAGCATGCCCGCGACCGTTCGGTCTATTTAATGGACGGGTTCCGCAAGAATGTAATGCACCCCGCCCGTAGTTCCACAATATACGCTATTGTTGCTCGTGCACGAAGTGCACCGTCAAGATTTGTCCCTTAACCTTGACACCAAAGTGTGTAACCCCCATTCACTGAGGGAGTGGGATACGCTGACTGCGCGGCCAGACCAAGTCCTGAGTGCTTACCAGTTAACCTACTGGTTGAGGCAGACTACTAGCGAGTCAGTCCTACCATGTTCTGCAGGCATGGCGCCCGAGCGTTATAAGGCAAGCTCATCTCCCGCCCGTATTCACCGTTACCCAGATTCCTGGGATTGGCTCCCACAAGCTACCGAATCCCACGGTATGACCACAGCCCGGCAGAGTCCAACCCAATTCCGGGGCCCCAGGCAATGCCCGAGGGGGCTTGTTCAATCCCGGCCCTGCCTACCTCTATCGTTCAACTGGCAACCGCCTTGTCGTGTAGAGGTACCACGCACACGTCGAGATACTCCCGTATCTCATCCCGGACCCAATGGTACGTGTTGAGTCACCATTTGAGTTTGGTGCCGGCCCAATCCCACAGTCTTTCCTCCTTTTGGCAGGATCAGAACCGTTACCCAGATTCCTGGGATTGGCCCCTCCCCCACCTCCAACACTCCCCTCCCGGTAGGGTCGTCCGAACAATACGGGACTTCCTCTAATTACGGTAGAGGTACACCGTACATTACCAGAGCCAATGACTGATGTAGACCGTTTGCTCAAGGCAGACATTGTCATTTGGGAGCCGTGTCTCCCCAAGCCCCGAGGAGCTGTGTCTCCCCTGGTAGGCGCGCCCAAACAATACGGGGCTACCTATCTTTAACGTGTTTAGGTACCACGTACACGTTGTAGCAAAGCTACCTGTCCGAATCCCAATGGTACGTGTAAGCCACCATTAGAAGGGACACCCACACCCTTCCTTCGGTAGGGTCGTCCAAACAATACGGGACTACCTCTTCTTACGAGAGAGGTGAACCGTACATTACCAGACCCAATGGCTGGTGTAGACTGTCTACCTTTAAAGACAATGGCCATTTGGGAGCGGCGGCTCCCCTGGTAGGGTCGTGGCTCCTGCACCCAGCTGCACCCACATAACTGGGACGAAGGAGTGACCCACTTCCTCAGCGCTCCTGAGGTACGAGTATGCGTTAGGATACTGAGTATCCCATCCCAGACCCAAGAGAACGCATTACACTCTCTTTGAGGGCAGTACCTACATCATCCTCCCGGTAGGGCGTTGGATCCGCCCACCCAGGGCACACCAACTACCCACTCTTTTTAGCGTGTTGGGGTACCACGCAGCCTTATCTCCCGGACCCAAGGGCACGGCTTAGTTGCCCATTTCGGGGGTTACCCGGAGGCTCACCCCCGCCGGTAGGTACGGCAGTCGAGACTACCTACCCCACTGAGGACGTGATGGGGTCACACGTACTTTCCCAGATCCAATGGCACGAGTTAGTTGCCCATTTCGGTGGATACCCGAAGGTTCAGCACATAAAACAGTGTCCGACTGGGAATTCAGGACACTCGAATGGAAAGTCTGTCTCCAAACTCCCACCCGAACCAATCTCCCCCGCCAGTACACTGTGGCCACAATGCATGCCACAGGTATTGAACCAGCGGGGTCCCTCTCCCTTTCTCAGCACGGGCTTGGGACCGGCCATGGCGGGGTTTCTTAGTATGTGCAGTACAAAGTAGATGTATCTTATTATTTCTTAAGATCAGAGGTGAAGGAAATAATGTTCCATTCGGGAACCCCTTCGCTTATATCAGCCAACGGGGTGTCTTGTAGCGACTTCAGGTTAAGGTCCTTGGGTAACCTCCTCGGCTTATGTCAACTTCGCGAGGTATGGTGTGTGTTAAGGAATCCCCTTTGCTTCAAGACAGCCTCCAGGGATTTTAGGAAAGTTAAAGCTTCTTCGTTCAATGCGACCTCCAGAGTAGGGATGCGTACGAGACGAGTCGAAACAGGATTTTCCTGACAAAATTCGAGTCGAGACACGGCTCTTCCAATAGAGAAATATACATTTTTCGAGTTGAGACATCACTTTTACAGCATATTTTCGAGACGAGGAAGCAACAAATCTTGTCTCGTGTGCATCCTTACTCCAGAGCTTAGCTAGCTATCAGTGGTAAACTTGCGCGAGCTTCCTTCTTCTTTAGCTCCACTTTAATATGCCCTCTTCAGATGGCTGGTCCTCTTTCGGTTTCCATCGTGCTGATCTTCGTGTCTTCCTGGTCTGTGTATCGTCTGCTTGTTCATAAACAATAACACGTGACATCTGTAAACATGTGCTCATGCTATAATGTAGGGATCCTTACAATATATATAAAATACACATTATATATATATATATATATATATATATATATATATATATATATATATATATATATATTATAATATTGGTAGGATCCCTACATTACAGCATGAGCACATGTTTACATACGACATGTGCTATTGTTTATATATAATTGCTCCCTCGAGGAATCAAAATTGGGTTCGTAATTGATCGTTGCCAATCTCTGATTTATCAATACTTGCTTTGACGTCACTGTCGAGATATGTTTATGCGTAACAACTTTTACACCGATCTTAGTCCATAATCAAAATAAAAATTTCCTAGTAACGACACAAAATTCCCTATTTTTAAGTGCCTAGTTTGTAAATTATGATCTTACTACTTCTATGCCAATAGTTAGTTGCTTGTATATTGATCGGAAGAGAACGTCAAATTTGATCATGATAGTGGCTTATGGCGTATGAAGTGATCTATCCCGTCCAAAACAAACAAGAGAGCGGGTAATTGGCCAGGGTCCCAAAAATGGAGTGACAACGAAGGAAATTGAAGAGAATCTAGGCTTCTCTCAATAAAGGTGAAAGGAAAACAGAACCATAAAATCGGTTTGTAACTCAACCTTACTATTTTCCGCGGGTTTTATAATTTTCTCTCAACATTCCTTTTAAAAAATATATCAAATTTTCTAAATTAGGGAAACTCCCCTCAATCTAGAAACAGTCTATTACAACTCTTTTCAACAGAATGAACAGAAATTCCTAAAACGTCGGGTAACACAATTAAAAAAGAAAAAAAATAGAAAAATAGTTGAGCAATCAGATTATCTGATCGGTGCACGGGTTCCATGCTCGAAACTTAGTGAGGGAGCCTTAGAATTTGAACGCATTACGGTGGTTTGAATTCCATCTTAAGCCGTAGCTATACGTCTCATATAGCCTTGATGCTGAAACGGACGCTAAACTAAAAATCCAATCAACGAATATCGTCTGATAACCAAAGATAAATCTCGTACAGATAGATGCAAGAAAAATATTATATCTTTCTTTTGGGAGCTAGAAACATAACCAGGATTGAACTGCAAAAGAAACGACCATTCCAACGTGGACGAGAAAGCACAAATGAAACGTATTGTAGCGTCATGATCTCTGTTCCTAGCAATAAGAGAGCAGGGAAAAAGGAAGAGAAAGGTATTATACAAGAAAGTCACCAGCGTTCATTTGTTGTGAGATATGAACTCAATAACAGTCTCGTTCGAAATGAAGCATTTCTCTTGTTACTTTTTTGTTGCTCGTTCACTTTACAGAAAAGAACACGCGCAGTCACAGACTCATTTACAATGAATGTGGACTTAGAAAGAGCGGTAGAAGCACTCTGTCATCTCAGCTGATGAAATGGCACCATCATCCAAAAGCCTTTGGCGTGTTCCAGCCGCGACGACTTCTTCTGGATTCTCCCTTTTCTTCCCTCTCTCTCTCGCGAAAGCAAAAGACGACAATGTCATATCCAAGATACACAAAGCAACATAACCATTTCTTCACGCACCGCGCTTTACAAACACATCTAACGTCGTAAAACCTCGTAGTGCTTTTTCCTTTACGCTTTTACGACAGCCAAGGGAACGATTACATAGGCTTCTTTTGCATGCGGTTTTCACCAACGTTTAAATGTGTGTGTTGCTGCAAGGGAAAAGAAGAAAAAGAAGAAGAAACTTATTGGATAGACCAGTTTGTGTGAGTTTTGTGTAGTACATATAGGTTCTACTCATATTACTGAAAATGAGGTCATGCATAGCGGAAAATTGTGTATATTTATTAAAACGTCCAGAAGAGTGTCGGAGCGTTATTAGCTGTAGTATAATGGTCTTTCGAAATGAGGCCCAGATGAAATAAATCGTTGATAATTTGAAGGATGCATATGTTCGGTAAATATTAGCTTGAAATACACTTTAGCCTTTAAAAGTATAGGAAAATCAATTTTTTGACTTCTTCTTATGAAACAGACGCTGAAAGAGAATGGGTATGTACTTACTTTATTCAATGAGAATTTATCTTCATACAGTAAATAAGTTTTATTTCCTTCTTCATCCCTCTAATCAAAGAGGAAGTGTTAAAATGTAGACTATTTCATGTTTCAACACTGATTGGTACAGTGAAAGAACTAGAGTTCCCAACTGTCCTGGTTCAGGCGCGATTAATCAGGAATTCTGCGTGTTCTGCCGCAGGTTTTTTTTGTTCATCGGGGAGTTAAAATCCCAGAATTCAGTGTTGCATCTCTTGAATAATATACGTTACGTTGGTTTCAAAAATAAATAACTTAATAAAGTGCAAGTTTACATATATTAATTACAAGTCTGAGGAAAATTACCGATTTAGAAATTCAGCTGAGGTGACGGAGATTGATCTTCTCAACAGCGGTGGTTGTAAGAAAAAAAATTGATGTTTCTGTCTTTTGTGGATATTCATGGAGTTTCTTTGTTTCTTTGCACTAGAAATCCTTTAATAAGAAGAGGTTCTAAAACTTATTTGACTTAATTTGGTATTTTATTTTTTTAGTAGCACCAAAATTTTGTTAAACCTTTTCTATTCCAGTAAGTATGACCCAGAACACGTTTTTCTTTTTGGATAAAATATGCCATAACTAAAAGTAATGTTTCTTCTGTTTGTGTTGATGATAATGTTATTTTTGCGAAACTAAAATGTTCATAAATGTTTATATATATCATGCAGTTATGTACTGTAAAGATGAAAAGCACAAATTTGGAAATACATAAAAAAATATACATCAGTAGCAATAAAATTCATTATGCAATGTTTAGAAATACAACTTTTTAATCTAAGTTGTAATATAGTTTTTTTTTTTCCTTTTAAGAAATATGTCTGGTATCACGTATGTTCCTCGCTTCTTAAGTCAGCCCCAGATAAATGAGTATTCACAGGCCCATCGTCAAATATTTGTTTCGGAATATGTCAACTCATACATGGGAAGGTTAGAAGAAACGATATATATATTTAATACATGATATTAGTATCTGAACAACAGATTTCGCGTCGCGTCAAAGCTCTTAATCTTCAGTTTAAACCTGAAGTATTTAAAACTAGTACAACTTCTGTTCTAATATTGATTCATATATATAGACCCTATGTGTAACTCTGGTAAAAACAGTAAAGAGGATCACACAAAAGGTTAACGGATATATGATATAGAACATATAGATTACTATCGTTAAAGTCACTGTTACCCCTTAAGCCATTAACGGATTAACTCTATTAATGAACTCGGCCGAGATAATCGCTCTAACTCAGTGGTTTTCAACCTAATTCCTATCACCATCTCCATTTTATCACATCCTCTTGCCAGTGACTCCCTTATAATTTCTGGTTTGTAATAAGCTTGTGTGGGATTTTTAGTATACCTATTGCGGAGATCTCCCGAAATCCATCTATTTCTATAACAGTAGGATCCATTTCTTGTATATAGTGAATAGAGTAACTCTCCTAAAAGGGAATGGATTAAAACCAAACTTCGTCAGTTCATTCCTATTACAAATATCGAATCTGTCATACTATTTCAAAATGGAGGCTCTTGAAACTTTTAAAACATTATAACTTTCTTAATTGTGGGTCATATGATGAAAAAATAAAGTGATCTATAATTTTGGTTAAACACTTGGACAGTTGTTTAAAAAAGTTATTGAATATTTTAATTTTCGAGAGGCCTCCACTTCGAGTTACCTCATGTGAATTAAATTTGGTACATTTTTGTCTGTGTGTTTAGTACTACCAAAAACTGTTAAAAGCAACTTGTTTACACTTAAAATTTAGGAAGCAAATATTAAAATCACACCATGCTCAGCTATCTCATTAGCTTTCAATTTTAATTGTATTTCGATATGCAGATTGTGTTGCATTTGTATTTCTGTGGTATTTCAATATGCAGTTCTCATTAGTTTCAAATCGTACCCCATTTCATTTAAATTGATTTTTAAACAACTTTGCATTTGTTGAAAACGTTTAGTAGACTTATTGTTCTTAACAGTATGTATAAAAATAAAAATATGTCTACCTGAACAAAATTGAAATTTAAAAAATATTTTCCGGTATTAGATTCTGATTATATTTCTCTCTTCCGCTTATCTTCGCGGCCTTCCTAGGGGTCGCAACCCCCCAGGTTGAGAAGCCCTGCTCTAGCTATATATTGCAAAAACAGTTCAAAAATTAACTTACTTATATGAGGTATGTGTTATTTAAATAACCACCATTCAATTCGCCACTACCCTTTAAGATATTAACGGATTGATTCCATTAAAAAAAATGGACGAAATAATCGCTCCTAGATACTACAAAAAAAAAAAAAAAAAAAAACAGAATTCAAAATTTCGCTTACATGTATGGGATACTAGATGGTCACCACTGAAATCGCCGCTACCCGTTAGGATGATAACGGATTGACTTCATTAACTAACTTGGTCGAGATAATCATTCTAGCTTGATGAACACCGTTAAAGTCTCCATTATCTATTAAGATGTTAACGGATTGATACCATTAAAAAATGGACGAAATAATCGCTCCTAGATACTACAAAAATACAGAATTCAAAATTTCGCTTACATGTATGGGATACTAGATGGTCACCACTGAAATTAATGCTACCCGTTAGGATGATAACGGATTGACTTCATTAACTAACTTGGCCGAGATAATCATCTTAGCTTAATGAACACCGTTAAAGTCTCCATTATCTATTAAGATGTTAACGGATTGAAACGGATTAGAAACACGCTAAAGATAATTGCTAAAGCTATAAGATTGAAAGAAAAAGAATTAAAAAATTCGCTTATATGTAAGGGACATAGGATATAAATAGGTACCATTCAAGTCGCCGATACCTATTAAGATGATAATGGATTGACCCCATTGCCGATAATTGTTCTATGTATCTGCAGCAACAAGAAAAAAAATTAAAAAATGTTTCTGTTCAAGGGTTATTATGCTTAGTAACGGATGTAAGGATGTACCAACAATACAATGTTGTAAGTCTCAGTGCGTGATCCTTCCTAATAATTCTAAGAGATAGCGAGAAACTGCTTCTGACACAGGTTCAGCGTCCGAAGAACAGTTTCTAGCCCTGACCTCTATTGCAACCAGTAGTTATAGATATACTACTTCAAGTTTGAATATTGAATTCCCTTAGGTTGAAATTCTATCGTACTTTCACACTGTAAAACAAAACTCCTTTATCTTCAATCTTGTTGCTTCTTCTAATCGTTGATTATCGGCGTTGATAAATTTTGATCTGTTCTGTGCTGTGATTCATTGCAGGTTATTCGGCGGATGTGGACAAGTTATGGACAAAACAACCACACGAGAAAAGTAATAGTGATTCCCAAATTCTTTGTATTCCTGGGAAGTCCATGGACAATGAATGATGTCGACTTAACATGAAAACAGTTATGAAGGCAAAACGGCTGATTAAGAAACTCAATATTCACTACAGGTATGAAATGGAACTTAAAACGGTTCAACAGCGAAAATGCAGAGAACTTCAAAGACAAATAAATAATGAAGTTCTATTGCAATTTCAAGAAATTAGGCGCCGGGATGGTATAATTCATGACCGTACGATTCGTATTTGGGCAATGACAATAAAGAACAATGTCGATCCAGGCAATATTACAAAATTTCAGGCCACAAACGCATGAGTAAATTCATTCAAAGCGTGTTTTAATATTGTATCTAGCAAAGTAACACACAAGATATCGAAGAAAGTCAGTGCAGAAGATATTGATTTGCAAAACTGAGCAGTTGTACTTGTGACGGACGTAAAACAACTTATATCAGCACATTTCAGCCCTGCCGAAGTCTTTAATGGAGATCAGTCACGATTTCACAAAGAAATGCGATCTGGTCGGAATTTGAAACTGCGAGAACTAAGAGGGTACATGCTGCCATAGGTTCATCACCGGCAACTACTCATTCATATATGATTATGCCTCTAATAAAGATGGACGGAACTCTCTTGCCATTGATGTATGCTCTGGTAGCAGAACCCACATGTCAGTTCCTTCAGACAATGAACGCCGACTTCCCTAATTTAAAAGTGTTTGCCAGTAATTCGTTTAATATGTGCAAGGAGGATCTGAAGAATTCTCTAAATGACGTATTGTGGCCAAATGTAACAGGTTTGACAATGTGTCTTCTGTTGTTAGACTCCTGGAAACCAAATATGGGTGACGAACTCTTTAATTCGACAATTCCGATACCTCATTAAGAAACTAATTTCTGGGAAGTACACTGGCCTCCTTCAATCTGCAGATGTTTGTTTCTTTCGACGTTACAAAAATATGGTGAAGTTTATAATAGATACAGTTCTCGTTGAATCAGATATCAACTTTTGCACCGCGATTACTTTCTGCATTTACAATCGATTGTACACTATCAATTTTCGGCTCCAAGTTTCAAAGGCATAATTAGATAAGTTTTTCAAATGTGGGTATTTATCAGAAATGCCTACCGCATTCAAAACGCCCATGGGATTTTATATCGAACTTGGTCTTGCTGAAACGTGTTACTCTGACGACTGTTCACATCTTGCATTCATCCGGTGTGCTCACAGTGAAACCAGTATCTTTCTTGACCATTGTTTACTACTGAAGCTACACGCTTTCTTTAACTAACTTCGGATTGGAGCTTTCACGTAGTTCTCAAGAATGGTATACAAATCAGTGACGCATTAATGAAGTGCTTCATTGTTTTTACAGTTTAAGTGTTTTTAATTTCAAATACAGTCTTCTTTCTGAATGGAGATACTTAACACTTTGAAATGCCTGTAGTATTCTCATGACTTCACGAAACCACAGGGTCAAAACACAACTCTGGTAAGTAGTTTGTTTCAATAGGATTATTTTGGAAAGCATTTTTGCGACTTATCCCTACTTTCCCTCTCCACATGTCACGGAGCAATACGCGTGATAACTATTGAAACGTATGCTTCCTTCTACAGAGAATGTGATACAAATCTTGATATTAGGATAAATAGTATTGCTTTTATATTTTTCATATTTTGTTCTCTTTATAGGTCAGATCACAGATTCGATGTCGTATGTACAGAGCGTTTTGGTATACAATTTTTTCCCTCATACGTATTCAGTCTATCAAAACGAAATGTTGTACACCCATTTCCTAACCTCTATAGTATTTTTTAAGATACATTTGGATTGTGTGCTTTAACCCAGGGCCACTCCAGAGGGGGCCAAAGTTAATGAGTGGGATTTTTGGAGGAAATTTCCCCGACATTCTTTCAATTTTCCCTGTTTGGGTACGTTATGGACGCCAATACATAGCACCTCTGGAAAGCACGTTTCATGTTGAAGGGAATGAACTATAAACCATGACTTTCCAATGAACAGTGTTGATGGAATAGCTATTTCACTGCAAGTCCACGATTTTCCTTATACTAACAAGGTTAATGGGCCCCAGGGACTTTCTCCAGGCCCGTATCCAGGGGAAGTCCAGGGGGGCCCGGGCCCCCTACATTTTTGGGCTGGCTACCGGCCTGACTTTCTCCATGGACTTTGTCTTGGCACCTAATTTTTTGTGCATGAACATATCTTTGTTATGTTTACTGAATGAACTAGATTTGATTCAAAAGTCCGGCTGATACTTTCATGTCTCTTCCTTGTGAGAATGAAATATTCAAGAAAAAAAAATTCTCATTGTTGTTGTTGACAAGGATCGTTTAATAAACAATATTGACTAGTGTTATCGGTGGCTATAACTATTCGATGAAAAGAAAGTAAGTATTGGAAGAGAGGAAATATACTACAGACGTCTTGAGAACAATCTTGGGTGAATCAGGGTCTCACTGATTTTGCAAGGAACAACACCATAGAATTTTTTTTTTTTTTTTTGGTCAGGGTTTTGTCTTCTCTTTAGCTGCACTCTTGATGTTACTATTTCTTTATCATCCTCTTTCCACATGTTTAGCCTCTTATAGTCCAAATGGGATGAACACCAGACTATATCTTTTTTAAAAATAAATGGTGAGAAGACTAGTAATACTAATGTTCGTTTTCGCAGTTAGAAACGCTGGAAATAAAATCATCTGTATTTAAAGTTTCCCATCAACGTTACATGCGCAAAGATAGTTGTACGAGTGGTAGTCTTATAGCAAGCAACAACATAAGCTCAAGGTTTTCAAAAAAGTTCTGTATAAAATATTTGGAGGTAATAATAGTATATGGAAGCGTGATTGGACAACTGCACATTCGACATACAAGTCATCGAATATCACGTAGGTAAATATATGAGAAACGCACATGGGAGAAATGACACTTCCCTTTTACGGCAAATACAGGCGGGTGCGTGAAGTTCTAGTTTGGTAACATGGAACAATTGAATTTTTGGGTAAAAAAAAATAATAAAGAATTTGGAGAAATATTATAGATCAGAATCTTAGATAACAAGAATCTTGAAGGGATTGTCTTGACATTCACGGAAAGAAAAATTCAGTGTATTTAGAAGGAAAATCTGTAGATTCCGGCTACAGGCGATTTTCTTGGCATTGATTTTGCCACGGCAAAAGAACTGCAATCTGTGTTGTGGTGCAGAGTTTTTGTACTACGTTGGAACCAGATCAGCTCACTCCTTATCTTTGTACTTATATTCGGTACAGATTTTCGATATGTTGCTACGCACTCATTTTTTTCCTATATATCTATTTTCAGCCAAGAAGAAAATTTATATCCTATATAAGAATGATTCTAGGTAGTGTCAGTACAAAACTAGACAACGTGATTATCTATATCCTGCACGTGCAGATGGATAGACACATGATTTCCGCTTATTTGTGGCTGTACAGATTGGTCCTGGCTCAGCAACAAACCTGTACGTAGTCTGGTACAGAAAATCTTGTATGTGATACAGAATCCTGCTAAAATTTGCCTTTTTGGGTTTATTTTTTAGACTAATAAGTAGTTTTCTTCTCTCAGTGTAGCCTGTATAGTATATCTAGTGATGACTTCCTCCTATGCGCCGATAAACTTACAGGTTTCTTAATTCCATAGTTTTTATAGTTGAAAATGGTGAAAACTTTAGGTTAGGCTGGCAACTCTTATTTTATGAACTTCAAAACCAATCCTACAACTGACGAATTCTATTCGAATTTGACAGATTGATCAAAATCAACGTCCTTAAAAGTAGTTAAGAAAATTATTTTCTTTCTATTCTCAAAAAAAAAAAAAAAAAAAAAAAAATTAGCAACCAGACAATAAGAAAAATCGATTACCAACTAGAAACAATTGGTTGATAAAATTAGCTTCTGGATCTTGTTGTAATTAGTCGGTTTAGCGAGGATTAGCTGTATTCCTCTTACCCTGTTTTAATATTATCTATGCTGTACACTGTGCATGAAATGAATCTCTTGAGCAAAATAAGCCGGAATTATTGAGCCGTTGGATATCGCATTATGTCTTCACCTAAAATAATGCAACGAAGCTTGTTAAGGAACTTGGTGCATATCTCTACAGTTTATTGGCTTTGTTTCAGATCGTGTGGATTTTGAACCGAAGCAAGTATATCGTGGATTTGGTCTGGCGTTGCGTTCCTGTTTTCCATGTTGACTTTATACATTTGCTGTGTAAACACTTGATAGACCCTGCTAGCTGATATTGATCTTGTATCGCAGTGCAGAAAGCGTTGTCGAGCGAGGAAATATAAGGTTCCTGCTATTTTCATCTCAACTATGAGTGGTTAATGGAACTGAGCATCGCCTCATGTGGTGGATTTGAAAGGGTCATTGGGTTAGGTGTCTCGTTTTCATTATAAAGAGTACGGTGGTATAATGATAAAGAGATTTTCTCTGATACTAGGGGTTCCTGGTTCGATCCTAGCAATGTAAGTTTGTGGTGGACAACATCGTGTGTTTTCTCGGTTTCTCCCGTTTCCTCTCAAATTCTAATTCCTTCCTTTATTTGATAATTATTCGCCTTCATTAAATAATCATCCGCCCCCTTTAGCCTAAAGAGCATAACCGTACGACATCAAACGAGAAACTTAATTTCATTTTTCACTTCAACACTGATTAGTTGGTAGATTAGGGTTTGTCTCCTTTCATCAGAGTACTCAAGACAGGTCCTATCATTGAAGTGAGAATAGAGTCACTACTCAAGTTGTATCTGAGGAAAATATAATCACCTTGAATGCGTTTGCCACTTACATTAGCTACGACCACAACTTAAATTAAGCTTCTCGGGAGTGGTTCCGTTTCATTCAGTTTTTTTTTTCACCAATCCTTCGATCGTCGTTCACTTATACAAGGTCTGTCCCGAAATTAACGCGCCCCATTTTCTTCTGCCGCGACTATCCGTTGCACAGCGTTGCCGCTTGCACAGAAGGGCGAGTGGAGTCTTGAGAATACAGCGTAACCAGCGCCAGTCGGCTCCAAGTTCGTGGAGAGTCACAATGTCTGTTTCAGGGAACCCTTGTGTGAATGCTCGGTCGAAATAAAGATGGAAAAAGATCTCGAGCAGCGATACGCAATAAAGTTTTGTTTCAAACTTGAGAAAACGCCGTTGTAGACTTTTGAGTTGCTTCAGAATGCTTTTGGTGCAGAGTGTTTATCATATTCACAGTGCAAAAGATGACATAAAATGTTCGTGGGGGGTCGTGAGGAGATCGCCGACGAAAAATGATCAGGTCGCCCCTCAATGTCGCGAGATGAAAGTTCGGATGAAAAAGTGAATGCATTGTTGAACTCTGATCGAAGAATGAGTGTTCGCCTAATATCAGAAATGCTTGACATTCTGAAGACCATTGTGCACAAGATTATGACGGAAAACTTACAAATGCGGAAGGTGTGCGCCAAACTTGTCCCGAGTGTGCTCACCGATTGCCAAAAGAACAATCGAATGGAAGTATGTCAAGTATTGTGAGACGATCCGACTTTTTTAGACAATGTAGTAAGTGGTAACGGAATCTTGGATCTTCGAATACGACCCACAAACAAAAAGGCAGAGAGCAGAGTGGCACGCGACGTCGTCATATCCCGCCGTGACGGAATAAAATGGCCATAAATGGCGAAAGTCCAGTAATATATTTCTTAATTCCTATTTAAATAAGAAAGTAAATAAATAATTTTATTGTTCTTGTACATGTCAATTTGGAAATTAGGTATGAAGATAGTTAATTAAAAAGAACTGGATACACCTTGGAAGCACCCATCTCTTGAAGCAGACTGTTTTACTCTAGTACAGTGGTTCCCAAACTTGCTAAAACATTCCCTCAGACACTAAATATAACTTGTCAAGTGAGCGTGGGCGAAACAGAAATAGGCAAAACAGGCATGCCTGTTTCAATTACAGACAAGATGAGATTGAGATAATTATATAAATTGCTGGAAGGTATGTATGCGAAACGGGAATAGGCCAAACGGGAAGACACCATAAAATTTTATCCAGTCTAAACTTGAATGTAAAAGGAACCTAACAGTAGTATTTACTTGAGCTCCAAACGACATCGAAATTTGAATCTATGCAGTTTGTATGAGAGCAGGTCAACGTGCGAGATCAGCATGAAAACAACGGTCCCTCTCCACTGGCCTGTCTTTTCGTGCCTTAAAGAAAGGTGAACCACAGGACTTTATCATAGGTCTCACTATATGATGTCATCCTTTAATATTATTCATCTTTAATACTGAAATAGCAAATTCTACTGCATATACTGAGAATTATATTAGAATTTTCCTAATTGGTTTTCAGCAGGCAGTTATTAAATTCTCTCTTCAGAATGACATTAGAAATGTAGTTAATAACGTTCGAATTGTATCATGTTTTCTTTTTGTATGTATGTTAATAACATTCAATTAGAAATTAAAGAATCACATGTGTTCATTGTTGCAACAGTGACACTATTTATAAAGTGGGTTTATTTAAAGGAAGTAAATTAAGCATTTCAGAGAACCAAATGTTTGTTTTATTGGCCACTTAACAAACCAATTGAAAAGGACAATTACATGACATTGCTGGCCACCTATTTGTTTCCTGTTTCTAATTAGTGATGTAAACTCAAAGAATCAGCTAATTACGGTACCAGTATTTATTCGTTTAAAACAATCGTCTCCGTGATTTTAGTTAATAGTGTATCTACATAAAAGAAAATAACCAATGGGAAACTTTGTTAAAAAAAAAAGTTATCATCATCATATTTGATTCATACAAGTGCATTTAATTTGCACTACTAGCACAATATTTAACATTAACAATGTTTGTTCAGTGGATTATTCGAGATTATTTCTTTCCTCGTGTTTCCGATATTTAAAGAATACACGTAATATTAACATTTGATCATGGAGCTGATCTTCCAGAAACGTTAAAAAAAAAATCATATCTGCTTGCATAACGCAGAATATATTAACACTGCAGTGGTCGCGTAGCCCATTGGAACGGTATTAGTTGCGTGGAGGACAATAGTCCACCATTTAAAATTTAATATATTTTACTGTAATTTTTATACAGTTAACGTTTATTGTGTATGAATTCCATCTCAATGGATTATTTAACTACTTTTAAATGAAATATTAGTAGGATCTATTAAGATAATAAAAAAATAATAAATTGTAATAACAACAGAATTTACTGAAATGGTGAAAAAACAAACCATCTGGAGAACTATTGTCCTCCACGCGACTACTCCAGTGTTAAACGGAAATTTGAAGCACTAACTAACTGCTTACTCTGTGGCCTATATAACCCGAAGGTTGAATCCCATTCACAAACTTTCTCCACTGATTTCTGTTTTTAGCCATCTGGATCCAGTATCTACTTTGTATTTCTATTTCTGCGAGATCCCTTTTTTAATATTGTCCTCCCAACTGCGCCTAGGTCTTCCTAATGGTCGTTTTCCGATTGGATTTTCAGTAAAAGCTTTGTAAGCGTTCCTACTATCTTCCATTCTGGCTACATGACCTGCCCACCTGAGCCTCCTGGACTTGTTGACCCGAACATTGTTTAGGGGCCGCGGTGGCTCAGTGGTAGAACGTTCACCTCTGGTGCTTGGGGTCCCGGGTTCGATCCCAGCCCCCGCCAAGTGAACTTTGTGGTGGACAAACACTGTGTGCGTGGGTTTTCTCGGGGTTCTCCCGTTTCCTCCTACTTTCTTCATTCCACCATTTCATTCATCACTCATCATCACCGTCTCCTTTAGCCTAACCGGCATAACCGTGGGACGTAAAACTCAGATTTAATTTCATTTCCGAACAATGTTTAGTAAATGGTACAAATTATGTAGTTCCTCGTTATGAAGTTTCTGCCATTCCCCATTCCCGTTCCTCTTGAGTTCGAATATCCGTTTCTAGATTTTATTCTCAAATACGTTTAATCTGCGTTGTTCGCTCAGAGTAAGCGATCATGTTTCACAACCATACAACACAACAGGCATGATTATCGTTTTATGTATCTTAAGCTTCAAATTCCTCGACAGAATTCGCGACGATAAAACATTTTGAATTGAATAATAACACGAATTCCCTGCTTTTAGTCGATGTTTAATTCCTTCTTGAATATGTTTTTTCTCTGTTAATATCAGTTCTAGTGCGCATAGTATGACACTTTTTATTCATTAGTTCGTTGATTAATGGCTTGAGGTACTTATTCTATAGTTGAAATTGCGTACTTAATTTTCAAAAAAAAAAAAAAAAAAAAAAAAAAGTAGAAAGAAAAAGAAAGAAAGAAAACAGGAAAGAAAATGAAAAAAGTCAAACTCAAAATTCTTTCTCTTGATTTACAGGAGGAAACTTTATACACTGCTTCCAAATGAGATAGAAAATGTAATGTTGAAATGTAATAAAATCTTCGGCGTCTCGAAAACATCTCCATAATAGGCTAACGTAAAATATGCAAATGTGAGTAGTGACTGGGGACATAGTGGCTCAATGACAGAGGGTTCACTTCTTTCTCGAGAATCTGTGGTTCAATCCCAGACCATGTAAGTTAGTGGTGGACACTCTTGTCTGTAAGTTCTCTCTGGCTCTCCCGTTTCCTCCTACACTATCATTTCACAAATTCCTATCATGATCAATCACCATCTCCTTTAGCCTACAGGGTACAATCGTAGAGCGTAGAACTAAAGTAGTTTAATTTTCATATGAGAGTAATTATATAATTAGATAAAATATGAAGAGAAAGCAAACAGTTACAACCCAGATACTTGTTCAGAATAATTTGATACCAAAGGCCTATCTTGAATCAAGTTGGAGATTTTACCTGGAGGTGAGTGCTCTTGCACTTATATTCACGGAGAAATAACCCAGTAATGTTATACAGAGGGCAAAGGGTTGGAGTTACGTTTCTTCAGTTTCTAAGGAAAGACAAACGTTTTCTCTCAGTAATCTTCTAACAATTGAAAGTTCAACTTCTTAAAACATTCCGACATCATAGCTCACGAAGGATTGTGACGGGCAAAATGTTTTTCTTTTTTTTTTTTGGGGGGGGGGTAACATGTGGTCAGCACAATACCTTCCTTTGTTATTATTTTTTCTTCCTACAACTGAGCAGTCGTTCTTTCAGAAAAAAAAAATGTTCCGGGGGGCACCCTTAGTATTCCGAGGGGCACTGCTGGTAATCATAGACGTATTATTTTGATCCGCTCCGGGAGGGCACTCTCAGAGCTCCGAAGAGGCAGTGCCGCCCCCCAAAAAAAAAAAAAAAAAGTCTGGAAGAAACACTGCAACTGAGTTTGATACCTCTTAATTCATGTAGCTCCCCAATTACCTCATTGCATCTGCCCGACCAAACAATAATTTATTGTTTTGCGCTTTAATTGAAAATTAGTAAGTTACTGAAAACAATAAAAAATTGTTTTGCATCTCTACTTAAAGAGCATTAGTGGACTGTATAAACTGAATTAATAACGTATTAAAATAAGGAAAATACAACACACAAACACTGAAGATCCCGCATATGAGGCTTCTGGACCCACAAGAGCACAACACAACACTGGTAAAAACATGCGGCAGGCGGCCTAGTGGTAGTTTTGAAAAGAAAGACAAGAAACCGCCAGAGTAAGAGGCTACAAATAGAAACAATATTGACCTGCAGAGACATCTCTACAGCAAAACTGACAGTACATAAAACATATACCGGTATATGTATGTTGTTCCAAGTTTTGGAAATGCTGACTATAGTCTCAAACACTGAAAAAATATAAACCTCCTTTTTCTTCATATTTTTAATGGCCCGAACACTCATGATCTTGGAAAATATATTTTTTTTTTTAGCCCGAATCAAACCCAAAATTACGGCATTAAAGACGAAATAAATAATTTAGACATATGTGAACACAAAAGGTAATAAGGCTATTCATGGCTTTGGATTTATTGTTTTAACAAATTTTCATTAATTTCGATAGTGTCTGAAGAAGGATATGCTAGATATCCGAAACAGTTACAAATTATAATTTAAAATAAAGTGAGTTTTAAGCTTTGGTCAGTGTCTCTTTTGTTAAAACAAAAGGTAACTGCACTAATAAAAATAAATTTGTGAGTTCTGCGTTCAACAAACACACCATAAGAATACTTGGAGAGAAAAACATACTTTGTAATCTAGATGTCTGCTACACTCATCTGTAACTTCAGGACCGAGCAGTCAACAGTATTAAATACCACGTAGCAATGGTAGAGTCATCTGTCAGACACTTACGTACTAATGACGATAGGGAAAAGGCTGCCATCTGGAGAGTGTGAATACTACACGGCGTATTAACTGTACCTACAGCAGAACGCTAGGTATTAGAAAAAAAGAAAATGTTTGTATACCGAACTAGGGACCTCGCGCGCCAGCGTTGCACGCTCTAACACTGAGTCACCACAGCTTACAATTTGCGAAGTAAAGAAACGAGTACTTTCTGATATAATAAGATACACTTTCTAAGGGAACTCGGTGTTGTAACGAGTATAACCCAAGACCACTCCAGTATAATCCAGTAGCTTTGCAACAGAACTGTAGACGACAAAGATGCCATAGACAAGAGGCAAATCCAAATGGCGACCTCTGTGCCAAAGGCAATCACAGCTAGGAGAAGTGCATGTTCCGTGCCGCTAATAGCGGGAAGATGTGAGGCAGGGGCAATTGTCTGTAGGCTACTGGCGTCAAAAATGTTGGACATGCCACAATAGGGGACTTTACATCAAGTGCGGGCGTTTCCTACATTTTCCTGCCTAATCACGATTTTTGATTCCCTGTCAATCTGTCTGTTTGGGTTAATTTTTGTGGTATGATTCATTCTCCTTGATAAGCCCTGTTCACAAGTATTCGCTCTATACCAATTGAAAACTGGTAAAAGCTCACATATGCTACTCTGTATTGAGGGTTCCTTCACATAAGGGATATTTGATACATAACAACATATAATTCAGAGTGGTTTTAGCAGAAATCCTAGGTTGGGCGTGTAAAACTGTTTTCTCCAGGTAGTCACGAAACAATTTCTCTCCTTGTAGAAAATCTGTTAACTACTTTGACTCAATGAACATCCACATTTTCTCAGCTTGTGGGATGATAATTCATTAGGTAATTGTTCTTCTTTAGCACTTGCACACATTCATTCTCTATTAATAATAATAGTATTTTAGTCCATGAAGAGCATTGGTCACCGACACACCATAATAATCAACTGGATATTAAGTCATGCTTTATCGCGGCTATTTGATCAACGTATACACCTTGATCGCGAGAGATGTGGATTCGATTCCCGGTGAGAGCTCATGTGGTTGGAATCACACACACGTTAAGTGTGTATCTCATATAGCCTCATTGCTTAAGGGGACGTTAAAGTGCAATCGAACCTAGCCTCCCCACTGGTTCACGGGTTAGTTCGCGCGCCTTTAGCGTATGGGTTCCCGGGTTCGCTTTCCAGTGGAAGAGCATTAACGCATTACAGTGGCTCGGATCCCACCTTAAACCATAGGACCACATCTCATATAGCCTCGATACGCTGAACTTCAAGAAACAAAAAGCAATCTAATGTAACCAAATCGATGATAGTTAGTCAGTAAGCACTCTAAAAATATTCGATTCCTCACCGGAAACTAATTCAAAAATTCGACAGTGACGGCTACAAATAGCCTCGAAGCTGACGTCTCCATTAAACAACACAAGCAATCAATAGCAAGTACGAGGTGAAGTTCTAATCATTATAGCATGCTAAAGCTTCT
This sequence comes from Thermobia domestica, assembly GCF_964235325.1. NCBI lineage: Eukaryota > Metazoa > Arthropoda > Insecta > Zygentoma > Lepismatidae > Thermobia > Thermobia domestica. The sequence goes on from NC_137462.1 coordinate 182,491,063, forward strand.
TTCAATGTGGATAGCATATATATTTTTCTTCACTATAACAACAGTTGCTAGTGGTAGCTTGTTAGCTTAATAGTATTACGTAGTTTCAAATCGAAAAGAGATCTTCTATGGACTTCCTATGTAGGTTTCGTATTCATCGATATTTGAATAGGGAGCATGGTGATTGAGTGGTAGAATGCTCACTTCTGATGCTAGGAATCCCTTATTCGATTCCATGTGAGTTTTTGAACAACACTGTGACTTAGGAGTCCCTCGGGTTCTCCTGTTTCTTCCCACATTATCATTCCACTAATTACGTAATCATTCATTTTCATTAAACATCCGTCTCCTTTAGCCTACAGGACCAATCGTTTGATGTAGAACTAGAGATATTTCATTCCCACAGAGAGAAAAAGAGATTTCGGTAAGATATTACAAAGAATATTGCTTTGAAAAGTTAATCTTCATTTCCTATTATGTCTACGTGAGTAGAAAGTAAAGAAGTTTACCTAAAATGTTGTAAAGGTTGCAACCGCTTACATCCGGCGAGTGAGAAGGTGTGTTTTCGAGGAACTGCTTAGGAAAGGGCATATAAATTAGAGGATAGGCGGGTCGCTCTTTCTCACCGCACACGATAAAGCTGTCGCCAAAATACTTTACCTTAGAAAGTGCATGCGTAAGTCCTATATATCATTTGGTGCAAGGAGCTCAAGAGAAATTCCGCTCCGTATTTTCCAATAACGTTCTCGTTCTGCACCATGGTTGGTTAAAGATAATAAACATTTATTAATTAAAGTACCATATGGAAATTTAATAAAGTAAATAAGTTGATAGATTAACAAGCCAACAATACTGAATACGTGCTTCGTTAATAATCTGTCGTGTACATAATGCTTTATTTAATATCAGTAAAGATGATAAGATGATTACTGCTCACAAAATATTACTCGAGACTTGAATATACAAGAACTTAGCAGCAGAGCTTACGATCTTTTGTAAGTAGCATTTAAATCTCAAATGAAGGAACACTTAACTATTTCGTTTTATATTTCTTTGAAGATCAGTTCATAGAATAATCATGTGTGTCTGTTTTTTTTTTTTCAGTAAATTAGTTACCAAACACTTGTAAAAGACGCCAAGTTTGGAATGTTTTAATTTAACTAACAACAAACTTGTGTACACAAATATGTTCGAAACTTTCTTTGACTCAACATTATTTTTAATTTAGGACTTGATTAATTTGATTTTAGTTTAGCGTCCCTTTCAACAGCAAGGTTATATGAGACGTGGCTCTAACTGCCTAATGTGGGATCTGAATTGAACCCCGTGTCTGCCGCGCCAAAGACACACACGCTAATCGCTTAGCGGAGCCGCGGTGGATTAGTGGTAGAGCGTTCATCTTTATTGCGTGGGGTCCCTGGTTGGATGTGCGTGGTTTTTATTGAGATTCTCTCGTTTAATCCTGCTTTCTTCATTCAACCATTTCATTCATTTCTCACCATCATCGTCTCCTTTCGCCTACACGGCATAAACGTGGGACGTAAAACTGAAGAATTTCACGCTAACTGCTTAGCCACGAATAGATATAGAGTGCTACATAAAAGTGTGCATTTTCATGTACAGTAAATAAATAAATAATACAGTATATTTCAGGATGATATAGCTACGTATCAACTGCATTACATTGGGGTTGAACAATTTGATTTTTAATCAATATGTTTTCTCGATTTCTCCCACGCATAAAAATGCATCCTTCAGCATGTCATCTTGTTCATTTTAGTGTGATACATCGATTGATATCTGTCTTATCTTTGGACAATATTACATACAGTTAAACAAAATTTAAGACCTAACCATAATATTTGGGCAATATTTCATTAATCATATTTGTGTTCAGTCATCCTGTTAGCGTCATAATGAAAAGGCTTGAAGTGAAATCTTTCAGTTGAACGTCCCATGATCATGCTCGTTAGGCTAAGACAGAGGGATGGTGAAAGTAAGTGAATGATGATGGAAGAATCGATGGAATGAAAATGTGGGAGGAAACGGGAGTAAAATACAAGAAAACCTCACGGACACGGTGTTGTAAATCACACTTACTTGGCCGGGGATCGAACCAAGTACCCCACGCACTACATGTAAGAATTTTACCATTGTACCACCGTGTCACCCAAAGGAAGGCTTGTTTAGAGATATATTTCAGTATCTGTTCCTTCTTAATAGGTAGGGGGGCCGCGGTGGCTCAGTGGTACAGCGTTTACCTCTGGTGCTTGGGGTCCCGGGTTCGATTCCAGCCCCCGCCAAGTGAACTTTGTGGTGGACAAACACCGTGTGCGTGGGTTTTCTCGGGGTTCTCCCACTTTCTTCATTCCACTATTTCGTTCATTATTCATCATCACCGTCTCCTTTAGCCTAAACGGCATAACCGCGGGACGTAAAACTCAAAGATTTAATTTCATTTTTTTCCTTCTTAATAGGTGATATGGCTATTGTACATTATCAATTTTCACGTTCACAAAAAAAAAAAAAAAAAAAAGTGTTCCAATTTTCTCTGCCCACGTAGATTTATCCCCATCCATCTTATCTTTGGACCTCCCTCTCCCCGTTAAACATGAATAATATTGCAGATTTTACTCAAGTCATGTTAGAATATTTATTATTAACAATAGTGACGAATATACACTGGTGCAAAATATTCTCTTCGTTGATAATCCTATATTTAAAACAATGTTAACATCGTATTTTCACACTTAATTTGGAAACGATACGCTTAAACATTGATCGAGCTGGGTTCCAATGATTTGTCTTTCTTTTATTTTTTTAAAAAGTCTTTTAAAGGACTTTTTAAAAATTCATTTGGTTCTTATATGAGTTATCATCTTTAAAATAGTGCATTTATGTATTTAATTAATGTTTCAGATACAGATTTTAGTCCACGTTTCTCAATCAAAAATATCAATATCAGTTAGTAAACTAGTGTTTCATGATGGCAGACTGAAACATACCCACTTTCACCTTCCTCTCTTACAGTAAAAGTGTGTTTCTACCTTATAGATTCAATGAATTTTCATACATGAGATTCAATGTACTGATGGAGAAATTCACGTAGTAAAGAACATAAACTCTTTCTTTCTATTAGACGTACATAAAACTGACCAGGAGTAATTAAGTGTGCATGAAATTCTATGAGATGTCAACTAGATTAAGCAGCATTCCGGAATAACATATGAGTATTTATATAATATTTTATTTGAGATCAATTCTAAAATTTAACAGCCTCTTATCAAATTACATAGTATAATTAGAACGTATTCATTATGTATTATCATCTTTTTATATTCGTAGACATTTTCTTGTATTTCATCATATTAAAATCATTCATATTTCATCATCATATTCCGTCGAGAGCTGTTTTCCAAAATTAATTATGAATCACTACGTTTCTGTAAAATTGCGCATCGTAGATAAACAAATACTTACATAATTGCAACAGCTCGAACTGGTTTTACATATTTAGTTTTCATCTGATTATTCATTTTTTTATAAGATTAAAAATATAAATACAAAAACAAATACGATTGATTTTAGCTTTCGACGTTTGGTCCGAGGTTTTAATCGTTTACGGATGCATATTTCTAAAATATATTACCAGTCAACATCACGAAATGTCTTCTACACAATATTTGATTAAGAGTCAATTTTTCCGTTCCAATAGTTCGTTTATTAATTTCGATTAGAAAACATTGATGATTTCATTTAGATTTTAAATTTTTAGATCATTCGATTCAGACTGATATCCCTTTCAACATTTTCAAAAATATTATGTAATGCGACGTTTCATCTATATCATAGCCTCGCATTACAAAGATAAAGCACAAAGAACGTTATATAGTAGAAAGTCTAGACGTAGCATGTGTCAAATAGCGAGTGTTTACGTGTAAGGCGAGAAGGTACACTCATGTCCAAAATTATTGTCGCATGTCTATAAATAGTTGTAGGAATATAATTTGATAATGAATTCGCCTGGTATTTCTTATAATGTTAGTATGTGTATAATCGGCAAAGACATGTATGTGGCAAATTTCATGTCAAAAGAGCAGTAAATAAGAACAATAAATCGAAAATAAAACTTTCTTGTCTATTTAGCAACATTTTGTTTTACTCATTCTAATTTTCGTATTTATAATTATTTTCCTATGAAATTTACCAGAAATATGCATTTCCCGATTATACACATGGTATCAGTATTAAAAATACCCTACAAAATAATTATCAAATTATATTCTAACAAGAAGACAGTTATAGATATGCGACAATCATTTGGGACATGAATGTACATAAAAGTTGAAAATTGAAACTAAAAGTTCGGAGTCGATTTTTCCATTCGTAATCTTTCTGGAGAAACTAAATGAGCCAGCCACCATATGACATGTATGTAGAGGCTGAATATTAAGTTTATTAATTAGCTGAATAATACATGAAAGAAATTGTCATAATAATGTAGGGTATCTCTTTAATTTTCATCCGAATTCAGTGTTGAAAGTGATACCTGTTAATGACAACTTCCGCCAATCAATAATCAACGTGCCAACTCCTGTCAGTGTTCAAGACATGGGAAGAGTTCGACTATCAACATTGAAGTAGGCAGTGCAATCGGAGGAGACCACATTGAATATTTGTGAACTGAACACTTTATGTAACTACAATTATTTTGTATTTTGTAACAAATGTGTACCTATTGTTTCTTTAAAGACAATACAGTATTTTGAAATAGGATGATATGCGTATATGTGTATAAACGTGAAGCTAATCTTCCCCCGCTTTGAACTGTAGACATTTGATAGAAATAAAACTGTTTTCAAGCTATAA